>NC_057850.1:0-1356877 GCF_015237465.2 Chelonia mydas | reverse complement strand
GTGTGTGCGGATGGCTGTGGGTGTTTGGGTGCGTGGGTGCTGTGTGGGGCTGTCGGTGTTTGCGGGTGGCTGTGGGAGTTTGGGTGCAGTGGGCTGTAGGTTGTTTGTGGGTGGCTGTGGGTTGTTGGGTGCGTGGGCTGTGTGGGGTGTCGGTGTGTGCGGGTGGCTGTGGAGTTTGGGTGCAGTGGGGCTGTGTGGGGCTGTCGTGTGTGCTGGTGCTGTGGAGTTTGTGGGTGCAGTGGGGCTGTGTGGGGCTGTCGGTGTGTGCGGTCGGTGTGTGCGGGTGGCTGTGGGTGTTTGGGTGCAGTGGGCTGTGTGGGCTGTAGTGTGTGCGGGTGGCTGTGGGTGTTTGGTCAGTGGGCTTGTGGGGCTGTAGGTGTGTGCGGTGGCTGTGGGTGTTTGGGTGCAGTGGGGCTGTGTGGGGCTGTCGGTGTGTGCTGGTGGCTGTGGGTGTTTGGGTGCAGTGGGGCTGTGTGGGCTGTCGGTGTGTGCGGGTGGCTGTGGGTGTTTGGGTGCAGTGGGGCTGTGTGGGCTGTCGTGTGTGCGGGTGGCTGTGTGGTGTTTTGGGTGCAGTGGGGCTGTGTGGGGCTGTCGGTGTGTGCGGGTGCTGTGGGTGTTTGGGTGCAGTGGGGCTGTGTGGGGCTGTCGTGTGTGCGGGTGGCTGTGGGTGTTTGGGTGCAGTGGGGCTGTAGGTGTGTGCGGGTGGCTGTGGGTGTTTGGGTGCAGTGGGGCTGGTGTGGGGCTGTAGGTGTGTGCCGGGTGGCTGTGGGTTGTTTGGGTGGCAGTGGGGGCTGTGTGGGCATGTCCGGTGTGTGCGGGTGGCTGTGGGTGTTTGGGGTGCACGTGGGGCTGTGTGGGGCTGTCCGGTGTGTGTCTGGTGGCTGTTGGAGTTGTTGGTGGCAGTGGGGCTGTAGGTGTGTGTTTCTGGGTGTTTGGGTGCAGTGGGGCGTGTGGGGCTGTAGGTGTGTGCGGGTGGCTGTGGGTTGTTTGCGGGTGCAGTGGGGCTGTGGGGGCTGTCGGTGTGTGCGGGTGGCTGTGGGTGTTTGGGTGCAGTGGGCTGTAGGTGTGTGTTTTCGGGTGTTTGGGTTGCAGTGGGCTGTGTGGGGCTGTAGGTGTGTGCGGGTGGCTGTGGGTGTTTGGGTGCAGTGGGGCTGTGTGGGGCTGTCGGTGTGTGCGGGTGGCTGTGGGCTGTGTGGGGCTGTAGGTGTGTGCGGGTGGCTGTGGGTGTTTGGGTGCAGTGGGGGCTGTGTGGGGCTGTCGGTGTGTGCGGGTGGCTGTGGGTGTTTGGGTGCAGTGGTGCTGTGTGGGGCTGTCGGTGGTGGTGCGGGTGGCTGTGGGTGTTTGGGTGCAGTGGGGCTGTGTGGGGCTGTCGGTGTGTGCGGGTGGTGTGGGTGTTTGGGGCAGTGGGGCGGTCGGTTTTGGTGTGTGGGTGCAGTGGGGCTTGTGTTGGGCTGTTCGGTGTGTGCGGGTGGCTGGGGTGGTTGGGTGGCAGTGGGGGCGGTGTGGGGGCTGTTCGGTGTGTGCGGGTGGGCTGTGGGTGTTTGGGTGCAGTGGGCTGTGTGGGGCTGTCGGTGTGTGCGGGTGGCTGTGGGTGTTTGGGTGCAGTGGGGCTGTGTGGGGCTGTCGGTGTGTGCGGGTGGCTGTGGGTGTTTGGGTGGCAGTTGGGGCTGTCGGTGTGTTCGGGTGGCTGTGGGTGTTTGGGTGGCAGTGGGGCTGTGTGGGGCTGTCGGTGTGTGCGGGGTGGCTGTGGGTGTTTGGGTGCAGTGGGGCTGTGTGGGGCTGTCGGTGTGTGCGGGTGTCTGTTGGGAGTTTGGGTGCAGTGGGGCTGTAGTGGGGCTGTGGTGTGTTGCGGTTGGCTGTGGGTTGTTTGGGTGCAGTGGTGCTGGTGTGGGGGCTGTCGGTGTGTGCGGGTGGCTGTGGGTGTTTGGGTGCAGTGGGGCTGTGTGGGGCTGTAGGTGTGTGCGGGTGGCTGTGGGTGTTTTGGGTGCAGTGGGGCTGTGTGGGGGCTGTCGGTGTGTGCGGGTGGCTGTGGGTGTTTGGGTGCAGTGGGGCTGTGTGGGGCTGTCGGTGTGTGCGGTGGGCTGTGGGTGTTTGGGTGCAGTGGGGCTGTGTGGGGCTGTAGGTGTGTGCGGGTGGGGCTGTGTGGGGCTGTAGGTGTGTGCGGGTGGCTGTGGGTGTTTGGGTGCAGTGGGGCTGTGTGGGGCTGTTCGGTGTGTGCGGGTGGCTGTGGGTGTTTGGGTTGCAGTGGGGCCTGGTGTGGGGCTGTCGTTGTGTGCGGGTGGCTTGTGGGTGTTTGGGTGGCAGTGGGGCCTTGTGTGGGGCTGTAGGTGTTGGCGGGTGGCTGTGGGTGTTTGGGTGCAGTGGGGCTGTGTGGGGCTGTCGGTGTGTGCGGGTGGCTGTGGGTGTTTGGGTGCAGTGGGGCTGTGTGGGGCTGTCGGTGTGTGCGGGTGGCTGTGGGTGTTTGGGTGCAGTGGGGCTGTGTGGGGCTGTCGGTGTGTGCGGGTGGCTGTGGGTGTTTGGGTGCAGTGGGGCTGTGTGGGGCTGTCGGTGTGTGCGGGTGGCTGTGGGTGTTTGGGTGCAGTGGGGCTGTGTGGGGCTGTCGGTGTGTGCGGGTGGCTGTGGGTGTTTGGGTGCAGTGGGGCTGTGTGGGGCTGTAGGTGTGTGCGGGTGGCTGTGGGTGTTTGGGTGCAGTGGGGCTGTGTGGGGCTGTCGGTGTGTGCGGGTGGCTGTGGGTGTTTGGGTGCAGTGGGGCTGTGGGTGTTTGGGTGCAGTGGGGCTGTGTGGGGCTGTCGTGGTGTGCGGGTGGCTGTGGGTGTTTGGGTGCAGTGGGGCTGTGTGGGGCTGTCGGTGTGTGCGGGTGGCTGTGGGTGTTTGGGTGCAGTGGGGCTGTGTGGGGCTGTCGGTGTGTGCGGGTGGCTGTGGGTGTTTGGGTGCAGTGGGGCTGTGTGGGGCTGTCGGTGTGTGCGGGTGGCTGTGGGTGTTTGGGTGCAGTGGGGCTGTGTGGGGCTGTCGGTGTGTGCGGGTGGCTGTGGGTGTTTGGGTGCAGTGGGGCTGTGTGGGGCTGTCGGTGTGTGCGGGTGGCTGTGGGAGTTTGGGTGCAGTGGGGCTGTAGGTGTGTGTTTCTGGGTGTTTGGGTGCAGTGGGGCTGTCGGTGTGTGCGGGTGGCTGTGGGTGTTTGGGTGCAGTGGGGCTGTGTGGGGCTGTCGGTGTGTGCGGGTGGCTGTGGGTGTTTGGGTGCAGTGGGGCTGTGTGGGGCTGTCGGTGTGTGCGGGTGGCTGTGGGTGTTTGGGTGCAGTGGGGCTGTGTGGGGCTGTAGGTGTGTGCGGGTGGCTGTGGGTGTTTGGGTGCAGTGGGGCTGTAGGTGTGTGCGGGTGGCTGTGGGTGTTTGGGTGCAGTGGGGCTGTGTGGGGCTGTCGGTGTGTGCGGGTGGCTGTGGGTGTTTGGGTGCAGTGGGGCTGTGTGGGGCTGTCGGTGTGTGCGGGTGGCTGTGGGTGTTTGGGTGCAGTGGGGCTGTGTGGGGCTGTCGGTGTGTGCGGGTGGCTGTGGGTGTTTGGGTGCAGTGGGGCTGTGTGGGGCTGTCGGTGTGTGCGGGTGGCTGTGGGTGTTTGGGTGCAGTGGGGCTGTGTGGGGCTGTCGGTGTGTGCGGGTGGCTGTGGGTGTTTGGGGGCAGTGGGGCTGTGTGGGGCTGTCGGTGTGTGCGGGTGGCTGTGGGTGTTTGGGTGCAGTGGGGCTGTGTGGGGCTGTCGGTGTGTGCGGGTGGCTGTGGGTGTTTGGGTGCAGTGGGGCTGTGTGGGGCTGTCGGTGTGTGCGGGTGGCTGTGGGTGTTTGGGTGCAGTGGGGCTGTGTGGGGCTGTCGGTGTGTGCGGGTGGCTGTGGGTGTTTGGGTGCAGTGGGGCTGTGTGGGGCTGTCGGTGTGTGCGGGTGGCTGTGGGTGTTTGGGTGCAGTGGGGCTGTGTGGGGCTGTCGGTGTGTGCGGGTGGCTGTGGGAGTTTGGGTGCAGTGGGGCTGTAGGTGTGTGTTTCTGGGTGTTTGGGTGCAGTGGGGCTGTCGTGTGTGCGGGTGGCTGTGGGGTGTTTGGGTGCAGTGGGGCTGTGTGGGGCTGTCGGTGTGTGCGGGTGGCTGTGGGTGTTTGGGTGCAGTGGGGGCTGTGTGGGGCTGTCGGTGTGTGCGGGTGGCTGTGGGGCTGTGTGGGGCTGTAGGTGTGTGCGGGTGGCTGTGGGTGTTTTGGGTGCAGTGGGGACATGTAGGTGGTGGTGCGGGTGGCTGTGGGTGTGTTGGGTGCAGTGGGCTGTGTGGGGCTGTCGGTGTGTGCGGTGGCTGTGGGTGTTTGGTGCAGTGGGGGCTGTGTGGGGCTGTAGGTGTGTGCGGGTGGCTGTGGGTGTTTGGGTGCAGTGGGGCTGTGTGGGGCTGTCGGTGTGTGCGGGTGGCTGTGGGTGTTGGGTGCAGTGGGCTGTGTGGGGGCTGTCGGTGTGTGCGGGTGGCTGTGGGTGTTTGGGTGCAGTGGGGCTGTGTGGGGCTGTCGGTGTGTGCGGGTGGCTGTGGGTGTTTGGGTGCAGTGGGGCTGTGTGGGGCTGTCGGTGTGTGCGGGTGGCTGTGGGTGTTTGGGTGCAGTGGGGCTGTGTGGGGCTGTCGGTGTGTGTCGGGTGGCTGTGGGAGTTTGGGTGCAGTGGGGCTGTAGGTGTGTGTTTCTGGGTGTTTGGGTGCAGTGGGGCTGTCGGTGTGTGCGGGTGGCTGTGGGTGTTTGGGTGCAGTGGGGCTGTGTGGGGCTGTCGGTGTGTGCGGGTGGCTGTGGGGTGTTTGGGTGCAGTGGGGCTGTGTGGGCTGTAGGTGTGTGCGGGTGGCTGTGGGAGTTTGGGTGCAGTGGGGCTGTGTGGGGCTGTCGGTGTGTGCGGGTGGCTGTGGGTGTTTGGGTGCAGTGGGGCTGTGTGGGGCTGTCGGTGTGTGCGGGTGGCTGTGGGTGTTTGGGTGCAGTGGGGCTGTGTGGGGCTGTCGGTGTGTGCGGGTGGCTGTGGGTGTTTGGGTGCAGTGGGGCTGTGTGGGGCTGTAGGTGTGTGCGGGTGGCTGTGGGTGTTTGGGTGCAGTGGGGCTGTGTGGGGCTGTCGGTGTGTGCGGGTGGCTGTGGGTGTTTGGGTGCAGTGGGGCTGTAGGTGTGTGTTTCTGGGTGTTTGGGTGCAGTGGGGCTGTGTGGGGCTGTCGGTGTGTGCGGGTGGCTGTGGGAGTTTGGGTGCAGTGGGGCTGTAGGTGTGTGTGGGTGGCTGTGGGTGTTTGGGTGCAGTGGGGCTGTGTGGGGCTGTCGGTGTGTGCGGGTGGCTGTGGGTGTTTGGGTGCAGTGGGGCTGTGTGGGGCTGTCGGTGTGTGCGGGTGGCTGTGGGTGTTTGGGTGCAGTGGGGCTGTGTGGGGCTGTCGGTGTGTGCGGGTGGCTGTGGGTGTTTGGGTGCAGTGGGGCTGTGTGGGGCTGTCGGTGTGTGCGGGTGGCTGTGGGTGTTTGGGTGCAGTGGGGCTGTGTGGGGCTGTAGGTGTGTGCGGGTGGCTGTGGGTGTTTGGGTGCAGTGGGGCTGTGTGGGGCTGTCGGTGTGTGCGGGTGGCTGTGGGTGTTTGGGTGCAGTGGGGCTGTCGGTGTGTGCGGGTGGCTGTGGGTGTTTGGGTGCAGTGGGGCTGTGTGGGGCTGTCGGTGTGTGCGGGTGGCTGTGGGTGTTTGGGTGCAGTGGGGCTGTGTGGGGCTGTCGGTGTGTGCGGGTGGCTGTGGGAGTTTGGGTGCAGTGGGGCTGTAGGTGTGTGTTTCTGGGTGTTTGGGTGCAGTGGGGCTGTCGGTGTGTGTTTCTGGGTGTTTGGGTGCAGTGGGGCTGTGTGGGGCTGTAGGTGTGTGCGGGTGGCTGTGGGAGTTTGGGTGCAGTGGGGCTGTAGGTGTGTGTTTCTGGGTGTTTGGGTGCAGTGGGGCTGTCGGTGTGTGTTTCTGGGTGTTTGGGTGCAGTGGGGCTGTGTGGGGCTGTCGGTGTGTGCGGGTGGCTGTGGGTGTTTGGGTGCAGTGGGGCTGTGTGGGGCTGTCGGTGTGTGCGGGTGGCTGTGGGAGTTTGGGTGCAGTGGGGCTGTAGGTGTGTGTTTCTGGGTGTTTGGGTGCAGTGGGGCTGTCGGTGTGTGTTTCTGGGTGTTTGGGTGCAGTGGGGCTGTGTGGGGCTGTAGGTGTGTGCGGGTGGCTGTGGGAGTTTGGGTGCAGTGGGGCTGTAGGTGTGTGTTTCTGGGTGTTTGGGTGCAGTGGGGCTGTGGGTGTGTGTTTCTGGGTGTTTGGGTGCAGTGGGGCTGTGTGGGGCTGTCGGTGTGTGCGGGTGGCTGTGGGTGTTTGGGTGCTGCTGTATCTCTCGCTATGGGGAGGTGCCCAGCTCTTTGTCCTGGTGCCATCACTGTGGAGTCTGTGCCCAGCACGTGGCTGGCGCCTGGCCTTGGTGCAGGGATCTGTTCCTGCCCCCTCCTGCCTTGCTGGGTGTGCTGGTGTGTTAGATGGGCAGACTGGGTGGTGGGGGGAGGAGACACTGGGCGGACGGGTGTGCACAGATTGGGCCAGTGTATCAGATGGGCAGACTGGGTGTTGGGTGGTCCGGTGTAGGAGACACCGGGCCGGGGGGTGGGTGTGCACAGAGGCTGTGCTGGTGTGTTAGATGGGCAGACTGGGTGGTGGGGGGAGGAGACACTGGGCGGACGGGTGTGCACAGATTGGGCTAGTGTATCAGATGGGCAGACTGGGTGTTGGGTGGTCCGGTGTAGGAGACACCGGGCCGGGGGGTGGGTGTGCACAGAGGCTAGACTCCTGAAGGAGGGTCAGGCTGCATGGTAAGGTGTCTCTGAGTCCATGGGTGCGTTGGGCTCGCTGGGGCGTTGCATGGCTACTGCAGCAGGGTGTGCCCGGGCGGAGCTGGCGTGGGGATCTGGGCTCTGACGCTCGCCTGCCCTGCAGGAGCTGATGTCTGCTGGCAGGAAGGAGAAGCCTAGGATGGCGGAGGAGAGTTCAAGTGGTAGCAGCAGCTCCCCCAGCCCTGGGGACACTCTGCCTTGGAACCTGGCCAAGCACCAGAGGACCAAAAGAACCAAGTCGTCCTCGGGCAGCGGGACCGTGCTGGACCCGGCGGAGAGAGCCGTGATCCGGATCGCAGGTAGGGTTTGCTCGTGACGCCAGTGGAGGGCTGGATTGCGCTTGCTCTGGGCAGAGGGTCGTAGTTCTCCCCCTCTGGACGTGGTGGGAGACAGCTGCTGTGTGAACAGTGCAGCTTGACTGGCAGATCACCAGCAGCCATTGTGAATGGGGGACCGTCACCCCGAGGGCGTGTTTCTAGTGGGGTCCCCCTGGGATCTGGTCTCAGCCTGGCGCTATTCAGTTTCTTTATCAATCATCCGGGAGAAAACAGAAAATCACTGCTGGTAACATTTGCACCCACACCAAGCTGGTGGTGTGGTAAATATGGGGACAGTCCGGATCGGCGGGTTCCTCTGAACCTCACGCGCTAATCCACGTGGGGGCCTGGCGTGTGCCATAGCGTGGGGTCACACGACTGGGAACAGAGACCGTGGGCCCCAGGTGTCAGATTGGGGGCTGGCTGCTGGAATGTAGGGGGCGTGACAGGGGACCAGCTGAACCGGGGCTCCCTGCGCGATGCTGGGGCTATAAGATGAATGCGATCCTGGGATGTATAACCAGGGAACCATTGAGTAGCGCACGGAGGTGGCGTGACCCCTGTGTGTGGCTTTAGTGAGCCCATCCTTGGGCACTGGGCCCAGTTCTGGTGTTGGCACTTCAACAAGGACGTTGGCAAATTGGGAAGGATGGTGTGAGGTGTGGAACACCGGCCTCCCAGGGAGAGACTAAAGAAGCTCCGTCCAGTTAGCTTATCCAGGAGACGTTTCGGAGGTGACTTGGGCACGTCTACAAGCCCTTACGGAGGAGGAGATTTCTGATGGCAGACGGGTGTTCAGTCTGGCTGTAAGAGGCAGAATGAGATTTGATGTTGGGAAGTTGAAGCCAGGCAAATTCAGACTACCCGGAAGCTGCAGTGTCCTGTCAGTGAGGGGAATTAGCCACGGGAACGGCTCACCTAGGGAAGTTCAGGCTTTTACAATGTGCAGGTGACACCGTGCGGGGAGGGTGGCGAGCACTTTGGAGGGCAGGATTAGGATTCAAAAAGACCTTGACAAATAGGAGAATTGGTCTGAAATCAGCAAGATGAAATTCAGTCGACAAGTGCCAAGTACTAGGAAGGGAAAACCCGATGCACAGCTACAAACCGGGGAGTAACTGGCGGATGGAGAGCGGCTGAATGGGCTGTGAGGCTCTAGCGGGTCGCAAACCCCATCTGAGCTCTCCGTGTGAGGGTGGTGCTGTAGCTGTGGAAGGCCCAGGACAGGAGAGAGGGAAGGTAATGTTTTTACTCAGGGGAATCAGTTGTTCTCTGTGGCCACTACTTTCCCACTCTCAGGATTAAGCTCTGGAACAGGCGTTCCAGGGAGGTTGTGGGGTCCCTGCGTCGTTGATGGTTTTTAAGAACAGGCTGGACACACACCTGCCAGGGCTGGTCTAGGGTTACTTGACCCTGCCTCAGCGTGGGGGGCTGGACGTGACGCTCTCTCAAGGTCCCTTCAGCCCCACGTTTCTGTGATTCTGGAATGGAGGATTCTCCATCGCTCGCAGACTGTAAATCCAGACAGGGTGTCCCGGATTTGCAGCAGGAGTCACTGGCTGAGGGGCTCTGGGTTGTGGTTGTGAAGAAGGATTGGGGGCTGGGGTGGGGTGGGGAATCAGCTGAACGTGATCCGTATGCGATGCTGGGGCCAAAGGGCTAATGCGATCCTGGGATGCACAGACAGGGGACACTCGAGTAGGAGAAGAGAGGTTATTTCACCTCGGTATGTGGCCCTGGGGCGAGCGCCGCTGGGAAGCTGGGTCCGGTTCTGGCGCCCATGGTTCAAGAAGGACGTTGATAAATTGGGGAGGGGTCAGAGAAGAGCCACGAGGGTGATTAAAGGGTTAGAAACCTGCCTTAGAGCGAGAAGCTCCGGGAGCTCCGTCTCTTTAGCTTAACAAGGAGCCGGTGCCGGGGCGACTTGGTCCCAAAGTGCCTGCGTGGGGAACAGAGATTTGACAACGGGCTGCTCAGGCTAGCACAGGAAGGTTGAACATGATCCAACGGCCGGAAGCCGAAGCAGGAAATAAGGCCTAGTTTTTAACAGTGGGAGTAACTAACCACTGGAACAACGATCCCAAGGTGCTGGGGGAGTCTCCAACACTGGCAGTGTTCAAATCCAGACGGGCTGTTTGTCTCCGCGCTCTCCTTCAGGAGTTCCTGTGGGGCAGGGCTCTGCGCCGTGTGACACGGGGTCAGACCGGATGGTCACAGTGGGCCCTTCTGGCCTTAAACTCCATGAACAGAACCGATAAATGTCCGGGCCATGTTGTGGGAACATAAGAGCGTCCGTACTGGGCGAGAAAACAGGCCAACTAGCCCTGTCTCCAGCAGTAGTCTCTATCAGAGCTTCCGGGGGAGTTAACAGAACAGAGCAATTATGAAGTGACTCACTGTGACGAAGTAGGAATGTTCTTAATGTTTTCTCTGAATACAGTGTGGGTGACTCAGTTTCCCCTATGCCTTTCTTAAGTATCTAGGTGGTGGGATAAGGGGGTGTGATTGTTGCAGAGTCCTAGAGGGCAGGTGTGATGGTGTCTGCACAGAGAATGGCCGACACCCTGTCTCCTGGCAACTGATGGCCTGGGCCCCACCTCTGCAAAGGTGCCATCTGAAGGTGTTGGGTCCTGTTCTCTGCACCTACAAGCTCTGTGTTAGACTGTGTTCCTATTGTCTAATAAACCTTCTGTGTTACTGGCTGGCTGAGAGTCACGTCTGACTGCGGAGTTGGGGGGCAGGAGCCTCTGGCTTCCCCAGGACCCCGCCTGGGCGGACTGGCTGTGGGAAGCGCACAGAGGGGCCGAGGATGCTGAATGCTCTGAGGTCAGGCCCAGGAAGGTAGAAGCCGGGTGAGCTTCTTGCCCTGGAGACAGTCTGCTCACAGAGAGGAGGCTTCCCCAGAGTCCTGCCTGGCTTCATAGGGAGCAGTTCCAGAGCATCGCCCGGTGGCTCCGTGACACCCACCCCTGTTTTCAACTCCCAGCTTCTGCCAGTCAGAGGTTGAGGGTTGCCCCAAACATGGGATTTCATCCCTGACCATCTTGGCCATTCCAACATCCCACGGCATTGAGTTCCCCAGGTTAGCTGTGCATTGGCTGAAAAAATATTTCCTCTTGTTTTGTGTTAAACCTGCTGCCTGTTAATTTCATCGGGTGACCTCTGTGTTTTTGTGTTCTGGGAAAGGTTAAATAACTTCTCTAGTCACTGTCTCCACCCCAGACATGATTTTATAGTCCTCTGCCTTACCCCGCTTAGTCATCTCTTTTCTAAGCTGAGCAGTCCCGGGTTTTGTAATCTCTCCTTGTGTAGAAGCTGTTCCACACCCTTGATCATCTTTGTTGCCCTTCTCCGAACCTTTTCCAAGTCTAGTAGATCCTTTTTGAGATGGGGCTGTCACAGAGTATGGGGGAGTCCAGGCCCTGCACCCCTCTTCCTGGGATTCACTGAGACTCTCAGCCAGCCAGTAAAACAGAAGGTTTATTGGACAACAGGAACACAGTCCAAAACAGAGCTTGTGGGTACCCCCAGGACCCCTCAGTCAAGTCCTTCTGGGGGAGCAGGGAGCTTAGACCCCAGTCCTGGGGTTTCCTGTGTTCCTCCACCCAGCCCCAAACTGAAACTAACCCCACCCAGCAGGTTCCCTGCTGCAGCCTCTGTTCACATTCCCGGGCAGAGGTGTTACCTCCCCCTCCCCCTCCTGGCTCAGGTGACAGGCTCTCAGGTCTCCCATCCCCAGGGCACATTCCCAGGTCAACACTCCCCCCTCCCTGCTGCGTCACATCCTCACAGGGGCGACCTCATCCGCATGCAGTATTCAAGCTGTGGACATACCATGGATTTATATCGAGGCAATAGGATATTTTCTGTCTTATTCTCTATCCCTTTCTTGATGATTCCCGACATTCTGTTCGCTTTTTTGGCTGCCGCTGCCCACTGAGCGGATGTTTTCAGGGAACTCTCCACACTGACTCCAAGATCTCTTTCCTGAGTGGGAACAGCTCACTGAGACCCCATCGTGGTGTACGTCTCGTTGGGATGACGTTTTCCAATGTGCATTATTTTGCACTTACCAATGTTGAATTTCATCTGCCATTTTGTCCCCCAGACACCCTGTTTTGTGAGATCCCTTTGGAACGGGGGAGTCTCCAGTAGGGCAGAGGGCCCCCACACTGCACAGAGACCCCTGGAATGGGGCTCCCTGGAGCAGTCGCTCCCTGCAGACAGTACTGGGACCCTGCAGGGGAGCAGCAGCTTACTGGGGGCTGCTGTTGTGTATGGCAAAGCACCCTGGGTTGCGGGGTCTGTGTTGGGGCGATGCTGCACCAGGAGTGGGGGAGCTCTGGGGAGGTGGGGAGCTGCATTGAGAATGGGTGGGGCTGGGTGCGTCCATGGCAGCATGGGGCATCGCTGCGCTGAGGGGCGCTGTTGGGGGTGGCAGCGCATTGCTGCACTTGGGGGGCGGGAGCTTCCCCACGGGGAGTGCAGCTCTGTCAGGGATTGCGCCCCCTTCCCCTGCTGGAGCTCTGCCCAGTGGCTGGGCAGATGCTGTGGGGCGGGGTCAAGGGGGCACAGGGCTGTGGGGAGCCGGCTGACCCAGACTTGCAGCCGCTCCTGTAACCAAGGAGCCAGGGACATGCTCTGAGTGGAGGCTCCCTCTGCCCAGCTGGGGGAAGAGCTGGAGGGAGCCGGCGGCTGGCGTTCCCTGTGGGGGGACGCCCATGAGGTTGCATCTATCTGGGGAGGGGCCCAGCAGGGTAAGCTGTGGGGGCCGCGCAGAGACTAGTGGGGGGCCCTGGCTCCTGTGCAGAGCACCCCCTGCCGCACCGGGCACCCTGGGAAAGCCGCTCCTGGGGGTGCCTGGAGGGTGGGCAGCCCCTCACCGCCCTGTGCTGGGGTTTGCCCAGGGTCTCCCTGCAGTGACAGCAGCTGCCATTAGGGGGCCCCCTGACACTGAGCAAAGGGGGTGTGGGGGCCGTGCGGGGTCCTGGCTCCCTGCCCCGGCGCCTGCCTCTGCCAGCTGGTGGGTGTGTGGGAGCCCGGCCTGTCCCGCAGCCGGGTACCATGCCCCAGCCCCGAGAGCTCGGGGCGATTCAGCGATGAGTGTAGGGCCGGGGGCCTGCGGGCGTCAGCCACGGTCACCCCCAGCCAGCAGCCAGCACTGGGCCTTCAGGAGCACCCAGCTGGGGCCCGGTGCGGGGGCGCCGGAGACGGGCCCTCCCCCTTCTCCCCCGGGCCCTTGCGGGGGCGCCGGAGACGGGCCCTGCTTTCCCCTAGGGTGCTGTGTGGGGTGCTGAAGACAGCCCCTCCCTCCAGACCCTGTGGCCCCATGAGCCACATCTCACTGTGCTAGGCCGGGGGTGGGGGAGACATAGGGCAGGCCTACCCTGCCCCCATCACGCCCCACTGTGCCAGGCCAGAGGACACACGGGGAAGACAGAGGGACCCCAGCCCCCGTGTGTCCAGCTGTGCCAGGCCCGGTGGGGGTCAGCCGCAGACAGCATGGCAACAGCTCAGGTTTCGGGGCACCGGGATGGGGACTGGGAGTCGCCCCCCGGGGTGTGGGCTCATTTCAGACCAGGATGGGCAGAGCCCAGTGACCGGACCAGAGGGCCCCCAGGCCAATAGGACGAAGTGGGACTGTTCTTAATGTTTCCTCTGAATAGTGTGGGGGTGCCTCAGTTTCCCCTAGGCAGTTCTTAGGTATCTAGGGGGTGGGGTAAGGGTGTATGATCCTTGCAGAGCTCTAGAGGGCAGGTGTGTGCAGGGGTCTGGACACAGAGAATGGCCGACACCCTGTTTCCTGGCAACTGATGGCCTGGCCCTTCCCCCCTGCAAGGTGAGAGCTAAAGGGTTGGAGAACAAAGGAATCAGGTGACCTCTTGGCCCGGGAAAGGGGAAAGCCAGAGGAGGAGGGGCTGGAGGGAGTTTCAGTTTGGGGCTGGCTGGAGACATGGAGTGAAGGGCAGACTTGGTTGTCTGGCTCACTGCCCCCCAAAATGGACCCAGCTGAGGGGTCCTGTTCTCTGCACCTACAAGCTCTGTGTTAGACCATGTTCCTGTCGTCTAATAAACCTTCTGTTTTCCTGGCTGGCTGAGAGTCACGTCTGACTGCGAAGTTGGGGGGCAGGACCCTCTGGCTTCCCCAGGAGTCTCGCATGAGCGGACTCGCTGTGGGAAGCGCCCGGAGGGACAGAGGATGCTGAATGCTCTGAGGTCAGACCCAGGAAGGTGGAGCCGGGTGAGCTGTGTGTCCTGGAGACAGGCTGCTCCCAGAGAGGAGACTTCCCCAGAGTCCTGACTGGCTTCATGGGGAGCAGTTCCAGAGCATCGCCCAGGGACTCCGTGACAACTAGTGGCAGAGGTGGGATGTACTGCACCCCGTGGACGATGTTTCCTGCAGTAAGTGACGGGGGAGCAGTAAAACGAAGGGGGATTGACGAGGACCAGGCGTGCTGAAGGCTCAGAGAGGAGCGGTTTCGGGGGGCGGTAAACCCCTGGGAGTGTGTGACCAGCGAGAAGGACTGCGCAGTAATGGGGTCCCCCTGGGGACTGCGATGAGCAGTCTCAGGGGCGGAGGAGCCTGCGGCTTGGCCCTGGGAGAGAGAAGGACTTTTGCAGTAACAGGGTCCCCCGGGGGATTGCAGCGAGCGGTCCCAGGGGCTGAGGAGTCTGCAGCTCGACCCTGGCAGAGAGGTGGTGACCTCGAGACGGGCTGGCACACTAGGGGTTCTCCCTGGAAACCGTGGGGAGCTGAGAGCACACAGGCCTGTGAGTCCACAACAACCTGGGAAGAGCGGAGTGATGGCCTGTCACCGTCTGCTTAAGAAGGGCATTGTAACCCTGCGCAGAAAGAGAGGGTTGAGCATTGGAAAGTTCACCAAAGCAGAGTTAATCATGCAGCTGGAGGAGGATGACCGCTCTAAGGAGCAGATTCCTGACCCCAAATGGGGCTATAGCAGGATCTGGGAGCAGCTGGAGTGGGAGCCAGGCATCGCCAAGACTCCTGTCCCCGACCAGACGAGGGTCTTCACGATCGGGTTCCCCATCCGGGGATCGGAGATGGACGGGATTGGAGCTGAGTCCGAAGGAGCAAGAGGGCTGTGAGAGACAGCGAGAGCCCGGGAAAGAGCTGCAGAAGCAGCAGCAGCATGAACTGGCGGTGGGGGAGCGGAGAGGCCTAGGGGACCTCCCCGGGGTGAGTGGGGATAGACCCCGGGGTGCCAGTTCCGCAGGGAACCTCGAGACTAAATTGCTGCCCCTGGTTAAGGAGGCGGGGGATGTGGATGCCCACCTCACTGCCTTTGAGCAGGCTGGCGATTTGAACCAGGGGGACCCTGCAGAAAAGCCCCGGTGTCTAGCTCCCTTGCTGGGTCCCAAGGCCATAGACTCCATCAGCCAGATGGGTGGAGAGGTGGACAGGCTCCCACTCCTGACCCCAACCTATATGTCTGTGTGGAGTTTCCTGGGGCCTGGCCCCTCGGACCTCCAGTGGGAGCGGAAGGTGATGGTCAGTGGGGAGACATTCCTGGGGTGGCGAGATCCTGGGACGGAGAGAACTGTTGTCAGGCCCTGGGTGGTGCAGCCTCAGATGCTGAGGGGCTGGGTGAGCTGGGTGAGGGTCCCAGGGACGAAGCCCCTCGCCCTGCCTATGGCCCAGATCCCTGTGCAGACCCAGGAGGGGTTGGGCTGGCTGGCCGTTGGGGTGCTCCAGGATACCAGCTGCGAGGCCCTGTTGTGGGGTGACTGTCTCTCTTTGGGACAGGATCCAGGCCCTGCTCCGGTAACTGCCAAGGGTTTGAATTTGAATCCAGGGAACCAATCGGCGGAGAGGGAAATGGTCAGTGAAAATGCAGATGACCAGGCTGGCAGGGGGGAGGAGCTGCTAGGCTCAGGATACCTGCCTGCCTGTAACCAGACCCCTGGGGCTCTCCGCCCCCCTTGCACACTGGAGAGGGGGCTCACGCTGGCTCTGATGCAGTGAGGAAAGCAGCAAGCTCGCTGCCTACCCCCACTGGGACAGCAAGGGCAGCGCTGAGCACAGTGGGAGCTGAGACCCCAGCTGAGTGGGGGGAGACACAGGCAGGGCAGGGGATCTGTTGGGAGTGGCAAGGTGCTGGGTAAGGAAAGTCTGGCTGAGCCTAGGCAGCCTTGTGAGCTGATGGCTGTGTCTAGTCAGCAGGGTGGGAAGGCGAGGAGAGTGGAAGATGAGTGTCCCTGGACCTTACCTGTTAGCTGGGTGGAAAAGTGTGACAGTGAAGGAAACGTGCCCGTGTCTGTCAGGGGTATTGACTTGATCTCCAAGCAGTTGTCTGTGACCAGCCTTGTGTGCTGGGACCAGGGGAATGAGATCCCAAGCTGTGTGTCTGGGAAAGGAGAAAGTGTGTCCGGCTCTTCTCTGTCTGTGGAGCAGACAGAAGGGGCCTTTCAGCCTGCGATGGTTGAGGGTCGTGCAGTTGTCTCAGAGCTGGTTCTGGATTCAGCTAAAGCCCAGGAAGGGAAGGGTCCTAAGTTTGTGTCTGCTCGGGAGAATGGCCCTCTAACTAGGTCGCATCCAGTTAGTGTCTATGTAAAATCCCAGAGACCAGACAATTCTGGTGCTTGTATTTTGCCTGTTGCTCATGTGTTGTTGGGAGAGGGTGTCACAACTCTGTCTAATCAGGGTGAGATCCTAGCCAGGGCACAAGGAGAGCGTGAAGGTGATGTGATTGTGTTACCTACTGAGGGTGTGGAAACCTGTAGCAAGAAGGAAAAGATTCCTGAACTTGTGTGTGGCAAAGGGAAGGAGAATGCTTCTAACCTTTTGTCACGGAGTGTGGGGGAGTCCAGGTCCTGCACCCCTCTTCCAGGGATTCACTGAGACTCTCAGCCAGCCAGTAAAACAGAAGGTTTATTGGACAACAGGAGCACAGTCCAAAACAGAGCTTGTGGGTACCCCCAGGACCCCTCAGTCAAGTCCTTCTGGGGGAGCAGGGAGCTTAGACCCCAGCCCTGGGGTTCCCTGTGTTCCTCCACCCAGCCCCAAACTGAAACTAAACCCCCCCAGCAGGCTCCCTCCTGCAGCCTCTGTTCACATTCCTGGGCCGAGGTGTTACCTTCCCCTCCCCCTCCTGGCTCAGGTGACAGGCTCTCAGGTCTCCCGTCCCCAGGGCACATTCCCAGGTCAACACTCCCCCCTCCCTGCTGAGTCACATCCTCAAACCTTTTATCTAGGAAGTCTGTAAGTTTGCCTGAAAGGGGCTTGTGTAGGAATTCGCCTGATGGGCCAGAGGTGATTCTGGATGTAAGGGAGACCCAGAAAGAGTCTGTTGTTGCTCAGGAAAGTGTTCCTCTAGAGCAAGCCCTCGGTGAAGAGGGTAAGAGCAGAATTTCTGAGTGGGGTGAATTGCTGCTTAGAAAAATCCTAGGGAAAGGAATCCTCATGGAGTCTTTGCAAGCAGTTTACTGCAACTGAAGGGTGTGAAAGTGATTTAATCAAGTAAGTTTCAGTTCCTAACAGCCAGAAATTTTCTGTTGTGAATGGATCCACTGACTTTCCTGTTGAAAGACCCAGGGTGGAGAGCTTTGAGAAGGTCTCAGATGGAGTGAAAGCTGTTAAGAAAGTTAAACAGTCCTATAACCAAGTGGCTGTGTTTGGCCAGCTTGTTGGGGAGAAGATCCAATCCCTGGGGTTTTGGGGGTGGCCAAAGGGCACGGGCCGCATAAACCTTCCCACATGCGGCCTGCGAGTGCTATCGACCACCCCCAACCTAAGGGAGGGCGTGAAACTGGAAGGACCTGGTGTAACTCCCACCAAGGAATGGGAGAGATTCTGGGGCATCCATGGGAACGTTGGTGGCTTCGAACTTCCCCAGGTCACCGGCTAAAGTGACCCCACTCAGTTCGATCTCGAAGGGGGGAGAGATGTGACAAAGTGGGACTGTTCTTAATGTTTCCTCTGAATAGTGTGGGGGTGCCTCAGTTTCCCCTAGGCAGTTCTTAGGTATCTAGGGGGTGGGAGAAGGGTGTATGATCAGTGCAGAGCCCTAGAGGGCAGGTGTGTGCGGGGTCTGGACACAGAGAATGGCCGACACCCTGTTTCCTGGCCACTGATGGCCTGGGCCCTTCCCCCCTGCAAGGTGAGAGCTAAAGGGTTGGAGAACAAAGGAATCAGGTGACCTCCTGGCCCCGGAAAGGGACAAAGCCCAGAGGAGGAGGGGCTGGAGAGAGTTTCAGTTTGGGGCTGGCTGGAGACATGGAGTGAAGGGCAGACGTGGTTGTCTGGCTCACTGCCCCCCAAAATGGACCCAGCTGAGGGGTCCTGTTCTCTGCACCTACAAGCTCTGTGTTAGACCATGTTCCTGTCATCTAATAAACCTTCTGTTTTCCTGGCTGGCTGAGAGTCCCGTCTGACTGCGGAGTTGGGGAGCAGGACCCTCTGGCCCCCCCAGGACCCCGCATGGGCGGACTCGCTGGGGGAAGCGCACGGAGGGGCAGAGGATGCTGAATGCTCCGAGGTCAGGCCCAGGAAGGTGGAAGTTGTGTGAGCTGTGTGTCCTGCAGACAGTCTGCTCCCAGAAAGGAGACTTCCCCAGAGTCCTGCCTGGCTTCATGGGGAGCAGTTCCAGAGCATGGCCCGGGGACGCCGTGACACCAGGCATGTCCAGGCCCCAGGGACAGACCAGATGGGCCCGTGGGGTTTCGCCAGCTCCAGTCAGTGTGAGGGGTGTGGGTCTTGCTGCAGCCCCCAGCCCCCCACGTGTGATGCAGCAGGGAGGGGGAGGATTGACCAGGGGATGTTGCAGGGGAGTTTCATTGGGAATGGGAGGCTTCCCTTAGGAGGGGGGTTGGGGCCAGGTGACACCTTCTGTCTGGAGAACTGGACAAAGGCTGGAGGAGGAGCTGTGGGGAGGCTGGGGGAGATGGCTGGAGGGGTTTCCAGTTTTGGGGGAGTTGGCTGGGGAACAGGAGGGAGCCCCAAGGCTGGGGTCTAATCTCCCTGCCCCCCAGAAGGCCCTGACTAAGGGTCTGTTTATGCCTGCAAGCTCTGGTCTGGACTGTGCTCCTGTCGTCTCTAATAAACCTTCTGCTCTACTGGCTGGGTGAGAGTCACGGTGAATCGCAGGAAGTGGGGGTGCAGGGCCCTGACTCCCCGTCACGCGTTGACACCACTGTCCCGGCATCCCTGGGTGGTGCTCTGGAACTGCTCCCTACGAAGCCAGTCAGGACTCTGGGGGAGCCTCCTCTCTGTGAGCAGCCTGTCTGCAGGACACACAGCTCACCCGGCTTCCACCTTCCTGGGTCTGACCTCGGAGCATTCAGCCTCCTCTGCCCCTCCATGCGCTTCCCACAGCGAGTCCGCCCGGGCGGGATCCTGGGGAAGCCAGAGGGTCCTGCCCCCCAACTCTGCAGTCAGACGGGACTCTCAGCCAGCCAGTAAAACAGAGGTTTATTAGACGACAGGAACATGGTCTAACACAGAGCTTGTAGGTACAGAGACCAGGACCCCTCAGCCGGGCCCATTTTTGGGGGGAGTGAGCCAGACAACCACGTCTGCACTTCACTCCACGTCCCCAGCCAGCCCCAATTGAAACTCTCTCCAGCCCCTTGCCCTCTGGGCTTGCAGGGGGGAAGGGCCCAGGCCATCAGTTGCCAGGAGACAGAGTGTTGGCCATTTATGTACACTGGTCCTTTGCTCCGCAACAATTACACCCCCTTATCCCACCCCCTAGAGACTTACGAAATGCATAGGGGAAACTGAGGCACCCTGACAGTATTCAGAGGAAACATTAAGAACAGTCCCACTTTGTCACATCTCTCCGCCCTTTGAGACTGAACTGAGCAAGGTCATTTTAGCTGGTGACCTGCATAAGTTCAAACCCACCCACGTTCCCATGGATGCCCCATCGTCTCTCCCATTCCTTAGTGGGAGTTACACCAGGCCCTTCCAGTTTTACGCCCTTCTTTGGGTCGGGTGTGCTTGATGGCACTTGCTGGCAGCATGTGGGAAGGTTTATGTGGCCCGTGCCCTTTTTCCACTCCAAAACTCCTGGGATTCAAGCTGGGATCGGGTCTTCTCCCAGTGCTCCAGTTTGGAGGGCTGTGATTTGAGCTCTCTTGATTAAGAGCCCCCATCTTGACCTTGGCCAGCTCTGGGCTTGGGCAGCCGCTCCCCACCTTGTGGCCCAGGTACGACACCTCTGCCATCCCCACCTTACACCTTCCAGCTTTTACCATCAGTCCTGCCTCCTTGAGGCAGCCCAGCACCCTCTTCACCTGGGACACGTGCTCCTCCCAGGTCTGGCTAGAGACACAGATGTCATCAATGGACACCAGGGCCAGGTACAATACCCGGCAGCGATACTTCTGGGGCACCACCAGCTGCCTCCTGATTCCCCACGGTTCTATTTCCCTTTGGGGAGCCCATTCCCAGTACAGCCGACCTGTCCTGCCTGTGTGTCCCCTCACTCAGCTGGGGTCTCAGCTCCCACTTGCTCAGCGCTGCCCTTGCAGTCCCAGTAGGGACAGGCAGCGAGCTCACTGCTCTCCTTACAGGATCAGAGCCAGCGTGAGCCCCCTCTCCACCAGGGAACATCTCTTTGTCCTACGCAACCCCAGGGCTCTGGTTACAGGCAGGAAGGTATCCTGAGCGTAGCAGCTCCTCCCCCCCCTCCCCCCCCCACCCCCCCATCTGCATTTTCACTGACCATTTCCGTCTCAGCCGATTGGTTCCCTGGATTCAAATTGAAACCCTCGGCCATTACAGGAGCAGGGCCTGGATCCTGTCCCAAAGAGACACAGTCACCCCCCAACAGGGTCTCACAGCTGATATCCTGGAGAACCCCAATGACCAGTCAGCCCCACCCCTCCTGGGTCTGCACAGGGATCTGGGCCATAGGCAGGGTGAGGGGCTTCACCCCTGGGACTTTCACCGAGCTCACTCAGCCCCTCAGCATCTGGTAGGGCTGCACCACCCGGGGGCTGACAACAGTTTTCTCTGTCCCAGGATCTCGCCACCCCAGGAACGTCTCCCCATTGACCATCACCTTCCGCTCCCCCTGGGGGTCCGAGGGGCCTGACCCCAGGAAACTCCACACAGACATATAGGTTGGGGTCAGGAGTGGGAGCCTGTCCACCTCCCCACCCATCTGGCTGACGGAGTCTATGGCCTTGGGACCCAGCAAGGGAGCTAGACACCGGGGCTTTTCTGCAGGGTCCCCCTGGTTCAAATCGCCAGCTTGCTCAAAGGCAGTGAGGTGGGCATCCACATCCCTCCCGCCCTTAACCAGGGGCAGCAATTTAGTCTCGAGGTTCCCTGCGGAACTGGCACCCCGGGGTCTATCCCCACTCACCTCGGGGAGGTCCCCTAGGCCTCTCCGCTCCCCCACCGCCAGTTCATGCTGCTGCTGCTTCTGCAGCTCTTTCTCGGGCTCTCGCTGTCTCTCACAGTCCCCTTGCTCTCTCGGACTCGGCTCCAATCCCGTCCGTCTCCGATCCCCGGACAGGGAACCCGATCGTGAAGACCCTCGTCTGGTCGGGGACAGGAGTCTTGGCGATGCCTGGCTCCCACTCCAGCTGCTCCCAGATCCTGCTATAACCCCATTTGGGGTCAGGAATCTGTCCCTTAGAGCGGTCATCCTCCTCCAGCTGCGCGATGAACTGTGCTTTGGTGAACTTCCCAATGCTCAACCCTCTCTTTTTGCACAGGGCTTCAATGACCTTCTTAAGGAGATGGTGACAGGCCATCACTCCGCTCTTCCCACGTTGCTGTGGACTCACAGGCCTGTGTGCTCTCAGCTCCCCACGGTTTCCAGGGAGAACCCCTAGTGTGCCAGCCCGTCTCGAGGTCACCACCTCTTTGCCAGGGTCGAGCTGCAGACATCTCCGCCCCTTGGACCGCTCGCTGCAATCCCCAGGGGAACCCTGTTACTGCCAAAGTCCTTCTCGCTAGTCATACACTCCCAGTGGTTAACTGCCCCCCCGAAACCGATCCTCTCTGAGCCTTCAGCATGCCTGGTCCTCATTACTCCCCCTTTGTTTTACTGCTCCCCAGTCACTTACTGCAGGAAGCACCATCCACGGGGTGCAGTATATCCCACCTCTGCCACCAGTTGTCACGGAGTCCCCGGGCGATGCTCTGGAACTGCTCCCTACGAAGCCAGGCAGGACTCTGGGGAAGTCTCCTCTCTGGGAGCAGCCTGCAGGACACACAGCTCACACAGCTTCCACCTTCCTGGGTCTGACCTCAGAGCCTTCAGCATCCTCTGCCCCTCCGTGCGCTTCCCACGGCAAGTCCACCCAGGCAGGTTCCTGGGGAAGCCAGAGGGTCCTGCCCTGCAACTTCACAGTCAGATGTGACTCTTAGCCGGCCAGTAAAACAGAAGGTTTATTAGACGACAGGAACATGGTCTAACACAGAGCTTGTAGGTGCAGAGAACGGGACCCCTCAGCTGGGTCCATTTTGGGGGGCAGTGAGCCAGACAACCAAGTCTGCCCTTCACTCCATGTCTCCAGCCAGCCCCAAACTGAAACTCCCTCCAGCCCCTCCTCCTCTGGCTTTCCCCTTTCCCGGGCCAGGAGGTCACCTGATTCCTTTGTTCTCCAACCCTTTAGCTCTCACCTTGCAGGGCGGAAGGGCCCAGGCCACCAGTTGCCAGGAGACAGAGTGTCGGCCTTTTATGTACCCTGGCCTTTTGCTCTGCAACAATCACACCCCCTTATCCTACCACCTAGAGACTTAAGAAATGCCTAGGGGAAACTGACAGGTTTCAGAGTAGCAGCCCTGTTAGTCTGTATCTGCAAAAAGAAGAGGAGTACTTGTGGCACCTTAGAGTCTAACAAATTTATTAGAGCATAAGCTTTCGTTGATTACAGCCCACTTCATTGGATGCATAGAATGGAACGTAGAGTAAGAGGATAGATATACACCTACAGAGAAGGGGGAAGTTGCCATACCAACTGTAAGAGGCTAATTAGTTAAGATGAGCTATTATCAGCAGGAGAAAAAAAAAACTTTTGTAGTGATAATCAAGATGGCCCATTTAGACCGTTGACAAGAAGGTGCGAGGATACTTAACATGGGGAAATAGTCAATTATGTGTAATGACCCAGCCACTCCCAGTCTCTATTCAGGACCCAAGTTGATGGTATCTAGTTTGCATATTAATTCAAGCTCAGCAGTTTCTCCTTGGAGTCTGTTTTTGAAGCTTTTCTGTTGCAAAATTGCCACCCTTAAGTCTGTTACTGAGTGGCCAGAGAGGCTGAAGTGTTCTCCTATGGGTGGAACCACCTGATCAACATCCTCTACAGCAAACAGGGAAAGATTAAGAATGAGCTCTCAAAACTGGATACTCTCATAAAAAACCAGCCTTCCACACAAACTTCCTCGTGGCTGGACTTTACTAAAACTAGACAAGCCATTTACAACACGCACTTTGCTTCTCTACAAAGGAAAAAGGACACTAAACTATCTAAACTACTACATGTCACAAGGGGCCACAACAGTGGTTCCCTTAACCCACCCAGCGATATTGTTAATCTTTCCAGCTATACACTTAGCCCGGCAGAAGAGTTGGGGCCTCTCCTTTTGTCCCTCCAGGCCCACGAACGTGATACAGTTCTGTGGTGACCTAGAATCCTACTTTCGATGTCTCCGACCCAAAGAATATTTCCAGCACAACTCTGAACAACATACTAACCCACAGAGACCTTCCTACCAAGACTACAAAAAGAAGGATTCTGGGTGGACTTCTCCTGAAGGTCGAAACAACAGAGTGGACTTCTACATAGAGTGCTTCCGCTGACGTGCACGGGCTGAAATTGTGGAAAAGCAGCATCACTTGTCCCATAACCTCACCCGTGCAGAACACAATGCCATCCGCAGCCTCAGAAACAACCCTGACATCATAATCAAAAAGGCTGACAAAGGAGGTGCTGTTGTCATTATGAATAGGTCGGAATATGAAGATGAGGCTGCTCGGCAGCTCTCCAACACCACTTTCTACAAGCCATTACCCTCTGATCCCACTGAGGGTTACCAAAAGAAACTACAGCATTTGCTCAAGAAACTCCCCGAAAAAGCACAAGAACAAATCCGCACAGACACACCCCTGGAACCCCGACCTGGGGTATTCTATCTGCTACCCAAGATCCATAAACCTGGAAATCCTGGACGCCCCATCGTCTCAGGCATTGGCACCCTATACCGGAAACCTACTGACCGCTATGCCTACCTATATGCCTCCAGCTTTCACCCTGACCACACCACACGATCCATCGTCTACAGCCAAGCTCTGCGATACAACCGCATTTGCTCCAACCCCTCAGACAGAGACAAACACCTACAAGATCTCTATCAAGCATTCTTACAACTACAATACCCACCTGCAGAAGTGAAGAAACAGATTGACAGAGCCAGAAGAGTACCCAGAAGTCACCTACTTCAGGACAGGCCCAACAAAGAAAATAACAGAACGCCACTAGCCGTCACCTTCAGCCCCCAACTAAAACCTCTCCAGCGCATCATCAAAGATTTACAACCTATCCTGAAAAATGATCCCTCGCTCTCACAGATCGTGGGAGACAGACCAGTCCTCGCTTAGAGACAGCCCTCCAACCTGAAGCAAATACTCTCCAGCAACCACACAAGAAAAAAACTTACCCAGGAACCTATCCTTGCAACAAAGCCCGGTGCCAACTCTGTCCACATATTTATTCAAGCATAAGCTCACGAAAGCTTATGCTCAAATAAATTGGTTAGTCTCTAAGGTACCACAAGTACTCCTTTTCTTTTTGCGAATACAGACTAACACGGCTGTTACTCTGAAACCTGATATTTATTCAAGTGACACCATCTTGTCAACTGCTGGAAATGGCCCACCTTGATTAGCACTACAAAAGGTCTCTTTCCCCTGCCCTCCTCCCTCCCCCCCCCCTTCCCCCCCCCTCCAGCTGGTAATAGCTCACCTTAAGTGATCACCCTGGTTACAGTGTGTATGGTAACACCCCTTGTTTCATGTTCTCTATGTATATAAATCTCCCCACTGTATTTTCCACTGAATGCATCCGATGAAGTGAGCTGTAGCTCGCGAAAGCTTATGCTCAAATAAATTGGTTAGTCTCTAAGGTGCCACAAGTATTCCTTTTCTTTTTGAGGATACAGACTAACACGGCTGCTACTCTGAAATCTGTCATCATAGGACCTAATCACATTAGCCACGCCATCCGGGGCTCATTCACCTGCACATCCACCAATGTGATATATGCCATCATGTGCCAGCAATGCCCCCTGCCATGGACGTTGGCCAAACTGGACAGTCTCTACGCAAAAGAATAAATGGGGACAAATCTGACATCAGGAGTCATAACATTCAAAAACCAGGAGGAGAACACTTCAACCTCTCTGGCCACTCAGTAAAAGACTTAAAGGTGGCAACTTTGCAACAGAAAAGCTTCAAAAACAGACTCCAACGAGAAACTGCTGAGCTTGAATTATATGCAAACTAGATACCATTAACTTGGGTTTGAATAGAGACTGGGGGTGGCTGGGTCATTAAACATGTTGATTCTATTTCCCCATGTTAAGTATCCTCGCACCTTCTTGTCAACTGTCTAAATGGGCCACCTTGATTATCACTACAAAAGTTTTTTTTTCCTGCTGATAATAGCTCATCTTAATTAATTAGCCTCTTACAGTTTGTATGGCAACTTCCTCGTTCTCTGTATGTATATATATTTATCTTCTTACTATATGTTCCATTCAATGCATCTGATGAAGTGAGCTGTAGCTCACGAAAGCTTATGCTCTCATAAATTTGTTAGTCTCTAAGGTGCTACAAGTCCTCCTGTTCTTTTTATAGGGGAAACTGAGGCACCCCTACAGTATTCAGAGGAAACATTAAGAACAGTCTGACTTCGTGAAGGTGTGGCACCCTGATGCCCATGCAGCCTGGCCAGCGCCTGGCATGGCTGAGAGGTGCGCTCGGGGGCTCTGGGGACAGGCCGCACTGCACCGGGGCCGCAGCTGCTACATTCAGGACAAAGACAGGCAGTGGGAACAAGTCAGCCCAACAGCTCAGTGTCCAGAGCCCCCCGACTGCCCCGCCCCTGCCGGGGGCACGCCGACCCCCTGCAGCCCACTGCTGAGGGATGGGGGCGAGGTGGGGGGCGGGGCAGTGTGGGGGTCTGTGCTGAGGGGCGGGGGCAAGGTGTGGGGGTGGGTTGTGGGGTGTGCCTTGGAGGTCTGTGCTGAGGGGTGGGGGCGGGTTGTGGGGTGTGCCGTGGGGTCTGTGCTGAGCGGCGGGGGCGAGGTGGGGGGGCGGGGCGAGGTGGGGGGTGGGTTGTGGGGTGTGCCGTCGGGGTCTGTGCTGAGGGGCGGGGGTGAGGTGGGGGGGGGCGGGGCGGCATGTGGGGGTGGGTTGTGGGATGTGCTGTCGGGGTCTGTGCTGAGGGGCGGGGGTGAGGTGGGGGGCTGGGCGGCGTGTGGGGGTGGGTTGTGGGGTGTGCCGTCGGTCTGTGCTGAGGGGCGGGGGCGAGGTGGGCGGGCGGGGCAGCGTGTGGTGTGGGGTGTGCCGTCGGGGTCTGTGCTGAAGGGCGGGGGCGAGGTGGGGGGGGCGGGGCGGCGTGTGGGGTGGGTTGTGGGGTGTGCCGTGGGGTCTGTGCTGAGGTGGGGGGGCAGGGCGGCGTGTGGGGTGGGTTGTGGGGTGTGCCGTCGGGGTCTGTGCTGAGGTGGGGGGGCGGGGCGGCGTGTGGGGGTGGGTTGTGGGGTGTGCCGTCGGGGTCTGTGCTGAGGTGGGGGGGCGGGGCAGCGTGTGGGGTGGGTTGTGGGGCGTGGCATCGGGGTCTGTGCTGAGGGGCAGGGGCGAGGTGGGGGGGCGGGGCGGCGTGTGGGGGTGGGTTGTGGGGTGTGCCGTGGGGTCTGTGCTGAGGTGGGGGGGCGGGGCGGCGTGTGGGGTGGGTTGTGGGGTGTGCCGTCGGGGTCTGTGCTGAGGGGCGGGGGCGAGGTGGGGGGGCGGGGCGGCGTGTGGGGTGGGTTGTGGGGTGTGCCGTGGGGTCTGTGCTGAGGGGTGGGGGCGAGGTGGGGGGCGGGGCGGCTTGTGGGGATGGGTTGTGGGGTGTGCCGTGGGGTCTGTGCTGAGGTGGGGGGGCGGGGCGGCGTGTGGGGTGGGTTGTGGGGCGTGCCGTTGGGGTCTGTGCTGAGGGGCGGGGGCGAGGTGGGGGGGCGGGGCGGCGTGTGGGGTGGGTTGTGGGGTGTGCCGTGGGGTCTGTGCTGAGGTGGGGGGGCGGGGCGGCGTGTGGGGTGGGTTGTGGGGTGTGCTGAGGTGGGGGGGCGGGGCGGCGTGTGGGGTGGGTTGTGGGGTGTGCCGTGGGGGGGCGGCATGTGGGGTGGGTTGTGGGGTGTGCCGTGGGGTCTGTGCTGAGGGGCGGGGGCGAGGTGGGGGGGCGGGGCGGCGTGTGGTGTGGGTTGTGGGGTGTGCCGTGGGGTCTGTGCTGAGGGGCGGGGGCGAGGCGGCGTGTGGGGTGGGTTGTGGGGTGTGCCGTGGGGTCTGTGCTGAGGTGGGGGGGCGGGGCGGCGTGTGGGATGGGTTGTGGGGTGTGCCGTGGGGTCTGTGCTGAGGTGGGGGGGGCGGGGCGGCGTGTGGGGGTGGGTTGTGGAGTGTGCTGGGAGGCAGGGGACGGGGGCGGGCACCGTGGGGGGCGGGGCGGCGTGTGGGGTGGGTTGTGGGGTGTGCCGTGGGGTCTGTGCTGAGGTGGGGGGGCGGGGCGGCGTGTGGGGGTGGGTTGTGGAGTGTGCTGGGAGGCAGGGGACGGGGACGGGGACGGGCACCGTGGGGGGCGGGGCGGGGCGGGGCGTGATAGCAGCTCGGGCGAGGGCCGGCGCCAGCTCCGGGCCCGGCGCTGCAGCGAGGGATTCCCCAGGGCTGACACGGACTCTGCGTGGCTGCAGCTCCCTTCTCCCGTCCCTGCGGTGCCAGGCGAGAGCTTGGTCCCCGCCAGCTCCGGCCTGTCCGCACCCCACCCTGATCCGTAGAGATGGTGCCGTGGAGGAGCGCCGGGAAGCGTGGCCCTGGCGGAGCCCCCCCAAGCTGCAGGAGCCCCCCTGCCCTTGAGGAGTGCCCGCCGTGGGCTGTGCCCGCCGTGGGCTGTGCCTGTGGGCAATGGCCGGCATGTCCCTGGCGGTGAATGGACACCCTCCGCACTATTTCTGTCGGGCGCCGGGCTCTGCCCCTCCCTCCCGCTGAGCCCTTCGCACCAGATTGGATTACCCGGGGCTTTGGGCGGCTAAATTTAGGGCTGATGCCCCCTCCTCCCGTATGTGGCTCCCGCCTCCCCCTGGTTCTCCCAGTGACTCACCAGCGTTCCTGGAACAGGGCAGCACCCAGGGATGGGCACCTGGCCCGCCGGCCTCCCGCTTGCCTGACTTGGGAGCAGCTGCAAATGAGATGCGGTCCTGGAGCCAAGTGCGGGGCTGAGAGCTCAGAATAGCAGCCGAGTTACCCTGCAAGTCCTGTCCTGGGGTGTGGGGGCTCGGCCAGATGCATGCACCTCACTGCAGAGCCTGTGCATCGCTGCCAGCTCTGTGCCCTCGCCGGCCGTGTCCCTAGCACAGCTGGGGCAGGGTGCGGGTACCTGCCAGGGTTCTGCCCGTGCATGGGGGCCGCACGTTGCCCTGGCGTGCTGTGGCTGGTGCCACGAGCCCTGTGTGCCCACGTGCCGTGTCAGCGAGGCCTGCGCATGCAGCCCTTGGCCCAGGCGCCGGGCAGAGCAGAGGCTGCTTCCCGGCCAGTGGCCTCCGTGCAGGGGAGTGGGGGTATCAGGCCCTGCTGTGGGGATGCGGGGGAATCTGAGCGCAGGGGAGGGGGCGGCTGGAAATATGGCAGGGCCTGAGTTCAGAGACGGAGTTTTACAAAGACCCCGGGGTCTCCTGGCTGCCCCTGGGCCCAGGCCCAGGCCCAGGCCCAGGCCCAGGCCGGGACAAGCCTGGGGTGAATGAGCCATGTGATAAAAGGACACGGTCCCTTCTGCTGCAGAGCCGGGCCTGCAGGAGCCTTGCGCTGTGTGTGTGCAGCCAGCCAGGGCGAGCGAGCTCGGGGAAAGGGCCATGCAAGTGGATTCACGGCCACAGGATTCAGCCTGGCTGGGGTGCGGGAGCAAAGGCATTTCCATCTACCCTGGTAGAGCCGCGAGGTCTGAGGAGCCGTGGGGGGAGCTGCAGGTGAAGGGCCCTGGCTCCTCGGGGGGATGCAGGCTGCGGGGGTCTGGGGAGCAAAGTGGAGTCGCCATTCTCCCTAGGAGGAAATGGGGCGGGGGGACAGACAGACGTTCGAAAACAGGCTGCGAGCCGGGTGCACAGACAGCCACTGAGCGGCCGAGGCCGAGCAATGGCCCCGAGGTGGGTTTCTGTCCCCCCCCGTGCTCAGCCGCGGGTGCTCTGGGGCTGCCATTTTCCACGCCGGGAGCTCTGTTCTGCAGGCTCCTGCATCTTCAGCTCACTGCCACCAGGCCGGCGCCGGGCGGGGGACCCGCCAGCCTGCGCTGCCCCGAGCCCCAAGAGGCCCGTGTTCCGGTGCCAGGACGCTGGGCTGCGTCCTTTGTTCCCGCCAGCGCCGTGTCTGTGACTGGCCTGCCCCCAATTCCCTTCTGCTGCATCAGCTGCATTTGTCATCTGGCTGAGCTCCCCGGCGCCCTGTGCCATTAACCAGGGCTGCCGCGCTGCACCCCCGAGCTGGCTGCATCCCATGGCTGGTCAGCGGTCACTAGGCCGGCTCACGGCTGTGGGTGCTCTGGAAGGGCCGTGGGTCCTAGCCTGCCTGGGGCAGGGGAATAATTCCCCATCAGACTCTGTCTGGGATGTCCCCGGCTTGCTGGGCTTGGGGGCAGGGCTGGCTGGATGTCTCCCCACACCCTGGAGTGGTGAAGTGGGTCAGAGGTGAGTATGGGGAGCCCTGGCTTGTGCCCCTCCTTCCGAGTGATATGGGGCTAGGCCCTGCTCCCTCCTTGCAGCACTGTAGGGTGGGTGCCGAGCCAGGGCGAATGAGGCTCAGCACCCCCTTTATCCTGCCTTTCCCCCGCGGGGGCAGCCCCCGTGGGCTGTCTCCTCCCAGCCCCTGGAGCCGAGGGCGGCTGTTCCTTTAAGGGGTAGGGCCAGGCCGGCTGGAATGTCGTTCCCGCAGCTGGGCTGGGCTGCGCTCTCACGGTCCATGCCTGCTGCCTGCCAGCCCCAGCCCCTGCCTCGGCACCCATGAGAGACACCCAGAGCTCTCCGCTGCGCTGACCCATGGCTGCTTTCAGCCTCAGCAGCCTGCCCCCCAACCCGGAGGAGAAGGACTTTATCCAAGCCTATGAGGAGGTGCGGGAGAGATACAAAGGTACCAGCCCTGCCCCCCCCGGCTGTCCCCATGGCACTCCAGACAGGGCTGGTGGTCTGGGGCTCCTGCTCCGAGGGCCGGGGCCGGGCCAGGGGAGCGCCCGTGTGCTCGTTCCCATAATAGGGCATGCCAGGCACTGCCGGCAGGAGCCCTTCATCAGGCATGGGGCTCGGCTCTGACGGGGACCAGCTGCCAGGGCTGGGGTTCGGGTCCCAGGGGCGTCTAGAATGAGCCAGGCACGGCCGTGGGGTGTGACTGGAGCCAGGCTCTGCACTGATGAGCCCTGGGGCCTGGGCTGACGTGGGGCAGGCAGGTCTGCCCCCTCTGATGTGTTCAGGGCTGAGCACCTGCGGCATGCACTGACTTTGGGGGCCCATTGCCAGACACCCCCTGGGCCCCGGCTGCCCTGCTGGGCCCATCAGGCCCCATGTCCTCATCTGTGGACCCTGGGCCCAGAGGGCACCGTGGGGCTGGGGCTGTAAATGCTGGGAAGGCCAGAGGGGCTGTGTCTGGGGCCCAGCTGGGCTCTGGGGTGAAATCTGTGGTGCAGGAGCTGGCAGCTGCTGCGGGTTTGGGGTCCAGGTGGATCCACTGTCTTGGGGAGGGGAGCGCACCGCATAATGCTGGGGGGTGCTGTTCCCCCCCCCCCAGGGGCCCTATGGAAAAGAGGGTTGGATCTGCTAGCTGCCCCATCCTCCCTCCTGGGACGCACCTGCCGCAGGGCCCTGTGCCCGGGAGCTCCACCTGGCCCATGGCAGTTCAGGACATGTCTGTGAAATCCTGGTCCAGTGCCGCCCCCACCCCCCTGGTGTGTGAGACCCTGCTGAGCCCTCTGCAGGGGACTGGGGGCATTGGGGGACAGGCAGGGGTGTGCGCTGGGGCCACAGGGACGGGAGTGTCTGGGTGGGATGGGGTGTGTGGGGCGATGGAAGGAGGGATGGGGGACGTGTGTGTGTGTGTGGGGGGGGGGATGGGGGTTTGGGGCCAGAGGACAGAGCTGCAGGTGTGGGGGTCAGACAGGAGCCCGCTGGCTGGGATTACAGGCTCTCCGGAGCCCAGGGCTTTGGGCACATGTCAATAGGAATGGAATCTGTAGCTATTTAAACTCCTCTGGCTTCCCCGAGAGCCCGCCCCCCAGCCCTCCCCTGCCCCCCTAGGAGCCCGCCCCCCACCCCCAGCCCTCTCCTGGTCTCTGGTTCTGAGCCGCCAGGGCAGTCTGCAGGCTTGACAGATGCAGGGGAGCTGGGGGCCCGCTCTGTGCGAGGGCGGCCCCCCAACAGCCAGCCAGGCCTGCCCTTAAAGGGGAAATGCATGTGGCCTGGCCTGCCCCTTCGGAAGGCTGATGGGCAGGCTGCTGCCCCCGACTCTGGGTTCCTGGACCTCCGGCTGCTGGAGGCACGGGGGGCACAGCTGGGCATGAGGGTGTGGAGGGCCCCGGGTAGGGGAACACCTGGAGGTCCCTGGCTCGGCCGGTCCCTGGATGCTGGTGCCGTTCTGCCTACAGTGTCTGGGGGGTACGTGGGGAGGGGACAGAGCCCGTGTCCTCTCCCACCGGTGGGACCTTGGCAGGGGGAGGCGTGTCTCTGACAGGGGCTGGGGCTTTCTCAGCCCCAGCCCCACTCTGCTGCTGCGCCCCGTACCCGCCCATGGGTATGGAGTGTGGCCCCCAGCTGTGTCTGGCCCCGTGGGGCTGTGTCCTCGCCCTGCCCCATCTCTGCCCCATGCGGGAGGGACGGCGTGGTGCCACAGCTGCCTGCCCTCCCCGGCGCTGGCGTGTGCCCAGCTCGTCCTGGCCCTGCAGACCGGGCACTGCCCGGAGGGTGCGGTCGGAGCAGAGCCGTGTTGCCAAGCGGGTGGAGGCCGGGGAGCCCTGAGCCCACCCTGTCCAAGGGGACAGTGACTCTGCTCCCCCGAGGTGATGCCCAGCCGCTGTGGGGGCATGTGCTGTGTCTGTGCACAGGTGTGTGCCACGGCTGTGTTTGTGTGCACATGCGCTGCCCTCTGCTGACATGTGCCATCCCCTGCTGGCCGAGTGGAGGGGAGTGTGGCCAAGGCTGGGATTGGTAGAGGAGGTGTGGGGCGGAGGGTAGCACATCGAGGCTAGAGGTGGGGGTTGAGGGAGTGCATTGTAGCTGGGGGTGGAGTGGGGGAAGGGGGGGCAGAGAGAAATGCGTAGGGGATGGGGTGTGCGGGGAGCACACCATAACTGGGCAGGGATGGGGGGAGCATGCCGTAGCAGGGAGGATGGGGGGGCACCAGAGCTGTGGAAATGTGTCATCGCTCCTCGGCCAAGAGGCCCACTGGGCCCTGGCCGTGTGGGTTGCCCCCTGCGGCGGTGCCCGCTGTCTGCGTGGCGCTTGGAAGCTGGGGGTGGCTGGGTCTGACCTGCCTGCGGGCAGGCTGGCGTTGCCTGGCCCGTGTCTGTGCAGGGCCCGTGGCCAAGCTCCCGAGGATGGGGGTTAGCCGTGGTCCCAGCAGAGCAGGGGTGGGGCAGGGTGGTCAGTGGGGCCCATGGCAGGAGGGGCCTCCAGCCGGGCCCGCGCCGGGTCTCCTCGAGGTGGTGGTTTGGCAGGGCGTGAGAGCCTGTCGCGAGGGGCTGCGCAGCCGGGTCTGCTCTCGTTGGGCGGTGCCGGGGCAGCTGTCCTGCCCAGGTGTGCTGTGCCGGCAAGGCGGCCTGGTGGGCATGCGGCTGCACAAGTCCCGCCGGAGCCGGCTCCAGGCCCCTGAGCAAACCAGGCTACGCGCTGTGACGGCAGAGCTGCGTCTACACTAGGGGGCTTGCGCGGGTCCAGCTCTGTGGTCAAGCCATGCCCCTGCCTGACAATGGGGTCCGCACAAGTCCCTGGTGTGGAGGGAAGTGAGTGTCGTGGGGTGGAGGGGAAGGTGCCGCCCGGGCCCTGACACTGGCAAGAGATGAGAAAGGCAGAGTCGGAGCCAGGTTGGTCCCACCCCAGCCGGGGGAGCCGTGGGGCGTGGGGGCTGGCTGGGCCTGGTGTGTAGCGTCCCTCTGGCGACGGGGCCAGCGGGCAGGGCAGCATGTGGAGATGGCACCGCGTGCCGGAGGCCTGGTCTACACGTATGCGCCATAGCTACGGCGACCTAGGGGTGTGAAAAATCCACCCCCGAGCGCCACAGCCCTGCAGAGCTAGCGCCCAGTGTAGACGCGCTGTAGCTGCTGTTGCTCAGGGAGGTGGAGTTACTATGGCGATGGGAAAGGGCCTCTTCACCCTGCGTTACAGCACCATAGTGTAGACAGGGCCTGCCGTCAGCGGCGACGAGAGGAGACAGAGGCTCTCCAGGGGACCAGCCTGAGCCGGGCGAACGGGCAGCTTGGTGCCAGCTGCCCAACAGGGTCTACAAGGCAGAGTCCTGCCCAGTGGAGGGGTGCTGGGACGGGCAGTGTCACTGCACACACCCAGGAGAGGGGCCCACACGGCCCCCATCAGCACACAGCAGGGTTGGGCTGGGGGACGTCCTAGAGCTGTTCTGGTCATGGGTGGGACGCTGCACCCTGGGCTGGAGTCTGGCTCAGAAAGGGCCCAGTGGGCAACTGGTGACTGGGGCCAGAGAGCCGGGAGCCTGGGGCTGTGTGGTTTGGAGGGGGGCTGTAATGGAGGGATACAGAATAATGACTGGGAAGGTGAAGGGGGGCACTGGGGTTTGCCTGCGGGCCCCAAGGGGTGGGGGACGGGCTTGTCCGTCTCACATCCAGGTCTGACTGAGGGGGTGCTGGAATTCACCCATCTCCTGTGCACCCCGCGGGGGGATAGGTAAATCCAGAGCTGACTTGGGAGATCCCTTTGGAACTCTTCGCAAATGGGGCAACTGGGCAACAAAATGGCAGATGAAATTCAGTGTTGATAATGCACATTGGAAAACATAATCCCCACTATACCTATACAATGATGGGTCTGAATTAGCTGTTCCCACTCAGGAAAGAGATCTCGGAGTCAGTGTGGAGAGTTCTCTGAAAACATCCACTCCATGGGCAGCGGCAGTCAAAAAAAGCGAACAGAATGCTGGGAATCATAAGGAAAGGGATAGAGAATAAGACAGAAAATATCCTATTGCCTCTATATAAATCCATGGTACGCCCACACCTTGAATACTGCGTGCGGATGGGGTTGCCCCATCTCAAAAAAGCTATATTGGAATTGGAAAAGGTTCAGAAAAGAGGAGAGATTAATAGGACTGGGACTTTTCAGCTTGGAAAAGAGATGACTAAGGGGGGATATGATTGAGGTCTATAAAATCATGACTGCTGTGGAGAAAGTAAATAAGGAATAAGTGTGATTTACCCCTTCATATAACACTTTCACTGGGTGACCCCTAGTTCTTGTAACAGGCAGCAGGTTTAACACAAACCAAAGGAAGTATTTCTTCACACAACGCACAGTCAACCTGTGGAACTCCTTGCCAGAGGGTGTTGTGAAGGCCCAAAGTATAACAAGGTCCAAAAAATAACTAGATTGGTTCATGGAGGATTGGTGCATCAATGGCTATTAGCCAAAATGGGCACCCCATGCTCTGGGTGTCCCTAAACCTGTGGTTGCCAGAAGCTGGGAGTGGTGACAGGGGATGGGTCACTTGACGATTCCCTGTTCTGTTCATCCCCTCTGACGTTCTGGCACCAGCTGTAGTCGAAGACAGGATCCTGGGCTAGCTGGACCATTGGTCTGACCCAGTCTGGCAGCTTCTACATTCTACTTGTCTCACATGCAGGTGTTGTGGGGGTGCTGGGGGTCGCCTGTCTGACGTTCAGACCCATAGGAGGCATGCAGAGGCTGAGGGGTGCCCGTCTGACACGCAGGCCCATGGGGGGCACAGGCTGGGGGTCGCCCGTGTGACACGCAGGCCCGTGGGGGGCACAGGCTGGGGGTCGCCCGTCTGACGAGCAGGCCCACAGGGGGCATGCAGAGGCTGAGGTGTGCCCGTCTGACACGCAGGCCCGTGGGGGGCACAGGCTGGGGGTCGCCCGTCTGACACACAGGCCCGGGGGGGCTCAGGCTGGGGGGTCGCCCGTCTGACGTGCAGGCCCATAGAGGGCAGGCAGAGGCTGAGGGGTGCCTGTCTGACACGCAGGCCCGTGGGGGGCACAGGGCTGGGGTTCAGGAAATGGGGAGGGGGTTCTGCAGAGCCCCCCCCCCATGGTTTTTACAGATGTGAAACAACCTGCCATGAATTGATGCCCTGACCCTGCGGCAGCAGCTCCTGGCCTGGGGGGCTCGCACCCGAGGGCACAGTGCCCTCAAGCCTGGGTAGGTTTGACCCGGCTGCATCTCCATGGCGTGGGGTACCTGGGCCAAATCGGAGCGAGTGGCGCTGCAAGCCCGTGTGCCAGGTTGCAGCGCCTGGGGTGGGGAGCTGGGCCCAGCCCTGCGGGACCAGACTGTGCAGAGCGGGCTGGTTCTCCACACCCGGCCCGTCCCACCGCCCAGGGGCGAGCCCTGACCCCCGCACCCACGCGGGTAAAGTGAAATAAGAAACTCCCAAAAACCAACATGCAACAGGATAAAATATAGGAGAGTTTCCTGGCGCTCTGGGGATTTACATAGACTGGCAGGGCCTGGACGCTCCTGCCTGCCCCCCACCCCAGCTTCTACCCCCCCCCCCCCCCCGCCTGGCAGCACAGCACCCCCTAGCACCACACTGGGGCCAGTGCTGACTGTGAAGGGAAGTGCCCCTTACCGAACCCATCCTGCTCCCTACACCAGAGCCCCCGGCACTGACTGTGGAGAGTGGCTGGGCCATGTGCTCTGGGCCTTCTCCAGTGTCTCCCCCACCCCCTCTAGGGACAGGGGGGCTCTAGGGCACCTCACTGGGGGGCTGAGCACATCCTGTGCAGGGGCTGGTGGGTGAGGCCCCAGTGCTGTCCCTGCCCCAGATGGGGAGGGGCTCAGCAGGCCCATGCTCTGCTCTTGCGGGGTGGGGCATCCAGGACCTTTCCCTTCAGTGTGTAAGTGATGGTGAAGCCGTGGGCCCCACCAGGGCCCCGTCCTCGTCTCCAGGACGTCCCCCTTCCCTCCGTGCCAGAGGGGGAGCTGCTCCCCACGCTGCCAGAGGTGTCAGCCTTGCTGGGAAAGGGTTCATGGGGCACAGGGCTAGGGAAGGTGGGTGTGGCCTGGAGAGAAGTGGGCGGGGCTCCCTGGAGAGGAGGACCCCAGGTGTGGGCTGAGGCTGGCGTCCCTGCGGAGGCTGCCAGCGAGGGGTGGGCTGGCACCAGCCCATCAAGCTTCCACCAGGTGGGAAATACACTCATTGGGGACCAGCTCTGGGCCCATCTGCCCGCCTCGAGGGGCGCGCCGCTGGCTGGAGCTCGCTCGCTCGCTGAGGTGCACGGGACAAGGAGAGGTCCCACTTCCCAGGGCTGGGGCAGGGGCTGCTGCTTGCAGGTTCAGTCCCCACCCTGGGTCAGGACATGCGCTTGCACTTGGCTATGGCCTGCTACAACTGCCCCCCCGGGGCCAGCTCGGCCGATTCCCCCCCCAGGTGAATTCCCTGGGGCTGGGCTGCTGCTGGAGATCCCTGGCAGAGGGTGACAGGCGGTGTGCGTGGCTGTGTGAGCACGGCGACTGGGGGAGCAGGGGGCGTAGGTGCTGGCGCCCATGGTGGTGGGTGCTGGCGGGGAGCTGGCGAGGAACATGGGCGATGTGGCTGGCGGGGTGAGGAGGTGCTGAGCCCGGCCAGGGCCTTGGAGGCTGGTGGGGGGTGGGGGGGCAGTGACTGCTGGCGTCAGTAGTGCCAAGTGGGGTGTTGGAGGGTGCGGGGCCAGGATGGGGGGGATGGCAGTCCCTAGCAGGGGGTGCTCTCTTTAGGGGCTGCGGGGTGGCCCAGTCCCGTGCAGCATTGGGCAGGGACGGGCTGTGGCAGAGCTGAGCCGTGGCTAGTTCCCAGCGTGGGCTCAGGCTGGAGCCGCTGGCTTGGCAGTGCCAGCTCCTGGGGCCTCCGAGCCCCCCCTAAGTACATCGACCCAGGGCGGGCAGGCCTGGTGCACCCCCAGCCGACACCCACCTGCCCTGGGGGCAGCTCTGCCTCCAGGTGCCAACACTGGGGCCAGAGCAGGGCAGAGCTGGGATTCCTCGAGGGAGTCGCCCCCAAAGCTGCTTTAGGACAAAGCTGCGTATCTCCTGCCCTCACACCCCTGGACCTGGCCCGGGGAAGCTGCAGGCTAGGCCTGACCCCCTGCAGGGCTGGGACCCGCCCGCTGCCCTGTGGGCTCCCAGGCACCCTCTCCCCAGCCCATCCCCTGGCAGGGCCGAGGCAGCACTGCTCCCCACAGCCGGGGTGTCAGCACCGTGCTCCACACCAGGGCCCGCCCCTGGCACGGGGCCTCCTGCTCTAGATTTATTCCCTCCTGCAAGGCGCTGCAATCCTGCAGCAGTCGCACAAAGCTGGCACCTGGCAGCGAGTAGCCTGCCAGGACGCAGAGCCCAGCCCCAGCCCCGCAGGGAGGGCAGCGTCCCTGAGCGTGCAGGGCCTGGTCCCCATGGGACGCTGCAGGACCTGGCCCATCCATGCTTGTGCCCTGGGCATGCCTGGGGGGAGGGCAGGGCGTGTCCTGTCTGCATGGGGTGGTTATGGGGGGGAGGGACAGGACATGGGCATGTCGGGGCCTCAGGGACCGTTCCCCCATGGGTCATGCTCACTGCTCCTCTCTGCCTTGCGGGGCTCCCTGGGACGTGCTGCCCGCTCTCCAGCTCCCTGGGCCATTGTTAGGCATGCCAGGTGGGGTCTGCCCCTCCCATGGGGCTGTGGAAGCAGCTCCACGTCTCCAGGCTGAGCTGTGGGGCCAGGGCCAGGGCCGGCCTCCCAGGAACCCTGAGCTCAGAGTCCCTGAACGAAAGGGATGTGTGGAGACCCAAGCCCCCTAACTGTGCCCCGGATCGGCTCCTGTCTCCCACTTGGGAGCAAGCAGCTGCCTCCTGCTTGGGCTGGGCCCAGGCTGCCGCCCGGCACAGCACAACACCGGGCTGGCGCCCAAGCCCCGCAGTATGATTGGGGCCACCCTACGCTTCGCAGGCATGGTGCTGCCCCGTGCCCCACATCGCACAGCTGGGCACTGAGCTGCAGACAGCTCTGAGGGTGCACAGGGGAGCTGGTAACAGAGCCGAGCTGCCGTGGGCCAGCTGCGGGTTTCTCTTTGCTGTGCAGACCTACCCTTCGTGCTGCCTGCCCAGTTGGAGGGCTGGGGACGGGGGTCCAAGCCAGAGCGCTCGGGCCCTGGGCTGCCTATGACCGGCCCTTAGAAGGGTAATGAATGAACCGGTGCGGGGCTGGAGCCGGGCTGTGGGCTCGGCCCCTCGCGGGCAGGGGACCGGGGCTGGAGCCGGGCCGTGGGCTCGGCCCCTCGCGGGCAGGGACTGGCTTCTCCAGCGGGTTGTTCTCAGCGGGAGCCTGGGGGGCTTGGCGTGGGAGGCGTCCTGTGGGGCCAGGCCCATGCGCGTGCTGGGGGTGCTGGGGGTGGTGATGGGCCCCGTGTCTCGGGCCAGCGCCTGGCGTAGCCGCCTCGTGCGCCATTTGCAGTTTTCCTCAAACCCAGCGCCCGGGTTGGGGGTCATGGGGAACCCAGCCCTCCCCGTGGCAGGCGCGGGCGCCCTGGGGCAGGGGGAGTGTGGAGGGCAGGGGCCCAGAGAGGGTGCGGGGGGGTCCCGAGGGGGGGTCCAAGGTTCCGTCTTGTTCTAAAATCTCATTATTTGAAGGCAGTTGCAACGGGGGGGCTGTGTGTGGGGGGGCCGTGCGGGGGTAGGCCCGGCCCCTGGGGTAGATGCGGGGGGGGGGGTTGTGCAGGGGGGGGCCCGGCCCCTGGGGTAGATGCGGGGGGGTTGTGCGAGGGGGGCCCGGTTCCCGGGGTACATGCGGGGGGGCTGTACGGGGGGGGCCTGGCCCCAGGGGTAGATGCGGGGGGGTTGTGAGGGGGGGGCCGGCCCCCCGGGTAATTGCGGGGGGGGCTGTGCAAGGGGGGCCCGGCCCCAGAGGTACATGCGGGGGGGGGCTGTGCGGGGGGTCCCGGCCCCCGCGGTAGATGTGGGGGGGGCTGTGCGGGGGGGGGCCGGCCCCCGCGGTAGATGCGGGGGGGGCTGTGCGAGGGGCGCCCGGCCCCAGGGGTACATGCGGGGGGGGCTGTGCGGGGGGGGCCCGGCCCCAGGGGTACATGCGGGGGGGGCTGTGCGGGGGGGGCCCGGCCCCCGCGGTAGATGCGGGGGGGGCTGTGCGGGGGGGGCCCGGCCCCAGGGGTAGATGCGGGGGGGGCTGTGCGAGGGGCGCCCGGCCCCAGGGGTACATGCGGGGGGGGGGCTGTGCGGGGGGGGCCCGGCCCCCGCGGTAGATGCGGGGGGGCTCAGCCTGGGTCGCGGGGGGGGGGAGGGGGCGGCGCGACCGGCGCTGCTGCAGTGGCCGCGCTCGGGATCGATGAATGGGCCGCGGGCCCGGCCCCTGATTGGCTGGCGCGGCCCGGCGGGGCGGGGCGGGGGCGGAGCCGGGCGGGGCCCCGCCCCCCCGCGGACCGGCCCCGCAGTGCCCGGCAGGACGCGGCCGCAGCCGCTGCCCGGCCCCGCCATGGCCGCGTCCCGCTGCATCCAGCACGAGATCAGCTCGCTGAAAGGTACCGCCCGGCCCGGGCTCGCCCGGCGGGGCCCGTCCCCGGCGCCCGCTGCAGGGCGGGGCGCGGGCGTGCAGCTGGCTCTGGGGTGTGTCTGGGTCTGGCCCGGCTCGGGCCCTGCTGCTGCTCCCGGGGCCCGGCCGGGGGGGTTCTCCGGCCCCGCCCCGCCCCATGGATCGGGCCCAGCCCGTGTCTCGGCGCTCTGGGGCGCGGGGATCCCCCGGCGAGGGGTCGCCCCTGGGCACGGTGACGGCCGCGCACCTGCCGGCTGAGCGTCGCCGCCCGAGGCCGGCCGCGGCTCTGTGCCCGCTTCCGACACGGCTGCCCCTGCTCTCCCCCAGCTCCGGCCGGCGGGTCGGGGCCCCGGGACCCCCGGCGCCCCCAGACCAGCCCTCGCTGCTGCAGGCTCGCCCCTGCAGGGGGTGGTGCCCAGCGGGCTGCTGCCCTGGACCGGAGCCCGGCCTGACTCCGGGCACAGCCCCCCGGCCACGCAGGGCACCTGTATCTCCGCCCTGGCCCCCAAGTGGAGACTCTGCTCGGGCTGGGCCCAGCCCAGGAGGCTCAGTGCCCCCAGGAGGCTCCCCCAGCGCCAAAGGGGCCGGGGCTGGGCTGGCATCTTCTGGGCCATTTGCTGATGGCCCCTGCCCAGCTGGCTGGGGCTGCTTGTTGTCACGGGCTGGGGGGGGTTTCCTGCCGCTGAGGCTGCAGAGGAAGCTGCGCGGAGCAGACTGCAGGGAGCAGGGTGGGGAGCAGAGCGGGCTGTGGCGGGGGGACAGGACGAGGCAGGGGCACCATGTGGAGGGGCCCAGCTGTGCTGAGCGGCCGTGCTGGGGGCCTGGCTTGGCCAGGTGTCCCTGTGGAGCTGACCACCCAGCCTGGGAGGCTGAATAAACTCCCCATAGTTCATTAATGGAGAGCCCTTGGGGACCCCGCTCTGACCCAGGCCCCTGTCCTCGGGGCGGCTCTCCCCACTGCACCCCGAGGGGCTGCAGCCGGGCCTGCCTCGGAGACTGGGGGGAATGTCTAGCCTGGGCACCGGCTGGCCCCGGTACAGACACCAGCTCATCCAGCTGTGTCTAGAGAAGGGAGATAGCGTCAAGGACTACGGGTCATAGGGAGGGGAAGTGCTTGGGGCGGCGGGAGGGGGCTGCAGCTCAGGATTGAGAGGCACTGGCGGAGTTGGCAGGGGGAGCCAGGGCTGGGGGTCAGGGAGCAGAGGGCTGGGCTAGCAGGGGGCTGCAGGTTGGGATTGAGTGGCACAGCAGGGCCCTGTGGGCTCAGTTGTTACATAAACACCCAGGCTTGGCTGGAAACGTGCTGGGCCCGTCCTGGGGATTGTACTTAGCACGTTGCAGGCTCCAAGCACTGCATGGCCGGTAACGATCGGGCCAGGCGGTGGTGAGCGCCCGCCTTTCCCACTGGCTGCCCTGAGCCGGGCACAGTGGGGGCAGATGTGTCCTGGCTTGTCCGTGTCCCAAAGCCCGGGAGGGGCCCCAGGGCGAGTCCCTGCGGTGGGCAGAGCATGGAGGTGCTTGGGCTGTGCTGCTCAGCGGTTAACGGGCCAGCCCTGGCGCCCCCACAGGTGAATCTGTGTCAAGCCCCAGCTGCCCTGGAGCAGGCTAGGGGGTGGGGGGGGCAGTGCCGAGGGGGAGAAGGGCCCTGTGGGGGATCGTGGCTGTCAGGGTGTGGGTCTCAGGGCTGGTTTGCAGCAGGTGCTCCTGCCCCGGCTGCGATTCGGGTGGGCTGGGCTGGGCTCGATGCTGGGGGCCTGTGCTGCCCTGATGGGCTGTGCCGAGGGGGGAGGGGCTTCTCCTTTGTCTGCCTGGCTGATTTACTGTGAGAATGGGCCGAGTCCCCTGCCAGCTCCAGCCTGATGAATAATCTGGCCCCCACTTGCCGCAGCTTCCAGGCCCTTCCTTGGCTCCGGCCACACTGCCCTCCACAAACAGCCGCTTTGTTCCTGGCTCAGCAGGGAAAGCCCTGGCGCCCCAGCCGGTGCTGACTGCAGCGGTCCCAGGCCCTGGAGCAGAGGTCGGGGGGAGTGCACTGGCTAAGTGCCAGGGGTTGTTGCTAACTCTGAAGGGCTTCATGGGGGACCGGCCCATCCCCACAGGGAGCTGGGAACTGGGCTGCAGCCTGCTGGGTGTCTGTCTCCACCACGAAATCCATCAGTGGGGCCTCTCCTGCGCACAGACTTCCCCGGGCTGGAGGCTGCCGGCTGGGACTGAGGGGCATTGGCAGAGCTGGGGGACCAGGGTAGCAGGGGGCTGCGTGTCAGGAGTGAAGAGCATCAGCAGAGCCGTGTCTGGGGAGTACGTTGCATGGCGGGGTGGGGGTACCTGCCGGGGGGGTGATAACTCGGCACTAGAGCGCTCAGCCCCACAGCTGGGCATGGATGGTGGGTTGTTCAGACTGGGCGTGAGCTGTAGGTGGCTAGCACGGGTCATGGGGGTGGGAGTCTGTTGCTTGGACGACGTCCAGACGAGGAGTTGAAGGAGCGTAGACAAGGCAGCGTTTGCTCCGGCAGGTGGATAGAAAGTTTGTCGAGCTCAACGGGTAGTGATCAATGGCTCCATGTCTAGTTGGCAGCCGGTGTCAAGTGGAGTGCCCCAGGGGTCGGTCCTGGGGCCGGTTTTGTTTAATATCTTCATAAATGATCTGGAGGATGGTGTGGATTGCACCCTCAGCAAGTTTGCAGAGGACACTAAACTGGGAGGAGAGGTAGATACGCTGGAGGGTAGGGATAGGATACAGAGGGACCTAGACAAATTGGAGGATTGGGCCAAAAGAAATCTGATGAGGTTCAACAAGGACAAGTGCAGAGTCCTGCACTTAGGACGGAAGAATCCCATGCAGCGCTACAGACGAGGGACCGAATGGCTCGGCAGCAGTTCTTGTCCACTGTAATCCCTAGGTCCTTTTCTGCAGAAGCTGATATGAGTCAACAGTTTGCCCTTGTTGCCAAGAAGGCCAATGGCATTTTGGGCTGCATAAGTAGGGGCATTGCCAGCAGATCTAGGGACGTGATCGTTCCCCTCTGTTCGACATTGGTGAGGCCTCATCTGGAGTACTGTGTCCAGTTTTGGGCCCCACACAACAAGAAGGATGTGGAAAAATAGGAAAGAGTCCAGCGAAGGGCAACAAAAATGATTAGGGGTCTGGAACACATGACTTATGAGGAGAGGCTGAGGGAACTGGGATTGTTTAGTCTGCAGAAGAGAAGAATGAGGGGGGATTTGATATCTGCTTTCAACTACCTGAAAGGGGGTTCCAAAGAGGATGGATCTAGACTGTTCTCAGTGGTAGAAGAGGACAGGACAAGGAGTAATGGTCTCAAGTTGCAGTGGGGGAGGTTTAGGTTGGATATTAGGAAAAACTTTTTCACTAGGAGGGTGGTGAAACACTGGAATGCGTTACCTAGGGAGGTGGTGGAATCTCCTTCCTTACAAGTTTTTAAGGTCCAGCTTGACAAAGCCCTGGCTGGGATGATTTAGTTGGGGACTGATCCTGTTTGAGCAGGGGGTTGGACTAGATGACCTCCTGAGGTCCCTTCCAGCCCTGATCTTCTATGATTCTATGAGACCGGCCAGGTCAGCGTGTGTAACGATGGAGGTTTGTCATAAGACCCACTAGCTCAGCTAGGGGCTGGTGCAGGGTCACGGGGGGGGGCGCCTGGGTCTCTGCCTGCGGGACGCAGCAGCTCCGACGAGCTGATCATAATGGTCCTGCTCGGCTTGAACTCTATAAATAAGGGGGGGAGGGGCCGTTGGCAGATCTGTGTGTGTGGGCTGCCCAACCCTGGGGTTGGGGTCGGGAGTGAGGGGCACCGGCAGGATTGTGGCGGGGGAAGGGCCGTGCGGAGTCGGGGCAGGGGGCGCGGGCGGGAGGCAATTACCAGATCTCCAGTTCCCGGTGCCCGTGATGACCCTCCCGGCTGGGCTCCTGCCTGTCCCGGGCCATAGAGAAACGTCCCGCCTTGGATTGAAACGTGGCCCGTGCTGGAGAAGCCGGGGCGGCCTGGGGATTGTGCGGGCAGGGTCCCCTCGCGGTTGGTATAACTGGTGGTGTGGCCAGGTGGAGCGAGCGGAGGAGCGGACATAAAGACGGGTGCCCCCCCTTGTACCCTCCGGGCGGCGCTCCAGGTCCTCGGAAGCGCTGAAGGCCCCCGCCCCCGAAACGCCGCCGAGGAGCCGGAGCGCGTGAAAGCCCCGGCTGGCGACGACCCGGGGCGCCGCCGGGGGGGTAAAGATTAAAAAGGCACCACTTGTGCTCGGGGGGGAGCGGCCGCTCCCCCCCGGCTACACTACCACGGTTCTCCCAGGCTGGCTCTGCCTGGCTCCAGCTGCAGCCTCGGCTCGTGTGGGCCCTTCCCTTCCTGTCCGGGCGAGCCCGCTCACTGTCTGCCCCACGCAGGCCCTTCCAGACTGACGCAGTCGCCCCTTGCTCAGCTCCTGGGGTCCGTCACTACCAGGCAGGTTCTGTAGCCCATGACCCCTCCCCAGCGGCCCCCGTGCCGTGCAGACCCCCGAGCTGGGCCAGGGTCCCAGCACTTCGCCCCAGAGGTAACATCCCCTCCCTACTTCTGCTCGGATCCCAGCTCAGTCCTGGGCACCGGCCGCCTGCCGGCAGTTGCGGGGAGGGAGCCCCCATGCCAGCAGAGCAGCCCGGGGGGCCCCTTGCAGTGCAGGGCCATGTGCGTGCCGTGGGTCCCAAAGCCCAGGCCTGTGGGTGCCGTGGGGCTGGGAGCCTTCGGAAAAGGTATAACCAACCCCGCCCCGGCAAGGGGCAGTGGGGCGAAGTCTGACTGGGACCTGGGGCTGCGCCCCCTGGGCCTCGCCCTCTCTTCTAGGGTGTCCTGCAGCTGCCCATCACCCCGGTATCTGAGCAAACTGCACAGCAGCTGTGGGGGGCTCCGGTTGCTCAGCCGCGGGGTCGGGAGAGGGGTTCAGATTTCCTGACTGCGGGGCTCGTGGTGTGCGTGTGTCGGTCAGTGGTAGGGGAGGAAGCATTTGTTGGAGGGTGGGGGGTTTGGGGTTTTAGGGGGATCTGTCAGGGAGGCATGGGGGGCCTGTTGCGGGGTAGGGGGTGTTGGGGGGTACATCTGTCAGGGGTAGTGAGTGTGGGGGGGTCTGTCTGTCAGGGAGGCATGGGGGGGTGTCTGTCATTCGGGCAGTGGAAAGGCCTTTTCGAAGGGGGGCGATTTGCAGCGTCAGGAGCTGCTCAGCCCCCAGCTGGTCCCGGCTGCCCCTGGGCTCTGGGTCGCCCCCTCCCGGGCGGGGGTCAGGCAGCAGTTACCTGCTCCCAGGTGCAGCGTCCCAGGGCGCTGCTGCCCTCTGCTGTCGGTTGCCAGCACTGCAGGCACGTAGCCTCAAGCCCCATAAACACTAGGGCAGGAGGCTGGAGCTGCCAGTGCATGGGGGAGCTTGTGGGGCCTCGGCCCCCTGCCCTGCCTGGGCCAACAGGAACCGCCCCCTGCAGTGACGCTCCGGACAATGCATGGCCTGCAGAGACCCACTCCCCACTTCAGTTTCCGAGTCTGCCCCCCGTCCCGACCTGTGCTCGGCCCTCCCTTCTTGGCCTGCTCTTCCCCCCCACCCGCTGTTCCCTCCTCTTGCACAAACAGGACCTGAGTGAGGCCTGTTGGTGGTGGAACAAATATTGACCTTGGCAGGCCTGGCTCCTGTGGAGCTGGGAGGTGGGGGGGTTATGTGGGGGGGCTCAGTGCTGTGGGGCTGGCAGCCTGCCCATCTGGGCTCCTTAGAGTGCAGGACCCAGTCCCGTTATCCTGGCGTGAGCAGAGACCCTGAAAGGCAGCTGCTTTGCCCGTCCCCCCGGGCCCAGCTCCCTGCAGCGTGGCTCTGTCTGGCTTTCCTGGGTTGGGCCGAATGGGGCTTGGCCACTGGGCCAGGGCAGGTGCTCGGGGGGCTGCAAGTGCCGTGGTGACGGGGGCGAGCCAGCCGTTCTCAGGACCTTGGTGGGGTTCAGCTGACAGGCTCTGGGGACAGTAAATGGCTTTGGCTGGCCTCAGTGCTCCCTGTGGCACTGGCAGGGTGCTGGGCTCAGAGCCTGGGACCCGCGGGCGCTTGTGGACGTGCGCCGGGGGGCGGCAGTGTGGGCAGAGGGCTGGGCTCCATCCCCATGGCCTTCCCGGGCAGGCATGTGCCCAGCTCGGGGCAGCAGGGCCGAGGCTGCTCCTGGAGCCCCGTACCCCAGCGGGCACTGCATGTGGGCAGGGCTGCAGTGCCTCTCATGGGCTCTGCCGTGGGTGGCCAGGGCCCAGCTCCTTCCTCTGGCCTCTGGCCGCCGAGCTCTCTCCGGCCTGGGGAAGGACCCCGCGGCGCCACAGATGGGAGATAGTGCAGTCCAGGCAGGGAGCACGTTCCGGGTGCAGCGGCCCGTTAACCCCCTGTAGCCGGGCAAATGGGGGTTCGTGGGTCACAGGTTGTGATGAGCCAGAAATGCAGCGTCTCTGCTCAAGCCAGGAGTTTTAGTGTCTAGCCGAGGTAGGAGTTGAAGCGCCAGGCTCGTCTTTGGACGGTGTGCAGGTCCCATTGAGGACAAGGACTGAGAGGTCAGACCTGGTGGGATCGCGCTGTGAAGGGTTGGCCCATGAGGGACACGGTGTTTTGCGGCTCGTGATCATTTCCTGTGCGAGTTCGTTGGAGAGCTTCGTGATTGTCTGGTTTCACCCGCACAGCTGCTGTTGGGGCACTCGGTGCCCGGGATAAGGTACGCACGCGTTGTGACAGGCCGTGTAGGACCCCTGGATCTCAAGAGGTGTGTTGTGGGGAGGCTGATCATCAGAGCAGTGGAGATACGTGGTCGGAAAGTTTCGCATGGCCTGTTCTAGCTGGGCCTGCTGATACTGAGTTGGTGCGTCTTGGTCTGTGGGGAACATTGAAGGACAGAAGAGGTGGTGGTCCGCGTGTGGTCCCCACTATGTCGGGGTTGTAATGGTGGAAGGATACCCTGTATGGGTTCCACTGTGGGGGGCAGGTGACACCTAGGGGTGTGCGGTTGGAGGGCTGTTTGTTGTCCTGTATTGAAACGGGATTTCTCCATCTGATTTCCTGCTGGGCTGGAGTTTGCTGCTTTGGGGAAGGCACATTCAAGTGCTATAAAAAGTGACCGTGGACTTTCTCCTCCAGCCCTTCTGTGGGAAATGAGAGACTGGGTGTACTGGGGGTTACTGGGTCTGTGGGGGTAGGTGGGGGGGATGGGTGTATACAGCTGTCGGGGGGGTGGTTACTGGGTCTGTGGGGGTCAGTGAGGGGGGGTTGGTATGTACAGATGTCGGGGGTTACTGGGTCTGTGGGGGTAGGTGGGGGGATTGGTGTATACAGGTATCGGGGGGTTACTGGGTCTGTGGGGGTAGGTGAGGGGCATCAGTATGTATCACGGGGTCCCCGGGCGATGCTCTGGAACTGCTCCATACGAAGCTAGGCAGGACTCTGGGGGAGCCTCATCTCTCTGAGCAGACTGCCTCTAGGGCAGAAGCTTCCACCTTCCTGGGTCTGACCTCGGAGCATTCAGCATCCTCTGCCCCACCGGGCGGGCTCCTGGGGCAGCCAGAGGGCCCTGCATCCCAACTCCGCAGTCAGATGTGACTCTCAGCCAGCCGGGAAAACGGGTTTATTAGTCGACAGGAACACAGCATAGAACAGAGCTTGTTAGCACAGAAATCAGTGACTTTCAGCCAAGTCCATTTTGGGGGGGAGGGGAGCCCAGATCAGGGCTCTGGTCCTCCCTCTGAGCCCCTGGGGCAGCCCCTGGCCCCTGCCCAGCCCCTTGCTCCACCTCCAGGCCCAGAGTCACCTGGTCGCATCCCCTTCCTGGGTCTCAGGGTCCGAAGGGGTGGCCACAGCATCCGAGCAGGCAGCTGGAGCAACTCCCATAAAAGTCACACGTGGTTGTTCGCACCACCTAGACACTGGTGCAATACACAGGGAAACTGAGGCAGACACGGCATTCATGCAAAACTGTAAGACTCTCATAGAACGTAAGCAGGGAAGGTCCCCACTTTGTCACACCTCTCCCCCCTTCAAGATCAAACTGAGCGGGGTCGCTGTAGCCAGCGTTACCAGATTTGCCCATTACTTTGGGGTATGCTCATTTATTAGGATTATTCTTTGGGCTGGGGGGTTCTGTAATTCTATCAACGTACTACTTGCGTTCTCATACGGCGCTCTGCTTCTCGCTGCTGCAAGTCCCCTCCCAGTGGCGCTGTCCTGCAGGACCTAGGTTCCCCAGGGCCGGGTTCTTCCAGCCCCAGAGTCAGATATGTGCACGCACGCACAGAGTTTGAGTGGACTGGGTCGAGCCGCACTTCCAAGCTGCCACCCTCGTGTGTCCCAGGTTCAGCACGTCCCTGTCCCCACTTTCACGTTACCGTTGTTCTGGTCGTAACCCACCGGATGAGCGAACCCCACAGGATTTGGGGCGCTGCAGGGATCTTTAGCTTAGGTAAGAGGAGCGTTGCTGCAGAGCAAATGGGGAAGCCAGAAACTCAAAAGAGTAAAGTTCAGAGACACAGAAGCAACCAGCTTAACCATAAAAGCTGTTTGTTGAATAATAGTGATAACCACACAAGGAGAGCCTAAACAAACATTACAGTTACATTGTTAAAGGTTACAAAAGTCACATATAGAAAACTATACCTGCCTGAGGTAGAAAAGAAAACAGAGAGCTGGGATCTCACCAACTTTCATGAAGCTTGAACGGGTCGGGGGTCCCAGGTGGTGGTGGTAGCTCAGGGTCCGGAGACAGGCAGAGCCCCCAGCACGATCAGTCAGGAGAAGATGAAGTCCCAGTGGAACGGATGCACACTTTGGATCCAGGCATCAGAACATGGACTTGAGCATGGGTCGGGGTCTGTGTAGGGAAAGAACAATGGTTCAAGGGAGCACACTAGATTGGTTTATGGGTAAACTGATGGCTCAAGTGTCCGAGGGGTAGCCGGGTTAGTCTGGATCTGTAAAAGCGGCAGAGAGTCCTGTGGCACCTTCTAGACTAACAGACGAATTGGAGCATGAGCTTTCGTGGGTGAATCCCCACTTTCATATTCACCCGCGGAAGCTTCTGCTCCAATAGGTCTGTTAGTCTATAAGGTGCCACAGGACTCTTTGATGACTCAAGGGTTGTCTTTAGGCTAGACAATAGGGGCTGATCGTTCCTGGCTATGGGTGGTGTTTTCTTCCAGGGAGCTCCCAGTGCAGTTAGGCAGCTTCAGTATTTTGGATATCAATCAAGGATTTATTACTAGAATTGGTCTGATAACTGCTGAGCTGGGAGCGTGCAGGCGTGGGTTCGTTAACATCTGGAGCAGAGATCCCCCATCATGAAGTGCTTCCCTGCTTTCCTGGTCCCTGAGTTCCCCGGAGTCTCTGTTCTCCAATCTGTATGCTAATGGAGATGCCTCCCTGTCCCATCTTCAATGCAAATGAGCCTAGGGGAGTTTCCTTAATCCTGTCACCCTTGTCAGGAGGGGTCTAGGTGTGTCTCCCACTGCCCTTCACTGCTCTCTGCAAGTCTTTTCTCTGATCGGTTTTGGTTCAGGCTGGGGTGGGGAGGGTCCTTCATGAGTCGGAAAGGGTGGATACTGCACCCTGGTTCTCCAAGAACACAGAGCTGACTGGTATCACCAGTAACCTGGGGAAGTTCAGGCCCCCCTCTCCGGGACAAAGCATCAGCTAGAACATTTGCACTCCCCTTAACGTGGAGCACCTCCGTCTCATAATCCTGGCAGGACAGACTCCACCTCAGGAGCTCTGCATTGGCCCCTCTCATCTGGTGCAGCCATGGCAGGGCAAGTGGTCTGGGTACACAGTGAAGTGCCGCCCAAATAGATCCAGCTGCAGCCTTTTAGGAGCCCACCCCAGGGCCGGGCATTCCCTCTCTATGGCCGCATAGCCCTGCTCCTGGGGCAGCAGCTTCCTGCTCAGGTACATGATGGGGTTTCTCTCCCCCTTTGCATTGGCCTGCCTCGGCACGGTGCCTAGCCCCATGTGTGGGGCACTGGTGAACGCCATAAGGGGCTTGTCAAAGTCTGGGTTTCCCAGCACTGGGCCTTTGACCAGATCCTCCTTCAGCATGCGGAGAGCCCTCTGGCACTGCCCGGTCCAGACCAGCTTGTCTGGCTTCCCCTTCTTGCACAGCTCAGTGATGGGAGCTGACACAGAGCTAAAGTGGGGCACGACCCTCTGGTAGTGCCCCGCCATCCCAATAAAGGCCTGGGCCTGTTTCGTGCTCTGGGGAGCAGGCCAGTTTCTGATCGCCCCCACCTTGGCTGGCTGTGGCTTTAGGCAGCCTCTGCCCACCTTGTGGCCTGGGTACGACACCTCTGCCATCCCCACCTTGCACGTCCCAGCTTTTACAGTCAGCCCTGCATCCTGGAGGCGACCCAGCCCCCTCTTCACCTGGGACACCTGGTCCTCCCAGGTCTGGCTTACGACACAAATATCATCAATGTACATTGGGGTAAAATTCTCCATCCCCCTCAGTAACTGATCCATCTGGTGCTGGTAGGTGACCGGTGCCTCCCTGAGGCCGAAAGGTAGGACCAGGGACTTGTACAGCCCCAAGGGGTGACAAAAGCAGGTTTCAACCTGGCATCTGGATCCAAAGGCTGCTGCCAGTCGCCCTTGGTGAGATCTCTGGTCATGGGGTAACGAGTCGTCTCCCCTCCCCCCCCCCCCCCAACTTGTCTAGGATCTCATCAGGCCTAGACATGGGCAGGTACTAGACATGGTGATAGCACTGAGCTTCTGATAGGCCACACAGAATCGGATTGACCCGTCTTTCCTGGGGACCAGCGCCACGGGAGAGGCCTCTGGGGCTGATGGGTGGCTGGACCACCCCTAAAGCCAGCATGTCTCTCACCTCTCCCTCCAGGGCCTGGTCTGTGTTCTGAATGGGGAACACCTGGCTGAAGGGTCGGCTCCCATCTCCACCCAGTGGACAGCTGGGTTAGTGAGCCCAGGCCGGCTGGAGAACAGCTGTGGGTGCGAATGCAGCGTCTCTCAGCAGGCAGGGGTGAACTGGTCAGAGAGGGGAACTGATTCCAGCAAGGGGCCGGCTCCTTTCTCAGGGAAGAGACGCTCCAGGGGATCCTCTCCCTTTTCCCCCTGGCCACACATGGCCAGGACCAGCCTCTCCCTGTCACAGTACAGCTCCACCATGTTGACCAGGTCCCCTTGGTGGCTGTGAGCCCGGCTGGGCAGTTCCACCACATTGTTCTCCTCATTCAGCTGCTGGATGACCTTGAAGGGTCTGTCCCAGGCAGCTGGGAGCTTATTCTTCCTCACCGGGATGAGACCCCTCACCTGGTCCCGGTGCCATAGGCCGAGCGGTCGTACCAGACCTTCTGCCTCCCTTGGGCCCTGGCTAGGTTCTCCCTGGCCGGACCCATGAGCTCCCTGAGCTTTTCCCAGAAAGTCAGTCCATGCTCCAGCACTGATTCTCCATCGGGGAGACCTTCCCCTCCCATCCATCCCACACCAAGCCCAGGGCCACCTTCTGAAAAGGCTCCTCTATGAAAGGCAGGTGTCTCAAGGCTGCTTTACCCTTGTCCCAGGCCTTCTGCACTCTGGACAAGACAGCCCTGGTTGTCAGCTGTCCTGCCCTGGCTGTGGTTCCCCACACTCAGCTGGGGTCTCCGATCCCCCTGGGCTCAGTTATCCGACGCGTGGGGGAGTCAGGGCCCTGTACCCCAGCTTCCTGCGATTCACATCCCCCGTGACTCTCAACCAGCCGGTAGAACAGAAGGTTTATTAGAGACGACAGAAACACAGTTCAAACCAGAGCTTGCAGGCATAAACAGGACCCCTTAGTCAGGTCCTTCTGGGGGGTAGAGAGCTTAGACCCCCTTCTCTGTGGCTCTCCCCTCTTCCCCAGCCAACTCCCCACTGAAAACCCCTTCAGTGTCTCGCCCCGCTTCTCCCAGCTCCTCTTCCAGCCTTTATCCAGTTTTTCTGGCCGAGGTGTTACCTCCGCCATCCCCCTCCTGGCTCAGGTTACAGGCTCTCAGGTGTCCCACCCCCAATTAAACTCCCCTGCCACATTCCCAGGTCAACACTCCCCCCTCCCTGCTGCATCACACTCAGCTTTGCCGGGCAGCGAGCTCGCTGCTTTGCTCACAGCATCAGAGCCAGTGCGCGCCACCTCCCCGGTGTGCAGGGGGGCAGGGAGCATCTCTCTGTCCCACCCAGCCCCAGGGGTCTGGTTACAGGCAGGCAGGTAGCCTGAGCCTAGCAGCTCCTCCCCCCTGCCAGCCAGGTCATCTGCATTTTCACTGACCATTTCCCTCTCCGCCGATTGGTTCCCTGGATTCAAATTCAAACCCTTGGCCATTACAGGAGCAGGGCCTGGATCCTGTCCCAAAGAGACACAGTCACCCCACAACAGGGTCTCGCAGCCGATATCTGGAGAACCCCAACGACCAGCCAGCCCGACCCCTCCTGTGTCTGCCCAGGGATCTGGGCCATAGGCAGGGCGAGGGGCTTCATCCCTGGAACCCTCATCCAGCTCACACAGCCCCCCAGCATCTGGTGGGGCTGCACCACCCAGGGCCTGACAACAGTTCTCTCTGTCCCCGGGTCTCGCCACCCCCGGAATGTCTCCCCATTAACCATCACTTTCTGCTCCCACTGGGGGTCCGAGGGGCCTGACCCCAGGAGACTTTGTGCAGACATATAGGGCAGGACCAGGAGTGGAAGTCTGTCCACCACCCCACCCATCTGGCTAAACAGCTCTATGGCCTTGTGTGACGAAGTGGGACTGTTCTTAATGTTTCCTCTGAATATTGTAAGGTGCCTCAGTTTCCCCTATGCATTTCTCAAGTCTCTAGGGGGTGGGATAAAGGGGTGTGATTGTTGCAGAGCAAAGGGCCAGGGTACATAAATGGCCGACACTCTGTCTCCTGGCAACTGATGGCCTGGACCCTTCCCCCCTGCAAGGTGAGAGCTAAAGGGTTGGAGAACAAGGGAATCCGGTGACCTCCTGGCCCGGGAAAGGGACAAAGCCCAGAGGAGGAGGGGCTGGAGAGAGTTTCAGTTTGGGGCTGGCTGGGGACGAGGAGTGAAGGGCAGACGTGGTTGTCTGGCTCCCTGCCCCCCAAAATGGACCCAGCTGAGGGGTCCTGTTCTCTGTACCTACAAGCTCTGTGTTAGACCATGTTCCTGTCGTCTAATAAACCTTCCGTTTTACTGGCTGGCTGAGAGTCCCGTCTGACTGCGGAGTTGGGGGGCAGGACCCTCTGCTTCCCCAGGACTCCACCTGGGCGGACTCGCTGTGGGAAGCGCACGGAGGGGCAGAGGAGGCTGAATGCTCCGAGGTCAGACCCAGGAAGGTGGAAGCCGGGTGAGCTGTGTGTCCTGCAGACAGGCTGCTCCCAGAAAGGAGACTCCCCCAGAGTCCTGCCTGGCTTCATGGGGAGCAGTTCCAGAGCATCGCCCAGGGACGCCGGGACAGGGGGTCCACTCTCTCTCTGGGTTAAGCCGAAGGCTCCTCCACCTCCTGGACCTGCACCTCTCAGAGCCTCCAGCTCGCTATTCCCCCTTTGCTTTACTGCTCCCCAGTCGCTTACTGCAGAATGCTCTGTCCACCGAGTGCAGTTTATCCCACCTTCACCACCAGTTGTCACGAAGTCACCGGGGCAATGCTCTGAGCATTCGGCATCCCCTGCCCCTCCGTGCGCTTCCCACAGCGAGTCCGCCCAGGTGGGGTCCTGGGGAAACCAGAGGGTCCTGCCCCGCAACTCCGCAGTCAGACGTGACTGTCAGCCAGCCGAGAAAACAGAAGGTTTATTAGGCAACAGGAACACAGCACAGGGGCAGAACTTGTTAGCACAGAAATCAGTGACTTTCAGCCAAGTTCATCGGGGGCAGGGGGCAGAGACGGGGCTTTGGTTCTCCCCCTGAGTCCCAAGCCAGCCAAGACTGACTCCCTTCCAGCTGCCTGACCCCTGCCCTGCCCTTTGCTCCTCCTCCGGCCTTTGTCTCCTTCCCGGGCCAAGAGTCACTTGGTTGCATCCCCCTCCTGAGTCTCAGGTGAGGAAGGGGTGACCTGCAGCTGGAGCAGCCTCCGCAAAAGTCTCACACGCTTATTCCCACCACCTAGACATTGGTACAATACACAGGGAAACTGAGGCACACACAGCATTCATGCAAAACTGTAAGACTCTCAAACAAAATAACAAGGGAGAATCCCCACTTCGTCGCAGTATGTACAGCTGTTGGGTTACTGGGTTTGTGGGGGATCAGTGTGGGGGGATCAGTGTGTACAGCTGTCGGGGGGGTTACTGGGTCTGTGGGGGTAGGTGTGGGGAGATCGGTGTGTAGAGCTGTCGGGGGGGTTACTGGGTCTGTAGGAGTAGGTGGGGCGGATCGGTGTGACCAGCTGTCGGGGGGTTACTGGGTCTGTAGGAGTAGGTGGGGGGGATCGGTGTGTACAGCTGTCAGGGGGGTTACTGGGTCTGTGGGGTAGGTGGGGGGGATCGGTGTGACCAGCTGTCGGGTGAGGGGGCGGGGAGGTTACTGGGTCTGTGGGGGTAGGTGGGGGGGATCAGTGTGTACAGCTGTCGGGGGGGTTACTGGGTCTGTAGGAGTAGGTGGGGGGGATCGGTGTGACCAGGTGTCGGGGGGGGGGAGGTTACTGGGTCTGGGAGGATAGGTGGGGGGGATCGGTGTGACCAGGTGTTGGGGGGGTTACTGGGTCTGTGGGGGTAGGTGTGGGGAGATCGGTGTGTACAGCTGTCGGGGGGTTACTGGGTCTGTAGGAGTAGGTGGGGGGGATCGGTGTGACCAGCTGTCGGGTGGGGGGGGCGGGGAGGTTACTGGGTCTGGGAGGGTAGGTGGGGGGGATCGGTGTGTACAGCTGTCAGGGGGGTTACTGGGTCTGTAGGAGTAGGTGGGGGGGATCGGTGTGACCAGGTGTCGGGGGGGGGGGAGGTTACTGGGTCTGGGAGGATAGGTGGGGGGGATCGGTGTGACCAGGTGTCGGGGGGGTTACTGGGTCTGTGGGGGTAGGTGTGGGGAGATCGGTGTGTACAGCTGTCGGGGGGTTACTGGGTCTGTAGGAGTAGGTGGGGGGGATCGGTGTGACCAGCTGTCGGGTGGGGGGGGCGGGGAGGTTACTGGGTCTGTGGGGGTAGGTGGGGGGGGATCAGTGTGTACAGCTGTCGGGGGGGTTACTGGGTCTGTGGGGTAGGTGGGGGGGATCGGTGTGACCAGGTGTCGGGGGGGGGGGGAGGTTACTGGGTCTGTAGGAGTAGGTGGGGGGGATCGGTGTGACCAGGTGTCGGGGGGGTTACTGGGTCTGGGAGGGTAGGTGGGGGGGATCGGTGTGATCAGGTGTCGGGGGGGTTACTGGGTCTGTGGGGGTAGGTGGGGGGGGATCAGTGTGTACAGCTGTCGGGGGGTTACTGGGTCTGTGGGGTAGGTGGGGGGGATCGGTGTGACCAGGTGTCGTGGGGGGGAGGTTACTGGGTCTGGGAGGATAGGTGGGGGGGATCGGTGTGATCAGGTGTTGGGGGGGTTACTGGGTCTGGGAGGGTAGGTGGGGGGGATCGGTGTGTACAGCTGTCAGGGGGGTTACTGGGTCTGTAGGAGTAGGTGGGGGGGATCGGTGTGACCAGGTGTCGGGGGGGGGGGGGTTACTGGGTCTGGGAGGATAGGTGGGGGGGATCGGTGTGACCAGGTGTCGGGGGGGTTACTGGGTCTGTGGGGGTAGGTGTGGGGAGATCGGTGTGTACAGCTGTCGGGGGGTTACTGGGTCTGTAGGAGTAGGTGGGGGGGATCGGTGTGACCAGCTGTCGGGTGGGGGGGCGGGGAGGTTACTGGGTCTGGGAGGGTAGGTGGGGGGGATCGGTGTGTACAGCTGTCGGGGGGGTTACTGGGTCTGTAGGAGTAGGTGGGGGGGATCGGTGTGACCAGGTGTCGGGGGGGGGGAGGTTACTGGGTCTGGGAGGATAGGTGGGGGGGATCGGTGTGACCAGGTGTCGGGGGGGTTACTGGGTCTGTGGGGGTAGGTGTGGGGAGATCGGTGTGTACAGCTGTCGGGGGGTTACTGGGTCTGTAGGAGTAGGTGGGGGGGATCGGTGTGACCAGCTGTCGGGTGGGGGGGCGGGGGGGTTACTGGGTCTGTAGGAGTAGGTGGGGGGGATCGGTGTGACCAGCTGTCGGGTGGGGGGGCGGGGAGGTTACTGGGTCTGGGAGGGTAGGTGGGGGGGATCGGTGTGTACAGCTGTCGGGGGGTTACTGGGTCTGTAGGAGTAGGTGGGGGGGATCGGTGTGACCAGCTGTCGGGTGGGGGGGGCGGGGAGGTTACTGGGTCTGTGGGGGTAGGTGTGGGGAGATCGGTGTGAGCAACTGTTCGGGGGGGGTTACTGGGTCTGTAGGAGTAGGTGGGGGGGATCGGTGTGACCAGCTGTCGGGTGCGGGGGCGGGGAGGTTACTGGGTCTGGGAGGGTAGGTGGGGGGGATCGGTGTGTACAGCTGTCGGGGGGGTTACTGGGTCTGTGGGGGTAGGTGTGGGGAGATCGGTGTGTACAGCTGTCGGGGGGGTTACTGGGTCTGTAGGAGTAGGTGGGGGGGATCGGTGTGACCAGGTGTCGGGGGGGGGGAGGTTACTGGGTCTGGGAGGATAGGTGGGGGGGATCGGTGTGACCAGGTGTCGGGGGGGTTACTGGGTCTGTGGGGGTAGGTGTGGGGAGATCGGTGTGTACAGCTGTCGGGGGGTTACTGGGTCTGTAGGAGTAGGTGGGGGGGATCGGTGTGACCAGCTGTCGGGTGCGGGGGCGGGGAGGTTACTGGGTCTGGGAGGGTAGGTGGGGGGGATCGGTGTGTACAGCTGTCGGGGGGGTTACTGGGTCTGTAGGAGTAGGTGGGGGGGATCGGTGTGACCAGCTGTCGGGTGCGGGGGCGGGGAGGTTACTGGGTCTGGGAGGGTAGGTGGGGGGGATCGGTGTGTACAGCTGTCGGGGGGGTTACTGGGTCTGTAGGAGTAGGTCGGGGGGAGGGAGGTTACTGGGTCTGGGGGGGTAGGCGACTCCTCCGCTCTGTGTGGCCAGGACCGGTGTAGACCCTGTGTCTCAGCTGCCCGGCTGATGGGGCTGGAGCCTGGGGGTGCGGGGCAGTGCTCTCCGTCAGGGGCTGGTCCCGGTGTGGTGCCCCGGGAGGGCTGGGGCCCTGGCAGCTGACCTCTTCCCCCCCCCCACACCATGGGGTCCGGCCCAGCATTGCAGCGGGAGGGGGTCTGGTGCTGCCAGTGGGGCCTCCACAAAGGGGCGTCCGAACTGCTCTGCGCAGAGATTGGCACTTCCCGTGTCCCCCAGGCATAGACTGGGGCGGGGCAGGGTAGATGGGGGTGCAGAACCTTTGCCTTGTGGGCCAGGAGGCCCTGGGTGCTGGCTCTAGGGCTGGGCCACGTAACCACCCCGGTGACCGGCTGGCTGCTCGCGAGGTGTCTCCCCAGGGTGCTGAGCCGGGCTTGGGGCGCTTTGCCCCCTTTGCTCCAGGGCGGCCGGCTGTGTGCTCGGCTGCAGGCAGGGAGTGGAGCCTAGCAGCTAGAGCAGGGGCTGGGCACCAGGATTCTGTTTCTGGCTCTGGCCTGCTGTGTGCTGCTGGGCAGGTCCTGTCCCCGCCCGGTGCCTCAGTTTCCCCTCAGTGCAGTGGTGACTCCTCCAGGGGGCTGTGTGGCTAGTGGGGTGCTGTGAGCACTGGCTGGGGGACTTGGTCAGTCTGGGCCCCACAGCCCGGGTGCTGTTTCCTGGCCTGTCAGCCCCAGAGAGCAACTCCTCTCCCACATGAAACGGGCTGGCATGGAAATGGTTAAAGCCGGCCAACGCCCTCCTTTCCTGGCCTCCCGGGCAGGGGGCCAGGAATGACTGGGATGTGCCTGCTGGGGGGCGGGGCCGGGGCCAGCCGGCTGGAGCCCACGGGGCCCAGAACCAGACAGGCTGCCCTGGGCGTGGAAATGCAGCCTGGCCTCTCACGTCCAGCCCCGCTGGCCCCATGCCCTTGTGCCCAGGCTCTGCCCCTCGCCGCGTGGGGAACTGGCCCCTGGCCGGATCCCCACGTTCCCGGCCGGACCCGTCTGACCCGTTCGCCTTTGCAGTTGTGTGCAGTGGAAAGCAAAGCGCTGGGTGCCTGCCCGCCCCCTCTCCCCCAGCCCCACGCTCCCCTCACCCCGCCCCACTTGTGGGAAACTGGAGGGGAAACTGTGATGAAACTCCTGGCCAGAGCAGAGCCGGCAAATCTGGCGGCTTCCTCTCTTCTCTTCTCCCCCCTCCCCCCGCCCTGTGGTCAGGAGGGTGTGCGGTGCCCGGGAGGGGCTGCTGGGTCCGCGCCCCCCCCATGCCCATATCCGCGTGTGTGTCACAGCCAGGGAGTGAGCGGGCATGCCCCCCCGTGCCTGAGCGGGGGTGGAGCTGCTGTCACTCGCCAGCGCGCGGCTGCTCCGGCTGCTCGGTCTGAGCCAGGCCGGGAGGGAGGCTGCTCCGGCTGCCTCTGCCGAGAGGGCTCCCCGCGCCGTGCCCCGCGCCCCGCGCCCCGCCCGCCATGGTGGCAGGGATGCTGATGCCGCTGGAGCGGCTGCAGGCCATCTACGAGCTGCTCTTCCGCGAGGGCGTGATGGTGGCCAAGAAGGACAAGCGGCCGCAGAGCTTCCACCCGCAGCTGCCCGGCGTCACCCACCTGCAGGTGATGCGGGCCATGGGCTCGCTCCGGTCGCGGGGCCTGGTGCGCGAGACCTTCGCCTGGCGCCACTGCTACTGGTACCTGACCAACGAGGGCGTCGCCCACCTGCGCCAGCACCTGCACCTGCCGCCCGAGATCGTGCCCGCCTCCCTGCAGCGCGCCCGCCGCCCCGCGGACATGGCCGCTCGGCGCCCCGCGGCGGGCCCCCGGGCGCAGACGGTCCCGGGCCTGGCCAGCTGCCCCCCCAAACGCCAGGCGGGCGGCGAGGAGGGCGGGGGCTCGCGCCAGGCGTACCGCAGGAGAGAGGAGACCCGGGAGCAGCACGTGGAGGCCGCCTCGGCGGGGGGAGTGTCCAGGCCGGCCCCGGGACCCAGCCCTGCCCCAGGTTAGCGACCCACCCCTCGCCGGAGGGGGCAGCGTGCTCTGGGGGGGGAGGGGGGGCGTGTGGGGGCGGGTCCTGCCCCCCGGAGGGAGCAGCGCTGGGCGGCCGGGGCAGCTGTGTTCATTCATTCGGGTGCGGGGGAGCCGGCAGCTGGAGAGCTGGCGCCGGCTCTGTTCGAGCCAGTGATGCTGGGGGGAGGGGGCATGGCCGTGGCCTCTCCTGGGGAGGGGGGGTCACCCTCCGCTGGGCCCTGGGGGGTGTCTGAATGCCGCGGGGGGGCGGGGCTTGGCAGAGCGGTGGGCATGGTGCCTGCCTTGGCCAGACCCGGGGCTGCCCTTAACCCTTTCCCAGCCAGTCTGTGCGAGGCGGGAGCTCTGGCTTGCCCCGATGGACAGCAGGCGGGCCTCCCACGCGCCCAGCCCCCCAGTCGGGCCTGGCTTGCCAACAGGTGCAGGGCCCCGTGCTGTCCTTGGCCATCGTTTCCCCGTCGTCCTCCGGCTGTTGCGGTCTGCTGCCAAGGTCAGAGGCGGCCCCAGGGAGAGGGACCCCGACTCTCCGCCTGTGGGGCCTGCTGCAGGCAGCGTCTGGGGAGAGCCCTAGGGGTGCCCCCAGGCCCAGGTCCTGTGGCGGTTGTGGGTCAGAGGCTTTGTCCGGCCTCCGTCCCGTCGGGCGTTTGGGCAGCGGGGGTCACGCAGCATGGGCTGCGGGTTGTGCCCCTCCCAGCAGTGGGTCCCTGCCCAGGGACTGCTCCCTGAGACTGCGCCCTCGGCCTGTGGGGGGCCAGGCTCACGCCGGGTAGGGGCCCCAAGCCAGGAGCCTGTGCGGAGTGGCTGGGGGATGGGCCGGGGCCGGTGGCTTGCCAGGTGTGCAGCCTGTCTGGGCTGGTGGGCTAATGCCACAGCCGGTCTGCAGGAGGGGGCACGGGCATCGGACCAGCCAGCGAGGGTGCTGCTCCGGGGCAGGGTCAGTGCTGGCCGGTGCCTGCTAGTCCTGCCTGTCCTCATGCTGGGGCTCCCGCCCCACCCAGCCGGCACCTGCCCCTGGCACTGCCCTGTGGGCGCATGGGGCAGGCTGCCCTCCCTGTGTAGGGCCCGTCGTGTGGGCTAGCTGCACCCCCCTCCGCCCCCCCGCCCCGGCTCCCGTCCAGCCAGCTCCCAGCCCTGTGGTGGGAGGGGAGGGGGCAGAGGCCATGGGGGACAAGGGCCTTCAGGGGACGGAGGAGGGGCAGGAGAGGGGTGTTCGCTTCTCAGGGTGGGCATCTGCCAGCCAGGGGCTGCAGTGGGGGGGGTGAGCGGCACGTTTGCACCACCTGGGGCTCGTCCCTGCCCGCCCGGAGCCTCGTCTGCGGCGCCCTGACCAGGCTGGTGTGGCCGCTGCGGGCGCTGGAGACCAGAGCCCACGTCCGAGTGCGGGGCCCAGGGCAGGCCCCCAGCTCTCTGGACGGGCCCCGATGGCCGGACAGCCTGTGCGGCGGGAGGGGCTGGGCTATGGGCCTGCGCCCAAAGGTGTGTGTGTGTGGGGGGGTGATCCCAGGTCCCTCCCCAGTTGCCCCCCACCCCCTACAGCCTGCTCCCAGCCACCTGCTGCTCTGCCCCGTGCCCGCCCGCGATCCCCTGGCCACGCAGCGGAGCCCAGGGGGACCCGTGGAGACGTGGCAGCAGGTCGCTGGAGGAGGGGGCTGGTGTCCTGCTGCCCCATCCCCCTCTTGCCCTCCCCGAGGCCCCGGCCCTGCTGCATGTGGGGTGACTCAGCCTTGCTGCTGGCCGAGCACCTCGGCTCCAAGTTTCCACCAGGAAACGCGCGGCGCTGGCCTGTTCCTGGGGCCTGAGTCAGCCGCAGCTCCTGGGCTGTGGCCTGGGGCTCCCGGCTCCCTGCCAGGCCAGCCTGGCCCCCATGTCCTGCGGGGGGGGCTGGGCGGGTCAGCTGGGCCTGCTGCTCCCCACCCGGCCCTGCCCCGGCTCTGGCAGGTAGCGCCCCGCCCTGCCCCGCAGCTGCTCTGCAGGGACAATGGGCTCATTGTCCAACAGCTGCCGGCGCAGGCGTCTTCCCCGCCACGCTGAGCCGCTCCCCAGGCGGGGCTGAGCCCCCCCCCCCCGCGCTGTCCTGCCCCACAGGCCTGGGCTCCGCCCCTCGGCTCTGCCCACGGCCCAGGGCTCCACCCCTCGCCCCCAGCTCTCTGTCCTGCCCCACGGCCCTGGGTCCACCCCTCGCCCCACGGCTCTGTCCACGGCCCTCAGTGCTGACCCATGGCCCTGCCCCCCCATGGCTGTGCTGTTAGCCCTTCGCCTGGCACTGTGCAGGCGGGCGCGCTGGGTGGGAAGGTTGCCGGGGGAGGGCAGCTGGGTCTCTACCCGCAGCCCATCTCCCTGATGGGGGAGGGGTGAGAGCGGGGCTAGAGCTGGCCTTCTCCGGGGGCCACGCAGGGCAGGGGGCTCCTTCATGCTCTCCCATAGCCCGGCCTTTGCAGGGGTGGGAGAGGGTCTCCGGCGTCTGGGACCCTCCAGCCCTGTTTTCATGGAGCGGAGGGGGTTCAGCGCGAGAGCCAGGGCCCCAGGGTCCGCTCCTTGCTGAGACCCCGGGGTGGGTCCAGGGCCAGAGGGCTCTGGGGTCAGGTGGGGAGAGGGCAAAGCGCCAGGCTTGGCACGGAGAGCTCCAGGACAGCTCGGGCGGGCGCTGCCCCAGGGTGGAGTCCCCTGGAAGGGGGCCAAACCACCGGCTCCAGCCCTCATCAACACCTCTGCCCAGCGCTGGGGGGTGAGCGCCCGCTGTGCCCAGCTGCCCCAGGCCCGTAGCAGCCGGGTCCTCAGCGGGTTGCTCCAGGTGCTGTAATTCCCACGCGCTGCCCTGGCTGGAGCCGCAGCAGGCCGAGGCCCCCCAGCCCGACACAGGCGCCGGAGCTGGGCATGTGAAAGCCCCCTGCGGCCCGTAGCCCGCGTTCCCCAGGCCGCTGGGCCGGAGCAGAGGGGCTGAATTGCCGATTGCCGCAGGAATCCTGGCCGCTCCTCTCGCAGCAGCTGGAGTACATTTGGAAGGCTGGGGCGGGAGACTGCGGGTGGGCTCCCGGCTGCCAGGCTTTGGCAAGAGGAAGAGGAGGGGAGGCCGAGCCCCTGGTGCATCCTGCGAGACAGGCGCTGAGCTCCCGGCGCTGCTGGGACTCGCTCTGGCAGGAGGGTGTGTGAGGAGCTGCTCCCGCTTCCGAGCTGAGCGGGAGCCCGAGCAGCTGCGCCGGGGTCTGCCTGGTCGCAGCCAGAGCCATGGACTGGGAGGATGGCAGGTATTTCATGGAAGACCTCATCCAGCAGGGCCAAGGTAGGAGCCTGGGGAGAGGGGGCCCTGCCCTGCCCCCAGCCTACGCCCCCTGGGCCTCAGTCCAAGCTCATCCTGGCTGCGTTGGTCTCTCCCTGCCTGTCCCAGCAGGCCCCCCCCCCCCCCGGCCTTGCAAAGTGCTGGGGCTGGGGTGGGCGGGTGCCACAGCCCTGCCCCCGTGGAGGGCCCAGGTGTGAAGGGAGTGGGGCTGGCAGAGCCCCTGCCCCGAGTGGCACAGTACAAGTGCCCTGGTGGGGGGCTGTGAATGGGGATGGGCCCTGGCCCCCCTGCCCCCCCTCCCGCCGTCTGACTGGGCTCCCGGTGATGGGCCTGACCTGTCTGTGGCTTTGGGCTGGGTGGAAGGAATTGCTCTGACCCAGGACGGGCAGGGGCGGGGGCGGGGCAGCACCCCCCAGCTCCTGCCCCCCAGCGCAGGCTCTGCAGCAGCCCTGACCCTGTGACTCTGACTGTCAGGATCTGGCTCTGCAACTTGAGGCTCTTCCCAGAGCCTGTTCCGGGGACCGAGGGATCCAGTTCCGGTTCTTCTCTTGTCCTCTGGTGAGTCAGTTGCAGTGAAACCCTGGGCTGGAGTTTGGTGCTCAGCTGGATTGGACTCTAGGGCATTGGGGTCCTGCCCCTGCTCCGGTCACCTGGTGCAGGGCTTGCTGGCAGCGCCCCCGCCTGGCCCTGCGCGTCCAGCCCCTGTGCAGGAGGCAGGTGGTGTCGAGCGCAGTCTGCGCTGTTTCCGCGGGGAGAAGGGCTCAGAGGGGGGCCGTTGCGGCGTCATGCCCTGAGCCCGCGCCGCGGCCGGCTGGGGGGGGCCCTGCAGGGTCCGAGCCCGGCGGCTGGGGGGCAGGGGCCGTGGGTGGCACTGGGCGGCGGTGTGACGTTGGGCGGGCACAGCAGTTAATGCCCTGCCCCTGCATGTGCTGGGTCCCCCAGCTGGAGGCCGGTGTGTTCCTGGGGGGCCTGCCCATCCAGGTGGCTCTGGTCACCCAGTGGCGGCTGGGCCTAGGGGCAGCAGGGGAGGTACCAGGAGGGGGTCAGAGGTGCTGTCTTGGCTGAGCCTCGCGGGAAGGAAGGTCAAAGCAGGCGCTGCTCCGAGCTGTCCGGCCCCTGGCAGGAGCGCAGCCGCTGGGATCGGCTGAGCCGTGCCTGGGGCCGTGGACGTGGATCCGGAGGGTGTGGGTGGGCTCAGGGCACTTCAGGGATGGAGGCATCTGCTGACACCATGCGCTGATGAGTGCCCCAGGGTGGGGTCAGGCAGGATGGTCCGCCAGGGAGATGCTGCTGTGGGATGAGCCCTAGAGCTGCCATCCCCGTGCCCGGACTGGGCAGGCATTGGCCTTGCACCTGCTGTGCCAGCATCCTCCCGAGATCCCCACCACCCCCTCACCTGCCCGGAGGCTAGCCGCTCCCCTGCTCGGGCACTAGGCCTGGGGCCTTGGGGCTGTTTGCTGTGGGGAGGTAACAAAGCAGTGAACCCTGCAAGGTCTGCCTTCCCCTGGGGCTCTGTCCTGCCCTCCCCTAGCACTTACACTCCAACCCCAGCGACCCGGACTGCAGGCCTGGCCGGGACCCCCCGTGCTGTGTGGGGCTGGCAGCACTGGGAAGGGGGTGGGATCCCGGTGTTGAGTACCCGCCGTGGGGAGGGCACTGTAGACAGGACCCAGAGCCCTGTGCCACGGGGCTACCTGTGTGCAGGGGGTGGGGCCGGCCATGCCTGTGACGTTCTGCCCCAGGCAGGTGCCAGCGCAGGTCGGGATGGTGCTGGCCCCAAGGCCCCTATTTCTGGCTTTGCCAGCTAATGCTGCACCGGGACCCCTTTGGCCTGCCAAGAGCTTGTCTGATGCGGCTGCCTGGCGGGTACGGGCACAGGCCAGCCGGGCGAGCGCTGTGACAGGACAAACGCGGGGTGGGACAGACCCCCAGGGAGGGGCCTAGGTGGGGCAGGCCTGCCGCAGGCCCTGGCAGAGCCCCTGTTTCCCATCTCTTGGGCGGCGGAGCCTGGGCCTGCGGGGCGGGAGATCTCCAGCCAGGGGGCTCTGGGGGGCTGCAGCCGGCCCCTCCTCCAGCCTGCCATGTCATGTTCTAACTCGGGAGGCATGACAGGTTGTGCGGAGATATTTATATCCCCGCTGCTCCCTCCCCTTCCCCATGGGCACAGGGCTGGCGGCACTGCAGCGGGGGCTCTGCAGCCTGCGTGTGGGCTCTGTGCGGCCGGCTCCTGCCCCCTCTGCCCCGTCCCGGGCCGTGGAGACGCTGCCTCCCCATGAAGATCGTGCCAGGTAGGGGCCCAGTGCCTCGCCCACGCGTGTGCCTGGCTCCTAGGCGCCGGCTGGGCTATTTCCACCACAGCAGTTTGGGCTATAAAAAGCCCCCTGCTGATGCCTGCTGTGAGTGATGGGTGCTGAGCTGTGGGGCAGCTGGGGCTGGCGGAGGGGCAGCAGGGTGCCCATACCTGCCCCTGGGGGGAGCTGGTGCTGGTGGCGAGGGGCGGGGGGGGGGGGGCAATCTTTGTTCCTAGCTCTGGCAGGGCCCTGCACCGTCCGGGGCTGGGGGGCCGGTTCAGCTGGATCTGGTGTGGGCCAGCGTGCGCAGTGAAGGGGATGGGCCCATGGGGGGTGAGCTGTGGGGCGCAGGGGGTGCCCTGTAAGAGGTAGCATTAGGGTGGGGGGTGCTGGGCTCCGGGCCGAGTGGTCCCAGACAGGGTGGGGTCCTGGTCCCCATGAGGGCACAGAGAGGGTCCCAGGTGGGGTGGGGGGCTCCCCCTGGAGGGTGCGGGGTGCTGGCTCCCTTCAGGGCAGGGGGTTCTGGCTGGGGGAGGGTGGGTGCTGGTCCCCCAGAGGGGTCCCCGTGGGGGGCGCTGGTCTCTGTGAGGGTCCGCGCGGGACGGGGGGGACGCTGGGGGTCTCGGCGGGGGGTCCTGGCCGGGGCGGCGCTGGTCCCCGGGCGGGCGGGGGGTCCCGTGGGGCGGGGGGTCCTGGCCGGGGCGGCGCTGGTCCCCGGGCGGGCGGGGGGTCCCGTGGGGCGGGGGGTCCTGGCCGGGGCGGCGCTGGTCCCCGGGCGGGCGGGGGGTCCCGTGGGGCGGGGGGTCCTGGCCGGGGCGGCGCTGGTCCCCGGGCGGGCTGGGGGTCCCGTGGGGCGGGGGGTCCTGGCCGGGGCGGCGCTGGTCCCCGGGCGGGCTGGGGGTCCCGTGGGGCGGGGGGTCCTGGCCGGGGCGGCGCTGGTCCCCGGGCGGGCGGGGGGGTCCCGTGGGGCGGGGGGTCCTGGCCGGGGCGGCGCTGGTCCCCGGGCGGGCGGGGGGTCCCGTGGGGCGGACCCGGGCGCCGCGGGGCGGGCCGAGCCGCGGGGCGGGGCGGGCCGGCGCAGGGGGCCGGGCCAGGAGGAGGCCGGGCAGGGTCCGTGGCCGGCCGGGCGGGCGCAGGGAGCCGCAGCCGGAGCTCGCCCCGCGGCCATGGACGCCCCCGCCGGCCCCTTCCCCTGGCTGGTGGCCGGGGCGCACGGGCTGGCGCTGCTGCTGGCCTGGCGCTGGCAGCGCCGCGCCCCAGGTGAGAGCGGCCGGGCCGAGCCGAGCCGAGCCGGGCCGGGCCGGGCGGGGCCGGGCTGTGGGCGGCCGCTTCCCCCGCCCGCCCCCTCCCCTCCAAACACGGGCACGTGTGCGCCGGCTTAACCCCTGCGTCACCGCCGGACTCCTGGGTCCTCTCCCGGCTGGGGCCGGGGGAGGCAGCGGGTCGGGGCCCTGGGACCGGGACTCCTGGGTTCTCTCCCGGCTCTGTCCCGGCTTGTTCTGTGACCACGGTGGGTCATTTCCTTCCCTAGGCCTCAGTTTCCCCAGAGCAGCGCGGGCTCTTGCCTTTGCCCTGCGAGGGCTCGGATCTCATTTCGAACGGCTTCTCCGCAGCTGTGTCGTGCCAGGCTGAGCGGGCAGAGGCAGCCCCGGTGCTGACTCCTCCTGCGGTGCGGGCGGCGGACCGGGCCCGTGTCTGGATCTGTGCCAGCGGCAGCGTGGGGCTGGGGCGTAGGCGGCGGTGCTGGCTGGGTGTGCGGGGAGCTGGTGCCAGGGCAGTGCAGGGCACCCAGGGAAGGGAAGAGGCTGCAGAGCCCCGGGGATGCTGTGGTCCCTGGAGAGGCTGGTGCCAAGCCGGGAACCGGCTGGGGACCGTTGTCCTGGCGTTGTTGGGCTTTGGGAGTAAACCGGGTGGGGCAGCAGCTGGCTCAGGATCTGCGGCATCACCTTGGAGATGCGCAGACCCCCGGTCCGCACGCCTGGTCCCGCTGCCCCAGCCAGACGGGCTTTCCCACGGAGCTCTTAAATGCCAGGGCTTTTCTGCGGGGGGAGGGAACGCGGTCTGTGCTCAGGGCCAAGCCCAGGGCCGAGGGGCTGTGCTCAGGGCCAAGCCCAGGGCCGAGGGGCTGTGCTCAGGGCCAAGCCCAGGGCCGAGGGGCTGTGCTCAGGTTGACTCTAGATCAGCAGCCCCAACTGCAGCGCTGCGCCGGTCTGGGGCTCTGCCCTGCCCGCTGTCCTCCCCAGAGGTCACTCCGTGGCAGCTGCTGGGTGTACAGAGTGTGTGATGTGATGGGGGTGGCTGGGCCCAGGACTCCCCCCATCGCTCTGGGCCCTGTCCAGGGCCCCTTTCGGCCTGGGTGAGCTGGGGATCAGGTGGCTCCGGCTCAAAGGCAGCAAGAGGCCTCTGTCCCTAGAGTGGCTTTGCCTCCTCTGCTCAGAAGGGGGGACTCCCTGGCGAATTCTCCCTTCAGCTGAGCCTGTGGGGTGCGGGCGAGCAGGGGGATGCTGCCCAGAGGGGGGACCAGGCGGGGTGTCCGGCTGAGCTTGGGGATCTCGTTGGCAGATGCTTCCCCGGCTGGATGTCTGTGGGGCTGGGCATTGCTGGACTGGTGTCGGGCTGGCCTGCCTCGCTGCCCCTGCATTGCTGGGCTGGCTTTGGCGGCTGCCCAGGGCCCGCTTGCTGCAGGGCTGGGCGCTGGAGGCCTTTGGTGACAGACAGGGTTGAGGGCTGCGATTCTGGGGCAGCTGTGTCAATAGGGGAGGAGATGCGGGGGGGTGGCTTGCTGGCAGGGCGCTCAGGGTGAGGCTGGCTGGGGGACGGGCTGCAGGCTCTGGGGACTGTCTCTGGGGACCCTGCGAGCTGCAGCTCCCTGGCTCCGGCCTGCCCGCGGGAGGGGGTGGGGTGTAGGTGTTCACAAGCAGCCCCTGGCGTCTCCAGCTGCCGCGCGGGTTCCCGAGTCCCAGCTGTTGAGGCTGGCAGGAGGGCTGCGCTGCCGAGGTTATTTTTATATGAAACTGATGCTGGTTCTCAGAACAGTTCCCCTCCCCCCTGCAGCTTTTGTCTTCTCTGTCCACTGCCCTGGCAGCTCCAGCATGGGGGCCATCCTGCCAAGCCCCCTGGTTACTCTAGGGCTGCCCCCCCATGGCGTCTTCCTTTCTCCCCTGCACCTTTGTGCCAGTGTCCTGGTGTTTACAGTACACTGGGCAGGGCTGGGACGGGGCGGGGTCGCTGTGAGTCGTACAAACACCGCCCCAGAGGCTGGAGTCTGCTTCCTCCTGGCAGAAATGGTGGGATCCCCATTGCGCCCCCTCTTCCTCCAGACCCCCTGGGCAGTGGGTCCCTCGGGGGTAGCTTGGGGGGATGACGCTGGACGGGAGCTGAGGGTTCCTGGCTTCCCTTCCCCGTAGCTGAGCCCTTGTGCACTGAGAGTGGGCCCCCGCCCTGCCCCATAGCTCTCCCTCTGACTGGTTGCAGGCTCTGGGGATGGGGCCGGAGCCAGGCACCTCGGGCTGCCGCTGGGTGCCGGGAGTGCTGAGCCGCCCTGTGGTGGCGCGTGCCCTGCCCCGGGTGCCTGCTGCGGCCCTGGGGGCTGCATTAGCCAGCAAGGGAACTAGCTGGTGCCGGATCCCCCCCCACCCCCCCGCCGTTTCCAGGGCGCTGGCTGCGGTTTCCGTGGAATCCGTGCAGGGCGTTCCGGGATGTCACGCTGCCTCATCTGGTGGCGGGCGCTGGCCCACGTTGCCATGGCAGCAGCCGCTCTGAGGGCCCACGCACCAGTGCTCAGGAAACCACAGGCTGGTGCTGCCCCCTTGCACGGGGGGGCTGGGGGGGCAGCTGCCGCTGCGCTGGGGGGGGAGCGGGGGGGGATCCGTCCCCCGGCAGCACCACGAGGGGCTCCGCCTCCCCAGGAATCCCCCCGGGCACCGTGACGGCAGGCGGGGGCCTGTTCCCGGGCAGAACAGGGGCCGACGTCCCGGGCACAGGGCCACGCCTGCTCAGAGGGCGTCTCGCGCCACCCTCCAGGCCAAGGTCGCACCTGCCAGGGCCTGTCATCTCGGAGGGGCTTTGGCAGAGTCCTGGAGCGGGACGGGGCTCATGTCTGTGCCCCCCGTCCCCGGCCCTCATGGGGACTGCAGGCCGCCTGGGACGGACCCCACAGCAGAAGGGGCTGGGCGTCCAGCCTTGGCCTGTGACGGCCTCCTCTCAGGCAGCCTGGTCTGTGCTCAGGACTCCTGGGTTCTCTGCTCAGCCCTGCTCCCGACACTGCCTGGGCTCCCGCCTGGCTCAGTCAGGGTTAATCACCCCCCCCACCCCCCGCCAGCAGCCACAGCCTGGGTGTGTCTGGGAGTGTGGGGGGCTGGGTGGGGTGAGCCCAGCCTCTTGCAGTATATGTCCCTGGAGCCATGGGGGAGCTGCCCTATGACGTCTGCAGAGCCCCACCCCACGTGGGGGTATTTTTAGCACCAGCGTCTGTTTGCATCCCATGGGGGGAGGCTGTTTGTCCTGGATACCAAATACCAGCCCTGGGCACGGTGTTGTAGCCCGCCCTCCCTGCCGTGGGGCGCAGGGCTGGGGGCTGTGGCTCAGGAGCTCTGCCCGCCCCCTAGTGCCTGAGCTGCTCCTGGCGCTGTGTCCGAGTGTCCTTGGCGCCTCTGGCCACTAAGCCCCATGCCCAGCAGCAGGGGCAGCTCCAGGGGTGCCCCAGCTCGCCCCAGTGGCGGCTGACCGTGGACCCGGTCCCCGCCTGCCTGGACATGGCTGACCCGAAAGGGCTGGGCTTGGCGCCAGGGGGCTGTGCTGGGGGGAGCTGTGCAGTAGCCTAATTCCCAGGCGCTGCTCTCGTCTGGCCCCAGGGCTCGTGCCGCCGGCCTGGGGCAGGGGGTCCGTCAATGCGCTGCCCACACCTGGAGCCCCCTGCTCACTTCGGCACAGGGCCCCTCTCCGTCTGCCCGCAGCTGGGGAGTGTGGAGGGGGAAGGGTAGCCGGAGCAGCCCCCAGCCCCATCGAGCCCTATGTCCGACAGCACCGGCATTGGCTGCGTCAGGGGAGGATGCAGGGCTCCCCGCAGCGGGCAGTTCTGGGACACCTGGCCCATGGGCAGCGTCGTGCACTGGCAGTGGCTGGCCCATGCCCTGCGGGTGGGGATCTCTGTCAGTCCCTTCGCTGAGGCTCATTCGCCATAAAACTGTCTGTTCTTTGCTGAGGCCTGCTACGCTCCCCACCTCGCTGGTGCACTGTGGCAGGGAGTTCCGCAGACGAATTGTGCCCGTGGGAGTGGTGGGGAGGATGTGTTGATGAGGTGGCGGGGGGCAGAAGGCTGGAGGGTTTGTTGATGGGTGGGGGAGGGAAATGCCGTAGCTAACAGCACGAGGCGGCTGTTGTTTGTTTGGGCTCTGCTCCCGTCTCTAAGGCTGGCTGGAGCCGCATGCGACAACGAAGGAAGGAGTGGCCGTTGTGGGCGGGGAGGGCCCCATGGGACTCTTGGGAACCCCTCTCCCTCCCCAGTCAGCTTTTCCACTAGCCCTCCCGTGGCCAGGGCTGGGGCTGGGAAGGGGGAGCTGGCTGGGGCTGGGAAGGGGGAGCTGGCAGGGGCTGTTCTTGCCAAGTGACTCATCAGCTGCGAGGAAAGGAAAGGAAATGGCAAAGGCTGCGGTTTGGGCCTGGGCTGGCAGGTCCTGCCAAGAGAAACAGCCCCTGTGCCGAGCCGGGAGCAAGGGACCTCCGCTCAGCTGCCCCCGCTCCCTGGGAACGGCTCTGCAGGGGAGCGACTCTGGGCAGTGTCTCCTGCTGCCCCGGGGAAAGCCTGGGGCATCCCGGTCGGGAGAGGCTGTGGGCCAGGGTGTCGGTTTTAGCCTGTGCTCAAGGCCCTTTGCCAGCTGGGGGCTGAGGCCATGGGGCTCCCTTCCCCTGCTCCACCAAGGGACAGACTGGCTGAGGCATGTAAAAGGAACAAACCCCCCATAGGACACTGCAGCCTGTAAGATCCAGAGCCGTCTCCTGCCTCCCACAAGCGCTAAGAACCGCAGCCCAGCCCACCCGGAGCTCCTGCCTTATCTCCGCTCCACAGATGGGACGGGGCTGGGCCCAGGTCACATGCAGAGCTGGGAATAGAACCCAGGAGTCCTGCCCCCCCAACCCCTACACCCCACTCCCAGGGCTAGGAACAGAACCCAGGCACATTGCTCCCTTGGCTAGCCGCTGGCAGCTGTTCTCTGTGCTAAGTTGTGGTGACAAGGGCCCCAGGCACCCGGGGAAACTGCCAAAGGCCCTGAGTGAGCCAGCCTCGAGGATGTTCCTCCCTCCCCGCTGCAGGACAGGGGCTCCGGGACTCAGCGCTGCTCCAGCTGCAGCCTCCCACGGGTCCCACCCAGCGCATCCCCTGCGGTGCCCTGGGGGGCTGGCTTGCCTGCGCTGTTCTCTCTAGCCCGCCCCCCGCCCTGGAGATGCTCTGCAGGTTGGCAGGTCTTGGTGACCCACTGCCCCTCTGGAGGGGGCATAGCAGTGATCCACCAAGGTGCATTGTGACTGCCCTGGGGGGGCCAAGCGTGGCCCTGAAAACGTTTGCAAGGGTGGGCCTGTGGGCTGTACCAATGGCATGCGGCTGTACTCACTGCCCTGCTGCTAGGGGGCTGCCTGGCCCCACGCAGGGCCATGGGGCAGACGGCAAGCTCTCTGCTGCTCTGAACAGCGCCTGGGGCTGCAAGGGAAGACTGACCGCTAGTGGGCATTTGGTCAGGCAGGGCCCGCTCGTGCCAGGAGCCCCATGCTTGGCCCGGGACGTGCGGCTGCTGGGTGCTCCATGGCGGGGGGATCCCCTGCTGTGGCCGCTCCGTCCGGGGGGCGCTGCCCCTCAGAGCAGTGCTGGGGAGGAGGGGTGCCGATCTGGTGGTACGGGCGCAGTTCTAGCAGGGGAAAGGTGCAGCCTCCCAGCGTGGCGCGGGCCCCACCCCAGGCGATCCGGGGCTGCCTCTGCAGGGGGGTCGTGTCAGTTCTAGCGGCACTGCCACAGGCCCCGGGTTCAACCCCTGGCATGGGCAGGCCTGGGGCTGCGGCGCCCGGGGCCTTGCTAGGAGCTGGCCGGGCCGTGGCTGGCGGCCAGGGGCTGTTGTCTCCAGCTGTCCTGCGAGCTCTGGCGCAGGGGGAGTCCCGGGCGGCTCTGGCCCTGTCGTCGGAGCCGTGGGCTCTCCTCTGATGAGGTAACGGGAAAGGGAGCCAAGAAGGAACGTGCGGAGGGCTCCCCTCTGCGCTGGGCCCTGGCGCGGGTCCTGTGCAGCTGGCCTCAGGCCGGGGCCACTGCTCTGCACCCTGGGCTCCCCACGCCCGCGGCCGCAGCCTGCACGGCCTTGACGGCTCTGACAGGTCTCGGCCCCTGCAGCCAGTTCAGCCGCCCAGCCCTGCCAGCTGGATACGGGCTAGGAAATGGGGAGAGGGTGCCAGAGCCTGGCATGCGGGGAACCAGGGAGACTGGGCCCATGGGGGCTGCCCTGGGCACTTCCCGGGGGAGGGGGGGTTGTGCACCAGATGTTGGGGTGGCTGGGGATTGCTCCCCCGGGGTGGGCTGCGCAGGGGGATTGGTCCCGGGATGTGCGGGTGGGGGGGCTGCTGAGGGGGCTCAGGCTTTGGCTAGGGTGGCTTGGTCCTGGGCTGAGGGTGCTGGGGGTGTGGTCCAGAGCTGAGGGGGACCCTGGAGGTAGGGGCTCAGTGCAAAGCTAGAAGGCCTGATGGGGGGCTCTGTCCTGGGCTGCTGGTGGGGAGGCTCAGGGGGGGTCGGTTCCGAGCCAGGGAGGATGCTGGGGGGGTCGGTCCCGGGCCGGGGGGGTCGGTCCCGGGCCCGGGGAGATGCCGGGGGTCAGTCCCGGGCCGGGGAGGTCGGTCCCAGGCCCGTGGGGATGCCGGGGGTCGGTCCCATGCGGGGGGGTCGGTCCCAGGCCGGGGGGGATGCCGGGGGGTTGGTCCCATGCCGGGGGGGATGCCGGAGGGTCGGTCCCATGCTGGGGGGTCGGTCCCGGGCCGGGGGGAATGCCGGGGGGGTCGGTCCCATGCCGGGGCGGTCGGACCCGCGCCAGTCGGTCCCATGCCGGGGGGGATGCCGGGGGGTCGGTCCCATGCGGGGGGGTTGGTCCCGGGCCGGGGGGGATGCCGGGGGGTCGGTCCCATGCCGGTGGGTCGGTCCCGGGCCGGGGGAGATGCCGGGGGGGTCGGTCCCATGCCGGGGGGGTCGGTCCCGGGCCGGGGGGGATGCCGGGGGGGTCGGTCCCATGCCGGGGGGGTCGGTCCCGGGCCGGGGGAGATGCCGGGGGGTCGGGCCCGGGCCCGGGGAGATGCCGGGGGGGGTCGGTCCTGGGCCGGGGGGGATGCCGGGGGGGTCGGTCCCATGCCGGGGGGGTCGGTCCCGGGCCAGTCGGTCCCATGCCGGGGGGGAAGCCGGGGGGTCGGTCCCATGCCGGGGGGGTCGGTCCCATGCCGGGGGGGATGCCGGGGGGGTCGGTCCCATGCCGGGGGGGGTCGGTCCCATGCCGGGGGGTCGGTCCCGGGCCGGGGGGGATGCCGGGGGGGTCGGTCCCATGCCGGGGGTGTCGGTCCCGGGCCAGTCGGTCCCATGCCGGGGGGCAAGCCGGGGGGTCGGTCCCATGCCGGGGGGGTCGGTCCCATGCCGGGGGGGATGCCGGGGGGGTCGGTCCCATGCCGGGGGGGGTCGGTCCCATGCCGGGGGGGTCGGGGCCGGCTCGGCGCTGGCGGGGCCCCGGCCGCTCGGGGCGGGGCTGGGCTGGGCGGCTCCTGTCCCAGCCGGGCCGGGCCGAGGAGGCAGCGCAGCGGCATGGCCGGCAGCCCGGACCCCGCGCCCTCCGTGGCCGCCTACTTCGCCTACAAGCGGGCGGTGCTGCGGGGCGCCGAGGGGCTGCTGAGCGGCCGCTCGGAGCCGGAGCGGAGGAGCGACCTGAGCCGCCGGCTCTGCTGCGTCGGTGGGTCCGGCCGGGGGTCGGGGGGGCAGGGCTGGGGGGCGCGGTGGAGGAGGGGGCGGTGCAGGGCTGGCGGGGGTGCAGGGTCCGGGTGGTGAGGGGGGTGCAGTGCTGGGTGCAGGGGGGGTGCAGCGACGGGTGCAGTGTGTGGGGGGGGGTTGGTTGCAGTGACGGATGCAGTGTCCGGGGGGGTGCAGTGACGGATGCAGTGTCCGGGGGGGTGCAGTGACAGGGTGGGGGGTGCAGTGTTGGGTGCAGTGAGGGGGGGTGCAGCGATGGGTGCGGTGTGTGGGGGGGGGTTGGTTGCAGTGACGGATGCAGTGTCCGGGGGGGTGCAGTGACGGGTGCAGTGTCCGGGGGGTGCAGTGACAGGGTGGGGGGTGCAGTGTTGGGTGTAGTGAGGGGGGGTGCAGCAATGGGTGCGGTGTGTGGGGGGGGTTGGTTGCAGTGACGGATGCAGTGTCCGGGGGTGCAGCGACAGGGTGGGGGGTGCAGCGATGGGTGCAGTGTTGGGGTGCTGAGGGAGGGGGTGCAGTGCTGGGTGCAGTGACGAGGTAGTGAGGGAGGGGTACAAGGGCACCCCCAGGCCCTCACTCCCGCCGCTAGACTCGGCCGCCCCGGGTGTGTTTGTTCTGCCTGAGCTCAGCGGACCCCGCTCCCGCTTTCAGGGCAGCGACGGGTTAATGGTTTGGGGGCGGGGCTTGCCCTCGCCCCGCCTCCTCGTGTCGGGCAGTGGGCGGGGCCTGCCAGGGTAACAGTGACCCTTGAGCCAAGCGATTGAGCAACGTGCAGCTCCCCGCCCCCCCCAGCTCCCCGGGAGGCGGGGCAGCCCCTCCCCGTGCAGGGACAGGTGCACCAGGGATCACACGCACACCTTGCTGGCCCATCCCCCCCTGGACCCGAGGCCTTGGGGAGCCCGGCTGGGGCAGCCCTTGTCTGCTGGCAGAGGACGGGGTCCCCCCCCTGGAGCTGAGACGGGCTTGTGCTTCCCCAGCCCCTCTAACAAAGCTGCCAGCCCCAGAGCACTGCCCCAAATGGGCCCTGCCCCCGGCCATCTGGGGCAGGCGCCCAGTGGGTGACCCCGGTTCTCCTACTGCCCTGCCTGCCTCGCCCCGTTCTGCGCCGCTGGGGAGCCGTGCCGTGCCGGGCTGGGTGCGGAGCCGCGAGCCGTCGTGGCAACACCCCGGCCCCCTGCGTGGGCCTCGCCCCGGGTGCCCCTGGGCTGGGTGGCCACAGGCGAGGGAGGGGAGCGGCAGGCAGGTGCGTCCAGCTGGGGGCCCATGGCGGTGAAGCTCAGGGCCCCCCCGGCTGGCAGTGACGGGACGCTGCTGGTCCCTCAAGCTGCACGGCCCTGGGAAGCCTGCGGTTCTGGGGCTGGCTGGACACGGGGGAGTGATTGGTTTGTGGGTCTCTCAGGCCGTAGTGGGGGTGTCTGGCTGTAGCGGGGGGTGGCTGGTCTGCAGGGCTCTGCGGCTGTAACAAGGGGTGTCTGGCTGTAGTGGGGGTGACTGGTCTGCAGGCGCCTCTGGCTGTAGTGGGGGTGATTCTTTTGTGGGGCTCTCTGGCTCTAGCAGGGGCTCTCTGGCTGTAGCAGGGGCTGTCCGGGTGTAGCAAGGGTGTCTGGTCTGCAGGGCTCTGTGGCTGGAGCAAGGGGTGTCTGGCTGTAGTGGGGGTGACTGGTCTGCAGGCGCCTCTGGCTGTAGTGGGGGTGATTCTTTTGTGGGGCTCTCTGGCTCTAGGAGGGGCTCTCTGGCTGTAGCAGGGGCTGTCCGGGTGTAGCAAGGGTGTCTGGTCTGCAGGGCTCTGTGGCTGGAGCAAGGGGTGCCCGGCTGTAGCAGGGGTGATGGGTCTGCGGGGCGGGCTGGCCGTAGCAGGGGGTGGCTGGCTGTAGCAGGCCGTGTGGGGGGCTGTGACTCGACTGCAGGGGGGTGGCTGCCGGGCCAGGTGCTGGGTTGACATAGAAGCAGTAGGCTCAGACCCCACCCCTGGGTGGGTGCCCGGCTCTCGGTGGTTCTCAGCCTGGTTTGCTGCAGCCCTGGGCAGCCTGGACTCTGCCCTCAGGGCCGGCTGCAGTGCGAGTTCTCCCGACCTTCCCAGGGGCTCTGGGCGCAGGGCTGGGCCCTTGCTGTGCGATTCACCTGGGATCCAGCGGGGGGTACCCTAGAAATTCCCCCCTCGCGGCCGGATCCAGGGTTCGCAGGGGCCTGTGATGGGGCAGAGACCTCCTCGGGGCAGGACCCTCTGTGCCAGGCACTGTACAGACACGGGGTGAGCCGGGGCAGCAGGAGCACCCCAGCTCCCTCGTCTGGGTCGAGCTGCGCCGGGCCTGGTGCAGAGGGCTGTCGGGGGCCGAAGGGGGACAGCGAGGGCGTTTTGCGGATGTGTCCGGCAGGGGCTTTCCTGGCATGAGGGGCAGCCTGGGAGAACCCGAAGGGGCTTGTTGGAAGGTGTGAGAAACGGGAGTTGGCCTTTTGGCGGGGGCACCAGCGCGGGAGAGGCGGCGGGCAGGACCTGACATTGAGACCGGCTGCCCGATGTGCCAGCATCGGGGAGCCAGCAGAGGCTGCGGGGGTCACGGGCAGTGTGGGGGCTGGGAGACTCGAATGGGCCGGAGGCGAGATTGTGATTCGGCCACTTGGAGTCTGTGAATCCAGCCTGGGGGCTCTGCTCTGGCTCCGCGGTGTGGGTGTGTGGGTGTGTAGGGGGTTGAAGGGGGTGTGTGTACTAGAGTTGGGGGGGCAGAGAGGGGGGCTCTGGTGAGATGAGGGGTGCTCAGTGATCAGCAGATCCCTCCTGACCTTAGACTCTGTAACCCCCTTGGTCTCCTAGCCCCGGGCTGGTGGGTGGGCGGCTGAGCTGTCTCAGGCCGTGGCTGGGCCAGACCGGTGCTGCACCCTGCCCGGCTGACGGCGGGGCACCCTGGGGTCTGAGAGGGGGCAGCCCCCGGCGCCTGCCCTGCCCCTGCCAGTTACACAGAGACCCAGACGCAGCAACAGGGAGAGACAGGAGCAAATGCAGCCACTGCTACGCTGACCCCACAGCACCCCCTGCTGGGAGCTCCCCGCCCAGCCAGCGTCCTGCCCCGCCCCCACAGCACCCCCTGCTGAGAGCTCCCTGCCCTGCCCCGCCCCCAGAGCGCCCCCTGCTGGCAGCTCCCCGCCTAGCCAGCACCCTGCCCCGCCCCCACAGCGCCCCCTGCTGAGAGCTCCCTGCCCTGCCCTGCCCCCAGAGCGCCCCCTGCTGGGAGCTCCCCGCCCTGCCCTGCCCCCACAGCGCCCCCTGCTGGGAGCTCCCCGCCCCGCCAGCGCCCTGCCCTGCCCCCACAGCGCCCCCTGCTGAGAGCTCCCTGCCCTGCCCTGCCCCCAGAGCGCCCCCTGCTGGCAGCTCCCCGCCTAGCCAGCACCCTGCCCTGCCCCGCCCCCACAGCGCCCCCTGCTGGGAGCTCCCCGCCCCGCCAGCGCCCTGCCCTGCCCCCACAGCGCCCCCTGCTGAGAGCTCCCTGCCCTGCCCTGCCCCCAGAGCGCCCCCTGCTGGGAGCTCCCCGCCCCGCCAGCGCCCTGCCCTGCCCCCACAGCGCCCCCTGCTGAGAGCTCCCCGCCCTGCCCCGCCCCCACAGCGCCCCCTGCTGGGAGCTCCCCGCCCCGCCAGCGCCCTGCCCTGCCCCCACAGCGCCCCCTGCTGAGAGCTCCCCGCCCTGCCCCGCCCCCACAGGGCCCCCCTCTGGCAGCTCCCCGCCTAGCCAGCACCCTGCCCTGCCCCGCCCCCACAGCGCCCCCTGCTGGGAGCTCCCCGCCCCGCCAGCGCCCTGCCCTGCCCCCACAGCGCCCCCTGCTGGGAGCTCCCTGCCCAGCCAGCGCCCTGCCCCCACAGCGCCCCCTGCTGGGAGCTCCCCGTCCAGCCAGCGCCCTGCCCCGCCCTGCCCCCACAGCGCCCCCTGCTGGGGAGTGACTGTCTTGGCTGGGTGGGCTGCGGCAGCATGTGAGCGAGCGCCCAGCTCTGTGATGTGCGTTGGCGTCAGCCGGGCCCCGGCAGCTCATTGCTCCATATGTGTCAGTGGCTGGAAAATACTTGTGGTTTAGAAACCGTTGTCGGGCACATTCCTCCCGCGCTGGCCCCGGCCCAGCTCTGCTCCTTGGTAACCGAGGGGGCGGCGGCTGGGGGGAGCCCGGGCTGGGAAGCGAGGGGGGCAGCTGATCTAGCACCTCCGCTTTCCCTGCCTTTGCCCCACGGCCTCGCCCGGGGCAGCTCGGAGCCGGCGCTGGTCCAGGCTTGTCCCAGGGCAGCCCCGGCCCCCTGCAGGGCCCTGCCGGGGGGGTCTGACCCCCAGTCCTAGCCTGCAGCTGGGGAAATGCTCTGGCAGCAGCGGGGCCAGGCTGGGATTTCTGAGTGGGGCACACCCAGGCAGCAAACAGGATGGGGAGGCCCTGTCAGCTCCTGGCCTGGCCACTAGTGGGGCCCTTTCCTCTGGCCCTGGCCTTCGCGGGGGGCTGGCCAGCGGGCTGGGGGCTGCCTCTGTCCCCAGGCGGGGCTGTTCTGGGGCTAGCGAAGCCAGTGTGCCGGAGGCCTGGGTGTCCCCCGTGCACTCAGCCCTGCCCGGGGGGGAGGGGCTGTTCTGGGGGGCCAGGGGCGTGTGGGACATGGCCCCTGCCCCCAGGCAGGCCCTCAGCTGAGCTCCGTTGGCTCCTTGTGCCCACGGGGCTGGGGAGAGCTTCCGGCTCTGTCCCCGCAGGGCGCTGTGCTAGGAGCAGGGCGTGTCCCTGAGGCTGCATGAGTCACGGTGCAGCCATGTGTCGCAGCCCCCTTGCCCTGGGGGTGCGTGCAAGGTCCATGCTGCACCCAGGTGCCAGCTTCCTGTGCGGAGCGCCCTATACCCTGGGGAGCGGCTGGGGTTCCCTCTGCAGCTCTTCCCCCGCGCCGTGCACAGGGCTGGGGGAGGGGTGCTGGCCCTCTCCCCTCCCCATGGCGGCTCCGGGGCTCTCTGCAGCTGGCCCTGTCCGGGGGGCACCGTGGGGCTCCTGGGGTCTCTCTGGCCTGCGCTGAGCCTTGTCCCCCCAGGCCTGGCTGAGGTGGGCTGGAGCCGAGGGGGAGCGGCACAGGGCGGGGAGGTGTATTCTCCTGTGCCCACCACCCAGCCTCCCAGGGGGAGTCTCCCCAAGGGCTGTGGGGCACTGGAGCCATGCCCCCCATGACAGCGGGAGATCCCTGGGCCTGGGGCCACTGTCCCGTCGGGGGCACCCGAATGGGCACCAGGGCCCAGATCCCCTCCTGGGGGAGAGTCCAGCCTGGCCCCCCTGCTCCCGGGTGCAGCCCTCTGACCCCGCGCCCGGCTGCGGCAGGGCAGGCTGGCTGCGGGCAGCAAAGGGTTACGAGCAGGAGGCCGGTGGCTGTGGGCTCGGAGGTTTCCTGACTCTCTCCGGCGGGCAAGGGCGGGGAGCCCCCGCCCCGGCCAGCCGCTCTCTGGGGGAGGAGTCTGGGGAGCGGAGGGGCAGGCCTGCCCCCCGGGGCAGAGGAGCTGGAGCCCGGGTGGGGAGAGCTGCTCAGCGCTGCCTCTCCAGTCACCGGCCAGGCGGCAGGGCAGGGCAGGGCAGGGCAGGGCGGAGATCGCTGGGGGGTGCCGGGGACCATGTCCAGGCAGCGGCTGCGGAGCCCGGAGCTGGAGGGCCCCGAGGAGAACCTCTACCTGGCCGTGCTGAGGGCCACGGAGGGCAAGAAAGGTACCGAGCCCCTGCCCAGCCTGCCCCCCATCCTGGGCTTTCTGCGGAGGGGGTTGAACACGGGGGGGGGCTGGACTGTGACGGGGGATTGAGGACATGGGGGGCTGTACCTGCAGGATGGGGGGGCCTGTGATGGACCTGGGGGATTGAGGACATGGGGGGCTGTACCTGCAGGATGGGGGGGCCTGTGATGGACCTGGGGGATTGAGGACATGGGGGGCTATACCTGCAGGATGGGGGGGCCTGTGATGGACCTGGGGGATTGAGGACATGGGGGGCTGTACCTGCAGGATGGGGGGGCCTGTGGTGGACCTGGGGGATTGAGGACATGGGGGGCTGTACCTGCAGGATGGGGGGGCCTGTGATGGACCTGGGGGATGGGGGATTTGGGGGGGCTGTACCTGCAGGACGGGGGGGGACTGTGATGGGCTTGGAGGGGGCTCTGCTGCACTGGGATGTAGGGGGCTATGCTAAGCATGGGGGATGGGGGGGCTGTACCTGGGGGGGGGGATTGCCTGCTCTGGGATGTAGGGGGCTGTGCTGCGCCTAGGGAATGGGGTGTGGGGGTTGCCGGTGTTGGGGTCTCTGTCCTAGGGCTGTGCATGGGGAGGCAGCTGTGGGGTGACCATGCTGACTGAGGGGCTGCTCTGTGCGTGGCATGTTTGTTGGGGGGGGGGCTGACCTCAGCAGTGACCCCCCTTGTGGTGCCAGTCCCTGGCCCTGGTGCTGTGCTCTGTGTGTGGGGGGGTCTGTGCCCTGGCACCCCAGCTGCTGTGAGCTCTGCCCCACACACTGCCCACCCCCTGGGCATTCCATGCTGGGGGGCAACCCCCCCCGTGGCACTGTGGCCCCCAGGTCACTCTGAGCACCCCCCAGGGCCCCCGGCTGTCCAGCCATAGCTATAGGGGGCCCAGGGCCTCTGCCCTGGCTGGGGTGTGTTTGGGCGTCACTGGGGCTGTGGGGGGAGGAGAGGTCAATGGGTCCTGTGGGGGGGCTCCTGCCGGCTCTGCCCCCTGCTCCCAGCCCCATCTCCGAGCCCCGCCATGGCAGCCCCCCCCGCCCCCCCGGTAGGTGCAGTGGCTGGCAGGCGCTGGGAACCCTGCCTGCCTGCGGGAGGGGCACTTCCTGCCCCGCCCAGCCTGCCCACGCTGGAATGAGCTGGGGGGGGCTAGGAGAAGCGTCCCGGGGCTCGATTGCCGCCCTGCTCCTGCCTTGGGGGTGGTGCCCCGCTGGAGCTGAGCCCCAGGGTGTGTCTGTGCCTCCCCCCATGTCTGCTGAGAGCTGCTCTGCCCCGGCTGCGCCTCGGGTGCAGCCCCTGCCCCTGGCTCCCGTGGGGGAAGTCGGCCCTGCCCCCGGAGGCACACCCTGCTGGGCACCCGTCCCAGCGAGTGTCTGGCCCTGGGCGGCTGGGAGCTGCACGGGCAGATCTCCACGCTCTCCTGGCCGGACAAGACACGACACGTGAAACCCACGTGGGGAGGGCAGCTGGGCCAGCCCACCCCCGGGGCAGCGAGCCTGTTGGTGTGGGGGGGTCCCCTCTTCATTCGGGCAATTCAGGCTTGGAGGAGGGGTGGGTTCTGGGGAGGGGCGTGTGGCCATTTACACCTGGGCAAGGGGGGATGTTATCCCTGGCTAGCTGCCGTGTGGGGGGCCCTCGCGCCTCCCGGGTGTTCCCAGCCTCCTCACGACCCACAGCTCGCCTGTCCCCACTGGGCTGTAACCTGCTCACGGGGGGGTGTTACACAGGGGCCCTGTCCCGGGCAGGTCAGTGCTCCCCTCACCCTCCCCACTGGCCCAGGGCTCTGGCGGCTAGTGTGGGGCCGGGATTGGAACCCAGGCCTCCTAGCCCCTGAGGCCAGTGCAGAGCTGGGCGGAGCCTGTTGCTTCTGAGGCCGTGTGCTGGGGGTGATGGGGCTGAGCTGCCCCTCGGGGAGGGCTCGGGGTCCCCACAGAGCTCTGGAGGGGTTCAGCATGAAGGACCGTGGGGCTGGAGCCCTGGCTCCAGAAATGCCTTGGGGCGGGGGTGGGGGGCAGTTTGGAATTGCCCCTCTGCTCCCTGTCTGCCATGGGGCTGGGTCTTGCTCCTGCAGCCCTCAGAGATGAGGGTGTCTGTGGGGTGAGAGATGGGCCCCCTGGCTCAGGCAGAGAGCAGGGGGGCACCTGGGCATCGTTCCTGGCACTGCCTGCCCATGGCTGCTGCTGAGCTGGGGCCGGATGGGGCTGAGCTGGTCCCCACCGGAGCAGCACGGCCCGTCCTGCCGGAGACGGGTCCCAGCCCCTGAGCCTGCTGTGGGGCCCACCCCAGTGTCTGCGGGGCAGGGCGTCGGGGCTGTTCTCCGGGAGGCCTGGCCCGCTGGGCGTGCAGACGGCTGCTCCCTGCCGTGTGCCAGCACCCCTCCTCCCCATGGCTCTCCCAGTAGTGACTGAGACCCCCGCCCCCACACAGGGACCCCCCGCCCGTTGCTGCCGAAGAGCCGCTCCCCTTGGCTCGCCTGCCCCCCTGCTGCCTTTGGGTCCCTGCTGTGGCCTGTTTGCTGGCGCCTTTGGGGGGCTCTCGCCTCTGCCCTGGGCCCCTAGAGCGTGTGGGGCTCAGGAGGCACCAGCCCCAGGGGCAGCAGGCTCCTGCAGTGGGGTGAGTGCTGGGGGGCACTGGAGGGGGTGCCCTGGGGCCCAGCCGGCTGGGATCGACCCAGGTTGCTGCGCTCGGAGGGGTGCCCGGCTGCTGTGACCCACGTGGGAGTGGGTGCAGGGGGCTGCTCTGGGGCATCGGCCATGGGCTCCTCGTGCCCTGGGGCTGGGCATGGGGCACAGCAGGGGGGCGCGGCGTGGCGTGTGAGTCATTGCAACCATTTCCTTCCCATTGGCACCGATGAGTCAGGCCCCTTCCTGCCTGTGCTGAGCTCTGGGAGCCTGCGGGGTCTTGCTCATCCCTCTTCTGAGTGCTGGCCCTGCTGGCCGGGGGGGCTGCCGCCGCTCTTCCCCCCCCCCAGACTCCGTAAGCCCCCCGTGCCCCGCCACATGCACTAACACCCGTCGTCTCCTCTCTTGCAGATGAGCGAGACCGGGTCCAGAAGAAAACCTTCACCAAATGGGTCAACAAGCACCTCATCAAGGTAAGGGTGCCCGCCCGCCCCGCCATGGGTAGGGGGTGGGGCCTCTCGGCGGAGGGCAGGGCAGCAGGGGTGACAGCCCAGGGTTGGGCAGGTCCCTCACTGTTAACCAGCAGTGCCTGGTTAGCCTGTGGAACTCACTGCTGCAGGATGGGTGGAGTGAACAGCTGACAATAGGCGGCTCCTACTGTGGGGGGCAAAGTGCCGGCTTGGGGGAAGGTCACTGCATTGCTTTCAGGCCCAGCAGCCCTGGTGGCAATTAACCCCCTGTCGCTGGAGCTGGGACTCTCCCCTTGGGGGGCCCAGTTATGGAAGGGCCAACACACCCCAATCCCTTTCCCAGGGGTGGCTCTCAGGAGGGGAGACCCCTTTGGAGGGGACCCAGCCCCTGGGGGGCCCTAGCCTCCTTCAGCTGATGGCTACCTGAGTGCCCCATGTGTGACCTCTCCTGTCTGGCTGCGAGGTGCAGTCCTGCATACTGCCATGCTACCCGCTGTGCCCCGCCCCCATGGCCGCCCTGGGGTGGGCGGGATGCCAGAACCGGGATGGAGAGGGGCACATGGAGGGCATCCCACACCTCCCCGTGTGTGACTTGGGGCTGGAAGACCAGGCTCTGCCGGGCGGCAGCCACAGAGTAAGTGACGGGAAGGCGCTGTCTGCGCTGGGTCGGAGCACCGGGCGCCTGGACTGGGCAGGGGGTGGAGGTGTCTGGGCTGCCCTAGATCACGTCTGTCCCCAGCCCCCCGGGGCACGTGCCTGGAACTCGCAGGCTGCGGTGGGCACCAGAGCAGACAGTGCGGCACGGGGCCGGCTGGGGCTGCCGGGCGCTGCCCAGCACTGGTTGGTAATGCCTGGGCAGGGGCGCGGGGAGCAGTCCCTGCCCACGGCGAGGGGAGGCGAGGGCCCGCCGTGCCACAGTATGTGAGGGCGGTGCCCAGCTCCTGCTGGGAGGAGCATCCACATCTGGCACCTGGCTCCGCTCTGCCTCCTGGCGTGAGCCCCAGCCGGAGAGCTTGGCAGGGTGGGAGAAGGGGTGCCTGGCGACAAGGAGACAAGGGCTGGGCGCCGGAGCAGTGGGAAGCTGTGTGCTCTGACCAGGCAGGGGCAGTTCAGGCGGGCCGGGGAGCAAGCCTCCGGAGCCTCCCTGGCCTGGAAGGAGCCGCTTTGCCTCGTGCCTGCAGGCAGCCCCATGCCCGGCCGAGCTGGCTGGCTGCCTCTCCTCCCACGGCCGCGCTGAGCACACGGCAGCCTGCGGCCCGGCTCTCAATGGGCGATTGTGCTCCGGCCCCGAGGAGAAGGGGATGTTCCGGGGGGCGTTGATGAAGCAGGATTTCAGAGCTGCGCGGCCAGCGTCCTGTGACCCAGCGCCTGCTCCCCCACCCCCGCCGCAGCCGCAGCTGGGCGCTTGCGAAAACTGGGCTCTGCTGCGTCTTCCACTGTGGAAAGTCGGCTCTGGCCCCCCAGCAGTTCAGCCAGGCCCTTCCGATGGGCCTGGGGAGACGGGAAGTGCCTGGCTGGATCCGCATGGGCCCTGCCTCCTGCCCGACGGGGCTGGCACGAGAGGGAGGGGCAGGAACCCTGCAGCAGGGAGTGCTGGGCTGACGGGACAGCCCCCTCGCCCCAGATAGGAGGGACTGGAGCTCTTTCTGTTGTAACCTCGGCTCTTCTCATGAGTCACGTCACTGTCTGCTCTGCCCTGGAAATTGCTGAGCTCTCAGCCTTGCTGGCATCTTGCAGCAGGGAGTTCCCCAGGTTGCTGCAGTGCGGGGACACAGCCCTGGCCCCGCATCTAACCAGTAATGCCTGGCCCGGCTGAGTGCAGGGACACAGCCCCGGCCCCGCGTCTAACCAGTAACACCCGGCCTGGCCGAGTGCAGGGACATGGCCCCGGCCCCGCGTCTAACCAGTAACGCCCGGCCCGGCTGAGTGCAGGGACACGGCCCGGGCCCCGCGTCTAACCAGTAACGCCCGGCACGGCTGAGTGCAGGGACACGGCCCGGGCCCCGCGTCTAACCAGTAACGCCCGGCACGGCTGAGTGCAGGGACACGGCCCGGGCCCCGCGTCTAACCAGTAACGCCCGGCCCGGCTGAGTGCAGGGACACGGCCCGGGCCCCGCGTCTAACCAGTAACGCCCGGCACGGCTGAGTGCAGGGACACGGCCCGGGCCCCGCGTCTAACCAGTAACGCCCGGCACGGCTGAGTGCAGGGACACGGCCCTGGCCCTGTGTCTAACCAGTAACGCCCGGCCTGGCTGAATGCAGGGACACGGCCCGGGCCCCGCGTCTAACCAGTAACGCCCGGCCCGGCTGAGTGCAGGGACATGGCCCTGGCCCTGTGTCTAACCAGTAATGCCCAGCCTGGCTGAGTGCAGGGACATGGCCACGGCCCCGCATCTAAGCACTAGTGCCCGGCTGAGCATGGGGACACAGCCGGGGGCACAGCCAGGGCCCCACATCTAAGCACTAGTGCCCGGCTGAGCACGGGGATACGGCCAGGGCCCCTCGTCTAACCACTGGTGCCCAGCTGAGCATGGGGACACGGCCAGGGCCCCGCATCTAACCAGTAACGCCCGACCGAGCACGGGGACGTGGCCACGGCCCTGCGTCTAACCAGTAACGCCCGACTGAGCACGGGGACGTGGCCACAGTCCTGCATCTAACCAGTAACGCCCGACCAAGCACGGGGACGTGGCCACAGTCCTGCATCTCACCAGTAACGCCCGACTGAGCACGGCGACGTGGCCACAGTCCTGCATCTCACCAGTAACGCCCGACTGAGCACGGCGACGTGGCCACGGCCCTGCGTCTCACCAGTAATGCCCGACTGAGCACGGGGACGTGGCCACGGTCCCGCATCTAACCAGTAACGCCCGACTGAGCACGGGGACGGGGCCACGACCCTGCATCTAACCACTAGTGCCGGCTGAGCATGGGGCCATGGCCTCGTGTCTAACCACTGGTGCCCAGCTGAGCAAGGGGACACGGCCAGGGCTCCGCATCTAACCAGTAGTGCCCGACTGAGCACGGGGACACGGCCACGGCCCCTCGTCTAACCACTAGTGTCCGGCTGAGCACGGGGATGTGGCCACGGCCCCGCGTCTAACCAGTAACGCCTGGCTGAGCACGGGGATGTGGCCTCGGTCCCGCATCTAACCAGTAACGCCCAACTGAGCACGGGGACGTGGCCACGGCCCTGCGTCTCACCAGTAACGCCCGACTGAGCACGGGGACTTGGCCACGGTCCCGCATCTAACCAGTAACGCCCGACTGAGCACGGGGACGGGGCCACGGCCCTGCATCTAACCACTAGTGCCTCGTGTCTAACCACTGGTGCCCAGCTGAGCAAGGGGACACGGCCAGGGCTCCGCATCTAACCAGTAGTGCCCGACTGAGCACGGGGACACGGCCACAGCCCCTCGTCTAACCACTAGTGTCCGGCTGAGCACGGGGATGTGGCCACGGCCCCGCGTCTAACCAGTAACACCTGGCTGAGCACGTGGACACGGCCATGGCCCTGCACTGCGCAGGACATGCCGCCTCCTAGCACCAGCCTTTGCCCTGGCACCACGAGCCAAGCCCGGCTCCAGAGAGCAGCACGCGCTGGAGCCCGCCTGCCCTGCCCTCACACGCGTGTCTGGCCACGCACATTCTGGTGTGCCTGCCTGCACCAGCCCTGTGCCAGGCCTGTAATCCCTGCCCCCACGCTCCGTGCACTCAACTCCCGGGGGCAGGGCCTGGCCTGGCTGGGACGCATCCGGCACACCCCAAACCAGGGCAGACAGCCAACCCTGGCGCCCGTGGCCAGGGCCCTGGGCTACCTGCACAGGCAGAGCGGAGGGTGGCCCATGGGGGGCAGCACATGGGGCCAGGCGGGGGAGATGCCGGGGCTGGCCAGGCTGTGGGGCTGGCCAGGCTGTGGGGCTGGGAGGGTGGGAGCTCGCTGGCCTGACCCATGTGGGCCGTGAGGCTGGCACAGGGAGCTCCGGCTCTGTGCAGGGGGCAGGCACGGTGCAGCTCTGCAGTTCCGCCATGGGGAGGCCCCCTGTGTGGGGAGGGGAATCTCTCTGCTTTGGTTGGCTCCCCATCGCTCCCTGGGGCCTGCTCCACCCAGGGGGTGAGTGCTGGGCCGGGCTCTCCCAAGCCGAGGGGCTCCAGGGGCACCGCCCGGAGTGGAGCATCCAGTGTGGGGGGCCCAGGATCCCTGCTGTGCTCGCGGCCACGGGGCATGGGCAGCAGGCCGGGCGGGGGCTGGGGAGCTGAACACCGGGTCTGCACCTCCTCTCTGCCCCTAACCCCCCCTCTCTCTCTCTCCCTGCCCTCCCCTCCTGCGGCAGCATTGGCGAGCAGAGGTAGGTGGCATCCCGTCCTATGCACGGCGTGACCGACGGCACCACGCATGGCTCCTGTCTGCCCTCCCTGCTCCCCAGGCAGGGCCGTGGGCTTGGGGCTGTGGGGGGCGGAGGCCCTGGGCTGGCAGGGCTCAGGGCCAGTGCACTACAGCGCCCGGAGCCAGGCGCAGGCATCAGAGCTCCCGGGCTCCGGCCCCAGCCTGGCCCTCCCAGCGTCAGTGCAGTGGGGAAGGAGGCCAGCCCAGCCCAGCCCTCGGAGCGGGTCAGGCCCTGAAACAACCAGCCTCTGGCAGTGCAAAGGCTGCCCGCCAGACCCCACAGACCCCGCTAGCTCCAGACAGGTTAGCGCTAGGCACATGCCCAGCCCCTGCACCCAGGACACTCGCAGAATGCCCAGGCCCGCTGGCCCCGAGGAACAGAACGCACCTGCTGTAAGACTCCCCCCAGGGCCAGCGCCTGGCTGGCCCCCTGCACTGTGCGTTTATCAGGAAAGACCAGACGTCCAGGTGACAGGGGGAAGGATCATCCAGGTAATATCCAGGTGACAGGGGGAAGGATATTGAAAACAAATGGTGGATGCAAAACCAAATCGTAGCACGCTTTCTGGAGACCGCACGTAGCTAACCGGTTCCCCTTCCGGCTCAAGAGCTTTCTCACCCCAAGTTCTCGCCAGTGTTTTCACCCCAGGCTGGCTGAGACCCCGCTTTCCTGACTGCCGACACGCTGTCCATTTACTTCCTAGGGTAGGGCTCCGGTGGGGCCGGGGGGTGTCTCTGCTTTCTAGAAACACCCCCAGAGTCGGTGGTTTTACTCCTAAACAGGATAACCCCCGGGGCTTGTTTGTTCCTGTGTGCTCCTTTCCTGGTGACGTCACCGCTCTCGGCTAACATTTGACTTTGTGTGGAAATGGGCGTCCATTGTCTAGCTTACAACACTGATACACAGTGCTGCCTTGTCTCTGTCGGGAGGACTCGGGTGGAGGCATGTCGCCTGTGGGAACGCAGTGCTCTGGTTCGGATCCACACCGCCTTGCATGGCACGCACCTGCGTTTTGCAGTGACCGTGGCTTTTGTTTGAGCCCTTCCATGATGTTCTTTGGCGAACGAGTCAGACACCTGCACCCCTTGTCAGCGGGCTGCCGAGGTGCTGGGTGAGGGCAGCCCACCGGGCTCGGCCGAGGGCTGGCCGGCGGCTCCAACGCTGCGGTTAGCTTTGCCCCCGTTAACGGTTCCTTTCCGTCTCCGCAGGCTCAGCGCCATGTCAGCGACATGTACGAGGACCTGCGGGATGGCCACAACCTCATCTCGCTGCTGGAGGTGCTCTCGGGGGATACCCTGGTAGGTGGCACCGCTGGCTCCCGGACTGCAGCTCGCGCACAGCCGCCTCCCGCGCCGGTGCCCGTCCTGCCAGCGCAGGGGCCCTGTCCCGGCCCGGTCGGGGCACGGAGCAGGTTCTGGTCCGGTGCCGGGGGTGGGGAGGGGAGAGGTTCTCAGGGCGAGTGTCTGCTCTGCGCTGCTCCCCCCGCATGCCACGCCCTCCTCTCTCCCCCCCCGCGTCACATCCCCCCCACCCCCGCCAGGGCACGTCCTCGCCCGCTGACCCATAGGCTGGGCCCCTGCCCGGCCCAGCACCACCTCCCCCAAACCCCCAGGCCCCTGCAGACTCGGGCCCGGTCCCCTTGGGGGAGGGTCGTGACCCCTGCTTCCCCGGCACACCTGCCCGCTGACCCCGCATGCTGTGTGACCCCTGACCTCTCGCTGGGCCTGCTCGGGAAATCAGCCTGGTTCCCGGCCCCCCGGGCCCCCCGGACCCCCCGGTGCATCGTGGGCTTTTAACACATTAACGTTACTTTGCGACACTGAACTTTCTGCTTCTTTGTACCTGTCTGCTGACCTCTGACCCCTGACCTCTGCCCTCTGGCCTTTGCCTCCCGTCCGTGCTGCTCCTGCCGGCTAGCCGAGGGAGCGCGACCTGATCAGGAGCGTGCGGCCGGTGAGTGGTTCCGCCTTCGCTCCCGGCCCCGCCCCCCCGGCCCGCCCAATTGGCTGGGGAGCCACGAGGTCACGGCGAGCCCAGCCACTCGCCGCTCGGCTCCGCCCGCCGCTCGCCTGCCATTGGCTGGGCTGCGGGGGCGGGCTGGGGGCAGGCACGGCCGGGGGAGGCCCCGGGGCCCCGCTCTGGGGCCTGCCGCGCTCCTGGGGGCCGCGCCTGCCGGGGCAGAGACCCCTCCGCGCCCCCCGGCCGCTCGCGCCGCCGGCTGGGGCCTGCCGCGGGGGGGGCTCAGCAGGGGGCGCTGTCCCCGGCAGGCAGGGCTGGCCCCAGGGGGCGCTAGGGGGCGCTGGGGGGCAGGGAGCGGGGCGGGGGTTCAGCAGGGGGCGCTGTCCCCGGCAGGCAGGGCTGGCCCCAGGGGGCGCTGTGGGGCAGGGAGCGGGGTGGGGGCTCAGCAGGGGGTGCTCTCCCCAGCAGGCAGGGCTGGCCCTATGGGGCAGGGAGCGGGGCGGGGGCTCAGCAGGGGGCGCTCTCCCTGGCAGGCAGGGCTGGCCCTATGGGGCAGGGAGCGGGGCGGGGGCTCAGCAGGGGGCGCTCTCCCTGGCAGGCAGGGCTGGCCCTATGGGGCAGGGAGCGGGGCGGGGGCTCAGCAGGGGGCGCTCTCCCTGGCAGGCAGGGCTGGCCCTAGGGGACAGGGAGCTGGGTGGGGGCTCAGCAGGGGGTGCTCTCCCCAGCAGGCAGGGCTGGCCCCAGGGGGCGCTGTGCTGCAGGGAGCGGGGCGGGGGCTCAGCAGGGGGCGCTCTCTCCTGGCAGGCAGGGCTGGCCCTATGGGGCAGGGAGTGGGGCGGGGTCTCAGCAGGGGGCGCTCTCCCCTGGCAGGCAGGGCTGGCCCTAGGGGACAGGGAGCGGGGTGGGGGCTCAGCAGGGGGTGCTCTCCCCGGCAGGCAGGGCTGGCCCCAGGGGGTGCTAGGGGGCGCTGGGGGGCAGGGAGCAGGGCGGGGTCTCAGCAGGGGGCGCTCTCCCCTGGCAGGCAGGGCTGGCCCTATGGGGCAGGGAGCGGGGTGGGGGCTCAGCAGGGGGCGCTCTCCCCAGCAGGCAGGGCTGGCCCCAGGGGGCGCTAGGGGGCGCTGTGCTGCAGGGAGCGGGGCGGGGGCTCAGCAGGGGGCGCTCTCCCCGGCAGGCAGGGCTGGCCCTATGGGGCAGGGAGCGGGGCGGGGGCTCAGCAGGGGGCGCTCTCCCCGGCAGGCAGGGCTGGCCCTAGTGCCCCAGCTTTGCGCTTGGGGGGGCTCTCCCCTCTGTTGGCGTGGCCGCAGTGCCCCAGCATCCGTGCGCGGTCTGACACGGGGGTCCCGGTCCCTCCTGGCCAGGCGAGCGGCAGGTCCCTTTTTGCAGGTCCGGAGACTTGCGCTGCGTCATGCCCACGTCCCCTGGGCTGTGCTTGGCGCCCCTTGCAGGCGCCGGGAGGGGCAGGCGTCTTGGGGCGCCACGTGCTGTGTGCGGCGTGGCACCTTGCTGTGCTCCCCGCCCAGGGGCGCCATCTCCGGCTCCGGAGCTCTCGCCGCCCCCAGGCCGTTTGGGGAGGAGGGCGCAGGAAGGCAGAGCCGGGCCCTGGCCTGCCCTGGGGCTGGTGGGTGCTGGCCGTGGGGCAGGGCTGACCGGCTGTATCCAGGTGCCCTGGAGGAAGCTCGGAGCCGCAGCCCAGCCGTGCTCAGCACTTTCCTTGCTATTGTTTCGTTCGGCACATTTCCTTCCAGCCTCCCGTGGGAACAACTAGTGGCTGAGGATTTCCGGGCCCAGCCCCACACCCCCTGCGCTGCCCCTTCCTTCAGGCTCCGCGCCCCACAGCTCCGGCCCGCTGCCGGGAGCCTCCTGTTCCAGCTAGCAAAGGGGGGTCCCTGCCCGGCAGTCCGGCTGGGATGTGCCCTCTCTCCTGGGCACTGCCCTCGGGCTCTGCAGCGTGGGGAGCGCTGCTGCCAAGGGACCTGGAGAGGCAGTGACCAGGCGGGCTGAGCTGCGGGCAGCTGGCTCTATGGCCTGGTGGGACCCCGGCCCTGAGCGCCAGCCTGGTTCCCACCCTCCAGAGGTGCCGAGGCCAGCAGCCCTTCCTCTCCAGCCCCTGGCCTCTGTCCGCATGGTTTGTAAGCCCTGTGCTAACCCTGCTTGCGCCGTGAGCCCTGGTCCTGTCCTGAGCACCTCGGCCATGGCACCCTGCAGCCTCGGGGCCCGGGGCAGGGGAGACCTGGAGGCAGTAGGGGATGCCCTGGGTGCAATTCTTCTCTGCCCCCGGAGAGCAGCGTCCCGGCTTCCCCTCTAGCAATGGGCTCCTGAGGCCCAGCAGCTGTAGGGCAGGGCCCTCGGGCTGGGGGGTAGTGCAGGGAAAGGGGCTGCCCCATTGACGCTGTCCGTCAGTCCCTGGGGAGCTCTGTCACCCCCAACGGCTGAGCCTGCTCCTGCTGCAGCCCCTCGGGATGACTGCTGTCCCGGCGTCCCCGGGCGATGCTCTGGAACTGCTCCCCACGAAGCCAGGCAGGACTCTGGGGCAGTCGCCTTTCTGGGAGCAGCCTGTCTGCAGGACACACAGCTCGCACAGCTTCCCCCTTCCTGGGTCTGACCTCGGAGCCTTCAGCCTCCTCTGCCCCTCCGTGCGCTTCCCACAGCCAGTCCGCCCAGGCGGGGTCCTGGGGAAGCCAGAGGGTCCTGCCCCCCAACTCCGCAGTCAGACATGACTCTCAGCCAGCCAGGAAAACAGAGGTTTATTAGACGACAGGAACATGGTCTAAAACAGAGCTTGTAGGTGCAGAGAACGGGATCCCTCAGCTGGGTCCATTTTGGGGGGCAGTGAGCCAGATAACCACGTCTGCCCTTCATTCCATGTCTCCAGCCAGCCCCAAACTGAAACTCCCTCCAGCCCCTCCTCCTCTGGGCTTTGTTCCTTTCCCGGGCCAGGAGGTCACCGGATTCCTTTGTTCTCCAACCCTTTAGCTGTCACCTTGCAGGGGGGAAGGGCCAGGCCATCAGTTGCCAGGAAACAGGCTGTCGGCCATTCTCTGTGTCCAGACCCCTGCACACACCTGCCCTCTAGGGCTCTGCAATGATCATACACCCTTACCCCACCCCCTAGAGACTTAAGAACTGCCTAGGGGAAACTGAGGCACCCCCACACTATTCAGAGGAAACATTAAGAACAGTCCCACTTCGTCACAACTGCGCAGCCCCTGGCCTGCTGGGGCATGGGGCAATGGAATGGGCACCTGGGAGAGGAGCCAGTTAGGGCAGCTAGGCCTGGCCAGGGGGGACCACTCAGCTCCTGCCCCGCCATGAGCTACACCCATGGAGGGAGGGATCCTGGCACCTACTGACTGGGGGCACCAGCTGTTGGGTTCCTCTTGCTCTCACTTGTCCCCGGAGCCCTGGCTCCGCAGTTTGGCAGTGGGGACCTGACCTGCACCAAGGCTGCTGGCCCTGCCCTGCGTGGAGGGAGGTGTGCTCAGGGCACTAGGGGGGCCCTGGTGCCCCGGCTTGGCCACTCACCCTCCTGTTCCTTCTGTCTTTGCAGCCCCGCGAGAAGGGGAGAATGCGCTTCCATAAGCTGCAGAATGTGCAGATTGCCCTGGATTACCTGAAACACCGGCAGGTGAGCTGCAGGGGGGGCAGGCCGGGGCCGGGGAGCAGGGGAGGGGCATGTTCCACCCCTGCTGAGATGGGGGGGGTCTCGCTGGAGGCCGGGGGAGGGGCAGGCTCTGCCCCTGCTGTGATGGGGGGGGTCTCGCTGGGGGAGGGGCAGGCCCCAGGCCTGCAGCCTGAGGAGCCCATTGGGCCCCATGACGTAACCGCGGCTCTGGTGTCGGCAGGTGAAGCTGGTGAACATCCGCAACGATGACATCGCCGACGGCAACCCCAAGCTCACGCTGGGCCTCATCTGGACCATCATCCTCCACTTCCAGGTGAGCCTGGCTCCACCTGCCCGCCCCCGCCGCACCCTTGCCCCCCCCCAGCGCCCTCTGCTGGGAAAGGCCAGGGCTAGAGCGCTCGCTCTCGCTCTCTTTCACTGGCTCCTGTGGGGCCGGGCACTGGGTAGGGCGGGGACCTGCTCCCTTCTCCCGGGGGTTGGGCCGGGAGGGCGTGGGGCAGGGCTGAGCGGGGAGCTGCTTTGGAGTGGGGTGAGACCTGGGGGCTCCTTGCTTCTCCCTCCCCCTGGCCTGGCCTCAGCCGCTCCCTGCCGGGGGAGCCTCCCGCTGGGGCGTGGCCCTTGGCCTCTGCGCGGGATGCTGGGCTCTGCCAGCCCCGGCGCGGCGGGGGAGGGGAGACGCCGGCCGCCTGGGCGGGAACGTGGCAGCCGCAGGGGCAGCCTTTTGGAGGCTGAGTCACCCGCTCCCTGTGCCAGGCTGCCGAAGCGCGGCTTAGCCCCAGGGCGGAGCCTGGCCGCCGGGGTGACTCAGACACACGGGCCCTGGCTGGCATCCGTGCCTGCTCCCCGCGAGCTAGCCACAGTCGTTTCCTGGCCTTGCGGGTGCTGAACCGGGGGCCGGCGGAGCCCTGGTGAAGCTGGAGCTGCCCACTTCTCACCGACCACCTGGGAACGGCAGGAACCGGCGGAGCTGGCCCCAGCCACGGGCTTCCTGGCCCGGCTGCCCGGCCGCCCCTGCTCCATTGCACGCGGGTCCCCCCTGCGGCTGCACACCTGTCACCACGCTGCTCCTTGGGGCTGGCTCCTGCTGGGCACCCCTGTGCTGCCCGCCTCGTGCCCTGCCTGGCCTGGAGCTGGGCGTGGCTTCCTGGCCAGGCTCTGCAGCTCCTCGGCTCATAGTCCCCGTAGAGCGCAGCCCCAGGGGTGGGAACGGGGTGGGGCAGGGTCCCCCTTCCCCACAGGCTGCACTGGGGAGGAGGGGCAGCTCAGCTTGCAGAGCCCAACCAAAGGGCTCTGGATCCAGGAGTCCTGGTGTTCCCGGAGGCTGCCCGTGGGCTCCTTTCCCTGCCCGGAGCAGGAGAGCGGGAGCAGGCTGGGGTCTGGGCAGTATCCCTGCTGCAGCAGTGCAGCGGGGGCTGGCTGCTCATGGAGTGCCCAGGGCATCGGGACCTGCCGGAGAGCACCGGGAGTGGAGAGATGCCAGGCAGCTGGCGGCGCAGGTGCTTCCGTCCTGCCCACTCTCGTGGCCCAGCCTGCAGCCTCTGTCGGGGGGGGGGAGCGGGGAGCGTGTGCCGCAGGATGTGTCCCTGGCTGGGGGCCAGCGAGCCCCCTGCGGCGGGGGAGGCGTGCAGAGCCGGGCGGTGATTCAGGCGCCATTTCCGCTGGGGTTGGGGGTTTGTGCCCAGCGTGGGCGCTTGCGGTGAGCGCCGGCGACCGGCAGCCCCTAACCGCCCCCCGCAGGCTGCGGTCCCCAGTGAAACAGGAAGGAGGCTGCCTGGAGCCTCGCCACCGGAGACAGCTGCGCCCTGGGGTGGGGTGTCACGGAGTCCCAGGCTGCTCGGGAGCCGCCCCGAGTGAAGCCAGGCAGGACTCTGGTGCAGCGTGACTCCCGCAGGGCACCCTCACGCCCGGGCCAGGAGCCTGTTCGGCTTCGGTGCTTTGGCACGTTCAGCCCCCTGTTCGCCCCTGGGGAAGCCTTGCACACCCCCAAAGGGCCTGCCCCCCAACGCCGCAGAGAGCAGCGACTCAGCCCGCGTGTAACCGAAGGTTTATTAGTCGGCAGGAACACAGCGTAGAACAGAGCGTGTTAGCACAGGAATCGGGAACAGCAAAGTCCATCTTGGGGGGATCCAGCGGCTGGTGCCCCGGTCTCCCGCTCCAGGAGACGACCCCTTCCAACTGCCTGGCCTCCCTCACGCCCATTGCCCCTCCTCCCTCCTTTGTTTCTTTCCCAGGCCAGCAGGTCACCTGCTCTGCACCAACACCTCCCGCTGGATGGGGACCGGCCGTCAGTTGCCAGGCTACAGGGTGTCCACTGTTCTCTGCAGCCAGTCGCAGTCGCGCCTGCCCTCTCCGGGTCTCTGGAACGGTCACACCCCCTTATCCCACCACCAAGAGACTTGAATAACACAGAGGGGAAACTGAGGCACACACAGTATTCAGAGAAAACATCAAGAACATTCCCGCTTTGTCCCAGGGTGTCGCTGGGCCAGGGGGTGGAGGAGGCCCCCAGCGGAGCGCTGGGCAGGGGCTCCACAGGGCCAGGGTGGCTGGCTGACACATACCCGTCCCTTCCAGATCTCGGACATCCAGGTGAGCGGGCAGTCCGAGGACATGACGGCCAAGGAGAAGCTGCTGCTGTGGTCGCAGCGCATGGTGGAGGGCTACCAGGGCCTGCGCTGCGACAACTTCACCACCAGCTGGCGGGACGGGCGTCTCTTCAACGCCATCATCCACCATCACAAGTGAGAGATGGGCGGGGGCTGGGCGCGGCCTGCACTGGGGGTGGGAGCCGGGGGGAGCAGGGGCTCACCCTCGCTGGCTGGTAAGTGCGTGCCCAGTGGTCAGTGCACAGCCACGAGGGGCTGCCCCACACGCAGCTCTGCGAGCCCAGGGGTGCTGGGGTGGCCGCTGCACTGGAGGGTTGGGGGGCAGCGACTGCTCTGTGTGATCTGGGCCTGGGGGCTGCATCCCCGCTCTGGCAAAGACTGCGGGACAGGGTGGCAAGGCTGCCCTGCCCTGCCCTGCCCCACTCGGCTCTGGCAGGCGCCTGTCGCTCCAGGCAGCGAGTTCTGCGGGAGCACGTCGGGACAGCCAGCTGGATAGTTCAGAGAGGTGGAGCCGGGCCGCGCCCTGCGCCAGCCCCGGACCCGGGAACTGTTTTCTCTTCCCAGACTCCTGGGGGCTGGTACAGCCCCCCCAGCTAGCCCCTCTCCTAGCCACCTGGGCTCCCCGGGCGAGTGACTTAGCTGACGCACAGCAGCTGCTGCCCGGGTCCCCGAGCCATCTCGGCCCCTTGCCACCCTGCAGTCCCCATGCGGGGCTCCCAGGAGGGGGGCTCTCCAAGCAGAGTAGGGGCAGCGCGTGCAGGCAGATCACAATGGGCCCGTCTCAGCGGGATCGGGCCCATCTCACTTGCCTCCCCATGGAGAGGCGGCTGTTGGCTCTGTGGAGCCCCCACAGCTGGGCCTGCGTAAAATGCAAAATCTCCAGACAAGTTCCAGCCCCTCAGCTTGTCGTGCCAGCGTCACTGAGAGCCGGGCTGGGCAGGTGGACCCCCTCCAAGCCCCGTGGGCCTCGCCTGCCTGGACCGCCAGGGCCGCGCTGCCCGTCCCCGGCACACAGCGCTGCCCTCGGCTGGGAGTGGGGGGCGGGGGCCTGCTGGAGGCTACGTCAGCTCCCGCTTTCCTCTGTAAGTGTAACAAGTACGTGCAGGAGCCGCCCCGCCCCGGGAGAGGCAGGGGGAGAGCGCGGGGCTGGCAGCACAGAACAGCCGCCACTCTGCAGGGAGAGGGTGGCTCCCCGGCATCGCGGCACCAGGGCGGGCGGCTCGGCCAGGGGTCCCGGCTCCCCGGCGCCAGGGCGGGTGGCTCGGCCAGGGGTCCCAGCTCCCCAGCGCAGTGAGCAGAGGAAGGCTCGGGCCCCAGCATGGAGAGGAGCTCGCGCCAGCGGGTGAAGAAGAAGCTGCACCGGCAGGGGCCAGGCGGCTCAGCGGGGTCCCGGGCGGGGGCGGAGGAGCAGGTGGTGATGCTGTGCGAGGAGATCGCCGACCCCGCTGCGCTGGAGACCCCCAATGTCAGCAGCTCGCTGTACTCCCTGCACTCCACCCTGCGGCTTCAGGAACTGTAGGCACCGGTGCAGCGGGTGGGCTAGGGGAGCCAGGGCAAAGCCTTGACTGGCCGCAGCTGCCCTCTCCCCCCAGGCTGCACTGGCTGGGGGGCTGCGGCTGATCTTGTGGGGGGGACGGGCGGAGCTTGTTCTGCCTCAACTCATCCCCCCTGGGGTGCAGCATGCAGTTAAAAGTACCCGCGTTTACAGCTGCTGAGCGGAGTGGGGGGGGACAGAAACCTGGGTGGCCCCCACCGGAACAGGGCCCCCAGGCATCTGGCACAGCGGCGGGGTGCGGGGGGAGTCGGCTCTGCAGAGCCGGAGCAGATTTGCCATCTCGGGGCGGCGTTACCTGGCTTCCCCAGGCGAGGCCTCGGGAAGGTCGGTTCCCGCTCCCCGCCGGGCCGTGGCTCCTGCTGCAGGCGTGGGGCTCGGCAGGCTGCCCAAGCCCCCGAGCCGGGGGAGCTGCCCCGTTGCTGTGAGGGGCGCGGCGCCAGCGGCAGGGCTGGGGGGAATGACCCACGGTGTGGTACTGAGATGCCCTGCCTGGGACGGGACGGGGAGCTGGCAGGAGCCAGCCTGACTGCCGGGCGGGGACAGCGTTGGATTGGGGGGAGCTGCTGTGCTGAGCTGTGGGGCTGGTCAGAGCTCTCCTGACCCCACAGCCGACATGCTGCCGGGGGGCGGGGGGGAGAGAAGGGCCCGTGGTATGAGTCAGCGTCTCGTGTTTCCAACTGTGCAAGGGTTAATTGCTGCGGTCGCCCGGCCCGCGAGGGCTCCCGGTGCCGCGGCTCGCCCGGCCCGCGAGGGCTCCCGGTGCCGCGGCTCGCCCCGCCCGCGAGGGGTCCCGGTGCCACGGCTCGCCCCGCCCGCGAGGGGTCCCGGTGCCGCGGCTCGCCCCGCCCGCGAGGGGTCCCGGTGCCGCGGCTCGCCCCGCCCGCGAGGGGTCCCGGTGCCGCGGCTCGCCCCGCCCGCAAGGGGTCCCGGTGCCGCGGCTCGCCCGGCCCGCGAGGGCTTCCGGTGCCGCGGCTCGCCCCGCCCGCGAGGGCTTCCGGTGCCGCGGCTCGCCCCGCCCGCGAGGGGTCCCGGTGCCGCGGCTCGCCCGGCCCGCGAGGGGTCCCGGTGCCGCGGCTCGCCCGGCCCGCGAGGGCTCCCGGTGCCGCGGCTCGCCCGGCCCGCGAGGGCTCCCGGTGCCGCGGCTCGCCCGGCCCGCGAGGGCTCCCGGTGCCGCGGCTCGCCCGGCCCGCGAGGGCTCCCGGTGCCGCGGCTCGCCCCGCCCGCGAGGGCTCCCGGTGCCGCGGCTCGCCCCGCCCGCGAGGGCTCCCGGTGCCGCGGCTCGCCCCGCCCGCGAGGGCTCCCGGTGCCGCGGCTCGCCCCGCCCGCGAGGGCTCCCGGTGCCGCGGCTCGCCCCGCCCGCGAGGGCTCCCGGTGCTGCGGCTCGCCCCGCCCGCGAGGGGTTCTCCTAGCCCCTGCAGTGGAGGACACTGGTGATGTGCTCTTTGGGGGGCACAGACCTGGCCCAGCCCGCAGCTCCACGAGACGGTGCCCCCAGGCGTCCCAGCTGCTGCAGGCCGGGCATGGCATAGGGGGTGGGGCCGAGCTGTCAGTGGGGCCCCAGAGCAGGCTCCAAGCTGGGCCTGGGGTTTACAGCTCTGGGGATGCCCGGCCCCTCACACGCTCCGTCTCTGACGCAGGCCCATGCTCATCGACATGAACAAGGTGTATCGCCAGACCAACCTGGAGAACCTGGACCAGGCCTTCACCGTGGCCGAGCGGGACCTGGGGGTGACGCGCCTGCTGGACCCTGAAGGTACGAGGTGGGGAAGGGTCCCTGTGCCAGCACACAGCCCCTTCCTGGCCTGGGGCAGCCACCCAGTGGCTCTGCTCCCTGCAGGGAACCCTTGGGTGCAGCAGCCGCTCGGCCTGGTGGTGAACGGGTGCATCCCATGAGCACAGGGGGCAGCCCCCTGCAGGTGGAGACCCCTGGGCTGGGGCTCCCCCACAGCTGCTCACGCTCTGCCCTCCCCCCAGATGTGGACGTGCCCCAGCCGGACGAGAAGTCCATCATCACCTATGTCTCGTCGCTGTACGATGTCATGCCCCGTGTGCCCGAGGTGTCGGTCGGCATCAAGGCCAATGTGAGTATGAGGCTATGGAGGCCACGGGACTTCGGGGCCGCTGCGTCTCTGGGGCTGGCCTGAGGGGCCCGGGAGCCGCGCTGTGCCACAGGGACAGGCCATGAGACGCCGGCAGTCCCTCTCTCCACGCTCCCTGCAGCGGGGCCCGATGAGCCACAGGCCGTGGGAGCCCTGGCAATCTGCAGACGCCCGGGAAGAGGAGGGGGCCTGAGGCTGTGGGCCGGCGCCAGAGAAGCAGGCTAAGCAGAGGGCTCCCCCTCCCTCCCCTGGCCTGACGCCTCTGGCCTTTGGTCTCCCGCTCAGCCGCGCTTCCCTGCAGAGGGGTGGGGGGGTCCCCTCTGTCACGGAGCCCCGGGATCAGTCCTAGGCCCCGGCTTGGGAACGGGCTGAGAGGAACCCCTCAGTGGGCCAGACCCCCAGGGCCTCTCTCCCGGCTCATGGGCAGCCACGCGGCCTCTTGGCCTCCTCAGCTGAACCCCGGGGGCTCCAGCCCTCCTGCCCCACACCCTCAGCTCTGCCCAGCGAGTCCAGCTGGGCCAGACCCCTGGGGAGACCCGGCCACGCAGCAGGGGCTAGTGCCCCTCGCCCAGCGTTCGCAGGGACACTCTCCGCGCGGTCACAGCCGGGTCGTTAGCTAGCTGCTCACAGCACGGGATGTGCTCAGGGTGGCCCAGGGAAACGCGGGTTAAAGCCCCGACCGGTGGGGTCAGCCCGGAGCCCAGAGCCCAGCTGTAAGAGCCCCTTTGTTCCAGCTCTGTCTGTCTGTCCGTCTGACCTCCTTGGGCAGTTCCCAGGTGAGCCCAGGCTTCTTCCAGCAGCCAACACCTACCCCCTCACCTCACTCCTCACAGTCCTTTGTTCTCGAGCTGGGGGGTCTTTGCTCAGCCTCCCTGCAGAGGTGGGGAAACCCCTCCCTACCCCCCCCACCCCACCCCACCCCGCACCTTGGGTGCCAGATGTCAATGTCCCGGTGATTGGCTTTGCCATTGTCTTCTTGGGTTCTCCATTGATATGGGGTCAGCTGGTCGACATTCATAGCCATGTCCCTTAGCCATGCCCTGAAAGCAAACAGTCCTGTCCCCTGCTCCCACACTGGGTAACAGTGCAGCATGTAGGGGAAACTGAGGAACACATGGGGTTATAAAAACAGTACTGAAAATTCCGGTGATGGGGGTGGTTGGCCAGTCACTGAGGTTCCCATCCAGGGGTGACTCCAGCCAAGATGGTCCAGGGAGACCAGCGGTTTCTGCCCGCCAAGGAGCTCGGCCCCAAATCCCACCCATCCGTTTCTGTGCTCTCTCAACTCCTGGGGGCTGGGGAGGGGAGGCCGGCCAGCCCGGCAGCTGCGGGGACCCGGGGCCATGCTCTCGCCTGTCCCCTAGGAGCAGCAGCTGCGGTGGCAGGAGTACCGCGAGGTGGTGACGGCTCTGCTGCAGTGGATTCGCAATCACACCATCCTCTTCGAGGAGCGCAAGGTGCCAGCCAGCTATGAGGAGATCGAGGTGAGGGGCCTGGCTGTCTGGGCCACGCGGGGGTGATTCCCGGGGATGGGGCTCTGGGGACCTCTCGTCCCCGGGCTGCACAGCCCCATCTCCCCAGCTACAGGTGCCCTTTGGGGCCCCCTGGTTCCTTCGGTGCCCCTTCTCGCTGGGGCAGGAGCAGCCCACATGGCCTCTTCAGCTGCCGCCCGCCTCCGCCGCCCGGGCATGGAGAGGGAGCCCGTGCCTTGCCCTGCGGGAGTGCCCCTCCCGGTGGGGGCGTGCGATCCGGGCGGGGGACTGCGCACTGAGTGGGCTCCTGGGGTGGGCTGGGGGTGTGCTCAGAGCCTGAGCTGGCGGGGGGGCCGTGGTCTCCGAGCCACGTGTTCTGTCTCCTGGCTCCCCTCTCGTCCTGTCCCGACGCGGCTGCTGCTGGCAGGGGATGAAAGGCCCCAGTGCTGGGTGGGGGAGCTCTGCCGGTGGTGCCCAGGAGGGATCTGGCTGGGCAGTGTGCCCAGGTGCCCGGGCCCCACCCCCACGCAGGAGCCGCCTGGACGCCCCCAGAAGGAGGGGCCCACAGAGCTCCCTAGGGAGTGGGTGCGTCCCGATGGCAGCGAGGGGGAGCAGAGTCTGTGGTTCCCTGGGGCCGCAGGGGACCTGGCATCTGGCTCCTGGGATGCCCAGCCCGACTCTGCGCTGGCAGCTGCCCTCCCTTGGGGGGTCTGAGCCCAGCGTAGGGGGCAGCTAGCCCTGTGAGGGCCAGGCTGAGTCGGGGGGGCCTGGCAGGGCTCAGCTCCTCACCCCAGGCGGGCGGGAGGGAGGGAGGAGTGGGGCAGCGCAGCGGGCGGGGGAATCAAGGGGCTCCCCAGGCAGGGGGAGGGCGTCTGACTCATTCCTTCCATGCCAGCCCCTCGTGAGTCAACAGCGGCCAAGAAGAACCCGCCCGCCCGGCCCGCACTGTGGGGTGGGGCCCGGTCCCCAGGCCTGGCTCAGCTCCGGGCCCCAACCCCTGGCTGGGGGGCCTTTGCCCAGCCCGGAGTGGGGATGTCGTCTCCTTGGGGGGGGCGGGGGCTAGTGAGGACAAGCCCTGCGTGCTGGGCTAGGGAGAGGCTGGCCAGGCATGGGCCCTACTGATGGTGACCCTGCGCCTGGCACAGAGCCCCCGGGCAGCTGGTCACAGGCGGGTCGCACGGGGCCCCTCCCCTACCCCGGGGCCTGCCCTGCCTCCCCCATGCCCTCACCTCAGCTTCCCCCCAGCTCCTGTGGCGCCAGTTCCTGAAGTTCAAGGAAACCGAGCTCCCGGCCAAGGAGGCCGACAAGAACCGCTCCAAGGTCATTTACCAGTCGTTGGAGGTGAGCGGGGTGACGCCCCAGGGACCCCCTGGCAGAGAGCCACCCCGAGTCCTACATACAGCCGACAGGGCTGTGCCCCTCCCCTCCTGTCCCCTCCCCGGGGGCTGTGCCGAGCCCCTCCCCTCCCGTCCCCTCCCTGGGGGCTGTGCCGAGCCCCTCCCCTCCCGTCCCCTCCCCGGAGGCTGTGCCGAGCCCCTCCCCTCCCGTCCCCTCCCCGGGGGCTGTGCCAAGCCCCTCATCCCTGAGCACGAGGGGGCTGCGCCCGGCTGTAACCGGGCATGTGACCAGGGGAGCTGTCCTGTGACTGTGTCACGCGGTGTGGGGCCGGCAGCTGGGCATCCCCAGCTCCCCACCGGCCCGGCACCAGCCTGGGACCTAGCCCCAGCCCCTGCAGACCCTGGGGGTGCCCAGAGCAAAGCCCTCCCGAGTGGAGCCAACCAGTGTTTGTGCCCCCCTCTCCTGCGCTGCCCCATGGACCCCTCAGGCTGGGTGCGGGTTGGTCCTCACGTGCCCCCCCATCCCATGGCCCCGTGGCTGCAAAGGCCCCATTTCTGTGTGTATCAGGAGCTGGCCCCCCGACCTGCCTCAGGGGGGCCCTCCTCGTCCGTGTAACACTCCCTCTCGCTGGCGCAGGGCACGGTGCAGGCCGGGCAGCTGCAAGTGTCCCCCGGCTACCACCCGCTGGACGTGGAGAAGGAGTGGGGCAAGCTGCATGTCGCCATCCTGGAGCGCGAGAAGCTGCTGCGGGCTGAGTTTGAGAGGTCAGTGCTCATGGGGGAAGGGGCCGGGGGGGAGCCGAGGGGGCTGGGAGGGAATGTGGGGCTGGGCTGGGAGGGAGATCGGGGGGGGGCTGGGCTGGGGAGCCAGGGGGGAGATCTGGGGCGGGGCGGGAGCTGGGGAGTGGGGAGGGGCTGCTGGCAGTGGAGGGGCCGTGGGCAGGGGAGAAGGGCTGGCTGAGGGGGGTCGGGGGGCTGAGGTGCGGGGGTGTTGGGGGGGCTGGCCGGCCCAGGACACTCTCCAGGCCAGGCTCCTGCTGGCAGAGGCTCCGGGCCGGGGTGTTCCCGCCCTGGCCTCGCAGCCCGTAATGGGAACCATACGGCTGGTGAGTCACCGCCCGCCGGGTGCCTCCCTCAGGAAGCCCAGCCCCGCCTGCCCGCCGAGCAAACAGAGCCGAGCGGGCTGGCCCCTGGCAGTGCCGCTGGGGCTCCCGGCTCGCCCTGAGCTCGCCGGCTCCAGCAGGGACGGGGGGGGGCTCTGCCTTTCCCACAGGCACGTGGCAGAGCAGGGGTGGCGTCCTGGGGGCCTGGGGTTGCCCTGGCCACCAGGACTGGGGTGCGCATGGGTGGGGCTGGGTTGGGGTGAGGCAGAGGAAGGCGGGGGCTGGGGTCCCCACAGGAGGGGCGCGGAGCTGGGCAGGGGGCTGGAGTGCCCACAGAAGGGGCGGGGGGCTGGGCAGGGGGCTGGGGTGCCCACAGCAGGGGCGGGGGGCTGGGCGGGGGGCTGGGGACCCCACAGCAGGGGCAGGGGGGCTGGGCAGGGGGCTGGGGTGCCCACAGCAGGGGCGGGGGGCTGGGCAGGGGGCTGGGGGCTGGATGGGGGGCTGAGGTGCCCACAGCGGGGGCGGGGGGCTGGGCGGGGAGCTGGGGTGCACACAGCGGGGGCTGGGGTGCCCATAGCAGGGGCGGGGGGCTGGGCAGGGGCTGGGGTGCCCACAGCAGGTGCGGGGGGCTGGATGGGGGGCTGGGCTGCCCACAGCGGGGGCTGGGGGCTGGATGGGGGGCTGGGCTGCCCACGGGGGGGCAGGGCGCAGTTGTTCACCGTGCTCCCCTCCCTGCCCGCGCAGGCTGGAGCGGCTGCAGCGTATCGTCAGCAAGCTGCAGATGGAGTCGGGGGTGTGCGAGGAGCAGCTGAACCAGGCCGACACCCTGCTGCAGTCGGTGAGAGCAAAGCCCGGGGGGCGGGGGGCTGCCCAGGGACCCCCGGGACGGGACGGCCACGGCGCTGGCCAACACCTGAGGGCCTGGGGCAGCCCCGAGGTAGTCGCGGGGCAGGGCATAGAGCGTGGGGGCAAGGGGACGGAGCAGTGCATGCAATGGGGGGACGGAGCAGTGCATGCAATGGGGGGATGGGCACTGCGTGCAATGGGGGGACGGAGCAGTGCGTGCAATGGGGGGACGGAGCAGTGCATGCAATGGGGGGATGGGCACTGCATGCAATGGGGGGACGGAGCAGTGCATGCAATGGGGGGACGGGCACTGCATGCAATGGGGGGACGGAGCAGTGCATGCAATGGGGGGACGGAGCAGTGCATGCAATGGGGGGACGGGCACTGCGTGCAATGGGGGGACGGAGCAGTGCATGCAATGGGGGGACGGGCACTGCGTGCAATGGGGGGATGTCTCAGACGGCCCCCCCGGTTTAACACACCTCCCTCCGGCAGGACGTCCGGCTGCTGAACGCCGGGAAGCAGCCGCAGAAGGCGGCCGAGATCGAGCGGGACCTGGACAAGGCGGACGCCATGATCCGCCTGCTTTTCAACGATGTGCAGGCCCTGAAGGACGGGCGCCACCCGCAGGGCGAGCAGATGTACCGCAGGTAACAGGCCCAGCCAGAGCCCCGCCCCTGCCCCGGGGGGGTGGGGCCCAGCCAGAGCCCCGCCCCTGCCCCGGGGGGGTGGGGCCCAGCCAGAGCCCCGCCCCTGCCCCGGGGGGGTGGGGCCCAGCCAGAGCCCCGCCCCTGCCCCGGGGGGTGGGGCCCAGCCAGAGCCCCGCCCCTGCCTGGGGGTGGGGCCCAGCCAGAGCCCCGCCCCTGCTGGAGGGGCGGGACTGTGACAGATCCACAGGCCTGGTGCTCTCGCACGGCCCCTGGGAGGACCCCTTCAGTGTGTCAGCCCCCTGCAGGTCACACTCTGTCACTGGGGTCAGCCCCCCGGCTTCACCATCTGTGGGGACTGACCCTTGGAACCTTCAGCTCCCCTGGGTCCCGCCGTGAGCTCCCTGCAGGGAGTCCACCTGGATTGAACACCATGGGGAACCTTATACACCCAAAGGGAGCAAAGCACCCCCAGTTTCCTTTATCTGGAGTGACCCTCAGCCTGGGGGGTTATTAGGTGTCTGGAACTCAGCGTAGGGAGTCCTTCGCTAACACAGACGGGAAAGTTACAGCAAAGTCCAGCCGGGTCAGTCCAGAGCTCTCTGAGCCTTCTCTAGTCCCAGTCCAGCAGCCCCCCACTTAACAACCCCACCTGGCCCCTGCTCTGTCCTTTGTCCTTGTTCCTCGGGAAACCTGGTCACTTGGCCTCCTCCTCAGCCCTTTGTTCTCCAGCTCGTCACACCGGGCTGGCGTCCTGCCGAGAGTCAGTTAGGGCTTGTAAGTCGACAAAACAAAAATCGCCAAAGGGTGTTCACACTTGCTCCCTCTGTCGACAGATCATGTCCACACTGGGGACATCATCATCGACAGGGTAGCACGAAGAGCTGAGCGCTGCCGAGAGCAGCTTCGTGAGTAGCTCTGGGAGCGCTCTGTGCTGAGGAATGGCAAAGCCGCTCAGCCGTCTGTCCCCGTCCGGCTGCAGCAGCCGTCTGTGCCTAGTGCCTGGCAGAACAGCAGCAGTCCAATGATTTGCTCTTTGTTTCTTCCCCAAAGGGAGCAGCACCACACAGATACTTCCCGGATCTTTGAAAGGGGAGGGGCGCGTGCCTGCAGGGCAGCAGAGATCACGACACTGAGCAGAGCCATCAGGGCAGGCACTGTGGGAGACTGGCGGAAGCCAGTTCTGTGGACAAAACCATCAGCAGTGTCTACGCTGGGTCTTTGTCGACAATAAAGGGAGGGGAAAAGACAAAAGTCTTTCATGGGGGTGGAAGTTTTTGGTCACCAAAATTGGACATTTTTTGCGACAAAAGTCCCATTGTAGTGTGTATGCTCATGCTGTTTTGTCACCGAAAGGCAGTTTTTGGCGACAAAACTTGCCAGTGTAGACAAACCCTTAGTTACTAGGTACCAAGTGTCTGGGTAATTGGAGTGGGCATTGTCTCTGCCGGGCTCTCCATGAGAAAGGCCAAAAGCCATGTAGAGTTGGACCTTGCAAAGGGAATTAAAACCAATAGTAAAAGGGCTTATAGCTACATATATAAAAAGAAAACAAGGAAAGAAGAAGTGGGACTGCTTAACACTGAGGATGGAGTGGAGGTTAAGGATAATCTAGGCATGGCCCAATATCTAAACAAATACTTTGCCTCAGTCTTTAATGAGTCTAATGAGGAGCGCAGGGATAATGGTAGGACGACAAATGGGAATGAGGCTATGGAGGTAGATATCACCACATCTGAGGTAGAAGCGAAACTCGAACAGTTTAATGGGACTAAATCGGGGGGCCCAGATAATCTTCATCCAAGAATATTAAAGGAACTGGCACATGAAATTGCAAGCCCACTAGCAAGAATTATTAATGAATCTGTAAACTCAGGGGTTGTACCGTATGACTGGAGAATTGCTAACACAGTTCCTATTTTTAAGAAAGGAAAAAAAAAGTGATCTGGGAAACTACAGGCCTGTTAGTTTGGCATCTGTAGTACGCAAGGTCTTGGAAAACATTTTGAAGGAGAAAGTGAAGGACATTGAGGCCAATGGTAATTGGGGCAAAATACAACATGGCTTTACAAAAGGTAGATCGTGTCAAACCAACCTGATCTCCTCTGTAGCTCACGAAAGCTTATGGTCAAATAAATTTGTTAGTCTCTAAGGTGCCACAAGTCCTCCTTTTCTTCTTTGAGAAGGTAACAGATTTTTTAGACAAAGGGAACGCAGTGGATCTAATTTACCTCGATTTCAGTAAGGCATTTGATACGGTTCCACATGTGAATTATTAGCTAAATTGGAAAAGATGGGGATCAACATGAAAATTGAAAGGGTGGATGAAAAAATAAGGAACTGGTGAAAGGGGAGACTACAGTGGGTCACACTGAAAGGTGAACTGTCAGGCTGGAAGGAGGTTACTAGTGGAGTTCCTCAGGGACTGGTTGTGGGACCAATCTTATTTAATCTTTTCATTACTGACCTTGGCACAGAAAGTGGAAGTGTGCTAATAAAGTTTGTGGATGACACGAAGCTGGGAGGTATTGCCAATACAGAGAAGGACTGGGATATCATACAGGAAGATCTGGATGACCTTGTAAACTAGAGTAATAGTAATAGGATGAAATTTAATAGTGAAAAGTGCAAGGTCATGCATTTAGGGATTAATAACAAGAATTTTAGTTATAAGCTGGGGACACATCAATTAGAAGTAACGGAGGAGGAGAAGGACCTTGGAGTATTGGTTGATCACAGCATGACTATGAGCCGCCAATGTGATGTGGCTGTGAAAAAAGCTAATGCGGTCTTGGGATGCATCAGGAGAGGTATTTCCAGTAGAGATAAGGAGGTGTTAGTACCGTTATACAAGGCACTGGTGAGATCTCATCTGGAATACTGTGTGCAGTTCTGGTCTCCCATGTTTAAGAAGGATGAATTCAAACTGGAACAGGTACAGAGAAGGGCTACTAGGATGATCCAAGGAATGGAAAACTTGTCTTATGAAAGGAGACTCAAGGAGCTTGGCTTGTTTAGCCTAACCAAAAGAAGATTGAGGGGAGATAGGATTCCTCTCTATAAATATATCAGAGGGGTAAATACCACGGAGGGAGAGGAATTATTTAAGCTCAGTACCAATGTGGACACAAGAACAAATGGATAAAAACTGGCCATCAGGAAGTTTAGACTTGAAATTAGACGAAGGTTTCTAACCGTCAGAGGTCTTTGGTTTTACCCCACTGGCTAACCACAGGTCACACAAGCAATTCCCTTAGACGCTCCAGTTTCCCAGTATCACCACCAGGGCCGCTCGTTATGGGGATGAATGGTTATGAAAACCAATATCCCAGCAAAAGAAAAGAGGTTCTCTCGATCCCAAAGGACCAAGCCCCAGACCCAGGTCGATATACAAATCAGATCTTACCCAGAAATCACGCTGTTGCCAATCCTTTTGAATCTAAAATCTAAAGGTTTATTCAGAAAAGGAAAGGGACAGAGATGAGAGCTAGAATGGGTGAAATGGAATCAATGACAGAGAGGAACGGCCAAGTTCTTGGTTCAGCCTTGCAGCAGTGAGGGAATAAACTGCAGGTTCAAATCCAGTCTCTGGAGAACATCCCCGGCTGGGATGGGTCCTTCAGTCCGTTGTGTAGAGCTTCTGTTTGTAGCAAAGTCCCTCCAGAGGTAAGAAGCAGGACTGAAGACCAGATGGAGATGAGGCATCAGCCTTTTATAGTCTCCTCCAGGTGTAAGAACCCCTCTTTGTTCATACCATGGAAAATTACAGCAAAATGGAGTTTGGAGTCACGTGGCAAGTCCCTGCATACCTTGCTGAGTCCCAAGGCGTGTCTGCCTTCTCTCAATGGGTCAGTTGTGTAGCGGATGGTCCTTAATGGGCCACCCAGCAGGCTAGGCAGAGCTGACCCCAACTTGTCTGGGGAGTCACCCAGAAGCAGAGCAGAAGTTTGAAATACAGACAGTACAGAGCCAATATTCATAACTTTAACTACAAAAATGATACACACACACAGACAGCATCATCCTAACCAGCAAACCATCACCTTGTCTGAGACACCTCATTTGACCCCCTTTATACAAGATTTGGTGCCACGACAGGACCTTGGTTGCAACCATGTTTCTGTACAGTCCCAGTTCAAGTCAATAATGTCACAGCAGTAAATAGGCCCAGTGGCCTGTGACGGGATGTTAGATGGGGTGGGATCTGAGTTACGACAGAGAATTCTTTCCTGGGTATCTGGCTGGTGAATCTTGCCCACGTGCTCAGGGTTCAGCTGATCGCCATATTTGGGGTCGGGAAGGAATTTTCCCCCAGGGCAGATTGGCAGAGGCCCTGGGGGTTTTTCACCTTCCTCTGCAGCGTGGGGCATGGGTCACTTGCTGGAGGATTCTCTGCTCCTTGAAGTCTTTAAACCACGATTTGAGGACTTCAATAGGTCAGACACAGGTGAGGGGTTTGTTAGAGGAGGGGGTGGGATTCTGTGGCCCACGTCATGCAGGAGGTCAGACGAGATGATCATAATGTCCCCTTCTGACCTTAAAGTCTATGATTCTATGACAGCCGGGCATCAGTCACACCTGGCTCTCTGCAAAGTAAACAACCTTTCCCCCCAACCCAGTTAACCCTGGCCCCCATAGGGGAAACTGAGGCACACACTCTATTCACACACAATATTATGCATAATTCCTACTCAGTCACAGGCCAGCTGGAACCCCCCGCTCCCGGGGGCACTCTGGGCCTACTACCACCTCAGCTGCCCTTGTCGCTCTGTACTGGCCCCCCGTCCCCCTGGTTTGGCAGCATCTGTGCCCCAAGCATGGCACGAGTGCCCCCAAACAGCGCCCCTCTGCTCTGCCCGCAGGGTGTACCGCCTCCACGAGCGTCTGGTCGCCATCCGCACCGAGTACAACCTGCGCCTGAAGTCGGGCTCCTTGCAGCCGGCCCAGGTGGCCCTGCCCCTTGGCCAGCGGCCCCGGCAGGACCTGGAGGACGTCACGCTGCGCTACCTGCAGGACCTGCTGGCCTGGGTGGAGGAGAACCAGAGACGGCTCAACGGCGCCGAGTGGGGTGTGGACCTGCCCACGGTGGAGTCACAGCTGGGCAGTCACCGGGGCCTGCACCAGTCCATTGACGAGTTCCGGGCCAAGATCGAGCGGGCGCGAGCTGACGAGGTGAGGCGGGAGGGGGATGGGCAGGACAGGCAGCCCGGCCCGCACCCCAGGTGGGACGTGGCTTTTCAGACCCTGCCCTCCACATGCTGGGGTCGTGCCCTCCCCAAGCCCTGCCACGGGCTGTGTTCGTGGGGTCCCACGCCCGCCAAGGCAGTGCAGCCCCCTCTGGGGGGACGCAGGAGCTGCCCACAGCTTGCGTTGGCCAGTTACCCAGGGCACAGCATGGGCCCCTGAGCGGACGTTACCCCAGGATGCCGGGGTTCCCAGTCACCTGCAGAGGGGGAGACGTCCTGCCACAGCCCAGGGCCCCTCTTCCCAAATAGAGATTTTGATCCCCTCCTCAGGCCTAGCAAGTCTCGGGCTGTTTGCAGCAGAGCGGGGCAGCCGGTGGAGTTAACACGTGTTCCTGAAAGCAACCCCACCCCAGGGAGTCTGAGGGCGCCCGCCTCTCCTGCTGTCTGCCCCAGTCAGGGGAACTCTGGGTGCCTGGCAGGGACAGTGGCCGGTGTGGCCCGGCTGTGCTAGCCCACCTGACGGGGGCTCGTGCCCAGCACGTGATCCTCCATGGCCTCAGCATCTGCTCACGCCCCCCAGCCAGCCGCAGCCCCCTGCAGGGGCACAGGGCAGGCGAGACTTGGGGTGCCGTGCGGACGCCGATCCGAGAGGCTTTCGCTTCCTGAGCGACTGGAACGGCCAGTAGGCGCTGCGGGCAGCACCCTGGGGTGGGCTGGGCAGGCCAGGATCAGGGAGTCTGAGATGGGGGGAACTTACCCATCTCGCCCGGGGTGAGTGAGGGACACCAGCGATGGTGCCTTGGAGCACATGGAGCTCTCTGCGGAGACCTGTAGGACAGCCTCCTCCAAAAGAGAGCACCCCCTGCCGAGCCCCCACCCCATGGCACTATCCTGGGGCCTGCGGTGCCCCCTGCCGAGCCCCCACCCCACGGCGCTGTCCTGGGGCCTGTGGTGCCCGCTGGGGAGAGCACCCCCTGCCGAGCCCCCACCCCACGGCGCTGTCCTGGGGCCTGCGGTGCCCGCGAGGAGCGTGCCCCCTGCCAAGCCCCCACCCCACAGCGCTGTCCTGGGCCTGCGGTGCCCGCTGGGGAGAGCCCCCACCCCACGGCGCTGTCCTGGGGCCTGCGGTGCCCCCTGCCGAGCCCCCACCCCACGGCGCTGTCCTGGGGCCTGCGGTGCCCCCTGCCGAGCCCCCACCCCACGGCGCTGTCCTGGGGCCTGCGGTGCCCGCGAGGAGAGCGCCCCCTGCTGCACAGGGCTGGCGATGGGGCTCGTGGCGCCAGGCCTGCGGCCGGAGGAGGGCCGGGGGTCACAGCTCTGTGCCGGGCAGGGGCTCACCGCTCTCTCCCCACAGGCCCAGCTCTCGCCCGCCCCACGCAGCGCCTACCGAGACTGCCTGGGCAAGCTGGACCTGCAGTACGCCCAGCTGCTGGTGAGCGGGCGGGAGGGGTGCAGGGGCGGGGGAGGCTCCGAGGGAGCCAGGGTGGGATGGGTGGGGGTTTGGGACCCTGTGGGGGGCTGTGTGAGGGGAGGGAGGTTTGGGGGGCTGTGTGAGGGGAGGGGGGCTTGGGGGTCTGTGGGGTTGGCTGGTTGGCTGTGTGAAAGAAGCAGGGTTTGGGGGGCTGTAGGGGGCTGTGTGAAGGGAGCGGGGTTTGGGGGGCTGTGTGAGGGGAGGGGAGACTGGGGGCCTGTGGGGGGCTGTGTGAGGGGAGGGGAGACTGGGGGCCTGTGGAGGGCTGTGTGAAGGGAGCGGGGTTTGGGGGGCTGTGTGAGGGGAGCGGGGGGGCCTGTGGGGGGCTGTGTGAAGGGAGTGGGGTTTGGGGGCCTGTGAGGGGCTGTGTGAAGGGAGCGGGGTTTGGGGGGCTGTGTGAGGGGAGGGGGTTTGGGGGCCTGTGGGGGGCTCTGTGAGGGGAGCGGGGTTTGGGGGGCTGTGTGAGGGGAGCAGGGGGGCCTGTGGGGGGCTGTGTGAAGGGAGCGGGGTTTGGGGGGCTGTGTGAGGGGAGCAGGGTTTGGGGGGCTGTGTGAGGGGAAGGGGGTTTGGGGGCCTGTGGGGGGCTGTGTGAGGGGAGCGGGGTTTGGGGGGCTGTGTGAGGGGAGCGGGGGGGCCTGTGGGGGGCTGTGTGAGGGGAGCGGGGTTTGGGGGGGCTGTGTGAGGGGAGGGGGTTTGGGGGCCTGTGGGGGGCTCTGTGAGGGGAGCGGGGTTTGGGGGGCTGTGTGAGGGGAGCAGGGGGGCCTGTGGGGGGCTGTGTGAGGGGAGCGGGGTTTGGGGGGCTGTGTGAGGGGAGGGGGTTTGGGGGCCTGTGGGGGGCTCTGTGAGGGGAGGGGTGCCATCATGCGCCCCGTGTGTGCCCCCAGAACTCGTCCAAGGCGCGGCTGCGGCACCTGGAGAGCCTGCAGGCCTTCGTGGGCGCCGCCACCCGGGAGCTGATGTGGCTGAACGAGAAGGAGGAGGAGGAGGTGGACTACGACTGGAGCGACCGCAACCCCAACATGGCGGCCAAGAAGGAGAACTACTCGGTACTGCCCTGCCCCGGGGCTGCCCCCTCTGGCCCCCGGGACTGACTCCTGCCCCCCGCCCCCCCCGTGCAGCCTGCGTCCCAGGCCTGCAGTGCCCGCGCGGGTGCTGGCTCCTGCTGCCCTGGCAGAGACTTGCCTGGCGCTGGTTGGCATTCCCGGCGGAAGGGGAAGCCGGGCGCTGGCGGCTGTGGGCAGGGCTGGCCTTGGGGAGGATGCGCTCAGCACCAAGGGGAAGCAGGGACCCACGCTCCCGTGGGGCACAGCTAGTCCAGGGGGCCGTGGCCTGCGGGTGTCCTCTGGGGCTCTTCCCGGGCTCGCTGCGAGTGTCCCAGTGACGGGGCTGCTGCCCGCTGGGGCAGGCAGGACCCCAGCCGGATCCACTGCCCTGCCAGGGAGCAAGCCCCCATCCCCCAATGCCCCCTCCTGCGCCTGCAGCCCCTTTTCCTGACCCCCAAGAAAGACGGGCCCAGCCCTGACTGCAGGGCTGCTCTGCCCTGAGCTCTCTGCGCGTGCCCCATGTCCCCGGGGAGGGGCCTGCCCCTCGGGGGATCCCGGACACAGCTCAGGCCTGTGCATGCAGCCGCTCACCTGCTGCTCCCTGTCTCTGCTGCGCACCAGGGGCTGATGCGGGAGCTGGAGCTGCGGGAGCGTAAGATAAAGGAGATCCAGAGCACGGGGGACAGGCTGCTGCACGAGGACCACCCGGGCGGGCAGACCGTGGAGGTGAGGCCAGGGGCAGAGCCCGTTCTCGCTGGGCACCGGGCAGGCGGGTGGTGGAGATGAGGCCAGGGGCAGGGCCCGTTCTCGCTGGGCACCGGGCAGGCGGGCGGTGGAGATGAGGCCAGGAGCAGAGGCCGTTCTCGCTGGGCACCGGGCAGGCGGGCGGTGGAGATGAGGCCAGGGGCAGAGCCCGTTCTCGCTGGGCACCGGGCGGGCGGTGGAGATGAGGCCCGGGGCAGGGCCCGTTCTCACTGGGCACCGGGTGGGTGGGCGGTGAAGGAGAGGCCAGGGGCAGAGCCCGTTCTCGCTGGGCACCGGGCACGCGGGCGGTGGAGGTGAGGCCGGGGGCAGAGCCCCTTCTCGCTGGGCACCGAGCAGGCGGTGGAGATGAGGCCAGAGGCAGGGCCCGTTCTCGCTGGGCACCGGGCAGGCGAGCGGTGGAGGTGAGGCCGGGGGCAGAGCCCCTTCTCGCTGGGCACCGAGCAGGCGGTGGAGATGAGGCCAGGGGCAGGGCCCGTTCTCGCTGGGCACCGGGTGGGTGGGCGGTGGAGGAGAGGCCAGGGGCAGAGCCCGTTCTCGCTGGGCACCGGGCACGCGGGCGGTGGAGGTGAGGCCGGGGGCAGAGCCCATTCTCGCTGGGCACCGGGCACGCGGGCGGTGGAGGTGAGGCCGGGGGCAGGGCCCGTTCTCGCTGGGCACCGAGCGGGCGGTGGAGATGAGGCCGGGGCAGGGCCCGTTCTCGCTGGGCACCGGGCGGGCGGTGGAGATGAGGCCAGGGGCAGGGCCCGTTCTCGCTGGGCACCGGGCAGGCGGTGGAGATGAGGCCAGGGGCAGAGCCCGTTCTCGCTGGGCACCGGGCACGCGGGCGGTGGAGGTGAGGCCGGGGGCAGGGCCCGTTCTCGCTGGGCACCGGGCACGCGGGCGGTGGAGGTGAGGCCGGGGGCAGGGCCCGTTCTCGCTGGGCACCGAGCGGGCGGTGGAGATGAGGCCGGGGCAGGGCCCGTTCTCGCTGGGCACCGGGCGGGCGGTGGAGATGAGGCCAGGGGCAGGGCCCGTTCTCGCTGGGCACCGGGCAGGCGGGTGGTGGAAATGAGGCCAGGAGCAGAGGCCGTTCTCGCTGGGCACCGGGCAGGCGGGCGGTGGAGATGAGGCCAGGGGCAGGGCCTGTTCTCGCTGGGCACCGGGCGGGCGGTGGAGATGAGGCCCGGGGCAGGGCCCGTTCTCACTGGGCACCGGGTGGGTGGGCGGTGAAGGAGAGGCCAGGGGCAGGGCCCGTTCTCGCTGGGCACCGGGCAGGCGAGCGGTGGAGGTGAGGCCGGGGGCAGAGCCCCTTCTCGCTGGGCACCGAGCAGGCGGTGGAGATGAGGCCAGGGGCAGGGCCCGTTCTCGCTGGGCACCGGGTGGGTGGGCGGTGGAGATGAGGCCAGGGGAGGCCCGTTCTCACTGGGCACCGGGCAGGCGGGCGGTGGAGATGAGGCCAGGAGCAGAGGCCGTTCTCGCTGGGCACCGGGCAGGCGGGCGGTGGAGGAGAGGCCAGGGGCAGAGCCCGTTCTCGCTGGGCAGCGGGCGGGCGGTGGAGATGAGGCCAGGAGCAGAGGCCGTTCTCGCTGGGCACAGGGCGGGCGGGCGGTGGAGGTGAGGCCGGGGGCAGGGCCTGTTCTCGCTGGGCACCGAGCGGGCAGTGGAGGTGAGGCCGGGGGCAGAGCCCGTTCTCGCTGGGCACCGGGCACGCGGGCGGTGGAGGTGAGGCCGGGGGCAGGGCCTGTTCTCGCTGGGCACCGAGCGGGCAGTGGAGGTGAGGCCGGGGGCAGAGCCCGTTCTCGCTGGGCACCGGGCACGCGGGCGGTGGAGGTGAGGCCGGGGGCAGGGCCTGTTCTCGCTGGGCACCGAGCGGGCGGTGGAGATGAAGCCGGGGCAGGGCCCGTTCTCGCTGGGCACCGGGCAGGCGGGCGGTGGAGGTGAGGCCGGGGGCAGAGCCCATTCTCGCTGGGCACCGGGTGGGTGGGCGGTGGAGATGAGGCCAGGGGCAGGGCCCGTTCTCGCTGGGCACCGAGTGGGCGGTGGAGATGAGGCCAGGGGCAGGGCCCGTTCTCGCTGGGCACCGAGTGGGCGGTGGAGATGAGGCCAGGGGCAGGGCCCGTTCTCGCTGGGCGCTGGGCAGACCATGCATGGGCAGTTCTGGGTGGCACCAGCCCCCCGAGGACAGATTCAGCCTGTGACTGTGGGAAGTCACAAAACATGCAGGTGCCAGCCTGGTCACGGGGGGAGTCAGAGCCAGCCGGCCACTGGCGCGAGGCTGGTGTGTGGTAAGTGGCCGCCAGGGAGCAGGTGAGTCTGGCCCAGCCCCACCAGGTTCCCCCTCCCAGCCCAGGAAGGGCCCTGGCCCTGCCCTTCTCGCCTGCCGAGAGCCTGGGGTGGCGGCGAACGGCCCCTGCTCCGAGAGCCCGACAATCCCAGTGGAGGGCCCGGGCTGCTGGTGTCTGGGGGCCCGCGCCGGGTGCACCTCCCTGCCCTGGGCTCCGGGTGCCCGTGGGCAGCTGCGGGGCTCAGCCCGGAGTGACGCTGGTTCTGTTCCAGGCCTTCCAGGCTGCTCTGCAGACCCAGTGGAGCTGGATGCTCCAGGTATGCTGCTGCATCGAGGCCCATCTGAAGGAGAACACGGCCTACTTCCAGGTAACGGGGCGGGGGGGCCTGGCCGGGGGCAGGGGGGAAGGAGCACCTGGGGGAGGGGTGCCAGGGGGCACCTGGCTGGGGGGAGCGGGGGGCCAGGGGGCCAGGGAGGCGAGGCGCCTGGCAGGGAGGCAGGATGCCAGAGGAGAGGTGGGCACCAGGGGGCAGGGGGCCAGGGAGGAGAGGTGCCTGGTGGGGGGCGGGGTGTCGGGGGGAGGTGGGCACCTGCCAGCGGGCAGAGCACCTGGCATGGGGGCGGGCGCCCCCACTGGCAGGCGGGGGTCGCGCATTGAGCAGCCTCTGTCCTGGGCATCTGTCCCTGCTCCCCTGCCAGGCAGGCGCAGATCCGTAAATACCCGCAGCTCTCTGCACCGACGGGGGCCGGCACTCGGCCAGGCGGGAGCTGAGGAGCCCTCCCCTGGCAGCTGGCCGGGGCCGGGCAGAGGAGCCCCCGCGTGGGGCTGGCAGGTGCTGACCCCCTCGCCCCCGCAGTTCTTCTCAGACGTGAAGGAGGCAGAGGAGTTCCTGAGAAAGACACAGGAGAGCATGAAGAAGAAGTTCTCGTGCGACCGCACCATCACCGTGACACGCCTTGAGGACCTGCTGCAGGACGCCCTTGTAAGTGACTTGTTCCCCCCCCGCCCCCCCGCCCTGGGCTGCTGGGGGCCCTCATGAGAGTCAGTCCCCATTTCCCATCCCGTCCCCCTTCCAGGGCCCCCCCCCGCCGTGCTGCAGGGCACCCTCGGGAGCACCCCCTGCCTCCCTCCTTCCCTCTCGCCCCACCCTTGGGAGTGCCCTTCCCCTGCAGGGGGCACTCAGAGGTACCCCTCCCCATCTCCCCTATCACCCCCCATCCCGGACCCCCAGGAGCGGTGCCTGGCCCTGGCTTTGGAACGGTCTCTACGACGAACCCTTCAGTGGGCCTGACCCCCGGGGGCCTCGCTCTGCCTCGGGGCAGCTGCCCGGCCGCGCGGACCCCTAGGCTGGGGCTCTGGGCGTGCAGCCCCCCGCGCCGTGAGCTCCAGCGAGTCCCGCTGAGCCCGAGGGAGGCTCGTCCCCCGCAGGGACCCATGCGCCTGGCCCCAGTGCCGCGCACGCCGCGTTGCCAAAGGAGCCGGTTTGTTCTGTGTCTGGCACACGGCACAGGCCGGCCGGAGGGGAGCCTCGTCCCCGGGTTCTCAACAAGGGGAGCCCCCCTGCGCACACCCCCTGACCCCGTCACCCCGCCCCCCATCGCCCTGCACTGCCTCTACCCCCGTCACCCCGCCCCCATCGCCCTGCACTGCCTCTGCCCCCCGTCACCCCCCCCATCGCCCTGCCCCCCATCGCCCTGCACTGCCTCTGCCCCCCGTCACCCCGCCCCCATCGCCCTGCCCCCCATCACCCCGCCTCCCGTCACCCTGCCCCCCATCACCCTGCACTGCCTCTGCCTCCCGTCACCCCGCCCGCATCGCCCTGCACTGCCTCTGGCCCCTGTCACCCCGCCCCCATCGCCCTGCCCCCCGTCACCCTGCACTGCCTCTGCCCCCCGTCACTCCGCCCCCATCGCCCCGCCCCCCATCGCCCTGCACTGCCTCTACCCCCGTCACCCTGCCCCCCATTACCCCGCCTCCCGTCACCCTGCCCCCCATCACCCTGCACTGCCTCTGCCCCCCGTCGCCCTGCCCCCCGTCACCCTGCACTGCCTCTACCCCCGTCACCCTGCCCCCATCACCCTGCACTGCCTCTGCCCCCTGTCACCCCGCCCCCATCGCCCTGCCCCCCATCGCCCTGCACTGCCTCTACCCCCGTCACCCTGCCCCCATCACCCTGCACTGCCTCTGCCCCCTGTCACCCCGCCCCCATCACCCCGCCCCCATCACCCTGCACTGCCTCTGCCCCCCGTCACCCCCCCCCCCATCACCCTGCACTGCCTCTGCCCCCTGTCACCCCGCCCCCATCACCCTGCCCCCCGTCACCCTGCACTGCCTCTACCCCCGTCACCCTGCCCCCCATTACCCCGCCTCCCGTCACCCTGCCCCCCATCACCCTGCACTGCCTCTGCCCCCCGTCACCCTGCCCCCATCACCCTGCACTGCCTCTGCCCCCTGTCACCCCGCCCCCATTACCCTGCCCCCCATCACCCTGCACTGCCTCTGCCCCCCGTCACCCCGCCCCCATCGCCCTGCACTGCCTCTGCCCCCTGTCACCCCGCCCCCATCGCCCTGCCCCCCGTCACCCTGCACTGCCTCTACCCCCGTCACCCTGCCCCCCATTACCCCGCCTCCCGTCACGCTGCCCCCCATCACCCTGCACTGCCTCTGCCCCCCGTTACCCCGCCTCCCGTCACCCTGCCCCCCATCACCCTGCACTGCCTCTGCCCCCCGTCACCCCGCCCCCATCACCCTGCACTGCTTCTGCCCCCCCGTCACCCTGCCCCCATCGCCCTGCCCCCCATCACCCTGCACTGCCTCTGCCCCCCGTCACCCCGCCCCCATCGCCCTGCACTGCCTCTGCCCCTCGTCACCCCCCCCATCGCCCTGCCCCCCATCGCCCTGCACTGCCTCTGCCCCCCGTCACCCCGTCCCCATCGCCCTGCCCCCCATCACCCCGCCTCCCGTCACCCTGCCCCCCATCACCCTGCACTGCCTCTGCCTCCCGTCACCCTGCCCCCCATCACCCTGCACTGCCTCTGCCTCCCGTCACCCCGCCCCCATCGCCCTGCACTGCCTCTGCCCCCCGTCACTCCGCCCCCATCGCCCCGCCCCCCATCGCCCTGCACTGCCTCTGCCCCCCGTCACCCCGCCCCCATCACCCTGCCCCCCCATCACCCCGCCTCCCGTCACCCTGCCCCCCATCGCCCTGCACTGCCTCTGCCCCCCGTCACCCCGCCCCCATCGCCCTGCCCCCCATCACCCCGCCTCCCGTCACCCTGCACTGCCTCTGCCCCCCGTCACCCCGCCCCCCATTGCCCTGCCCCCCATCACCCCACGCTGCCACTACCCCCGTCACCCTGCCCCCCATCACTCTGTGCTCTCCACAGGAGGAGAAGGAGCAGATCACAGAGTACAAAGGGCACCTGATGGGGCTGGCCAAGCGGGCCAAAGCCATCGTGCAGCTCAGGCCACGCAACCCGGCCACCCCGCTCAAGGGCCGGCTGCCAGTGCAGGCCGTCTGTGACTACAAGCAGATGGAGGTGAGAGGGCCTGGGGGCGGGGCGGGGGGCAGGGTCTGGGCGCGGGGACCCGGGGGTTGCGGGCAGGGGGTGGGGGTTGGGGTCTGGGCGCGGGGACCCGGGGATGGGGGGCAGGTGTGGGGTTGGGGGCCTGGGGCTGGGAGCGAGGGCCTAGGGGTGTGGTCCAGGGGTTGGGGTCTGGGTGCGGGGACCCGGGGGTGGGGGGCAGGTGTGAGGGGCAGCGGCCCTGGGGTTGGGGGCCTGGGGGTGGGACCTGGGGGCGGGCTCCAGCTGCCCTACCCAGCAAGGCCAGCAGCAGAGGCTGGGGGCGCAGAGGGTGAGCCTGGCGCGGGGCACTGGCCCCGGGGGTGGGTGCAGAGGCCAGTGCTCAGGCTGGCCGGACGGGCACCGGCCTCTGGGGCTGACGCTGCCCCCCGACTGCCCTAGATCACGGTGCACAAGGGAGATGAGTGCGTCCTGATGAGCAACGCTCAGCCCTCCAAGTGGAAGGTGCTCAGTGGCTCGGGGAGCGAGTCCATCGTGCCGTCCATCTGCTTCCTCGTGCCCCCGCCCAACAGGGAGGCGCTGGACGCCGTCAGCAGGTGCGAGCGGGGACGCTGCGGGGCCGGGCCTCGGGGGCACTCCCCATCCGGTGGGACCTCTCGGGGGCACTCCCCCATCCGGCGGGACCCCTCCCCGCCCGGGCCTCGGCTCCCCTCCCCCCTCCGGCGGGACCCCTCCCTGCCTGGGCCTCGGCTCCCCTCCCCCATCCGGCGGGACCCCTCCCCGCCCGGGCCTCGGCTCCCCTCCCCCCTCCGTCGGAACCCCTCCCCGCCCAGGCCTCGGCTCCCTTCCCCCCTCCAGCGGGACCCCTCCCCGCCCGGGCCTCGGCTCCCCTCCCCCATCCGGCGGGACCCCTCCCCGCCCGGGCCTCGGCTCCCCTCCCCCCTCCGGCGGGACCCCTCCCCGCCCGGGCCTCGGCTCCCCTCCCCCATCCGGCGGGACCCCTCCCCGCCCGGGCCTCGGCTCCCCTCCCCCCTCCGGCGGGACCCCCTCCCCCCCCGGGCCTCGGCTCCCCTCCCTCCTCCGGCGGGACCCCTCCCCGCCCGGGCCTCGGCTCCCCTCCCCCCTCCGGCGGGACCCCTCCCCGCCCGGGCCTCGGCTCCCCTCCCCCCTCCGGCGGGACCCCTCCCCGCCCGGGCCTCGGCTCCCCTCCCCCCTCCGGCGGGACCCCTCCCCGCCCGGGCCTCGGCTCCCCTCCCCCCTCCGGCGGGACCCCCCCCCCGCCCGGGCCTCGGCTCCCTTCCCCCCTCCGGCGGGACCCCTCCCCGCCCGGGCCTCGGCTCCCCTCCCCCCTCCGGCGGGACCCCTCCCCGCCCGGGCCTCGGCTCCCTTCCCCCTCCGGCGGGACCCCTCCCCGCCCGGGCCTCGGCTCCCCTCCCCCCTCCGGCGGGACCCCTCCCCGCCCGGGCCTCGGCTGCCCTCCCCCCTCCGGCGGGACCCCTCCCCGCCCGGGCCTCGGCTCCCCTCCCCCCCTCCGGCGGGACCCCCTCCCCGCCCGGGCCTCGGCTCCCTTCCCCCCTCCGGCGGGACCCCTCCCCGCCCGAGCCTCGGCTCCCCTCCCCCCTCCGGCGGGACCCCTCCCCGCCCGGGCCTCGGCTCCCCTCCCCCATCCGGCGCGGACCCCTCCCCGCCCGGGCCTCGGCTCCCTTCCCCCCTCCGGCGGGACCCCTCCCCGCCCCGGGCCTCGGCTCCCCTCCCCCATCCGGCGGGACCCCTCCCCGCCTGGGCCTCGGCTACCTTCCCCCCTCCGGCGGGACCCCTCCCCGCCCGGGCCTCGGCTCCCCTCCCCCATCCGGCAGGACCCCTCCCCGCCCGGGCCTCGGTTTCCTTCCCTCCTCCGGCGGGACCCCTCCCCTCCCGGGCCTCGGCTCCCCTCCCCCCTCCGGCGGGACCCCTCCCCGCCTGGGCCTCGGCTCCCTTCCCCCGTCCGGCGGGACCCCTCCCCGCCCGGGCCTCGGCTCCCCTCCCCCCTCCGGCGGGACCCCTCCCCGCCCGGGCCTCGGCTCCCCTCCCCCCTCCGGCGGGACCCCTCCCCGCCCGGGCCTCGGCTCCCCTCCCCCCTCCGGCGGGACCCCTCCCCGCCCGGGCCTCGGCTGCCCTCCCCCATCCGGCGGGACCCCTCCCCGCCCGGGCCTCGGCTCCCCTCCCCCCTCCGGCGGGACCCCTCCCCGCCCGGGCCTCGGCTCCCTTCCCCCCTCCGGCGGGACCCCTCCCCGCCCGGGCCTCGGCTCCCCTCCCCCCTCCGGCGGGACCCCTCCCCGCCCGGGCCTCGGCTCCCCTCCCCCATCCGGCGGGACCCCTCCCCTCCCGGGCCTCGGCTCCCTTCCCCCCTCCGGCGGGACCCCTCCCCGCCCGGGCCTCGGCTCCCCTCCCCCATCCGGCAGGACCCCTCCCCGCCTGGGCCTCGGCTCCCTTCCCCCCTCCGGCGGGACCCCTCCCCGCCCGGGCCTCGGCTCCCCTCCCCCATCCGGCAGGACCCCTCCCCGCCCGGGCCTCGGTTTCCTTCCCTCCTCCGGCAGGACCCCTCCCCTCCCGGGCCTCGGCTCCCCTCCCCCCTCCGGCGGGACCCCTCCCCGCCCGGGCCTCGGCTCCCCTCCCCCCTCCGGTGGGACCCCTCCCCGCCCGGGCCTCGGCTCCCCTCCCCCATCCGGCGGGACCCCTCACCGCCCGGGTCTCGGCTCCCCTCTCCCATCCGGCGGGACCCCTCCCCTCCCGGGCCTCGGCTCCCCTCCCCCATCCGGCGGGACCCCTCCCCTCCCGGGCCTCGGCTCCCCTCCCCCATCCGGCGGGACCCCTCCCCCATCCGGTGAGACCCCTGCCCCATCCATTACGAACCCCTCTCCTCCCCCTCCCACTTGGCCCATCTGCTCTGGGGTCCCTTGTCTCCCCTTTCCCCTCCTCTAGATCCCCCTGCTTCCTGTCCAAGCTCCTCTGCTCCCCCCTCCCCTTCCCCCTTTGTCTGGGTCTCCCTGCTCCCCTCCCCCCACCTCTCTCTGGCCCTCTCTGCTGCCCCCTCCCCTTGCTCCCACCCGGGCTGCTCTCCTCTCATGGCCTGGGGCAGTGCGTGTCGGGGGCCTGTCTCCACCCCCCATGCCAGCCACAGGGGCAGCAGCCTTTCTGCCCTGAAGCTCCGTGGGTCCCCCCAGGTCTCGTGGTGCTGCCGGGGGCTGGGCCCCGAGTCCGTGCCGGGGAGCCCTGCCTTCTGCCCAGCCATGTGGGCTGGGCTCACTGGTTCTCGCTCTCCCCAGGCTGGACGTCAGCCACCAGCACGTGGTGACCCTGTGGCACCAGCTGCACGTGGATATGAAGAGCCTCCTGTCCTGGCAGTACCTGGTCCGGGACATCCAGCAGATCCAGTCCTGGTCCCTGCTCGTGGTGCGTTGCGGCCCCAGCCCTGTTTGCGGAGGGGGGCTGGAGATCCCGGGGAGGAGCTGGGAGGGTGGGGCCAGGCTGGGAGCTGGGAAATTCAGGCTCAATCTCAAGAGAGAGCCCCGTGGCTGGAGAAGGGTCTCCTGGCCCCCCAACACCCACCTGTCTCTGGGGTACCGGGAACAGGGTGTCCCCCATGGCTGGCCTGGGGCGGAAGGTGGTCTGGGGGCTTTCTCTCCCCCACCTGCTGGTGGGACCTCTCCCCTGTCCTTGCTGGGCGTGGGGGTGCTGGCGAAGGGGGGCCAGCACCCGTCTGAGGCCGTGTGCCTGGCCCCCAGTTCCGGACGCTGCAGCCCGAGGAATACCGGCAGACGCTGCGCAGCCTGGAGACCCATTTCCAGGAATTCATGCGCGACAGCCAGGACTCGCAGAGCTTCCTGCCAGACGACCGGCTGCAGATGGAGCGCGAGTACAGGGCCTGCACCCAGAAATACGAGCACCTGCTGCACAGCCTGGAGAAAGGTAACCGGGGCCACACCCGCCCCCCCTGCCCCCCCCCACGCCCCTCCCACACACACATGTCCTGCAGAGCGCTAGTGAGGAGCTGGGCTCTGTCGGTCGCGATCACTGAACCCAGAGTCTTTTGGCAAAACACCCCAGCTTTATACTTGTAAATTCCCACTTTAGTCTGTGGGTTTTGCAATGTCCTTCTGTAATCGCTAGTCCTTACGTGGTGTTAATCTTGGGGTTTTCTGCTCTTCTCTCTTATTTGTTGTCTTGCCTTCGGTGGTGTTTGCCTCACCTCTGAGGTTGTCAGTGCTGCTAACTTGTTTAGCGTCAGGCACAATGATTGCTTCCTGCTGTCTCTCCAGGTCTCTCACTTCTTGACCATCTGGACATTTTTGAGGCTTTCACACTCATCCTTCACCATGCATACATCCTTTACTCACACCAAGCAACGTTACAGAGAATTTCAGAGAGGATTACATTTTAGAAGGGGTGGTATGGTTACTAAAGGGATTACAAAATAACCTTATACAACTTCGTTTGCAATGCAGATAAGAAACAAGCCCTTGTAGCAAATTAAAATTTTTTATTAAGATGATGTTTAAAAGAAGTGAACAGTACAGAGTTTAAGCTTAGAAGTGTCTGGTTATCAGGGAGTAACGTACAGATTATCAAGATTTCAGGGGTGTGGGTGGCGTAAGGAATACATCCTCTGCAGTATCCCCGATTGGGGGTAAAAGGTTGAGGGGTCAAAGTCCAGACATGGAGATATGGGGGTGTGCAGTCCATATACTGGCTATGTTCAGGTGTGGAGTAGAATGAGTGGATACAGCGATGAGGATTACTGTAATGAAAACTTATCCTAAAACAAAAGGTGACCATAATCAGCCATAAGGACTGTCTGGTCTGTTCCGGCCTTAACATCACTTCAGACACAGGCAGCCTGTCTGATGCGTTTTTCCCGACGACCCAGGGTCGTTCCTTCCTGCTGTCCAGTCAGGGTGGCCGGCAGAATACAATCAAATCATATCATACATCAATACATTGAATGCATACGACATGATTATCCTTTATCCTTCATTCTAAGTTTCACAAAATACAAACATAAAATCCTACTGCTACAACCAGGCCTGCCACAAAGCCAGGATACCCCTCCACATACACACACTGGGGACCAGGTCTGCGACAAGGCCATTCCCCCACGGGGCCATGTCTGCAATAGGACTGTGGCCGTCTCTCCCCCACCCCCAGCCCAGGCCGTGTCTGTGACGTGCCCCGCCCCGCAGCAGAACCGTTCCCAGGAGACCTCCCGTCCCAACCCCTCCCCTGTGTGGGGTATGCCCCCGACACCTTTGGGCTCACAGGACCAAGCCCAGGAGACCTCTCATCCTACGGCCCCTCCCCTGTGTGGGGTGTCCCCACTGGGTCCATAGGGCATGCCCGGGAGACCTCTCATCCTACGGCCCCTCCCCTGTGTGGGGTGTCCCCACTGGGTCCATAGAGCATGCCCGGGAGACCTCTCATCCTACGGCCCCTCCCCTGTGTGGGGTGTCCCCACTGGGTCCATAGGGCATGCCCGGGAGACCTCTCATCCTACGGCCCCTCCCCTGTGTGGGGTGTCCCCACTGGGTCCATAGGGCATGCCCGGGAGACCTCTCATCCTACGGCCCCTCCCCTGTGTGGGGTGTCCCCACTGGGTCCATAGGGCATGCCCGGGAGACCTCTCGTCCTACGGCCCCTCCCCTGTGTGGGGTGGCCCCTCTGGGCCCATAGGGCATGCCCAGGAGATCTCTCCCTAGCCGTCGCTAACAAAGCCACTGACCCTGCGCAGGGGAGCAGGACGAGTCCATGTGCAAGGGCTACATCTCCCAGCTGAAGGATATCCGGCTGCAGCTGGAGGGCTGCGAGTCCCGCACTGTCCACAAGATCCGGGCACCCCTCGACAAGGACCCAGTCAAGGAGTGTGCCCAGCGCATCAGCGAACAGCAGGTACGCCCACCCCTCCCCACCCCATGAGGATCCTGTGCCCAGCACATCAGCGAGCAGCAGATATGCCCCCTCAGCCCCCCGTGAGGACCCTGCACCCAGTCAGCTCTCTACTCAGACATCAGAACCCACCTACCACAGGACACTGGCCCCCTGCTGTGCTCCAGTCCGCAAGAAGCCACCCCCATCCCCGCAGCAAGACCAGAGTTATCCCCTCCCAGGCTGACCCCAGAAGGGATCCCTGCCGCATCCTGCTTCAGGCCCACGGGCTGGGCTGGGCTCAGCCCGTCCTGTCCCTCCCTGGAGCCACCGGCGCGGTACAGCTGCAGCGTGGACACCGCCTACGCTGGGGCTCTCCTGTAGGCATAGGTCCCCACCTCCCCAAAGGTTGCCAGGTCGTTGGATTTGCCATTGTCTTCATGGCCTCAGCCAACCCCTTTCCAGTGACCACTTAGCCCCAGCCAGCCGGGCACCATTCACATCTGGGGCTGAGCGTGCCTGAGAGCAGCCAGCCCTTTCCTCCCCCGAGGGACCAGTGCCATGTGCGGGGAAACTGAGGCACATGCAGGCTTCCTAAAACCATTACAAAAACGTCACACTTGGTGACAGGGCCCCCCGTGGGATAGTGAGACGCTCTGCCGTGTCTCTGGAGTTGGGGCGCAGCATGGCATGGCTTGGCACCAGAACTGGCCTGCTCTGGGGAGGGTCTTGGGAAACCCAGCTAGTGCCAGGCCAAGTGCCAGCCTGGGGCATTGCTGCCTTCCACCGGTGAGCAGCAGGCGGGGTTGCCTGGAGTAACGGCCCCACCCCGTTCCTGCAGCAAATCCACGTAGAGCTGGAGGGCATCCGAAAGAACCTGGAGAAGGTGACCGAGAAGACGGAGAAGGTGCTGGCCCAGCCGGAGCACTCGAGTTCGGCCCCCGTCCTGCGCTCGGAGCTGGAGATCACTCTCCAGAAGATGGACCAGGTGTACAGCCTCTCCACCATCTACCTGGAGAAGTGAGTGTGGGGCCTGGGCTGAATAGCTTCACTGTGCAACCTGGGGGCTCCTTCCAGCCCCCAGGCCTCCCCCCTCGGCCCCTTCTGTTTCAGGGACTCCCTGCAGGCCCCGTCTCCCCCTCCCCCGGACAGTTTTCCTCCAGGCTCCCCCCGATGGCAGGGACTCTGTATATGCTGTTACCCCCCCCCCTCCCCCCCCGTCATCATTTCTTTGCTGTCTGTCTGCAAGAGAAGCTGCTCCGGGTGCCAGGCACTGGCGGTTATGTGGGTGAGGGCTGTGAGGAGCTCCAAGGGTCCCAGCTGAGAACGGGCAGCGTGGTGCCAGCCAGCACTTGAGCCGCTCTGACCTCCTCTCCTGGTCTGGGCCCTGCGCTCGCTGCACCCGCTCCGGAGAGGGGCTGGGCAGCCCCCGCTCAGTGCACAGCTAGGGGGGGATGTCCTAGTGCTGTTCTGTACGGGGGTGGGACGCTGGGCACTCCAGCTCAGAAAGGCAGAGATGGGCAATGGGTGACTGGGGCCCAAGAGACCCCTGGTCGGGCAAGCCAGGAGCCTGGGACTGTGATGGGGGTGTAACAAAGCGGCCTCTAGCGGGACCCAACTGAGAGTGTCAGTTCAGGACCAATAGCAGAGAGCAGGGCAGTCACAGCCCCAGCTGGGGTTCCCGCGCACACCAAGGCAAACCAAACCAGCCAGACAGAGAAGACTTTGGTCTCACCCCACTGGCTAACCACAAGTCACACAAGCAATTCCCTGAGACACTCCAGTTTCCCAGTATCCCCACCAGTGCCCCTCGTTATGGGGACAGATGGTTATGAAAACCAACACCCCAGCAAAAGAAGAAAGGTTCCCTCGATCCCAAAGGACCAAGCCCCAGACCCAGGTCAATGTACAAATCAGATCTTACCCAGAAATCACGCTGTTGCCAATCCTTTCGAATCTAAAATCTAAAGGTTTATTCAGAAAAGGAAACGGATAGAGACGAGAGCTAGAATGGGTTCAATGGAATCAATGACAGACAGTGACGGCCAAGTTCTTGGTTCAGGGTTGTAGCAATGAGGGAATAAATGGCAGGTTCAAATCCAGTCTCTGGAGAACATCCCCAGCTGGGATGGGTCCTTCAGTCCGTTGTTCAGAGCTTCAATTTGTAGCAAGATTCCTCCAGAGATAAGTAGCAGGATTGAAGACAAAACGGAGATGATGCAGCTGCCTTTTACAGTCTCTTGCCATGCGGCCTGTGCTTCCTTTGTTCCAAAAACAAGCTGCCCAGCACATGGCCTGAAAGCCTTAGAGTTCTGTCCATAGCAAGTCCCCAGGCGTGTCTCCCTTCTCTCAATGGGTCAGTTGTATAGTGGATGGTCCTTAATGGGCCACCCAGCAGGCTGGGCAGAGCTGACACCAACTTGTCTGGGGTGTCACCCAGAAGCAGAGCAGAAGTTTGAAATGCAGACAGTACGGTGCCAATGCTTATAACTTTAAATACAAAAATGATACTAAATACAGATGGCATAATCCTAACCAGCCAGCCATAACCTTTTCATAAACCCCTTACTTGACCTCCTTTGTACAAGAGTTGGTGCCACTATAGGACCTTGGTTGCAACCATAATTTCTACGGTCACAGTTCATGTCAGTAACGACATACGGAATAGTGACTGGGGGGCAGCGGTTGGAGTTTGCCTGCCTCACACACAGTTCTGGGGGGAGGGTTGGGGTTTGGCCATCTCACACCCGGGCCTGGCGCAGGGGCTAGTGTTTGCCCATCTGGTCTGCGGCCCTGGCAGGGGGAGAGGCTTGGGGTGTTTCCCATCTCATGCACGGGCCCCAGGGACCCTTTGCTTGCAGCACCTCTGAACGCCGTGCCAGGGAGGTGTTTCCTCTCGTGATTAGCCGGGAGAGCTCCCTGGCACATGGGGCGGGGAGTCTAAATGCTGAGGCGCGTTCAGAGAGGGAGAATGAGACCATTTGGGAGGCTCCAACCCCCCTTCTCCAGGGCAGGAGCCAGCCCCTTTCGCCGCAGGGAGGCAGGCACCACCATGGCACGGCAGCTCCTCGCTGCCTGCAGCCGCCCCCCTGGCCAGTGTCAGGGACAGGCCAGCGGGGCTCATGTTGCAGTGGGCATGTCTGGGACAATGCGATGCTACCAGCCCGGGCTGGTCAGATCTGTGGGAGTGCTCACCACAGGACACAGGGTGAGAGGGGCTGGGGGTCGCCCTCCTGCCCCCCACACAGGTCTCTTCCATTCCCTGCCCTCTGCGAGCTAATCTGCTCCCCCTACAGGCTGAAGACCATCAACCTCGTGATCCGCAGCACACAGGGGGCGGAGGAGCTGGTCCAGAGCTACGAGGAGCAGCTGAAGGAGGTGCAGGCTGTGCCCTCTGACCTCAAGGAACTGGAGGCTAACAAGGCAGAGCTGAAGGTAATGGCCAGGGAGGCCCCTGGCTTGCCCGGACAGGATCAGTTCCTTTGGGTGCAGCGCGGGTGTTCCCCAGGCCCAGATCTGCCTCTTACACAGACCTGGATCACCCAGGGGCAGGGGCCCTGCCCCAGAGCCGAGGGAGCATGAGGGCACGTGCAGACACGGGGGGGGCACTGTTAGGAGGAAGGCGGGGCCCTGGCTGGAGCGGAGGGGAGCAGTGCCCGGCAGCTGGGCAGGACCCAGGTCCAGCAAAGCGGTGGAGCTCCAGCAAGGGCTGCATTCGCCAGGAGCATTGATCGCATCCGGCCAGGGGCGGGACGGCCAGGCTGCGGGGGCAGGGAGCTGCCCGTCGCTGACCTGGCCCCTGTGTGCCACAGAGGCTGCGTGGGCAGGTGGAAGGGCACCAGCCCCTCTTCAGCACCCTGCAGTCAGACCTGAGCAACGCCAAGGATGTCAATGAGCGGATGGTGAGGGGCCACAGCGAGCGGGACGTGGACCTGGACCGGTACCGGGAGCGGGTCCAGCAGCTGCTGGAGCGCTGGCAGGCCATACTGACCCAGATTGACCTGCGCCAGCGCGAGCTGCAGCAGCTGGGCCGTCAGAAGCGTTACTACCAGGAGAGCTACGAGTGGCTCATCCAGTGGGTCCAGGACGCCAAGGAAAGGCAGGAGCAGATCCAGTCGGTGCCCGTCACGGACAGCAAGAGTGTGCGGGAGCAGCTCCTGCAGGAGAAGGTAACGCCCGTGAGAGGGCACCCGGCGGGGCCGCCCCCCGGGGACACCTGTGTGACGGAGCTGCCCACGGGAGCCAGCTGAGGTCACTGAATTAGGGTGAACCCAGGTCGAATGATAACTCAGATCTTACCCCAAATACACGCTTACAGTCAATCCTTGTTATCTAAGCTAAAATTTATTAAAAAAGAAAAGAGAGAGCTCGTTGGTTAAAAGATCAATGTACAGAGAGACTTGGGTTCAATTCTTGAGGTCCAGATACAGAGCAGAGATGAGCTTGTAGTTGCCAAAAGTCCTTTTAGAAATAGTCCAGAGGTTATAGTCCAATGGCCACATTCAGGGTGACTCCAGTCAGTGACTGGGGATCTCAATCCTGATGGCTTAAGGTTTCCCCCTCTTGAAACCCAAAGCAGATCTGAGATGATGAAGGATCGTGTCCCAGGGTTTTTATACATTTCCTGCAGCCTTATGGCCTGAGAAAACGATTGGCTTGACTTTCCTTCTCCCAAACATCCTGGCAATTAGCACAGGGTCATTTATCCATTAAACAGTTCAGACACAGGTTCCCACAGCCTTCAAAGAGACATAGACAATTATACTCTGTCACTCAAGTGTCTTCCTAAATGTCAATATTCCCTTTTTGATCTTTGAATCAAAGCCGTAGCCATAGACAAGGCTTGTTTGCTGACATCACAAGACCTGAGCAAACATCTACTCTTCTATCTCTAACAATGCAGACTTGCATTTCAAAGCTCTATTCAAAGCTTCTATTCATTTACATCTCTTCCTAACCTGTCTCTAAAGTCCGGCCACGGGTCAGGTCAGTCTGGGAGTTAATTAACTCTTTCTGGCCCTGTCACCTTTCAATGAGATTTAATTAATTTTATTAAGATAACGTTGAAGTAAAAAGAAAACGGTACAGAGTTTAAGCATAGAAGTTTCTGGTTATCAGGGAATAAGGTACAGATGATCAAGGGGTGCGAATTTTATATTACACTCATAACGTCACAGGGCGTGACAGGGCACCCAGCGGGGATGCCCGTGACAGGGCACCCGTTGGGGACGCCCCCTAGGGGTGCATGGGGCAGGGGAGCTGGTGGCTTGCTGGCATGGGGCAATGAAAGCCAACTGTGGCAGGGTTCTGTTCCCCTGGCTGCTTTTCTCTCTGCCTGCCCATCGGCCTGGGTGGCTTTGCTGGGTGGGCTGCCTGGAGCCGAGGGGCGAGGATGCTCCGGAGTAGGGGCTGCGATGTTCACAAGTTGTCTCTCCCCAGAAACTCTTGGAGGAGTGCGACCGGAACCGGGAGAAGGTGGACGAGTGCCAGAGATACGCCAAGCAGTACATCGACGCCATCAAGGTGCGGGCCTGAGGCTCCTCCCACAATCCCACGCTGCTTCCTGGCCTGCCAGGCTGAGCCCTCTGCCCGCAGGCTCTGCAGCAGGGGTGCTGGCGCAGGCGGCTGGGGCTGGGCTGGGTTAGAGTTTAACATGGCAGCAGAGCTGGCCTGGGCGGAGTTCACTCCCATCAGGGCCCGGTGGCTGAGCGGGAGCCAGGGTACTCGGGTGTCCCAGGAGATGAGGTTTCTGTCTAGCAGAGCCCCAGGCTGCGGAGTCTGGGTCTCTGCCAGTCTCTGACATGGGCTCTTCTCCCCCAGGATTATGAGCTGCAGTTGGTGACATACAAGGCCCAGGTGGAACCCGTGGCTTCCCCAGCCAAGAAACCCAAAGTGCAGTCTGCGTCTGACAGCGTGATCCAGGAGGTGAGGGGGGCAGGCCCGGCTTGGGGGGCTCTCTGGAGCAGCCAGGGCCAGTGCAGGGCAGATCGTGGGCAGCTGGGGCTGTGGTGCTGTGGCAGCCTGGAGGAGCTGCCTCTGGACCCAAGCTGAGGGCTGCAGCCCTCCTCTGCGTATGGGCCTGGGGACTGGTGTGGGTGGTGCACAAGTGGGCCAAGCCTGGGTCAGTCCCTGGTGTCTGGCACCAAGGAGCCCATGGGAGGGGGTTGCACTGTGGACTCGTCTCCCACCCTGCCTCGGATGCGCCCGCTGACCTGTGTTTCCTGGCTGCAGTACGTGGACCTGCGGACGCAGTACAGCGAGCTGACCACTCTCACCAGCCAGTACATTAAGTTCATCAGCGAGACCCTGCGGCGGCTGGAGGAGGAGGAGGTAGGAGAGCGGAGGGTGGGGGTGGCCCAGGGCCTGGCATGCATCTAGCTGTGTTGATCTCGCTCCTTCCATAACAACAAGGAACACGGTCCATGTTTCTGCCCGTCCCGCATCACTAACGCCCAGCCCAGGCCTCTAACCCTGTGCTGATCTGGCGGCTGGCTCTGGGTACAGCAAATTGATACTCACCAAGGGCTCTGCTGTGTCCGCCCTGCCCCCGGCGCTGGCCAGGGTCTGCCAGGGCTCTGCTCGGTCGGCGGTTAGGAGGGCACTTCCCAGATACACTTAGTACAGTCAGCGTCTGTGTCAGCATGGAGCCCATCCTGCCGCGGGATCTCCGACTCCTCGTTTGTTCTCTGCTGTAACCTCTCTAATTCTTCATTTCCGCCCTTGGAAGAGGAGCCGCTTGGCCGGTGCTTTGTCTTGGGGGATGTTTGTGTTGGTTGGGATCTAATGGAGGGTAAAAAACCAGGATGACTCTGGGATTTCTGCACCAGGTACTCCCCTCTGCGCATGTCCCTCCTCAGCCTCCCTCTCTCCGCCTCACCCCATGGCCACAAGCAACCTGCTCCCAGCACCTGCTCACTGCACCTCCTGCTTCTCCTTTACCCCCTGCAGGAACTGCCCCCGGGCCCTTCTCCCGACCCACAGGGCCATCGGGGAGGGGAAAATGGGGGAACTAACGGAGACCTCACTCAGTCTAGGCAAACAGGGAGCCCAGCCCTTCCTCAAGATGAGGGAGGGGCCTGAGCTCAGCAGGGGCCCTCTGGCTCTGGAAGCACCAGGCCCTTGGTCATGGCTGCGCAGACATCATCCTGCTCACTGTGTAAGAGAAACAGGAGCCCTCAGCCCTCCGGATCAGCCCTGCTGCAGTGCGGAGCCCTGCGAGGTTGCTGCTTCCCTCTCCCTCCCCCCGAGAGAACTGGCAGCTGTAAATCCGCTCCCAGATGTCCCTACTGCTGGAAGGGGCAGCGTTTGCATGCGCCCTGGCGGGTCTCCTTCCCGCTCCACATGGCCGGCTTGCCTGGGCTGTTGGGAGTGGGGCAGTGAGGCACTGTAGAGCCAGCTCGGCAGCCCAGGGCAGAACGTAAAGCTCTCTCCAAGGACTCTGTTCTGTCCCGGTGAGGAAAGGGTTACCCTGTCCCTCTGTTGCCCTCTGCCTGGTCTCCCTTCTCTCTCTGCTGCCCGTATCTCCCACGCTTTTTCCCGGCTCTGCAGCCTGACTGGGTTCCTCACTGGCCCCGAGATGACCGTACTTTTCTGCAGCTGTTGCTTTTGTGCTGGGGCCTGCAGAGGGAGAAGGCTCCCCCTGTGGCTGCCAGGGGAGAGGCCTGCAGTGGGCACGGTGAAGGAGGGCAAGCTGCTAGCTTCTTGTCTTCATTTGCCGTGGGCTTTGCTCGTGCTCCATTGTTTGCTCTTGCTTCGTTGGTCACCCTGCTTCCTGCACAGCCGTCCCGCTTGCTGTGTCACGGTCCGTCACCCGCCTCCCTGAGCTGTACTAAGTGAGATGTAGCAGTGCCGTGTCCCCTCTGTCTGCCACACGTCTTCCAGAAGCCAGCCGGGGGCTCCAGGCCATCCCCATGCCACATCCTCCGCCCCAGCCCCAGGCCATCGCTCACCGAGCATGTGTGTGCTGCTGGTTCTGTGGTTTTCGTTGTGATTTCGTCTTCTCCCTTTGTTTTCCCTGCACTCTTCCCCCTCCAGAGGGCCGCGGAGAAGATGAAGGAGCAGGAGAGGAAGCGGCTGGCGGAGGTGGAGGCCCAGCTGGAGAAGCAGAGGCAGCTGGCCGAGGCGCACGCCAAAGCCAAAGCGCAGGCCGAGGAGGAGGCGCAGGAGCTGCAGCGCCGCATGCGCGAGGAGGTCTCCAGGAGGGAGGTGGTGGCTGTGGACGCCGAGCAGCAGAAGCAGAACATCCAGCAGGAGCTGATGCAGCTGAAGCAGATCTCCGACACCCAGATCAAATCCAAGGACAAGCTGATCGAGCAGGTGGAGCACAGCCGCAAGAGGGTGGAGGAGGAGATCCACGTCATCCGCCTGCAGCTCGAGACCTCCGAGCAGCAGAAGTCCAGCGCGGAGGCGGAGCTGCGGGAGCTGCGGGCCCGGGCCGAGGAGGCCGAGCGGCAGAAGAAGCTGGCCCAGGAGGAGGCCGAACGGCTGCGCACGCAGGTGAAGGACGAGGCGCAGAGGAAGCGGGAGGCGGAGGAGGAGCTGCAGCGCAAGGTGCAGGCGGAGAAGGACGCGGCCCGGGAGAAGCAGGCGGCCCTGCGGGACCTGGAGACGCTGCGCAGGCAGGCGGAGGAGGCGGAGAGGAGGATGAAGCAGGCTGAGCTGGAGAAGGAGCGGCAGATCCAAGTGGCTCAGGAAGTGGCGCAGAAGAGCGCGGAGACTGAGCTGCAGAGCAAGCGCCTGTCCTTTGCAGAGAAGACGGCCCAGCTGGAGATGTCCCTGAAGCAGGAGCACGTCACAGTCACCCACCTGCGGGAGGAGGCCGAGCGCCTGAAGAAGCAGCAGCTGGAGGCAGAGAAATCCAGGGAGGAGGCAGAGAGGGAGCTGGAGAAATGGCGGCAGAAGGCGAATGAGGCCCTGCGCCTCCGGCTGCAGGCAGAGGAGGTGGCTCACAAGAAGACCCTGGCTCAGGAGGAAGCTGAGAAGCAGAAGGAGGATGCGGAGAGGGAGGCCAGGAAGAGGGCGAAGATGGAGGAGTCTGCCCTGCGGCAGAAGGAGCTGGCTGAGGAGGAGCTGGAGAAGCAGAGGAAGCTGGCAGAGGGCACCGCCCAGCAGAAGTTCTCAGCTGAGCAGGAGCTGATCCGGCTGAAGGCGGAGATGGAGAACCGGGAGCAGCAACGCCTGCTGCTGGAGGAGGAGCTCTTCCGCCTGAAGAATGAGATCAGTGAGGCCATTCATAAGAGGAAGGAGGTGGAGGAGGAGCTGGCCAAGCTGCGTACCGAGATGGAGATCCTCTTGCAGAGCAAGGCCAAGGCCGAGGAGGATTCCCGTTCCACCAGCGAGAAGTCCAAGCAGAAGCTGGAAGCCGAGGCCAGCAAGCTACGGGAGCTGGCCGAGGAGGCGGCTCGGCTGCGCGCCCTGTCGGAGGAGGCCAAGCGGCAGCGGCAGCTGGCTGAGGAGGAAGCAGCCCGGCAGCGAGCCGAAGCCGAGAGGATCCTGAAGGAGAAACTGGCCGCCATCAGCGAAGCCTCCCGGCTGAAGACGGAGGCAGAGATCGCCCTGAAGGAGAAGGAGGCGGAGAACGAACGGCTGAGGCGGCTGGCGGAGGACGAGGCCTACCAGCGCAAGCTGCTGGAGGAGCAGGCAGCCCAGCACAAGCAGGACATTGAGGAGAAGATCACCCTGCTGAAGAAGTCCTCTGACACCGAGCTGGAGCGGCAGAAGAGCATTGTGGATGATACGCTGAAGCAGCGGCGCGTCATCGAGGAGGAGATCCGCATTCTCAAGATCAACTTTGAGAAGGCGTCGGCGGGCAAGACAGACCTGGAGCTGGAGCTGAGCAAAATCAAGAGCAGCGCGGAGGAGATCCAGCGCAGCAAGGAGAGGGCCGAGCAGGAGGCTGAGAAGCAGCGGCAGCTGGCCCTGGAGGAGGAGAACCGCCGCAGGGAGGCTGAGGAGAAGGTGAAGAAGATCTTGGCTGCAGAGCAGGAAGCCGCCCGGCAGCGTAAGGTGGCCCTGGACGAGGTGGAGCGCCTGAAAGCCAAGGTGGAGGAGGCCAAGAGGCAGAAGGAGCTGGCGGAGAAGGAGTCGGAAAGGCAGATCCAGCTGGCCCAGGAAGCGGCTCAGAAGAGAATTCAGGCGGAGGAGAAGGCCCACCTGGCTACAGTGCAGCAGAAGGAGCAGGAGCTGCTGCAGACGAGGCGCCAGGAACAGAACATCCTGGACAAGCTGAGGGAAGAGGCCGAGAAGGCCAAGAAAGCAGCGGAGGAAGCAGAGTTTGCACGCGTCAAGGCTGAGCAGGATGCGACCCTGTCCCGGCAGCAGGTGGAGGAGGCAGAGCGCCTGAAGCAGCGAGCTGAGAAGGAGGCGCAGGCCAAAGCCAGAGCCCAGGAGGATGCTGAGAAGCTCAGGAAGGAGGCTGAGCTGGAGGCGGCTAAGCGGGCCCAAGCCGAGCAGGCGGCTCTGAAGCAAAAGCAGCTGGCTGACGCCGACATGGAAAAGCACAAGAAGTTTGCAGAGCAGACGCTGAGGCAGAAGGCCCAGGTGGAGCAGGAGCTGACCAAGGTCAAGCTGCAGCTGGAGGAGACGGACCACCAGAAAAGCATCCTGGATGAGGAGCTGCAGCGGCTGAAGGAGGAGGTGACGGACGCCATGAGGCAGAAGGCCCAGGTGGAGGAAGAGCTCTTCAAGGTGAAGGTCCAGATGGAGGAGCTGATCAAACTGAAGACCCGGATCGAGCAGGAGAACAAGGTGCTGATCCTGAAGGACAAGGACAACACCCAGAAGTTCCTGGTGGAGGAGGCAGAGAAGATGAAGCTAGTGGCGGAGGAGGCTGCTCGCCTGAGCGTGGAGGCGCAGGAGGCCGCCCGCATGCGGAAGCTGGCGGAGGACGACCTGGCGCAGCAGCGGGCGCTGGCGGAGAAGATGCTGAAGGAGAAGATGCAGGCAGTGCAGGAGGCCACGCGGCTGAAGGCGGAGGCAGAGATGCTGCAGAGGCAGAAGGACCTAGCTCAGGAGCACGCCAAGAAGCTCCAGGAGGACAAAGAGCAGATGCAGCAGCGCCTGACTGAGGAGACCGAGGGCTTCCAGAAACTCTTGGAGGCCGAGCGCAAGCGGCAGCTGGAGATCATGGCCGAGGCCGAGCGCCTCAAGCTGCACGTGACCGAGATGAGTATGGCGCAGGCCAAGGCAGAGGAGGACGCGAAGCGGTTCAAGAAGCAGGCGGAGGAGATCAGTGAGAAGCTGCACAAGACGGAGCTGACCACCCAGGAGAAGATGACGCTGGTCCACACGCTGGAGATCCAGAGGCAGCAGAGCGATAGGGATGCGGAGAATCTGAAGAGAGCGATCGCTGAGCTGGAGAGGGAGAAGGAGAAGCTGAAGCGGGAGGCAGAGCTGCTGCAGCAGAGATCAGAAGAGGTACTGATTTTCCTGTTCCCCCTTGCTGTCATATTAATGCTGGGGGACACCCTCTGCTTAGTGTCCTAACTGAGCTGACCATGTAGAATGGCAGCCTTCAGACAGCTGACTGCGCCCACAAAATGCCAGCCAGGGTCCACAGTTCCCTTAGCAACCGACAATCCTCCATAACCCACATAGGCTGTCCGCAGACTCGTCTCACAGCCCCCAGGGTTGTTACGGGTGACGTGTCCGAGGGGACATGGGCAAAGACAAGGGGAGGATTTTCAAAAGCACCTCCACGGTTTAGCAGCCCAAGTGCCATCGACTCTCGGGGGACTTGTGCTCCCAGGTCACTGGAGTGCTCTAGGAAACCTCACCTAATGCACCAAGCCCCTGCTCCACGGACCCCGACTCTTAGCCTTGCTCCTGCAGCTCCCGTGAGCACACGCACACAGCTCACATGTGTGTGCAGTGCTAAGGCTCCAGCTGCAGTGGACCTGTAATTGACCCAGGAGTGTGTCTGAGCAGCTTTGCCCCACGCCCCCATCGGAGGTTGCTCGTCTCTAACTGGTGCTGGCAGAGTCCACCCTCCCTGCACACGGTGTGCCGCTCTCCTGCAGGCACAGGGTGTCCGCTCCCTGAGCGCCAGGCACAGACGGTGGTGACTCTAAGGTCCTTGGCCGTGTGGACATTCACCCTGCTCCTTGGGGTGCATAATGGGGCATGATTAGCTTTGTTTACCCCAACAGAAGAACAGTGTCCCTCTCCTGCTGCTTTAATCCAGTCTAGCATGCAGTAATGCCCAAACTCCTCCTCATCTTCCCACCCCACCCCGTTAGCACTAATGCACCGCAGCAGGGGGCTGGCCCGTGCACCTGTAACATAAGCCCAAGGTACTAGCCTGTAATACGACTTGCTGCTATACCCCAAGCGTTTTCTGGCTAGCGCCCTCCCACTAATGGTTATCCCTGTCTGCACCAGGTTTCTGTGGGCTCTATTTGGGGTTCAGTGGGGTGGGTCTAAGAGATGTCTCTCTGTCCCCTGCTCCAGATGCAGACGGCTCAGCAGGAGCAGCTCCGTCAGGAGACTCACATACTCCAGCAGACCTTCTCGACAGAGAAGGACAGCCTGCTTCAGAAAGAGAGGCTCATTGAGGAAGAGAAAGTCAAGCTGGAGAAACTCTTCGAAGACGAGATGAACAAAGCTCAGACCCTGAAGGCAGAGCAGGACCGGCAGCGGAAGCAGATGGAGCAGGAGAAGCAGCAGCTGGAGGCCACCTTGGACGATGCAAAGAAGAAGCAGAAAGAGGCGGAGAAAAATGTCCAGCGTAAGCAGGAAGAGCTTCAGCAGCTGGAAAAGCAGCGACAGCAGCAAGAGAAACTCCTTGCAGAGGAGAACCAGAAGCTAAGGGAGAAACTGGAACAGCTGCAAGAGGAGCACAGGGCTGCGCTGGCCCAGACTCGAGAGATCATGATCCAAACCGACGACATTCCTGAGGATGCCACGATTTTGCCTACCCAGCTGACTCCGACCAAAGCGGTGCCCAATGGCAGAGACGCCGTGGATGGCCTGGCTCAGAACGGGGAGCCGGAGTTTGCGTTTCATGGCATCCGGCAGAAGGTGCCTGCGGAGAAGCTGGTTGAGGCCGGCATCCTGGGCAGAGAGATCTTGGACAAGTTGGTGAAAGGGACGGTGACCGTGGCTGAGCTTGCGCAGAGGGATGACCTCAGGAAATACCTGCAGGGCCAGAGCAGCATCGCCGGCTTGCTTATTAAACCCACCAACGAGAAGATGAGTATCTACAAGGCCATGAAGAAACAGCTGCTGAGCCCAGGCACGGCACTCATCCTCCTGGAAGCACAAGCTGCCTCCGGCTTCATAATTGACCCAGTGAGAAACAAGAGGCTCTCTGTAAACGAGGCTGTGAAAGAAGGAGTAATTGGACCAGAGCTGCACAATAAAATGCTGTCTGCCGAGAGGGCAGTAACCGGGTACAGAGACCCCTACACCGGAGACAAGATCTCCCTCTTCCAGGCCATGACAAAAGACCTCATTGTCCAAGACCACGGCATCCGCCTGCTGGAGGCCCAGATCGCCACCGGCGGCATCATCGACCCCGTGAACAGCCACCGCCTGCCAGTGGAAGCGGCCTACAAGCGGGGCTACTTCGACGAAGAGATGAACCAGACCCTGTCAGACCCCACGGACGACACCAAGGGCTTCTTTGACCCCAACACGCAGGAGAACCTGACCTACCTGCAGCTGATGGAGAGATGCATGACTGACCCTGAGACTGGGCTCTGCCTCCTGCCGCTCACCGACAGAGCAGCCAAAGGCGGGGACCTGGCCTACACTGAGCAAGAGGCCAAAGATGTTTTCAAGAAGACCACGGTGTCTGCCCCCTTCGGCACGTTCAAAGGAAAGGCGGTGACCATCTGGGAGATCATCAACTCGGAGTACTTCACCGAGGAGCAGAGGCGAGACCTGCTACGGCAGTACAAGACCGGCAAGATCACCGTGGAGAAGATCATCAAGATTGTCATCACCGTAGTGGAAGAGAGTGAGAAGAAGAGCCAGCTGTGCTTTGAAGGGCTCCGTGCTGCTGTCCCTGCCGCTGAGCTGCTGGAGAGCAAAATCATTGACAAAGATCTCTACAACCAGCTGCACCAGGGCAAGAAGTCTGTCAAGGACGTGGCTGACGCAGATGCCATAAAGAGGTATCTGAAGGGCACCGACACCATTGCTGGCGTCCTGGTGGAGTCAACTGGGCAGAAGTTCACGCTCTATGACGCCCTGAAGAAAAACCTGCTGAAGCCAGAGGCTGCCCTGCCGCTGCTGGAGGCCCAGGCAGGCACGGGGTACATCATCGATCCCGTTAGGAACGAGACGCTCTCGGTGGACGAGGCAGTGAGAGCTGGGATTGTCGGGCCAGAGTTCCATGAGAAGCTGCTGTCTGCAGAGAAGGCTGTGACTGGCTACAAAGACCCGTACACCGGACAGACTGTCTCCCTGTTCCAAGCACTAAGGAAAGGCCTGATCCCCAGCGATACCGGGATCCGCCTGCTGGACGTCCAGCTGGCCACCGGTGGCATAGTTGACCCTGTGAACAGCCACCGCCTGCCGCTCGATGTTGCCTGTAAGCGGGGCTACTTCGACGAGGAGACAAACAAGGCCCTGTCCACTCCCAGCGACGACACCAAGGCCTTCTATGACCCCGACACTCAGGAGAACCTCACCTACACCCAGCTGCAGAAGAAATGCCGACCAGACAAGCAGACTGGCCTCTACCTGCTGCCCCTCTCAGACCAGGCCATCCGGTCACAGCAAGAGGAGGTCTACACGGACAGCCAGGCGAAGGAGTCCTTAGACAAGGCGACCCTGGAGGTGCCAGCTGGCAGCTTGAAGGGCAAGACAGTGACAATCTGGGAGCTGATCCACTCTGAGTATTTCACCGAGGAGCAAAGGAGGGAGCTGCTGCGGCAGTACAAGACCGGCAAGGTCACCATTGAGAAGATCATCAAGATAATGATCACCATCATTGAGGAAACAGAGACCAAGAAGCAGGAGAAGCTGACGTTCAGCGGCCTCCGAGCACCTGTTCCTGCTAGTGAGCTGCTGGAGTCGAGGGTCCTTAGCAAAGCCCAGTACGAGCAGCTCAGGGAAGGCAAGAAGTCGGTGAAAGACCTCTCCGAGACGGACTCTGTAAAGAGGTTCCTGCGGGGCAGCGACTGCATCGCTGGCATCTACGTGGAAGACACAAAGGAGAAACTGAACCTCTACGAAGCCATGAAGAGAAACCTCCTGAGGCCAAGCACCGCTGTCACCCTGATGGAAGCTCAGGCAGCCAGTGGGTTCCTGGTCGACCCCGAAAGGAACCAAAAGCTGTGTGTCAACGAGGCTGTGAAAGCTGGCCTCGTTGGGCCGGAGCTCCACGAGAAGCTGCTCTCTGCAGAGAAGGCCGTCACTGGGTATAAGGACCCCTACTCTGGGAACACCATCTCCCTCTTCGAAGCCATGAAGAAGGGGCTGATCCTCAAGGAGCACGGCATCCGCCTGCTGGAGGCCCAGGTCGCCACCGGCGGCATCATCGACCCCGTGCACAGTCACCGCCTCCCCGTGGAGGTGGCTTACAAGCGGGGCTACTTCGACCAAGAGATGAACCGGATCCTCTCTGACCCCAGCGACGACACCAAGGGCTTCCTTGACCCCAACACGCAGGAGAACCTGACCTACCTGCAGCTGAAGGAGAGGTGCATCGAGGACCCCGAGACCGGCCTGTACCTCCTGCCTCTGAAGCAGCCGGAGAAGCCCACGATGGTGGAGACGACACATGTGTACACGGAGGCGGAGACCCGGAAAGCATTTGAGGAAACGCAGGTCAGCATCCCCGTGGGCAGCATGGCTGGCTCCTCCATGTCCCTATGGGAGATCATGCAGTCAGACCTCATCCCCGAGGAGCAGCGGAAGCGGCTGATGGAGGAGTTCCGCTCCGGCAATGTGACCAAGGAGCGCATGATCATCATCATCATCGAGATCATCGAGAAGACAGAGATCATCCGGCAGCAGGACCTGACCTCCTACGACTTTGTCCGGCGCCGGATCACGGCTGACGACCTCTATGAGGCCAGGATCATCTCCCTGGAGATATACAACGTGCTGAAGCAGGGCTCCAAGACCATCCGAGAGATCCTGGAGATAGAGACCGTCTGGAAATACCTGTACGGAACCGGCTGCGTAGCTGGCATCTACATCCCCTCCACCAAGCAGAAGCTCAGTGTCTATCAGGCCCTGAAGAAAGGGCTGATCAGCCCTGAGGTAGCCCGCTCCCTGCTGGAGGCCCAGGCTGCCACTGGCTTCATGATCGATCCCATAAAGAATGAGATGCTGACGGTAGACGAAGCTGTCAGGAAAGGAGTGGTGGGGCCGGAAATCCACGACCGGCTGCTGTCCGCGGAGAGAGCTGTGACTGGCTACAGGGACCCGTACAGCGAGCAGAAGATCTCACTCTTCCAGGCCATGAAGAAGGATCTGATCCCCGCTGAGGAAGCCCTCCGGCTGCTGGATGCTCAGCTAGCCACTGGCGGCATCATCGACCCGTTCCTGGGGTTCCACCTGCCTCTGGAGGTCGCCTATCAGCGTGGCTTCTTCAGCAAGGAGACTTGCGACAGGCTGTCAGAGCCCAGCGAGGTCCGGAGCTACGTGGACCCTTCCACGGATGAGAAGCTCAGCTACGTGCAGCTCCTCAAGCGGTGCCGGAAGGACGAGAACAACGGCCAGCTGCTGCTGCCCCTGTGCGACACGAGGAAGCTGACCTTCCGGGGCCTGAGGAAGCAGATCAGCGTGGAGGAGCTGGTGCGGTCCCAGGTCATGGACGAAGTGACAGCCCAGCGCCTCCAGGAAGGCTTAACCTCCATCGAAGAAGTCTCCAAAAACCTTCAGAAGTTCCTGGAGGGCACCAGCTGCATCGCTGGTGTCTTCATGGACTCCACCAAGGAGCGGCTCTCCGTGTACCAAGCCATGAAGAAAGGCATCATCCGGCCTGGCACAGCTTTCGAGCTCCTGGAGGCCCAGGCAGCCACTGGGTACGTGATCGACCCCATCAAGGGCTTCAAGCTGACGGTGGAGGAGGCGGTGCGGATGGGCATTGTGGGCCCAGAGTTCAAGGACAAGCTCCTTTCGGCGGAGAGGGCGGTGACCGGTTACAAAGACCCCTACTCGGGCAAACTGATCTCCCTCTTCCAGGCCATGAAGAAGGGCCTGATCCTGAAAGATCATGGGATCCGTTTGCTAGAGGCCCAGATCGCCACGGGAGGCATTATCGATCCAGAGGAAAGCCATCGCCTGCCCGTGGAGATGGCCTACAAGCGGGGCCTGTTCGACGAGGAAATGAACGAGATCCTCCTGGACCCCAGCGACGACACCAAGGGCTTCTTTGATCCCAACACCGAGGAGAACCTGACCTACCTGCAGCTCATGGAGCGGTGCATCACTGACCCGGAGACTGGGCTGTGCCTACTCCCTCTGAAGGAGAAAAAGCGGGAGAGAAAGACCTCGTCCAAGTCGTCTGTCCGCAAGCGCAGGGTGGTGATTGTCGACCCAGAGACGGGGAAGGAGATGTCGGTTTATGAAGCCTACCGCAAAGGCCTCATCGACCACCAGACCTACCTGGAGCTCTCTGAGCAAGAGTGTGAGTGGGAAGAGATCACCATCTCCTCCTCGGACGGGGTGGTCAAGTCCATGATCATCGACAGGAGGTCCGGGCGACAGTACGACATCGACGACGCGATTGCAAAGGGCCTGATTGATCAGTCTGCCCTGGACCAGTATCGCTCCGGCACCCTGTCCATCACCGAGTTTGCAGACATGCTCTCTGGAAACGTGAGTGGCTTCCGATCAAGATCTTCTTCTGTTGGGTCCTCTTCCTCCTACCCCATAAGCCCAGCCCCTGCGAGAGCTCAGCTGACATCCTGGAGCGACCCTGCTGAAGAGACCGGTCCGATTGCTGGGATCCTGGACACGGACACCCTGGAGAAAGTGTCCATCACGGAGGCCATGCACCGCAATCTTGTAGACAACATCACTGGACAGCGGCTGCTGGAGTCCCAGGCCTGCACCGGAGGCATCATCGACCCCAGCACTGGGGAGAAATTCTCTGTTGCTGATGCAGTCAACAAGGGCCTGGTTGACAAAATCATGGTGGACAGGATCAACCTTGCTCAGAAGGCCTTCTATGGCTTTGAGGATCCAAGAACCAAGACGAAAATGTCAGCCGCCCAAGCCTTAAAGAAGGGCTGGCTGTACTACGAAGCCGGCCAGCGGTTCCTGGAGGTACAGTACCTGACGGGTGGGCTGATTGAGCCCGACGTGCCAGGCCGGGTCTCGCTCGATGACGCGCTGCAGAAAGGCACAATCGACACACGCACAGCCCAAAAGCTGCGGGACGTGAACACCTACTCCAAGTATCTCACCTGCCCCAAAACGAAACTCAAGATCTCCTACAAGGATGCAATGGACAGAAGCATGGTTGAGGAGGGAACAGGCCTGCGCCTGCTGGAAGCTTCCTCCCAATCCAGCAAAGGATACTTCAGCCCCTACAACGTCAGTGGCTCGGGCTCCACCTCTGGCTCTAGATCGGGCTCCCGAACAGGATCTAGATCAGGCTCCAGGCGAGGGAGCGTTGATGCCACCGGCTCCGGCTTCTCCATGACCTTCTCTTCCTCCTCCTACTCTTCCTCAAGCTACGGACGCAGATACACATCTGGTCCCCAGAGCAACGTGGATGCTGCTGAACTCACTCTCGCCTTGTGCAGCCTAAATGGGAGCTGCGGATGGGAAGCAAACAGGAAGCTCCCCGACCTGCAGAGGCCTCAGCTGACAGTGGCATAAAGTCCTCTCCCTGCCTGCCCCAGCCCCCCAAAACACTGAGAAACCTTCCCATTTATCCTGCTCTGCATGTGGTGAAGCTACTGGCTAATCATCCGATTATTATTTTTAAACCCCAATTTTCTTCCAAAGCAGTGCCTAAAGTTTAACCAAAAAGAGGAGACTAATATATATTAATATGTATGATTGTTGGGACAGTATTTGTATATTTAGCGGTGAGAGAGAACACACTACCCTCCAGCTCAGTAACCCAGGAGCTTGCTTCGGTTCGTACCATCTGCAGAGTCGACTAACCCAGCCACCACCGAGCCGCTCCCACAGCCCGGCAGAACCTGCCAACAGGTTTGCATTTTTGATCCTAACCAGCTAGTGACTTTTTTTATTAACTCTGCCAGCTTCCTCCCCTACCATCCCCAGAGGAGGAGAGGGCACTGTCCCCAGCTCTCAGACCTGCTGCTCATGCCAGCTGCCCTCCCCCTTCCCGGGAAAAGAGACTGTGACCTTGGACCCTGGACTGACCACACTGTCCCTCAGCGCTTTGGCCCAGGACAGTGACCTCTGCACACCAGCTCTGGAGCCGTTGCCTGGATCCTTTCTGCTGGCCTTCGGTGGGGCAGAGGAGGAGGCTGCTGTCTGCTACCTGCCCCCTCCCAAGAGCTCCTCAGCCTGCCTCCCAGAACTCCCCACAGCCGCTGTGGCCTCGGCACTCAGACTGTAAGTGCATGCTGGGGCTGCCTCTGTGCTTTCACAGAGCCTGCTGCCATGGGGATGGATCTGCCTGCCTCTCTGCTCCACAGCTTCACCCCCCAAGAGGTTTTACGTTGCATCTGCGCCTCCTCCTCCAGCCTGCTTGTTCACTCTGACGCATTCCATCATGCTTTGCTTTTCCGGCCCAAGTTCCCGGGGAATCTTACATTGCCGTGTGCTGCTGTTGGCCAGTGGCTATGTCTGCATGTGTGTGTCTGTCTGTCTGTCTCTGTCTCTCTCCGTGTATCTGGGAAGTGCCCTGTACAAGGTTGATTGTTTAGACTGAATCATGAGACTAATGAATTGAGAGGTATTTATCAGAACCCCTCTGCCAGCCTGGCAGCACGGCTGGCCAGAGCCTTGACAAACCAGCCCCAGTCCCTGCGCGCACACCTGTATGCACGCAGGTTTCTGTGCCCAGGTCCCATGCCAGCTGTGGTGGAAGCCTGCTAGACACCCCCCCATACCCTTTGCTAAATGGGGTTCTTGCAGAATGTCTTACCTTGGATGCAAAGCGAGAGGCTTTGTAGCAGCTGTAAATTTCAAGGTCTGCCTGGCTCGGAGGGGGTCGTAGTCCAGCACAGCAGCGTGGAGGTGCTGACTTTGTTAAAACTCCGATTCTTACTTTCCTTTCTCACCTTGATTTCTTTCCCTCTTCATTTGTCTGCCATGTTTTCCCACCTGTAATGATGCTCTCTCTCTCTGTCAGACATCTTTTTCCAGTCCCACCAAAGAAGTCCCCTTGCCACTGGGAGAATTCCTTAGCTGGGTCTCTGACGTTAGCAAGTCCTGGATCAGTTCCCGGGGAGCCCCGGACTCAGCAGCTCCTCGGCGGCACTCCTCCACACAGGTAACTCCAACCGCTTTTGAGTCTCTGTGTTTGGAGACTGGGCTTTCTGCAAATCTAGTGCTCGCTGCACTCACCTGGAAGTTGTGTTCCCCAGGCTTCGGAGCACTGGGGCGTCGACATGCCTTGGAGCAGTTTGAAGGTGCGCTGGTTCCACACGAACTAGCTTGTGGCCATTGCTGTGCTCTCAGGTGGGCTTGGGGTAAAATAACCTACAATTCCGCACTGAATTGGTTCTGAGCACCTGCAGCTCCCGTTGTCTGCAGTGACGTGAGCTGTCCGGTCGTGGTACCAGTCAGTGGCCCACAGCGTCAGGGGTGTTTTATATCATCTATCTTCGGCGTGACCTTCCGCAGGGGCTAACAGCTAGAGGGTGCTAGCTTGCTGGGGGGAGGGCGAGAGATGGGGACAGATGGGGTGTGGGTGAGCGTATCTGTGCAGCGTCCTTGGCTCTGTTTGATGGTGTCATCTCATGAACAAACCCTCCGATCTCATCCCACCCTTTTCTTTATTTTGTTTACTTTGTTGTAGTGTTGCTGGATGTCCATTCCAACTGTCCTCCCCGCTGCCGTGGAGCCCGTACCCCCGTGCTGGGGGGAAGTGGGACAGCACTGAGGACTCCCCCTCCCTTTGCACTGGTCCAACGGGCCCAGTCTGAGACTCTGAGAGGCAGCACCCCTCCAGGCAGCCCGTGCACAGCCACTTGGAGCTGCTGGAGCTGTCCTTCCCCGCCAGCACTGAGAGCTGATCCTCTGTCCCCGGTCCTGAAGACTGGGGCGTGCCTGGGGCTGCTCTGGAGACCTGCAGCCCAGCAAAGATGGCAGCAGAATGCCTGGGGGGAGGTGTCCGTGCAGAGCCTGGGCGAGCTTGCTGCCTGCTCTCACACACGCACGTGTGCCTGATGCAGGACCTGCACGGCGACCCCCAGCCTGTCTCGCCCGCTCCCATTCTCAGCAGCCCCCGGGGCGGAAAGGTGCTCCGCCCTCTGTCTGCAGCGCTAAGAGCCGTGAAGGCCCCCTGGGGCTCAGCCCTGGCTTGTGATGTAATTGTACATGCGGGGCTCCCCCTTCGGGCGAGCCCTGGCTTCTAGGGCCTTCCCAGCTCCAGCTCCCCAGACAAGGGCACAGACACCTCCGGACTCCTTGCACTAGTACGGCCTTTCCCCTCCCCCATCACCAGCAACGGGCAAAGAACGGCATGTGTCATGTTCCAGCAGCGACCCCTCACGCGTGTGCATCCAAACCCATTTCTGCTCCTCCTCCTCCCCCCCCCGCCGCCCGCTCTCATTGGCTACATGTAAATCAAGTCATGTTATCCCTCCTCATTTCTCACTATATTATTCTCATTATCCAGTTTTTGCTTTTGCATGATGTACTAACAGGGGCGATTGTGTAACATATTCCAGCCTGAGCCGGGGCGCCCGGTCCCAGCTCCCTCCCCTTGGGCGCTGGGCTCCCCTGGCTCCCGCTTGTTTCTGTTCAGGGCAGCAAGGGCTGATTAACAAGCCAAATGCATCTCTCTTTTTGGGGGGCAAAACACTAAAACCTGACTTGTATATACCGTGAAGTGTTTGTAAAACATGCAGTATGGACCCAGGCCCTCTCCACAGGGAGGGCAGTAAAGGAGATTATCGGAAACCGGCCGGCAGCTCTGCGTGCTCTGTTCACAGCGTTCTCACTCTCGTGCCCAGGGATTCCACAGCCCTGGCCTCGCCGGAACCCTGCAAGGCAGAGCCCCCAGCCAGCTCAGTCTGCTTCCACTCCCCTGGCCTCCTAAACGTGGTTATTCCGGCGCCGCTGCCCGAGTTGTGAGCTGTGTTCGTCCCAAAGAGCTCCCCCCAAGCCCTCCAACTCTGATCCTCACGTGGCTCCCAGCCCTGCAGTAGCTGAGCCCCTCCCAATTCTCACCCACCCCCAGAGGCAGGGTAGAGCTGTTCTCCCATGGGATAGCTGGGAACCGCGCCACGGAGGCTAAGTACCTGGGCCAAGAGCGCCCACAAAGTCTGTGGCAGAGTGAACCCAGATTTCCCTCTGGAACCCAGGTCTCCCAAGGCCTCGGCTAGAATCCCAGCCGCTGGGCCTGCTGCTCAGCTCGCCCGTATTCCCTGAGGCATATAGGTTCTTCTACAGAGGGGGGAGATTTCTCCAGTGGGGAGAAACCCAGATGGTGCCCCTGCTGCAATGTTTCCTACTACCTGCCTGGCTCTGGCTGCAGGCCCTTGTGCGTATTGGATTCTGGGGCCGCGGCCCGGTTTCCTGGGACATGGCGGAGGTGCAGAAAGCAAGCTCAGCTAATAACGCTGGTGCCCTGAAGGGCTGCTCCTTTCCTCCGTTGCTGGAGCGTGGGCTGGGCCCTCCTGGGTGCTCTGCAGCCTGCGCACAGGAACGGTCGCACTTTGCTGGGCTGAGCGGGACAAGCGAGCGTGGAAAGAGCTGGTCTGTGCCGGTAGAGCTAGCCCTGCAGGCGCTGGGTTCTGGGCAGTAGCCCTGGGAACAGGAGCGCTGCGAGGTACCGGAGTACTGCGTGCTGTTTAGAAGGGACCCAGGAAGGAGCTAACATGGAGGCTGCAGCAGGAGCAACGACAGAATTCAGGCAGCAGTCGTACCTTGTCAGTCCCTGAATCTTCCCAAAGGGAGGGAGGACGCTGCAGGCACTCTGCCCTCACTAAATCCTTCTCTGCGGGCCGTGCACCCGCCTGCCGCCGAGATAGGACCTAGGGTAACAAGGGGATGGCCAGCCGGGGAATGGCCAAGCAAAGCTCTCAGCTGTGTGAGATGCCCATGGGGCCTGAAACATGGGGCCACCCCCTTCAGCAGCAGAGGGGTGTTTTCAAGAGTGTCTGCAAGAACCAATTCCTGCAGCCTCACCTCTTCCCTGCCTGGCCAGCACGAGCAGGCCTGTCTCCGCTCAGCCCTCGGGCCCAAGGAAAGACCAGCTTCTTTTCTGCATCCCGCCCGGCTTGAGCTGGAGCCTGGACAGGGGGCAGCCACCTGGATGCCCCTTGTATGTTACGGGTCGTCAGTTCAAAGCGGAGTCCCTCCCTGCAACAAGGTGAACCAAGGCTGCTTCTCTGACCTCGCGGCGGGGGGTCCCCGGTGCTGTTCCTGGGCCTGCAGGAGCCCCAGCCTGCAACACTATGGGGCGGGGTGCTGGGGGCAGGAGCCTGGGCCTGGGGTTGCCTCAGGCCTGTCCCCTAGGGAGCAGCTGGGCCTCTTCGCGAAGGGCAGGGAGTGACGGAGCTGGGAGCAGGGCTGCTCCAGAAACCACCAAGCTGGGGAGCAGAGCTCCCCGGGGTGGGTCTGCCCCGTTGCAGCCCCCCAGCCAGCCCCCAGGCTCCCCCACGGGGAAGCCACGCGGCACTGTATCTTCTCCTCGGGCCTTAATCCACCCAGCCGCCGAGAAACCTCCATGGCCCCTCCGGCCCCTATTGTACCCTCCCTCGTCTGACCCCCAGCCCCACCTGAGAATCCCCTCTGGGGAATGGGTTTGGGCCTGGGGAGGGGGCATTTGGCCCACAGTTCCCCCAACTCCAAGGCCCCTCTCAGAGCTCCCCTCAGCATCAGCCCCCCGCCCTGCAAGACACCCCTCTGGGCCAAGCCCCCTTTCCCGCACCCCACAGATCTCTGAGGGCCACACTCCTCCCCTTGTCCTGCCCACCTCTCCTCCCCGCACATCCCCTCAGGGTCAGTCCCCCCCGATTCCCCTCCAGGTCAAACGCTGCCTCCCCATGCAGAGAAACCCCTAAAGCCCAGACCCGCCCCCAGGACCATTTCCCCCTCGCACAGACACCTCCGGGCCAAACGCTTCCCCCCGAAAACCCCCTCAGGGCCAAACTGCCCCCAGACACCGAGAACCCGTTCAACCAACCTCCCCGCAAGCACAGCCGGCCCCCGCTCCCCCACCCCCAGACGTTAGCCCACAGGAGGGCTCCGGTGCTGAACCCCTGCAGCCGGGGGTGCCAGGCCAGGGCCCTCCCCAAGCTGGCGCCTGGCTCTTTACCCGGGGTTCCTCTCGGCTGCTGGGGGGGTCTGTGCTCCCCTGAGCTCCCCCCAGCCAGCGAAGCCCGGGGCAGGGCCGTGGCCAGCGGCACGGGGGCTCCCGCGGTGGCCAGGCCAGGGAAACGCTGCAGCAGCCCGGCCTTGGGCCCTCAGGGCTATGGAGAGCAGGAGCCACACCCGCCAGGCTCGAGGGCCAAGTGCGATGGCCGCATGCCTGCTCGGTGCCAAGCATGTGCCAGAAACGCCAGGCTGAGGGGCTCCAGCGGGCCGCAGGAGCCAGTCCAAGCGAGCCCAAGTCTGCAGCACTGGCCACCCTGCCCCTTGCTGGGGAGTCGGGTCCCAGAACTCCCGCCTCGGGCCGCGTCCCCAGGGTTTCGCCTTCCCCCCGAGCCTGGCTCAGGGCCGGTTCCCCGTCAGTGGCAAGCTGCTGCCAGTAAAGGGCTAGCCAAGGGCCAGCCCGGTGACTGCACTTACAGCCACCCCTAAACCGCTGGCATGCAGCCCCTTCCCCACGGCAGGACCCCGGACAGCTCTGTTCTGTGTCTCCCCACAAGCGCGACTGGCCCCGGTTCTGACCTGAGGCGCGGCGGGGCCAGGGGCCAGAGCCCGGCTGCTGGGGGCGTCCCGGGGTGGTGTGGCGCGTGGGCGTGGGTGCTGGGTAAGGTCAGGAGCTGGCAGCGGAGGCGGGGTGAGAGAGTGGGGCGGTGGGAGGCGCCATCGCGTCCACCTTGGCGTGGAGACACAAGACCCAGGCCTCGCGCTGCCGGGGAACGGCCTGACGCCTCCATCCAGCACGACACGGTGGCAAAGCCTGTGGGCCCCTGGACACGAGTGCGATGGCAGCGGGCTGGGAGGCAGGAGGCTGGGAGGCTCCCGGCCTCTGCCCCGACTCACGGTCAGCGAGAGCTGTGCTCCCAGCGCTGTGTAGCCGGGGGCTAGGTGTGATTGTTGCAGCCGCATGCACGGCAGTCTCTGGCCTCAGAGTGGGGCTCCTCCTGCCAGGGGCAAGCTGCCGCTGGAAACCCCCCGGCCCGAAAGCGTGCTCCGCTCTGGCCTGCCCTCCTGGGGCAGAGCTGGGCAGCCCTTCTCCACGGGGCTCTGGGAGCTGGGGTGTCGGGGGATGTTTTGGGGCCCCACATTACCAGGAGGGGGACGACTCAGGGGCTGGAGGGGGCTGCGTTACGGGCATGTTTCGCATGGCCCAGCGAGGAGAGAGCAAGCCGCAGCGGTCAGAGGGCTGTGAGCCCCAAAGGCCTGGCTTCGCTAGCCCGCGCTCCCTGCTGGACCAAGGAGCCCAGTCGGCTGACAGGGTGCTGAGCTGACGCCCCGGGCCGTGTCTGGCCGCCCATGCGATGCCGCCCCGCACGCTCCAAGTCCAGCACAGCGGGAGAGGGATGAGCATGCGCCCACGCAGAGGGACTCGCATGGTCGGTGCTTGCCTAAGGGAAGGGGTGGACAGCTCTGGCCCGGAGCATGGGACAGGCCTGGCCCCAGGGCACTGAGCTGGCACTGGGAGGAGCCATTAACTGCAGGGAGGTGAGGGGCTCATGGGCCAGACGAGGCTGGCCGAGCACGGGGCTTTGGGGCTGAGAGGCGGCCACTTTCTCAGGCACTTTGCTCAGACGGGGCGGGAGGGCAGGGTCAAGGCAGAGTTTGTGAAGGAGCAGGGGGACCCAGCCCAGGGGCAGGGGGCGGCCCACAGGGCCAGTAACTGAGCCCAGCTGGAAGAGCAAGGGGAGGGGAAGAGGTCCTAGGAGGAGGCACTGCAGCATTCCTGTGGGCCTGGCTGAGTCAGGACGGCTGGGGGCAGGGAGGTAAGGCAGGGGGACGTGCGGGGGTGTAACGAGGCTGGTTCTGGTGGGGCCCCACGGAGAGGCGCCAATTCAGGACAAACTGCTTCAAGCAGGGCAGTCACAGCCCCAGGCTGGGGTTCCCGTGCACACCAAGGCAAACCAAACCAGACAGACAGAGAAGACTTTGGTCTCACCCCACTGGCTAACCACAAGTCACACCAGCAATTCCCTCAGACACTCCAGTTTCCCAGTATCCCCACCAGTGCCACTCGTTATGAGGACGAATGGTTATGAAAACCAACACCCCAGTAAAAGAAAAAAGGTTCCCTCAATCCCAAAGGACCAAGCCCCAGACCCAGGTCGATATACAAATCAGATCTTACCCCCAAATCACGCTGTCGCCAATCCTTTCAAATCTAAAATCTAAAGGTTTATCCAGAAAAGGCAAAGGATAGAGATGAGAGCTAGGATGGGTTCAATGGAATCAATGACAGACAGTGACGGCCAAGTTCTTGGTTCAGGCTTGTAGCAGTGAGGGAATAAACGGCAGGTTCAAATCCAGTCTCTGGAGAACATCCCCAGCTGGGATGGGTCCGTCAGTCCTTGGTTCAAAGCTTCAGTCTGTAGCCAAGTCCCTCCAGAGGTCAGAAGCAGGATTGAAGACCAGATGGAGGAGCTACAGCAGCGTTTTACAGTCTCTTGCCATGTGGTCTCTGCTTTCTGTGTCCCAAAGACAAGCTCCCCATCCCATGGCCTGGAAACTCCTCAGAGTCCTGTCCCTAGGCAGGTCCCTGCACACCTGGCTGAGTCCCAAGGGGTGTCTGCCTTCTCTCAATGGGTCAGTTGTATAGCGGATGGTCCTTAATGGGCCATCCAGCAGGCTAGGCAGAGCTGACACCAACTTGTCTGGGGAGTCACCCAGAAGCAGAGCAGAAGTTTGAACTACAGACAGTACAGAGCCAATATTCATAACTTCAACTACAAAAATGAGACACACACACAGACAGCATCATCCTAACCAGCCAACCATCACCTTGTCTGAGACACCTCATTTGACGCCCTTTATACAAGATTTGGTGCCACGACAGGATCTTGGTTGCAACCATGTTCTATATGGTCCAAGTTCAAGTCAATAACATGATGGGGTCAGACAGATACTATCCCGGACTGGGGCAGAAGGAAGCTGCAGGAATGGCAGAGGCGAGAGGAGAGCTGGAGCAGAGGTGAGACTGGACGGGCAGGCAGAGGGACGAGGGGATGAGGAATGAACCCCAACCCCCAGTGCAGCTGCTGAGATTCTGGATCGGAGTGTGGTGCGCACGGTGGACCGTTGAGGCCTCCCTGCAGGCCCCTGGCTGGTCAGTACACTGGGCAGGGTGAGGCACTGTGCTCACATGTAGGTTTTGGAGGGGGCGGCCAGGGTTGGACAAGGGGCTGAGAGTCATGGGCCAAGGTGCTCAAGGGCTCAGTCACTGGGCAATGCCCTGAGGGGCGAGGTGGGTGGGGTGCTCAGACGAGGCACGTGACAGTGCAGGGGGGCTTTGGGATTCAGAGGAGGAGATGTTAGAAAATAGGGAATGGAGGTGGGGGGTCAACATGCTCCATCCTCAGTGAAAGGAGGCGCGTGCGACAGGGCAGAGAATGAACCGGGGGAGGAGAGAGGGCTCTGGGTGGTCACAGATTTAGAGACCAGAAGGGACCATTGTGATCACGCAATCTGACCCCCTGTGTGACAAAGGCCAGGGAACTGCTCCAAATCAGTCCAAGGCCAGGGCTTTAGGAAAAAAAGCCCATCCTGATTTGGCAGTGGCGGAGAATCCACCATCACCCTGGTAAATTGTTCCATGGATTAGTGACCCTCGCTGGTACAAACCTAGGCCTTATTTCCAGTCTGAAGGTGTCTAGATTCAACTTCCAGCCATTGGCTCGTATTAGACCTTCCTCTGCTAGACCGGATAGTCCACTGTCAAATATTTCTTCCCTGTGTAGGTGCTTATAGACTGCAGGTCTCTACGTAATTCTGCATCTTGGCAGGGGGGTTAGACGAGGGGACACCAACTCTCTGGTTCTCAGCCACCCCGAACCTTCTCTTTGTTAAGCTAAGTGGACTGAGCTCCTTGAGTCTATCGCTCTACGGCAGGTTTTCTAACCCTTTAATCATTCTTGAGGGTCACCCCTGACCCTTCCTGAACATCCTTCCTGAACTTGGGCTCCAGAACTGGACCCAGGATTCCAGCAGTGATCACAAGGGTGCCCAATACAAAGGTATGATAACCTCTCTGCTCCCGCTCCTGGTTCCCCAGTTTATACACCCCAGGATCGCATCAGCATCAGGATCCTTTGGCCTCAGTCGCACAAGGAGCTCATGGTCAGGGCTTGATGATAGTTGATGGTCAGATAGTTCATGGTCAGTGTTGATGATAATCCACCACGACCCCCAAACCCTTCTCAGAGTCACTGCTTCCCTGGAGAGAGCCCGCAGCCACTAAGCATGGCCCCAGCTTACCAAGCGACCCAGAGCTGGTACCCGCACAATCTAGGGCACCCGCCCTTACCCCGTTCCTAGGGCTCAGGGCGTAACCTTCTCCGGGTTTGCAGGACCTTTTCCCAGTGAAAGAGCCTTACCCAGTAATATTCTTGTCCTCTATTTATTCACACTCATCAAGCAGAATACACACGCTAAGCATACAGTGCTCTGCTCACCAATCCTGGCCAGGCAGGCGGCCTTTCCCTGTTGGCCAGGCAAGGTCGGTTGCTGCACGTCACAGTCGTGCAGAGGATTCTTAGCAGCTCTGATCTTAGGCTGTGTCTCAGAGGTGAGTTCTTCTTCTTCCCGGTCTTTCCTTCTTCTGTTTCTTGTGTTCTTTCTGCCGGTCTCCTTCTTGGACCCCAGTTTATATAGTGAAACTTGAGTCTTGCTTAGCTGTGCCGTAACCAGTCATTTTACTAACCAATCCTAGCATATTGTAACAAAATTCTCTAACCAATCATACCCCACCACCTTAATTGATTTACATTTGGCAAAATTAGTTACGTAACAGACAGAAACAATCAAAGAACCAGACAGGGATCGTACAGACAAACAATCGGGCAATGGGGACCATAAAGATAAAACAATAAAGAATTGAAGGTTTCACACCCACATCCATTGGTAAGTGATTGCTTGCCAGGCAGAATGCCGTCACACTAAGTTTTCTTTAACCATCTTTATCTGGTGGTGGGGGGTGCCACTGGGACAGGAGCCTTCGGAACAGCCGGAGAGGACAGTGTTTAAGGTAATGTACAAGGGATGTGGGGCTGTGACTTCCTGCTTCTTGGCTCCTGGCTGCTGCAGTCCTAAGGTGGCTGCAGACAAAGGCCTCAGGCCTCACGATGTGGCTGGAGGAAGTGGCCTCATGCTTACAGAGCGAGATCAGTGACTGCCTCTTCGTTATTTGCCACCCCGCCCATTTGTGTGTCACCTACATACGTTGTCAGTGATGAGTTTATGTTTTCTTCACGGCCATTGATAAAGATGCCAACTAGTGTAGGGCCAAGCCGTGCTCCCTGCAGGGCCCCACTAGAAACAGGCCGACTCAGTGATGACTCCCCATTTCCCGGTACATTCGGAGACCTGGCCAGTCACTGCTCCCAGGAGACGTCGAAAGTATTTTAGTGGGTTAATTAGCACGTCATGTGGTACCAAGCCCCTACTGTAGGCTTGGCAAGGAGCAAGCTGCAGTTCCAGGGTTCCTTATGTTCAGGTTACCCATGGCACCCGCTGGACACTGGTGGCATCCAGGTGCCATTAGACCTCCCCCAGGATGGCTGGCACGGCAGAGGACAGGGTGTCACAGCTCAGCAACCTCCCCTACATTCCCTGGTGCTGGTAGCACCCTCCGGACTGGCACTGGCAGCCTCCAGTCTGTTCTCGTGGCCTTGGGGCAGGCTGGTCTCATCAGGCCACACACACACACACACATACACTGTTAGGCCTCCCCTGAGCCTGGCGGTCTCTGTTTTCCCCTGGACGGGTGATGGGTAAGGCTAAGATTTTGTCACAGATATTTTTAGTAAAAGTCACGGCCAGGTCACGGGCAATAAAGAAAAATTCACGGAAACCTGTGACCTGTCTGTGACTTTTACTGAATATATGCTTGTCAAAATGGGGCCGTGTGGGGTCCCCACACCGCCTTCAGGGGGCCAGCCTTGGAGCTGCGGCATCCCCACACCATGCTCGGAGGCCCAGCTTGGAGCTGCGGGGTCCCCACATCGCCCTCGGGGGGCCAGGCTTGAGAGTTGGGTTACAGAGCGTGGAATCAGAAGAACATAAGAACAGCCCTACTGGGTCAGACCAAAGGTCCGTCCAGCCCAGGGTCCTGTCTACCGACAGTGGCCAATGCCAGGTGCCCCAGAAGGAGAGAACCTAACAGGTAATGATCTAGTGATCTCTCTCCTGCCATCCATCTCCACCCTCTGACAAACAGAGGCTAGGGACACCATTCCTTACCCATCCTGGCCAATAGCCATTAATGGACTTAACCTCCATGAATTTATCCAGTTCTCTTTTAAACCCTGTTATAGTCCTAGCCTTCACAACCTCCTCAGGCAAGGAGTTCCATAGGTTGACTGTGCGCTGAGTGAAGAAGAACTTCCTTTTATTTGTTTTAAACCTGCTACCTATTAATTTCATTTGGTGGCCCCTAGTTCTTATATTATGGGAACAAGTAAATAACTTTTCCTTATTCAGGTTTCAGAGTAGCAGCCATGTTAGTCTGTATCCGCAAAAAGAAAAGGAGGACTTGTGGCACCTTAGAGACTAATGCTCAAATAAATTTGTTAGTCTCTAAGGAGCCACAAGTCCTCCTGTTCTTTTTCCTTATTCGCTTTCTACACCCCACTCATGATTTTATAGACCTCGATCATATCCCCCCTTAGTCTTCTCTTTTCCAAGCGGAAAAGTCCTGGCCTCTTTAATCTCTCCTCATATGGGACCCGTTCCAAACCCCTCATCATTTTAGTTGCCCTTCTCTGAACCTTTTCTAATGCCAGTATATCTTTTTTGAGACGAGGGGACCACATCTGTACGCAGTATTCAAGATGTGGGTGTACCATGGATTTATATAAGGGCAATAAGATATTCTCCGTCTCATTCTCTATCCCTTTCTTAATGATTCCTAACATCCTGTTCGCTTTTTTGACTGCCACTGCACACTGCGTGGACATCTTCAGAGAACTATCCGCGATGACTCCAAGATCTTTCTCCTGATCAGTTGTCGCTAAATTAGCCCCCATCCTATTGTATGTATAGTTGGGGTTATTTTTTCCAGTGTGCATTACTCTACATTTATCCACATTAAATTTCATTTGCCATTTTGTTGCCCAATCACTTAGTTTTGTGAGATCTTTTTGAAGTTCTTCACAGTCTGCTTTGGTCTTCACTATCTTGAGCAGTTTAGTCTCATCTGCAAACTTTGCCACCTCGCTGTTTACCCCTTTCTCCAGATCACTTATGAATAGGTTGAATAGGATTGGTCCTAGGACCACTAGTTACCCCTCTCCATTCTGAAAATTTACCATTTATTCCTACCCTTTGTTCCCTGTCTTTTAACCAGTTCTCAATCCATGAAAGGTTCTTCCCTCTTATCCCATGACAACTTAATTTACGTAAGAGCCTTTGGTGAGGGACCTTGTCAAAGGCTTTCTGGAAATCTAAGTACACTGTGTCCACTGGATCCCCCTTGTCCACATGTTTGTTGACCCCTCAAAGAACTGTAATAGATTAGTAAGACATGATCTCCCTTTACAGAAACCATGTTGACTTTTGCCCAACAATTTATGTTCTTCTATGTGTCTGACCATTTTATTCTTTACTATTGTTTCAACTAATTTGCCCAGTACTGACGTTAGACTTACCCGTCTGTAATTGCCAGGATCACTTCTAGAGCCCTTCTTAAATATTGGCGTGACATTAGCTATCTTCCAGTCATTGGGTACAGAAGCTGATTTAAAGGACAGGTTACAAACCATAATTAATAGTTCCGCAATTCCCCATTTGAGTTCTTTCAGAACTCTTGGGTGAATGCCATCTGGTCCCGGTGACTTGTTACTGTTAAGATTATCAATTAATTCCAAAACCTCCTCTAACGACACTTCAATCTGTGACAATTCCTCAGATTTGTCACCTACAAAGGACGGCTCTGGTTTGGGAATCTCCCTCACATCCTCAACCATGAAGACTGCAGCAAAGAATTCATTTAGTTTCTCTGCAATTACTTTATTGTCTTGAAGTGCTCCTTTTGTATCTCGATCGTCCAGGGGCCCCACTGGTTGGTTAGCAGGCTCTCTGCTTCTGGTGTACTTTAAAAAACACTTTGTTATTACCTTCTGAGTTTTTGGCTAGCTGTTCTTCAAACTTCTTTTTGGCTTTTCTTATTACATTTTTACATTTAATTTGGCAGTGTTTATGCTCCTTTCTATTTACTTCACTAGGATTTGACTTCCACTTTTTAAAAGATGCCTTTTATCTCTCACTGCTTCTTTTACATGGTTGTTAAGCCACGGTGGCTCTTTTTTAGTTCATTTACTGTGTTTTTTAATTTGGGGTATACATTTAAGTTGGGCCTCTATTATAGTGTCTTTGAAAAGTGTCCATGCAGCTTGCAGGGATTTCCCTCTAGTCACTGTACCTTTTAATTTCTGTTTAACTAACCTCCTCATTTTTGCATAGTTCCCCTTTCTGAAATTAAATGCCACAGCGTCGGGCTGTTGAAGTGTTCTTCCCACCACAGGAATGTTAAATGTTGTTATATTATGGTCACTATTTCCAAGCGGTCCTGTTACAGTCACCTCTTGGCCCAGATCCTGCGCCCCACTCAGGACTAGATCGAGAGTTGCCTCTCCCCTTGGGGGTTCCTGCACCAGCTGCTCCAAGAAGCAGTCATTTAAAGTATCGAGACATTTTGTCCCTGCATTTCGTCCTGAGGTGACGTGTACCCAGTCGGTATGGGGATAATTGAAATCCCCCACTATTATTGAGTTCTTTATGTTGATAGCCTCTCTAATCTCCCTTAGCATTTCACAGTCACTATCACTGTCCTGGTCAGGTGGTCGATAATACGTCCCTACTGTTATATTCTTATTAGAGCATGGAATTACTATCCGTAGAGATTCTATAGAACATGTGGATTCATTTAAGATTTTTACTTCATTTGATTCTACGTTTTCTTTCACATGTAGTGCCACTCCACCCCCCCCACCCCCCCCCCGCAGGACCTGTTCTGTCCTTCCGATATATTTTGTCCCATTGATTGTCCTCACTCCACCAGATTTCTGTAATGCCTATTATATCAATATCCTCCTTTACCACGAGGCACTCTAGTTCACCCCTCTTATTATTTAGACTTCTAGCATTTGTGTACAAGCACTTTAAAAACTTGTCACTGTTTATTTGTCCTTTTCTGATGTGTCAGATTCTTTTTTATGTGAATGTTTCTCATCTGATCTGGCCCATACTTCATCCTCTTCCATCCCCTCCTCTTGACTAAAACCTAGAGAATCTCTATCAATAGACTCTCTTCTAAGAGAAGTCTCTGTCCAATCCACATGCTCGTCTGCAGCAATCAGCTTTCCCCCATCTCTTAGTTTAAAAACTGCTCTGCAACCTTTTTAATGTGAAGTGCCAGCAGTCTGGCTCCACTTTGGTTTAGGTGGAGCCCATCCTTTCTGCATAGGTTCCCCCTATCCCCAAAGTTTCCCCAGTTCCTAATAAGTCTGATGCATCCGATGAAGTGAGCTGTAGCTCACGAAAGCTTATGCTCAAATAAATTGGTTAGTCTCTAAGGTGCCACAAGTCCTCCTTTTCTTTTTGCGGATACAGACTAACACGGCTGCTACTCTGAAACCTGTTAATAAGTCTGAGGTACTCTTATGGATAACTCCATTAAATCCCTTTTCTCCTGCACAGCTTAACTCGCTGCTGAAGCCAGGCCAGAGGTCACGCTTTTCCAGACTTAAACCAATATTCTGCAGAGTTACCGCTCAGAGCGATGGTGCGCAAAGCCCTGGGACCCTCTGCAGTCATGGCTGTACAACGAGCAACTGTCACCCGGGAGCCTTATGTGGCATTGACAGGTGACACAGGGCCAGAAAGAGCTAATTAACTCCCAGACTGACCTGACCCATGGCGGAACTGTAGAGATTGGTTAGGAAGAGATGTAAATGAACAGAGCTTTGAAATGCAGCCGGCATTGTTAGGGAGAGAAGGGGAGATGTTTGCTCAGGTCTTGTGATGTCAGCAAACAAGTCTTGTCTATGGCTATGGCTTTGGTTCAATGATCAAAAAGGGAATATTAACATTTAGGAAGACACGTGAGTGACATAGTATTATTGTCTATATGTTTCTGAACTGTTTAATGGGTTAATGGGCTAATTGCCAGGATGTTTGGGAGAAGGAAAGTCAAGCTGATTGTTTTCTCAGGCCATAAGGCTGCTGGAAATGTATAAAACCCTGGGACACGATCCTTCTTCATTTCAGATCTGCTTTGGGTTTCAAGAAGGGGAAACCCTAAGCCATAAGGATTGAGATCCCCAGTCACTGACTGGAGTCACCCTGAAGATGGACATTGGACTATAACCTCTGGACTATTTCTAAAAGGACTTTTGGCAGCTCCAAACTCACCATCTCTGCTCTGTATCTGGACCTCAAGAAATTGAACTCAAATCTGTCTGTATATTGATCTTTCAACCAACTTTCTCTCTTTTCTTTTTCAATAAATTTTAGTTTAGTGAATAAGAATTGGCTATAAGCTTGTATTCTGGGTAAGATCTGAGTTATCATTTGACCTGGGTCTGGGGCTTGGTCCTTTGGGGTCAGGAGAACCTTTTCTCTTTTACTGGGTTTTCATAACCAGTCATCCCCGTAACAAGTAGCACTGGTGGTGAGACTGGGAAACTGGAGTGTCTAAGGGAATTGCTGTGTGATTTCTGGTTAGCCAGTGGGATGAAACCAAAGTCCTCTCTGTCTGGCTGGTTTGGTTTGCCTTAATCATAAAGGAAACTCAGCCTTGGGCTGTGACTGCCCTGCTCCAGTCAATTTGTCCTGGATTAATATCTCAGTTTTGTCCAACCAAAGGCAGCGCCGTCACGGTGGCGTAGTCGGCAGGACCCACAGAACCAGGTCAGTTCAGCTTTGGGTCAGAGCCCCACGCTGTCCAAATCTGAACGTTGGTGTCGAGAGTCGGGCTGGTTAAAGAGCAGTTGCAATGGGTGAGCGACGAGCCCACGAGGCCTCGGCAAAAAAGCCCTGGAAGATCTGTGCTCAGAAAAGGGGATAAGCTTTAGAAAGACAGCTACGAATCAAGCACTGAGAGATCTGTTAATGGCCGGTGATCAGGAGGCCGGAGCACAGCCCTTACCTGAGGCTACAGAAGCTGCAGAAGCAATTAGAGTGCAAAACCCAGCACGTAAACTGCAACTTGAGCATGAACAGAAACTAGCAGACAGTCGATTGCTGGAAAAGCAAAAGAACGGCTGAACCAGAGAAAGAAGCCAAAGAAGGAATTAGAAAGAGAAGTGGCTGAAAGAGAGGAAGGGGCTCATGAAAGACACACGGAGCGTTTAGCTGCTGAGAAGAGGGCTCGCCAGCTTCAGCTCCAGGTATTGGAAGAGCAGAGAAAGTCCTCGCCACCCGGTGCTCCACTTCCCCGCCATAACGAAAGGAACTGGGAAAGGATCTGTCCCCTTGACAAAGATACTGAAGACCTAGAGGAGGCTTTGTCTACCTTCCCACGTCTGTGCGCTCTGCACGGGATCCCAGATGAGCAGCAAATGCCTGTCCTGCTGACCAGACTGACTGGAAAAGCCAGGGAAGTATTCAGTGAATTAAGGGAACAAGAAGCCTTGGATTATGTGCTGTTTAAAGATTCTGTGCTGAGGCGATTCAGGGTCACCCCTGAGTCTTACATGGTTAAGTTTAGAAAGTTTAAGATGTCCAATGATGGTACTGTTGTAGAATGTGCTCATAAGCTGATGGGTTTTGTTAAAAAGTGGGTTGTGGAGCAAAGGCGCATAGGAGTTTTGAAAACCTGCTGGAGTTAATAACTTTGGAGCAGTTCTTAGACATCGTGCATGACTGTGTGAGAGCAGCTGTGTGTGATTAGGATCCTGAGTCAGTCCTACGGGCTGTGGAAATTGTGGAACATACTCAAAACCGGTCTCGGGAAGGGTGTAAACCCCAGGGGAAAATTAATCACCATCCTCCCCAGTTCAAGAGGAGGGAAGGATTTAAAAGTAAACCTGGCCCTTATTCTTATAACGGAGCTCAGGGGGGCCCAGAGGGTAGGAGCTCTGACCTCAAGAATAAACCGGTTACATGCTATCGCTGTGGTGTGCTTGGCCACATGAGACCAGATGCCCGACCCTGAAGAGCAGCCCAAAGCCAGCAACCCCAAAAGCCACAGTGAATGCCAGCTCCATTACTCTGAGCTGCCAGGCTGACCCAAGCCACAACAGCACCACCTTGAGTCCCGGGGCAAGCCCGGCAGCATGGGAGGAGATGACGAGCTCACCAGTTATGTTGGGACTGAGGCATGGCAGGGGAGTGAGAGGTTTATTATGGAGGCAAAGGTCAATGGTGTTCAATGCACGGGGTGGCGAGATTCTGGCTCTGATGTGACTCTAGCTAAGGCACATCTGGTGAAGCCAGAGGACCTGTTGCCAGGGGAGTATGTGACGGCAGTGGCTCGATCTGAATACTCTGCGGACCCGCCGATGGCTAGAATCCACCCGGAGTGGGATGGCTCTGAAGGGGATGTGAAGGCAGCTGTCCTGGATTAAATTGCAGCTGACGTTTTGGTAGGAAATAACCTACTGGAGGTGCCTGGCCACGTTAGTGTGGTAACCAGGTCACAGAGAGAGTTTGGGTCTGGGGCTTGGTCCTTTGGGATCGAGGGAACCTTTTTTCTTTTACTGGGGTATTGGGTTTCATAACCATTCATCCCCGTAACGAGTGGCCCTGGTGGGGATACTGGGAAACTGGAGTGTCTAAGGGAATTGCTGGTGTGACTTCTGGTTAGCCAGTGGGGTGAGACCGAAGTCCTCTCTGTCTGGCTGGTTTGGTGTGCAAAGGACCCCAGCCTTGCACTGTGGCTGCCCTGCTCTAAGCAGTTTGTCCTGAATTGATACTCTCAGTTGTGTCCGGCCAAAGGCAGCATCGTCACACCTGGGTCTCTAGAACAGCAGCAAAGCCAAGGACACAGTCTGCAAATCTGCGGGACCGGCCTCTAGCGCTCCCTGCTCTGGGCGTGCCAAGAGTTTCCTCAGCAGATGGTGTCGGAATAGACAACAGCCAAGCTCCAGCGCCAGCCTCTTGCTGCAGGTCGGACGTGTCGGCCTTCTTCACAGGCCTGGGGCCCAGTCGCGCAGACAGTCGGCATTAGGCAGCACGTTAGCATCAATGAGACCGGAAACTGGCTGGGTCAGCCACTGAGCTGGAGAAATGAGAATTAGGCTTTCATGTTTCCTGGGGGGCCTACAAACGTCCTTTGGGACGTGTGTCTCTAGGGTACGTACCCTTCGTTTGAGCGCCAGGCCCCTCAGGCTGGAGGAATCACTGTGAGGAATCACTGCATCCTATGAAGTCACAAAAGCTTATGCTCAAATAAATTGGTTAGTCTCTAAGGTGCCACAAGTCCTCCTTTTCTTTTTGCGGATACAGACTAACACGGCTGCTACTCTGAAACCTGTGAGGAAGTGGGAATTTTTGGTAATATGGTTTATCAATCTTATGTGTGCCTCAGTTTCCCCCATACTTGGTATTGCTACCCAGTGGGGGAGAAAGGATTAAGTTTGTGCTCGGGGCAGACCAAGACAATGTGTGTGTGTGTGTCTGTGTCTGTGTGTGTTGTGTTATGTCTGTGTGTGTCTGTGTGTGTGTGTGTGTCTGTGTGTGTCTGTGTGTGTGCGCGTCTGTGTGTGTTTGTGTCTGTGTGTGTGTATGTCTCTGTGTGTGCGACCATGTGCTGCCCAGCTCTCTGAGTGGCCTGAATGGGTCGTTAAAAAGACTGGCCGAGGCCAAGCTCTCTTGATGGGCAATCCGAGAGGATGGGCAATCCGAGAGGATGGACAGCCCGGTTGCTGGGAGCTGGACCCCCAGCCACCGAGGATTCCCCACCTCTCAGCAGGGCAGAGGAGGAAGCCCAGCGGGAGAAGGAAGCACTGGGAGGTGGGAGCTGTGGGCTGTGGAAGAGGCTTGGGGCTCTCACCTGGGGACTAACAGAGGAAGGAAGTCAGAGCCAGACAGAGCCTGACCATGGAGTTCACGGCAGCTTGGCGGGACCAGGCTGGACTGTGCTGAGACCTTTCTGGCTCTGTGTTACCCTCAGGCCTGCCAGGGCCGTGTTCCACTGGGCTAATAACTCCGACTCCAATTCTGCTTGCGTTGTCACTGCAAATACGGGCTGGGCATATGGGTCCCTGCAGTGTCCAGGTCTCCACCAGGCGTCTGGCTCAGCGGGACGGGCTGAGCAGAGCACAAGGGGTGAGGCAGGGGGGCTGGAGCCCGGTAGCTCAGTCTGGGAGGCGGTGGGGCTGTGTGACCTACCCTGAAAGAAGTGTGAGCCCCACTGGGGGTCTGGCACGCTAAAGGGGTTCTGCCAATAGATTGTTTGAAAGCTGGGGCACATAGAATCATAGAATATCAGGGCTGGAAGGGACCTCAGGAGGTCATCTAGTCCAACCCCCTGTTCAAAGCAGGACCGATCCCCAACTAAATCATCCCAGCCAGGGCTTTGTCAAGCCCGACCTTAAAAACCTCTAGGGAAGGAGATTCCACCACCTCCCTAGGGAACCCATTCCAGTTCTTCACCAACCTCCGAGTGAAATAGTGTTTCCTAATATCCAACCTAGACCTCCCCCCCTGCAACTTGAGACCATTACTCCTCGTTCCGTCTTCTGCCACCACTGAGAACAATCTAGATCCATCCTCTTTGGAACCCCCTTCAGGTAGTTGAAGGCTGCTATCAAATCCCCCCTCATTCTTCTCTTCTGCAGACTAAATAATCCCAGCTCCCTCAGCCTCTCCTCATAAGTCATGTGAGCCCCCTAATCATTTTTGTTGCCCTCCATTGGACGTTTTCCAATTTTTCCACATCCTTCTTGTAGTGTGGGGTCCAAAACGGGACACAGTACTCCAGATGAGGCCTCACCAGTGCCGAATAGAGGGGAACGATCACGTCCCTCGATCTGCTGGCAAGGCCCCTACTTATACAGCCCAAAATGCCATTATCCTTCTTGGCAACAAGGGCACACTGTTGACTCATATCCAGCTTCTCGTCCACTGTAACTCCTAGGTCCTTTTCTGCAGAACTGCCCCTTAGCCATTCAGTCCCTAGTCTGTAGCGGTGCATGGGATTCTTCCGTCCTAGGTGCAGGACTCTGCACTTGTCCTTGTTGAACCTCATCAGATTTCTTTTGGCCCAATCCTCCAATTTGTCTAGGTCCCTCTGTATCCTATCCCTACCTGCCAACGTATCTACCTCTCCTCCCAGTTTAGTGTCATCTGCAAACTTGCTGAGGTTGCAATCCACACCATCTTCCAGATCATTAATGAAGATATTGAACAAAACTTGCCCCAGGACCGACGCTTGGGGCACTCCACTTGATACCAGCTGCCAACTAGACATGGAGCCATTGATCACTACCCGTTGAGCCCGACAATCTAGCCAGCTTTCTCTCCACCTTATCGTCCATTCATCCAGCCCATACTTCTTTCACTTGCTGGCAAGAATACTGTGGGAGACCGTGTCAAAAGCTTTGCTAAAGTCAAGGAACAACACGCCCACTGCTTTCCCCTCATTCACAGAGCCAGTTATCTCCTCATAGAAGGCAATTAGATTAGTCAGGCATGACTTGCCCTTGGTGAATCCATGCTGACTGTTCCTGATCACTTCCCTCTCCTCTAAGTGCTTCAGAATTGATTCCTTGAGGACCTGCTCCATGATTTTCCAGGGACTGAGGTGAGGCTGACTGGCCTGTAGTTCCCAGGATCCTCCTCCTTCCCTTTTTTAAAGATGGACACTACATTAGCCTTTTTCCAGTCGTCCGGGACCTCCCGTGATCGCCATGAGTTTTCAAAGATAATGGCCAATGGCTCTGCAATCACATCCGCCAACTCCTTTAGCACTCTCGGATGCAGTGCATCCGGCCCCATGGACTTGCGCTCATCCAGATTTCTAAATAGTCCCGAACCACTTCTTTCTCCACAGAGGGCTGGTCACCTCCTCCCCATGCTGTGCTGCCCAGTGCAGCAGTCTGGGAGCTGACCTTGTTCGTGAAGACAGAGGCAAAAAGAGCATTGAGTACATTAGCTTTTTCCACATCCTCTGTCACTAGGTTGCCTCCCTCATTCACTAAGGGGCCCACACTTTCCTTGACTTTCTTCTTGTTGCTAACATACCCCCAGCTCCACCCCTTCTGCCCCCACCCCCAGCCAGAGCCCCGAGCCCCCCGGCCTCCCTCCACTGCCGGAGCCCCAAGCCCCCCTGCCCCCTTGCAGCCTGAGCCCCGAGAACCCCTGGCCCCTCTCCATGGCCCAAGCCCCCTGACCCCCCTCCGCGATTGGAGGCCCGAGCCCCCCTGGGCCCCCTTTTTGGATGGCCCCCCGAGACCCCCTGCCTGCCCTTGCAGCCAGAGGAGCCCCGGGCCAGCCGGAGCCCTGAACACCCCCCCCACCCCCCCGCACCTGCTTGGAGGAGCCCCGGGCTGGCCAGAGCCCCCCGCAGCCATGCCTTCCCTCCACAGACCCCAAGCTGCCTCGCAAAAATTCAGAAGCTCTTCTCTTCTTCTCTCTTCCTGAAGAGGAACCTGAGCTTTTGCTCTGCCCCATACAGGTTGGGGGCAGCAGCGGAGGCAGATTCTGCTACTCAGCTTCCTGCGTTCATCGGTCATCTCCCGGGAGTCCAGAGAGTCGGGAAGCTGAGTAGTACATACGGCCTCCTCGGCCGCCCCGGAGCCTGCGTGGGGCGTGATAAATCAAACACTTCCCCCACCAGACGTGCAACTGGGGTCCTGCGGCAGCCGCTGCGCTAGGGGAGGCAGAGCCTCCCCGGCCTATTATTCCTGCCCCCCCCGTGCTGGGGCGTGTTCCAGAGCCCGTGGAGACTGTAACTGGCAGTGAAGAAATGGCTGTGTCAGAACGTCTCATCTCTGCATGTTACCTGAGAACCAGGATCGCTTAGCCACAGAGCACTGTTGCAGTAGGGGAGGTTTAGGTTGGATATTAGGAAAAACTTTTTCACTAGGAGGGTGGTGAAGCACTGGAATGGGTTCCCTAGGGAGGTGGTAGAATCTCCTTCCTTAGAAGTTTTTAAGGTCAGGCTTGACAAAGCCCTGGCTGGGATGATTTAATTGGGGATTGGTCCTGCTTTGAGCAGGGGGTTGGACTAGATGACCTCCTGAGGTCCCTTCCCACCCTGATATTCTATGATTCTATGATTCTATGATTCACTATACTTGCATATCTCCTCCCTGTGGCAGTCCTGGCCAAGTCCCTTCCTGCAGTAAATCGACTGAGTTTCTTTTCTCTCACATCATAAGGCAGGGTTTCTGGACCCATTCCTATTCATCAAACCCTCTGTGAAGTGTGGACTCATGGAGCAGGTCCTCAAAGAATCAATCCTGAAGCACTTACATGAGAGGAAAGTGATCAGGAACAGTCAGCATGGATTCACCAAGGGAAGGTCATGCCTGACTAATCTAATCGCCTTTTATGATGAGATTACTGGTTCTGTGGATGAAGGGAAAGCAGTGGATGTATTGTTTCTTGACTTTAGCAAAGCTTTTGACACGGTCTCCCACAGTATTCTTGTCAGCAAGTTAAGGAAGTATGGGCTGGATGAATGCACTATACGGTGGGTAGAAAGCTGGCTAGATTGTCGGGCTCAACGGGTAGTGATCAATGGCTCCATGTCTAGTTGGCAGCCGGTATCAAGTGGAGTGCCCCAGGGGTCGGTCCTGGGGCCGGTTTTGTTCAATATCTTTATAAATGATCTGGAGGATGGTGTGGATTGCACTCTCAGCAAATTTGCGGATGATACTAAACTGGGAGGAGTGGTAGATACGCTGGAGGGGAGGGATAGGATACAGAAGGACCTAGACAAATTGGAGGATTGGGCCAAAAGAAATCTGATGAGGTTTAATAAGGATAAGTGCAGGGTCCTGCACTTAGGATGGAAGAATCCAATGCACCGCTACAGACTAGGGACCGAATGGCTAGGCAGCAGTTCTGCGGAAAAGGACCTAGGGGTGACAGTGGACGAGAAGCTGGATATGAGTCAGAGTGTGCCCTTGTTGCCAAGAAGGCCAATGGCATTTTGGGATGTATAAGTAGGGGCATTGCCAGCAGATCGAGGGACGTGATCGTTCCCCTCTATTCGACACTGGTGAGGCCTCATCTGGAGTACTGTGTCCAGTTTTGGGCCCCACACTACAAGAAGGATGTGGATAAATTGGAGAGAGTCCAGCGAAGGGCAACAAAAATGATTAGGGGTCTAGAGCACATGACTTATGAGGAGAGGCTGAGGGAGCTGGGATTGTTAGTCTGCAGAAGAGAAGAATGAGGGGGGATTTGATAGCTGCTTTCAACTACCTGAAAGGGGGTTCCAAAGAGGATGGCTCTAGACTGTTCTCAATGGTAGCAGATGACAGAACGAGGAGTAATGGTCTCAAGTTGCAATGGGGGAGGTTTAGGTTGGATATTAGGAAAAACTTTTTCACTAGGAGGGTGGGTGAAACACTGGAATGCGTTACCTATGGAGGTGGTGGAATCTCCTTCCTTAGAAGTTTTTAAGGTCAGGCTTGACACAGCCCCTGGCTGGGATGATTTAACTGGGACTTGGTCCTGCTTCGAGCAGGGGGTTGGACTAGATGACCTTCTGGGGTCCCTTCCAACCCTGATATTCTATGATTCTATGATTCTATGACTCCAGACCTGGACCCAGTGTTCAGTGGTGGGCTCACACAGGTTGTATGCAGAGGGAATCACTTCCCTTCTCCTTCTCAGCATCCTACACAGCTGAGGATTGTGCTCACTCTCTTAGCTACAGCATCACCCTGGGAGCTCATGTTCAACCCGTCTCTGCCATCGCTTTGCCAACGTCCCTGCTAGCTAGGATACAGGGCCAATCTTATAAGTGTGGCCTATAGTCTTTGTTCTTAGATGCATGACTTTGCATTTAAAGAACCCACCTTACCAAGCCATGCAGCTCAGTCTGCATAACCCACCCATCCCCACTGTTATTTACCACTCACCAATTTCTGCAAACTTTACCAGGAATTATTTTATATTTTCTTCTAGTTCACTGATAAAGCTATTGAATAGTGTTGGGCCAAGAACAGTTCCCTCTGAAAGGTCACGGGAAACACCCTCATGGGATGATGAATCACCATTAACAATTACTTTTTGCAGTCTAGCAATTAACCATTGGTAAATTCATGCAATAAGAGCTACATTGTTTGTGACTAGTGCTGTTTTTATCAGAACGGCGTGGAGCACTAAATACATTACGTCATAGTTATCTTTACCACCCAAACTTGTGATCTCATCAAAAACATCTCACAAAACTGGGTGACTGGGCAACCAAATGGCAGATGAAATTCAGTGTTGATAAATGCAAAGTAATGAACATTGGAAAACATCATCCCAACTATATATGTACAATGATGGGTCTAAATTAGCTGTTACCACTCAAGAAAGAGATCTTGGAGTCAGTGTGGAGAGTTCTCTGAAAACATCCACTCAGTGTGTAGTGGCCATCAAAATAAGCGAACAGAAAGTTAGGAACCATTAGGAAAGGGATAGATAATACGACAGAAAATACCATAATGCTGCTATATAAATCCATGGTACACCCACACCTTGAATACTGCATGCTGATGGGGTCGCCCCATCTCAAAAAAGATCTATTGGAAAACGGCAACAAAAATGATGAGGGGTCTGGAACAGCTTCAGTATAAGGAGAGATTAATAAGACTGGGACTATTCAGCCTGGAAAAGAGACAACTAAGGGGGGATATGATAGAGGTCTATAAAATCATGACTGCTGTGGAGAAAGTGAATAAGGAAGTGTTATTTACTCCTTCTCATAACACAAGAACTAGGGGTCACCCAATGAAATGAATAGGCAGCAGGTTTAAAACAAAGAAAAGGACGTATTTCTTCACACAACACACAGTCAACCTGTGGAACTCCTTGCCAGAGGATGTTGTGAAGGTCAAGACTATAACAGGGTTGAAAAAAGAACTAGATATATTCATGGAGGATAGGTCCATCAATGGCTATTCTTCTTCGAGTGCTTGCTCATGTCGATTCCATTCTAGGTGTGCGTGAGCCCAGGTGCACGGTCATCAGAGACTTCTGCGTTGGCGCTAGCCATAGGGCCAGCCGTGGCACCCCCTGGAGTGCCGTGCCCATGCGCTGGTATATCAGGCACCGCTGGCCCAGTGCCCTCTCCGTTCCTTCTTACCGCCCATGGTCACGGTTAGTCGGAGCGCCTTCCTTGCTTGGCAAGGGCTAGTGGTTTTTCATCTTTGGACTTCGTGCCTTAAGGCCTTGTATACATTTGATGCTTCAGTAGTTAGTGTGAAGTACCTGTTAAGTGTTTAGTTGTTAGTAGAGTCCCAGTGGGGACTTTGGCCCTGGCGGGGCTGGCCCCGGTCTCTGGGGTTCAAGCCCTGCGCAGACAGTAACAGGCCTATGCCGGTTAGTGACCCCTACGACAGCTGTCTGAAGAGCTTGGGGGAGGCTCACGTAAAAGACAAGTGCCGTATCTGTCAAAACTTTTGGCCCCGCACGCAGAAGGAGCGGGACATTCCACTTCGGGCCCTCCTGATGGAGTCCGACCTACGAGACGTGTTGACAGGATTCGCCAAGCACCTCCGCATCAGTGCAAAGTGCACCCCAGGCACCAAGCTCCGCCTGGCACCGTTCCCCGTCGCCGGGGCCTAAGAAGAAGGCCAAGAAGCACGGCTCCCCGGCACGGGGAGAGAAGGGCCAGGTGGCATTGGACAAAGGACCTGCCTTGGGCTGCCCGTCCACCCCGGAGCCCCGCAGTCGGCCTTCTCTGGTCAGAGCCATTAGCCCCGTGAAAGATCCTCCTCTGACTCTGGTGAGCGGTATCCGACCAGCTCCCCTGCCAGCACCGACGCCCTCGCTTGGTCCCCAGCGCCGAGGGAGCACAGGCCTCCGCCAGGGGCTGCAGGCTTCGGCAAAGGCTCCCCAAGAGGGCAAGCCACCCTATCAGACTCCTCAGGGAGCCGTGGAGCACCGCCGATCCCCTGAGACAATGACACTCTCTCCACCTCCACCCTGCCAGTCTCCGGAGCCGCCCCCGAGATCCTCCGGGGCTCGCCATCAGTCACCGGCACCGCAATCGCGATCCCTGTCGTCTCGACGTGGATCACCGAGAGGGAGGCGTAGTTCCCCTGATTACCAGTACCAATCACCTCCCCGCCGTCTTGACGCCAATCCAGGTCGCCTACACTGTGGGAGCGTTCTCTGTCCCGCCCCGGTTCCTCCCAGCACCGACACTGGTCTCCACACGTCCGGTCCCGGTCCCCTCGTACTGGGCACCGTTACCTGTGGTCTCTATGCAGACTCAGACATCTACGGTATGGCATCAGTACTGAAGGATGGTTTAGCCCCTTGCCTAGACCTCAACAGCGTGACTGGGCGACCGAGGCCACGGCAGGGTCCGTGGTAGCGTGGGGTCAGTGGTGGCTGGGTCAGTGGCCTCGTTGGAACAGGTGGGGAGTTCCGGTCACGGCTATGCGTCCGTTGCTCCACTCGTCGGCCGCCGGCACCGGGCGGGGTGTGGACGCATGCCCGGAAGCCAGGCTGAAGAGGTTGTGCTCGCTCCTTAGCCACCCTCCCCCACAGAGACGGAGGACCGGGGCCCCCGCCTGCGGTACAGTCCTCGTCTTCGACCCTGGGCGAGGCGGTCGCTGAACAGGAGGCCGCCCAGGAGAGAGAAGCACCCGAGTCTGACCCACACCCTAAGGCCTCTGAACCAGTAGAGACAACAGCGACTGGCCCGCTAGATCTCGGGCAGATTAGCCCCGGGAGAGGAAATTCTGGATGGGACCAGGCTGAAGACCCAAGGTACGACATCGTTAGGAAAGAGGTGACAGAAATAGATAGGGTTCCCGTGGAAGGGAAAACCCAGGGACCAGGACCCTACTTCGTAATGAAGAAGAATCTCTTATACTGGGTTGCACCAGTACAGGGGCAGAAGGTACAGCAGATCCTAGTACCTCAAAAACACCAGAATGCTTGTCACAGAGTGTGGGGGAGTCCGGGCCGTGCACCCCTCTTCCTGGGATTCACTGAGACTCTCAGCCAGCCAGTAAAATGGAAGGTTTATTGGACAACAGGAACACAGTCCAAAACAGAGCTTGTGGGTACACCCAGGACCCCTCAGTCAAGTCGTTCTGGGGGAGCAGGGAGCTTAGACCCCAGCCCTGGGGTTCCCTGCGTTCCACCACCCAGCACCAAACTGAAACTAAACCCCTCAAGCAGGCTCCCTCCTGCAGCCTGTCTTCACATTCCCGGGCAGAGGTGTTACCTCCCCCTCCCCATCCTGGCTCAGGTTACAGGCTCTCAGGTCTCCCATCCCCAGTGAAACTCCCCTGCCACATTCCCAGGTCACCACTCCCCCCCCTCTGCTGCGTCACAATGCTGTATTAAGTCTGGCCCATAGTCATCTATTTGGGGGGCATTTAGGGGTAGAGAAGACCCTGGCATGGGTCCTGTGACGATTCTTCTGGCCCGGAGTACATGGAGAAGTGCGGAGGTACTGTGCGTCCTGCCCGGAGTGTCAGCTGCAGTCCCCGTCCCCACTTGAGGGCACCTTTAGTACCCCTTCCCATCATAGAGGTTCCCTTCGAGCGAATAGCCATGGACCTGGTGGGACCCCTAGAGAAGACAGCCCGAGGCCACCGATACATACTTGTTGTTTTGGACTATGCTACTCGCTACCCAGAAGCCGTCCCCCTGCGGAACATGGCCTCTAAAACGATAGCTAAAGAGCTGGTGGGGATCTTTGCCCGAGTGGGGCTACCAAAGGAGATATTAACAGACCAAGGTACCCCATTTATGTCGAAGCTAATGAAGGACCTCGGTACGCTGCTCCATATACATACCCTAAGAACTTCAGTCTAACATCCGCAGACCGATGGGCTGGTAGAAAGTTTTAACCAAACCCTCAAGGCAATGATAAGGAAAGTAGTAAGTCAGGATGGAAGGATTGGGACACCCTACTACCCTACCTTATGTTCGCCATCCTGGAGGTACCTCAGGACTCAACTGGGTTTTCCCCCTTTGAATTATTATATGGACTTCACCCCCCGTGGCATACTAGATATCACAAAAGGGAAGAGGAACCCAATGAGGGGAGAAATATAATTGACCATGTGTTGCAGATGCGTGAACGGATAGCCCAGGTCACCCCGATTGTACGGGAACATTTGGAAAAGGCGCAGGAAGCCCAGCGAACCCATTACAATCGCCAGGCAAAAGTCTGACCATTCCAACCAGGGGATCGGGTGATGATGTTGGTACCCACGGCAGAAAGCAAGTTTCTGGCCCAATGGCAGGGGCCCTATGAGGTGGTTGAACCCTTGGGGGAAGTAACCTACAAGGTGCGGCAGCCAGGACACTGGAAACAAGAACAGATTTATCACATTAACCTCTTAAAGCCTTGGCCCCAACGAGAGGCAGGTGCGGTGGCCCAAGAGACCCTGATCCAGGGAAATAACCTGCAGGAGCAGATCAGGATGTCCCCTGATCTGACACCGAACCAGAAGGAGGAGGTAACTGAGATCATCAACCAATACCAGGACGTGTTTTCAACCAAATCAGGCCAGACCACTGAAGCATATCACCATATTATCACAGACCCTGGGGCAAAGGTAACTTTAAGGCCCTATTGGGTCCCAGCAGCAGAAAGGGAGGAGATCAAGGCGAGGTAAAAAGGAAGTTGGAGCTGGGAGTCATTGAAGAGTCCCACAGTCAGTGGTCAAGCCCAATTGTGTTGGTGCCCAAACCCGATGGCACCACTAGGTCTTGTAATGACTTTCGCCGGCTGAATGAGATATCCAAATTCGACGCATACCCCATACCCCGTATCGATGAGTTAGATGACCGCCTGGGCAATGCCCGATTTTTGACCACCCTTGATTTAACGAAGGGATACTGGCAGATTCCCCTTGCCAAAGATGGGAAAGAAAAGACGGTATTCTCTACCCCAGAGGGTCTGTTTCAATATATTGTTCTTCCTTTTGGACTGCATGGGGCACCTGCCACCTTCCAGCGTCTTATGGACAAGCTCCTACGGCCCCATACCAGTTATGCAGCAGCATACCTGGATGATGTGATTATTCACACCCCCGACTGGGAAACCCACTTAGGAAAGGTGGAAGCGGTTCTGGATACTCTAAGACAGGCTGGCCTCACAGCCAACCCAGCCAAGTGTGCTATAGGGCTAGCCGAGGCTAAATACCTTGGCCACATTGTAGGAAGAGGCATGGTCAAGCCCCAACCGAACAAACTAGAGGCTATCCAAAATTGGCCCCCGCCGACTCGGAAAAAGCAAGTCTGGGCATTCCTGGGTGTGGTGGGGTACTACCGACGATTTATTCCCCATTTTGCTACCAGAGCGAGTCTCCTGACAGACCTGATAAAAGCCTGGGGTCCAGACATAGTGAAGTGGACAGATGCCGCAGAGAAAGCATTCATGGATCTACAGACAGCCCTCTGCAGTAACCCCATGCTTATAGCCCCAGACTTCAACAAAGAATTCATTTTACAAACAGATGCATCTGAAGTAGGATTGGGAGCTGTCCTATCGCAGATGGTCGGAGATGAAGAACACCCAATCCTCTACCTCAGCAGGAAACTCCTCCCGAGAAAGCAGAAGTACGCCGGGGCTGAGAGAGAGTGCCTTGCTGTGAAATGGGCCATGAAAACACTACGTTATTACCTTCTGGGACGACGGTTTACCCTTGTGACCGACCATGCACCCCTCCAGTGGATGCAGCGAAATAAAGAGAAGAATGCAAGGGTAACCAGGTGGTTCCTGTCCCTACAACCTTTTCAATTCACCATACAACCCTGGGCTGGAAGCCACCATGGCAATGCAGATGGCTTGTCAAGGGTACACTGCCTGACGTCCCAAGTTGCCCAATGCCGGGGTGTTGAGTGGGGAGAGGGGGATATGTGACAGGGTCGGGCCAGATGGCTACAGGAGAGAGTGTTAGAAGGCAGATACATTAGTCCCAGATTAAGTAGATCCCTTTTCCCTGGGTAAGGTAACAGGGACAGTTCCAGAACAAGCAGGAACTTGCTGGAACCAATTAAGGCAGGCAGGCAGGCTAATTAGGACACCTGGAGCCAATCAAGAAGCTGCTAGAATCAGTTAGGACAGGCTGGCTAATCAGGGCACCTGGGTTTAAAAAGGAGCTCACTTCAGTTTGTGGTGTGTGTGTGAAGAGCTGGGAGCAAGAGGCACTAGGAGCTGAGAGTGAGAACGTGGACTGTTAGAGGACTGAGGTGTACAAGCATTATCAGACACCAGGGGGAAGGTCCTATGGTGAGGATAAAGAAGGTGTTGGGAGGAGGCCATGGGGAAGTAGCCCAGGGAGTTGTAGCTGTCGCACAGCTGTTCCAGGAGTCGCTCTAGACAGCTGCGATCCACAGGGCCCTGGGCTGGAACCCGGGGTAGAGGGCGGGCCCGGGTCCCCCCAAACCTCCCAACTCCTGGTCAGACACAGGAGGAGTTGACCTGGACTGTGGGCTCCACCAGAAGGGAAGGTCTCTGGGCTGTTCCCCGACCCACATGGTGGATCAGCAGAGACTGTGGGGATTGTTCTCCTTCCTTTTCCCCATGCTGGCCGGTGATGAGGTTATCTGAGTAGAACAGCAGATTTGAGCCACGAAAGTGGCCAAACTGAGGGCTGCCGTGAATCTCTGAGGCGAGCAAATCCGCCAATAAGCACAGGACCCACCAAGGTAGAGGAGGAACTCTGTCACACTGTATACCCACCCTCCCCCCGGCTCACTGGTGGTCCCGGCAGCCAACGAAAAGGAAAAGCAGGGTCAGTCCAGCTCGACCCCAAAAAATAAAGAGGCCAAACGACTGGACTTGTTTGGGAGGAAAATTTATTCCACTGCCAGTCTACAGTTCCGGGTGGTGTGACACAGCAGGGACTGAGTGGGGCGGATTGACCTAGGACTGTGGCAGGGGAGTTTACTGGGACTGTCTGATCAGTGATGAGATAGCAGGGGGTGACTTCACTGGCTGGGATGATACCTGAGCCTGTCACCTGAGCCCAGGAGGGGGTTGGGTCCAGGTGACACCTTCTGCCCGGGAAACTGGACAAAGGCTGGAGGAGAAGCCAGGGGGGAGGCTGGGGGAGACGGCTGGAGGGGTTTGTCCAGTTTGGAGTTGGCTGGGGAAAAGGAGGGAGCCCCCAAGTCTGGGGTTTAATCTCTCTGCCCCCCAGAAGGACCTGACTGAGGGGTCCCGTTTGTACCTGCAAGTTCTGGTCTGGACTGCGTTCCTGTCGTCCCTAATAAATCTTCCATTTTACTGTCTGGCTGAGAGTCACGGTGAATTGCAGGAAGTGGGGGTGCAGGGCCCTGTCTCCCGCACACTTCGTGACAACTGGTGGGATCTACTGCACCCCATGGACGGCACTTCCTGCAGTAAGTTACGGGGGGAGCAGTAAACAAAGGGGGATTGACAAGGACCAGGTGTGCTGAAGATTCAGAGAGGAGCGGTTTCGGGGAGCAGAGGAGCTACGCTTAACCCCTGGGGTGTGAGACCAGCGAGAAGGACTGTTGCAATAATGGGGACGCCCCTGGGGACTGTGGTGAGCAGGCTCAGGGGTGGAGGAGTCTGCGGCTCGACCCTGGGAGAGAGGTGGTGACCTGGAGAAGGGCTGGCACACTAGGGGGTCCTCCTGGAAACCGTGGGGAGCTGAGAGCGCACAGGCCTGCGAGTGGCCAGCAGGGAGATGTACGCGAAGCGCCTTAAGAGCGACCTGGTGGAGCTGTGCAGGCAGAGGGGGCTGCGCACTGGGACGCTCACCAAAGAACAGCTGATTGCCCAGCTGGAGGAGGACGATCGCTCGGATGCACCAATCCCTGTCCCTGAGGGGAGCAGCCTGGCAGATGCAGCACAGGCCCTGGTGCCTGACCCGGCTGGGAGGGGTCAGACTGCTGCCCAGGACATCCCGAGACCCCTCCTTCCTATGCCTAGGGGAGGGGCTGGGAGGAGCCCAGCAAATACCGAGGGCACCCGGACCCCGGCAGCCAGCAGGGGATCCTCCCGGCGGAGCTCCCCATCCCTGGAGCTGAGGTGGCTGGAATGGGAGAAAGAGATAAATTGAGAGAGCTGGAGGATCAAGAGAAGCAGAGACAGCATGAGCTGGAGCTGGCCAGGCTGAGGAGCAGTGGGGCCCCGGCTGCGGTGAGTGAGGGGGGACCCAGGACTGCAAGGAGCTTTGATAAGTGCTTCCTGGCCCAGCGGAAGGAGGGGGAGGACATAGATAGCTTCCTGACGGCCTTTGAGAATGCCTGCGAGATGCACAGCGTTGACCCTGCAGACAGGCTCCAGTTTCTCACCCCCTTACTGGACCCCAGACCCGCGGAGGTGTACAGCCGGATGACAGGGGCAGAGGCAGGGGACTATGAACTGTTCAAACAGGCCCTGCTCCGTGAGTTTGGGCTGACCCCCGAGATGTACCGGAGAAGGTTCCGGAGTCAGCGTAAAACGCCTGAGGCCACCTACCTACAACTGGCCAACCGGATGCAGGGATATGCCCGCAAGTGGACAGCGGGGGCCCAAGCTAAAGAGGACCTGCTTGACCTGTTCGTACTGGAGCACCTGTATGAACAGTGCCCGTCCGACCTGAGGCTGTGGCTGGTGGACAAAAAGCTCGCGAACCCCCAGCACGCAGGGCAGCTGGCCGACGAGTTTGTGAACAGTCGGTCAGGGGGTAGCAGGGAGGAGTCCCAAAAGAACAGGCCCCCCCCCCCAATGCAGAGAGAGAGTCACCATGGGGCCTCCCAGCGGGGAAATAGGGAGAACCCCCTCCAAAGGGGAACGCCTGGTGTCGGGCCCCTCCGACCCGCTCGAGGGGACCAACGTGACCTGAGCTGCTATCACTGTGGCCAGAGAGGCCACGTACGGACCCAGTGCCCTGGGCTCAGGGACAAACTGAGCAGACCCAACCTACCCAGGGTTAACTGGGTAGGGACCCAGCTGGACAAGGGGCAGACGGCCCAGGCAAAGGGGGCTGCCAGTTTACCACCTGCTCCGGAGGGAAGAGTACCCCCGGCCAGCCCCGCCAGAGGGCTGGGTGCTCTGGACTCAGGGTGCTCGGTTTACAGGGTGGGCGCGGGGCTGTCCCTCCGGAGAGAGTGCCTTGTTCCCCTGGAGGTGGATGGGAGGAAGGTCAATGGGTACTGGGATACCGGCGTGGAGGTGACGCTGGCCCGGCCCGAGGTGGTGGCCCCAGATCGGGTGGTGCCCAACACCTACCTGACCCTGACAGGGGTGGGCGGGACCCCAGTTAAGGTGCCCGTGGCAAGGGTACACCTGAAATGGGGAGGCCAAGGATGTGGGGGTGCACCACCATTTGCCCACTGAGGTTTTGTTGGGGGGGGGGACCTAGAGAACTGGCCAAGCAACCCCCAGACCGCCCTGGTTGTGACCTGTAGCCAGAGCCGGCGAGGGGCACTGCGCCCTGACCCTGGGGAGGGTACCACACCGGAGGCGCAGGACCCTACCCTGGTGGGGAGGGAGCGCCGAGGGGCACGGCTCAGAGAGGTGGAGGCCTCAGACCTGGCCACGGAGGGGGAACCGGGCCCCATCCCTTCCCCAGCCGCTGAGTTCCAGGCCGACTTGAGGAAAGATCCCTCCTTGCGGAAACTCAGGGACCTGGCCGACCTCAGTGTGGGACGGACCATGAGGAGAGGTTGCCAGGAGAGGTTCCTGTGGGAGAAGGGGTTCCTGTACCGAGAATGGGCTCCCCCAGGGGAAGGGGAGTCCTGTGGGATCAGGAGGCAGCTGGTGGTCCCCCAGAAGTATCGCCGCAAGCTCCTGTCCCTGGCCCATGACATCCCCCTCGCAGGGCACCAGGGAATCCGGCGCACCCGGCAGAGGTTGCTACAGAACTTTTACTGGCCCGGGGTCTTTACCACGGTCCGGCAGTATTGCCGATCCTGTGACCCCTGTCAGAGGGTGGGGAAGGCCCGGGACAAGGGGAAAGCGGCGTTGAGACCTTTGCCCATCATAGAGGAGCCTTTCCAGAAAGTGGCCATGGACATCGTGGGGCCTCTCAGCAAGACGACCCGGTCGGGGAAGAAATACATTCTGGGGGTGGTAGATTTCGCCACCCGCTACCCCGAGGCAGTGCCCTTAGCTTCCATTGAAGCCGACACCGTGGCAGATGCGCTCCTGACCATTTTCAGCCGAGTGGGGTTCCCCAGGGAAAGTCTTGACAGACCAAGGCTCCAACTTCATGTCGGCCCTGCTCCGGTGCTTGTGGAGAAATGTGGGGTCCGGCACAACTGGGGCCTCAGCGTATCACCCCCAATCCAATGGGCTGGTGAGGAGGTTCAATGGGACACTAAAGATGATGCTGAAAACCTTTATGAACCAGCACCCGCAGGATTGGGACAAGTACTTACCTCACCTGCTGTTCGCGTACAGGGAGGTGCCCCAGGAGGGTCTACCGGATTTTCGCCTTTCGAACTGTTATATGGAAGGAGGGTGAGGGGCCCCCTGGACCTGATGAGAGACGAGTGGGAGGGGAAGGCCACTCCCGATGGAGAGTCAGTGGTGGAGTATGTCCTGACCTTCCGAGAGAGACTGGCTGAACTCATGGGCCTTGGCCAGGGAGAATCTGGCCAGAGCCCAGAGGAAGCAGAAGGTCTGGTATGACCGCACGGTGCGGGCCCGTGCCTATGCCACCGGGGATCAGGTGATGGTTCTCATCCCTGTGAGAAAGAATAAACTACAGGCCGCCTGGGAGGGCCCGTTCAAGGTCGTCAAGCAGCTCAATGAGGTAAACTACATGGTGGAGCTGTCGAACCGGGCGCACCACCGCCGGGTGTACCATGTGACTATGATGAAGCCATATTATGCCAGGGGGAATGTGGTGTTGGCCGTGTGTGGACAGTGGGAGGAGCAGGGAGATGACCCTTTAGTAGATCTATTCCCTGGGACCAGAGCTGGTTCCCCCCTGGAAACAATTCCCCTCTCGAATCAGCTAACCCCTGCCCAGCAAGCTGAGGTCAGGGGGGTGCTGCATCCGTACCGACAGCTGTTTTCCAACCAGCCTGGACGCACTAATCTGACTGTCCACCGGGTGCAGACGGGGTCGCACCCGCCGATAAGATGCTCCCCCTTCCGAGTCAACCGGGAAAAACTGCTCAGGACCTGGAAAGAGAGGTCCGGGACATGCTGGCTTTGGGGGTGATTCCAGCCATCGGCCAGCCCTTGGGCCTCGCCGGTGGTGCTGGTCCCCAAAAAGGATGGGTCGGTCCGGTTCTGTGTGGACTATCGGAAGCTCAATGCCATCACTGTATCTGATGCCTACCCCATGCCCAGGCCGGACGAGCTCCTAGACAAGCTGGGAGGAGCTCGGTACCTTACCACCATGGACCTTACAAAGGGCTACTGGCAAGTGCCGCTGGATGCAGATGCCAGGCTGAAATCGGCCTTTATCACCCCTCTGGGGCTCTATGAGTTCCTGCCCTGCCTTTTGGCCTCAAGGGAGCGCCGGGCCACCTTCCAGCGCCTGGTGGACCAGCTCCTGAGGGAGATGGAGAGTTTTTGCCGTGGCGTATATTGATGACATCTGTGTCTTTAGCCAGACCTGGGAGGACCACGTGTCCCAGGTTAGACAAGTGCTGGACCGACTCCAGGGGGCTGGGCTGACTGTCAAAGCGAAGAAGTGCAAGGTGGGGATGGCTGAAGTATCTTACCTGGGCCATTGGGTGGGAGCGGGCCGCCTAAAGCCGGAACCAGCCAAGGTGGAGGGTGATCAGAGACTGGCCCGCTCCCCACACCAAAAGCAGGTCCAAGCCTTTATTGGGATGGCAGGATACTACCGAAGGTTTGGTGCCCCACTTTAGCGCCATCGCCACCCCCATCACTGAGCTATGCAAGAAGGGGAAGCCAGACAAGGTGGTCTGGACTGAGCAGTGCCAGGAGGCTTTCCGGGCGCTGAAGGAGGCTCTGGTCAGTGGCCCAGTTCTGGCAAACCCAGACTTTGACAAGCCCTTTGTGGTGTTCACAGACGCCTCCGACACGGGACTGGGGGCGGTGTTTATGCAGGAGGATGAAAAGGGGGAGAGGCAGCCCATCATATACCTGAGCAAGAAGTTGCTACCCCGGGAGCAACACTACGCGGCCATCGAGAAGGAATGCCTGGCCGTGGTGTGGGCCCTCAAGAAACTAGAGGCCTATCTCTGCGGGCGACACTTCACCGTCTACACCGACCACTCTCCCCTGACCTGGCTGCACCAGATGAAAGGAGCCAACGCCAAACTCCTGAGATGGAGCCTGCTCCTGCAGGATTACGACATGGACGTGGTCCACGTGAAGGGAAGTGCCAACATGATAGCGGATGCGCTGTCCCAGAGAGGGGACCCCGAACTTCCCCAGGTCACTGGTCAGAGTGACCCCGCTCCGTTCAGTCTGGAAGTGGGGAGAGATGGGATGGAGCAGGGACTGAGTGGGGCGGATTGACCTAGGAATGTGGCAGGGGAGTTTACTGGGACTGTCTGATCGGTGATGGGATAGCAGGGGGTGACTTCACTGGCTGGGACAATACCTGAGCCTGTCACCTGAGCCGGGAGGGGAGTTGGGTCCTGGTGACACCTGCCCGGGAAAGTGGACAAAGGCTGGAGGAGGAGCTCAGGGGAGGCTGGGTGAGACAGCTGGAGGGTTTTGTCCAGTTTGGAGTTGGCTGGGGAAGAGGAGGGAGCCCCCAAATCTGGGGTTTAATCTCCCTGCCCCCCAGAAGAACATGACTGAGGGGTCCCGTTTGTACCTGCAAGCTCTGGTCTGGATTATGTTCCTGTCGTCCCTAATAAATCTTCCATTTTACTGGCTGGCTGAGAGTCACGGGGAATCGCAGAAAGTGGGGGGGTGCAGGGCCCTGACTCCCCCTCACGCCGTGACAGGTGGCAAATCACCAGGCCCTCTTGGGCTGTTACAACTTTAATTTATGGCACTCCCTCCGTAAGTTCAAGGAGTCCCTTCTGCAGGGCTTGGCCCAGGAGTTGGATACACCGTGGTGGCCTGGTGCTCCTTCCAGGTGGCCTGGGATGCACCGGACTCGGCAGCCAGGGTGGTAGCGTCCGCGGTGGGGATGAGGCGCAGCTCCTGGCTTCAAACCACCGGACTCTCCCAGGAGACGCAGACCTCCGTCCAAGACCTCCCATTCGAAGGGAACGGTCTGTTATTTGACCAGACGGACGTGAGGCTGCATGGGCTGAAGGACACCCGAGGCACCCTTCGCTCGCTGGGCAGGCACAAGCCGCAGTCGGCACACGCCGCAGTTCTGGCTGCCTCCGCTGCCAAGGTCATGGCAGCCTCGTGTGGGGTCTGCTGGGAGAAGGGACCGAGACACTGGGTTCAGCCAGCGCCGCCCTTCTGCCTCCCGCTCACCGGCGCAGCCTGGCCCGGCGAAACAGTCAGGAGGCCAGACGCGCTCGAGAGCGACACCCCAGCCAATTCACCAGATCCGCAGTTCCTTTTCCCATCACCCGCCTTCACCCGCCGTGCAGCCTGGTCGCAGGTCACCTCGGACCGCTGGGTGCTGGACATAATATCTCAGGGCTATCCCCTGCAGTTTACAGCCTCCCCTCCCTCCCACCCCACCCCCCTTCCCCGTCCCTCTTCAGGGACCCTTCTCACAAGCAACTCCTCATTCAGGAGGTCGAGAACCTTCTTGCCTGAGACAGTGGAGGAGATCCCTCGGGACATGAAAGGGAAGGGGTTCTACTCCCAGTACTTCCTAATCCCAAAAGCAAAAGGGGGCGTCAGACCCATCCTGGACCTGCGGAGCCTCAACAAGACTCTCAAGAAACTGAAGTTTCACATGGTTTCACTGGCCTCCACCATCCCTTCCCTGGATCCGGGAGACTGGTACGCGGCTCTTGACTTATTTCTACATTTCCATATTCCCCGGTCACAGGTGTTTCCTCCGCTTCATGGTGGGCAGGCGCCATTTTCAATTCACGGCGCTGCCCTTTGGCCTGTCCTCAGCCCCCAGGGTGTTCACAGAATGCATGGCGTCGGTGGCCACATACCTGAGACGTCGAGGGGACCAGATTTTCCCGTATCTCGACGACTGGATCACCAAGGGCAGGTCTCGGGAGCAGGTGCAGAGAGCCTTGATCTGGTGAGTTCCACCTGCCACAATCTGGACCCATTAATAAACATAACAAAGTCATGTTAATGCCAGTCCAGTGCATAGAATTCTTCGGGGCAGTCCTTGGTTCCACGTGAGCCAGGGCCTTCCTTCTGCAGGCGCGTTTTCAGGCTATGTCAGACCTGATCTCCCATTCGAAGAGCCACCCACTCACCAGGGCCCATGTCTGATGGGCCACATGGCCGCGTGCACGTACGTGGTCACCCATACGCAGCTCCATCTACCGCCTCTGCAAGCGTGGCTGGCCTCGGTCTATACTCCCAATAGAGACGGGCTGGACCCGGTGGTCAGGGTGCCGAACCACGTCCTGTCGCCCCTGTACTGGTGGTTGGACCCCACGTCAGTGCTACAGGGAGTTCCCTTCGCGGCCCCCACCTTGTTGCTGACCCTGGTCTCCGACGCTTCATATTTGGTCTGGGGAGCCCACCTGGGCAAGCTGATCACCCAGGCCACGGGCTGTGGGACAGCCTCGCCCTCCACACCAACATGAGGGAGCTCAGGGTGGTTCCCCTGGCCGGCCAGGCCTTCTTGCCCCTCCTGGGAGGCAAAGGGGTGCAGGTCCTGACGGACAACACCGCCACGATGTATTAGGTCAACAGGCAGGGCAGTGCAAGGTCTTCGGCCCTTTGTCAGGAGGTGCTCAGACTCTGGGACTTCTGTGTGCGGCACGACGTTCATCTGAACACTGCCCACCTGCCCGGCACCTGCCCACCTGCCCCTCAGCAGGACCGTCTCGTCTCAGAGGTGGACAGCATCATCTTCCATCGTGGGGGACTCCCCAGGTGGACCTGTTCGCGTCCCAGCAGAACAGAAAGCGTCACGGGTTCTGTTTGATTTGGGGTCTGGACAAGAGGTTCCCTTTCGGATGCCTTCCTCATTCCATGGTCGGGGGCACTGATGTTTGCCTTCCCACCAGTGCCATTCATTCACGAGGTCCTCGTGAAAGTCAAGCAGGACAGAGCAATGGTTATCCTGGTAGCCCTTGCATAGCCCGTCAGCACCGGTTCGGCACGTTGCTGAGCCTTTCAGCAGCCACCCCTCTTCCACCGCCTCTTTGGCCGGATTGCTGTCTAGAACCACTGCAATCCGCCACACCCGAACCTGGCAGTGCTGCACTGACGGCTTGGCTACTGCGGGCTAAGCGCGGACGGGGGGGAAGCTCCACCCACGTCCAACAGGTCTTTCTGGGTCGCAGGAAACCCTCCACCATGGCAACCCGCCTGGCTAAATGACAAAGGTTCGAGTGCTGGGCCTTGGAGCGGTGTCTCAGGGCTGAGCAAGCCTCACTACAGGACATGTTGGATTATCTGCTGCACCTCAAACTCCAAGGGTTGTCCCTCTCTTCGATCAAGGTCCACCTGGCTGCCATTTCGGCATTGTATCCTCTGTTCCAAGGCAGGTCTCTCTTTGCCCATCCTATGATGGCGCAGCTCTTGAAGGATCTGGAGCGCTTCTATCTGCATGTCGGGAATGGTCCCCCCCGGGACCTGAATCTTGTGCTATCAAGGCTCATGGGGTCTCCCTTGAGCCTCTAGCTTCCTGCTCCCTCCTGCTTCTCTCCTGGAAGGTTTAATTCCTGGTTGCCATAATGTCGGCCTGCAGGATATCCGAGATCAGGGTGCTCACCTCTGAGCCACCCTATATGGTCTTCTACAAGGACAAGGTTGTCCTGCATCCGGCGTTTCTGCCCAAGGTCATTTCCCAGTTTCATACTGGCCAGGACATTTACTTATCGGTCTTCTATCTGAAGCTCCATGCGTCTGACGAGGAACTCAGACTACACACCCTGGACGTCAGGAGGGCGCTGGCCTTCTACATAGATAGAACGAAGCTATTCCATAAGTCAACGCAGTTGTTCATGGCAGTGGCAGGCAGGACGAAAGGTCGCCCAGTGTCTGCACAGAGGATTTCATCCTGGATCACGGCCTGCATCCACCACTGCTATGAGCTGGCAAAGGTGCCCCCGGCGGTGATTGTGATGGGTCACTTGACTAGGATACAGGCATCATGGGCAGCCTTCCTGGTGCAGGTGGCCGATCCAAGCGCTCATCAGGCCACTGCCTGATCATCATCCACATATTTGTGTCACATTACATACTCAGAAAGTACTCCTGTCTTCAGCACCCAGACACCCAGCTCCCAATGGGATCCAAACACCAAATACATCCGTTTTACTCTGTATAAAGCTTATACAGGGTAAACTCATAAATTGTCCACCCTCTATAACACTGATAGAGAGAGATGCACAGCTGTTTGCTCCCCTGGGTATTAATCACTTACTCTGTGTTTACTAAACAAAAAAGTGATTTATAAGTATAAAGTATATGAGTATGAAGATAAAACGTAGGATTAAGTGGTTTCAAGTAATAACAGACAGACCAAAGTAAGTCACCAAGCAAAATAAAGCAAAAACACACAAGTCTAGGCTAATACATTAAGAAACTGAATACAGGTATAATTCTCACCCTCAGAGATGTTCCAATAAACTTCTTTCACAGACTAGAACCTTCCTAGTCTGGGCCCAATCCTTTCCCTGGTACAGCCCTTGTTAGTTCCAGTAGACGTCGTCTCAGGTGTTAACTAGGGGTTTTCTCATGACTGGCCACCACACTTTGTTCTGTTCCACCCCCTTTTATAGCTTTGGCACAAGGTGGGAATCTTTTGTCTCTGGGTCCCCACCTCCCTCTAAATGGAAAAGTCCCACATTTAAGATGGATTCCAGTATCAGGTAACATGGTCACATGTCCTGTCAGACGCCAGCCTCCATTCTCCCTGGGCTGGCCCACACCTACACAGGAAGGCTTGCAGGTAAACAGAGCCATTGACAGGTCATTGATTCTGAAGCACCCTTAATGGCTTCCACTTAACGTGTTTACATCAGTGATACAAGTTTATGTCTTATTTTCCTGACTCCAGACCTAGAAAGAAAACACCTGCAAACAAATGGTATGACCACACTCAGTAGATTATAGGCTTTGGTAATGATAACTTACAAGAGATCTTTGCATGAAGCATATTCAGTTGCATCATATTCACATCATAAGCATATTTCATAAAGCCTATGGAGTGCAACATAGGCGAGACATCTGGATAGGACGGGGTTTTGGCTGAACCGCTGGGAGGAGTGATTTGAGAGACGGCTGGTAGGACGGGGTTGGGGTGAGCTGTGGGGAGGAGAGAGATTGGAGAGACGATGGTAGGATAGGGTTCGGGTGAGCTGCGGGGACGAGTCGGTTGGAGAGACGGCGGGTAGGATGGGGCTGGGAGGGCTGGGGTGAGCCGTAGGAGGAGTCGGTTGGAGAGACGGCGGTAGATGAGGTTTGGGTGAGCCATGGGGAGGAGGAGATTGGAGAGATGGCTGGTAGGAAGGGGTTTGGGTGAGCTGTGGGGAGGAGGAGATTGGAGAGACGGCTGGTAGGACAGGGTTGGGGTGAGCCGTAGGGAGGAGTCGGTTGGAGAGACGGCTGGTAGGAGGGAGTTGGGGTGAGCCGTAGGGAGGAGGAGATTGGAGAGACGGCTGGTAGGACGGGGTTGGGTGAGCTGTGGGGAGGAGGAGATTTCGGGTGAGCTGTGGGAGGAGGAGATTGGAGAGATGGCTGGTAGGACGGGGTTTGGGTGAGCCATGGGGAGGAGGAGATTGGAGAGATGGCTGGTAGGACGGGGTTTGGGTGAGCCATGGGGAGGAGGAGATTGGAGAGACGGCTGGTAGGAAGGGGTTTGGGTGAGCTGTGGGGAGGAGGAGATTGGAGAGATGACTGGTAGGATGGGGTTGGGGTGAGCTGTGGGGAGGAGGAGATTTCGGGTGAGCTGCGGGGAGGAGTCGATTGGAGAGATGGCTGGTAGGACGGGGTTTGGGTGAGCTGTGGGGAGGAGGAGATTGGAGAGTGGCTGGTAGGTCAAGAGTCGGGTGAGCTGTGGGGAGGAGGAGATTGAGAGACGGCTGTAGGACGGGGTTGGGGTGAGCGTAGGGATGAGTCGGTTGGAGAGATGGCTGGCAGGAGGATTGGGGTGAGCCTAGGGAGGAGGAGATTGGAGAGACGGCTGGTAGGACGGGGTTGGGTGAGCTGTGGGGAGGAGGAGATTTCGGGTGAGCTGTGGGGAGGAGTCGATTGGAGAGATGGCTGGTAGGACGGGGTTTGGGTGAGCTGTGGGGAGGAGGAGATTGGAGAGATGGCTGGTAGGACGAGATTCGGGTGAGCTGCGGGGAGGAGGAGATTGGAGAGACATCTGGGTAGGACGGGGTTTGGGGAGCCATGGGAGGAGGAGATTGAGAGATGGCTGGTAGGACGGTGTTGGGGTGAGCTGTGGGGAGGAGTCGATTGGAGAGATGGCTGGTAGGACGGGGTTTGGGTGAGCTATGGTGAGGAGAAGATTGGAGAGATGGCTGGTAGGTCGAGAGTCGGGTGAGCTGTGGGGAGGAGGAGATTGGAGAGACGGCTGGTAGGACGGGGATGGGGTGAGCTGTGGGGAGTCAATTGGAGAGACGGCTGGTAGGACGGGGGTTGGGGGTGAGCTGTAGGATGAGTCGGTTGGAGAGATGGCTGGTAGGTCGAGAGTCGGGTGAGCTGTGGGGATGAGTCGGTTGGAGAGACGGCTGGTAGGACGGGGTTGGGGTGAGCTGTGGGGAGGAGGAGATTTCGGGTGAGCTGTGGGGAGGAGTCGATTGGAGAGATGGCTGGTAGGACGGGGTTTGGGTGAGCTATGGTGAGGAGGAGATGGAGAGGACGGCTGTAGGAAGGGGTTTGGGTGAGCTGTGGGGAGGAGGAGATTGGAGAGATGACTGGTAGGTCACTGGTAATTAAATATTCATGGTAAATAGGCCCAATGGCCTGTGATGGGTTTTAGATGGGGTAAGATCCAAGTTACCGGGAAAGAATTTTCTGTAGTATCTGGCTGATGAATCTTGCCCATATGCTCAGGGTTTTAGCTGATCGCCATATTTGGGGTCGGGAAGGAATTTTCCTCCTGGGCAGATTGGAAGGCCCTGGAGGTTTTTCGCCTTCCTCTGTAGCATGGGGCAAGGATCACTTGCTGGAGGATTCTCTGCTCCTTGAGGTCTCTTAAACTACAATTTGAGGACTTCAATAGCACAGATATAGGTGTGAGGTTTTTTTGTGGGAGTGGTGGGTGAAATTCTGTGGCCTGCGTTGTGCAGGAGGTGACTAGATGATCATAATGGTCCCTTCTGACCTAAATATCTATGAATCTATGAATCTATGGTAGGATGGGGTTGGGGTGAGCTGTGGGGAGGAGGAGATTTCGGGTGAGCTGCGGGGAGGAGTCGATTGGAGAGATGGCTGGTAGGACGGGGTTTGGGTGAGCTATGGTGAGGAGAAGATTGGAGAGATGGCTGGTAGGTCGAGAGTCGGGTGAGCTGTGGGGAGGAGGAGATTGGAGAGACGGCTGGTAGGGCGGGGTTTGGGTGAGCTATGGTGAGGAGGAGATTGGAGAGACGGCTGGTAGGAAGGGGTGAGCCGTGGGGAGTGGATTCAGTGGGAGCCTGCAGAGAGCCGGGAGAAGAGCAGTGACCTGTGTAGCCTCTAGTTGGTGGGAGGCGTTGGGGGGATCCTGCTCCCGGCCTGCAGCCCTGCTGAGTGACGTTGCAGCTGCAGGAATGAGCGGAGCGGGCATGTGATTGTGCCCCAGCTCTGGGCTGGTCCCCTCTTAGGGCAGTTCTCTGTCCTCACTGGGCTTTGCAGCGTCAGCCCAGTCTGTGCATGTCCCTGGCCTGCTCTCTCCTCCCTGCCCAGCTGGCACAGCCCAGTCGGCAGTGCGTGCCGGCCTCTGGGTTTTCACCCCGTTCCAAGCCCTAAGGTGCAGACCTGGCTGGAGAAGAGCTGTAACCGTGTCCCTTTCCCGGCGGTATCTTTGCAGAAGCTTTTTGCTGTGGACGACACCAGTCTCTCTGGAAAGAGCCCGGAGACCCCAGCGCCAGGCACAGAGGGGCTGGAGAGGTATGGATCCCTGATGGACAGACTGGGGAGAGGCAAGCACAGGCCTCCAGCACTGCCAGGTGGCAGACGCGAGCCCTGTCTAGGTCCATGGGTTGGCACAGCAGACGGCTGGGTTACTGTTCCTCCTTGCAGTGGTCTCTCTGCCAGGCTGCTTCAGAAAAGGCAGATTTCATGGGTGGGAGGGGGGCATTCTGCCCTGCCCAGCACTCCCTGGGGTCACTACGACCTGGGCCAAATGGCCGTGCAAGACTCCTGCCCTGGACAGCGACCGGGGATCTGCCGTGGGAGCCCTTCCCACGCCCGCCGCACAGCTGTAAACGGCGACACAAGGGGCCGGCAGGGGAGAGAGTGACTGGGGGGCCCAGAGCCCTGGGACCTGCACCAGGTTTACATTCCAGGTCAGCTCAAACCTGGAGCCGCAGGAGTCAGCAATGAGGCTCCTGCAGTTGCCTTGGATGTGGCCCCTTCTGGCTGTGGAAGGGTTAAATGACCATCTGACCAGCAGCTGCTCTAAGGCAGTGTTCTCAACCGGGGGTCCGCAGCCCCCTGGGGGTCCGTGAGCCCTTTCAGGGGCTGCGACTGAAACCTGGTTCCCCGAGCTCCAGGGCTGCAGCCAGCAGCCCCCTAACCGCTGCCCCAGCCAGGAGCGGCGTGGGGCTAAAGCTGGCAAACCTCCGCCCCCAAGCCAGGAGCAGTGGGGGGCTGAAGCCAGGAGCCTCAGCATACCCCCTGCTGCAGCTGGTAGCCCCTCCCGCCCACACACATCCCCTAACTACCCCGTCTCTGCACCCTGAGCTACCCCCTCCTTGCACCCTGAGCTACACCCCCGCCTGCACACAGCCCCTAGCTACCCCCTTCCTGCACCCTGAGCTACCCCCTCCTTGCACCCTGAGCTACACCCCCGCCCGCACACAGCCCCTAGCTACCCCCTCATTGCCCCCTGAGCTACACCCTCGCCCGCACACAGCCCCTAGCTGCCCCCTCCCTGCACCCTGAACTACCCCCTCCTTGCACCCTGAGCTACACCCCCGCCCGCACACAGCCTCTAGCTACCCCCTCATTGCCCCCTGAGTTACACCCCCGCCCGCACACAGCCCCTAGCTGCCCCCTCCCTGCACCCTGAACTACCCCCTCCTTGCACCCTGAGCTACACCCCCGCCCGCACACAGCCCCTAGCTACCCCCTCATTGCCCCCTGAGTTACACCCCCGCCCGCACACAGCCCCTAGCTGCCCCCTCCCTGCACCCTGAACTACCCCCTCTCTGCGTCCCCGCTTTGAGTTATATTTTTTGGTTGTGCCCCCCCACAGCCCAGACCGGATGGGAGGCCCCCTGAGTGAGTCAGGGGGTGGAGGTGGCGCTCCCTCCCTGGACCCCGCTGTGCGGAGCTGGCTTGAGCCCTGCCAGCCTTTGCCTCCCCCACAAATAGAAGTAAAACTATGCCTATGCCCAAAGGTCCCCCCAGGCCTGGAGGCCTGTGCTCCTTTGCCCCCACCCCCTGTGAGGACCTGGCGTTTTTATAGCAAGTTGAGGGGGGGCCCCAGGGAGAAAAATGTTGAGGACCCGCCCCCCCGCTCTAAGGTATGGCTACGTTGCAAAAACCCAGGGCCGCCAGGCTGAGCCTGAGTCCATGGGCTGGGGCTCGCAGCAGGGCGCTCAGAGTAGCCGTGCGGCTGCTCCTGCTCGGGCCAGCCTGCTGGGTCGCCGAGCCCGAGCGCGGACCCTACGGCCGGTTAGTGCCGTCGCAGGAGCCCTGTGAGCCCGGCGCTGAGACGCGCTGGGTGGGGTTTAGGGCCGGGATGTTCCCTGCACGTCTGCCTCGCGCTGGGGTAACTGGGGAATTGCCCAGATACATGTTCCAGCTGCAAGGGACCCCGGCAAGCCCCTGGACACACGTGGGCGCCGGAGCCAGCCCAGCCGGGGCTCTGGCAGGGCCGGGGTGCTGCAGTCTCAGAGCCCACAGACCACGGGGTGAGCCCTGTCCGCTGGGAGGCTGGCTTTACTGTGGGCTCCCGCAGGGCTGGGTGGCTTGGGAAGGCGGGATGCTGGGGTCTGGGCTGCTGTGGGCAGGTCTGTCTGTCTGCAGTCACACGCGGGGCAGAATGCAGAGCTCAGCAGAGGCCATGTGGCTGGGCCCTGGGGCGGGAGCTGGGGCCCCTGGCAGTAGGGAGTGGGCAGCCAAGGCGAAGCGAGGGAACTTGCTGCAGTGGGTGCCCCCGAACATGTCTGGGCACTGGAGTCGCTGAGCCATGCGGCGCCTGTTTGGCAGTGGCCACGGCAGTGCCAGCCTGCCCCTGGGATGTGATCAATGGAGGGTCAGACTGCCCCTCGCGCCAGACGAAGGCCGTGCCAGCCTGCCCCTGGGATGTGATCAATGGAGGGTCAGGCTGCCCCTCGCGCCAGACGAAGGCAGTGCCAGCCTGCCCCTGGGATGTGATCAATGGAGGGTCAGGCTGCCCCTCGCGCCAGACGAAGGCAGTGCCAGCCTGTCCCCCGGCGGGTGGCCAGGGCAAGGAGGCACCCTGGCTGGCCTGGTCCCAGCCCGTGTCTGGTTCCTGCGTCTTCACCTGTGCTTAATGCACCGCCGCCCCATGACACTGCCCCCCCCCCCCCCACCAGCAGGGCACCCTGGGGATATGACCCCCCCCCCAGTGATGCTGCCTCATCTCCCCAACCAGGAAGCAGCAGCATTCAGGGAGATGGGGGCAGGCGAGAACCCCAGGTGGGGGCTCTTGGAGACCCCTGAGCTGAGCCCCCTGGCCCTCATGTTCTGAATCAGTTGGACCTTTTGTTACATTGGCAATATCATTCCACCCTAAACTGGGAGTTTGTGGCAGAATGGGGCCAGTCCCTAGGGAGCCCCAGGGGGACGGAGGTGGGGGTCCTGGGCGTGGGGAGGGGCCGGCCCCAGGCAGCCCTGGGGGTTGTATTGGGCTGCATTAGTAGGAGCATTGCCAGCAGATCGAGGGAAGGGATCATTCCCCTCTACTCGGCACTGGTGAGGCCACACCTGGAGTATTGCGTCCAGTTTTGGGGCCCCCCCCCCACTACAGAAGGAATGTGGACAAATTGGAGAGAGTCCAGCGGAGGGCAACGGAAATGATTAGGGGACTGGGACACATGACTTACGAGGAGAGGCTGAGGGAACTGGGATTGTTTAGTCTGCGGAAGAGAAGAATGAGGGGGGATTTGATAGCTGCTTTCAACTACCTGAGAGGTGGTTCCAAGGAGGATGGATCTAGACTGTTCTCAGTGGTAGAAGAGGACAGGACAAGGAGTAAGGGTCTCAAGTTGCAGTGGGGGAGGTTTAGATTGGATATTAGGAAAAACTTTTTCACTAGGAGGGTGGTGAAACACTGGAATGCGTTACCTAGGGAGGTGGTAGAATCTCCTTCCTTGGAAGTTTTTAAGGTCAGGCTTGACAAAGCCCTGGCTGGGATGATTTGATTGGAGATTGGTCCTGCTTTGAGCAGGGGGTTGGACTAGATGACCTCCTGAGGTCCCTTCCAACCCTGATCTTCTATGATTCTGTGGGGGTGGGGGGCCCAGGGGGTGGGGAGGGACCAGTTCCTAGGGAGCCCCAGGGGGATGGGGGTGGGGGCCCCAGATTGCTCCCAGCCAGGGCACCCTGTGGCACTGCTCCCCATAGCTCTCCCTGTGCCCTGTCCTTGCGCCCAGGGACTGGAAGAGGAGCGAGTGGCAGGCTTGGAGGCTGGAAGTGCGGGAGCAGCTGCTCGCCCTGCGTCGCTGGCTGGACGCCATGGAGAAGAGGCTCCCGGCCCTGCCCGACGGAGAGCCCAGCCCAGAGGTGAGAGCCGGGGCGAGCTGGGGCCGGGCGCTGCAGCCCCCTGCCCGGAGCCCCTGGCAGTGGGCTGGGTGCCCTGCGCCCAGCTGGCTGGTGTGGGGAGGCCACAGGGCTCCCACCGGATCTCCACCTGCCGGGCTCCCCTATGGCGGCCCAGCATCCAGCCGGTGCCTTGGCCTCCCTGCCCCAGGGGCTCAGCCTGCCCGGCACTGGCCCCGGGCCCCTGGCCCCGGGCCCCAGCCCAGGTCCCTGCCCAGCACCACCTGCCTTCACACGCTGGGTGGGTGGGTGAGGGGCTCAGCCCCATCCCGGGCCCTACACTACCCGCCCTAGGCAGCCCTGTGCAGGGGGCCCCTCACCCTGGGGCCCTGCACCGGGCGAGGCCCCGCCACACACACCTGGACCCATGTGTCCCTGCCCAGGCCCCTCCCTCAGACCCATGTGTCCCTGCCCAGCCCCCTGGACCCATGTGTCTCTGCCCAGCCCCCCGGACCCATGTGTCCCTCCCCAGCCCTCCAGTCCGCCCCAGCCCCACGTGTCCCTACCCAGGCCCCTCCCCCGGATCCATGTGTCTCTGCCCAGCCCCCCCATTCATGTGTCCCTGCCCAGGCCCCTCCCCCGGACCCATGTGTCCCTCCCCAGCCCTCCAGTCCGCCCCAGCCCCATGTGTCCCTGCCCAGGCCCCTCTCCCGGACCCATGTGTCCCTCCCCAGCCCTCCAGTCCGCCCCAGACCCATGTGTCCCTACCCAGGCCCCTCCCCCAGACCCATGTGTCCCTCCCCAGCCCTCCAGTCCGCCCCAGCCCCACGTGTCCCTACCCAGGCCCCTCCCCCGGATCCATGTGTCTCTGCCCAGCCCCCCCATTCATGTGTCCCTGCCCAGGCCCCTCCCCCGGACCCATGTGTCCCTCCCCAGCCCTCCAGTCCGCCCCAGACCCATGTGTCCCTACCCAGGCCCCTCCCCCAGACCCATGTGTCCCTCCCCAGCCCTCCAGTCCGCCCCAGACCCATGTGTCCCTACCCAGGCCCCTCCCCCGGACCCATGTGTCCCTCCCCAGCCCTCCAGTCCACCCCAGACCCATGTGTCCCTACCCAGGCCCCTCCCCCGGATCCATGTGTCTCTGCCCAGCCCCCTGGACCCATGTGTCTCTGCCCAGCCCCCCCATTCACATGTCCCTGCCCAGGCCCTTCCCCTGGATCCATGTGTCCCTGCCCAGCTGCCCTTCTGGACCCGTGTGTCCCTGTTCACCTCCCCCCACCCCGGACACATGTGACCTTGCCAAGGTCCACACCCCCCCGCGAGACTTGTGTGTCCCTGCCCAGCCCCCTCCCCACCCGGACCCGTGTGTCCCTGCCCAGCCCCTGGCCCCGGGTGACCCTGCCCAGCTCCCCCACCCAGAATCACGTGTCCCTGTCCAGCCTCCCCTCCACTCCCCCCTGCCTGTGGGTCCCTGCTCAGGCTGTGCCCCAGTGTGCTCACAGCCCCCCAAGTGCCTGTGTCCGGCCCAGCCGCGCAGCGTGGTGGGCAGGGAGTTAACGTGTCCCGCACGGCGCTGGCCCCTCGTCCCCGTCCTCTGGGCAGCTGCAGGTCGGCCGTGTGCAGGGAGCGCAGCGGGGAGTGCCCAGCTGCCCAGAGCTGCCCTGGCCAGCCCCTCCCCGCCAGGCAGCGGGGTGAATGGAATCCCTCCCCAGCGCCTTTTGTTCCGGGCCTGGCCTCACACGGCTCCCGCTGCATCCATGACAGCACAAATTGAAAGGGCCATTCATCCCAGCCCCTGCACAGACAAAGCCCACGGCAAAACCCACCCAACGCCCAGGATCCGAGGCCGCAGATCCCAGCCCCCTGCGCTCAGCTCCACTCCCCCCTGCCCTACGGCGGGACGGAGCCGCGGAGCATGCCCTGCCTCGCCCTGGGAATAACCCTCCAGGGGAAGGAGAGCAAAGGCCTGCCCCACCCTAGCAGGCAGGAGAGCCCCGCCTGGGTGGGAGCGCCCACCTGTACTGTGAGAGCCCCCAGGCCCATGGGGGTCGAGGAGCACCCCGCGGCCTGCGTGGCATTCAGCCCGAGCGCCTGTGGGCCACGGGGAAGGAGCAAAGGGGTTGAGTGGGGGCTGGCAGGGTGAGAGAGGCATGGAGGCCGGGCGGGGGGGGCGGGGGGCAGTACGGCTGGTGCGGGGGGCAGTACGGCTGGCGGGGGCAGGGGGCGTTGGGTGGGTAAACCCAGGGGCTGGAGGAGGAGCAGCCACGGAGACTGGGAAGTGGGGGCCAGGCACAGAGGGGTCCTGCCCGCTGGCTCTGTCTGGCGCTCGGCTCTAAGCCCCTGGGAGGGTGCTCAGAGCAGGGCCGCAGCCGGGCTGCCGAGCTGCGGGAAGGGACAGAGCTGGTCAGAGAGAGCTCAGGCACCCGCCTGCCGCAAGGGGTGCCTGAGAATATGCTGATTTCCCCCCAGTGCCTCCAGCAGCCGGGCAGACAAAAGCCCCCGGCTCGGCCCTCGGCCTGCTTGTCTTTCAGGAGAAAGCCCGGTGGAGAGGCTTGAACGAGTCCCGTCCGTCTGCTCTGGGCTCCCTGGGAGCAGCCTGTCTGAAGGGCAGCCAGGCGCCCACGTGGCTGGGGCTAGGCACTCCCGGCCCCTCACTCCCTGGTCATCCCGGCAGAGTCTGCTGTGGGGGCTCCCCCTTCGGCGGCGGGGTCAGCACGCCCCTCCGCCCCCCATGCTCGCCTTCCACGCCGCGAGGCCCAACGCACTGGCCGCTCTTCTCCCCCCAGCGAGGGCACCAGGGCTGCACGGCTGCGCCCGTGGGGTGTGGGGGGCCAGCAAATCAGGGCGGGGTTTGCAGTGGGGTGTGGCGTGCGCAGCACAAAAGCCAGTGGGGTTGTGGGCTCCCACCCCAGAGCAGTGAGGATCCTGCTCCCTGTACTGCCCCGCTCAGGGCGCTGGTCCTGGCCCTGAGGGCAGCAGCTCCCGGATGGCAGGTCTGGCCGGCGGCTGAGACTTAGGAGGGGCCTGCACCCAGGGCCACGCGTTGGCATCTCTGCAGGGGGAGGAGCAGCATCCGGCCCCGACTCCCGAGCCCCTGCCAGGGTCCGCGGCTCTCAGGAAGGCTTTGGCTGCAGAGCTCGGCCGCCTGCTCCAGGCCCCGGCTCTGTGCCGGGCCACGCCGGAAAGTGCGTGGCATGCCAGCCCTGGGGGAGGGCGCTGTGCCCATCTGTGACTGGCAGACGGCCAGAGCCCAGGGGGAGCGAGGGGGGCTGGGGGCAGCCAGGGACGAGGCAGGCGCTGATGGCGCCCCTGTAATCCTGTTAGCCAGCCAGGCCTGCAGCTGGGACGTTCCCTCTGCAGGGAGCCAGAAGCCGCCCGGGGGGTGAGCCCCAGCCCCAGCAACTGGGGGGCTCCCTTCCCATGGTGCTGAGCAGGCCAAGGGCTCTGTGGGCGCCCCGCCGGAGGCCGCGGCTCCTGTCATTGGAGCTGCTGGGCAGGACTCCCCACGGGGAGCAGAAGGAAGCCGGACAGGCCCTGTGCCCTGGTGAAGACCCGTATCTGTTCCCGTTAGCACGGGCAGCCCCCTCCAGGCTCTGTGCCACTGCGGCCCAGGGGACTGTGGGGAGGGAGGAGACACCCCGTGCCCCCTCGGTGTGAGCTGGGTCCCGGCCAAGCCTCAGCCCCACAAGTGCCGCCAACCCCCCCCTGCATGCGTCTGGGCCCGGGGCTGGAGCTGGGGCGCTGGCACTGAGGGCTGGCCGGCCCCGGGGGATCCCTGCAGCAATCCTATGGGAAAGCTGCTGCTCCACCATGGGCTGTGAGTGGGAAGCCCTGCCCCCCTCCCCCTCCGAGGATGGCTGAGAGTCCCCGGAGGGTTTCCCCGGTAACAGGGCCAGTTGTGAATTAGTGAGCAAAGAGTTAACGGGAGCAGGCTTATTGTATTAGTGCGAGTGTGCAGAGGGGTCAGGGGGGAGGGGAGGTGGCGAGGGGTGAGGGTGGGTCTTCCCTGCTGCAGAGAGAGGCCACCCTCTCCTCCGGCCCCGCCGGCACCTTGCTACCTGCCCCGGCACAGGGCGGGCGCTGGGGCCTGACCTGCCGGACTGGCGCCTGGCACCAGGGATTCCTGCCCTGGGCAGAGGGAGGGTGGAGGCTCGGGAAAGTTGGTTTCCCAGCAGCCCGTCCTGGCCAGCGCCTCTCCTGTCCCCGTCCCCCCGGCCAGCCCGGTGGCTGCAGCGTGACCGCTCCAAGCCACCAGCAAGCGGGTGAAGCGAGGAGCTGAGCTGGGCTGGCCTCAGGGGCCCGCTTGGCCCTTCGCAGCAGCCTGCCCCGAGCCTGGCCGAGAAGACCCCACTTGCGGAACGTGGCCGGCGTGGGACGCAGCAGCCAGCCAAGCACCTTGGAAGTGGCACCAAAGGCACCCCCGGCACCACCAGGTTTGCACGAGGCCCGTTCAGGCAGCCCAGACGACGTCGCTGCCTCTGTAACTTCAGCCAAAGTCTCTGCCGGCGTCGGTGGGCACGCTTCCGCCCTGCGCCGCGGGCCCGGCACTGCCAGCCTCACGGGCCGCGGGAGCCCCTGGCGGGCGCCCGGGCAGCCGGACGCTGCAGCGGGAGCCGCGGCTGACTCGCCGGCTTGTTGCTGCTGCTCCTCCAGCCCTTCGGGCCTGTCCCAGGCCAGAGGCTGCCCAAGCGTCTGTCACACCCTGGCGTGGGTCTGTCTGGAACGAGCAGGTTTACGCTCTCCCTGGACCAGCCTTTGGCCCGCGGAGCTCAGGGCACGTCACCGAGGGGTAAGTGTCATTCTCCTCCCCCCAGCTGGGGAACCTGTGGCCAGCGCCGGGAATGACTGACCCAAGCCGGGCGAGAGACACAGAACCCAGGCGTCCTGGGTCCCAAGCCACCTGCTCTAACCACTGAGACAGAACCTCCCTCCTCTGCCCCCGGACACAGCTCACCTGCCTGGTGGCTCCTGTTGGGGCGGCAGGGCGTGGCTGGCTGAGACACCTGGGTCCAGGGGTGGTGGGTGGGCGGCTCCTTTGGGAGGTGACTAGGGTCGGGTGGGTAGTTCCTGTGCGTGTGTGTGTGTCAGGGCACGGGTCAGTGTGCACGTGTCTGTGTGTGGCAGTCGCAGGGTGCCGGTGGCTCCTGTATGACTCCCATGGGGGCATGCTGTCCATGGGTGGGGGTCTAGTGCAGGGTGCTGATGGACTCCAGGGGGGTTGTTGGTTGCAGGGTTTGGGGGCTCCCGTGTAAGTTACTTATTATACGGCCACAAGAGTAGGATATGTGGGCTCCCACTCGCAGGGATGTGTGTTGCAGGGGTTAGGGACTCCTCTGTGTGTGTGTGTGTGTATGTTCCAGGGTGTAGGGACTCATGTGTGTGTGCGTTGCAGGGTATAGGGACTCCTCTGTGTGTGTGTGTGTATGTTCCAGGGTGTAGGGACTCGTGTGTGTGTTGCAGGGTGTAAGGACTCGTGTGTGTGTGTGTGTGTGTGTGTGTGTTGCAGGGTGTACTGATTCCTGCCAGGGGGTAGGGACTCTGCCGGCATGTGTGTGTGTTGTGGCCCGTGGGGTGACTGCTGGGGAAGGTGGGGGTGTTTTGAGCAGCAAGCTGGTGTCTGGTGGCAGGTGCTCCGTAGTGGCGGTGGGTGGGGGTGGGGGTCAGGCGATCCGTCTCTGCGGGACTTTGAGCCTTGGTGTCCGAGTGATGGATGCACGGTGCAGATGGCGAGGCTGGGGGGTTGCACAGGGATGGTGGGGCCGTGTCCGGGTGATGCTGGGATTTATGGGCTGTGGCTGGCTGAAAGCGGAATGGGGCTGGCTGTCTGACTCCTGTCTGCAGTGTGGGTGTTTCAGTGACTGATGGTTCGCCAGCCCCACGGTCTGTAGCAGCTCGCCCCTTTCAGACCCCCCGGTGCTCCCTTTGTCAGGGCGCTGCAGACAGATGGCTCTTTTCTCCCAGCTCCAGCTTGGCCAGGAGTTAATCCAATGGTACAAAGCGATGCCGGTTGGAAGCAGCTGCCCGTCTGCCTGGTGCCCTGTGCTGCCTCCCTCATTCCCCTTCATCTACATTCCTGTTAGCCCTAAGCACCGGCATCGCCCACCACACAGGTCCCGGGAATGTCCTGCCAGCCCAGAGGTGGCCTGGGGCAGCAAGGTCCCTCTGTGCCCTGTTGTCCCCTCTCCCTAAGCCTGTCTCCTCGCCCTGCTCCCCGCTCCAGTCCCCATCCCGAGCCCAGCCCTGCTCTGCCCCGGGCCCCTTAGGGCTGCAGCCTCTCTCCTGGCTGGCGGCTGCAGGTGCCTCGTCCCTTCCTCGCACCCGAGCTCAGCCCTTCGCAGCCCTGTGCTCAGATCCGGGCTCTGGGAGCTGCACTGCCCCCAGGGCAGGAATTTGGGCAGCTGGTCAGGAGACGAAGAGACCGGCTGGAAGGGCTGAAACCCCCGGGTCGGGGGCTGGTGCCCGGGATGGCAGGATGGGCCTCAGCCCAGGCCCCTCTCGCACCAGGCAGCCTCCGCGCCATCCCTCGGGGGAGGCTGCGCATCTTGTGTGGGCAGCCGCAGGTGGCTCCTGGGCCGGTTCCCAGAGGGGGTGGGAACGGCCCATGCTCCCGGGGGGACCTGGGGCCTGCAGGTCCCCAGGGGCCTGCTGACCTGTGTCCCGAATGGCCCGCCGTTGTCTGTCCCACGCCAGTAATGTGGCTGCCCCTCGTTTGTTCTAGGCTGGCTCTGAGCAGCAGGGCTGACGGGCCGGCCCGCCTGCTCGGGGCCACCCTCTGGCCATGGGGAACGCGCCGGGCAGGCCCAGCTGCCTGGGAGACAAGAGCCAGGCGCCGGAGGAGTTCCTGAAGGACGTGGGGCTTGGCCCCGAGCACCCGGCGGGGAGGAACAACTGTGACGCCAGAGCTGGGGCCCCTGACAAGTCTCCCCTGAACCCGGTGGTGATCGAGAACGGCTGGAGCCTGAGCCCAGGCCCGGCTAAGAGCCAGGCGAGCAGCCCCCTGCCCAAGGTGCAGAACGGGAGCAGGGGCTGCAACCCCCTCAAAGCCCAGCTGGAAGCGGCTGGGGCAGCCTGGACCCCCTCGAGCGGTGCCCCCCACAGGAACTCGGGCAGCAGCTGGGCCTGGAAGCCCGTCAGCACCAGGGAGGTGACCGAGGTGACCGAGGTGACGGAGACCATCGTGACGGAGATTGTGGAAGTGACCGAGTACCCGGGCGGGGAGCCCGTCGTCACCAGGACGGTGAAGGTGCTGACGGAGTGTGCCGGGGAGCGGACGGAGGTTAATAACCTGTGCCAGCCTCTCGGACCCCTCGGCGGCCGGCAGCCAGGCCAGGGATGCCGCATCGGCCCCCGGGCCGCACACAGGGCTCTGCGGGGGGCTCGCTGCCCTGGAGCTGTTTGTTTGTGGGGTTCCCCCAGCAGGCCAGGAGTCCTGGCCTTTATCCTCTGGGGCGGGGTGGGGAGCGCACCAATGTGAGGGGAGCGCGCTGCGGGCTCTGGTGACGCCCCATGGCCCCACTGCCTGCACAGGGCCAGAGTCTTTGACCGGGGGGGCAGGTGTCCCGGGGTGTCCCAGCGACCTCCGGCGGCAGGACCATGTCGGAGCGTCTCCGACAGCCAGGCCTGGCTGGCTCTGGGCAGGTTCTGCTCTGGGGCTGGGCTGGGGCGCCGGGAGGGTGCGACTCAGGGGCACCAGGCCAGGCCGGGCTGCAGTGCCGGGCAGGTGTGTGCGATGGGCTGGGCCGTCGGGCAGGGGCGCTAGGAGGGCCAGGCTGTGGCGCTGGCAGGTTCATTAGGGGACCATGCCCAGCCTGCTCTGGTGCTGGGCGGGTGCGTTAGGAGGGCCAGGCGCGCTCGGGTCCCGAGTGTCTTGAATTAGGGGGTTGGGCAGGCTCTGGTGCGGGGCGGGTGCGTTGGGGGGCTGGATAGAGACTGGTGCTTCCCCATACTGGTGGGGCACAATCTCAAGGGGCGGACATGTGACGGCCTCTTGTGTCTCCCCTGCCCAGAGACCCGCCCCCCGGTCTGCACCCACTGCGCTCTCCCCGCCCCACGTGACCCGCGGGGGAGGGAGGACTGTCCTCTCCCCGCGCCTCCCCCCACACGTTCGGCCGCTCTCCCTGGAGCTGGGCAGGGAGCAGAGCGCGTTGACTCCCAAAGGGTGCCCAGGCGACCCCCCGCCATGCTCCACCCCACTGCCACCGCCCCCCCTCGAGCTCCCGCCATGCTCCACCCCACTGCCACCGTCCTCTCCCCCCGAGGCCCTGCCCTCCCTCTGCCTCTGCCCGTCCCCCTCCACCTGCAGGGGGGCCTCGGGGGAGGAGGCCAAGCAGGGCCAGGGGTGCAGCCTGGGTGCAGCTTTCAGGGGAGTGGGCCCCGGGGTGGGGCCATGGGCCAGGAGTCACATGCTACCGTGACTAGGCGTGATGGGCCAGGCGGGCCCTGGGGCCAGGCGGGCGTGTTAGGGGCCTGGGCCTGGCGGATGCTTTGGGGGGCCGGGCTGGGGCGGTTCCAGTGCCGGGTGGGTGCTTTGGGGGTGCTGGTCTGGGTGATTTCCAGAGCCGGGTGGGTGCATTGGGGGGCCAGGCCTGGCAGGTGCCTGGGACTGGGCTGGCCCGGCTGGGTGGGTGCGTTACTGGGGGCCGGGCTGGGTGGGTGCTTTGCGGGGGGCCGGGCTGGCTGGGCTGGACGGGTGCATTAGGGGGCCCGGGCTGGGCGGATGCTTTGGGGGTGCTGGGCCGGGTGGGTTCCAGTGCTGGGCAGGTGCGTTACGGGGTCCCAGGCCGGGCGGATGCTTTGGGGGGTCCAGGCTGGGGGGGTTCCAGTGCCGGGTGGGTGCTTTGGGGGTGCTGGTCTGGGTGATTTCCAGAGCCGGGTGGGTGCATTGGGGGGCCAGGCCTGGCAGGTGCCTGGGACTGGGCTGGCCCGGCTGGGTGGGTGCGTTACTGGGGGCCGGGCTGGGTGGGTGCTTTGCGGGGGGCCGGGCTGGCTGGGCCGGACGGGTGCATTAGGGGGCCCGGGCTGGGCGGATGCTTTGGGGGTGCTGGGCCGGGTGGGTTCCAGTGCTGGGCAGGTGCGTTACGGGGTCCCAGGCCGGGCGGATGCTTTGGGGGGTCCAGGCTGGGGGGGTTCCAGTGCTGGGTGGGTGCGTTACGGGGGCCAGGCCAGTGTGTTGTGGGGCCGGGCTGGGGGGGTTCCAGTGCCAGGTGGGTGCATTATGGGGGCTGGGCTGGGCGGGCTGTTTCTTGTGGCTCGTGCCGTGGTCTGGGTGTGGAGCAGGGACCGTGTTCCCAGTGAACTGTCTTGTTCCTTTCACAGGAGACATCGTCACCCCCAGGGCTCAGGGGGTTACACGTATCCTGGCTCCGGCCCGTCTCAGGCCCAGCCCCTGAGCCCCCTGCACCGTAGCGGGGGAAGGGCTTGTGGCACCCTGGTTTCTGTCCGTGTCTCATTGGCTCCTTGCTCCTGCATTTCACTGGGGCGGGCCAGCAAACCCCACCTGCCTCGTGCCCACGCCGTGCAGTGGCCCCTAGCCAAATGGTCTGAGAGCCTCCCCTGGGTGCAGCCTGTAGGGAGAGCTCCCAGGAACGTGGCACCCAGCTCCACCTGTGCTGTGGAGCCTCCTCTGCGCACTCAGGGTGCTCAGCTCATCCCTACACCCAGACGGGGCTGGGCCGTGGCTGCGGCTACCAGCGAGAAGCTGGAAGGGGGAGACAGCCTTGCGCCCCCGCTTTGCCCTTGAAGCCGATGGCTCTCTCAGCAGAGGCAGCAGCGTGGTGCGGGAGGTCTCTGCCTCCCTCTCCCAGCTGGCTGGGAGCAGAGGGTCGGAGTCCCTGGCGCCTGGTCCAGGGGGTGTAAAGCAGCTGTTTTGTGACTGACTCTCCACCAGCTCCAGAGCAAAGGGGCCCAGCCTGCCGACCGGGACAGCTCGCAGGAGCAGTGGGACCTGCTCAGCAGCAAGGTAACAGCTGCCCCAAGGAAGGGCAATGATAAGGGCCGGTCCCCGAGGGGGGCGAGGGGAGGGCTGGCCCCACATGGGCCTGGCACTGCGGTTACCATGGGGCAGTGGGGTAGGATGCTGCCGAAAGTGACAGGGTGTCCAGGATTGGGACTGGGCTGTTAACCGGGGCCGTTGGTGCTGCCCATGGGATGCTCGGCTGCGTCCTGTCATGATTGCAGACCCCTGGGGTGGCGTGTCCATGATAACCAGCCGGCAGCCCCTCTGCCCTGAGGAGTCGCAGGGAGCTGTGGCTGCTGCTTTGCCAGCTGGGTCTTGTGCCCCTCCGATCTCAGGGGGGAAGGGGATCCCAGGTCCTCACAGGCTCATCTTCCTCTCCCCGCAGGGTGCCCTGCAGGCCATCGTGCTCCCGGAGGGCTCCCCGAGCGTGGAGCAGGCCCAGGACACGCTGGAGACGCTGCTGATCTGGGTGGCTGACATGGAGGACCTGGTTGGCAACCAGAAGCCCCCTTCTTCTGAAGTGAAGGTGGTGAAAGCCCAGCTGCAGGAGCAGAAGGTGAGCGAACCCTTGGGGTCCCTCCCTCCCTCCCCGGGGTTTCCACCGCAGCCACCACCATGGGCTGTAGGTGCCGGGGAAGGGGGGGCTCTGGGGAGAGGTTGGCTGTGCTTGCTGGGTCCTGGGGGGAGCTGCCAGGACAAGGCATCCCTGCTGTGGGTGGCTGAGCACGGCCACGCCTGCACCCAGGGTGCTGCCCGCTCCCTGGGGGGTGACGTCTCGCTAGGCAGGGCATGACGAGGAGGCCCAGCGTACAGCCCGCGGCCAGTGCCGGGCAGCGCATCAGGAGTGAGCCCTGCTCTGGCCGCGCTCTGGCTCCATGGCAGGCCTCGGCAGCTGCTCCTGCTGGGGCTAATGCCTGACGGATGCTGAGCAGCCTCTCGGCCCTGGGACCTGGGGCAGGCATCACCTCCAGGACATGCTTGCCTGGCCTCCTGCTCACTGCCCCTGCCTTGCCTGCAGTCTGGAGGGGGTCTGTCTGCCACCCCCCACCCCCGGGGCTGGGGATAATTGACTGCTGCTTGCGGCTGGCCCTGCTGGGGTGGGGGGGTGTAGTGGGTTGGTCCCCTGGGTGCATGGTGCTGTGCAAGGTGCTCGGATCGCTGTCCTGAAGCTGAGGGCCATGACATGCCTAGACTGGGGGAAATTCCCTTGGGTTCGCCATGAGGACAGTGCTGCCATCACCCCGTGCCCTGATTCCCTAACAGCTCCTGAAACGGCTTCTGGAGGAGCGGAGACCCCGAGTGGAGTGTGTCCTGCAGGACAGACAGCTGCCTCGTGAGCAAGCTGACAGGACAAATGGACAGGAGGCGAGCGGGGGCCTCTCAGACCTGCAGGAGAAGTGGGGAAAACTGATCCAGAAGGCAAACGCCAGGTGAGTTAGCGGAGCTGCGATCTGTGCAGCAAGGCTCTGTGGAGGCCAGTGGGGCTGCAGTGGGTGAGGGGGGCACGCTGGGCTCTGGCCTCCCACGCTCAGCAGTTCCCTGCCTTTAAGTACCCCCTCCTGGTGCTGGGTTTGGGGTGCAGGTTCTGGACCTCACAGCAGTTCCCTTTGGGTCAGTCAGTCACTGTCTGTGCTGGGACAGTGCCTGGCCAGACTCGGGGTCCCGGTGCGAGGCACTGCTCATGCTGGGAGCTGTGGTCCCTGTCCCCACAGGCTGCCCCAAACCAGTGGCGAGGGGGATCAGGGCAGAGGGCACAGCTAGGTACTGGCCACAGCCATGTCAATCCCCTGCCCTGTGCTGCCGTGTCGATTCCTGTCACTACCTTGTCCTGGGAGCTGAGGGCGGGTGGTGTTACCCGCACACTCCAGGGCACCCACCCGTACCCAGTTCCTAGAGCTCAAAGTGTAACCTGGTTGATTTAGGCACCCCCACCCTTACCCAGTTCCTAGGGCTCAGAGCGGGTTTGCAGGATCTTTTTCGCAGTGAAAGAGCCTTACACAGTAATATCCTTGTCCTCTAGTTATTAACAATTACCAGGCAAAATACACACACTAAGCGTACAATGCTCTGCTCACCAATCCTGATCTGGCAGGCGGCCTTTCCCTGTTGGCCAGGCAAAGTTGGTCTCATCTGGGTTCTGGCTGCTGTACGTCACGGTCGTGCAGAGGTTTCTTAGCAGCTCTGATTTCAGGCTGTGTCTTGGGGGTGAGTTCTTCTTTTCAGGTCTTTCCTTCTTCTTCTTTTCCCTTTTCCTTTCTCTTTCCTTCCCAGCTGGTTTCCTTCATAGAATCATAGAATATCAGGGTTGGAAGGGACCTCAGGGGTCATCTAGTCCAACGCCCTGCCCAAACAGGACCATTCCACAACTAAACCATCCCAGCCAGGGCTTTGTCAAGCCTGACCTTAAAAACCTCTAAGGAAGGGATTCCACCACCACACTAGGGAACCCACTCCAGTGCTTCACCACCCTCCTAGTGAAAAAGTTTTTCCTAATATCCAACCTAAACCTCCCCCACTGCAACTTGAGACCATTACTCCTTGTTCTGTCATCTGCTATCACTGAGAACAGTCTAGATCCATCCTCTTTGGAACCCCCTTTCAGGTAGTTGAAAGCAGCTATCAAATCCCCCCTCATTCTTCTCTTCCGCAGACTAAACAATCCCAGTTCCCTCAGCCTCTCCTCGTAAGTCATGTGTTCCAGTCCCCTAATCATTTTTGTTGCCCTCTGCTGGACTGTCTCCAATTTTTCCACATCCTTCTTGTAGTGTGGGGCCCAAAACTGGACACAGTACTCCAGATGAGGCCTCACCGAATAGAGGGGAATGATCACGTCCCTTGGTCTGCTGGCAGTGCCCCTACTTATACATCCCAAAATGCCATTGGCCTTCTTGGCAACAAGGGCTATCCAGCTTCTCGTCCACTGTCACCCCTAGGTCCTTTTCTGCAGAACTGCTGCCGAGCCATTCGGTCCCTAGTCTGTAGTGGTGCATGAGATTCTTCCGTCCTAAGTGCAGGACTCTGCACTTGTCCTTGTTGAACCTCATCAGATTTCTTTTGGCCCAATCCTCTCATTTGTCTAGGGCCCTCTGTATCCTATCCCTACCTGCCACTGTATCTACCACTCCTCCCAGTTTAGTGTCTTCTGCAAACTTGCTGAGAGTGCAATCCACACTATCCTCCAGATCATTAATGAAGATATTGAACAAAAGCTGCCCCAGGACCTACCCTTGGGGCACTCCGCTTGATACCGGCTGCCAACTAGACATGGAGCCATCGATCACTACCCTTTGAGCCCGACGATCTAGCCAGCTTTCTATCCACCTTATCATCCATTCATCCAGCCCATACTTCTTTAACTTGCTGGCAAGATTACTGTGGGAGACAGTGTCAAAAGCTTTGCTAAAGTCAAGGAACAACAAGTCCGCTGCTTTCCCCTCATCCACAGAGCCAGTTATCTCGTCATAGAAGGCAATTAGATTAGTCAGGCATGACTTGCCCTTGGTGAATCCATGCTGACTGTTCCTGATCACCTTCCTCTCCTCGAAGTGCTTCAAAATTGATTCCTTGAGGACCTGCTTGATGATTTTTCCAGGGACTGAGGTGAGGCTGACTGGCCTGTAGTTCCCAGGATCCTCCTCCTTCCCTTTTTTAAAGATGGACACTACATTAGCCTTTTTCCAGTCATCCGGGACCTCCCCTGATCGCCATGAGTTTTCAAAGATAATGGCCAATGGCTCTGCAATCTCATCCGCCAACTCCTTTAGCACTCTCAGATGCAACGCATCCGGCCCCATAGACTTGTGCACGTCCAGCTTTTCTAAATAGTGCCGAACCACTTCTTTCTTCACAGAGGGTTGGTCACCTCCTCCCCATGCTGTGCTGCCCAGTGCAGCAGTCTGGGAGCTGACCTTGGACCTCAGTTTATATAGTGAAACTTGAGTTCCGCTTAGCTATACCTTAAGCAATGATTTTACTAAGATATTACAAAATAATTCTTTGACAAATCCTAACATATTGTGAAATCATTCTTTACCCGGTCATGCCCCACCACCTTAGTTGATTTACACCTTGTAAAATTAATTATGCAACAGACAGAAACAATCAATGAACCAGACCGAGATCATACAGATAAACAATAGAGAAGTGGGGACCATAAAGGCAAAACAATATAGAAGTAGGGATTTCATACCCACAATTGTTGATAAGAATCAGACAGAAAGCATCCAACAGAGTTTTTTTAAACATCTTAAGAGGTTCCTTGCTTATCTGGTGATGGTGGGGACTGTTAGGGGAGTTGCCTTCTGATCAGCCCGATAGGACATTGTTTTGATACCATTTAGAAGGAATGTGGGGAGGTGACTTCCTGCTTCTTGGCTCATGGCTGCTGGTCTCCTAATATGGCTGCAGAAAAATACCCTACAGTCCCCTCCTTAATGATGCTTTTACCAAAGCCGTCGTTACTATCACAGGAGTCCAATACTCTGACCTGCTGAGCTTGGCCTTGCCTCCTGGGTATAATTACCAAGAGCCTTATTTGACTTTGCAGGCCAGCTTCCTGCATTCTTCGAACTGTTCTCTTCATCCAGCTAGCCAAAGCTAGCCAAAGCCAAAGCTACTATGCTCACTAATAAAGCCAATTGGATTCCAGTGATCACCACAGTGGGGTGAACCATGGTATTTAGCACACCAGTTGCAGAAGGCGACCACCCTAATAGTGATGTCCTGCATCTGCAATAGTTTTCAGTATACAAGTTGATTTCTGTATTATTGTGTTGGACTTCAATACGTGTTTGTTCTCCTGTCTGTGCAATATCTTGTAAATGGGAATGTAACTTAGGATGGATCAACACTCTTATCGTGGTCATATTCATGCCTAAGGTTATAGACGTTACATTGTGATACAACTGTGGTTAAACTTCAAGTAGTTTACAGTCCATACAGGTACACAGTATTCAAAATCCCAACTTTTAATCTTTATAATATTGGAAAAACATCTATTAACTAAATAAGTCATAAAATACAATTCATTATTATCTACTGCTGCCATTGGACAATGACTCCTAACGCAATACATCCCCTTCCTGCATATACAACAGCCGATTTTTGCTCAGTGAATATATCAAACGTGCACCATTGGGTTCCTTTGCCTTTAACATGGAAACATTTATCTCATTTTTGTAAATTTTGATTCTCACACACATATTCCAAATTTTGATGAGCCACCTACTGAAACATGCCAATGGTTTTCCAGTGTTGGTTTTATGTATATGTCCAGGAATGAGGATCAGTGGACTACAGAACCCAATGTTTGGTTAGCTGGATTCCCGCAATTTCCACCAGATCATTAATTGTCTCGTCCCTTCTGTATCATTTCCCCACAAGTACTTTTTTATTTCTAAAGGGAAATTCCCTTGCACGCCTTCCCGGATTGTTTGAATGACCAGTTGCTGACTGTTTCCTGGGCCTGTGTACAGGCGAAAGCTAAGGACACGTTTTCTTGTATTGATTCCGTAGTCCCTGCTAACCATAACAAATCCTCTCCCCCTTGCTGTTGCCACACTGGCAGCATTTTAGAAAACAGTTGTTGTCCCATTCCTCATTTGACAAGGATGCACTGATGGGCTTTTCCAATTCTTGTGTTTCAGCTGTAACATAACTTACTTTGTTTGCCAATACCGCTATGTTAGTAGCATCCAGTATCCCAACTCCTAATCCAGATCCACCCAAAACCGTTTCCAATACGCCCTTTGGGGTCCTTTTCCTGACGGATTTTTCAATATACCAACATTTTAACCCTGCTGCCCACCCCTTATGGAATGTTTGTACATATGGGGCACATTGAGGTATGACCCTGGACACCTTTAAACTGGTAAGGTCAATGTCCCCTTCTGGCTGCCAAGCAAACCCCATGACCTTCAGAATACCACATTTTGGGGGTGAATATAGGGATCCTAAAAAGACTGATCCCTTCTTGTTTCCATGCAAGCTTACAGCAGTCAATATTATCTATTGTGGCTTTAGGTCCTGTACAATTTCCCATCATAGTGTTCGAGTATCCAGTCATTAAGGACAACCTAGATTGGGATGGGGCTTTTGGTGATAGCCTGCCGGCCGTTCTGGTATAGTAATGGGCAAACCCCTTTTCCCAACACAAGCAACAGCTGGTGTGATTGAATACTGATGGATCAATCCAACACTGGACCACCATCCAGAAATCATTTCTCCATACATTTACTGCATGGATGTCGACAGGATTCACTACCAGACAAACAACGTGTAACATAAACCACACACATACACATAGTTGAAACAGCAGCTTCTTTATCATGGTGCCCAGGTCACTGGTGTTCTTCTGCTGGTTCCAGCCTTTCCTTGGAACTCCAAAAGACAAAATAAACATTTTTCTGACTCCCCTTGGTGGGGCTAATTGGAGGTTTCTACTTGAAATCCCCTTTCCATGGTTTAAGCTGTGACAAATAGAACCATTTTAACTTTGGCTTGTTTAGCTTCTTTGACCTGATTTCTACCTGGTATACTGTTGGGCTGGTCTTTTTCACAATAAGAACAGGAGTACTTGTGGCACCTTAGAGACTAACAAATTTATTAGAGCATGAGCTTTTGTGGGCTACAGCCCACTTCATCGGATGCATAGAATGGAACATAGAGTAAGAAGATATATATATACATACAGAGAAGGTGGAAGTTACCATACAAACTGTGAGGGGCTAATTAGTTAAGATGAGCTATTATCAGCAGGAGAAAAAAACTTTTGTAGTGATAATCAAGATGGCCCATTTAGACAGTTGACAAGAAGGTGTGAGGACACTGTGACAGGGCTGGGCCAGATGGCTACAGGAGAGTAATAGAAGGCAGATATTTTAGCCCCAGGCTAAGTAGGTCCTATGGTGAGGATAAAGAAGGTGTTGGGAGGAGGCAATGGGGAAGTAGCCCAGGGAGTTGTAGCTGTCGCACAGCTGTTCCAGGAGGCAGTCTAGACAGCTGCATTTCACAGGGCCCTGGGCTGGAACCCGGAATAGAGGGCGGGCCCGGGTTCCCCCCAAACCTCCCAACTCCTGGTCAGACAGAGTAGGAGTCGACCTGGACTGTGGGTTCAGAAAAATGGCCAAGCTGCGGGCTGCCGTGAAGCTCCAAGGCGAGCAAATCCGCCAATAAGCACAAGACCCACCAAGGTAGAGGAGGATATTGTCACAATAATTCACATGGGGAAAATAGATTCAATATGTGTAATGACCCAGCCACTCCCAGTCTCTATTCAAACCCACGTTAATGGTATCTAGTTTGCATATTAATTCAAGCTCAGCAGTTTCTCGTTGGAGTCTGTTTTTGAAGCTTTTCTGTTGCAAAGTTGCCACCTTTAAGTCTGTTACTGTGTGGCCAGAGAGATTGAAGTGTTCTCCGACTGGTTTATGAATGTTATAATTCTTGACGTCTGATTTGTGTCCATTTATTCTTTTACGTAGAGACTGTCCAGTTTGACCAATGTACATGGCAGAGGGGCATTGCTGGCACATGATGGCATATATCACATTGGTGGATGTGCAGGTGAACGAGCCTCTGATAGTGTGGCTGATGTGATTAGGCCCTATGATGGTGTCCCCTGAATAGATATGTGGGCACAGTTGGCAACGGGCTTTGTTGCAAGGGTAGGTTCCTGGGTTAGTGGTTCTGTTGCGTGGTATGTGGTTGCTGGTGAGTATTTGCTTCAGGCTGAGGGGCTGTCTGTAGGCAAGGACTGGCCTGTATCCCAAGATCTGTGAGAGTGATGGGTTGTCCTTCAGGATAGGTTGTAGATCCTTGATGATGCGCTGGAGAGGTTTTAGTTGGGGGCTGAAGGTGACGGCTAGTGGCGTTCTGTTATTTTCTTTGTTGGGCCTGTCCTGTAGTAGGTGACTTCTGGGAACTCTTCTGGCTCTGTCAGTCTGTTTCTTCACTTCAGCAGTTGGGTATTGTAGTTGTAAGAATGCTTGATAGAGATCTTGTAGGTGTTTGTCTCTGTCTGAGGGGTTGGAGCAAATGCGGTTGTATTGTAGAGCTTGGCTGTAGACGATGGATCGTGTGGTATGGTCTGGGTGAAAGCTGGAGGCATGTAGGTAGGAATAGCGGTCAGTAGGTTTCCGGTATAGGATGGTGTTTATATGACCATCGCTTATTAGCACCGTAGTGTCCAGGAAGTGGATCTCTTGTGTGGACTGGTCCAGGCTGAGGTTGATGGTGGGATGGAAATTGTTGAAATCATGGTGGAATTCCTCAAGGGCTTCTTTTCCATGGGTCCAGATGATGCAGATGTCATCAATGTAGCGCAAGAAGAGTAGGGGCGTTAGGGGACGAGAGCTGAGGAAGCGTTGTTCTAAGTCAGCCATAAAAATGTTGGCATACTGTGGGGCCATGCGGGTACCCATAGCAGTGCTGCTGATTTGAAGGTATACATTGTCCCCAAATGTGAAATAGTTATGGGTGAGGACAAAGCCACAAAGTTCAGCCACCAGGTTAGCCGTGACATTATCGGGGAGACTGTTCCTGACGGCTTGTAGTCCATCTTTGTGTGGAATGTTGGTGTAGAGGGCTTCTACATCCATTGTGGCCAGGATGGTGTTGTCAGGAAGATCACCGATGGACTGTAGTTTCCTCAGGAAGTCAGTGGTGTCTCGAAGGTAGCTGGGAGTGCTGGTAGCGTAGGGCCTGAGGAGGGAGTCTACATAGCCAGACAATCCTGCTGTCAGGGTGCCAATGCCTGAGATGATGGGGCGCCCAGGATTTCCAGGTTTATGGATCTTGGGTAGCAGATAGAATACCCCAGGTCGGGGTTCCAGGCGTGTGTCTGTGCGGATTTGATCTTGTGCTTTTTCAGGGAGTTTCTTGAGCAGATGGTGTAGTTTCTTTTGGTAACTCTCAGTGGGATCAGAGGGTAATGGCTTGTAGAAAGTGGTGTTGGAGAGCTGCCTAGCAGCCTCTTGTTCATATTCCGACCTATTCATGATGACAACAGCACCTTCTTTGTCAGCCTTTTTGATTATGATGTCAGAGTTGTTTCTGAGGCTGTGGATGGCATTGTGTTCCGCACGGCTGAGGTTGTGGGGCAAGTGATGCTGCTTTTCCACAATTTCAGCCCGTGGACGTCGGCGGAAGCACTCTATGTAGAAGTTCAGTCTGTTGTTTCGACCTTCAGGAGGAGTCCACCTAGAATCCTTCTTTTTGTAGTGTTGGTAGGGAGGTCTCTGTGGATTAGTATGTTGTTCAGAGGTTTGTTGGAAATATTCCTTGAGTCGGAGACGTCGAAAATAGGATTCTAGGTCACCACAGAACTGTATCATGTTCATGGGGGTGGAGGGGCAGAAGGAGAGGCCCCGAGATAGGACAGCTGCTTCTGCTGGGCTGAGAGTATAGTTGGATAAATTAACAATATCGCTGGGTGGGTTAAGGGAACCACTGTTGTGGCTCCTTGTGACATGTAATAGTTTAGATAGTTTAGTGTCCTTTTTCTTTTGTAGAGAAGCAAAGTGCGTGTTGTAAATGGCTTATCTAGTTTTAGTAAAGTCCAGCCACGAGGAAGTTTGTGTGGAAGGTTGGTTTTTTATGAGAGTATCCAGTTTTGAGAGCTCATTCTTAATCTTTCCCTGTTTGCTGTAGAGGATGTTGATCAGGTGGTTCCGCAGTTTCTTTGAGAGCGTGTGGCACAAGCTGTCAGCATAGTCTGTGTGGTGTGTAGATTGTAATGGATTTTTTACCTTCAGTCCTTTTGGTACGATGTCCATCTGTTTGCATTTGTGGACAAATATGTGGACAGAGTTGGCATCGGGCTTTGTTGCAAGGATAGGTTCCTGGGTTAGTGTTTTTGTTGTGTGGTGTGTGGTTGCTGGTGAGTATTTGCTAAAAGGGACTGGATCCACTGGTCATTTAGCACTTTGGGTAGCCAACCACCTGGAATATCTACATCTAGCCCCCACTGTCGGAGTGTTCTCATGTCCCTTCCCGTCATTGCTACAAAGGGAGTATAACCGTGACTTGCTGGGACCGACCTTAAGGCCATTAGAATCATAGGCAGTTTTTCATCCCAATCTTTTCCATTTTCTTTCACCATTTTTCTTAGAGCCTCCTTTAGAGTGCGGTGAGTTCGTTCCACTGGTCCTGAGGATTGGGGGTGTCCCACAATGTGGAACCTTTGCTTAATGCCAAGTGTCACGGAGTCCCTGGGCGATGCTCTGGAACTGCTCCCCATGAAGCCAGTCGGGACTGTGGGAAAGTCTCCTTTCTGTGAGCAGCCTGTCTTCAGGACACACAGCTCACACAACTTCCACCTTCCTGGATCTGACCTCGGAGCATTCAGTATCCTCTGCCCCTCTGTGCGCTTCCCACAGCGAGTCCACTCATGCGGGGCTCCTGGGGAAGCCAGAGGCTCCTGCACCCCAGCTCCGCAGTCAGACGTGACTCTCAGCCAGCCAGTAAAACAGAAGGTTTATTAGACGACAGGAACATGGTCTAACACAGAGCTTGTAGGTGCAGAGAACTGGACCCCTCAGCTGGGTCCATTTTAGGGGCAGTGAGCCAGACAACCACGTCTGCCCTTCACTCCATGTCCCAGCCAGCCCCAAACTGAAACTCCCTCCAGCCCCTCCTCCCCTGGGCTTTGTCCCTTTCCTGGGGCAGGAGGTCACCGGATTCCTTTGTTCTCCAACCCTTTAGCTCTCACCTGGCAGGGGGGAAGGGCCCACGCCATCAGTTGTCAGGAAACAGGGTGTCGGCCATTGTCTGTGTCCAGACCCCTGCACACACCTGCCCTCTAGAGCTCTGCAATGATCATACACCCTTACCCCACCACCTAGATACTTAAGAACTGCATAAGGGAAACTGAGGCACCCCCACACTATTCAGAGAAAACATTAAGAACAGTCCCACTTCGTCACACCAAGTATCTTACACAGTTCCTGCAGAGTTTCCCAATGAAGTGTGGGCCTTGGTCCCAATCGATTTCCTTGGGCAGCCCCCACCGGCTAAACACCACCTTAAACGATTGCCGGGCTGCAGTCAAAGCTGGGTTAGTCTTTGCTGGGATGGCTTCTATCCATTTTGTAAAGGGATCTACACGACCAAACAACTTGGTATTTCGCGGGGTGACTGGTAGGGGTCCACTCTTGTCTATCTGTAACCGGGCCCACAGACCCTCAATCCTTTGGTGAGCAATGGGACCCTTTTGTACCTGAGGGTCTGCACATTGCAAACAGTGATTACACTGCCGCTTTACATCTTCCCGTATGGCGGGCCACCACCCTGTATCTTTGACCCTTTCTAGAGTTTTGTCCCAAATGCCCCTTGCTCGTGTTCATGGTGAACCCGTTCAGTCCTGACTTTCTTAGGCACTAACCACCTTCAGGCTGTTCCCCAAGGTCCGAGTCATGCTCGGTGGCCCACGCTACCCCATCGGGGTCGTTGTGTACTTACCATTTTCCTCAGATTGTTCCTTGCTTCAGGAATTGTTGAGTTTCTTCATCCCCTTCGTTAGGGCTTTCAGCTCCAGCGTCTCTGGGCTTGTCACCTGTTTTCGTGCTCTGGTTACTACACTGATTACCTCCTCTTCCTCACCTTGTGTTAACAGGGCCTCTTCTTTGGCTAAAACATCCGCCTTGTTATTCCAAAGTTCCTGGTTTCTGATGTGCTTCACATGTGTTACGTAAGTGTCTCGCGTTCGCCCCTTTATTACTCCTGGCTCCCAGTATCGCTCATGAGCGAGTGGCTTTCCATCTCCTGTACAGAACCCCTGCCTGCCCAGATGGGTAGCCACCCCACTACGGCTCTGCACACCCAGTCCGAATCGGTAAATATTGCCAGGGAGGCTTCCTGATCCTCCCCCTGTGGTACCGCCACCACTTCTCTGATGTGTGGCTTTACTGGTCCCTTTCGTTCCTGGTTGGTATTTACCTTTACCGCTCCACACCCGGTCTTAGCTCCTCCAGCACCAAAATAGCTCGACCCAGCCACGAACCAGATTTGTGCATTTTTCTCCTGAGCATTCTGTAGGGTGAGTCCTGATTTCACTGGCCCCTCTGGCGGGGCACTCATGCTCCTGCCCTTGCACTGCAAGGCCAGATGATACAGGGGATAGCACCTTTCCCTTTTCTAAAGTTATTCCTCGATATACGAGGGCCAGAGGCCATTGTGCCAACCTAGGATTAGATACCTGCCCCTCCCGTGCCGTTCCTGATATTCTGTATTTCAATGGGGAATGTTCTGTCTGTACTATGACTTTGGATCCTCCAGTTATATACTCCCAATGCTGCAAGGCTCACACGAAGGCCCAGCACTCTTTCTCTTTCTCACAGGGGGTGACATTTTGCTCAGTGTAATTCAGTGTTTTGGACCCATAGGCCACGATTTGTAATTTCCCGGTGCTTTGCTGCTGTAACAGTGCTGCTCCCTGCACCACAGCAGGACTGGGCAGTCGCAGGATGAATGGTTCTCCCACCTTTGGATATGTGGGGCCTGGCCTGGGCCAAATCCTGTTCCAGGGTCAGTGATGCCTTTGCCTGATCAGACCCCCACTCCCGCTGCTGCCCTTTCTTTAGGAGAAAACCCAGTGGGTGACATTTCAGTAACATGTCTCGAGAGGTTCAGTTCCCGAAAGGGCTCTTAAGGGTGCCATATCAGTGGGGGCGGGAAGTTTTCCAGTCAGTTCCCCCCGTTGTGCATCCGGGGTTCGTCCTTCCTTTCCCAATATGACCCCTACGTGTTTTACCTCTCGCTGTACCGGCTGGGCCTTGGCTCTGCTAGCCTGGAGTCCAGTATCTTGGATGGTCTGTAACATCTGCTCAGTGATCCTACCAACCTCCTCCCTGGGTCCCCATGCACCCGGATAGCATCAACATAGGAAATTACCCCTTTCGGGCTTCAGCTGTCAATTTTTCCCACACCTTAACCATGGGAGGGACAAATTGTGGCTGCTTTATGAAAACCCCAGGGGACCCTTGTGTGACGGGTTGGATCACAGAAACCCCCTTGGGAACTGCCAACTGACGTGCCAAGACTACTTCTGCCCCTGCTTTCCCTGCCAGCTTGGGACTCCAGCACCCTGTCGTGCTGAGCCAGACACGCCAGTCTGCTCCAACACAGACCCAGGGTCTGAACCACGGGCCCCAGAGCTGCAGACTTAACTGAAAGCAACTTAAGAAGTGTTCCTGTCTTTAACACTCAGATGCTCAACTCCCAGTGGGGTCCAAACCCCAAATAAATCCATTTTACCCTGTGTAAAGCTTATACAGGGTAAACTCATAAATTGTTCGCCCTCTGTAACACTGATAGAGAGATATGCACAGCTATTTGCCCCCCCCCTCCCCCCCCCCTCGGTATTAATACATTCTCTGGGTTAATTAGTAAGTAAAAAATGATTTTATTAAATACAGAAAGTAGGATTCAAGTGGTTCCAAGTAGTGACAGACAGAACAAAGTGAATTACCAAGCAAAATAAAATAGAACCTGCAAGTCTATGTCTAAGAAAACTGAATACTGATAAAACCTCACCCTTAGAGGAATTCCAGTAAGCTTCCTTTTACAGACTAGTCTCCTTCTAGTCTGGGTCCAGCAATCACTCACACCCCCTGTGGTTACTGTCCTTTGTTCCAGTTTCTTTCAGGTATCCTTTTGGGTGGAGAGGTGATCTCTTAAGCCAGCTGAAGACAGAATTGAGGGGTCTCCCACGGGCTTAAATAGACTCTTGTGAGTGGAGACCCCCTCCTCTCTCCTATGCAAAGTCCAGCTCCAAGATGGAGTTTTGGAGTCACTTGGGCAAGTCACATGTCCATGCATGACTCAGTTTTTACAGGCAGCAGCCGTTGCCCACATGCGATCTTGAATGTCTCCAGGAAGACTTCTTATGTGGATTGGGACCTTCCAGCATCCATTGTTCATTAAATGCTTCTTGACTGGGCACTTAACTTGCACATTCCTTTCTCAAGAAGCTGACCAAATGCTTTACAAAGGCTACTTAAAAATCAAGCAAGTACACAGCCAATATTCATAACTTTGAATACAAAAATGATACATGCATTCAAATAGGATGAATAGAATCAGTAGATCATAACCTCTACAGAGAGATGTTACATGGCATATGTAGCATAAAACATATTTTAGTTATGTCATATATACATTCGTAAGCATATTTCCATAAAGCCTTATGGAGGGCACCCCATAGGAAATTACCCCTTTTGGGCTTCAGCTGTCAATTTTTCCCACATCTTAATCACATGGGAGGGACAAATTGCAGGTATGTTATGAAAACCCTGGGGGACCCTTGTGTTGTCCCCTGTAAGTGAACTCAAATTTGTACCAGGACTCAGGGCGTGAGGGAATGGCAGAGGAGGCATTTGGTCAATCTGTTACTGAGAACCACTATCTCCCTGCTGCTGCTGCAGTGATTACTTCTTGGTACTTGGCCACGACCGGTGCAGTGGCAGGGTTACTGCGTTTAATGCTCTAAAACCCACTGACCTTCTCCAGGTCTCCCCTCCCCTTTCGGTACAGGCCAATGGGGCAGTATTAGTACCTGCCGTGTGCCAAGAACACCCTGTTCTAACAAACTTTCAGTGGTAGATTTTATCCCGTCTGCTGCTTCCTGAGGATACTTGTTTTGACGCTGTGGAGGGGGGTCAGGCCCTTGGATTAAAACCTCAGCATCAATTTTCCCACACTTCAATTTATTTTCAGCCCATACCGCAGGAAATTTGTCCATTCATGGGTCCCCTTCTTCTGCTTTCCCTCCTTCCGGGGCCTTTACAGCCACACAGCTATGTACAGCATTAATGGAGGGGTGGATGTTTCTACTAGCCCTTCACTATTTGTCCATAGGAACCTGTAAACTAAATCCACGAGGAGTCTCCCCTCATTAAGATAAGGCATTCTCAATATTCCATCCTCCTTACCCCCATTCCCAGTTTGATTCTGCTTCTGAACACATATTACCCATAATTCCCAATTCCCTACGTGGGTCAGGATTGGTCTCATGATAAATGCTTTCATTGTCTCCCCTGTGTATGATACTAGTTGTGTTGAATTTTCTGTTTCCACAGTGTCCCCAGGAAGCCACTGCTCTCCAAGCACACCTACTGATGCACCGGTGTCAGTTAACATAGTGGGGCATGTTTGTTCCCCTAATCGCCCCATTATTGCCCCTACAATGGGACGCTCCCATTTGTCATACTCTAGCTGGGCCACTACCTCAGGGGGAGTCCAGGGAGGCGGGCACCCCTATTGGGGTGGTGCCGATGGTTCGGGGTCCGTTCTGGGAGTTACAGGAGCCCCGCCAGTCAATTCCTCTTGCCTCTGTAACTGGGCAGCCCTCTGCAGTAACTCACTTGTGGGCTTCCCATCCCATTTCTCTCTTTTCCACCTTCAGCCAGACATCCTCTAGTCTGCATCTGATACCCACATCCAGATCCATTTCTTCCTCTTGCTCCTCTGCTGTTCCTGGCACCTCCCCGTCCTCTTCCTCTAACATGCCATAGTGCATCTGGCCCCTTTCCCCCAGCTCCCCTTGGAGATCTGGGGGCCTGTTGTTGTCACAAGTTATCACCCGTACAGGCTCCATTCTCCTGTCCTTATTTCCTTTTCCCGCTTGTCCCTGCGTGTCTCGAAAAACTATAGCTTCTTGAAAAATGTCCTGTTTTAGCTTGGGGTACCTGTCCCCTAGCTGGATCTATGGGCCCTAAAGTCACCTTCATTTTTTAGTTCAAACGGTCTAACAATTCAGCCTTAAAAGCTAATACATTGAAATCGGGGGGTGGGGGGGGAGTTCCTAAATACCGTTGGCACAACCGGTAGCAAGGACACTGCTCGCACCTAACCGCCCCTCAGCACTGCGTATTACTGCCCAGTCAGAAGTGTTAGTACAGGCCTGGGCTAGGACCTCTTAATCTGCCGGCCTCCACCCAGTTCGTGCCAACACCTTCACCATCCAGTCCAGACACGCGTCCCTTTCTAGGGGTCCTAATAACTGAGCAGTCGTCTGCGCCTGGTCTGGGGTACAGTCAGAAATCTCTAATATTTTGCCTTGTTTTCCTTTGTTGCTGTGGGTCATCTGGGACAGGTTTTATTCTTGTTACTGCCCTCGTGGGAACTGGAGCCACAGGATTGAATTGCTGAGCCTTTAACTTCAAATCCTGCAATTCCCTTTGCACAGGGGCATAGGGCCCTTCAGGAAAGGCATCAGGGAGGGTCTGACCAGCCAGGATCTCTCTGTTCGGGATCCATCCAACTATCCCCACTCCAAGTGTCATTCCAGGTGCCTGTATCCCCGGTGCCCACACTCACGCCTCCCCTTACTGCTGCTACTGTGTTCCTCTGGGCTCCCACCACCGTTTCTGGTTTCTCTGGTCGCTGCCTGCAGACGGTGTGGTCACTGCCTGCCTGGGCCTGATCCTTATTTTCTCGTAACACCGTTCTGACAGCTGCCTGAGCACCCCCCAGCTTCATCTGCAATGTAGATCCCTCCCCGTTCAGGTTTTCTACTTCCAGTCTCAGCTGCTCACTCTCCTGTATTACAGTCTGCAATGCTGACGCTGCACTGGTGCCCTCGGATGCCTTCTACTGAGCCAGATTCGCCTTAACTGTGTCCAGCTCCAATTCATAACCCTCCAGTTGTCTTTCCTGGAGTGCTCCCAGGCTGGAGAGATTAGTGACAGCTTTCCACAATGCCCACGTTGCTGCTGCTTTGATAACCTTCTTCTTTAGCTTGGGTTTCATGCACTCACAGAATGCTTCAAACCCCTTACATGCGGACTCCAGGGCATCCCTCCTCTGGAAGGAATTTTGTCCCCCCGGGCATGGACCCTGCTGGCTACCCATTTAGCAAGGGGGGTGGGCTCCTTAATTAATCCCTAGCCCTCCTGGTCCCTTTGCTTTGTTCCCTCCTGACGCTTCAGAGGGGTCATTCTGTCAAGCAGGGAGCGACCCTTTGTGACAAAATGGCACAGGGATTCAGCTGCTATCAACTGTTATTCACTGTGTGAGGATGTGACGAAGTGGGATTGTTCTTAATATTTCCTCTGAATAGTGTGGGGGTGCCTCAGTTTCCCCTAGGCAGTTCTTAAGTATCTAGGGGGTGGGATAAGGGTGTATGATCATTGCAGAGCCCTAGAGGACAGGTGTGTGCAGGGGTCTGGACACAGAGAATGGCTGACACCCTGTTTCCTGGCAACTGATGGCCTGGGCCTTCCCCCTTGGGAGGTGAGAGCTAAAGGGTTGGAGAACAAAGGAATGAGGTGCCCTCCTGGCCCGGGAAAGGGACAAAGCCCAGAGGAGGAGGGGCTGGAGGGTGAGGCAGTTTGGGGGCTAGCTGGGGACATGGAGTGAAGGGCAGACGTGGTTGTCTGGCTCACTGCCCCGCAAAATGGACCCAGCTGAGGGGTCCTGTTCTCTGCACCTACAAGCTCTGTGTTAGACCATGTTCCTGTCGTCTAATAAACCTTCTGTTTTACTGGCTGGCTGAGAGTCACATCTGACTGCGGAGTTGGGGGGCAGGACCCTCTGGCTTCCCCAGGACCTCGCCTGGGCAGACTCGCACGGAGGGGCAGAGGAGGCTGAATGCTCCGAGGTCAGACCCAGGAAGGTGGAAGTTGTGTGAGCTGTGTGTCCTGCAGAGCTGCTCACAGAAAGGAGACTTCCCCAGAGTCCTGCCTGTCTTCGTAGGGAGCAGTTCCAGAGCATCGCCCGGGGACGCCGGGACAGAGGCCCTATCAGTGCAGTCCAAACAACCTTAGCCAGCTTGCATTCTCTCCACTAAATGTGTTACCCGCACACCTTGGGGCACCCACTGTTACCCAGTTCCTCAGGCTGTGGGCGAAAGGCACCAACCCTTACCCAGTTCCTAGGGCTCAGGGCTTACTCTTTTGTGGGTTTGCAGGATCTTTTTCCCAGTGAAAGAGCCTTACACAGTAATATCCTTGTCCTCTATTTATTAACACTCATCAAGCAAAATACACGCACTAAGTATACAGTGCTCTGCTCACCAATCCTGATCTGGCAGGCGGCCTTTCCCTGTTGGCCAGGCAAGGTCGGTCTTGTCTGGGTTCTGGCTGCTGCATGTCATGGTCGTGAGTTCTTCTTTTCAGGTCTTTCCTTCTTCTTTTCCCTTTTCCTTTCTCTTTCCTTCCCAGCTGGTCTCCTTCTTGGACCTCAGTTTATATAGAAACTTGAGTCCAGCTTAGCTGTGCCTTAACCAATGATTTTATTAAGATATTACAAACTAATTCTTTGACCAATCTTAATGCATTGTGAAATCATTTTTTACCTGGTCATACCCCACCACCTTCATTGACTTAAATCTTGTAAAACTAATTATGCAACAGACAGAAACAATCAATGAACCAGACAGAAACCATGCAGATAAACAATAGAGAAGTGTTGGTTTCAGAGTGGCAGCCGTGTTAGTCTGTATTCACAAAAAGAAAAGGAGGACTTGTGGCACCTTAGAGACTAACCAGTTTATTAGAGCGTCAGCTTTCGTGAGCTACAGCTTCATAGAGAAGTGGGGACCATAAAGGCAAAACAATAAAGAAGTAGGGATTTCACACCCGCATCCATTGGGAAGTGATTGCTTGCCAGGCGGAATGCCGTCACACTAAGTTTTCTTTAACCATCTTTATCTGGTGGTGGGGGGTGCCACTGGGACAGGAGCCTTCGGAAGAGCCGGAGTGGACAGTGTTTTCATGTAACTTAGAAGGAATGTGGGGAGGTGACTTTCTGCGAAGGCCTCTGGCCTTGCGAGGGCGGAAGGGCTTGTGGCCCGGGGGGGAGGGCGTTCCGTGGGGAGAGGCTCATGGACATTTGGGGTGGGGGCACACGAACAGGTGGTGGAGTGGGGCAGGGAAGGGAGAAGCCCAAACTGTCAACCTTCCTGCGGGCCTGTCAGCTTCACCCAGCCTGCCAGCCCGGGCGGGGGGATGGACACAGGGGATGCGCCTGCCTCAGGGTCAGTGGCACAGGCCGGAGGGGACACCGTGGAATAGCTTGCCTGGCAGTGGCTCAGCCACACGGACACAGCAGCCCACGAGGTTTCCTACAGTTCCCCTTGTTCAGTGTAACCTGCGTCTGCCCCACTGCATGGCGCTGGGTGCGCTGGCCCGGCCAGACCCTTCCCGGCGCTCTGAGGGCCTTATACCCCCCTCCCCGGGCCAGGGCACCCCGTGGTGCGGTGCAGTCTGGGGTGCAGGGCGTGTGGGCTCGGGGGTGAAAGGGCCTTCGTGCTTTCTGGCTGGGCATGCTGCTATTTGCATCGGGACACAAAGCGCGCCTGGGTGAGGCTCAGGCCGTCCTAGGCAGACCAGAGCCGCTGCAGCCGTGAGGCAAGTGGTGAGGGAGCTGCAGGGGGTCCACAGCCTCTGACCTCCCTGCTGCGGGGTGGATCCCAGCTGCATCCTGCACGCTCTCCCCAAGGGCCCCCTAACGCCTGATAGCCATTCCTGAGCAGTTCCCGGTCACCATGGTACAGAGGGAAACTGAGGCACAGAGTGAGGCCGTGAGTTGCCCATGAGCATGCACGAGCAGGGCTGGAACTGGAACTGGAACTGGGGCGGGGCTTGGCTCCAGGGCCCCTGCCGTGACTCGAGCTCCCCTGCTATAGGATGAAGGGACCAATCAGAGGAGCTTTCTGTCCCTTGCCTGCCCCAGCCCCCATGGGGCAGATGGGTAGGTGTTGGCCATTACTCACTGTCCCAGGCCTCAGTAGAACACGGAGCCTGGGGCACTTTATTTATGGAGCTGCTCATGTCTCCTTCCTTGGAGTCTCCTGCAGTATCGTGTGTCCTGGGGAACTCCCTGCCACTAGGTAGCAATGAGGCCAGGAGCAGGTTTTAGCAGAGGACCAGGTGCTTACCTGGAGAAAGAGCCCAATGGCTGTAACAGTGAGGGCTACAAACAGGGTGCTAGTCTTGCCTGCCCCTGGCAAGTGCCAGCCCCTTGCTGTCTGGCTAGGAGGGACCATCCCAATGGGGTCTCCTCTCTCAGAGCCTGGCCTGGCTAGCTGCTGGGCTGCTCTGCCAGGCACTTCCTGGGGTCCTGTGTCCACCAAGTCAGGGCTGCTTGGGGGAGAGCTCTGAGCCGGGCTGGGCCCCCGACCTGCGGCTCCCAGTGTGGGCCAGCTCTGCTGCAGAGACGTGCAGGGTGTCATGTCGCCCTCTGGGGCTGCACTGCCTGGGCCAGGATATGTCTGGGAACCAGAGGAGCATTGCTCATGCCTCTCTATGGGGCAGGGGCACAGGCCCTCGGGAGCTTGGGGGGGTCAGGCAGCACAAGGCGGGAGGGGCGCAGCGTGGAAGGGGCAGGTGGCCCCTGGAGGCTGGCGGAGGAGAGGGGGTAGGGGAAGCAGGGGGTGCTTGAGGAGAGGGGCAGAAGGGTCACTGGGAAATGGGGGAGAGGAGCCCATTGAGCAAAGCAAAGATGCTCTAACCTGGAGCCTCCTGGCACCAGGGGCTCCCCTGGGCGAAACACCAGTGGGGCAGTAGCTCTTTGGGCACCCTGGGGACCTTCAGCCCTTCCGCCATTGCTGGGGGACACGTGGCGCTGCCCCCCGCCTGGCTCTCCCTAGCCTCCTTTCCCCACAGACACAGCTGCCTGGAGCAGATCCTGCCAGCTGCTCAGCGCTTCCAGGAGTCTGTGGATTCCTTCCAGGAGTGGCTGAGCGCGACGGAGAGGTGCCTGGCCCAGCTCTGGCACGCCAACGGCTGTGTGAGCCACCTGCAGGCTGCCCACCAGCAAAGCCAGGTGAGGGCAGGAGGGTGGGTGGGCCGGGCTGGCCTGGCTGGGACCTGTAGCCGGCCCTGCCGCATGGCCGAGGGGAGGGACGGGTACCAGGGCAGGGGCCCCTAGAGCATGGAGCAGCCCCCAACGCCAGAGCCCCCCAGCCATCCCTGCGCACGAGGGGGAGGACCTGGGGGGTGGGCACCTAGGGTAGGGGCAGTGGGCACGTGGGGGGCGGTGCAGGGGCCAGGCTGTGGGGCTGGGCTGAGCAGGCCTGGTGAGTCTCACCTGTCGCTTTCCCTCAGGGGCTCTGCGAGGAGATTCGCTCCAGGCTGGGCGACCTGGAGCAAGCCCTGGAGCGGGGGCAGCAGGTGCTGGAGCTGGTGACAGGCAAGTGGCAGAGCAGCTGGCTGCTGAGAATTGGGAACTGCAGCCCCCAGGCCCAGACTGCCGAGCGGTGAATCCCTGCCCCCCATTCCCCACCGGGGGGCGCTCAGATCCTACTGCCCTCCATTCCCCACCGGGGGGCGCTCGGATCCTACTGCCCCCCATTCCCCACCAGGGGGCGCTCAGATCCTACTGCCCTCCATTCCCCACCGGGGGGCTCTCGGATCCTACTGCCCCCCATTCCCCACCGGGGGGCGCTCAGATCCTACTGCCCTCCATTCCCCACCGGGGGGCGCTCAGATCCTACTGCCCTCCATTCCCCACCGGGGGGTTCTCGGATCCTACTGCCCCCCATTCCCCACTGGGGGGCGCTCGGATCCTACTGCCCCCCATTCCTCACTGGGGGTGCTCGGATCCCCCTTTGCCACATTCCCCACCGGGGGGCTCTCGGATCCTACTGCCCCCCATTCCCCACCGGGGGGCGCTTGGATCCTACTGCCCCCCAATTCCCCACCGGTGGCGCTTGTCTCCCCCTTTCCCACTTTCCCCACCGGGGGCGCTCGAATCCCCCTTTCCCACTTTCTCCACCAGGGGGCGCTCGGATCCTACTGCCCCCCATTCCCCACCGGGGAGTGCTCAGATCCCCCTTTCCCACATTCCCCACCGGGGGGGCGTTCAGATCCTACTGCCCCCCATTGCCCACCAGAGGGGTGCTCAAATCCCCCTTTCTCACATTCCCCACCAGGGGGCGCTCAGATCCTATTGCCCCCCCCATTCTCCAGCAGGGCCACTCAGATCCTACTGCCCCCTATGTACCAGCAGGGGTGCTTGGATCCCCCCCTCCACACATTCCCCATCAGGGAGCGCTCGGATCCGACTGCCCCCATGTACCAGCAGGGGGCACTCAGATCCCCCTTTCCCACATTCCCCACCGGGGGGTGCTCAGATCCTATTTCCCCCCCATTCTCCAGCAGGGGGTGCTTGGATACTACTGACCCCCATTCCCCACTAGGGGGCGCTTGGATCCCCCTTTCCCACATTCCCCATCGGGGGGGGCACTCGGATCCTACTGCCCCCCATTCCCCACTGGGGGGCGCTCGGATCCTACTGCCCCCCATTCCCCACTGGGGTGCACTCGGATCCCCCTTTCCCACATTCCCCACCGGGGGGGCTCAAATCCTATTGCCCCCCCATTCTCCAGCAGGGCAACTCAGATCCTACTGCCCCCCATGTACCAGCAGGGGTGCTTGGATCCCCCCTCCACACATTCCCCACCAGGGGGCGCTTGGATCCTACTGCCCCCCATGTACCAGCAGGGGGCATTCAGATCCCCCTTTCCCACATTCCCCACCAGGGGGCGCTCAGATCCTACTGTCCCCATGTACCAGCAGGGGTGCTTGGATCCCCCATCCTCACATTCCCCACCAGGGGGCGCTCAGATCCTACTGCCCCCCCATTCTCCAGTGCGGGGCGCTTGGATCACACAGCCAACCCCCCATTCTCCAGCAGTGGTTGCTCGGATCCTCTCTCCCCACATTCCCCACCAGGGGGCGCTCAGATCCTGTTGCCCCCCCATGTACCAGCAGGGGTGCTCGGATCCCCCAACCAACCTCCCATTCCCCACCAGGGGGCGCTTGGATCCTACCACCCCCCATTTCCCAGTGGGACGTGGTTGGATCCTCCAACCAAACTGCTGGGGGCTCCTACCCGGGGGCTCACCCTCTCACCCCCTCCTCCCCGGCGCGCTCTCTACAATCCGTTCCTGCTTGGGAGTGTGCTGAAATTTGCTTTTCCCAAACTGCTCACCCCAGTTCACTCCCCCACCACAGGCCACCCTGATCCCTTCCTTCCCTGTGTGCTCCACAATCTCGTCTGGATTGACTCAGCTCCGGTGCTCCCCTTGCCCCATTCCTGTCCCACTGCTCACCCTGAACCTCTCCTCCCCACATGCTGTTCTCAGCCTGTTCCTCCCTGAGCATTCGCTGGAATCAGCCCCTCTGGGGCTCACTTAAATATCTAACAATTCTAGGTGCTAACTTTCCAGGCTAGAGACCTGGCAGCCACTCGGGGCCTTTGTGTCTAGACAGACACAGGAGACCTCACCGTGACAAAGAATAACTGATCACAGGAAAGACTGAGCCTTGTCTAGGTGCAGGGGATCCCGACCTGGACCAGTAATACACAGAATGGGCCCTTGGAAATGGACAAGCTTCCAAAGCGTAAAACAATTCTGAGCAAAACTGAATCTCAGGAAGTATTTAAAGAAGCAGTAACAATTATTTCTGTGTTCATTGAGGTGATTTAGTATCAAATGCAAGGAAAAGCTGCGAAGCTGACAGCCGCGAGGACAAATCAGCAGTTAGGAAAGGCAGATAATTGACAAGAGAAGCTAACGGTATCAGTGAAAAGTCTTGGGCCATGTGTGTAGCAGGAAGGAATGAAATCCCAGCAATGGTCTAGGTCTGATCCCAGGCAAGGAGGGCAATGCTGCAGGCATGCTGCAGAAGAGGCAGACGTATTCAATAACTATTTCTGTTCCGTTCAGAAAGACGCAGGGGGAGGTATTCACATCTTACAGTGACCAGGGAATAGTGTCTCCCAGCTGTAACTAGGACGGATGGGTAAATAGCAACTACTCGCCCTGTATAACTGCCCCAGGGGTATCATCAGCTTGGCAGAGGTGCTCACTGACCCACTAATGCTGATTTCTAGTAAATCTTGAAGAACTGGGGACTTCCCAGCGCTCTGGAGAAAGCTGAGGCAGTGCCTGTATTTTGAAAGGTTTCAGAGTAACAGCTGTGTTAGTCTGTATTCGCAAAAAGAACAGGAGTACTTGTGGCACCTCAGAGACTAACCAATTTATTTGAGCATAAGCTTTCGTGAGCTACAGCTCACTTCATCGGATGCATACTGTGGAAAGTGTAGAAGATCTTTTTATATACACACAAAGCATGAAAAAATACTTATATATATATATATATATATATAAAAATACCTAATAACATCAGCCACACTATCAGAGGCTCGTTCACCTGCACATCCACCAATGTGATATATGCCATCATGTGCCAGCAATGCCCCTCTGCCATGTACATTGGCCAAACCGGACAGTCTCTACGTAAAAGAATCAATGGACACAAATCAGATGTCAAGAATTATAACATTCAAAAACCAGTCGGAGAACACTTCAATCTCTCTGGTCACTCGATCTCAGACTTAAAGGTTGCAATATTAAAACAAAAAAACTTCAAATCCAGACTCCAGTGAGAAACTGTTGAATTGGAATTCATTTGCAAATTGCATACAATTAACTTAGGCTTGAATAGAGACTGGAAGTGGCTAAGTCATTATGCAAGGTAACCTATTTCCCCTTGTTTTTTCCTACCCCGCTCCCCCTCAGACTTCGTGTTAAACCCTGGATTTGTGCTGGAAATGGCCCACCTTGATTATCATACACACTGTAAGGAGAGTGGTCACTTTAGATAAGCTATTAACAGCAGGAGAGTGGGTTTGTGTGTGGGGGGGGGTGAGAAAACCTGGATATGTGCTGGAAATGGCCCACCTTGATTATCATACACATTGTAAAGAGAGTGGTCACTTTGGCTGGGCTATTACCAGCAGGAGAGTGAGTTTGCGGGGGGCGGGGCGGAGGGTGAGAAAACCTGGATTTGTGCTGGAAATGGCCCACCTTGATTATCATACACATTGAAAGGAGAGTGGGCACTTTAGATAAGCTATTACCAGCAGGAGAGTGGGGTGGGGGGAGAGAAAACCTTTTGTAGTGGTAAACACCCATTTTTTCATGCTTTGTGTGTATAAAAAGATCTTCTGTACTTTCCACGGTATGCATCCGATGAAGTGAGCTGTAGCTCACGAAAGCTTATGCTCAGATAAATTTGTTAGTCTCTAAGGTGCCACAAGTACTCCTTTTCTTTTTGTATTTTGAAAGCAGAAGTGACCTGATTAGCCTGATCTTGAGCTGGGCAGGTCATGGCAAGGCTGACAGGATCCAGAGAAACTCAGAAGATGGATGCATAAGAAATACCAGTTCTCCGTGATTTCGACTGTGATTGTCAGTAATAATAGATTCATAGATACTAAGGTCAGAAGGGACACTATGATCATAGGCAAAAAGCCCCCAGGGCTTCTTCCAATCTGCCCTGGAGGAAAATTCCTTCCCGACCCCAAATATGGCGATCAGCTAAACCCTGAGCATGTGGGCAAGACTCTAAGATACCTGCCTCTGCTCTAGCCCCTTCATCAGGGCTCTGAGTGTTTCACAGAGCAGGTCGTTATCATAGAATCATAGAATATCAGGGCTGGAAGGGACCTCAGGAGGTCATCTAGTCCAACCCCCTGCTCAAAGCAGGACCAAACCCCAACTAAATCATCCCAGCCAGGGCTTTGTCAAGCCTGACCTTAAACACCTCAAAGGAAGGAGATTCCACCACCTCCCTAGGTAACACATTCCAGTGCTTCACCACCCTCCTAGTGAAATAGTGTTTCCTTATATCCAACCTAGACCTCCTCCGCTGCAACTTGAGACCATTACTCCTTGTTCTGTCCTCTGCCACCACTGAGAATAGTCTAGATCCATCCTCTTTGGAACCCCCTTCAGGTAGTTGAAAGCAGCTATCAAATCCCCCCTCATTCTTCTCTTCTGCAGACTAAACATCCCCAGTTCCCTCAGCCTCTCCTCATAAGTCATGTGTTCCAGTCCCCTAATCATTTTTGTTGCCCTCCGCTGGACTCTTTCCAATGTTTCCATATCCTTCTTGTAGTGTGGGGCTCAAAACTGGACACAGTACTCCAGATGAGGCCTCACCAATGTCGAATAGAGGGGAACAATCACGTCCCTCGATCTGCTGGCAATGCTCCTACTTATACAGCCCAAAATGCCATTGGCCTTCTTGGCAACAAGGGCACACTGTTGACTCCTATCCAGCTTCTCGTCCACTGTAACCCCTAGGTCCTTTTCTGCAGAACTGCTGCCGAGCCATTCGGTCCCTAGTCTGTAGTGGTGCATTGGATTCTTCCGTCCTAAGTGCAGGACTCTGCACTTGTCCTTGTTGAACCTCATCAGATTTCTTTTGGCCCAATCCTCCAATTTGTCTAGGTCCCTCTGTATCCTATCCCTGCCCTCCAGCGTATCTACCACTCCTCCTAGTTTAGTATCATCTGCAAATTTGCTGAGAGTGCAATCCACACCATCCTCCAGATCATTTATGAAGATATTGAACAAAACCGGCCCCAGGACCGACCCTTGGGGCACTCCACTTGACACCGGCTGCCAACTAGACATGGAGCCATTGATCACTACCCGTTGAACCCGACAATCTAGCCAGCTTTCTCTCCACTTTATCGTCCATTCATCCAGCCCATACTCCTTTAACTTGCTGGCAAGAATACTGTGGGAGACCGTGTCAAAAGCTTTGCTAAAGTCAAGGAACAACACGCCCACTGCTTTCCCCTCATCCACAGAGCCAGTTATCTTGTCATCTAAGGCAATTAGATTAGTCAGGCATGACTTGCCCTTGGTGAATCCATGCTGACTGTTCCTGATCACTTTCCTCTCCTCTAAGTGCTTCAGAATTGATTCCTTGAGGACCTGCTTGATGATTTTTCCAGGGACTGAGGTGAGGCTGACTGGCCTGTAGTTCCCAGGATCCTCCTCCTTCCCTTTTTTAAAGATGGGCACTACATTAGCCTTTTTCCAGTCGTCCGGGACCTCCCCCGATAGCCATGAGTTTTCAAAGATAATGGCCAATGGCTCTGCAATCACATCCGCCAACTCCTTTAGCACTCTCGGATGCAGCGCATCCGGCCCCATGGACTTGTGCACGTTCAGCTTTTCTAAATAGTCCCGAACCACTTCTTTCTCCACAGAGGGCTGGTCACCTCCTCCCCATGCTGTGCTGCCCAGTGCAGCAGTCTGGGAGCTGACCTTGTTCGTGAAGACAGAGGCAAAAAAAGCATTGAGTACATTAGCTTTTTCCACATCCTCTGTCACTAGGTTGCCTCCCTCATTCAGTAAGGGGCCCACACTTTCCTTGACTTTCTTCTTGTTGCTAACATACCTGAAGAAACCCTTCTTGTTACTCTTAACATCTCTTGCTTGCTGCAACTCCAGGTGTGATTTGGCCTTCCTGATTTCACTCCTGCATGCCCGAGCAATATTTTTATACTCTTCCCTGGTTATTTGTCCAATCTTCCACTTCTTGTAAGCTGCTTTTTTGAGTTTAAGATGAGCAAGGATTTCACTGTGAAGCCAAGCTGGTCACCTGCCATAGTTACTATTCTTTCCACACATCGGGATGGTTTGTCCCTGTAACCTCAATAAGGATTCTTTAAAATACAGCCAGCTCTCCTGGACTCCTTTCCCCCTCATGTTATTCTCCCAGGGGATCCTACCCATCAGTTCCCTGAGGGAGTCAAAGTCTGCTTTTCTGAAGTCCAGGGTCCGTATTCTGCTGCTCTCCTTTCTTCCCTGTGTCAGGATCCTGAACTTGACCATCTCATGGTCACTGCCTCCCAGGTTCCCATCCGCTTTAGCTTCCCCTACTAATTCTTCCCGGTTTGTGAGCAGCAGGTCAAGAAGAGCTCTGCCCCTAGTTGGTTCCTCCAGCACTTGCACCAGGAAATTGTCCCCTACACTTTCCAAAAACTTCCTGGATTGTCTGTGCACCGCTGTATTGCTCTCCCAGCAGATATCAGGGTGATTGAAGTCTCCCATGAGAACCAGGGCCTGTGATCTAGTAACTTCCGTGAGTTGCCGGAAGAAAGCCTCATCCACCTCATCCCCCTGGTCCGGTGGTCTATAGCAGACTCCCACCACCACATCACCCTTGTTGCTCACGCTTCTAAACTTAATCCAGAGACACTCAGGTTTTTCTGCAGTTTCATAGCGGAGCTCTGAGCAGTCATACTGCTCCCTTACATACAGTGCTACTCCCCCACCTTTTCTGCCCTGCCTGTCCTTCCTGAACAGTTTGTATCCATCCTTGACAGTGCTCCAGTCATGTGAGTTATCCCACCAAGTCTCTGTTATTCCAATCACATCATAATTCCTTGACTGTGCCAGGACTTCCAGTTCTCCCTGCTTGTTTCCCAGGCTTCATGCATTTGTATATAGGCATTTGAGCTAACTCGCTGATCGTCCCTTTTTCTAAGTATGAGGCAGGAGCCCTGCCCTCTTGCGCGCTCCTGCTCGTGCTTCCTCCCGGTATCCCACTTCCGCACTGACCTCTGGGCTTTGGTCTCCTTCCCCCGGTGAACCTAGTTTAAAGCCCTCCTCACTAGGTTAGCCAGCCTGCTTGCGAAGATGCTCTTCCCTCTCTTCGTTAGGTGGAGCCCGTCTCTGCCTAGCACTCCTCCTTGGAACACCATCCCATGGTCAAAGAATCCAAAGCCTTCTCTCCGACACCACCTGCGTAGCCATTCGTTGACTTCCACGATTCGACGGTCTCTACCCAGGCTTTTTCCTTCCACGGGGAGGATGGACGAAAACAACACTTGTGCCTCAAACTCCTTTATCCTTCTTTCCAGAGCCATGTAGTCCGCAGTGATCCGCTCAAGGTCATTCTTATCATTACCCTCAAGGTACAGGTGAGCAAACTGAGGCACAGAGAGGGAAAGGGACTTGGCCAAGGTCACCCAGAAAGCCAGGGGCACAGCCAGGACAAGAACCCAGGTCTCCTTAACCCCAGTGTGGTGCCTGGTTGATGTAATGTGCTGAACCTTCTGTAAGACGGGTGACTTAGTCACGCTGGACACATTAGCACTGTCCAAACACATTAGCACTGTACAACATGAAGGTGGCACCAATCCATTCGAATTCTCTGAGAGGGTCGACAAGTATGTGGACAAGGGGGATCCAGTGGATATAGTGTACTTAGGTTTTCAGAAAGCCTTTGACAAGGTCCCTCACCAAAGGCTCTTAAGCAAAGTAAGCTGTCATGGGATAAGAGGGAAGGCCCTCTCATGGATTGGTAACTGGTTAAAAGATAGGAAACAAAGGGTAGGAATAAATGGTCAGTTTTCAGAATGGAGAGAGGTAAATTGTGGTGTCCCCCAGAGGTCTGTACTGGGACCAGGCCTATTCAACATATTCATAAATGATCTGGAAAAAGGGGTAAACAGTGAGGTGGCAAAATTTGCAGACGATATAAAATTACTCAGAATACTTAAGTCCAAAGCTTACTGCGAAGAGTAAGGGATCTCACAAAACTGGCAACAAAATGGCAGATGAAATTCAATGTTGATAAACACGAAGTAATGCACATTGGAAAACATAATCCCAACTATACGTATAAATTGATGGTGTCTAAATTAGATGTTACCACTCAAGAAAGAGATCTTTCAGTCATTGTGGAGAGTTCTCTGAAAACATCCACTCAATGTGCAGCGGCAGCCAAAAACACTAACAGAATGTCGGGAATCATTAGGAAAGGGATCGAGAATAAGACAGAAAATATCATGTTGCTTCTATATAAACCCATGCTACGCCCACATCTTGAATACTGTGTGCAGATGTGGTCGCCCCATCTCAAAAAAGATATATTGGAATTGGAAAAGGTTCAGAAAAGGGCAACAAAAATGATTCGGGGTCTGGAACAGCTTCCGTATGAGGAGAGATAAATAAGACTGGGACTTTTCCCCTTGGAAAAGAGACGGCTAAGGGGGGATATGATAGAGGTCTATACAATCATGACGTGTGTGGAGAAAGTAAATAAGGAAGTGTTATTTACTCCTTCTCATAACACAAGAACCAGGGGTCACCCAATGAAATGAATAGGCAGCAGGTTTAAAACAAACCAAAGGACGTATTTCTTCACACAACGCACAGTCTACCTGTGGAACTCCTTGCCAGGGGATGTTGTGAAGGCCCAAAGTATAACTGGGTTCAAAAAAGAACTAGATGAGTTCTTGGAGGATAGGGCCATGAATGGCTAGTAGCCAAGATGGGCAGGGACACAACCCCCTGCTCTGGGTGTCCCTAAACCTCTGACTGCCAGAAGCTGGGACTGGACGACGGGATGGATCACTTGATAATTACCCTGTTCTGTTCATTCCCTCTGAAGCACCTGGCATTGGCAACTGTCAGAAGTGGGCTAGATGGACCACTACTCTGACCCAGTATGGCCGGTCTTATGTTCTTATGTCCCATATTAGTTGAATTACAAATTAGTTAATTGACAGAGTGCAAAAAATAATAATTGTACATGGGGAGACGTCATCCACTGGGGCTGTTTCTAGTGGGGTCCCACCGGGACCTGTTCTCAGCCCAGGGTGGTTCAGTGTCTTTATCAGTCCCCTGGAAGAAAAGATAAACTCTTTGCTGGTGACATCTGCAGGTGCACAGAAGTGGTCAGTAATGCTGGGGACAGGTCAGCTGGATGGCTTGGGGAGATGGGCTCGAGAACAATAGCTGTTTACGACCGCGGAGCAAAGCCTGGGAGCTGTACCTGGGATGCAGGTCACGCCCGGGGAGGAGGCCACCGCTCTCTGAGCTAGCCGACAAAGGCCGAATGAGCTCGGAGGGCTGCAAGCTGAAGCGAGAGAAATGCAGCCTAGAGCTAAGGGGCCGTGGTTAGCAGTGATGGGACGAGCCCGCCCAGGGCCCTGGTGGACTCCCCGTCACCTGGCGCATGGGAACCCAGCCTGGATCTTTCAGAAGCTCTGCTGTAGCTCAGCCAGGCGCTGTGGGCTCAGGGCAGGGACGAGGGGGCTCTCCCGAGCGGTGGAGGAGGTCAGACCAGAGGGTCTGTGCTCCTGCCTGACTTCCAAATCCCTCGGCAGGGGAGGAAGCCCAGCTGGCCCAGGAGAAGATGGAGTCCCTGAGGATGAGGTATCTGATCATGGGGCAGAGCAGCGGCGACATCCGGCAGCGGCTGGCGCAGGCCCTGGAGGCCTCGTCCCGTGTAGACTCTGCCCAGGAGGACCTGGCTCTCTGGCTGGGTCGAATGGAGAAGGAGCTGGCCTCTGGGGACAGCCAGCCCGGGGACGGGCCGCACCGGGTCAGTGCCAGTGACAGAGAAAAGGTACTGGGGGCAAGGGTGAGGGAAGGGTTCAGGGTCCCTCCTGGGGCTGAGACTCCACCCCCGTCCCTGATCTCGCCTCACGCCTCTCGTGGGCACACGCGGGCCAGTGTCGCAACGTTCAAGCCACGCAAATCGTCCCGCCAGGTTCCACATCGTACCCAGGCCCCTGTCTCCCCAGGGTGGGTACTTGGGAACGCGCCACTCCCCCCCGCCCTGCAGCACCTTGCACACGCCCCACTCCCCCCCCAGAGCACCTGGTGCACGCTCCCCTCCCCCCCGCAGCACCTTGCGCACGCTCCCCTCCCCCCCCGCAGCACCTTGCGCACGCTCCCCTCCCCCCCGCAGCACCTGGCGCACGCTCCCCTCCCCCCCGCAGCACCTTGCGCACGCTCCCCTCCCCCCCGCAGCACCTTGCACACGCTCCACTCCCCCCCCCAGAGCACCTTGCACACGCCCCACTCCCCCCCGCAGCACCTGGCACAAGCTCCCCTCCCCCCCACAGCACCTTGCGCACGCCCCACTCCCCCCCGCAGCACCTGGCGCACGCCCCACTCCCCCCCCAGAGCACCTTGCACACGCCCCACTCCCCCCCACAGCACCTGGCGCACGCCCCACTCCCCCCCGCAGCACCTTGCGCACGCCCCACTCCCCCCCGCAGCACCTTGCACACGCCCCACTCCCCCCCCAGAGCACCTTGCACACGCCCCACTCCCCCCCACAGCACCTGGCGCACGCCCCACTCCCCCCCGCAGCACCTGGCGCACGCCCCACTCCCCCCCACAGCACCTTGCGCACGCCCCACTCCCCCCCGCAGCACCTGGCGCACGCCCCACTCCCCCCCCAGAGCACCTTGCACACGCCCCACTCCCCCCCACAGCACCTGGCGCACGCCCCACTCCCCCCCCAGAGCACCTTGCACACGCTCCACTCCCCCCCCGCAGCACCTGGCGCACGCCCCACTCCCCCCCGCAGCACCTGGCGCACGCCCCACTCCCCCCCCACAGCACCTTGCGCACGCCCCACTCCCCCCCGCAGCACCTGGCACAAGCTCCTCTCCCCCCGCAGCACCTGGCGCACGCCCCACTCCCCCCCGCAGCACCTGGCGCACGCCCCACTCCCGCCCTGCAGCACCTTGCGCACGCCCCACTCCCCCCCGCAGCACCTGGCGCACGCTCCCCTCCCCCCGCAGCACCTTGCGCACGCCCCACTCCCCCCCGCAGCACCTGGCGCACGCTCCCCTCCCCCCCGCAGCACCTTGCGCACGCCCCACTCCCCCCCGCAGCACCTGGCGCACGCTCCCCTCCCCCCCACAGCACCTTGCGCACGCCCCACTCCCCCCCGCAGCACCTGGCGCACGCTCCCCTCCCCCCGCAGCACCTTGTGCACGCCCCACTCCCCCCCGCCAGGAAGCACCTCGCGCGTCACCACTCCCGCCCTGCAGCACCTTGCGCACGCCCCACTCCCCCCCCAGAGCACCTTGCGCACACTCCCCTCCCCCCGCAGCACCTAGCACATGCTCCATTCCCCCTCCCCCGCCCACAAACACACCCGGCGTGTGACCCGGGCGTCTCTGTCTCAGTTTGAGCAGGTCCTGGGGGCTGAACACGCCCACCTGGCCAGGCTCAGCCAGCGGCTGGAGGAGCTCAGGCAGGTCCAGCTGGACGCCCAGGCCATCTGCTCGCAGCGCTCCGCTCAGCAGGTAGGGACGCCGGCCCAGCGCCCAGCCCCGTGATCCCCTTCACACGGACGCCCAGGGCGGCAGCCAAAGGCACCAGGCGTTCCACCTGCCCCGGCCAGCGCCGGGACTTCAGGCTGCTGGATTCCCCCCACACCGCTGGATGCCCCTGGACACTCGGACTGAGCCAGGCACGTGGCCACATGTACACGCACGGACTGACCAATTACACGCACCGACCGCGACACACGGCACGCACCGATTCGCACGGACTGAGCCGCTTACACGCACCGACCGCGACACACGGCACGCACCGATTCCCACGGACTGAGCCGCTTACACGCGCCGACCGCGACACACGGCACGCACCGATTCGCACGGACTGAGCCGCTTACACGCGCCGACCGCCACACACGGCACGCACCGATTCGCACAGACTGAGCCGCTTACACGCACCGACCGCGACACACGGCACGCACCGATTCCCACGGACTGAGCCGCTTACACGCGCCGACCGCGACACACGGCACGCACCGATTCGCACGGACTGAGCCACGTACACGCACCGACCGCGACACACGGCACGCACCGATTCCCACGGACTGAGCCGCTTACACGCGCCGACCGCCACACACGGCACGCACCGATTCCCACGGACTGAGCCGCTTACACGCACCGACCGCGACACTCGGCACGCACCGATTCGCACGGACTGAGCCACGTACACGCACCGACCGCGACACACGGCACGCACCGATTCCCACGGACTGAGCCGCTTACACGCGCCGACCGCCACACACGGCACGCACCGATTCGCACGGACTGAGCCACATACACCCACCGACCGCCACGCACGGCACGCACTGATTCGCACGGACTGAGCCGCTTACACGCGCCGACTGCCACGCACGGCACGCACCGATTTGCACAGATGGAGCCACTTACACGCACCGACCGCCACACACGGCACGCACCGATTCACACGGACTGAGCCACGTACACGCACCAACCGCCACGCACGGCACGCACCGAGTCGCACGGACGGAGCCACGCTAGCGTGTGCACGCAGACACGGAGACGCCGACTGAGTGCAGGCGTCTCTCTCACGAGCAGTTCGGGATGTTCAGGCCCGCGAGGCGCGCAGCCCGAGCAGCTCCTGAGCACTGCTGGCCAGCCGGGGTAGGACCTGCTTTCCTCGCACGTGAGCGGCCACAGAGAGCTGGGTTTGCCCTGCCTGTCCGCCGAGGGAACCCCCTGGGGCCTGGAGGGGTGGGGAAGTGAGCGTGGTCCTAGCGGGTGAGTTGGCAGCCTATAGCGGGGGCCGCTGTGTCGTTACAGAGGCTGTGCGGGGGGCTGGGGCGGGGCAGAGGCAGCTGGACCCTCACCTGCCTGTGTCCCCCGTGGGCGAGGGCAGCAGCGGGGTTCGTGCTCAGGCCTCTCTCTCTCTCAGCTCCTCTCGGCCGAGATTCTGCACCACCGTGGCCTGGCGGAGCGCCTGCTGGGGATCTCCGACCCGCTGCTCCGCGCCTGGCCCCTGCCCTCACGCCAGCCCCCGCAGGTGAGAACCGGCACGGCTTCCGGCCAGGGGCCCGTGGGTCTGCGCCCCCGGGCTGCCCTGCGCCGCCAGGCCTGGGCGATGGGCAGCCCGGGGCGTCCCCTCGGGTACCTGACACGCTGCGGTCCCCGAAGCAGCCAGCGGGTGACGGGGAAAAGGCCCACAGCCCGCGGCTGGGCTGGGGCAGAGCCAGTGCCCTTGGGGAGAAGGCCCATGTCCCCGGCCCTGTGCGCCCCCCTGTGAGCTGTCTCTGCCCCAGCCGCCAGCGCAGTCCCTCCGGGAGCAGGCTGAGCGGCTCTTCCTGGAGAGCGCAGCGTGCGCGGTGCAGCTGGAGCGCGCCCAGGCCCTGCTCGCCCAGTTCGCCGAGGCCCACGACGAGCTCACGCCCTGGCTGGAGGAGACGCAGCGGGTGGCCGCGCGGCTCTCCCCTGACGCCATCAGCTGGGAAGCCTTCAAGGAGCAGCAGGACCTGCTGCAGGTGAGCGGGGCTGGAGGGCGAGCGAGGCTGCGGGGCATGAGCCCCGGGACCGGGAGGGGCCCTGTGGAAGGGGAGTAGGGTTGCCAAGTGTCCGGTTCTCAGCCGGATCGCCCAGTCGAAAAGGGAGCCCAGTCCTGACCGGGCCGTTAAAAGTCCAGTGGGGGGGGCTGTGGGTCCAAGGCAGGCTCCCTGCCCGGCTCCGTGCAGCTCCCCAGAAGCGGTGACATGTCCCTCAGCTCCGAGGTGAGGCCAGGGGGGCTCCGTGCACGGCCCCCGCCCCAAGAGCCAGCTCCACGGCTACCATTGGCCGGGAACCGCAGCCAATGGGAGCTGCAGAGGCGGTGCCAGTGGGCAGAGGCAGCCCATAAAGTGCAGAGCTGCCTGGCCCCACCTCCGCTTCGGGGTGGACGCGTGGCCACTTCTGGGGAGCTGCCCGAGGTGAGCACTGCCCAGAGCCTGCGCCCTGAACCCCCTCCCGCGCCCCAACCCCTGGCCCAGTCCAGAGTCCCCTCCCGCACCCTGACTTCCTCCCGGAGCCTGCGCCCTGAACCCCCTCCCGTGCCCCAACCCCCTGCCCCAGCCCAGAGTCCCCTCCCGCACCCTGACTTCCTCCCGGAGCCTGTGCCCTGAACCCCCTCCCGCGCCCCAACCCCTGCCCCAGCCCTGAGTCCCCTCCCACACCCTGAACCCCTCATTTCTGGCCCCACCCTGGAACCCTCACCCCCAGCGCAGAGCCCGTACCTCCACCCACACCCCAACCCCCGGCCTCAGCCTGGAGCCCCCTCCCATATTCTGAACCCCTCGGCTCCACCACCCAGCCTGGAGCCCCTCCTGCACCCCAAACCCCACACCCCCAGCCGGAGCCCTCACCCCCTCCCGCACCCTGACTTCCTCCCGGAGCCTGCGCCCTGAACCCCCTCCCGCGCCCCAACCCCCGCCCCAGCCCGGTGAAAATGAGCGAGTGAGTGAGGGCGAGTGACAGAGGGAGTGGGGATGGAATGAGCAGGGGGCGGAGCCTCAGGGAAGGGGGCGGGGCAAGGGGGTTCGGTTTTGTGTGATCAGAAAGTTGGCAACCCTAAATGGATGAGCGGCAGGGCCCTGATCCTGCCAGGTGCCAAGCACCCAGCGGCTCCAGCGGCGTGCAGGGTCTGTCACCGGGAGCTCGGGGCACGGGCCGTCCTCCACGCCACACTGCCCTGCGCTGAGGGCCCAGGCGGTGCCATCCACTGGGCTGCCAGTGACCGGGGAGCTTGGCAGCCCACAGGGGAATCAGGCCAGGCTGGGGCAGGGGAGGCGGTGGGCAGAGATGGACCGGAGCATCGCTGGGACATGGGGGAGCGGGGTGGGCAGAGCGGGGCCAAACAAATAACGTCTGGGGAGGCACAGGGGGCAGCTGGAGAGAGCAGAGCTCCCCTCGCTCCCACACGTGCTCTGTGGGTTTCCCTGCCACCCTCACGCTGGGTATTCCCTCCCCCCGTGCCCGCGCCCCAGGTGTTTACCCCCCTCGCCCCAGGTATTCACCCTCCTCTGCCCTCGCGCTGGGTGTTTACCCCTCTCCCTGCCTCGCGCCCGTCCCCGCAGAGTCTCCGGGAGGCCCTTGCTGAGCACCGGCCCCTGATGGGGAAGCTGCAGCGTGTCTGCGCCCAGCTGGCGGAGCTGAGCCCGGAGCAGGGAGCCCCGTTCCAGCAGCGGTGCCAGGCAGCAGAGGAGCGGTACGGCAGCATCCGGGAGCGCGTGCGCCAGGCAGCCACGGTGCTGGAAGACGCCATCCCGCGCTACAGCCAGGTACACAGGGCAGCTCCGTGGCAGAGCCCCCGGCCCATCATGCCCCGGATTCCCGCCTCCAGCCAGGCCCGTGGGCCCGGTGGGCCCAGCATGTGGCCCCCATGTGCCCGGGGCTGGCCAGTGGGCACCTCGCCCAGCGTCTCCAGGGGCCCAGCCAGCCCGGTGTCCCCACCCCACACACTGTGGGTGGCGAGCGATGGGCTGGCCAGAGCCATTGCTCGGCGCCCAGGAAGGGCCCTGGCCCGCCGGGGCAGGAGACCTAGGAGTGCCTGAAGGACCGATGGGTCCCTGGGTGCTGCCCAGCCCGGGTGGGACCCTGCTCGGGGGAACCGGTCTGGCCTGTGCTCCAGCCGCACCCCAGGTCTCAGCCTGCCCCATCCCCATCCCCAACAGGCAGCCGGAGCTTTGGGGGCCCTTCCCTTGGGCCCCCAAGAAACCCCCGGTGGCCCCGTGTTGTCTCCCACAGCTCACGGAGCGCATGGACGTTCTGCTGGAGAGCCTGGAGCGGCTCCAGGGACGTGTGCAGAACCCCCCTGCAGTCCGGGGCGACGCAGCCCACCTGCGGGAGCAGATCTGCGAGAACAGCCTGGCACTGGGCGAGCTGGAGAAGCTGGGGGTGGCACTGGAGACCGTGCGCAGCCAGGGGGCCGAGCTGCTGGCCAGCATGCAGACGGGTCCCGCCGACGCTGCGGCGAAAGGTACCGGTGCCTGCAGCCCGCGAGACTCTGCCCGGCGCCGCCCCATGGGCACAGGCGCCCAGCCCCAGCAGCTCCCGACCCCGAGAGACCCCGGGGCCGAGCCTGCTGCCTGTGTGGTGGAGACAGACGGGGCCAGGCTCCCCTGGGCAGAGCGGAGCGCTGCTCCCACCCCAAACACCAGCCCCTTTGCACAGTGAAAGCTGCATGAGCCCAGAACTGGGGAGCCAGGGAGCAAGGCCCCGGAGTGGGGTGGGGGCTGGGTCTGGAGGGTGGCAGGTGACACTACTGGGCCCTGGGGATGGAGGAATTACTGGGGGGCACCCCTGGGATGGGGATCTGTGGTTCTGCAGGGTCCTTGGGGATGGCAGGTCAGTGCTCCAGCGGCTGGGAGGTGGCAGGTGGCACTGTTAGACCCTGGGGATGGGGGAATTGTTGGTGCCCCTGGGGCTGGGGTGGCATTGGGGGGCGGCATTGCTGTGGGACCCTGGGGACGGGCGGTCAGTGCCCCTGGGGCTGGGGTGGCACTGGGGGGCGGCATTGCTGCGGGACCCTGGGGACGGGAGGTCAGCGCCCCTGGGGCTGGGGTGGCATTGGGGGGCGGCATTGCTGCGGGACCCTGGGGACGGGCGGTCAGTGCCCCTGGGGCTGGGGTGGCACTGGGGGGCGGCATTGCTGCGGGACCCTGGGGACGGGCAGTCAGTGCCCCTGGGGCTGGGGTGGCACTGGGGGGCGGCATTGCTGTGGGACCCTGGGGATGGGAGGTCAGTGCCCCTGGGGCTGGGGTGGCACTGGGGTGGGCATTGCTGCGGGACCCTGGGGACGGGAGGTCAGTGCCCCTGGGGATGGGGGTGGCACGGGGGATGGCATTGCTGCGGGACCCTGGGGACGGGAGGTCAGCGCCCCTGGGGCTGGGGTGGCACTGGGGGGCGGCATTGCTGCGGGACCCTGGGGACGGGAGGTCAGTGCCCCTGGGGCTGGGGTGGCACTGGGGGGCGGCATTGCTGTGGGACCCTGGGGATGGGAGGTCAGTGCCCCTGGGGCTGGGGTGGCACTGGGGTGGGCATTGCTGCGGGACCCTGGGGACGGGAGGTCAGTGCCCCTGGGGATGGGGGTGGCACGGGGGATGGCATTGCTGCGGGACCCTGGGGACGGGAGGTCAGCGCCCCTGGGGCTGGGGTGGCACTGGGGGGCGGCATTGCTGCGGGACCCTGGGGACGGGAGGTCAGTGCCCCTGGGGCTGGGGTGGCATTGGGGGGCGGCATTGCTGCGGGACCCTGGGGACGGGAGGTCGGTGCCCTGGGGGGGCTGGGGGCTGGACAGGGCTTTCTCCAGCCCCTCAGGCCTGTCTCCTGCCCGCAGTGATCCGGGAGCGCACGGAGCAGCTGCTGAGCCAGTGGCGGTGTCTTCGTGAGCAGGGCGAGGAGCGGGCGCGCTGGCTCCGGGGCCTCCTGGCGCTGGCCGAGCGGTTCTGGCAGGGGCTCGCCGAGCTGGCCGTCACCCTCTCAGACACCCAGCAGCTGGTGCTGGACTTGGAGGAGCCCTGCTCCGACCCCGAAGCCGTGCGGGCGCAGCTCCACACCATGCAGGTACCCGCGAGCGGCCCAGGGCCAGGGGCTGTGAGAGGGTGGGGGGTGCGGTGCCCCGTGGCGCCCGGGGCTGGCAGGGCGCTCTCAGCACCCGGGGGCAGCAGGCAGGAGCTGAGCGCGCCAGGCTCAGTCCCTGGGGCAGGGCCCCGGCGTGGGCCCGGAGAGCGGTGCCTGGCGCCCCGGGCATGTGCCCGAGGCCGGGCACCCAGCCCCTGCCCCTGCCCTGCAGGCGCTGCGGGAGGAGATCGACGCGCTGCAGAACGACCTGGACACGCTTGGCACCCTGGGCGTGGAGCTGATGTCGTCCTGCGGCCACCCGGAGAAGCCAGACGTCACCAAGAGCCTGGACGATGTGAGGGGGTGTGACGGGGGCCCCGAAGGGTGGGGAGTGGGGAGCACCACCTGTCCCCGAAGAGGGCCCCTTGGAGCGCGTGTGTGGGGCCATTGTGGGGTCAAATGGGCAGGGCTCCCCAGGAGCCTGTGGGGGGAATGGATGGGGCTCTGTGGGGTAAACTTCCTGGGCCTCTCTGTGGCTTGGATCCCCATGGAACAGAGTGGGCAGGGCTCTATGGGGCGGTCGGGGGGGTCCCCGTATGGTGATCGGTGGGGTCTCCGTGGGGCGGTCGGGGGGGTCCCCGTATGGTGATCAGTGGGGTCTCTGTGGGGCTGTCGGGGGACTCTGTGGGGCGGTCGGGGGGGTCCCCGTATGGTGATCAGTGGGGTCTCTGTGGGGCTGTCGGGGGACTCTGTGGGGCGGTCGGGGGGGGTCCCCGTATGGTGATCGGTGGGGTCTCTGTGGGGCTGTCGGGGGACTCTGTGGGGCGGTCGGGGGGGGGCCCCGTATGGTGATCGGCGGGGGCTCCGTGGGGCTGTCGGGGGCTCCGTGGGGCTGTCGAGGGGCTCCCCGTATGGTGATCGGTGGGGGCTCCGTGGGGCTGTCGGGGGGGTCCCCGTATGGTGATCGGTGGGGGCTCCGTGGGGCTGTCGGGGGGGTCCCCGTATGGTGATCGGTGGGGTCTCTGTGGGGCTGTCGGGGGACTCTGTGGGGCGGTCGGGGGGGGGGCCCCGTATGGTGATCGGCGGGGGCTCCGTGGGGCTGTCGGGGGCTCCGGGAGGCGGTCGGGGGGCTCCCCATGGGGCAGGGCCAGGCTGATCGCGGTGCCGCTCCCCCCGCGGCAGCTCTACGCGTCCTGGAACGGGCTGAGCCGGGTGTGGACGGCGCGGCAGGAGCAGCTCCAGGCCTCGCTGCGCGACCAGGAGGCCATGCAGGTGTGTGCGCAGCCCCTGCCCTCGGCCCCCACGGCGCCTCCTGCCCCCCAACGCACAGCCCCACCCTGCCCCCCGACACGCACAGCCCCGCCCCCACCCTGCCCCCCGACGCACACAGCCCCGGCCCTTCCTGCCGCCAGACACGCACAGCCCCGGCCCCACCCTGCCCCCAGACACGCACAGCCCTGGCCCCACCCTGCTCCCCAACGCACACAGCCCCGGCCCCACCCTGCCCCCCGACGCACAGCCCCGCCCCCACCCTGCCCCCCAGACACGCACAGCCCCGGCCCCACCCTGCTCCCCAACGCACACAGCCCCACCCTGCCCCCAGACACGCACAGCCCGGCCCCACCCTGCCCCCAGACACGCACAGCCCCACCCTGCCCCCAGACACGCACAGCCCGGCCCCACCCTGCTCCCCAACGCACACAGCCCCGGCCCCACCCTGCCCCCCGACGCACAGCCCCGCCCCCACCCTGCCCCCCGACGCACACAGCCCCGGCCCTTCCTGCCGCCAGACACGCACAGCCCCGGCCCCCACCCTGCCCCCCGACGCACAGCCGCGTCCCCACCCTGCCCCCAGACACGCACAGCCCGGCCCCACCCTGCCCCCCGACGCACAGCCCCACCCTGCCCCCAGACACGCACAGCCCGGCCCCACCCTGCCCCCCAACGCACAGCCGCGTCCCCACCCTGCCCCCCAGACACGCACAGCCCCGGCCCCACCCTGCCCCCCGACGCACAGCCCCGCCCCCACCCTGCCCCCCGACACGCACAGCCCGGCCCCCACCCTGCCCCCCAACGCACAGCCCCACCCGCACCCTGCCCCCCAGACACGCACAGCCCCGGCCCCACCCTGCCCCCCGACGCACAGCCCCGCCCCCACCCTGCCCCCCAGACACGCACAGCCCCGCCCCCACCCTGCCCCCCAACGCACAGCCCCACCCGCACCCTGCCCCCCAGACACGCACAGCCGCATCCCCACCCTGCCCCCCAACGCACAGCCCCACCCCCACCCTGCACCCCAGTCATGCACAGCCCCACCCTGCCCCCCAGGACACGCACACCCACAGGCCCACCCCGCCCCCAGACATGCACAGCCCTACCCTGCCCCCCAGACACGCACACCCCTAGGCCCACCCGCCCCCCGACACACACAGCTCTGTCCCCACCCCCACACCCACCCTGCCCCCAGACACGCACAGCCCCGGGGAAACGGGAGCCTGGCTGGCTGGGCCGGGGGGAGCTGGCTGGGATGGGGGCTGTGCCCCAGGGAGCCGGGAGCCTGGCTGGCTGGGCCGGGCGGCGCTGGCTGGGGTGGGGGCTGCGCCCCGGGGAGCCGGGAGCCTGGCTGGCTGGCTGGGCTGGGGGGAGCTGGCTGGGGTGGGGGCTGCGCCCCGGGGAGCCGGGAGCCTGGCTGGCTGGGCCGGGGGGAGCTGGCTGGGGTGGGGGCTGCGCCCCGGGGAGCCGGGAGCCTGGCTGGCTGGGCCGGGGGGAGCTGGCTGGGGTGGGGGCTGCGCCCCGGGGAGCCGGGAGCCTGGCTGGCTGGGCCGGGGGGAGTTGGCTGGGGTGGGGGCTGCGCCCCGGGGAGCCGGGAGCCTGGCTGGCTGGGCCGGGCGGCGCTGGCTGGGGTGGGGGCTGCGCCCCGGGGAGCCGGGAGCCTGGCTGGCTGGGCCGGGGGGAACTGGCTGGGGTGGGGGCTGCGCCCCGGGGAGCCGGGAGCCTGGCTGGCTGGGCCGGGGGGAGTTGGCTGGGGTGGGGGCTGCGCCCCGGGGAGCCGGGAGCCTGGCTGGCTGGGGCCAGGTTATCACCCCACCTGGACAGGCCCCCCCGGAGCTGTGGAGCGAGCAGAGCCGGCTGTCTCGGGAGCTGCCCCCTTGGCCATGCAGACGCTGCCGGTCCCTGCTCCGTGCCCAGGGCAAGGCCGGAGCCGCGGCTCTGACCCGGCTCGCCCCAGCTGTTCCCTGTTGGAGGAATTGCAGCGGGCGCGCTTCATGTGCTCGGGCAGCTCAGGGACCGGCGCGTGCGTGCGTGGCTGTGCCCCCCATCGCGGGGGTTCCCCTCCCTCACCCCCTTTCCCTGCCTCCCTCCCAGAGGCTCTGTGAGTGGCTGGCCGCGGCGGAGCTGCGCATGGCGGAGGAGTTCCTGGCTGGGGGGGACCTGGAGCTGCTGAGGCAGCAGCTGGCGGAGCTGAAGGTGGGAAATGCTCCGGGTCTTTGCCCTTCGCAGACACCGCTGGGGTGGGCCTGGATCTGCTGGCATGGCTGGCGGCCACCTGCCCTGCCCCTCACCTGTCACAGGGGATCCAGCACTGGGCACCTGGGCGGGGCGGAGCCCTTGCCCAGTGAGGCCCTCCTGCTCCCTGGCACCCTAGAGACCTGGGGGGGGCTGCTCAGCCAGGTGGGGCAGGGTGTGGGGCGCTGCGCCGGGTGGTGTGCAGTGGGATTGCTTTCCCCAGGGGGCGGGGCCCAGGGTCCAGGCTGCACCTGGTGCCCTGGACAGATGGAAAGGGAGGCCCTGGGTCCCATGTGGGTCTGGGGAGGTTGGTACCCCTGCCCCTGTGTGGGGCAGCTGCCTGGACCTGGCCAGGGCCACACACCCTTGGGGAGGTGGGGAGGGGGAACGCCTGCACTGGGGGAGCAGCAGGGTCCCACTGCAGAGCAGAGCTGGGTGGGTGCCAAGCCAGGGGGCCATGGGGCTGCTGTGCTGGGAGGTGCTCGGAGGTGCCCTCAAGCCTGCTGCTCCCATCCCTCCAGGAGTTCAAGAGGGAGCTGTACCAGTGCAAGGTGGATGTGGAGAGCCTGCGGCACCATGGGGGGGCTGAGGACAGAGGCCCCCCAGCTTTGCTTAGTGACTTCCGGCAGCGCTGGGATCGCCTGGAAGAGGAGATTGTCAGCCGCCAGGTAGGGCTTTCCAGGCTCCCCAAGTCATAAACGTCACTCGCCAGCCGCTGGGCCCATGGTGGGGCCGGGGTCCGTGGGTGCTGGTCACCCAGGTGCCAGGCCCAGGGAGGTGGGGCCGGGGTCCGTGCGTGCTGGTCACCCAGCTGCCAGGCCCAGGGAGGTGGGGCCGGGGTCCGTGGGTGCTGGTCACCCAGCTGCCGGGCCCAGGGAGGTGGGGCCGGGGTCCGTGGGTGCTGGTCACCCAGCTGCCGGGCCCAGGGAGGTGGGGCCGGGGTCCGTGGGTGCTGGTCACCCAGCTGCCGGGCCCAGGGAGGTGGGGCCGGGGCCCGTGGGTGCTGGTCACCCAGCTGCCGGGCCCAGGGAGGTGGGGCCGGGGTCCGTGGGTGCTGGTCACCCAGCTGCCGGGCCCAGGGAGGTGGGGCCGGGGCCCGTGGGTGCTGGTCACCCAGCTGCCGGGCCCAGGGAGGTGGGGCCGGGGCCCGTGGGTGCTGGTCATGTGATTTCAGGGCTCGGAGCACTCCATGCACAAACAGTTCTACTCGTTCAGTCGTGGAGCTGGCGCCCCTAGATGCTACTGCCCTAGCTGACTTGGGGAGCTGGGGGCCACAGCTCCAGGGAGGCTGGGTCTGGTGGGTCCATTTTTCCCTCCCGTTCCCAGCACCAGCTGGAAGCGGCGCTCCTGGGCTTGGGGCAGTTCCAGAACCAGCTGGAGGAGCTGGTGCAGTGGATTTCCCACACGGCAGAGCAGCTGCAGGGCCGGACCCCGGTGAGCCTGGATCTGCAGAGCTGTGAGATCGAGCTGGCCAAGCACAAGGTAAGGAGCAGCAGAGAAGGGCTCTGTCTTCCGAGTTCACAGCTAATTGCTAATGGTTCTGAGATCCCTTCAGCTAGTTCCTTAAGAACCCCAGGGTGAATTTCAGCAGGCCTTGATGACTTGAATACACCCAATGGCTCTGTACGGCCCCTGGGAGGAACTCCCTTTCGTGCGACAGCCCTTCTCGAGGGTGCACTCTCTCTCGGGGTTAGGCCCTTTGGCCCTGACGCCTCTGGGACCGCACCTCTGAGCTTTCTGCACGTCTGTCTCCCTCCATGAGCCCCCGCAGGGAGTCCCCTCACTCTGGATCCCCAGGACCTCCACCCCCAGAGGGAGCAATGCTCCCCCATCTCGAGCCTGCAGTGACTCTCAGCTAGGGTAAAACAGGAGATTTATTGAACATCTGAACCCAGCACAGGAAGTTCTCAGGGCTCTCAAGCATAGAAAGCCCCAGCACTGTCCATCTGGTTCTGTCCCAGTTCCGCTGGGTCCAGACCCCTCTTTGTCCCCTGTCCAGCCATGACCGGTCACCCAATATCACCTTCCCCGATTGCCCCTCCTCCACCCTTTGTCTTCATTCATAGAATCATAGAATCATAGAGTATCAGGGTTGGAAGGACCTCAGGAGGTCATCTAGTCCAACCCCCTGCTCAAAGCAGGACCAATCCCCAATCAAATCATCCCAGCCAAAGCTTTGTCAAGCCTGACCTTAAAAACTTCCAAGGAAGGAGATTCTACCTCCTCCCTAGGTAACGCATTCCAGTGTTTCACCTGGGCATTCCTGGGCAAACAGATCTCTTGGGCCTTCTCCCTCCATCCTTTATCCTCCCATGGGCCAGAACCGGCTGCTCCCAAGCTGGGCTGGGCCTCCAGGTCACTGGCTGCTAAGTTCCACGAGTCCAGAGTCCAGGTGTCACGGTGTGAGGGGGAGTCCGGGCCCTGCACCCCCACTTCCTGCGATTCCCCATGACTCTCACCCAGCCAGTAGAGCAGAAGGTTTATTAGCGACGACAGGAGCACAGTCCAGACCAGAGCTTGCAGGCATAAACAGGACCCTTAGTCAGGCCCTTCTGGGGGGCAGGGAGATTAGACCCCAACCTTGGGGCTCCCTCCTCTTCCCCAGCCAACTTCCCCAAAACTGGAAACCCCTCCAGCCGTCTCCCTCAGCCTCCCTGCAGCTCCTCCTCCAGCCTTTGTCCAGTTCCCGAGGAGAAGGTGTCACCTGGCCCCAACCCCCCTCCTGGCTCATGTGACAGGCTCAGGTATCGTCCCTCAAGGGAAGTCTCCCATCCCCAGTGAAAGTCCCTGCCACGTCCCCAGGTCGATCCTCCCCCTCCCTGCTCTGTCACAACAGGCCCTTGTCCAGGGTCCCAGCTGCTGGGTGAGGTCACACCTGGCCCTCTGCAACCACAAACCCCTTTCCCACCTCCTCATTACACACGCAGCACACAGAGGAAACTGAGGCACACACCGTACTCATGCAAAACACTACGAAAATCCCCCCTTCGTCACGTGTCACAGAGTCCCTGGGCGATGCTCTGGAACTGCTCCCCACGAAGCCAGGCAGGACTCTGGGGCAGTCGCCTTTCTGGGAGCAGCCTGTCTGCAGGACACACAGCTCACCCGGCTTCCCCCTTCCTGGGTCTGACCTCGGAGCATTCAGCCTCCTCTGCCCCTCTGTGCGCTTCCCACAGCGAGTCCGCCCAGGTGGGGTCCTGGGGAAGCCGTAGGGTCCTGCCCCCCAAATCCGCAGTCAGACGTGACTCTCAGCCAACCAGTAAAACAAAAGGTTTATTAGACGACAGGAACATGGTCTAAAACAGAGCTTGTAGGTGCAGAGAACAGGACCCCTCAGCCGGGTCCTGAAACTCCCTCCAGCCCCTCCTCCTCTGGGCTTTGTCCCTTTCCCGGGCCGGGTCGCTTTAGCTCTCACCTTGCAGGGGGGAAAGGCCCAGGCCATCAGTGGCCAGGAAACAGGGTGTCGGCCATTCTCTGTGTCCAGACCCCTGCACACACCTGCCCTTTAGGGCTCTGCCGTGATCCTACACCCTTCTCCCACCCCCTAGAGACTTAAGAACTGCACAGGGGAAACTGAGGCACCCCCACACTATTCAGAGGAACCATTAAGAACAGTCCCACTTCATCACAACGGGGGGAGATCAGATTTCGGTCCAGATAAGGGCCCTACTGATCAGCATTGACAGGCCCAGAGACAGGGCAGCGCCCGCAGCACTGGGGCCCACTGCAGCGGGGCAGACGTTTGTAGCTGCTCCGGGAGCGGGTTTCAGCGGCACTGCAGTATGGACTCGGGGGTGGGGGGTCAGAGGCAGAGAAGGAGCCTGGCCGCCCCTCCCCTGGGCAGAGGCACAGCTGGGGGGTGGGGATGGCCCACGCCCGGACTGCGCCTCCCCGCAGGTGCTGAGAAACGACGTCATGTCCCACGCCCGGACTGTCCAGTCTGTGAACGAGGCCGGCCAGGGGCTGCTGCTCTCCAGCCTTGGGGACAGCACGGCCGTGCTGCAGCGCAGCCTCCAGCAGCTCAACCAGCGCTGGGACGTCGTACGGAGTGAGACCGAGAGCCGGCAGCTGGAGCTGGAGAACAACCTCAGCCAGGTACGTGGAGCCCCCACCCCTGCCACGGCGCTGCCCGGCACACGGGGCACTCACCAGCCCCACGGCTCCGCCACAGCCGAGACGTGCCAGGGAGCTCCACGCAGCTGTGCCCGCGGGTCCTGCCAACAGCGCCCCCCGTGTCCTGGGCAGCTCCTGGGGCCAGCCTCCCTCCTGCCTGCGCCCCGGGCAGCTCCCGTGGCCAGGCTCCCCGCACTGTGTATTCATTTCACTGGGAATGTTTCTCGGGGGGGAGCCGGCTGGCCTGTGCCAGGACCTCGCGGCACGCTGGGGCGTGGGGCTGCGGGGGGAGCCGGCCGGCCTGTGCCAGGACCTCGCGGCACGCTGGGGCGCGGGGCTGCGGGGGGAGCCGGCCGGCCTGTGCCAGGACCTCGCGGCACGCTGGGGCGCGGGGCTGCGGGGGGAGCCGGCCGGCCTGTGCCAGGACCTCGCGGCACGCTGGGGCGCGGGGCTGCGGGGGGAGCCGGCCGGCCTGTGCCAGGACCTCGCGGCACGCTGGGGCGCGGGATGCGGGGGGAGCCGGCCGGCCTGTGCCAGGACCTCGCGGCACGCTGGGGCGCGGGATGCGGGGGGAGCCGGCCGGCCTGTGCCAGGACCTCGCGGCACGCTGGGGCGCGGGATGCGGGGGGAGCCGGCCGGCCTGTGCCAGGACCTCGTGGCACGCTGGGGTGCGGGATGCGGGGGGAGCCGGCCGGCCTGTGCCAGGACCTCGTGGCATGCTGGGGCGTGGGATGCGGGGGGAGCCGGCCGGCCTGTGCCAGGACCTCGCGGCATGCTGGGGCGCGGGATGCGGGGGGAGCCGGCCGGCCTGTGCCAGGACCTCGCGGCACGCTGGGGCGCGGGATGCGGGGGGAGCCGGCTGGCCTGTGCCAGGACCTCGTGGCACGCTGGGGCGCGGGGCTGCGGGGGGAGCCGGCCGGCCTGTGCCAGGACCTCGCGGCACGCTGGGGCGCGGGATGCGGGGGGAGCCGGCTGGCCTGGGCCAGGACCTCGCGGCACGCTGGGGCGTGGGATGCGGGGGGAGCCGGCCGGCCTGTGCTCTGCTGGTGGCTGTGGGTCTGGGTCCCCCGCAGTTCCATGCCCTGTTGGCATCCGAGGCCCGGCTCGGCGGGGGGCACCCGCTCACTTAGTGCCCAGGCCGCCCACAGGCGCAGGACGTGACGCTGGAGATCATGGACCTGCTGCAGTGGCTGGAGCACGTGGAGCTGCGGCTCTTCTTCTCCAAGCCCGTCTGGGACCACCCCGAAACCACCAAGGAGAAGCTGGCAGCGCACCTGGTGAGCACTTCCTGCCAGCCCCTGGACAGCCCCCGGAGAACGTCTGACCCGCCCTCCTTTGCCACGTCTGCCCCAGCTCCCACCTTTGCCACGTTTGCCCCAGCGCCCCCTGAGCCACATCTGCCCCAGCTCCCCCCGAGCCACATCTGCCCCACCCTCCAGAGCACGTCTGCCCCTGCTCCCCCCGAGCCACGTCTGCCCCAGCGCCCCCCGAGCCACATTTGCCCCACCCTCCAGAGCACGTCTGCCCCTGCTCCCCCGGGTAGGGTGACCAGGTGTCCAGTTTTCGACCAGAAAACCCGGTTGAAAAGGGATCCTGGCAGCTCCGCTCAGCACTGCCGTTGACTGTCCGCAGACCTGCCCCAGCCCTGATCCCCCTCCCGCCCTCCATACCCCTTGATCCCAGCCCGGAGCCCACTCCTACACCCCAAATCTCTTATCCCCAGCCCCATATCAGAGCCTGCACCCCCAGCTGGAGCCCTCACCCCCTCCCACACCCCAGCCCCCTGAGCCAGTCCAGTGAAAATGAGGGAGGGAGGGGAGAGCAAGCGGGGGTGTGGAGTGAGTGGGGGCGGGGCTTTGGAGAAGGGGCGGGGCACAGGCGGGGCCTCAGGGGAGGGGCGGGGCAAGGGTGTTCGGTTTAGTGCGAGTAGAAAGTTGGCAACCCTCCCCCCCCGGCCACACCTGCCCCAGCTCCCCCGCCCATGCCAGAGCGGTGGCCCTGGGGCTGAACCCACACACTGCGCCTTTCCTTGCCAAGCTGCCGGGCCTGTGGCCCCTGGGCGTCCCCCTGGGCCCTTGGCTCCCTCCCTGGAGGAGAACGGTCCCATGCAGCCGCGCGGCGCGAGAGGCGGCCCCGGCCCCGCTCCGAGCCCCCGGCTGCACAGTGCTGCCGGGAGAGCCAGGCCCAGCGCTGCCCCTCTGCCGTGCCTCTGCAGGAGCTGGCCAAGGAGCTGGAGTCCAAGCAGCAGGCGTATAACCGCGTGAGGGACCGGCTGCAGCGCCTGCTGGCCTCCTGCAGCCTGCCCCGGGCATGCAGCACCGAGCACAGCCTGCGCATCCTGGAGCAGAGATGGGAGAGCGTCCACAGCCAGGTCCAGGAGAGGAAGGTGTGTGTGTATGTGTGTGTGTGTGTGTCTCCGTCCTGGGGCTGGGATTGTGTGTGTGTGTGTGTGTGTCTCCATCCTGGGGCTGGGAGCGTGTGTGTGTGTGTGTGTGTGTGTGTGTGTGTGTATCTGTCCTGGGGCTGGGAGCGTGTGTGTGTGTGTGTGTCTCCATCCTGGCGCTGGGAGTGTGTGTGTGTGTCTCCGTCCTGGCGCTGGGAGTGTGTGTGTGTGTATCCGTCCTGGGGCTGGGAGCGTGTGTGTGTGTGTGTGTGTCTCCGTCCTGGGGCTGGGAGCGTGTGTGTGTGTGTGTGTCTCCATCCTGGCGCTGGGAGTGTGTGTGTGTGTCTCCATCCTGGCGCTGGGAGTGTGTGTGTGTGTATCCGTCCTGGGGCTGGGAGCGTGTGTGTGTGTGTGTGTCTCCGTCCTGGGGCTGGGAGCGTGTGTGTGTGTGTGTGTGTCTCCGTCCTGGGGCTGGGAGCGTGTGTGTGTGTGTGTGTGTATCCGTCCTGGGGCTGGGAGCGTGTGTGTGTGCGTGTCCCATGGGCTGGGAGTGTGTGCGTGTGTGTGTGTCTCCGTCCTGGGGCTGGGAGTGTGTGTGTGTGTGTGTGTGTGTGTGTGTATCTGTCCTGGGGCTGGGAGCGTGTGTGTGTGTGTGTGTCTCCGTCCTGGGGCTGGGAGTGTGTGTGTGTGTGTGTGTCCATCCTGGGGCTGGGAGCGTGTGTGTGCGCGTGTCCGGGGGGCCGGGACTGTGTCTGTCTGTCTATCTCCCCCACCTGAAAGGGGCGCAGTTTAGGTTGTAGCGGGCACAGCCGGTCGGTTCCCCGGCTGGAATAGGAGGGGGTCCCCCCAGCTGGAATGGGGGGCCAGGGTGTCCCCCCCAGCTGGAAGGAGTGCGGTTTAGCCTGTGGCAGGCACAGCCGGTCGGTTCCCTGGCCGGCCCGGGGACCAGCTCGTCCCCAGCCCTGCGGGCGGTGGCCGGCTCTCCCGGCGGGCCCGGCGCGTCTCTAACCATGGCTGCTCTCCCGCAGGAGCGGCTGGCGGAGGGGCTGACTCTCAGCACCGAGTTCCACACCACGGCGCAGGAGCTGCTGCAGTGGCTGGGGCAGACGGAGGAGAGCCTGAGTGCCCCGGAGCCGCCCAGCTTCCTGCTGGAGACGGTCCTCAGGCAGGTCCGGGAGCACCAGGTGAGTGTGGCTGGCCCAGCGGCTTTCCCCACAGCTGGCAGGGCTGTGACCCAAAGCCCCAGACAGACCCCCCCGGCCTCTGCTCAGGGCCCTGGCAGGCCTTGCTGCTGTGGAATCCCCGCCACGGCGCCTGCCCCCTAAAGAGCCTGCACTGCAGCTCGCCTGTGGGGGCTGGCACCCGGGGCCCCGCATCCTCGCTGACCCGGGGGCTCGCAAGGCCCAGTCCGGGTCGCGGGCCCCCTGGAGCAGCCTGGCCGGTCTGGTGCGTGGCTGCAAGGACCTGATCTCACCCGGCGGTGCCCGGTGTGAGCTTCCACAGCCTGCAGCCAGGGCCAGACAGGAACAGGGCCTGGCTCCCAGCACGGCCTCTTCTGTCCCAGGGCATGGCCCCAGGGGCCCCGCCAGGCACCGCGTCCATGCCAGGCTCTGCTGGGAACAGTGCTCGGGTGCAGCCCCCCTGGGGCGCGGGAGGCCGGGGCACTGGGGCGGGCGGGGGGCTCCCCGGGGAGATGCTGGCAGTACGGGGTGGGTGCCTGACGAAGTGGCCGGAATACCCGCCCCCAGCGTCGATACGTGGCATTGCAAGAGCTGTGCCCTGGCCCTCCAGCCAAGCAGGTACCAGAGCCCAGCCCTTCACAGGGCTCAAAAGCCACAGAACACAGCAAGACAACCGACTCCTCAGCTCACCTGGAGCCTTCTCCTTTGCCGGCTCGCCCCCGCTTCAGGCCGTCCCAGCCGGTCCCCAGGTCCTGGGACCTGTCCCACCCTCCCTCTACCCAGGGCTCAGGCTGGCAGCGGGCCCTGGTCACCTGGGTCTCCGTGCTGGCCCCTCCCGGAGCAGCCCTTGGAGACCCAGCCCCCAGCTTCGGCCTAACCCCCACCCCTCCGAGCTTAATTGGTCACTTTCACCCTTTTGTCACCACACCCCATCGCAGCGTGTCTTCGCTCCCCGCAGCAGTGGGGGGGATCCCCCTGCTCCCAGCACCACGGCTCTTTCGGTGCCTGGAGCCTGCTCGGAAAGCCCCCCGCTGAACCGGGCTGCTGCCCCTTGGCCGCGGGTGGCCTCCCCCAGGGCCTGCTGCGCCAGTCCCGGCTAGCTGTGGCTCGCTTGGCAGGCGCTGCTGAAGGAGGTGACCGCCCGTGGGGAGCAGCTGTCCAGCCTGGAGGCGGTGGCCTCTCGCCTGAAGGACGTGAGCAGGAAGCAGGACTGTGCTGTGATCCAGAGCCTGGTGCTGACGGCCAAGGAGCGGGTGGCCAAGGTGCTGCGGCGCACTGGCGAGCGGGGTGCCGCGCTGGAGGACGCTCGCAAGCGTGCCAAGCAGGTACCGTGCGGGGCCCCGAGGGTGTGGCGGGGAGCGGGCCCTGTCGCCAGGTGGGGCTGGTCTCCAGCGTTCCCGCTGACACACCCTCTCGCTCGTTTTCAGTTCAGCGAGTCCCGGCAGCTGCTCCTGGACTGGATGGATGAGGTGGAGCCGACTCTCGAGATCCCCAGCGACGCCGCCATGAGCCAGGAGGAGATCAAGTGCCAGCTGGCTGAGCACAAGGTGCGGTGCCGTGGCTCCCCTCCCCCAGCTCCCTGGGACGTGTGTTCTGGCCCGGGCTGTCACGCCAGCACATGGCGGCTTGCAGATTCCCCGGACTCTGAGATGCCCCCAAGGGTGGTGCTCCTTAGGGCTCTCCTGGGGGTGCCCCGGGCTTTCCCTGTGCCGACCACGAGGTCCCTATGCCCATCTCTCTGCTCTCAGCAGGGCCAGGCTGCTGCATCCCCAGGGCTGGGCGGAACTGGGAGACAGCAGAGGTGGGAGGTGCTAGGCCCAGGAGAGCTGTTGAGCCTTTGGCCGGATGCGGGGGTCAAGTGCCTGATCAGGGGCCTGCAGCCTTTGCCCTCTGCTGCCAAACTCCCGAGACCGCAGTGCGTCCACGGGCTCTGTGCAATGCCCTTTCGGGGCGCCAAGGGTCCCACTCTTCCTCCAGGGCAGGCCTCCAGGTCCCACGGCCTCCGTCCTGAGCCACTAGGCTCCAGCGCTCCTGCGTCATGCCGGGAGCTCTGCCCTGAGCCAGACCCTGGGAGAGACGTGCAGGGACGGGTGCACCAGCCAGTGTTTGCAGTGACACCCGGCCGCGGTTCCAAACAGCGCAGGGTTCGTTAGTCAGCGGGGACACAGCCGGGGCCGGCCCTAGCTCAGCACAGAGAACTGAAGGTAAAAGCGTCGTCCGTCTGCTGAGCTGGAGCAATCGGCCAGCCAAGCTGGAGTGGCTCCGTCTCTCTCTGACTCCTTGTCAGTCCCTGGAGAGAGCAGCCGGCCTGCTCCCGAAGCCAGCCCCATATCCCCTGCCCATCACATCCCCGTCCTGTGTTCTCCAGGCAGGGCCGCGTTCGCACCCCAGCTCCTGGGTCTTTGGAGCCTGCCTTTCTCTCTGCAGCCCTTGTTGACCTGGGCCAGTTTGAGCCAGTCCCTTAAGGCCCCAGAGCACGGTGACTCCAGCTCAGGTCGCTGCACTGGCCAGAAGCAGACTCACCCCAGCGATAGATTCCCAGGCCAGAAGGGATCGCTGCAGCCACCTCATCTGACCTCCTGCCTAGCACAGGCCCCATAGCCTCCCCAAAGAATCCCTGGGCCTTTGGACACCCAGCTAGGCAGGATCTGACATTGTCAGTGACGGGGAATCCACCCCCAGCCTGGGGAAACTGGGCCAAAGGTTAATTGCCCTTAAAAATCTATGCCTCATACCTCCCCCCCGGTACAATGCAAACTACAGAGGGAAACTGAGGCACGTGTGGGGTTCATACAAATATTACAGACAGTTCTCTGCTCCCAGCCAGTACTTGCTGCAGCACGCAGCGGCTGGCTCAGGCCAGAGCCGTATTTGTCAGGCGGCCTCAGGATGGCCTTAGGTTAGCACTGAGATACCCGGGTTCAGACATATTCCAGCCTGGCCTAGCCAGGAAAAGATGACAAGTTTTGGCCTCCTCCCCAGGTCCCTGTCAGTGCCAGGTGAGAGATCCTTGGTCTCCCCAAAGCCAGTTCGGATCCCCTCCTGCAGCCCCTGGCTGAGGTCACAGTTCCCGCCTGCCCTGGGAGGTGTCGGGGTTCAGCCCTCAGAGCTCCCGTTGCCTCCTGGAGCCTCCACGGGGCTGGGTTTCGCTCCCTTCAATGGGGCATTGACCCAGCACCTCTGGACTCCTGCTCTGCATCCCCCCGGGCATTGTCACCCTTCGGCACAACTGGGGAAATCCCTGGTCAGTCACGCCAGGCCTCTCAGCCATACGCCTACTGCAGAACCCCCCTTGGGTACAGGGGGTCCCCAGGACTAGGGGCCATCACCCCCCACAGCCTCTCAGCCATACCCCTACTGCAGAAAATTCCCACTTCTTCACACGTCGTGTCTCACATGCCACGCTCCTCCGGGAGAAAGCCGGTGGCCTGGGGCCCCTGTGTGACACGCTGGTAGTGTTCCCTTTGACCAGCTGCACTCCCAGGCCCCGCTCAGCCCAAGGAGGTCTTGGGTGAGGGGCTGGGCATGCTGGGGGGGTGTTCGCAGGGGCTGGGAGGTAGGGGACATAGCCTAGGGAGGAGTCGCCCTGGGGAAGCTGCTCCTGGGGTGCAGGAGACTCCCCTGGGCCAACCCACCTGCTTCCTGGCCTCATCTCCGCTCAGCCCCTGCCAGTCTCCCCTGGGCCGACCCACCCTCGACTCATAGAAGATCAGGATTGGAAGGGACCTCAGGAGGTATCTAGTCCAACCCCCTGCTCAAACAGGACCAATCCCCAATTTTTGCCCCAGGTCCCTAAATGGCCCCCTCAAGGATTGAACTAACAACCCTGGGTTTAGCAGACCAATGCTGAAACCACTGAGCTATCCCTCCCCCCATCCCTACCCATTTGTCCTGCACTGACCGACTTGTTCCCCAGCCCCATTTCCCACCACAGCCCCTACCCATCTCTCCTGGGCCGTCCCGCCTGCTTCCCAGCCCTGTATTCCCCACAGCCCCTGAGAGTGTTGTCACGGAGTCCCCGGGCGATGCTCTGGAACTGCTCCCTACGAAGCCAGGCAGGACTCTGGGGGAGTCTCCTCTCTGGGAGCAGCCTGTCCGCAGGACACACAGCTCACCCGGCTTCCACCTTCCTGGGTCTGACCTTGGAGCATTCAGCATCCTCCACCCCTCCGTGCACTTCCCACAGCGAGTCCGCCCAGGCGGGGTCCTGGGGAAGCCAGAGGGTCCTGCCCCCCAACTCCGCAGTCAGACGGGACTCTCAGCCAGCCAGGAAAACAGAAGGTTTATTAGACGACAGGAACATGGTCTAACACAGAGCTTGTAGGTGCAGAGAACAGGACCCCTCAGCTGGGTCCATCTTGGGGGGCAGGGAGGCCAGAGCCCCATCTGGGCCTCCCTCCATTTCCCCAGCCAGCTCCAAACTGAAACTCTCCAGCCCGTCATAGCATATCATAGAATATCAGGATTGGAAGGGACCTCAGGAGGTCATCTAGTCCAACCCCCTGCTCAAAGCAGGACCAATCCCTAATTAAATCATCCCAGCCAGGGCTTTGTCAAGCCTGACCTTAAAAACTTCTAAGGAAGGAGATTCCACCACCTCCCTAGGTAACGCATTCCAGTGTTTCACCACCCTCCTAGTGAAAAAGTTTTTCCTGATATCCAACCTAAACCTCCCCCACTGCAACTTGAGACCATTACTCCTTGTCCTGTCCTCTTCTACCACTGAGAATAGTCTAGAACCATCCTCTCTGGAACCACCTCTCAGGTAGTTGAAAGCAGCTATCAAATCCCCCCTCATTCTTCTCTTCTGCAGACTAAACAATCCCAGCTCCCTCAGCCTCTCCTCATAAGTCATGTGTTCCAGACCCCTAATCATTTTTGTTGCCCTTCGCTGGACTCTCTCCAATTTATCCACGTCCTTCTTGTAGTGTGGGGCCCAAAACTGGACACAGTACTCCAGATGAGGCCTCACCAATGTCGAATAGAGGGGAACCATCACGTCCCTCGATCTGCTGGCAATGCCCCTACTTATGCAGCCCAAAATGCCATTGGCCTTCTTGGCAACAAGGGCACACTGCTGACTCATATCCAGCTTCTCGTCCACTGTCACCCCTAGGTCCTTTTCCGCAGAACTGCTGCCGAGCCATTCGGTCCCTAGTCTGTAGCGGTGCATTGGATTCTTCCATCCTAAGTGCAGGACTCTGCACTTATCCTTATTGAACCTCATCAGATTTCTTTTGGCCCAAACCTCCAATTTGTCTAGGTCCTTCTGTATCCTATCCCTCCCCTCCAGCGTATCTACCTCTCCTCCCAGTTTAGTATCATCCGCAAATTTGCTGAGAGTGCAATCCACACCATCCTCCAGATCATTTATGAAGATATTGAACAAAACCGGCCCCAGGACCGACCCCTGGGGCACTCCACTTGACACCGGCTGCCAACTAGACATGGAGCCATTGATCATTACCCGTTGAGCCCGACAATCTAGCCAGCTTTCTACCCACCTTATAGTGCATTCATCCAGCCCATACTCCAGCCCCTCCTCTCCTTTGTCTCCTTCCTGAGTCAGGAGGCCACCTGATCTCTCTGTTCTCCAGCCCCTTCCGTCGGCACCTTTGCAGGGGCGGGGCCCAGGCCGTCAGTCGCCAGGAGACAGGGTGTCGGCCATTCTCTGTGCAGACACCATCACACTGGCCCTCTAGGGCTCTACCACAACCACACCCCCTTATCCCACCACCTAGATACTTCAGAAATGCCTAGGGGAAACTGAGGCACCCACACAGTGTTCAGAGAAAACATTAAGAACATTCCCACTTTGTCACAGACCCCATCTCCCTGGGGCTGACTCACCCTCTCCTGCCCCCGCCCGACTCCTACCCATCCCTCCTGCGCTGACCTGCCTGCTCCCCAGGCCCGTCTCCCCAGGGGCCACCCCACCAGGCCTAGTCTCTCGCCCCTGCCCCTTTCCCCTGGACTAACCTGCCCCCCCCCGGCGCTGCAGGAGTTCCAGAAGCTGCTGCGGTCCAAGCGCCCCGTGTACGAGGCCACGCTGCGCAGCGGGCGCTTGCTGCGGGAGAAGGCCCAGCTGGCCGAGGACCTGCAGCCGCTGGAGGAGCTGCTGGGGGAGCTGAAGGAGCGCTGGGACGACCTGGGTGGCCGGGCTGTGGAGAGGTGAGGCTGGCGTTCTGCCCTCGTCTGCTGGCACTGGTCTCTGCTGGGCCAGGGCCCGGGGGGCTGGGTCCCTGTGCAGGGCCTGAGACCCTGCCACCCCCACCCCTGCTGGTGCCTGCGGTCCCCTCTTCTCCTGGCCCCCACCGCCCCCGCCCTGGGATCTGTTGGGTCGAAAGAGTTAGAGTTGCAGTCTCCAGTGTGCAGCGTGCGGCGGGTGATGCAGAGGGTCGGGGTTCTGCTCTGCGGCGACCGGGGGCTCGCGGCTCCTTGGCAGACACCCCAGAGGGGAAGTTCGTTGAGCACAGGAACTGAAAACCAGCCTTTAAATCTGTGCAGAACAAACGGAATCAAACCCTGCAAGTCGCCCTCGAACTAGCAGGGCCACTTATTCCCACAGCAGCCTGCTGTGCTGCCACGGGGAGGGTAATTCACGCTGTCCTGGTGCGCCCGGCTCCTGTGTCTCACGGCCAGCCAGACTGGCACAAGCTGCAGGCGAGGGAGGCTAGAAAGGGGAGAATCCGGCTTTTGTTGATGTCTGAGGATCATGGGATGGCTGGTCAGCCATGGGTGGCCCACAGAGCCTGGGGCTTGGACCCTGGTTCCCACCCGGCAGCAATGTCATTTGGCTGGGTCTTTTCTCCCTAGCCAGGGCGGCTGGTGGGCAGGTCATCGCATGGTGCCGAGGCAGTGCCGTGGCTTTCAGGGGCTGGTGAGCAGCTGAGAGAGGGCGATGGGACAGGAAGGGGTGGGTGGGGAGCAGAAAGTAACCTGAGAGGAAGGGAGCAGAGCAGGAGCTCCTGTGTCTGTGAGGTGCTGGCAATTGGGTGTCCCCCAAAGGGCTGCGTGTGGACGTTCCTAGAACCAGAGCAAGGCCCGTGGCCTCCCCTGTGGATGGACGCCTTTCCGGCTGCTCTGTCCGTCTGGGCCTGGCTCAGGGACGGCGAGCGGGGCCGAGCTGGGTGCGCGGGGGGACGGGAGGCGAGAGGGAGGGTACGTGTCTCCTGTCACGAAGCACAGAAAAGGGAGAGGGAGCCGCACGGTTCAGCCCCTCGTACTTTGCCCACCAGTGAGCCCTAAAGCCCCCCCACCGACTTGGGGCCATTAAGTCCTGGCTCTGCGTCTGCTGTTGGGAGCGCCCTTGGATCACACCCGCGGGTGCTCTCTACATTTCTCTTCCCAACGGGGGACGTTTTATCGGCCCCGTTATCGCAACACACCCCCCTGCCCCCCTCGCACCAGCAGTGCCCCCTCGCCCGGCACAGTCTCCCATTCCCTGGGCCAGGTGCCATCCCCTACCCCCTTCCCCACACCTGTCCCAACCCTCGGCCCTGCAGCCCCTCAGCGCCTGCCCCTCCTGTCCACACGGCTCTGGGCAGCGGCTTGGGTGTGTGTACGGCCCTGTACCCCACCTCCCTGTGCAAGCTGCGAGTGCCCTGCCAGGTCAGATCCATGGGGCAGCGCTGCATCCTCCCCCCGCCCCCGCCCTGCTGGGTCAGATCCATGGGGCAGCGCTGCATCCTCCCCCCGCCCCCGCCCTGCCAGGTCAGATCCATGGGGCAGCGCTGCATCCTCCCCCCGCCCCCGCCCTGCCGGGTCAGATCCATGGGGCAGCGCTGCATCCTCCCCCCGCCCCCGCCCTGCCAGGTCAGATCCATGGGGCAACGCTGCATCCTCCCGCCTGCCCCCTGCCAGGTCAGATCCATGGGGCAGTGCTGCATCCTCCCCCCGCCCCCGCCCTGCCAGGTCAGATCCATGGGGCAGCGCTGCATCCTCCCCCCGCCCCCGCCCTGCCAGGTCAGATCCATGGGGCAGTGCTGCATCCTCCCCGTGCCCCCGCCCTGCCGGGTCAGATCCATGGGGCAGCGCTGCATCCTCCCCCCGCCCCCGCCCTGCCAGGTCAGATCCATGGGGCAACGCTGCATCCTCCCCCCGCCCTGCCAGGTCAGATCCATGGGGCAACGCTGCATCCTCCCGCCTGCCCCCTGCCAGGTCAGATCCATGGGGCAGTGCTGCATCCTCCCCCGCCCCCGCCCTGCCAAGTCAGATCCATGGGGCAGCGCTGCATCCTCCCCCCGCCCCCGCCCTGCCAGGTCAGATCCATGGGGCAGCGCTGCATCCTCCCCCCGCCCCCACCCTGCCAGGTCAGATCCATGGGGCAGCGCTGCATCCTCCCGCCGCCCCCCACTGCCAGGTCAGATCCATGGGGCAGCGCTGCATCCTCCCCCACCTCCGCCCTGCCAAGTCAGATCCATGGGGCAGCGCTGCATCCTCCCCCACCTCCGCCCTGCCAGGTCAGATCTATGGGGCAGCACTGCATCCTCCCCCGGCCTCCGCCCTGCCAGGTCAGATCTATGGGGCAGCGCTGCATCCTCCCCGCGCCCCCGCCCTGCCAGGTCAGATCCATGGGGCAGCGCTGCATCCTCCCCCCGCCCCCCACTGCCAGGTCAGATCCATGGGGCAGTGCTGCATCCTCCCCCCCGCCCCCCGCCAGATCAGATCCATGGGGCAGTGCTGCATCCTCCCCCCGCCCCCCACTGCCAGGTCAGATCCATGGGGCAGTGCTGCATCCTCCCCCCCGCCCCCCGCCAGGTCAGATCCATGGGGCAGCGCTGCATCCTCCCCCCACCCCCCACTGCCAGGGCAGCCCCACATTTCTCCCCCCTCCCCACGAACACAGTTACTGCACAGACTAGTACAGCCCCGCAAGCAATTGTCATAGGCTGTGGTTGAGACCAGTGCTTAATTTGTGCCAGTTCAGAGCCCCGGCCCCTCTGGCCTGGCGGTTCAGAGCCCCGGCCCCTCCGGCCTGGCTCCTTTCTCCTTACAAGTGACGCCGTGTCAGAGACTCAGCTATCCCGCCCAGGAGCAGTGCAAATCTCCAAGCTCAGGTGCAGTATTTATCATCCATTCTTTAGTATCCAACACGCCGACGATCCCCCTCCTGGTCTTTCCGGCCCGTTTCAGAGCGTGGGCCCTGCCATTGGAGTGGATTGCTGCGGAAGGGACAAGACTGTAACGTCAGAAGCCAGAGCTCACATCTCAGGCCGGTTGGCTTGGAGGAATGAAGGAGGGAGCAGGGCCTGTGTACAGCCCAGGGGTTCTCAAACTTCTTCTTTAGGAGGCCCCCCAACATGCTCTAAAATTCTGTGGCCCACCTGTGCCACAACACCTGGTTTTCAGTAGATTAAAAGCCAGGGCCGGCGTTAGGGGGTAGCAAGCAGGGCAATTGCCCAGGACCCCACGCCACAGGGGGCCCCACGAAAATAAGTTTCTCGGGCTTCGGCTTCAGCCCCAGGCAGCAGGGCTCAGGCTTCAGCTTTCTGCCCTGGGCCCCAGTGACTCTAACACTGGCCCTGCTGTCTGGTTTTTTTTGGCGGACCCCATGAAACCTGCTCGTGGTCCCCCAAGGGGCCCAGACCCCTGGTTGAGAACCACTGGCACGGCATATGTTAGAACCTAAACTCCGGTGCCAGGTGCTCTCGCTGCAGAATGCGCGCTCAGCGAGGTCACCTGCCCTGGTTCCTGTTAAAGACCAGCGAGAGGAATACCGCCTTGGGAATGACTGACCACTTCTTCTTCCCTTACGCCTGCGACAAGGTGGAGTCCTTTCCACTTGGCGAGTCTGAGCATTGGTTGCACTGGAGATGCTGCAGCTTCTTTGGTTCCGTCGACGCCTCTTTGTCCCCTGAGCCTGGACAAAGGGAGAGGCTGTCCGCAGGGTTGGGCAGACCCCGGGTTCTGAACTGTTGATGGCAGGCAGATGTGGTTGCGAGTACATTGATACATTGCTGAGTGGTTCAGATTAGCCAAGTGTGCTGATTTGAGAAATGCTGTTCAAGTGAAAAGTTGACCTGAAAAGCTGCAAGTACCTGGAGGATGGAGGGGTGATCCTTAGCAGCCAGCATGGATTTACCAAGAACAAACCAGCTTGATTTCCTTCTTTGGTGGATAGGGGGCATGCGGTGGACGTAATATACCTGGACTTCAGCCAGGCTCTTGACACAGTCCCATGTGACATTCTGATAAGTAAACTGGAGAAATGCGGGCTTCGCAGAACTATCGTTAAGTGGATACAGAATTGGTTAAACAATCACAAAGAAAGAGTAACTATGAATGGGATGATGTCAGATTGAAGGGAGGTCTCAAGTGGGGTTCCACAGGGATCTGTTCTGGGTCCAGTGTTATTTAACATCTGTATCAATGACCTGGATGTAGGAATAGAGAGCTCATTGATCTAGTTTGCAGATGACGAAGGGGGAGCGAAGGGGGGGGATGGGTTGCCAACACTTTGGAGGATAGAGCTAAAATTCAAATGGATCTTGATAAATTCGAGAATGGGGTTACAGACAACACAATGACATTCAGCAAATACAAATGGAAGGTGCTTCACTTAGGGAAGAAAAACCAAATGTACAAACACAGACTTGGGGTGTGTGACAGGTTTGGTCACAGACTCTTGAGACTGTCACCTGACGTGCTGGAATTACCTCTGAGCCCGTTTTCCCTGCCAGCTTGGGACTCCAGACCCCTGCCTTGTTGAGCCAGACACGCCAGCCTGCTGCAACACAGACCTAGGTCTGGTCCACCCCCCCAAAGCTACAGACTTTAACCAAAAACTGCTCAGCAGGTCACCTTTCTCCAGCACCCAGACACCCAGATCCCAGTGGGATCCAAAGGCCAAATAAATCCGTTTTACTCTGTATGAAGCTTATACAGGGTAAACTCATAAATTGTCCACCCTCTCGAACACTGATAGAGAGAGATGCACAGCTGTTTGCTCCCCCAGGTATTAATCACCTTGGGTTAATTAATAAACAAAAGTGATTTTATTAAGTATAAAAAGTAGGATTTAAGTGGTTTTAAGTAATAAACAGAACAAAGTAAGTTACCAAGCAAAATAAAACAAAACACGCAAGTCTAAGCCTAATACATGTAAGAAACTGAATACAGGTCAATCTCAGCCTCAGAGATGTTCCAATAAACTTCTTTCACAGACTAGACTCCTTCTTAGTCTGGGCCCAATCCTTTCCCCTGGTACAGTTCTTGTTAGCTCTAGCTCAGGTGGTAACTAGGGGCTTTCTCATGACTGGCAGCCTCCTTTGTTCTGTTCCACCCCCTTTTATGGCTTTGGCACAAGGCGGGAATCCTTTGTCTCTCTGAGTCCCCACCCTTCCTTCTAAATGGAAAAGCACCAGATTTAAGATGGATTCCAGTACCAGGTGACATGGTCACATGTCCTGTGAGACCCCCAAGCCTCCGTTCTTTCCAGCCTGACTCACATGAACACAGGAAGGCTTACAAGTAAACAGAGCCATTCACCACCAATTGTCCTAGTCAATGGGAGCCATCAGGATTCTAAACCATCATTAATGGCCCACACTTTGCATAATTACAATAGGACCTAAGAGTTATATTTCATATTTCTAGTTTCACATACAAGAATGATACATTTATACAAATGGGATGACCACACTCAGTAGGTTATAGGCTTTGTAATGATCCCTTACAAGAGACCTTTTGCATGAAGCATATACCAGTTACATTATATTCACACTCCAAGCATATTTTCATAAAGCATATGGAGGGCAACGTCACACGGGGGATAACTGGCTTGGCAGCAGCACTGCTGAGAAGGCTCTGGGGGTTGTGGTGGATCACACCCTGGACACGAGTCAGCAGTGCGATGCTGTTGCAAAAGAAGCAAATGCGATTTCAGGTTGCGTTAACAGGAGGTGACCGTGCCGCTCTACTCGTCGCTGGTCAGGCCTCGGCTGCAGTGCGGTGTCCAGTTTTGGTCACCAGTGTCTAGAAAGGATGTAGAAACTGGAAAGGATCCAGAGGCGAGCGACAAGGATGATCAAAGGGGTGGAATGCAGCCATAGCAGCAAAGGCTGAAGGACCTGGGTATGTTTAGTTTGGAGAAGAGAAGATTAAGGGGGGCATGATTGTGGTCTTCAGATACTTGAAAGGCTGCCATAAAGAGGGAGAAAAGTTGTTCTCTCTGGCCCCAGAGGGCAGGACAAGAGGCGATGGGGTCAAACTCCAGCAGAGCAGGTTTAGATTAAATCTCAGGATCAACTTCCTAAGTGTAAAGAACAGCAGGACAATGGGACAGAGCAGGGGCCTGGGGAGGTCGTGGAAGCTCCTTCATGGGAGGTTTCAAAAGGAAGCTGGAGCCGTGTGTCTGGTCTTGGTTGGTTTAGAAACAACCAATCCTGCATCGTGGCGGGCGTTAGACTAGCTGACCCTTGCGGGCCCTTCTGACCCCGTAGGTCTATGTTTCCGTGAACCTAGTGTGAACCTAGGTAGTGCTGCCTAGGCTCAGAGAAGCAGGGTTCGCCTGTGGGGCCAGCCCAGGAGCGGCTGTGACACTCAGCGCGTTTGCAAAGCTCGTTTGGTAGATTTCTTCTTTAACATCGAACTGGCACCTCGGCAAATTCATAAAAATGCCTCCCTTTGGCTCTTACCTTTTCCCCTCCCCAGGTCATGCACACGCTGCGGGGGCAGGGCCCCCACTCCACATACACACACTGCTGGGGCAAGGCCCCCACTTGACACACACTCTCCCGGCTGGAGGAAGATCCTTCCCAAGGCAGCGCGACCATCTCCCTGCCCAAGGCCTGCGCATGGCGTGGTCGCTGCCCGTTGCCCGTTCTCTTTCAGGCAGCACAAGCTGGAGGAGAGCCTGCTGTTCTCGGGCAAGTTCACGGATGCCCTGCAAGCCCTGCTGGACTGGCTGTACCGGGCCGAGCCGCAGCTGTGTGAGGAGGTGCCAGTTGGAGGGGATCGCGACCTAGTCAGCGACCTCATGGACAAGCACAAGGTCTGTATTCCTCTGGTGCCACATCCCCTGATTCTGCCTCCCCCTGCCCCACACTCTTCAGGATTCACAATCCCTGCCCGGGACGCGGGGATGATGCACGCTGGGGCAGGAGCTGTGACGAAATGAGAATGTTCTTAGTGTTTTCTCTGAATACTGTGTGGGTGCCTCAGTTTCCCCTAGGCAGTTCTTAAGTATCTAGGTGGGGGGGATAAGGGGGTGTGATTGCTGCAGAGCCCGAGAGGGCAGGTGTGATGGTCTCTGCACAGAGAATCGCCGACACCCTGTCTCCTGGCAACTGATGGCCTGGGCCCCTCCCCTGCAAAGGTGCCGACTGAAGGGGCTGGAGAACAAAGAGATCAGGTGGCCTCCTGGCCCGGGAAAGAGACAAAGGCCAGAGGAGGGGCTGGAGATTTTCAGTTTGGAACTGGCTGGGGAAATGGAGGGAGGCCCAGTTGGGGCTCTGGCCTCCCTGTCCCCCAGGATGGACCTGACCTAGGGGTCCTGGTCTCTGTACCTACAAGCTCTGTTTTAGACCATGTTCCTGTCGTCTAATAAACCTCTGTTTTCCTGGCTGGCTGAGAGTCACGTCTGACTGCGGAGTTGGGGGGCAGGACCCTCTGGCTTCCCCAGGACCCCACCTGGGCGGACTGGCTGGGGGAAGCGCACGGAGGGGCAGGGGAGGCTGAATGCTCCGAGGTCAGACCCAGGAAGGTGGAGCCGGGTGAGCTGTGTGTCCTGGAGACAGGCTGCTCCCAGAAAGGAGACTTCCCCAGAGTCCGGCCTGGCTTCGTAGGGAGCAGTTCGAGAGCACCGCTGAGCTCGCCCAGAAATGCCGACGGTCTCTCTCCCTGGCACCTTCCCGCCGCTACAGTCCCCTGCAGGCTCCCAGCTGGGCCCGGATGCCCCAGGCAAAGAGAGGGCCCAGCGAGAGCCCCGCTCAGCTCCATGCCTGGGGCCCCAGGGACAGGCAGAGCTGCGGGCCAAGGGCTCCCTGCAGCTGCTCTCACACTGACCTTGCACAGTCCCACCCCAGCCTGACCCTGGCCCACACCTGCTCTCCCGCCCCAGGTTTTCCAGAAGGAGCTGGGCAAGCGAGCCAGCTGCATTAAGATGCTGAAGCGCTCGGTGAGGGACCTGACACGGGGCAGCAGCAGCGTGGACTCCCAGTGGCTGCAGAAGCAAATGGAGGAGCTGAGCGGCCGCTGGGACCTGATCTGCAAACTCTCCGTCTCCAAGCAGGGCCGGCTGGAGGCTTCCTTACAGCAGGTGAGAGGAGGGAGAGAGGGGCTAGGCGCAGTGGCTGTGGGGCTGGGACCCCAGACTCGCAGGGAGGGCAGGGGGCCGTGGGCAGGAGGCCGTGACCAGGGGCCCAGACTCGCAGGGAGGGCAGGGGGCCGTGGCCGGGGACCCAGACTCGCAGGGAGGGCAGGGGGCCGTGGCCGGGGGCCCAGACTCGCAGGGAGGGCAGGGGGCCGTGGCCGGGGACCCAGACTCGCAGGGAGGGCAGGGGGCCGTGGCCGGGGGCCCAGACTCGCAGGGAGGGCAGGGGGCCGTGGCCGGGGGCCCAGACTCGCAGGGAGGGCAGGGGGCCGTGGCCGGGGGCCCAGACTCGCAGGGAGGGCAGGGGGCCGTGGCCGGGGACCCAGACTCACAGGGAGGTCAGGGGGCCATGGCCAGGGACCCAGACTAACAGGGAGGGCAGGGGGCCGTGGCCAGGGACCCAGACTAATAGGGAGGACAGGGGGCCGTGGCCAGGGGCCCAGACTCGCAGGGAGGGCAGGGGGCCGTGGCCAGGGGCCCAGACTAACAGGGAGGGCAGGGGGCCGTGGCCGGGGGCCCAGACTCGCAGGGAGGGCAGGGGGCCGTGGCCGGGGGCCCAGACTCGCAGGGAGGGCAGGGGGCCGTGGCCGGGGCTATTGGACCCTGTCCAGGCAGGGAAGCAGCACCACTTTCTGGCTAGGAGGGTTGGAGCCTGTGGCACGAGTGTGGACGTGCTGATTTCAGTCCAGGAGAGGCCATTGCGGGTTAGCTCCTCCCTGTGTCCACTCGCTTTGAGCTGAACCCCCAGGAGCTGCTCTTGGCCCGAAATCGCAGGGTCTGCACAGGGATGGCGCCCATCTCACTGGATCAGCTTCCCAGGGAGACCAGGCCGGTCTGAGCGGCACCGTCAGGGCCTCCCGGCCCTTCGGCGCGTCTGTGGAGAGAGTCAGGCTGAGCCAGCCCCCAGCCCCCCCAGTCGGGACAGGGCCACCTGGCCACACGGGGAGCGGGGGGCAAGCCGGGCGAGAGGGGGCACCAGCCTCTGAGCCCAAGGCTGGTCCGGTCCCTGCCCACCCTCGCTCTCTGTGCAGGCGGAGGAGTTCCACACCCTGGTGCGCTCGTTCCTGGCCCACCTGGCTGAGTCGGAGAAAACCCTCCGGCACGGCGTCTTCCCGGAGGAGGAGGCAGCCATGCGCGAGTGCCAGAGCCAGCTGCAAGTGAGTGCCCCCCACCCCAGCTGCTGCCCCGCCTCTCCTGGGTGCAGCAAGGCCTGGAGCAGGGCCCGGGGAGCCAGCTCCGCTGCCTCGCACTCTGGCCTGGAGACAGGGGCACGGGGCCTCCGGCCCCCACCGCCCAGTGTCAGCTCCTGCCCCCCGCCTTCGCCCTGCCCCCTGCCTGCCCCAAGTCTGTTCCTGGCCACGCCCCGGGCCGGGCAGGGCGAGGCAGGAGCCCCCCCTTGGCCCAGCCCTGGCCCCATCCTGCCGGCCGAAGTCAGGGAGGGCTTTGACCCCTTGTCTTGCCAGGCAGCCTCTGCACCCCCAGGCCTCAGGACCGGGTCTCTGCAGCCACCACACTGGCACTGCCTCTCCATCCCGATGGAGCCCCCCAGCCCAGCTCGGCAGCCCCCCCTGCCCGGCCTGGCAGCCCCCCCCCAGCCCGGAGCCCCCCAGCCCGGCTTGGCAGCTCTCGGGCGTGCTGCGGAGCTGAGCTGCCCTTGCGTCGGGAGCAGGAGCTGATGGAGACGCTGCAGTGCCAGCAGCTGGAGCTGGAGTGTCTCACGTCGCTGGGAGAGGAGATCCTGTCCGCCTGCCACCCCGACTCCATCGTCACCATCAAGTCCTGGATCACCGTGGCCAAGAGCCGCTTCCAGGAGGTGGGTGTGAGCAGACCCCGTCGGGCCGGGGCAGGCAGAGCCTCAGGGCGCCCGCCAGGACCCGGGGGGGCTGGGACCCATGGGCTCCTGCAGCCCATCACATGGCCACGCTGGGCCTGGGCCGGCCGCCTGCATCACCCCTCCCCTGGCCTCAGCTTCCCGACCCAAACAGGGGCTTCCTCACGGCCTGCCCTGCGTCCTCAGGGGCCCTGGGGCAGGGCCTGGGGGCTTGGGAGCCGAGGGGATTCCCACACGCCCGGCGTGCCCAGGCTGCACAATGCCACAGGCTCAGGCCGCAGGTGGTCGGGCTGCCCTCCTCCCGCTGCCCAGCGCCAGACCCACCAGGACAGACCCCGCCTGCCCCCTCCGCCGCGCACAGCCCCTCCTGCGAGACCCTGCGCTCCCAGCCCCTGCCGGGGCCCCACTCCTCCCCTGTCCGGGTTTCCAGGCCCGGCGGGGCATCTCCCGGCTGGCCGGGGCACCCAGCAGGGTCTGTCCGGGAGAACACCCACGGGCAGCCCCGGCAGAGCGGCTGACAGGTGTCAGTCACCAGCTTCCTGCTGCGTCTCCCTGGGCGGGCGGGGGGGCAACCTGTGTGAGTGGTGACCCCCCCCCCCCTCCCCACCCGAGCCTGCCACAACACTGGACATGAAGCGGCCACATCACCCCTGGAGGCAGCGCAGCCTAGACAAGTGACAGAGACCTTAAGGGGGACACAGTGCCACAGCCTGCCACCCTGTGCCCACGGGGCCCTGGTCTGTCTCTGTGGCGCCCTGTGCCCGCGGGGCTCCACTCCGTGTCCTCGGTGCCCGTGGGCCCCCCGATCTGTGTCCTGGTGCCCCTCAGTCCGTGTCCTCCGTGCCCTTTTCCCAGGGTCTCTTTCCTCGGTGCCCTGGTCCCTTGGTGCCCTGTGCCCACAGGGCCTGTTTGTGCCCTCATTCCACCCACGGTTTGTGGTCAGGGGTGCCTCCCCCAGGCTCTGCTCCATGCCGCCCCCGGTCACTGCCCGCATGTGCAGGTGCTGAGCTGGGTCCAGCAGCAGAGCGAGCGGCTCCAGGCCCAGACGGCCAGGCTGGCCGCGGAGCGGGAGGAGATGGGCCAGCTCGTCGACTGGATCGCGGCTGCCGAGGAGTCGCTGAGCCTGAGGGACCAGGAGACGCTGCCCGAGGACGCCCAGCAGCTGGAGGAGCTCAGCTCCCAGCACGTGGTAACGGGGCCGGGCCGGTACCTGCCCCTCTGCCGCCCCCTCCTCTGCCATTCCCCCCTGCTGCCCCCTCTGCCGCCCCCTGACACCTCCTCTGCCCCCTCTGTCGCCCCCTCCTCTGCCATTCCCCCTGCTGCCCTCTCTGCCTCCCCCTCCTCTGCCCCCGCCCCCCCGCCGCCCCCTCCTCTGCCATTCCCCCTGCTGCCCCCTCTGCCGCCCCCCTGCTGCCCCCACCTCTGCCATTCCCCCCTGCTGCCCCCTCTGCCACCGCCCCCTCCTCTGCCATTCCCCCCTGCTGCCCCCTCTGCCGCCCCCTGACACCTCCTCTGCCCCCTCTGTCGCCCCCTCCTCTGCCATTCCCCCTGCTGCCCTCTCTGCCTCCCCCTCCTCTGCCCCCGCCCCCCCGCCGCCCCCTCCTCTGCCGTTCCCCCCTGCTGCCCCCTCTGCCACCGCCCCCTCCTCTGCCATTCCCCCTGCTGCCCCCTCTGCCGCCCCCCTGCTGCCCCCACCTCTGCCATTCCCCCCTGCTGCCCCCTCTGCCACCGTCCCCTCCTCTGCCATTCCCCCCTGCTGCCCCCTCTGTCGCCCCCTCCTCTGCCCCTGCCCCCCCGCCGCCCCCTCCTCTGCCATTCCCCCTGCTGCCCTCTCTGCCTCCCCCTCCTCTGCCCCCGCCCCCCCGCCGCCCCCTCCTCTGCCATTCCCCCTGCTGCCCTCTCTGCCTCCCCCTCCTCTGCCCCCGCCCCCCCCGCCGCCCCCTCCTCTGCCATTCCCCCCTGCTGCCCCCTCTGTCGCCCCCTCCTCTGCCCCTGCCCCCCCGCCGCCCCCTCCTCTGCCATTCCCCCCTGCTGCCCCCTCTGTCGCCCCCGACACCTCCTCTGCCCCCCCTGCTGCCCCCTCTGCCGCCCCCTCCTCTGCCATTCCCCCCTGCTGCCCCCTCTGTCGCCCCCGACACCTCCTCTGCCCCCCCGCTGCCCCCTCTGTCTCCCCCTCCTCTGCCCCCGCCCCCCCCGCCGCCCCCTGCTCTGCCATTCCCCCTGCTGCCCCCTCTGCCCCCCTGCCCCCCTCCTCTGCCGCCCCCTCCTCTGCCCCCGCCTCCCCGCCGTCCCCTCCTCTGCCGCCCCCTCCTCTGCCATTCCCCCCTGCTGCCCCCTCTGCCGCCCCCTGACACCTCCTCTGCCCCCTCTGTCGCCCCCTCCTCTGCCATTCCCCCCTGCTGCCCCCTCTGTTGCCCCCTCCTCTGCCCCTGCCCCCCCGCCGCCCCCTCCTCTGCCCCCCCTGCTGCCCCCTCTGCCGCCCCCTCCTCTGCCATTCCCCCCTGCTGCCCCCTCTGTCACTCCCTGACACCTCCTCTGCCCCCGCCCCCCGCCATCTCCTTCTCTGCCACCCCGGCCGCCCCCCTCCTCTGCCATCAACTGCCCAGCCAAGCAGCTCACTGCTTCTTGCCCCTACTGGCCCAGGGTCTGACTCCCCCGCCCCACCCCCATGGGGCAGTGACATGCTTCGCCCTCCCCCTCCCGCCCCACATTGCCCTGGCCCCATGGGGCTCTGACCCTCCCCCAGCCCCGCCCCCGTGGGGAGTGAGGTCCCTCGCCCCCACCGCCACACGCCCCGTGTCAGCTCTTTGGGGCCAGGCCTGGTCGCTCTGTGGCCCATCCAGAGCATCCTGGGGGCGGGGGGAGAGAGCCCTGCTCCAGCAACCAGCCTGGCCACAGACAGCACCGCCCAGCCGGCCCATGGGATCTGCCCTGGCTTGTACTGGGGCCCTGCCCGCCACCCCCAAGGGTGGGGCGCACGCATCATGGGGGCCCCGCTGGGAGGAGCCCAGGCCCCGCTCCCGCTCACGGCCAACTCTCCTGCCCAGGAGTTCATGGAGGAGCTGAACCGCAAACAGCCAGATGTGGAGAAGGTCACCAAGAGCTGCAAGCGCAAGCTGGCCCCGGAGCTGGGGCCGCCGGGCACCCGCAGGCTGGCTGCAGGTAAGGGCGCCCGCTGCTGGCTCCCACGCCTGCTCCTGGATCCCCCCTCGCTGCCCCCGGAGCTCCCTTCACTGCCCCCTCAATCTGCCTCCTCCCACTGCCCCATGGAGCTTCACTGCCCCCCTCAATCTGCCTCCTCACACTTCCCCCCCTGGATTCCCCCTCACTTCCCCCTGGAGCCCCCTCACTGCCCCCCTGTAACGAGGCTGGTTCTGGTGGGGCCCAACGGAGAGGCGCCAATTCAGGACAAACTGCTTCAAGCAGGGCAGTCACGGCCCAGGCTGGGGTTCCCGTGCACACCAAGGCAAACCAAACCAGCCAGACAGAGAAGACTTTGGTCTCACCCCACTGGCTAACCACAAGTCACACAAGCAATTCCCTGAGACACTCCAGTTTCCCAGTATCCCCACCAGTGCCACTCGTTATGGGGACGAATGGTTATGAAAACCAATACCCCAGCAAAAGAACAAAGGTTCCCTCAATCCCAAAGGACCAAGCCCCAGACCCAGGTCAATATACAAATCAGATCTTACCCCCAAATCACGCTGTCGCCGATCCTTTCGAATCTAAAATCTAAAGATTTATCCAGAAAAGGAAAAGGATAGAGACGAGAGCTAGAATGGGTGAAATGGAATCAATGACAGACAGTGATGGCCAAGTTCTTGGTTCAAGCTTGTAGCAGTGATGGAATAAACGGCAGGTTCAAATCCAGTCTCTGGAGAACATCCCCAGCTGGGATGGGTCCTTCAGTCCTTGGTTCAAAGCTTCAGTGTAGCGAAGTCCCTCCAGAGGTAAGAAGCAGGATTGAAGACCAGATGGAGGAGCTGCCGCAGCCTTTTATAGTCTCTTGCCATGTGGTCTCTGCTTTCTGTGTCCCAAAGACAAGCTGCCCACCACATGGCCTGGAAACACCTCAGAGTTCTGTCCATAGGCAGGTCCCTGCACACCTGGCTGAGTCCCAAGGGGTGTCTGCCTTCTCTCAATGGGTCAGTTGTGTAGCGGATGGTCCTTAATGGGCCACCCAGCAGGCTAGGCAGAGCTGACACCAACTTGTCTGTGGAGTCACCCAGAAGTATAGCAGAAGTTTTCTGCGGAAAAGGACCTAGGGGTGACAGTGGACGAGAAGCTGGATATGAGTCAGCAGTGTGCCCTTGTTGCCAAGAAGGCCAATGGCATTTTGGGCTGTATAAGTAGGAGCATTGCCAGCAGATCGAGGGACGTGATCGTTCCCCTCTATTCGACATTGGTGAGGCCTCATCTGGAGTACTGTGTCCAGTTTTGGGCCCCACACTACAAGAAGGATGTGGAAAAATTGGAAAGAGTCCAGCAGAGGGCAACAACAATCATTAGGCGGGCTGGAGCACATGACTTCTGAGGAGAGGCTGAGGGAGCTGGGATTGTTTAGTCTGCAGAAGAGAAGAATGAGGGGGGATTTGATAGCTGCTTTCAACTACCTGAAAGGGGGTTCCAAAGAGGATGGAGCTCGGCTGTTCTCAGTGGTAACAGATGACAGAACAAGGAGTAATGGTCTCAGGTTGCAATGGGGGAGGTTTAGATTGGATATTAGGAAAAACTTTTTCACTAAGAGGGTGGTGAAACACTGGAATGCGTTACCTAGTGTGGTGGTAGAATCTCCTTCCTTAGAGGTTTTTAAGGTCAGGCTTGACAAAGCCCTGGCTGGGATGATTTAACTGGGAATTGGTCCTGCTTCGAGCAGGGGGTTGGACTAGATGACCTTCTTGGGTCCCTTCCAACCCTGATATTCTATGATTCTATGATTCTAAGTTTGAAATACAGACAGTATAGAGCCAATATTCATAACTTCAACTACAAAAATGAGACACACACACAGACAGCATCATCCTAACCAGCAAATCATAACCTTGTCTTAGACACCTCTTTTGACCCCCTTTATATAAGATTTGGTGCAACTACAGGACTTTGGTTGCAACTACAGGATTTGGTGCAACTACAGGACTTTGGTTGCAACAATGATCTATATGGTCCCAGATTATGTCAATAACGTCACACCCCCTCAATCTGCCTCCTCCCACTTCACCCCTAAATACCCCCTCACTGTCCCCTTGTGATGGGTTCTGTCACAGAGATCCCATTGGGACTGTTACCTGATGTGCTGAGATTACCTCTGAGCCCATTTTCCCTGCCAGCTTGGGACTCCAGACCTCTGCCTTGTTGAGCCAGACACGCCAGCCTGCTGCAACACAGACCTAGGTCTGGTCCACGCCCCCAAAGCTGCAGACTTAACTGAAAACTGCTCAGCAAGTCACTTGTCTCCAGCACCCAGACACCCAGCTCCCAATGGGATCCAAACGCCAAATAAATCCGTTTTACTCTGTATAAAGCTTATACAGGGTAAACTCATAAATTGTCCACCCTCTATAACACTGATAGAGAGAGATGCACAGCTGTTTGCTCCTCCAAGTGTTAATCACTTACTCTGGGTTAATTAATAAACAAAAGTGATTTAATTAAATATAAAACGTATGATTTAAGTGGTTTTAAGTAATAACAGACAGAACAAAGTAAGTTACCAAGCAAAATAAAACAAAACATGCAAGTCTAAGCCTAATACATTTAAGAAACTGCATACAGGTAAATCTCACCCTCAGAGATGTTCCAATAAACTTCTATCACAGACTAGACTCCTTCCTAGTCTGGGTCCATCCTTTCCCCTGGTACAGCCCTTGTTAGCTCCAGCAGGCATCTTAGGTGGAAAGTAGGGGTGTTCTCATGACTGCAGCCCGCTTTGTTCTGTTCCACCCCCCTTTTATAGCTTTGGCACAAGGTGGGAATCTTTTGTCTCTGGGTCCCCACCCCTCCTTCTAAATGGAAAAGTACCAAATTTAAGATGGATTCCAGTATCAGGTGACATGGTCACCTCATTCTTCATTACCCAGGTCAGGTACACAGGAAGGCTTGCAGGTAAATAAACCCATTCACAACCAATTGTCCTAGTGAATGGGAGCCACCATTAATGGCCCACACTTTGCATAATTACAATAGGACCTCAGAGTAATACTTCATATTCCTAGTTTCAGATACGAGAATGATACATACATAGAAATAGGATGACCACACTCAGTAGGTTTTAGGCTTTGTAATGATACCTTACAAGAGACCTTTTGCATGAAGCATATTCCAGTTACCTCATATTCACACTCATAAGCATATTTCCATAAACATATGGAGTGCAACGTCACACCCCACCCCCTCAATCTGCCCCCCACCTCCTGGATCCCCCCTCGCTGTCCCCTGGATCCCCCCTCACTGCCCCCCTCAATCTGTCTCCTCCCACTGCCACTGGTATCCCCCCTCACTGACCCGTGGAGCCCCCCTCACTGCCCCCTCCCCCTCGATCCCCCCGCCCGTGGGTACTGAGGCCCGTCTCTCGGCTGGTTGCAGGGCGACGCAGTGCCGTGAAACTCCCCCGCGCCGCTCCCCAGGTGCCGCTCGTCGACCTGGAGCCCCCAAGCCCCCCCATGGCGCAGCTCCTGCACCGCTGGCAGCAGCTCTGGCTCCTGGCCTTGGACCGGCAGTACCGGCTGCAGAGCGCCCTGCAGCGGCTGCGCGAGGTAGGGGAGTTGGGCTCCTGCCCTCGTCTCACGGGGGGCGGCGCAGCCCGGGGGCCCTGCGGCGGCTGCGCGAGGTAGGGGAGTTGGGCTCCTGCCCTCGTCTCATGGGGGGCGGCGCAGCCCGGGGGCCCTGCAGCGGCTGCGCGAGGTAGGGGAGTTGGGCTCCTGCCCTCGTCTCATGGGGGGCGGCGCAGCCCGGGGGCCCTGCAGCGGCTGCGCGAGGGAGGGGAGTTGGGCTCCTGCCCTCGTCTCATGGGGGGCGGCGCAGCCCGGGGGCCCTGCAGCGGCTGCGCGAGGTAGGGGAGTTGGGCTCCTGCCCTCGTCTCACGGGGGGCGGCGCAGCCCGGGGGCCCTGCGGCGGCTGCGCGAGGTAGGGGAGTTGGGCTCCTGCCCTCGTCTCACGGGGGGCGGCGCAGCCCGGGGGCCCTGCGGCGGCTGCACGAGGTAGGGGAGTTGGGCTCCTGCCCTCGTCTCACGGGGGGCGGCGCAGCCAGGGGGCCCTGCGGCGGCTGCGCGAGGTAGGGGAGTTGGGCTCCTGCCCTCGTCTCACGGGGGGCGGCGCAGCCCGGGGGCCCTGCGGCGGCTGCGCGAGGTAGGGGAGTTGGGCTCCTGCCCTCGTCTCACGGGGGGCGGCGCAGCCCGGGGGCCCTGCGGCGGCTGCGCGAGGTAGGGGAGTTGGGCTCCTGCCCTCGTCTCACGGGGGGCGGCGCAGCCCGGGGGCCCTGCGGCGGCTGCGCGAGGTAAGGGAGTTGGGCTCCTGCCCTCGTCTCACGGGGGGCGGCGCAGCCCGGGGGCCCTGCGGCGGCTGCGCGAGGTAGGGGAGTTGGGCTCCTGCCCTCGTCTCACGGGGGGCGGCGCAGCCCGGGGGCCCTGCGGCGGCTGCGCGAGGTAGGGGAGTTGGGCTCCTGCCCTCGTCTCACGGGGGGCGGCGCAGCCCAGGGGCCCTACGGCGGCTGCGCGAGGTAGGGGAGTTGGGCTCCTGCCCTCGTCTCACGGGGAGCGGCGCAGCCCGGGGGCCCTGCGGCGGCTGCGCGAGGTAGGGGAGTTGGGCTCCTGCCCTCGTCTCACGGGGAGCGGCGCAGCCCGGGGGCCCTGCGGCGGCTGCGCGAGGTAGGGGAGTTGGGCTCCTGCCCTCGTCTCACGGGGGGCGGCGCAGCCCGGGGGCCCTGCGGCGGCTGCGCGAGGTAGGGGAGTTGGGCTCCTGCCCTCGTCTCACGGGGGGCGGCACAGCCCGGGGGCCCTGCGGCGGCTGCGCGAGGTAGGGGAGTTGGGCTCCTGCCCTCGTCTCACGGGGGGCGGCGCAGCCCGGGGGCCCTGCGGCGGCTGCGCGAGGTAGGGGAGTTGGGCTCCTGCCCTCGTCTCACGGGGGGCGGCGCAGCCCAGGGGCCCTGCGGCGGCTGCGCGAGGTAGGGGAGTTGGGCTCCTGCCCTCGTCTCACGGGGGGCGGCGCAGCCCGGGGGCCCTGCGGCGGCTGCGCGAGGTAGGGGAGTTGGGCTCCTGCCCTCGTCTCACGGGGGGCGGCGCAGCCCGGGGGCCCTGCGGCGGCTGCGCGAGGTAGGGGAGTTGGGCTCCTGCCCTCGTCTCACGGGGGGCGGCGCAGCCCGGGGGCCCTGCGGCGGCTGCGCGAGGTAGGGGAGTTGGGCTCCTGCCCTCGTCTCACGGGGGGCGGCGCAGCCCGGGGGCCCTGCGGCGGCTGCGCGAGGTAGGGGAGTTGGGCTCCTGCCCTCGTCTCACGGGGGCGGCGCAGCCAGGGGGCCCTGCGGCGGCTGCGCGAGGTAGGGGAGTTGGGCTCCTGCCCTCGTCTCACGGGGGCGGCGCAGCCCGGGGGCCCTGCGGCGGCTGCGCGAGGTAGGGGAGTTGGGCTCCTGCCCTCGTCTCACGGGGGGCGGCGCAGCCCGGGGGCCCTGCGGCGGCTGCGCGAGGTAGGGGAGTTGGGCTCCTGCCCTCGTCTCACGGGGGGCGGCGCAGCCAGGGGGCCCTGCGGCGGCTGCGCGAGGTAGGGGAGTTGGGCTCCTGCCCTCGTCTCACGGGGGGCGGCGCAGCCCGGGGGCCCTGCGGCGGCTGCGCGAGGTAGGGGAGTTGGGCTCCTGCCCTCGTCTCACGGGGGGCGGCGCAGCCAGGGGGCCCTGCGGCGGCTGCGCGAGGTAGGGGAGTTGGGCTCCTGCCCTCATCTCACGGGGGGCGGCGCAGCCTGGGGGCCCTGCGGCGGCTGCGCGAGGGAGGGTCCGTGGGAGCGGCAGGCTGGGGGGGTGCAGGCTGGCTGATGGGATGGAAGCCAGGCCTGGCTGCAGTGTGCACCACAGCTCCACACTCTGCTTCGGGCAACTAGAACCCCAGCCATGGCCCGTGCCCGGCCGAGCCGCCCTGGGGGCATAGATGCTCCATTCCCCCCCTATGGCCCGTGCCCGGTCGAGCCGCCCTGGGGGCACAGATGCTCCATTCCCCCCCTATGGCCCGTGCCCGGCCGAGCCGCCCTGGGGGCACAGATGCTCCATTCCCCCCCTATGGCCCGTGCCCGGCCGAGCCGCCCTGGGGGCACAGATGCTCCATTCCCCCCCTATGGCCCGTGCCCGGCCGAGCCGTCTTGGGGGCACAGATGCTCCATTCCCCCCCTATGGCCCGTGCCCGGCCGAGCCGCCCTGGGGGCACAGATGCTCCATTCCCCCCCTATGGCCCGTGCCTGGCCGAGCCGTCTTGGGGGCACAGATGCTCCATTCCCCCCCTATGGCCCGTGCCCGTCCGAGCTGCCCCCGTGGGTCATTCCTGGCGTCCCTGTCTCTGAGGTGGAGGAGTTCGCACACTTTGACTTTGGCGTCTGGAGGAAGCGGTATGTGCAGTGGATCAGCCACAGGAAATCCCGCATCCTGGATGTTTTCCGAGGCATCGACCGGGACCAGGACGGGCGGATCAGCCAGGAGGAGTTCGTCCAGAGCGTCCTCTCCTCCAGTGAGCAGGGGCCCGGGCCCTGGAGGTGGGGAGGTGGGGTCCCTCCGGGGGATCTGGGGAGCCTGGGTCTGGCTGACCTGGTTGATGCAAGCTGCATGCTCCCCACATCACCTGGCTTCCATGGTGACTAGAAGGCGTCACTGGGGAGTGATGTTTTTGTAGGGCTGTGAGGGCTGATACTGGCGGAGGTGGGTGGGGGAGAGGCAGGGCCCCGACACTGGGGAATTTCTCCCTCTGGGAAGGACTGGGGCCAGGGAGACCCAGACCAGAGCCGGGGAGCCGCCTGGCTCGCAGGGGAACCACTGCAGGGGCACCGAAGGGTTCTCTGACAGCGCGCTTCCCCCGACCCAGAATTCCCCACTAACATCCTGGAGATGAGCGCTGTGGCCAGCATCTTTGATATGAACAGTGATGGCTTCATTGATTACTACGAGTTCGTCAGTGCGCTGCACCCCAGCCGAGACCCGCTGCGGAGGGTCGCTGATGCTGACCAGATCCAGGACGAGGTATGGCAGGGTGCGGAGCTGGGCAGCTCAGGCACTGGGAGGGCACCAGGAGCTGCAGGAGAGGAGCGTTCGCAGCTACTGCGGGGGCAATGGGCAGTGAGTGGGACCCCGAGGGGACCCCTGGCATCATCTGCGCTGGCCTCCTGTGTCATGCAGGCCAGAGATGCTCCCAGATAACTCCTAGAGCAGAGCTTGCAGACAAACACCCAACCCAGATTTAAACACCCCGCCACCGCCCTGGTACATTGTCCCACCGCTTCACTGCCCTCCCTGTGAGAAACGTCACCTCACTTCCTGCCCGCATTCGTCTGGCTTCCGCTTCCAGCCCTGGTGCGAAGGCTCCGAGAGGTGCGGCTCCAGGAGGTGGAGGGGCTGAACCTCCGAGAGAGAGTGGACCCCCGAGAAGGGCTGTCTCACTGAAGGGGGCTCCCCCCAGGGACCACACGGGGTCAAGAGTGGGCATGAGCTGGGAGTCCGTGACACCCGTTATCAGATCTTCGTTCCTTGTGTACGCGCTCACCAATCGTGCTCCACTCGCCCCGGCCCTGCTCGTTGTGAGCAAATAGACAGGCCACCTGCGTGCTGGGCAAACCCCACTGGAAACATTTGGTTTTCCATATAGTTCCTAAGGCCCCCGCTTCTCCCCGGGTAGAGTGCAGCCGTGGGGACGGGACGGGGCTGCAATGCCGGTGCCTGCAGGCCAGGCATTGGTCACCAGGTGGGTCTTCCCCACTACACTCTCTCCGCTTCCCTCTGCCAGCGATTAGCAGGGTTTACGCCAGGCACCCGGCCTCCAACAGGCTGGGCAGAGTGCTGGTGAAAGGCTGAGAAGGGGAGGCTGGAGAGCTGGGATCTGTCTGGATGAGGAGACAGCTCCTGTGCTCCAGTATCTGTCCCCGAGACAGTCCAGGCAGGCTGGAGAGGAGTTAGCAGCAGGACCAGGGGACTGGGGACCTGTGCAGGGATGGAGGATGGTCTGGGTCTGGCTTTAACTGGCAGGTTGCGCTTTCTGCAGCACAAGGCCTTGGGAACTGTGTCAAGGGGAGAACAACAGAGAACAATGGAGAGGGAGGGAGACAGCCACAGACATGGCCACGCCCTGGCAGCCCTGTGCACTCCTTAGGCAAAGCTCCCATTGGCTGCAGTAGCTGCTGACCCTGAGAAAGGAGCTCAGGTTCTGACCCATACCGAGAAGGGGACAAAGACAGCAAAGGGCTGGTGGTTATGGGTGATTGCTGGTGGGCATGTTCCTTGCCTTATTGGAGCTCATTGTTTGATAATGTAGGAATTGCCAGACTGGATCAGACCTTCCGTGTCCATTAAGGGGGATATGCTAGAGGTCTATAAAATCATAACTGGAGTGGAGAAAGTGAAGAAGGAAGTGTGATTTACCCCTTCATGTTTCAGAGTAACAGCCTTGTCAGTCTGTATTCGCAAAAAGAAAAGGAGGACTTGTGGCCCCTTAGAGACTAACCAATTTATTTGAGCATGAGCTTTCGTGAGCTACAGCTCACTTCATCGGATGCATACTGTGGAAATTGCAGAATATCATTATTATATACACAGACACCATGAAACAATACCTCCTCCCACCCCACTCTCCTGCTGGTAATAGCTTATCTACCCCTTCATGTAACACAAGAACCAGGGGTCACCCAATGACATTAACAGGCAGCAGGTTTAGCACAAACAAAAGGAAGTATTTCTTCCCACAATGCACGGTCACCCTGGGGAACTCCTTGCCAGAGGATGTAGTGAAGGCCATGACAATAACAGGGTTCAAAAAATAATTAGATGAGTTCCTGGAGGACAGTTCCATCAATGGCTATTAGCCAAGATGGTCAGGGATTCAACCCCATGCTCTGGGTTTCCCTAAACCTCTGAATGACAGAAGCTGGGACTGGATGACAGGGGATGGGTGTCACGGAGTGTGGGGGAGTCCAGGCCCTGCACCCCTCTTCCTGGGATTCACTGAGACTCTCAGCCAGCCAGTAAAACAGAAGGTTTATTGGACAACAGGAACACAGTCCAAAACAGAGCTTGTGGGTACACCCAGGACCCCTCAGTCAAGTCCTTCTGGGGGAGCAGGGAGCTTAGACCCCAGCCCTGGGGTTCCCTGCGTTCCTCCACCCAGCCCCAAACTGAAACTAAACCCCCCCAGCAGGCTCCCTCCTGCAGCCTCTGTTCACATTCCTGGGCAGAGGTGTCACCTCCCCCTCCCCCTCCTGGCTCAGGTGACAGGCTCTCAGGTCTCCCCTCCCCAGGGCACATTCCCAGGTCAACACTCCCCCCTCCCTGCTGCGTCACATCGTCACAATGTGTCACTCAAAATTACCCTGCTCTGTTCATTCCCTCTGAAGCACCTGGTTCCAGCTACTGTTGGATGACAAGTTACTGGGCTAGATGGACCCAACATGGCCATTCCTATTTTTGATTGAACTTTTTGAGTCTTTCAATATAAGGCAGATTTTCCAATCCTTTTAATCGTTCTTGTGGGTCTTCTCTGAACCCTCCCCAATTTATCAACATCCTTGAATTGTGGATGCTAGAACTGTACCGTGTGGTGCTCCAGCAGTGGTCACACCAGTGCCAAATACAAAGATACAAGAACCTCTCTGCTCCTACTCGAGAGTCCCCCATTTATGCACCCAAGGATCCCATTAGCCCTTTGGACACCGCATCGCACTGGGGCTCATGTTCACCTGATTATCCACCACAGCCCTCAGATTTTTTTCAGAGTCCTTACTTCCCAAGGTAGAGTTCCCCCTCCTGTGTTCTCTGTTCCTGGATATATGCATTTGCATTTAGCCCTCTGGTTTGCTTGCACCCAGTTGACCAGGTGATCCAGGTGTCACAGAGTCCCTGGGCGATGCTCTGGAACTGCTCCCCATGAAGCCAGGCAGGACTCTGGGGAAGTCTCCTTTCTGTGAGCAGCCTGTCTCCAGGGCACACAGCTCACCCGGCTTCCACCTTCCTGGGTCTGACCTCGGAGCATTCAGCCTCCTCTGCCCCTCCGTGCGCTTCCCACAGTGAGTCTGCCCAGGCGGGCTCCTGGGGAAGCCAGAGGGTCCTGCCCCCCAACTCCGCAGTCAGACGGGACTCTCAGCCAGCCAGTGAAACAGAAGGTTTATTAGGCGACAGGAACATGGTCTAACACAGAGCTTACAGGTGCAGAGAACAGGACCCCTCAGCTGGGTCCATTTTGGGGGCAGTGAGCCAGACAACCACGTCTGCCCTTCACTCCATGTCCCAGCCAGCCCCAAACTGAAACTCCCTCCAGCCCCTCCTCCTCTGGGCTTTGTCCCTTTCCGGGGCCAGGAGGTCACCTGATTCCTTTGTTCTCCAACCCTTTAGCTCTCACCTTGCAGGGGGGAAGGGCCAGGCCATCAGTTGCCAGGAAACAGGTGTCGGCCATTGTCTGTGTCCAGACCCCTGCACACACCTGCCGTCTAGGGCTCTGCAATGACCATACACCCTTACCCCACCCCCTAGATACTTAAGAACTGCCTAGGGGAAACTGAGGCACCCCCAGACTATTCAGAGGAAACATTAAGAACAGTCCCGCTTCGTCACACCAGGTCACTCTGAATCAGAATTTCAATCTGAATTTACCATGCCCCCAATTCTTGTGTCATTTGCAGAGGTGATCAGGCTTCTGAGTTTCTGATGATGATCACTCTGATGATTTTATGTTTCCGTCTGGTTATCGATAAAGGTGTTAAAGAGTGTAGGACCGATCACTGGGGGACCCCCTGGAAACCCGCCCGCTCAGTGGCAACGCCCCGTTTACAGGTTTCAGAGTTTTTGCTCAAATAAATTGGTTAGTCTCTAAGGTGCCACAAGTACCCCGTTTACAGTGACAGTTCGAGACCAAGCAGTTAGCCAGTTTTCAGGCCACGGTCATTTTATGTCATTCTAGTTTAGCAATCAGTGCCAGGCGGCACCAAGTCAAACGCCTTCAGAAGTCTCAGTCTCTCTGTCAGCACGATCACCTTTATCAGCCAAGCGCGGAATCGCATCAGAAAAAGACACCATTAGTTTGACAGGATCTAGTTTCCATAAAGCCACATCGACTGGCATTAATTACATTACCCACCTTTACTTCATTATTAATTGAGTCCCATGTCAACCACTCTGTTATCTTGCCGGGGATCGAAGTCAGCCTGACAGGTCTGTAATTCCCCGGCACGTCTCCCCATCTTCTTGAACTCGCCCCGGGCTTCAGGAAGGGAACTCCAGTGGCATCTCAGGCAGCAGAGCCTGTGCCCTGGGGCCGTGTGCAGGGCCTGCGGGCTTAGTCACGGGGCAGGGCAGAGCGAGATGACCCTCCCCCCAGGGCACTGGCAGGGTGTAGGGGGGCCACGACCTGGGTCTTTTTGATGGGCAAGGTTAGATGCCATCACTGCATCCTTTAAAAGGCTGGAGTTCGCAGAGGGAGATTGGGCCGAGCCCTGTCTGGGACACGTGCCTGGGCTGGGGAGCGTCTCACGTTGTTTAACGATATTGGGAGCGGGTTAAACCTAGCAGTGGAATCAGGCTGGCGTCTCTACCAGTGATCTGGAAGAACAGACAGACTCGCTGATGTGTGTCGTTCAGGGATATTTGGAAAGCAAGAGCGAACGATTATCCCGGAAAATACCTTGTCCCGCTGGGAGGAGCCGGAGGCGCGGTAACGTGGCCCTTCCCTGGGCTACCAGCACTGGCTCATGCTGCGTGACCCAAGCCGTTGAGTCTTTCTCAGTGACGTTCCTCACCTCAGATAGCGAGGGGCAGCTGCTGCCCTGCATCTTCGGCGCCGGTGTTAGCCATCGTGTCCAGGGCTCACGCTGGACTGTCCACCTCCTGCAATGCCCAGGGTGATATTTCAGACAAGCCTTCCTTGTTGATGGCGTAGCTCCAAGCAGCGATCCCCTACTTCAGATGTTACACTCCCCGCACCACGATGCGGTACAGGTTGGACTCAGGGGGAGTCGACTAAGATTGGCCTCCATGTTTCGTGGTCAAAGACAAAGCTGCAAAATCTGGGACCAGGTCCACCCGCAACTCCAATCTCTGCATAACAAAACTGTCGAAGCAGTCTCCAGCTTTTGCTATTTGGGTTCTATACTCACCAGTTCCTCCAACTCTCACATGGAGGTTCCCCATCGGATTGGCATCGCAGTGTCATTTACAACAAATATGGAATTAACATCATCCCAGCACAACAATCAAGTTCAGGGTCTATATCCTCTCCGTACCATTGTCCGGCTGCCAAATGTGGACGCTGTGCTGCTCAGACTGGGCAAAGCTGGAGGCTTTCCACACAACATGCCAGCGTTGTATATTGGGCATAAAGTGGGATGACTTCACCTGTAATGCAGATGTTTATGGTCGCTCTGGTCTACAGACTCCCGGGGCCATTGTCCGCAGACAGCGTCTTATGCTTTTCGGACATGTCACGAGAATGCCACAAGGCATTCCAGCAACATCATTCTCCGGGTGGCTCGGATAAAATTCCACCACCTGAGGGCTGCAGGTGGCACAGAGGCAGACCCCCTATTACCTGGGTTCATCAAGTCTGTTCCGTTTTTGACTCTTGGGCCATCAAACCCTTGTGGCCGCGCAGGAACGGCCCAAATGGTGAATGATCACTCCAGCCAACCGCTTGGCTAAGCGCTGAAGAAGACAGATATTGGCGCAGGGCGAATAATGCCGGGAACTGGTCACAGGGTGAGCTGGATCGCCTGGGACGGGGGCTCATTTGGACAGGGCGTGTTTGGACACAGTGAAATGCAAGGTCAGACATCTAGCAACAAAGCCATAGGCGGCACCGCATGGGGGCTGGATTCCAATGCAGGGACCCTGCAAAGGACTGAGGGCTTGTGGCACAGCTCCTGGTGCAGCCCTGGGCCCAGCCGGGTGATATGATCCCAGGGTGCGTGCGCAGGGGAATAGAGAGGGGCAGCAGGAAGGTGACGACCTCTGTGTGCAGCACTGCCGAGCCCTCACTGGGATTCTGCGTCCTGCCCTGGGCTCCGCACTGGAGACAGGAGGCTGCAACGCTGGAGAGCCACAGACAGAACTCCAGGGCTGCCAGCGAGAGCCTCAAAGCGCTCCCTCCGCTGGCTTGAGAGACCGGCGGGGAGGTGCCGTGCTCACAGCCTGCAAGGGGAGAGGAGAGTGCTGACAGCAGCTGGCTCTTTACCAGAAAAAGGCCCGAGAAAGAGGCACCGGCTGGAAGCTGAAGCTGGACCAATTCAGCCAGGCAAAGAGGGGCAGGTTTTTAACAGGGGGGTGGTTAGCCATGGAACAATTTGCCAAGCGTCGGGGTGGGCTCTCCCGCTCTGGAGGCCTCCAGTCCAGCCTGGCTGGAACATGCTTTAGCCAAGCACAAGCCACGGGGCTCAGCCCAGGGGTCGCTGGCCTGCGCTACATAGGAGCTCAGACGAGATACTCTAATGGCCTCCCTTGCCTGGAGCTATGAATTGTGCCTCCCTCAGAGCCTGGGGGAGGAAAAAAATCAGAAATGAGGGGATGGGGGGGCTGCAGGTGCCCTTTGCCGTAGTCACTCCCTGTGATATCACCATCCCAGCCCACCCTGACACAGGGTACATGGGCGGGAGGGTGCCAGCCACAGCCGTCCTGCTCCATCTGGCTGATGGGTTGAATCGGGGCTGGCTCGCAGGCTGGAGCTGTTCCTGCCCTTTCACCGTGGCATCTGTGAGGGCCACACCAGGGCTGGGCAGCTTGCAGACCGGTGCAGGGCCCAGGGCTCACAGCAGGTGGGGCAGATGATGGAGGGAGGAAGGGCAGATGCTGGGGGCGGGAGGGGTCTCTCCAGGCTGTCAGCCAGCTCATGGAGTCCCAGCCTTTGGAAGCCGTGCTGGGCGGTCACAGGCCTCACACTGCCCAGGACCTTGTGCTGTGTTCCAGGTAAACCGGCAGGTGGCCCAGTGCAACTGTGCCAAGCGCTTCCAGGTGGAGCAAATCAGTGCCAATCGGTACCGGGTAAGTACCACCCCCTGCCCTCGGCGAGATGGGACTGCCGCAGCCTGGCATGTCCCTGCCCGCTTGGACACCTGGGTCCACGAGCAGGGGCACCGCGCTTATCCTGAGTCTCCCTCAGCCCTGACCCCTCTCTGCCGGGGAGCTGGGAGAGATTCCCCGCTTGGCCAGAGCTGAGACTTGGGGCTGAGTCCTCCCTGCCCTTTGGGCCCCAGGCAGCAGCCTGGTGAGGTGCCCAGTCAGTACAGAGAGACCACAGCTCCCCCAGGTCAGTACGGAGATGCTGCGGCTCCCCCCACCGCATCAGTACAGAGGGGCCACGGCTCCCCGCATGTAACTTTGCTGGTTCTGGCAGGACCCAACTGAGAGTGTCAGTTCAGGACCAATAGCAGAGAGCAGGGCAGTCACAGCCCCAGCTGGGGTTCCCGCGCACACCAAGGCAAACCAAACCAGCCAGACAGAGAAGACTTTGGTCTCACCCCACTGGCTAACCACATGTCACACAAGCAATTCCCTTAGACACTCCAATTTCCCAGTATCCCCACCAGTGCCCCTCGTTATGGGGACAGATGGTTATGAAAACCAATACCCCAGCAAAAGAAGAAAGGTTCTCCCGATCCCAAAGGACGAAGCCCCAGACCCAGGTCAATATACAAATCAGATCTTACCCACAAATCACGCTGTTGCCAATTCTTTCGAATCTAAAATCTAAAGGTTTATCCAGAAAAGGAAACGGATAGAGATGAGAGCTAGAATGGGTTCAATGGAATCAATGACAGACAGTAACGGCCAAGTTCTCAGTTCAGGCTTGCAGCAGTGAGGGAATAAACGGCAGGTTCAAATCAAGTCTCTGGAGAACATCAAGAAAATCAAGTCTCCGGGGGGAGGGATAGCTCAGTGGTTTGAGCATTGGCCTGCTAAACCCAGGGTTGTGAGTTCAATCCTTGAGGGGGCCATTTAGGGATCTGGGGCGAAAATTGGGGATTGGTCCTGCTTTGAGCAGGGGGTTGGACTAGATACCTCCTGAGGTCCCTTCCAACCCTGATATTCTATGATTCTATGATCCCCAGCTGGGATGGGTCTTTCAGTCCTTGGTTCAAAGCTTCAGTGCAGCCAAGTCCCTCCAGAGGTAGGAAGCAGGATTGAAGACAAGATGGAGGAGCTGCAGCAGCTTTGTATAATCTCTTGCCATGTGGTCTCTGCTTTCTGTGTCCCAAAGACAAGCCGCCCATCCCATGGCCTGGAAACTCCTCAGAGTTCTGTCCCTAGGCAGGTCCCTGCACACCTGGCTGAGTCCCAAGGCGTGTCTGCCTTCTCTCAATGGGTCAGTTGTATAGCGGATGGTCCTTAATGGGCCACCCAGCAGGCTAGGCAGAGCTGACACCAACTTGTCTGGGGTGTCCCCCAGAAGCAGAGCAGAAGTTTGAAATGCAGACAGTACAGAGCCAATATTCATAACTTCAACTACAAAAATGAGACACACACACAGACAGCATCATCCTAACCAGCAAACCATCACCTTGTCTGAGACACCTCATTTGACCCCCTTTATACAAGATTTGGTGCCACGACAGGACCTTGGTTGCAACCATGTTCTATACGGTCCCAGTTCAGTCAATAACGTCACACCCCATCAGTACAGAGGGGCCACAGTTCCCCAGGTCAGTACAGAGGGGCCTCTCTCCCCCATCAGTACAGCGAGGCTGTGGCTCCCTCCCCGCCCGCGGTCAGTATGGAGAGGCCGTGCCCCACCCCCACATCAGCACAGCCAGGCCGTGGCTCCCCCTCATTGGGGGAACCAGCTCCTGCGGTGAAGCCTCATTCCAGCGTCTGTAACTGGCTGGAGAAGGCGTTTGGCCTGGCAGCAGCCAGAGACTGGGTCTGTGCCAGCACCAGGGGCTGGGGTTTGGAGAGGGTCCATGATAATTTGTCTCCTCACCGGTGTCCCAACCTGTGTGGGCGCTGGATCACCCTAGCCCTGCCCAGCTCAGCCCCTGCAGACCCCTCAGCGGCCCGTGCCCTGGCCGGCTGCCTCTGGAGCACAAGGGGCTGTAGGTCCTACGACTAGGGTGACCAGGGACAGTCCCAATATTCGGGGCTTTGTCTCGTATAGGGGCCGATTACCCCCCCCGACCCGACTGGTCGCCCTGCTGTCTGGTCACCCTGCTGCTCCCCTCGGGCCAGGCCCTGGCGCCAGGCTGGGAGGGGCTCGGGCGCGACGCAGCGAGCCCTGCCGGGGGCCGCGTCCTTGCTGCGGGGCGCCTCACGCTGCCCCCGTGCTTTGCCGCCGCAGTTCGGGGAGTCGCAGCAGCTGCGCATGGTGCGGATCCTGCGCAGCACCTTGATGGTGAGAGTGGGGGGAGGCTGGATCGCGCTCGACGAGTTCCTGGTGAAGAACGACCCCTGCCGAGGTAGGCGGCGCGGGCGGGGCCTGGGCTCCCTGCAGCACGTGGGGCAGAGCCTGGGGGCCTGGGGGCTCAGCGAGGGGAATACCCCTTCGCCCTGTGCCTGGGGGTGCGGTTGCCAGCCAGCTGGTGGCCTGGAAACGGCTCAGGCTGTCCCCTGCCCCGGGGGCTGGTTTTCCTGTGGGTCGAGGGCTGGGCTGCCTTCAGGGAGCAAGGGGGCTGCAAAAGGCCCTGTGGCCTCCCGGGTGCACAGAGAGCCCTGCTCAGCTCCCCGGCTGCCGACGGCCTCTGCATTTCCCACTCCAGTCCGGGCCTGTCCACAGGGCTCAGGGCATGATGGGGGCCCCTGCCATGGGCCCCCTGCATCCCTCTCACAGCAGTGCCCGGGTGGGCCCTGCACAGCCTGGCTTGCTCCGCTGCCATTGCCCCCCAAGGACCAGACCCTCTGTGCAGCCCCCAGGGCCCCTCGCTAGCCCCCTGGCTCCATTACACGTGCCCTAAACGCTTGAGTCCCCGGCCTCCCTGCTAACCCGCAGGTCACCCGGCCCAGTAGTGAGAGGAGGGGACCCAGGCTCGGGGGACAGGGGCCCTCTGGGGAGCCCTGGCCCATCCAGGGCTGCTCTTGGGGGCCCAGGTGTGTGGCTGCGCTGGAGCCCCCAGGAAGCAGCAGGGGAAGGGGAACTGGCTGAGACTAGCAGGGTTTCACCCCCGACCCTGTGGGGCTCCGGGGTGGGGGCTTCACTGACTGGCTGAGCAGGGCAGGGGTAGCTGGGCCCGAGCTCCCGCACGCCCCGCAGGGTGAGACTGAGCTGCCCCCAGAATGGCCAGAGGTGGGGAGCCTGGAGCGAGGGCGAGTGTGGGGCTCGGTGTCTGTGCTTGGCCTCCCCGGGCCTCCCAGAGCCGGGGAGAGAACCCAGGAGTCCCGGCTCCAGCCGTAACCCCCGCGCCTCCCAGAGCCGGGGAGAGAACCCAGGAGTCCCGTTCCCCAGCCATAACCCCCGCGCCTCCCAGAACCAGGGAGAGAACCCAGGAGTGCCGGCCTCCAGCCGTAACCCCCGCGCCTCCCAGAGCCGGGGAGAGAACCCCGCTTTACCCACTCGACTTTGCTAGAATTCACGTCTCATAGAATCTGCCGCCCAAACCGCACCCAGCTGGTCCCCTGGGCATCATCCGCTGGGCAGCAGTTCATCCCAGCCGTGGCTGCCTCACTGGGAGACCCAGCCAGGGCCCAGGGCAGCTGTTAGCCCTGGTGACTCTCTGACAGGCACCTCTGCCCGCTTCCCTGGCACGCTGCAGTTTGACCAGGCCCTTTGCGCCCACGCCTGGCGCTCAGCATGGCCCTGCGGGCGGGCAGCCGCTGCCCATGCCCGCACCTCTCGCTCACCGTGTCTGTCTCCCCTGCACAGTGAAGGGACGGACCAACCTGAAGATCAATGAGAAATACCTGTCCCCAGACGCCTTCGGGGCCGCAGCCGCCTGTGCCGGCAGCCAGTCAGCCCCCCCCTCCAAAGTGCTGTCCCCCAGCCGCTCCAACTCCAGCCTCAGCCTCTACAGCAGCGCCTCAGCCCCCAGCAGCCCCCTGGCCAGGAAGGTAAGAACCGCCGGGCCGGGGAGCCCAGGGAGTGACGGGAGGGGGACCCATGGCAGCGTGTGCCCCCTGCAAGGCAGGGCAGGGCCCCACAGGGACTCTCCTCCAGGCGGGAGGAGCCTGGGGCCTGGGAGCCTGGGATTAGAGGATTGGACCAAAAGAAATCTGATGAGGTTCAATAAGGACAAGTGCAGAGTCCTGCACTTAGGACGGAAGAATCCCATGGACTGCTACAGACTAGGGACCGAATGGCTCGGCAGCAGTTCTGCAGAGAAGGACCTGGGGTGACAGTGGACGAGAAGCTGGATAGGAGTCAGCAGTGTGTCCTTGTTGCCAAGAAGGCCAATGGCATTTTGGGCTATATAAGTAGGGGCATTGCCAGCAGATTGAGGGACGTGATCATTCCCCTCTATTCAACACTGGTGAGGCCTCACCTGGAGTACTGTGTCCAGTTTTCGGCCCCACACTACAAGAAGGTTCTCCACGTGGGCACCAATGATACTGCCAAGAATGACCTTGAGCGGATCACTGCGGACTACGTGGCTCTGGGAAGAAGGATAAAGGAGTTTGAGGCGCAAGTGGTGTTCTCGTCCATCCTCCCCGTGGAAGGAAAAGGCCTGGGTAGGGACCGTTGAATCGTGGAAGTCAACGAATGGCTACGCAGGTGGTGTCGGAGAGAAGGCTTTGGATTCTTTGACCATGGGATGGTGTTCCATGAAGGAGGAGTGCTAGGCAGAGACGGGCTCCACCTAACGAAGAGAGGGAAGAGCATCTTTGCGAGCAGGCTGGCTAACCTAGTGAGGAGGGCTTTAAACTAGGTTCACCGGGGGAAGGAGACCAAAGCCCTGAGGTAAGTGGGAAAGCGGGATACCGGGAGGAAGCACAGGCAGGAATGTCTGTGAGGGGACGGCTCCTGCCTCATACTGGGAATGAGGGGCGATCAACAGGTTATCTCAAGTGCTTATATACAAATGCACAAAGCCTTGGAAACAAGCAGGGAGAACTGGAGGTCCTGGTGATGTCAAGGAACTATGACGTGATTGGAATAACAGAGACTTGGTGGGATAACTCACATGACTGGAGTACAGTCATGGATGGTTATAAACTGTTCAGGAAGGACAGGCAGGGCAGAAAAGGTGGGGGAGTAGCACTGTATGTAAGGGAGCAGTATGACTGCTCAGAGCTCCGGTACGAAACTGTGGAAAAACCTGAGTGTCTCTGGATTAAGTTTAGAAGTGTGTGCAACAAGAGTGATGTAGTGGTGGGAGTCTGCTATAGACCACCGGACCAGGGGGATGAGGTGGATGAGGCTTTCTTCCGGCAACTCGCAGAAGCTACTAGATCACACGCCCTGGTTCTCATGGGTGACTTTAATTTTCCTGATATCTGCTGGGAGAGCAATACAGCGGTGCATAGACAATCCAGGAAGTTTTTGGAAAGCGTAGGGGACAATTTCCTGGTGCAAGTGCTAGGGGAGCCAACTAGGGGGGGCGCTTTTCTGACCTGCTGCTCACAAACCAGGTAGAATTAGTGGGGGAAGCAAAAGTGGATGGGAATCTGGGAGGCAGTGACCATGAGTTGGTTGAGTTCAGGATCCTGACGCAGGGAAGAAAGGTAAGCAGCAGGATACGGACGCTGGACTTCAGGAAAGCAGACTTTGACTCCCTCAGGGAACAGATGGCCAGGATCCCCTGGGGGACTAACATGAAGGGGAAGGGAGTCCAGGAGAGCTGGCTGTATTTCAAGGAATCCCTGTTGAGGTTACAGGGACAAACCATCCCGATGAGTCGAAAGAATAGTAAATATGGCAGGCGACCAGCTTGGCTTAATGGTGAAATCCTAGCGGATCTTAGACATAAAAAAGAAGCTTACAAGAAGTGGAAGGTTGGACATATGACCAGGGAAGAGTATAAAAATATTGCTCGGGCATGTAGGAAAGATATCAGGAGGGCCAAATCGCACCTGGAGCTGCAGCTAGCAAGAGATGTCAAGAGTAACAAGAAGGGTTTCTTCAGGTATGTTGGCAACAAGAAGAAAGCCAAGGAAAGTGTGGGCCCCTTACTGAATGAGGGAGGCAACCTAGTGACAGAGGATGTGGAAAAAGCTAATGTACTCAATGCTTTTTTTGCCTCTGTTTTCACGAACAAGGTCAGCTCCCAGACTGCTGCGCTGGGCACCACAAAAGGGGGAAGAGATGGCCAGCCCTCTGTGGAGATAGAGGTGGTTAGGGACTATTTAGAAAAGCTGGACGTGCACAAGTCCATGGGGCCGGACGAGTTGCATCCGAGAGTGCTGAAGGAATTGGCGGCTGTGATTGCAGAGCCCTTGGCCATTATCTTTGAAAACTCGTGGCGAACGGGGGAAGTCCCGGATGACTGGAAAAAGGCTAATGTAGTGCCAATCTTTAAAAAAGGGAAGAAGGAGGATCCTGGGAACTACAGGCCAGTCAGCCTCACCTCAGTCCCTGGAAAAATCATGGAGCAGGTCCTCAAAGAATCAATCCTGAAGCACTTACATGAGAGGAAAGTGATCAGGAACAGTCAGCATGGATTCACCAAGGGAAGGTCATGCCTGACTAATCTAATCGCCTTTTATGATGAGATTACTGGTTCTGTGGATGAAGGGAAAGCAGTGGATGTATTGTTTCTTGACTTTAGCAAAGCTTTTGACACGGTCTCCCACAGTATTCTTGTCAGCAAGTTAAGGAAGTATGGGCTGGATGAATGCACTATAAGGTGGGTAGAAAGCTGGCTAGATTGTCGGGCTCAACGGGTAGTGATCAATGGCTCCATGTCTAGTTGGCAGCCGGTGTCAAGTGGAGTGCCCCAGGGGTCGGTCCTGGGGCCGGTTTTGTTCAATATCTTCATAAATGATCTGGAGGATGGTGTGGATTGCACTCTCAGCAAATTTGCGGATGATACTAAACTGGGAGGAGTGGTAGATACGCTGGAGGGGAGGGATAGGATACAGAAGGACCTAGACAAATTGGAGGTTTGGGGCAAAAGAAATCTGATGAGGTTCAATAAGGATAAGTGCAGAGTCCTGCACTTAGGATGGAAGAATCCAATGCACCGCTACAGACTAGGGACCGAATGGCTAGGCAGCAGTTCTGCGGAAAAGGACCTAGGGGTGACAGTGGACGAGAAGCTGGATATGAGTCAGCAGTGTGCCCTTGTTGCCAAGAAGGCCAATGGCATTTTGGGATGTATAAGTAGGGGCATAGCGAGCAGATCGAAGGACGTGATCGTTCCCCTCTATTCGACACTGGTGAGGCCTCATCTGGAGTACTGTGTCCAGTTTTGGGCCCCACACTACAAGAAGGATGTGGATAAATTGGAGAGAGTCCAGCGAAGGGCAACAAAAATGATTAGGGGTCTAGAGCACATGACTTATGAGGAGAGGCTGAGGGAGCTGGGATTGTTTAGTCTGCAGAAGAGAAGAATGAGGGGGGATTTGATAGCTGCTTTCAACTACCTGAAAGGGGGTTCCAAAGAGGATGGCTCTAGACTGTTCTCAATGGTAGAAGATGACAGAACGAGGAGTAATGGTCTCAAGTTGCAATGGGGGAGGTTTAGATTGGATATTAGGAAAAACTTTTTCACTAAGAGGGTGGTGAAACACTGGAATGCGTTACCTAGGGAGGTGGTAGAATCTCCTTCCTTAGAGGTTTTTAAGGTCAGGCTTGACAAAGCCCTGGCTGGGATGATTTAACTGGGAATTGGTCCTGCTTCGAGCAGGGGGTTGGACTAGATGACCTTCTGGGGTCCCTTCCAACCCTGATATTCTATGATTCTATGATTCTAAGGATGTGGAAGAATTGGAAAGCGTCCAGCGGAGGGCAACAAAAATGATTAGGGGACTGGAACACATGACTTCTGAGGAGAGGCTGAGGGAACTGGAATTGTTTAGCCTGTGGAAGAGAAGAATGAGGGGGGATTTGATAGCTGCTTTCAACTATCTGAAAGGGGGTTCCAAAGAGGATGGAGCTCGGCTGTTCTCAGTGGTAGCAGATGACAGAACAAGGAGTAATGGTCTCAAATTGCAGTGGGGGAGGTTTAGGTTGGATATTAGGAAACACTATTTCACTAGGAGGGTGGTGAAGCACTGGAATGGGTTCCCTAGGGAGGTGGTGGAATCTCCTTCCTTAGAGGTTTTTAAGGTCCGGCTTGACAAAGCCCTGGCTGGGATGATTTAGTCGGGGATCGGGCCTGCTTTGAGCAGGTGGTGGGACTAGATGACCTCCTGAGGTCCCTTCTGTCACGGAGTCCCTGGGCGATGCTCTGGAACTGCTCCCCATGAAGCCAGGCAGGACTCTGGGGAAGTCTCCTTTCTGTGAGCAGCCTGTCTGCAGGACACACAGCTCACCCAGCTTCCACCTTCCTGGGTCTGACCTCGGAGCATTCAGCCTCCTCTGCCCCTCCGTGCGCTTCCCACAGCGAGTCCGCCCAGGCGGGGTCCTGGGGAAGCCAGAGGGTCCTGCACCCTGCGACGATGTGACTCAGCAGGGAGCGGGGAGTGTTGACCTGGGAATGTGCCCTGGGGATGGGAGACCTGAGAACCTGTAACCTGAGCCGGGAGGGGGAGGTAACACCTCTGCCCGGGAATGTGGACGGAGGCTGCAGCAGGGAACCTGCTGGGTGGGTTTAGTGTCAGTTTGGTGCTGGGTGGAGGAACACAGGGAACCCCAGGGCTGGGGTCTAAGCTCCCTGCTCCCCCAGAAGGACTTGACTGAGGGGTCCTGGGTGTACCCCACAAGCTCTGTTTTGGACTGTGTTCCTGTTGTCCAATAAACCTTCTGTTTTACTGGCTGGCTGAGAGTCTCAGTGAATCCCTGGAAGAGGGGTGCAGGGCCTGGACTCCCCCACACTCTGTGACACACCCCAACTCCACAGTCAGACGGGACTCTCAGCCAGCCAGGAAAACAGAAGGTTTATTAGACGACAGGAACATGGTCTAAAACAGAGCTTGTAGGTGCAGAGAACAGGACCCCTCAGCTGGGTCCATTTTGGGGGGCAGTGAGCCAGACAACCACGTCTGCCCTTCACTCCATGTCTCCAGCCAGCCCCAAACTGAAACTCCCTCCAGCCCCTCCTCCTCTGGGCTTTGTCCCTTTCCGGGCCAGGAGGTCACCTGATCCCTTTGTTCTCCAACCCTTTAGCTCTCACCTTGCAGGGGGGAAGGGCCCAGGCCATCAGTGGCCAGGAAACAGGGTGTCGGCCATTCTCTGTGTCCAGACCCCTGCATACACCTGCCCTCTAGGGCTCTGCAAGGATCATAGCCCCTTATCCCACCACCTAGATACTTAAGAACTGCATAGGGGAAACTGAGGCACCCCCACACTATTCAGAGGAAACATTAAGAACAGTCCCACTTAATCACATCTCTCCTCCTTTCGATACCGAACTGAGTGGGGTCACTTTAGCCGGTGACCTGGGGAAGTTCAAAGCCACCAACGTTCCCATGGATGCCCCAGCATCTCTCCCATTCCTTGGTGGGGGTTACACCAGGTGCTTCCAGTTTCACGCCCTCCCTTAGGACGGGGGTGGTCGATAGCACTCGCAGGCTGCATGTGGGAAGGTTTATGCGGCCCGTGCCCTTTGGCCACCCCAAAACCCCCGGGGATCAAACTGGGATCGGGTCTTCTCCCAGTGCTCCAGTCTGGAGGGCTGCAATTCGGGCTCTCTTGGTTAAGAGCCCCCATCTTGACCTGGGCCACATACTCTTCACTTACAGAACTAGCATGGAGACATCCCTTTCTCAACAACCTTGTCTCCCCAACAAGCTGGCCAAACACAGCCACTTGGTTATAGGACTGTTTAACTTTCTTAACAGCTTCCACTTCATCTGAGACCTTCTCAAAGCTACCCACACTGGATCCTTCAACAGGAAAGTCCATGGATCCATTCACAACAGAAAATTTCTGGCTGTTAGGAACTGAAACTTTCTTGATTAAATCACTTTCACACCCTTCAGTTGCAGTAAACTGCTTGCAAAGACTCCATGAGGATTCCTTTCCCGAGGGGCTTTTCTATGCAACAATTCACCCCTCACAGAAATTCTGCTCGAAATTCTGCTCTTACCCTCTTCACCGAGGGCTTGCTCTAGAGGAACACTTTCCTGAGCAACAACAGACTCTTTCTGGGTCTCCCTTACATCCAGAATCACCTCTGGCCCATCCGGCGGATTCCTACACAATCCCCTTTCAGACAAACTGACAGACTTCTTAGATAAAAGGTTAGAAGCATTCTCCTTCCCTTTGCCACGCACAAGTTCAGGAATCTTTTCCTTCTTGCTACAGGTTTCCACACCCTCAGTAGGTAACACAATCACATCACCTTCATGCTCTCCTTGTGCCCTGGCTAGGATCTCACCCTGATTAGACAGAGTTGCGACACCCTTTCTCACCCACACACTAGCAACAGGCAAAATACAAGCACCCAAATTGTCTGGGCTCTGGGATTTTACAGACACTAACTGGATGCGACCTAGTTACAGGGCCATTCTCCCGAGCAGACACAAACTTAGGGCCCTTCCCTTCCTGGGCTTTAGCTGAATCCAGAACCAGCTCTGAGACAACTGCACGACCCTCAACCATCACAGGCTGAAAGGCCCCTTCCGTCTGCTCCACAGACAAAGAAGAGCCGGACACACTTTCTCCTCTCCCAGACACACAGCTTGGGATCTCATTCCCCTTGTCCCAGCACACAGGGCTGGTCACAGACAACTGCTTGGAGATCAGGGTAGCTCCCTCCATAGGCAAGTCAATACCCCTGACAGACACAGGCATGTTTCCTTCACTGTCCCAATTCTCCACCCAGCTAACAGGTAAGGTCCAGGGACGCTCATCTTCCACTCTCCTCGCCTTCCCACCCTGCTGACTAGACACAGCCATCAGCTCACAAGGCTGCCTAGGCTCATCCAGACTTTCCTTACCCAGCACCTTGCCACTCCCCACAGATCCCCTGCCCTGCCTGTGTCTCCCCCCCACTCAGCTGGGGTCTCAGCTCCCACTGTGCTCAGCGCTGCCCTTGCTGTCCCAGTGGGGTAGGCAGCGAGCTCGCTGCTTTCCTCACTGCATCAGAGCCAGCCTGAGCCCCCTCCTCGGTGTGCAAGGGGGGCGGGGAGCATCTCTCTGTCCCACCCAGCCCCAGGGGTCTGGTTACAGGCAGGCAGGTAGCCTGAGCCTAGCAGCTCCTCCCCCCTGCCAGCCAGGTCATCTGCATTTTCACTGACCATTTTCCTCTCCACCGATTGGTTCCCTGGATTCAAATTCAAACCCTTGGCCGTTACAGGAGTAGTGTCTGGATCCTGTCCCAAAGAGACACAGTCGCCCCACAACAGGGTCTCGCAGCTGGTATCCTGGAGAACCCCAACGGACAGCCAGCCCCACCCCTCCTGGGTCTGCACAGGGATCTGGGCCATAGGCAGGGCGAGGGGCTTCATCCCTGGGACCCTCACCCAGCGCACCCAGCCCCTCAGCATCTGAGGCTGCACCACCCAGGGCCTGACAACAGTTCTCTCTGTCCCAGGATCTCGCCACCCCAGGAATGTCTCCCCATTGACCATCACCTTCCACTCCCACTGGAGGTCCGAGGGGCCTGGCCCCAGGAAACTCCACACAGACATATAGGTTGGGGTCAGGAGTGGGAGCCCGTCCACCTCCCCACCCATCTGGCTGATGGAGTCTACGGCCTTGGGACCCAGCAAGGGAGCTAGACACCGGGGCTTTTCCGCAGGGTCCTCCTGGTTCAGATCTCCAGCCTGCTCAAAGGCAGTGAGGTGGGCCTCCGCATCCCCCCGCCTTCCTTAACCAGGGGCAGCAATTTAGTCTCGAGGTTCCCTGCGGAACTGGCCCCCCGGGGTCTATCCCCACTCACCCCTGGGGGTTCCCCTAGGCCTCTCCGCTCCCCCACCGCCAGTTCATGCTGCTGCTGCTTCTGCAGCTCTTTCTCGGGCTCTCGCTGTCTCTCACAGTCCTCTTGCTCTCTCGGACTCAGCTCCAATCCCGTCCCTCTCCAATCCCCGGGTGGGGAACCTGATCGTGAAGACCCCCGTCTGGTCGGGGACAGGAGTCTTAGGGATGCCTGGCTCCCACTCCAGCTGCTCCCAGATCCTGCTATAGCCCCATTTGGGGTCAGGAATCTGTTCCTTAGAGCGGTCATCCTCCTCCAGCTGCACGATGAACTGTGCTTTGGTGAACTTTCCAATGCTCAACCCTCTCTTTCTGCACAGGGTTACAATGTCCTTCTTAAGGAGATGGTGACAGGCCGTCACTCTGCTCTTCCCAAGTTGTTGTGGACTCACAGGCCTGTGTGCTCTCAGCTCCCCACGGTTTCCAGGGAGAACCCCTGGTGTGCCAGCCCTTCTCGAGGTCACCACCTCTTTGCCAGGGTCGAGTGGCAGACTCCTCCGCCCCTGGGACCGCTCGCTGCAATTCCCAGGGGAGCCCTGTTACTGCAAAAGTCCTTCTCTCTCCCAGGGCCAAGCCGCAGGCTCCTCCGCCCCTGAGACTGCTCACCGCAGTCCCCAGGGGGACCCCATTACTGCACAGTCCTTCTCGCTCATCACACACTCCCAGGGGTTAACCAGCCCCCGAAACCGCTCCTCTCTGAGCCTTCAGCACGCCTGGTCCTCGTCAATCCCCCTTCGTTTTACTGCTCCCCCGTCACTTACTGCAGGAAACGCCGTCCACGGGGTGCAGTACATCCCACCTCTGCCACCAGTTGCCACGGAGTCCCTGGGCGATGCTCTGGAACTGCTCCCTACGAAGCCAGGCAGGACTCTGGGGAAGTCTCCTCTCGGGGAGCAGCCTGTCTGCAGGACACACAGCTCACCCAGCTTCCCCCTTCCTGGGCCTGACCTCGGAGCATTCAGCATCCTCTGCCCCTCCGTGCGCTTCCCACAGCGAGTCCGCCCAGGTGGGGTCCTGGGGAAGCCAGAGGGTCCTGCCCCCCAACTCTGCAGTCAGACGGGACTCTCAGCCAGCCAGTAACACAGAAGGTTTATTAGACGACGGGAACATGGTCTAACATAGAGCTTGTAGGTGCAGAGAACGGGACCCCTCAGCTGGGTCCATTTTGGGGGGCAATGAGCCAGACAACCACGTCTGCCCTTCACTCCTCGTCCCCAGCCAGCCCCAAACTGAAACTCCCTCCAGCCCCTCCTCCCCTGGGCTTTGTCCCTTTCCGGTCACCGGATTCCTTTGTTCTCCAACCCTTTAGCTCTCACCTTGCAGGGGGGAAGGGCCAGGCCATCAGTGGCCAGGAAACAGGGTGTCGGCCATTCTCTGTGTCCAGACCCCCCCTCCCCCCGCCCCCCGCACACACCTGCCCTCTAGGGCTCTGCAATGATCATACACCGTTACCCCACCCCCTAGATACTTAAGAACTGCCTAGGGGAAACTGAGGCACCCCCACACTATTCAGAGGAAACATTAAGAACAGTCCCACTTCGTCACACCTTCCAACCCTGATATTCTATGATTCTATGATCACACAAGGGCTGGATTCCCCAACTCTGGCTCTGTCTGGCCACAGCCCTGCACTGAGCTCCTTCCCAGCCGTGTCCTCGAGTAACCGCCTCTCCTCTGCCCCAGGCTGTCCAGCGCCGGACACGCTCCGGAGACCGGTGCCCCCGTTCCCGCAGTTCCCTCCTGGCTGACGGGGCTGAGCTGAGCTTCTCCTCACCCCAGACCAGCACAGAGGCAGCGCCCCCAGGTGAGAGCCCATGAGCAGACTCCGGCAGCCTGGGCAGGGACACCGGGAGGGCCCGGGTGGGCTCCCACCCCCAGCCCGTGGGCCTGTCCCTGCTGCCAAAGCTGCTCTCGGACCAGGCCCTCTCTCTGCTTTGCTTCCAGAGCCCCCCGAAGGCCCCCCCACATGAGAGCACAGCCCGTCGGAGCAGCCCCCCTGCACCAGGGCAGATGCCCTCCCCGGCACAGCCGAGCCCCACTCAGGATTTTCTGCCCTTCCCAATGGCTGCACCAGCGGAGCCGTTTCCACGCCGGGGATGTGGCTCCAAGGCTGGAGAGGATGGAAGACCCTGGCCCAACCCTTCAGCAGAGAGCTGTGTGTGTGCGTGTGTGTGTGTACCTCGCGGGGTCTGTGTACCTCAGGGGTGGGGGTGTACCGGTGTGTGTACCTCAGAGGGCGTGTACCTCGGGGGGGGGGTGTGCTTGTGTGTGTACCTTGCAGGGTGTGTGTTCTTGCGTGTGTACCTCGGGAGAGTGTGTGTGTGCATGTGTGTGTACCTGCGTGTACACCTCGTGGGGTGTGTGTGTACCTCAGGGTGCATGTGTGTACACCTCTGGGGGTTGAACCTCGGGGGTGTGGGTGTAGCTCAGGTGGGTGTACCTTGGAAGTGTGCACACGTGTGTGTGTGTACATCAGGGTGTGGGTGTGTGTGCCTCGGGGGTGTGTGTACCTCGGGGGGGTGTGCCTCGGGGTGTGTGTACCTCGGGGGGGGGTGTACCTCGGGGGGTTGTGTGTGCCTCGGGGGTGTGTGTGTACCTCGGGGGGGGGGTGTGCCTCGGGGGGGGGTGTACCTCGGGGTGTGTGTACCTCGGGGGGGGGTGTACCTCGGGGGGTTGTGTGTGCCTCGGGGGTGTGTGTGTACCTCGGGGTGTGTGCGTGTGCACACGTGCTCTGCTGAGGGCTCTGCCCGTCCCTGGCTCACAGGGCAGGAAGCCAGAGGGACCCGCGGGCAGGGCTCTGCTGTGTCCATCTGTCGTGCCACTGGCCTGGCCCAGGACATTCGCAAACACCCCCGTGAAACACACCAGCCTGCGCCCCCTCCGGGCACTCACCAGCTCCCCCGGTGCCGCGGGGAGACGGCTCAGGGTGACGGCAGAGGCACCCCCAGCCCCTGCACCTGGAGACAGAGCCTGGGATCTCACCCGGCCCCGAAGACTCTGCCCCCAGCATCCCTGGGGCTGTAAAACCATGCGCAAGGACCAGCCCGTCCCCGTGGGCATCTTCTGCTCTGGTGCTGCACTGGTAAACCTGCCACTGCAGTCGCTGGGAGCCCCCCAGCCAGCGTTCCTGCCCCGCCCCCCCAGCGCCCCCTGCTGGGAGCCCCCCAGCCAGCGTTCCTGCCCTGACCCCCCCAGCGCCCCCTGCTGGGAGCCCCCCCACCCAGCCTTCCTGCCCTGACCCCCCCAGCGCCCCCTGCTGGGAGCCCCCGAGCCAGCGTTCCTGCCCTGACCCCCCCAGCGCTCCCTGCTGGGAGCCCCCCCACCCAGCCTTCCTGCCCTGACCCCCCCAGCGCCCCCTGCTGGGAGCCCCCGAGCTAGCGTTCCTGCCCTGACCCCCCACAGCCCCGGCAGGGAGACCCCCAGCCAGCCTTCCTGCCCTGACCCCCCCCCAGCATCCCCTGCTGGGAGCCCCCCCCACCCAGCCTTCCTGCCCTGCCCCGCCCAGCATCTCCTGCTGGGAGCCCCCCGCACCCAGCCTTACTGCCCTGATCCCGCACAAGCCCCTGCTGGGAGCCCCCCAGCCAGCGTTCCTGCCCCGCCCCCCCCCCAGCACCCCCTGCTGGGAGCCCCCCACCCAGCCTTCCTGCCCTGCCCCCCCCAGCGCCCCCTGCTGGGAGCCACCCCCCAGCCAGCGTTCCTGCCCTGCCCCCCCCAGCGCCCCCTGCTGGGAGCCCCCGAGCCAGCGTTCCTGCCCCCCCCAGCGCCCCCTGCTGGGAGCCCCCCCACCCAGCCTTCCTGCCCTGCCCCCCCCCAGCGCCCCCTGCTGGGAGCCCCCCCCAGCTAGCGTTCCTGCCCTGACCCCCCACAGCCCCGGCAGGGAGACCCCCAGCCAGCCTTCCTGCCCTGACCCCCCCCCCAGCATCCCCTGCTGGAAGCCCCCCACACAGCGTTCCTGCCCCACTCCCCTCAACTCCCCCTGCTGGGAGGCTGGGCTCTGCGCCCCACTGTCGCTGAAGCTGCTGCCTGACCCCCACCCGCCCCGTGTGGGGCCGCAGGGACAGGCCCAGCCCTGCAGCCTGCGCCCCGGTCAGACGCTAACCCCCAGCCCGCTGCAGGGCTGGTGCAGGCAGAACCTGGGGTCCCAGCCCAGCTGCCTGGCCCATTTCTGGTGCTAACCCTCTCTGGCCCCCTTGGGTGTGAGCAGCAGGCCCCCCCGGGGAGCGAGGGTGACCAGCCGCCCTCCAATCCCCCTGCTGCACCCGCCGCGGGTCCTGCCCGCGGCCCGGAGCCCCTGGCCCCCGCCCTGCCGCAGCACTGACCCCTGGCAGCAGGGCCCCGCCCCGCCATGCCCGGAGCCTGCTCCCGTCGCCCGCTGACCTGCCAGCGCTGAATGTAACCGCGGCCGCAGCCAGGGACAATAAAGAGTCGGTTTTTCGATCGGCCCCCGGCGCCGCCCGGCGCGTTTGTCCAGCTGCGCCCGCCCGCCCGCTCGCCGCCTGGGCCCCCGAGGCGTGTGACCGGGCCCGGCTGCAGGCTGCCGAGGCCGGGTCTCGGGGGCCGTTGGGGACACACGGGCCCCTGGAACAGCCTCGGGTCAGGCCAGCTCTGCTCCGGGCCCCTGTGGGGAAGCAGGGAGGGCAGGGGCTGCCCTTCGCTCAGGGCTGCAGGCCCAAGCCGAGCTCCCAGCCGGCCTGCACCTCGTGCTGTTCCCCAGCCCGCAGGGCATGACGGCGGGCGGGGAAGCCCTCGGCGATGGCTCTGGCCTTGGGCACCGCACTCCCCGGAGCCCTGGGCTCGGCACGGAGAGCGCCGCGCTGGGCCCTGTGCCCTGGCCAGCGCGCCACGCTCACCCATGCCACTCCCACCAGAGCTGGCACGGCTGCTGCCCCTGGGCAGGGCTGACACGCCCGGGGCGGGCGCAGACGTGCTCAGCGGCTCCTACTCGCCCTGTTGCCAACGCAAACATCGCCACGGTCCTTGCGAAAGGGGCGTCGCAGCCGCCCGGCTCTCACCAGAGCTGACGGCTCCCCGCCCAGGGCAGGCATCAGCCGGCGGCCACCGGCGCAGCATGGAACCCCGGCGTCCTGACCCCCGCGCCAGTCGGTGCCCTGGCCCTGCTCATGGCAGCACAGAGCAGGGACAAGGGCCCAGGGCTCGATGGGGCCTGTGGGCAGCCCGGCCCGGAGGCAACGTGGCCTGCAGCCAAGCCCACCCCGGCGTCAGGGCAGCCTGGAGCCAAGGCTCCAAAGAGCCTTCAGGGGTCAGCAAAAGCTCTGCCCCCGGTGAAACCTCATGCAGATGACTGAGTTACCCACTTGGCATGTAGCCGCTAACGTCACCTGATGGGCAGCACACCCTGCGCCCAGCTGCGGGGGGGCAGACGGGCCTGGGGGGTGCCGGGGACGGGGCACCTGGGGGCTGCTAGGAGAGCAGGTTGACACTGGGGCTTCTGTGGGTCTGGTGCAGCAGGGAGGGAGGTGGGCAGGATCAGGCCCCTCGGTTGCCCAGGGCAGGTGCCAGGAGGTGGGACAGCAAGCCAATGGCGGCTGCCTTCCCGCCGCGCCCGCTGGGCCGGGGGCCTGCGGCTCTCAGGGCCAGGGCCCCAGCTCCCCCCGGGCTGTGCCCCTGCCCGTCAGGCAGGGCTGGAGCCAGCGGCTGGGCCTGCCACTCCTGCGGGTGCAGCGCCATCCCCGCCTGGGCGGGGTGAGCCCTGCCATCAGACTGCCCGGCGGCTGCTGCAGCAGGCCCCAAGAGACCAGGCCCCCCAGCCAGATCCCGACCCTCGAGACACGCCGCGCCCCGCACGGGGAACACGGGGCCCTCGCAGCGGCCTGTTCTCCCGGGCACGGCCCCATTGTGCCCCAGGCAGCGAGGGATCGTGAGCGGGCGCCAGCCCCGCGGGCGGTGCCTGAGGATGGGCGTCCCGCCCGTGCGACCGGTGCTTTGGGATCATCACAACGGCAGGCGCGTAAACACACGTTTCACGGCCCCCAGGCACGGAGCCCGCCTTGCACCACGCGCTGCTGGGCAGTGACGAGCGGCCCCCGCCCCCGCCGTTATTCTGCGTCTCTCCATCACGGCCCCTCTCCCAACCGTGCAGCCCCAGGCGCTGGCTGGCCCAGCCAGGGTCTTGTCAGCCCCTCGCCCATCTCTGCGCCCCTCTGCACCCCCTGGGCCCTCTCTGAGCCGCGGGGCCCGCCCGGGACGCAGCCTCCCAGCCACGTACAGAAGGGCACGAGGGCGTTCGACAGACCTGCCCTGGCCCCTCGCCGGAGCCGGTGCCCTGAGCACCAGGCCCAGCATGGGGGTGAGCTGTCAGAGCACCCTGCAATGGGCAGGACCCCCCGGCTGCCCATTCACCCAGCGTGGTCAGGTCCCCCTGGAGAGCCGCCCTCGCCACTTGCCTAAATCACCTGGTGCCAGCTGCCAACCCTGCCGCTCCCTGCTCAGCCCAACGCCAGGCCCAGACTGCAGCCCCTGCTCTTAATCCCCGTCCTGCCCTCTGTATGCTCTGTGCCAGCCCCTGCCCCCTTTGTGCCAGTGCCTGCCCCCTTTGTGCCAGCATTTGCCCCTTCTCTGTGCCAGCCCCGCCCCCTTTGTGCCAGCCCCTGCCCGCTTCCCTGGGCCAGCGCCTGCCCCCATCCCTGTGCCACCCCTGCCCCTTCCCTGTGCCAGCCCTGCCCCCTTTGTGCCAGTGCCTGCCCCCTTTGTGCCAGTGCCTGCCCCCTTTGTGCCAGCCTTTGCCCCTTCTCTGTGCCAGCCCCTGCCCCTTCCCTGTGACAGCCCCGCCCCCTTGTACCAGCCCCTGCCGCTTCCCTGTGCCACCCCCACCCCCTTCTCTGTGCCAGCCCCTGCCCCCTTTGTACCAGCCCCTGCCGCTTCCCTGTGCCACCCCCACCCCCTTCTCTGTGCCAGCCCCGCCCCCTTGTGCCAGCCCCTGCCGCTTCCCTGTGCCACCCCCACCCCCTTCTCTGTGCCAGCCCCGCCCCCTTGTGCCAGCCCCTGCCGCTTCCCTGTGCCACCCCCACCCCCTTCTCTGTGCCAGCCCCGCCCCCTTTGTGCCAGCCCCTGCCCGCTTCCCTGGGCCAGCGCCTGCCCCCATCCTTGTGCCACCCCTGCCCCTTCCCTGTGCCAGCCCTGCCCCCTTTGTGCCAGCCTTTGCCCCTTCTCTGTGGCAGCCCCTGCCCCTTCCCTGTGACAGCCCCGCCCCCTTGTACCAGCCCCTGCCGCTTCCCTGTGCCACCCCCACCCCCTTCTCTGTGCCAGCCCCTGCCCCCTTTGTGCCAGCCCCTGCCCGCTTCCCTGAGCCAGCGCCTGCCCCCTTCCCTGTGCCACCCCTGCCCCCTTCTCTGTGCCTGCCCCTTCCCTGTGCCAGCCTCTGCCCCCTTCTCTGTGCCAGCCCCTGCCCCTTCCCTGTGCCAGCCCTGCCCCCTTTGTGCCAGCCCCTGCCCCCTTTGTGCCAGCCCCTGCCCCCTTCCCTGGGCCAGTGCCTGCCCTTCTCTGTGCCAGCGGCGATGCAGCCCCGTGCCGGCCGGCCGTGCGATGCCCACAGAGACGGCTTCATTGCTAAGCACGTTCGTCGCCTGGCTTCGCTGTGAGCCCTGCGAAGCCCCGCTAAGGAGCCGTGTGAATGTCTGCGCCCAGGGCCGGCAGAGCTGGCAGGGCCAGGCGGCAGCCCTGGGGGGCCTTGGCCAGCGAGCTGGAAGCCGAGCCCGGCAAACCCTGCAGAGCAGCTCCCCGTGTGCCGTCTGCTGCCCGGCCTGGCCCCGGCCCCTGCCCAGGGTGGAGCGGGCGAGCGAGAACCGTCCACAGCCGCTGACATGCCACAGCCTGGCCGGCTCGGCGGGCTCAGGAGCCAGGTCTTGGGCCGCGGCCGGCACGTACAGACCAGGCCCGCGGGTGGCCGATGCGCCGGGGCCGGGGGGTCCCTGAGCTGGACCCGCTCCCCGGGCTGCAGAGGCCGGTGAAAACCCCCCGGCGGCAGGGAAGGTCACAGCCGCATGGGGGCGGGGGGGTTCTGCCAATCCCAGAGTGGGGGAGTCCCAGCCCCGGAGCAGGGGAGCAAGAGCCAGTGGCTGCACCGAGCTCGCCCCCCCCACTCCCGCAGCTGCACCGAGCACTGCCCCCCCGGTCCCCCTCCCCCCCAGCCGCACCAAGCATGGCCCCCCCATCCCCCTTCCCCCCCGGCTGCACCGAGCACTGCCCCCCCACTCCCGCAGCTGCACCGAGCACTGCCCCCCCCGGTCCCCCTCCCCCCCAGCCGCACCAAGCATGGCCCCCCCATCCCCTTCCCCCCCGGCTGCACCGAGCACGGCCCCCCTGGCCCCCTCCCCCCCGGCTGCACCGAGCACTGCCTCCCCAGTCCCCCTCCCCCCCGGCCGCACCGAGCACGGCCCCCCTGGCCCCCTCCCCCCCGGCTGCACCGAGCACGGCCCCCCACTCCCGCAGCTGCACCGAGCACTGCCCCCCCCGGTCCCCCTCCCCCCCAGCCGCACCAAGCATGGCCCCCCCCGTCCCCCTTCCCCCCCGGCCGCACCGAGCACGCCCCCCCCACTCCCGCAGCCGCACCGAGCACTGACCCCCCGGTCCCCCTCCCCCCAGCCGCACCAAGCATGGCCCCCCCGGCCGCACCGAGCACGGCCCCCCTGGCCCCCTCCCCCCCGGCTGCACCGAGCACGGCCCCCCCACTCCCGCAGCTGCACCGAGCACTGACCCCCCGGTCCCCCTCCCCCCAGCCGCACCAAGCATGGCCCCCCCCATCCCCCTCCCCCCCCCAGCCGCACCGAGCACGGCCCCCCCGGTCCCCCTCCCCCCCAGCTGCACCGAGCACGGACCCCCCTTGCCCCCTCCCCTCCAGCCACACTGAGCACGCCCCCCCCCACTCCCGCAGCTGCACCGAGCACTGACCCCCCGGTCCCACTCCCCCCCAGCCGCACCAAGCATGGCCCCCCCCGTCCCCCTTCCCCCCCGGCTGCACGGAGCACGCCCCCCCCACTCCCGCAGCCGCACCGAGCACTGACCCCCCGGTCCCCCTCCCCCCAGCCGCACCAAGCATGGCCCCCCCGGTCCCCCTCCCCCCCAGCTGCACCGAGCACGGACCCCCCACTCCCGCAGCCGCACCGAGCACTGCCCCCCCGGCCCCCCTCCCCCGCAGCTGCACCGAGCACGGACCCCCCTGGCCCCCTCCCCTCCAGCCACACCGAGCACGCCCCCCCCCCAACTCCCGCAGCTGCACCGAGCACTGACCCCCCGGTCCCACTCCCCCCCAGCCGCACCAAGCATGGCCCCCCCCGTCCCCCTTCCCCCCCGGCTGCACCGAGCACTGCCTCCCCAGTCCCCCTCCCCCCCGGCCGCACCGAGCACGGCCCCCCGGTCCCCCTCCCCCCCGGCTGCACCGAGCACGGCCCCCCCACTCCCGCAGCTGCACCGAGCACTGACCCCCCGGTCCCCCTCCCCCCCAGCCGCACCAAGCATGGCCCCCCCCGTCCCCCTTCCCCCCCGGCTGCACCGAGCACGCCCCCCCCACTCCCGCAGCCACACCGAGCACTGACCCCCCGGTCCCCCTCCCCCCAGCCGCACCAAGCATGGCCCCCCCCATCCCCTTTCCCCCCCGGCTGCACCGAGTACGCCCCCCCCACTCCCGCAGCCGCACCGAGCACTGCCTCCCCAGTCCCCCTCCCCCCCGGCTGCACCGAGCACGGCCCCCCCCCGGTCCCCCTCCCCCCCAGCTGCACCGAGCACGGACCCCCCGGTCCCCCTCCCCCCCAGCCGCACCAAGCATGGCCCCCCCCATCCCCTTTCCCCCCCGGCTGCACCGAGCACTGCCTCCCCAGTCCCCCTCCCCCCCGGCCGCACCGAGCACTGACCCCCCGGTCCCCCTCCCCCCCAGCCGCACCAAGCATGGCCCCCCCATCCCCTTCCCCCCCCGGCTGCACCGAGCATGCCCCCCCCGACTCCCGCAGCTGCACCGAGCACTGACCCCCCGGTCCCCCTCCCCCCCAGCCGCACCAAGCATGGCCCCCCCCATCCCCTTTCCCCCCCGGCTGCACCAAGCACTGCCTCCCCAGTCCCCCTCCCCCCCGGCTGCACCGAGCACGGCCCCCCCCCGGTCCCCCTCCCCCCCAGCTGCACCGAGCACGGACCCCCCGGTCCCCCTCCCCCCCAGCCGCACCAAGCATGGCCCCCCCCATCCCCTTTCCCCCCCGGCTGCACCGACCACTGCCTCCCCCACTCCCGCAGCCGCACCGAGCACTGACCCCCCAGTCCCCCTCCCCCCAGCTGCACCAAGCATGGCCCCCCCCGTCCCCCTCCCCCCTCCGGCTGCACCGAGCACGCCCCCCCCCACTCCTGCAGCCGCACCGAGCACTGACCCCCCGGTCCCACTCCCCCCCAGCCGCACCAAGCATGGCCCCCCCCATCCCCCTTCCCCCCCGGCTGCACCAAGCACGCCTCCCCCCCCACTCCCGCAGCTGCACCGAGCACGGACCCCCCGGTCCCCCTCCCCCCCAGCCGCACCAAGCATGGCCCCCCCCCATCCCCTTTCCCCCCCGGCTGCACCGACCACTGCCTCCCCAGTCCCCCTCCCCCCCAGCTGCACCGAGCACGGACCCCCCGGTCCCCCTCCCCCCCAGCCGCACCAAGCATGGCCCCCCCCGTCCCCCTTCCCCCCCGGCTGCACTGAGCATGCCCCCCCCACTCCCGCAGCCACACCGAGCACTGATCCCCCCCCCAGCTGCACCGAGCACTGCCCCCCCAGTCCCCCTCCCCCGCAGCTGCACCGAGCACTGCCCGTCCTGGTCCCCCTCCCCCCCGGCCGCACCGAGCACGGACCCCCCTGGCCCCCTCCCCTCCGGCCACACCGAGCACGCCCCCCCCACTCCCGCAGCCGCACCGACCACGGACCCCCCTGGTCCCACTCCCCCCCCCCCCCCCCGGCTGCACCGAGCATGGGCCCCACCCCCCGGCTCCGCGGCTGCACCCAGGTCTTGGCTACGCCACAGAATTAGGTCACCCAGCCCCGCAGCGATCACAGCAGCCAGCGGCTCATGGCCGCCCTGGGCACCTTCTGCTCGCGGTACCAGGAGCGTCTCCCCCGACTGAAGGTGCCGGGAACTGACAGCTGGGGGCCCCGCCCGGCGCGGGGTTCACAGCTGGAGCCCCCTGCTCCCCACACTGGCAGCCCAAGGGCTCAGCCCAGGGCCGAGGAGAGGGGCTGCCCCTGTGAGCCCCGCACGGGGCGGCCAGCCAACGCACGGCGGACGCTGTGTTGCCCTGACTACATCCCCCGGGCGCGGCGCCTCTCGCGGGGGCGGCATTACGGGCTGATGCAGTGGGCGACTGACAGGGCCGAGGGCCCCCTGCCGTGGAGACCCCGAGAGCGCCGGGGCGAGGCGAGCAGCTGTACCGCGACCTAACGCTGCCCTGTGGCCTGGCCGGAGGCTCCTGGGCCGCAAGCAGCTCGGTAACATGGCAGCACGTGGTAGTAAACCAGCGTGTGATTTAGATATTAGCCAACCTCCGCGATTAGCCGCTCTGGAGGCTTTTAAGGATGTTATTAGCCAATCGTAGCTGATCAAATAATCATACTTGGCCAGTCATTTTACGGTGCGAATAATCGACGGCTATCGAAACGTGCGGTTTACGCAGGAATCGCTCACACTCTGGGAAATGAAACCCTGAATTCCCACGGCCAGGGCTCTTTGGAGGGACGCCGAGTCCGAGTAGCTCTGGGCTATTGAATTACATCCCATTGCTCGCTCCAGTCTGCCAGGTAAGCCAGAGCTTCCTGGAAACTTCCGAGCCTCCCCCGGATTGACCAGGCCTCCCGGCTTCCCATCGGCCCGTTTCATTCGCACGCTCCTGCTGCTGAAGGAGACTGGGCCCCAGGCTGATCCTGGAGACGCTCCCCAGGTCCCCTCCCTGCGGGGCGATAGTTCATCTTGCAGCACAGGCCTTCGGCCAGGTCCTCCCCACCGTACCAGGCTTCGACTGAGCCCCAGCTTCCCGAACATAACTCGCTTTCCTGTGCCAAAGGCTGCCCTGAAATCCCAGTGTATCGGGTCTGCCGTATTCCTTCCCTGAGAAAAGAACGGAGTTGTTCCAAGGGGAACAGGTGAGTCTGGCCCGGGCTGCCTTGGTAAGCCCAGCTGCATTACGGCCTCTTTCCCATGGACCTGCAGGAATTTCGTTCTGCTTTCCTCCCCCGTTGATTCTCAAGCCTTGTGTGCTCCCAAGGGCAGACTAACGGGTCTGTAATTGCCCGGGTCGCTTTGCGTCCCTTTCTTAAATACCTGCACGACATCAGCTGTTCTCCAGGCACATGGTCCTTTGTTCTCCAACCCTTTAGCTCTCACCTTGCAGGGGGGAAGGGCCCAGGCCATCACTTGCCAGGAAACAGGGTGTCGGCCATTCTCTGCGTCCAGACCCCTGCACACACCTGCCCTCTAGGGCTCTGCAATGGTCATACACCCTTATCCCACCACCTAGATACTTAAGATCTGCCTAGGGGAAACTGAGGCACCCCCACACTATTCAGAGGAAACATTTAGAACAGTCTCACTTTGTCACATCTCTCTCCTCTTCGAGATCGAACTGAGCGGGGTCACTTTAGCCAGTGACCCGGGGAAGTTCCAAGCCACCAACGTTCCCATGGATGCCCCAGCATCCATCCCATTCCTTGGTAGGAGTTACACCAGGCCCTTCCAGTTTCACGCCCTCCCTCAGGTCGGGGGTGGTTGATAGCACTCGCAGGCCGCATGTGGGAAGGTTTATGCGGCCCGTGCCCTTTTGCCAACCCAAAACCCCAGGGGGGTCAAACTGGGATTGGGTCTTCTCCCCAACAAGCTGGCCAAACACAGCCACTTAAACACAGGACTGTTTAACGTTCTTAACAGCTTTCACTCCATCTGAGACCTTCTCAAAGCTATCCTCACTGGATCTTTCAACAGGAAAGTCAGTGGATCCATTCACAACAGAAAATTTCTGGCCGTTAGGAACTGAAGCTTTCTTGATTAAATCACTTTCACACCCTTCAGTTGCAGTAAACTGCTTGCAAAGACTCCATGAGGATTCCTTTCCCTAGGGCTTTTCTATGCAACAATTCACCCCTCACAGAAATTCTGCTCTTACCCTCTTTAACGAGGGCTTGCTCTAGAGGAACACTTTCCTGAGCAACAACAGACTCTTTCTGGATCTCCCTTACATCCAGAATCACCTCTGGCCCATCCGGCGGATTCCTACACAATCCCCTTTTGGACAAACTGACAGACTTCCTAGAGAAAAGGTCAGAAGCATTCTCCTTCCCTTTGCCACACAAAAGTTCAGGAATCTTTTCCTTCTTGCTATAGGTTTCCACACCCTCAGTAGGTAACACAATCACATCACCTTCATGCTCTCCTTGTGCCCTGGCTAGGATCTCACCCTGATTAGACAGAGTTGCTACACCCTTTCCCAACAACAGACTAGCAACGGGCAAAGTACAAGCACCAGAATTGTCTGGTCTCTGGGATTTTACATAGACACTAACTGGATGCGACCTAGTTACAGGGCCATGCTCCCGAGCAGACACAAACTCAGGACTCTTCCCTTCCTGGGCTTTAGCTGAATCCAGAACCAACTCTGAGACAACTGCACGACCCTCGACCATCACAGGCTGAAAGGCCCCTTCTGTCTGCTCCATAGACAAAGAAGAGCTGGACACACTTTCTCCTTTCCCAGACACACAGCTTGGGATCTCATACCCCTTGTCCCAGCACACAGGGCTGGTCACAGACAACTGCTTGGAGATCAGGGTAGCTCCCTCCATAGGCAAGTCAATACCCCTGACAGACACAGGCACATTTCCTTCATTCAGACTTTCATAGAATCATAGAATATCAGGGTTGAAGGGACCTCAGGAGGTCATCTAGTCCGACCTCCTCCTCAAAGCAGGACCAAGCCCCAACTAAACCATCCCAGTCAGGGTTTTGTCAAGCCTGACCTTAAAAACTGCTAAGGAAGGAGATTCCAACACCTCCCTAGGTAACGCGTTTCAGTGCTTCACCACCCTCCTAGTGAAAAAGTTTTTCCTGATATCCAACCTAAACCTCCCCCACTGCAACTTGAGACCATTACTCCTTGTTCTGTCATCTGCTACCACTGAGAACAGTCTAGATCCATCCTCTTTGGAACCCCCTTTCAGGTAGTTGAAAGCAGCTATCAAATCCCCCCTCATTCTTCTCTTCCACAGACTAAACAATTCCAGTTCCCTCAGCCTCTCCTCAGAAGTCATGTGTTCCAGTCCCCTAATCATTTTTGTTGCCCTCCGCTGCACTCTTTCCAATTTTTCCACATCCTTCTTGTAGTGTGGGGCCCAAAACTGGACACAGTACTCCAGATGAGGCCTCACCAATGCCGAATAGAGGGAAACGATCATGTCCCTGAATCTGCTGGCAATGCTCCTACTAACGCAGCCCAATATGGTGTTAGCCTTCTTGGCAACAAGAGCACACGGTTGACTCATATCCAGCTTCTCGTCCACTGTAACCCTTAGGTCCTTTGCTGCAGAACTGCTGCCGAGCCATTTGGTCCCTAGTCTGTAGCGGTGCATGGGATTCTTCCATCCTAAGTGCAGGACTCTGCGCTTGTCCTTGTTGAACCTCATCAGATTTCTTTTGGCCCAATCCTCCAATTTGTCTAGGTCCCTCTGTATCCTATCCCTGCCCTCCAGCGTATCTACCTCTCCTCCCAGTTTAGTGTCATCCGTGAACTTGCTGAGGGTGCAATCCACACTATCCTCCAGATCATTTATGAAGATATTGAACAAAACCGGCCCCAGGACCGACCCTTGGGGCACTCCACTTGACACCGGCTGCCAACTAGACATGGAGCCATTGATCACTACCCGTTGAGCCCGACCATCTAGCCAGCTTTCTATCCACCTTATTGTCCATTCATCCAATCCACACTTTTTTAACTTGCTGGCAAGAATACTGTGGGAGACCGTGTCAAAAGCTTTGCTAATGTCCAGATATATCAGGTCCACTGCTTTCCCCTCATCCACAGAGCCAGTTATCTTGTCATAGAAGGCAATCAGGTTGGTCAGGCATGACTTGCCCTTGGTGAATCCATGTTGACTGTTCCTGATTCCCTTCCTCTCCTCCAAATGCTTTAAAATGGATTCCTTCCGAACCTGTTTGATGATTTTTCCAGGGACTGAGGTGAGGCTGACTGGCCTGTAGTTCCCAGGATCCTCCTTCTTCCCTTTTTTAAAGATGGGCACTACATTAGCCTTTTTCCAGTCGTACGGGACCTCCCCCGATCCCCATGAGTTTTCAAAGATAATGGCCAATGGCTCTGCAATCACATCCGCCAACTCCCTCAGCACCCTTGGATGCAACGCATCCGGCCCCATGGATTTGTGCTTGTCCAGCGTTTCTAAATAGTCCTTAACCTGTTTTTTCACCACTGAGGGCTGCTCACCTCTGTGACGAAGCGGGACTGTTCTTAATCTTTCCTCTGAATACTGTAGGGGTGCCTCAGTTTCCCCTATGCATTTCTTAAGTCTCTAGGTGGTGGGACAAGGGAGTGTAATTGTTGCAGAGCAAAGGGCCAGGATACATAAATGGCCGACACTCTGTCACCTGGCAACTGGTGGCCTGGGCCCTTCCGCCCTGCAAGGTGAGAGCTAAAGGGTTGGAGAACAAAGGGATCCGGTGACCTCCTGGCCCGGGAAAGGGACAAAGCCCAGAGGAGGAGGGGCTGGAGGGAGTTTCAGTTTGGGGCTGGCTGGGGATGAGGAGTGAAGTGCAGATATGGTTGTCTGGCTCACTGCCCCCGAAAATGGACCCAGCTGAGGGGTCCTGTTCTCTGCACCTGCAAGCTCTGTGTTAGACCATGTTCGTGTCGTCTAATAAACCTTCTGTGTTACTGGCTGGCTGAGAGTCCTGTCTGACTGCGAAGTTGGGGGGCAGGACCCTCTGGCTTTCCCAGGAGCCCCGCCTGGTCGTACTGGCTGTGGGAAGCGCACGGAGGGGCAGAGGATGCTGAATGCTCCGTGGTCAGACCCAGGAAGGTGGAAGCCGTGTGAGCTGTGTGTCCTGAAGACAGGCTGCTCCCAGAGAGGAGACTTCCCCAGAGTCCTGACTGGCTTCGTAGGGAGCAGTTCCAGAGCATCGCCCAGGGACTCTGTGACAAGTGGTGGCAGCGGTGGGATGTACTGCACCCCGTGGACGGTGCTTCCTGCAGTAAGTGACTGGGGAGCAGTAAAACGAAGGGGGATTGAGAGGACCAGGCATGCTGAAGGCTCAGAAAGAGACGGTTTCAGGGGGCGGTTAACCCCTGGGAGTGTGTGACCAGCGAGAAGGACTGTGCAGTAATGGGGTCCCCCTGGGGACTGCGATGAGCAGTCTCAGGGGCGGAGGAGCCTGCGGCTTGGCTCTGGGAGAGAGAAGGACTTTTGCAGTAACAGGGTTCCCCTGGGGATTGCAGCGAACGGTCCCAGGGGTGGAGGAGTCTGCAGCTCAACCCTGGCAGGGAGGTGGTGACCTCGAGAAGGGCTGGCACACTAGGGGTTCTCCCTGGAAACCGTGGGGAGCTGAGAGCACACAGGCCTGTGAGTCCACAACAACGTGGCAAGAGCGGAGTGATGGCCTGTCACCGTCTCCTTAAGAAGGGCACTGTAACCCTGTGCAGAAAGAGAGGGTTGAGCATTGGAAAGTTCACCAAAGCACAGTTAATCATGCAGCTGGAGGAGGATGACCGCTCTAAGGAACAGATTCCTGACCCCAAATGGGGCGATAGCAGGATCTGGGAGCAGCTGGAGCAGTAGCCAGGCATCCCCAAGACTCCTGTCCCTGACCAGACGAGGGTCTTCACGATCGGGTTCCCCATCCGGGGATCGGAGACGGACGGGATTGGAGCTGAGTCCGAGAGAGCAAGAGGACTGTGAGAGACAGTGAGAGCCCGAGAAAGAGCTGCAGCAGCATGAACTGGCGGTGGGGGAGCAGAGAGGCCTAGGGGAACCCCCAGGGGTGAGTGGGGATAGACCCCAGGGGGCCAGTTCCGCAGGGAACCTCGAGACTAAATTGCTGCCCCTGGTTAAGGAGGGGGGGATGTGGATGCCACCTCACTGCCTTTGAGCAGGCTGGAGATTTGAACCAGGAGGATCCTGCGGAAAAACCCCGGTGTCTAGCTCCCTTGCTGGGTCCCAAGGCCGTAGACTCCATCAGCCAGATGGGTGGGGAGGTGGACAGGCTCCCACTCCTGACCCCAACCTATATGTCTGTGTGGAGTTTCCTGGGGCCAGGCCCCTCGGACCTCCAGTGGGAGCAGAAGGTGATGGTCAATGGGGAGACATTCCTGGGGTGGCGAGATCCTGGGACAGAGTGAACTGTTGTCAGGCCCTGGGTGGTGCAGCCTCAGATGCCGAGGGGCTGTGTGAGCTGGGTGAGGGTCCCAGGGATGAAGCCCCTCGCCCTGCCTATGGCCCAGATCCCTGTGCAGACCCAGGAGGGGTTGGGCTGGCTGGCCGTTGGGGTTCTCCAGGATACCAGCTGTGAGACCCTGTTGTGGGGTGACTGTGTCTCTTTGGGACAGAATCCGGGCCCTTCTCCTGTAATGGCCAAGGGTTTGAATTTGAATCCAGGGAACCAATCGGTGGAGAGGGAAATGGTCAGTGAAAATGCAGATGACCTGGCTGGCAGGGGGGAAGAGCCGCTAGGCTCAGGCTACCTGCCTGCCTGTAACCAGACCCCTGGGGCTTGGTGGGACAGAGAAATGCTCCCCACCCCCTTGCACACTGGAGAGGGGGCTCAGGCTGGCTCTGATGCTGTGAGGAAAGCAGCGAGCTCGCTGCCTACCCCACTGGGACAGCAAGGGCAGCGCTGAGCACAGTGGGAGCTGAGACCCCAGCTGAGTGGGGGGAGACACAGGCAGGGCAGGGGATCTGTGGGGAGTGGCAAGGTGCTTGGTAAGGAAAGTCTGGCTGAGCCTAGGCAGCCTTGTGAGCTGATGGCTGTGTCTAGTCAGCAGGGTGGGAAGGCGAGGAGAGTGGAAGATGAGTGTCCCTGGACCTTACCTGTTAGCTGGGTGGAGAAGTGGGACAGTGAAGGAAAAGTGCCTGTGTCTGTCAGGGGTATTGACTTGCCTATGGAGGGAGCTACCCTGATCTCCAAGCAGTTGTCTGTGACCAGCCTTGTGTGCTGGGACAAGGGGAATGAGATCCCAAGCTGGGTGTCTGGTAAAGGAGAAAGTGTGTCCGGCTCTTCTTTGTCTGTGGAGCAGACAGAAGGGGCCTTTCAGCCTGTGATGGTTGAGGGTCATGCAGTTGTCTCAGAGCTGGTTCTGGATTCAGCTAAAGCCCAGGAAGGGAAGGTTTGTGTCTGCTTGGGAGAATGGCCCTGTAACTAGGTCACATCCAGTTAGTGTCTATGTAAAATCCCAGAGACCAGACAATTTGGGTGCTTGTATTTTGCCTGTTGCTAGTGTGTGGGTGGGAAAGGGTGTCGCAACTCTGTCTAATCAGGGTGAGATCCTAGCCAGGGCACAAGGAGAGCATGAAGGTGATGTGATTGTGCTACCTACTGAGGGTGTGGAAACCTGTAGCAAGAAGGAAAAGATTCCTGAACTTGTGCGTGGCAAAGGGAAGGAGAATGCTTCTGACCTTTTATCTAGGAAGTCTGTCAGTTTGTCCAAAAGGGGATTGTGTAGGAATTCGCCTGATGGGCCAGAGGTGATTCTGGATGTAAGGGAGACCCAGAAAGAGTCTGCTGTTGCTCAGGAAAGTGTTCCTCTAGAGCAAACCCCTAGGTGAAGAGGGTAAGAGCAGAATTTCTGTAAGGGGTGAATTGTTGCATAGAAAAGCCCCTCGGGAAAGGAATCCTCATGGAGTCTTTGCAAGCAGTTTACTGCAACTGAAGGGTGTGAAAGTGATTTAATCAAGAAAGTTTCAGTTCCTAACAGCCAGAAATTTTCTGTTGTGAATGGATCCACTGACTTTCCTGTTGAAAGATCCAGTGTGGGTAGCTTTGAGAAGGTCTCAGATGAAGTGGAAGCTGTTAAGAAAGTTAAACAGTCCTATAACCAAGTGGCTGTGTTTGGCCAGCTTGTTGGGGAGTCAAGGTTGTTGAGAAAGGACTGTCTCCATGCTAGTTCTGTAAGTGAACAGTATGTGGCCCAGGTCAAGATGGGGGCTCTTAACCAAGAGAGCCTGAATTGCAGCCCTCCAGACTGGAGCGCTGGGAGAAGACCCGATCCCAGTTTGATCCCCGGGGGTTTTGGGGTGGCCAAAGGGCACGGGCCGCATAAACCTTCCCACATGCAGCCTGCGAGTACTATCGACCACCCCCGTCCTAAGGGAGGGCGTGAAACTGGAAGGGCCTGGTGTAACTCCCACCAAGGAATGGGATGGATGCTGGGGCATCCATGGGAACGTTGGTGGCTTCGAACTTCCCCAGGTCACCGGCTAAAGTGACCCCACTCAGTTCAGTCTCAAAGGGGGGAGAGATGTGATGAAGCGGGACTGTTCTTAATGTTTCTTCTGAATAGTGTGGGGGTGCCTCAGTTTCCCCTATGCAGTTCTTAAGTATCTAGGGGGTGGGGTAAGGGGTATGATCATTGCAGAGCCCTAGAAGGCAGGTGTGTGCAGGGGTCTGGACACAGAGAATGGCCGAATGGCCGACACTCTGTTTCCTGGCAACTGATGGCCTGAGCCCTTCCCCCCTGCAAGGTGAGAGCTAAAGGGTTGGAGAACAAAGGAATCAGGTGCCCTTCTGGCCCGGGAAAGGGACAAAGCCCAGAGCAGGGTGGGTGGGAGAGAGTTTTAGTTTGGGGCTGGCTGGAGACATGGAGTGAAGGGCAGACGTGGTTATCTGGCTCACTGCCCCCCAAAATGGACCCAGCTGAGGGGTCCTGTTCTCTGCACCTACAAGCTCTGTTTAGACCGTGTTCCTGTCGTCTAATAAACCTTCTGTTTTACTGGCTGGCTGAGAGTCACGTCTGACTGTGAAGTTGGGGGGCAGGACCCTCTGGCTTCCCCAGGACCCCGCCTGGGCGGACTCGCTGTGGGAAGCGCACGGAGGAGCAGAGGAGGCTGAATGCTCCGAGGTCAGACCCAGGAAGGTGGAAGCTGTGTGAGCTGTGTGTCCTGAAGACAGGCTGCTCACAGAGAGGAGACTTCCCCAGAGTCCTGCCTGGCTTCATGGGGAGCAGTTCCAGAGCATCGCCCAGGGACTCCGTGACAACCTCCTCCCCATGCTGTGCTGTCCAGTGCAGCAGTCTGGGAGCTGACCTTGTCTGTGAAGACTGAGGCAAAGAAAGCATTGAGTACTTCAGCTTTTTCCACATCCTCTGTCACTAAGTTGCCTCCCCCATTCAATAAGGGTCCCACACTTTCCCTGATCTATATCTTGTTGCTAACATACCTGTAGAAACCCTTCTTGTTCCCCTTCACATCCTTTGCTAGCTGCAACTCCAATTGTGCCTTGGCCTTCCTGATTACACCCCTGCATGCTTGAGCAATATCTTTAGACTCCTCCCTAGTTATCTGTCCAAGTTTCCACTTCTTGTAAGGATTTCACTGTGAAGCCAAGCTGGTCGCCTGCCATATTTGCTATTCTTTCGACTCATCGGGATGGTTTGTTCCTGCGCCCTCAATAAGTCTTCTTTAAAAACAGCTATTGAAGCTAGACACGTTCAGACTGGAAATAAGGCGTGAATTTTTAACAGTGAGAGTAATCCTTCCTTGCCAAATCCAGATGGGCTGGTTTTCCCCAGGGTCTGCTCTAGGGTCATCTGCCTGTGTCATAGGGGAGGTCAGAGCAGATGATCACAAAGGTCAGTTCTGGCCCTGGAATCTAGAACCTGCTTTAATTGTATTCCCTGATTGCACTTGTCTCAGCCTCACAGTGTCCAGGATCGATGCCCAGCTAACTGGCCTGTAGTTGTCCGTTTCATCCCATTTACCCTGGTTAAACACTGGCACTGAGCGGTTTCTCCCCAGGGAGGCGGCTTTGTGTCCTTGATGAAAAGACAGGAGCCACCAGGGAATCTCTGCTGACGGGAGCAAGTTCCCAATATTTTCCAAAGTGCCCTGGAAAGGGTGAAGTGGAGCAGCCACTCTGACCCCCAGGGCAGAGCGGGGTGTCTAGAGTCATCAGAGAACCTACACTGCACCCACCCCGCAGGCCTGGGCTGGATCCTTCCCTACAGACTCTGGTCCAGGGTGCTGACAGGCTAGCGTTAAACATCCCCAGCAATGCGGCTCCCACACCTTCCCCCGGGGATGATCCCCAGCCAGAGCCATTGCCTTGCTGGTCACACCCTGTTCTCCCTACTGAGCCTGTCACAACCACAGCTAAGTAACACCCCCCATGCCCAAGTCACTGCCCAGCCCAGTTACCCACGTTTGGGTCTTTCTGTCTTTCCCTGCAAGACCCCTCCGTCCAGGCCAAGCTGGCTGGGCAGCTCCTTGGCTGGGGAGCATGGCATGAACACGGCAGAGTCTGCCGGGGGGGCGGGCGTGGGGCACCTCCCACCTGACAGCCTCCACATTTTCCATCACCTGATTATTCTCGTCCCAGCGGTGTGCTCACGCTGGGTGCCCGACGGGGCACACCTTGGCTGTGGATGGGCACCGCTTACTGGGAGGCACCATGCGTCTCTCCATAGCGAACCGAAGAACTCACTGCCCTAGCTCAGTCCCCAGCTGCCCCCAGAGAGCCTCCGAAGGGCAGGTGCTGGCCCTGCGGGAGGGGAACCCCACCTTGGGGGTGTTGTGCTCAGACTGGCGCAGCCTGGACCGTCAGCCAGCTGGCCTAGGCTGCCACTGCCTGGGAATGCGGGGCAGGGGCTGGGGGGGCAGAGTGGCTCTGGAATCGTCTCTTGGAGCCAGGGGGTGACAGTGGGTTTGTTCCCCCGTCTGTCAGTGACCGTCCATCTCTGCCTCTCCCCCAGCATCGCTTGCAGCCCACATGATGTGCAGCTCTGCTCCCTGCATGTGGGGCCAAGGATAGAGACAGCAGCACTGGCAGGGGGCCTGCAAAGTCCCCCCCTGCAGGCCCCCACCTGGTGTGACGAAGTGGGACTGTTCTTAATGTTTCCTCTGAATAGTGTGGGGGTGCCTCAAGTTTCCCCTATGGAGTTCTTGAGTGTCTCGGTGGTGGGGTAAGGGTATATGATCACTGCAGAGCCCTAGAGGGCAGGTGTGTGCAGGGGTCTGGACACAGAGAATGGCCGACACCCTGTTTGCTGGCAACTGATGGCCTGGGCCCTTCTCCCCTGCAAGGTGAGAGCTAAAGGGTTGGAGAACAAAGGAAGCAGGTGACCTCCTGGCCCGGGAAAGGGACAAAGCCCAGAGGAGGAGGGGCTGGGGGGAGTTTCAGTTTGGGTCTGGCAGGGGACATGGAGTGAAGGGCAGACATGGTTGTCTGGCTCCCTGCCCCCCAAAATGGACCCAGCTGAGGAGTCCTGTTCTCTGCACTTACAAGCTCTGTGTTAGACCGTGTTCCTGTCGTCTAATAAACCTTCTGTTTTACTGGCTGGCTGAGAGTCCCGTCTGACTGCGGAGTTGGGGGGTGGGACCCTCTGGCTTCTGCAGGACCCCGCCTGGGCGGACTCACTGGGGGAAGCGCACGGAGGGGCAGAGGAGGCTGAATGCTCTGAGGTCAGACCCAGGAAGGTGGAAGCTGTGTGAGCTGTGTGCCCTGCAGACAGGCTGCTCACAGAGAGGAGGAGGGTCCCCCAGAGTGCGGCCTGGCTTCATGGGGAGCAGTTCCAGAGCATCGCCCGGGGACTCCGTGACAGTGGGGAGTGGCAAGGTGCTGGGTAAGGAAAGTCTGGATGAGCCTAGGCAGCCTTGTGAGCTGATGGCTGTGTCTAGTCAGCAGGGTGGGAAGGCGAGGAGAGTGGAAGATGAGTGTCCCTGGACCTTACCTGTTAGCTGGGTGGAGAAGTGGGACAGGGAAGGAAACGTGCCTGTGTCTGTCAGGGGTATTGACTTGCCTATGGAGGGGGGTACCCTGATCTCCAAGCAGTTGTCTGTGACCAGCCTTGTGTGCTGGGACAAGGGGAATGAGATCCCAAGCTGTGTGTCTGGGAAAGGAGAAAGTGTGTCCGGCTCTTCTTTGTCTGTGGAGCAGACAGAAGGGGCCTTTCAGCCTGTGATGGTTGAGGGTGGTGCAGTTGTCTCAGAGCTGGTTCTGGATTCAGCTAAAGCCCAGGAAGGGAACGGTCCTAAATTTGCATCTGGTCCTAAATTTGCATCTGCTCGGGAGAATGGCCCTGTAACTAGGTCGCAACCAGTTAGTGTCTATGCAAAATCCCAGAGCCCAGACTATTCTGGTGCTTGTACTTTGTCTGTTGCTAGTGTGTGGTTGGGAAAGGGTGGAGCAACTCTGTTTAATCTGTGTGTATAAAAACATCTTCTGTATTTTCCACAGTATGCATCCGATGAAATGAGCTGTAGCTCACGGAAGCTTATGCTCAAATAAATTGGTTAGTCTCTAATGTGCCACAAGTCCTCCTTTTTCTTTCTGTCTAATCAAGGTGAGATCCTAGCCAGGGCACAAGGAGAGCATGAAAGTGATGTGATTGTGTTACCTACTGAGGGTGTGGAAACCTGTAGCAAGAAGGGAAAGATTCCTGAACTTGTGCGTGGCAAAGGGAAGGAGAATGCTTCTGACCTTTTATCTAGGAAGTCTGTGAGTTTGCCTGAAAGGGGCTTGTGTAGGAATCCGCCGGATGGGCCAGAGGTGATTCTGGATGTAAGGGAGACCCAGAAAGAGTCTGTTGTTGCTCAGGAAAGTGTTCCTCTAGAGCAAGCCCTCGTTAAAGAGGGTAAGAGCAGAATTTCTGTAAGGGGTGAATTGTTGCATAGAAAAGCCCCTCAGGAAAGGAATCCTCATGGAGTCTTTGCAAGCAGTTTACTGCAACTGAAGGGTGTGAAAGTGATTTAATCAAGAAAGTTTCAGTTCCTAACAGCCCGAAATTTTCTGTTGTGAATGGATCCACTGACTTTCCTGTTGAAATATCCAGTGAGGATAGCTTTGAGAAGGTCTCAGATGAAGTGAAAGCTGTTAAGAAAGTTAAACAGTCCTATAACCAAGTGGCTGTGTTTGGCCAGCTTGTTGGAGAGAAGACCCAATCCCAGTTTGACCCCCTGGGGTTTTGGGGGTGGCCAAAGGGCACGTGCCGCAGAGACCTTCCCACATGCAGCCTGCGAGTGCTATCGACCACTCACAACCTAAGGGAGGGCATGAAACTGGAAGGGCCTGGTGTAACTCCTACCAAGGAATGGGAGAGATGCTGGGGCATTCATGGGAATATTGGTGGCTTGGAACTTCCCCAGGTCACTGGCTAAAGTGATCCCACGCAGTTCGATCTTGAAGGAGGGAGAGATGTGACAAAGCAGGACTGTTCTTAATGTTTCCTCTAAATAGTGTGGGGGTGCCTCAGTTTCCCCTAGGCAGTTCTTAAGTATCTAGGGGGTGGGGTAAGGGTGTATGATCGTTGCAGAGCCCTAGAGGGCAGGTGTGTGCAGGGGTCTGGACACAGAGAATGGCCGACACCCTGTTTCCTGGCAACTGATGGCCTGGGCCCTTCCCCCCTGCAAGGTGAGAGCTAAAGGGTTGGAGAACAAAGGAATGAGGTGCCCTCCTGGCCCGGGAAAGGAACAAAGCCCAGGCGAGGAGGGTCTGGAGAGAGTTTCAGTTTGGGGCTGGCTGGGACATGGAGTGACGGGCAGACGTGGTTGTCTGGCTCCCTGCCCCCCAAAATGGACCGAGCTGAGGGGTCCTGTTCTCTGCACCTACAAGCTCTGTTTTAGACCATGTTCCTGTTGTCTAATAAACCTTCTGTGTTACTGGCTGGCTGAGAGTCCCGTCTGACTGCGGAGTTGGGGGGCAGGACCCTCTGGCTTCCCCAGGACCCCGCCTGGGCGGACTCGCTGTGGGAAGCGCACAGAGGGGCAGAGGATGCTGAATGCTCCGAGGTCAGACCCAGGAAGGTGGAGCCGGGGGAGCTGTGTGTCCTGCAGACAGGCTGCTCACAGAGAGGAGGAGGCTCCCCCAGAGTCCGGCCTGGCTTCGTAGGGAGCAGTTTGTCACAGAGTCCCCGGGCGATGCTCTGGAACGGCTCCCCACGAAGCCAGGCAGGACTCTGGGGAAGTCTCCTCTCCGTGAGCAGCCTGTCTGCAGGGTGGGGGATGGGGGGATGGGTGCTCAGTGACTGGAGCAGGCGGTGGGGACAGGACTGGGGGGTGGCAGTGGGGAGGCAGGGATGGGTGCTCGGTGCCTGGAATAGGCATGGGCGAATTGCCTGACACCGATGCTAGGAGCCTGGGTACAAACCAGGGGAACTGGAATTGCTCATTTATGAGCATAAATTCGATCTAGCTCATATTGCGGAAACCTGGCGGCTGAGCCACTCTGGAATGTTAAAATCAATGGTTATAACCTATTCTGGAAGAATTGAATGGGGAAAGGGGGATGCGGAGGGGCACCCTATGGCATTGGCTGTTTCTGAGTCACTGTGGTCTGGAATGCTTGCAGAGCGGTGTCTAACAGACAAATCACAAGGGGGTACTAGCTGGTGTCTGCTACAGACCACCGCATAAGAGCATAAGAACGGCCACACTGGGTCAGACCAAAGGTCCATCTAGCCCAGTGTCCTGTCTTCTGACAGTGGCCAGTGCCAGGGGCCCCAGAGGGAATGAACAGACCAGGGAATCATCAAATGATCCATCCCCTGTCGCCCATTCCCAGCTTCTGGCAAACAGAGGCTAGGGACACCATCCCTGCCCATCCTGGCTAATAGCCATCGATGGACCTCTCCTCCAGGAACTTCTCTAGTTCTTTTTGAACCCTGCTATTGCCTTGGCCTTCACAACATCCTCTGGCAAAGAGTTCCACAGGTTGACTGTGCGTTATGTGAAGAAATGTTTCCTTTGGTTTGTTTTAAACCTGCTGCCTATTCATTTCATTGGGTGACCCCTAGTTCTTGTGTTATGAGAAGGAGTAAATAACACTTCCTTATTTACTTTCTCCGCACCAGTCATGATTTTATAGACCTCAGTCATATCCCCCCTTAGTGGCCGCTTTTCCAAGGGGAAAAGTCCCAGTCTTATCAATCTCTCCTCAGACGGAAGCCGTTCCAGACCCCTCATCATTTTTTGTTGCCCTTTTCTAAACCTTTTCCAATTCCAATATATCTTTTTTGAGATGGGGCGACCAGATCTGCACGCAGTATTCAAGATGTGGGAGTACCATGGATTTCTATAGAGGCAGTGTGATATTTTCTGTCCCTTTCTTAATGATGCCCAACGTTCTGTTTGCTTTTTTGGCTGCTGCTGCCCATTGAGTGGATGTTTTCAGGGAACTCTCCACAATGACTCCGAGATCTCTTTCCTGAGTGGTGACAGCTAATTTAGACCCCATCACTTTGTACATATAGTTGGGATGATGTTTTCCAATGTGCATTACTTTGCATTTATCAACATTGAATTTCGTCAGCCATTTTGTTGCCCAGTCACCCAGTTTTGAGAGATCCTTTTTAGCTCTTCACAGTCTGCCTGAGAGTTAACTATCTTGAGTAATTTTGTATCATCTGCAAATTTTGCCACCTCACTGTTTGCCCCTTTTCCTAGATCATTTACGAATATGTTGAATAGGACTGGGCCCAGTACAGACCCCTGGGGGACACCACTATTTACCTCTCTCCATTCTGAAAACTGACCATTTATTCCTACCCTTTGTTTCCTGTCTTTAACCAGTTACCAATCCATGAGAGCACCTTCCCTCTTATCCCATGACACCCCACTAGGGAACCGCTGCTTTACGCACCTAACTACAATGTGTACAAATAAAAGCTGTGTGATCATGGGGGATGTCAGTTTGACTATGTGCCGGAGGGCTCATGCTGCCGCTACTAAAGCATCCCTGGAATTGCTCCACGTAATAGATGATAATTTCCTAGCTTGGAAAGCGTGGCAGCCAGCACGGAGGAATGCTGTACGAGACCTTGTTCTAAGAGACAGAGAGGAACTGATCACAGAACTGAAAAGCAATGGTAGCTTCGGTACAAGTGATCAAGACTCAATCACATTTGCAATGTGCATGAAGAACATGCTGGCCAGACAGGTAATGGAAAAGACCCGGGAAGCAGAAGAGGTAACTAAGCTCTGGAGGAAGCAACCCAGCCAGTCGAGCACTGGAAAGCCCAACCCCTTTTAACAGGGCAACAGGCCGTTCAAACTCATGATATGCTCAAGCAAATAAAGCAGGAAAGTAAGAAATTAGAGACAGCTGTAGAAAACCAGCAAAGCAAAAGGTACCGTCCCCCATCGCTCAGCAGGCTTCACCAGCTTTTACTGTACCTGAAGTGTGGGGACAGAAATGGAAACAGGTAGCCCTAGCTAAATTAAAAGCTGGGACATGGGACAATTGGAACGAATGCTGCAATGGGGACATGTGGAATGACCCAGCTGAATCATCCTCTATGGACCCATGGGCAGGGGCTACAGCTCTGCACCCGCCATCTTATGATGAGAACCATGTTATGGGCAAACCCTCCCCAAAACCTAGATCAATTCCAGTTAAAACAGGAGAAATGGGAGAAATTGGGAGAGAGACCCCTACCGAAGAACCTGACCCCAACACTCCGCATACACCCCAATTTACCCTTGATGCTACCCCACACGCTGAGGGTCCCCCGCCATTGAGGCTATGGAACGCAGTGGAAACTGCAACAAAAAGACTAACTGACAATTTAAGAGAACCATGGTCCCGTGGCAATTGCGCAGAAAGAGAAATAAATCACGCACCTAAGTATATAGAGAGGGAGAGATATCAGGCACCTAAAAGTACATACACATCTCACCCGCCTCGAGTGAGCAGCTTAACTGCCAGACGCGATGCTTTAAAAATTAACGAGCTAACTGCGCTAGCGGGAGCTGTCGGCCCCCCGCCTTCCGAGACATTCAATGAATTTATGGCGTGGCTCCATAAGTGTTCGCAGTTATTCAAAGCTGTGGGAATTGACATGTTACAGGAACCAATTCTGGTACAAACACCTTTGGGACCACTGAACTGTCATACCCTTGGCTTTGATGTTATGCAAATGGTTAAACGTGTGGTTCAAAAGAATTACAAGAATGCCAGGGAAAGCTCCGGCTAAGCTGGCTGACAGAATACAAACATATACTGAGTTAACAGCGGGGGTTACTAATCTTGAGGATTTGAAGCAACTTGTTTTGGAGGCAATGCCTTCTGGGGTGTGGGACTGGATGAATGCCTGGTGCGAGAACGGAGGTAGAGATATACCCTGGAATGAATGGATTGAAAAAGTGGAAACTGCAGTTAAACAACAGGAAGGAACTCCTGTCCATGAGTTGCGAACACAGTTAGGACAGTGGAAAACAGAGGGTCCTGGATACTCTCCCCGTGGCCGGGGTTGGAGAGGTCGCGGAATGAATAAAGGCAGAGGAGGAAATAGAGAGAGTGAATGGGTAACGTCTGGCGTTTTGAAACAGGAGAATTTAGATCTTAAGGGAGAGATTGAGAAGCTGCGGGCACAGTTGCAGGCATGTATGACTGGCAAGGAGTCTCGAAAGGAGGAAGATAAGACAGGGATGAAGGTAGCTCAAGCGACCGTCTTGGCATCTGGACTGAATGACCCAAATGTCACTAATTCAAAGGAATAGGACAGCCCTCCCTGTAACTCAGAATGCATTTCCACAACCCATGACAATAGACATCTGGGGACGCCCCCACTTAAGCATCCGAGTTGGGGATGGGCTTGTAGATTTTCTATTGGACACGGGGGCTGGAATTCCGAGAGTAAAAGATGAATTTAATGTATATCCAATTGGGGATTCCATTCGGATCCAGGGCATATCAGGAACTAAGCAAAGATATGATGTTAAAACCTGCCCTCTCCAGTTTGGTGTACATACCATTCAGGAGAAGGGTGCTATCACAGGGAGAGAAAACTTAATTGGGGCAGAAACTATCAAGCGACTGGGATTAATCCTAGATTTCCCAAATATGTGTACCAGGCAAAGTCTCACTGTAACGGAAGGTACAAATGACACTAACCTGATCCCTATGGGGCTTGCTACGCAGAGGGTAAAAGCAATAAAATCTAAACCACCTCCTCCTTCACCGAAAGGCTGGGAAGGTTGGTGGGCTGAGATTCAAGCCGTCTGGGCAGCGGACTCCCTAGATACGGGAACAATGCAGACCTCCATCACTTCAGAAGGGGATACACCCCCATACATAAAACAATACCCAGTCCCTCAGGAAGCAAAAGAATCTTTAAGACAAGTAATAGAAGAATTGGAAAACTGAGAATTAATTAGAAGGTGCTCAGCACCTAATGCGGCACCAATCTGGCCAGTTAAAAATCCTGATGGAACATGGAGATTAACTCTTGACTCTCGGGGGTTAAACAGAACTGCAAACGGGGAGCCCAAGTGGAGGCGGTAACCCCTGACACGAAGTGGTTCTCATACTCCACGTGGCAAATGGCTTTTGGAGTTTACCTCTAAACCCAGAGTCCCAATACAGAACACCTTTTGTGTTCCAGGGCGTACAATACTGTTGGAATGTTTTGCCTATGAGGCACTGTGACGCACCCACAGTATTTCATACTGTAGTGAGAAATATGCTAGAAAAGGAGGGATTATTACAAATGGGAAGAATAGTCCAGTATGTAGATGACATTTTAATAGTCGGTGAACAGAACAAGGACACGAAGCGTCAATGCAGCAGCTGCTGACTAGCTGCCAAGAAGAGGGCTTGAAACTTAACCCCTCTAAATCCCAGCTCAAACAGAGAGAAGTGCAATAGCCTGGAATTCGGCTCAGTACGGGGTGGGGGGAGATCTGTGGATAAGGAAAGGGTGAAGTGTATCGTTAACCTTCCTATGCTGGTGGATGCTAAATCTTTGCAGTCTTTCTTGGGACTCACTAACTTTTGCAGAGAATTTATGGTTGGTTATGCAGAGAAAGCAGGTCCTCTGTATGAAGTACTTAAAAGACCACAGTGGACTTGGACAGAGGAGGCAACTAACACATGGGAAAGCCTGAAAAAAGGGTAAATGGAAGCACCTACCTTAGCCGCCCCTAGTAACGAATTCCCCTTTGTTTTGTACCCCAGTATTAAGAATTTCTGTATTGTTAGCTTGCTTACACAGGATACTGGTGCTGGGGAAAGACCTGTGGCTTATTATAGCAGAGCACTAACAGCTGCAGAAAACAGACTGGGAATCTGTGAGCAAACTGCCCTAGCTGCATACTGGACACTGCAAAAAGCTCAGGCCATCATGGGAGCCAGCAAGGTGATTGTAAAGAGTCACCATGCACTGGGAAAATTACTCAGTCAGGAAAATCTGTCTAAAGGACATGTGAGAGTAGAGAAAGCCATTCAATGGGTCTTTGCTCTCATGTCCGAGAATGTGCAATTAGTCCCGCTAAAAGAACCTGAAATATCTGTATGGGGACTGACTGTAAACGGTGGAGAACATGTCTGTGAACCCCAGCAGGAATCCAAAACACACCCTATCTTTAAAGCAACCCCAATTGATCAGGTGATTGGGAAAACGATCTGGTTTTTGGACGGAAGGAAAGCGAGTCACTGGCTTTGCAGGGATTTGTTTAACTGGAGACCTGCAGACAGTTAACTCTTTCCAGTTGTCACAGAATGTGCGGGAGTCTGGGCCCTGCACCCTCTCTTCCTGTGACTCACCGTGACTCTCAGCCAGCCAGGAACACAGAAGGTTAATTAGATGACAGGAACATAGTTCCAAGCAGGGCTTGTAAGTACAACCAGGACCCCTCAGCCAGGTCCCTCTGGGGAGGCAAGGAACTTAGACCCCAGGCTTGGGGTTCCCTGTGTCCTCCCAGCCAGCCCAAAATAGAAACCAAAACCCCTCCAGCAGGCTCTCTCCCCTCCCGTCAGCTCCTCCCCCAGCCTTTGTCCAGTTTCCTGGGCCAAGGTGTCATCTGGCCCCAACCCCCTTTCTGGCTCAGGTTACAGGCTCATCCCCTGCTCTCCCATCCCCAATGCAGACAGTCCCAGTAAAACTAGACGACATTCCTGGTCAATCCACCTCGCTCCCTGCTGCGTCACACCCGTACAAATGGACTAAAGGAGGAACACAGTCTGCAGAAGTGTCAGCAGGTTTAGAAGTCTTAGCTAGAATGCAAAATAAACAAATAGAGATAATAATAGGAACTGATTCAGATTATGTGTACAAGAGAACCACTATCTATCTGCCATGGTGGAATAGTATAGGTTTTACAGGAACCAATGGATCCGAAATTAAACACAAACCTTTGTGGCAGCAAATGGAAAAATTGGCAGGGCAGTACCAGAGGATCCGGATGGTTAAAATAAAAGCCCATAGAGGAAAGGGTCCCTTCTCAGTGGGGAAATGAACAAACAGATACATTGGCTAAAGAAGCAGCCCTTATCTGAACATTGTGGGAGCCAACGCCTGTAGCCGTAACCACCTGGGCTCAGGCAAAGCCAAAACAAGATATTGAGGGAAACAACCAGAAAGAGCTTCAGCTTTTACAGGACCTGCAGGTAAAAGATGACATTATTCAGCAGTGGATAGGGGAACGTCCCTCACAGTGGCAGGGTGTCCCACTGAGAAAGGAGGAAAGGAGTACTTGTGGCACCTTAGAGACTAACCAATTTATTTGAGCATGAGCTTTCGTGAGCTACAGCTCACTTAATCGGATGCATACTGTGGAAACTGCAGAAGACATTATATACACAGAGACCATGAAACAATACCTCCTCCCACCCCACTCTCCTGCTGGTAATAGCTTATCTAAAGTGATCATCAAGTTGGGCCATTTCCAGCACAAATCCAGGTTTTCTCACCCTCCGCCCCCTAACACACAAACTCACTCTCCTGCTGGTAATAGCCTATCCAAAGTGACCACTCACTTTGGATAGGCTATTACCAGCAGGAGAGTGAGTTTGTGTGTGTGGTTTTTGGAGGGGGGTGAGGGGGTGAGAGAACCTGGATTTGTGCTGGAAATGGCCCACCTTGATTATCATACACATTGTGAAGAGAGTGGTCACTTTGGATGGGCTATTACCAGCAGGAGAGTGAGTTGTGTGTGTGTGTGGGGGGGGGGGGGCGGAGGGTGAGAAAACCTGGATTTGTGCTGGAAATGGCCCAACTTGATGATCACTTTAGATAAGCTATTACCAGCAGGAGAGTGGGGTGGGAGGAGGTATTGTTTCATGGTCTCTGTGTATATAATGTCTTCTGCAGTTTCCACAGTATGCATCCGATGAAGTGAGCTGTAGCTCACGAAAGCTCATGCTCAAATAAATTGGTTAGTCTCTAAGGTGCCACAAGTACTCCTTTTCTTTTTGCGAATACAGACTAACACGGCTGTTACTCTGAAACCTGAGAAAGGAGGGAGATCTGATTCTGGCAAAACCAGAAAACGAGTGGGTTTTAGTAACCCCTCCGCAAACGCAGTACCTCCTGTTCGGATGGGTCCATGGTTCAACTGTGGGAGGTCACCCGAAAGAGGAGGAGGCATTGGAAAAACTTTAAAAACGAGGATGGTGGCCAGGAATGAGAGAGGATTTAAACCTGCATGTCCATAGCTGTTTGACATGTGCTAAGCAAGACCCTGCTAGAAGGAAAAGACGTGGAGAGTTAATGCACCAAGTGTTCAAGGGACCCCTCCAGCGCTTACAGGTGGACTTTGTAGGGCCCTTGCCGATCCCCCCTAGGAAAAGCAGATTCTTGTTTGTGATTGTGGATAGCTTCAGTAAGTGGGTGGAAGCATTTCCAACTGGAAAAGAGACCAGCTGGGCTGCAGCAAAAATGTTAGTAACTGAAATTTCTCCAAGATGGGGGCTGCCACATAGTATTGATTCTGATAATGGCCCCGCTTTTCTTGGACAGATGTACCGAAGTATGGGTACCTGGGCCGGTATTCCCCTCCCATTACACATCCCCTACCTCCCTCAAGCTGGGGGGCAGGTGGAAAGGATGAATAAATCTCTAAAAATTGAACTGTCTAAAGTGTGTAATGAGCTAGGAGCGAATGGGGACATGGTACTCAAATGGGTTCTGATGCGAATCCGAAGCCGACCAAACCGCATAACAGGATTTAGCCCTTAGGAAATCCTTTTTGGAAGACCCCTGCCCGGCTGGGAACCCTTGCTGTACCCCCACCCCCGATGGGGAGACTCTGACAGCACTGGCAACCACCACCTGGATGAACAGCTTTAAATACCAGCTGGGCGCCATCCAGGGAGCAGCTGCAGCACAAGACGCTGCAGGACAGCAAAATGAAGGAGGCATTTGACGGAAACGGTGATGTCGAACAGTGGCCAACTGGAAGCCATGTTATGGTTCAAGGTGAACCTGCTCCCAAGAAAACATTCCCGAAAGGAGAATGGTCAGGCCCCTGGCCAATTAGAGATAAATTAGGGCCTTCCCTGTACTTGGTCCAAACCAAGGAACAACCTCAGTGGAAGCATGTCATGCCGTTGAAGCAATATAAGGGCTAAGCTGCATATGACGTGTTTGTGCTTATTTTACGGAAAACCATACAGAACAAGCGATTAAGGTAAGCACAATGGAAACCTTCCAGATGAACAATGGAAGTTTTACAAGCTTTAATCTTCGAGCCTCTTCTGCACCTCGCTTATTGCTGTACTTTGCTTGGGGTCCGTTAAAGCAATCTGAAGTGTCCAGGCCTTACCCCGTCAGACAATGGAGGGCAAAAGGACAATGTACATGGGGTATTGGAAATGTGATCACCATTTGGTGGAATGACAAAGGTACTTCAGTGTGGATACTGGAACAAGTTGGAAAATAGCCTTTGTGGATGTTGGGGCCAGGAATCTCTTGGGCCAGTAACACACCCACCATTCCTTTGGGAACAAGATTTCTGTTCCTGAATCCCTAAAGTGACCAAATGATTCTGGAATTATTGAAGCAGGATTACATTATCAAGGAGCAGCCCAATAAGAAACCAAAATGGGAGGAATAGAGATACCCCCAGTCTCACAACCATGCCAGGCTGATATCGCTGCTATTTTAAAAAAAAATAAAAGTAATTAACTACACACTTACCCGTGGGAGAGAGAGGCGAGTGTGGCTTTTTTTATTTTTGCAGGTTATGATGCCAATCTGGACGTGGATCTTGTTGGGTGTCCTGGTGGGGACCCACAGCGCAAAGGGATTGGTCGATGTGACAAAGATCAACACATTCGGTGACCAGAACCTTTTGGAAAGAAACAGTTAACAACGCCACAGGATGGGATGCAGTAAGGCAGGAGCACCCTACCGGAACTGTTTTAAAAGTAGTGTGTGAAACTGAAGGAAAGCACCAAAAGGAAAACATCCTCAGGGTGTCAACCTTCGCGATTTGGATGGCTTGGGGACATCATATATACTGATATAGCCATGTAATCATATCCACAGACTTCGTCTGTATGCTTTGGATATTTATCCTATCCTTGCAAAGTCCTCAGGTGACCAACAGGGCATCGCATGTCTTTTACCAATGCTGACACACACACACAAACCATGCACATCTATATCAGGTCTCGGGCCTAACATTCCCAGGCCCTAGATAAGGGACTAAAATTAATTGGATAATAAAATCTGTCTATCAGTCGTACGAGGGAAGGTGCAGACTGAACGACGGATGGGGCATGAGTGTATGGATGGTAAAATGGGATAACCACATGACAGTGTTTAGCCCACTAGGTTGTCCTCAGTCCATACATTATGCTTTTCCGGGACAATGGGTAAACATCCTCCCCTTAAAAAGACAAAAAGTGGGGGAATGTAATAAGATGAGGCCCTGAAACATAAACTCTTGTATCAGAGGCCCAGTCTGAGGCCTGAAGCCTGAACCAAAGTACTTCCAGGCATTGCTAAGCAAAGGCTGGGGTGTGAGCCAGAGGCAGGCCCCACTCACAGACATTGGCAAGAAGAGGGTGGCTAGAAGCAGGTGCATCCACACATAAATGCCAATAAGAGGAACTTGGGCCAAGATGGCATCAGACTACTCCACAGAGATAACAAGGAACAGGCAGGTGCATCGTAAAGACAGGGTCAAAAGGACAGCGTTGTTAGGGAAAAAGGGTTTCCCTCCCGTCTAGGGTTGGGAGGGTAGCCTTCCCTGGACTTCTGTATTAGCCAAACAAACACAGAGTCAGGACTCTTAGATAAAATGAGGCACTTTAATGCTAGCAAGTACGACAGCTGAAGGGCTCACCAATTCCTACACAGAGGAATACGGCGAAGCCCAGAACAAAGAACAAGGTAGAGCTTTTATAGCTTGGTTCAACATACTTTGTGATATCTCTTCTAGTTCAAACCGGTCAGCCCCTGTTGGTCTGAGTCCTGAGGTATGAACATGGAGGCCTCTCTGTATAAGGAATTCTTTCCCCAAACGGGGAGTACAGGTTACACATAGTTCAAATTCTTTCTACCCATAAACATAGGGAAAGGACAGATAAGCACAGAAAAAAGACAGAAGCCTAGCTGTACATGACTATAGGGTTGTTTTCTGGTTCTTTTCTTTATCAGTGTCATGGATAGATTTGTTTGAACCAACATGTAACAGGGGAGAAGCAGCACCCTGGCGAGTCCAGGGGCTGCGCCCCAGTGCGTCAGGAGGGATGAGTAACCTGTTCTGCACCTGTAGAAGACTAGGTCTGGAAGGGCACATCGTCGTCCAGCCGAGGGGGCAGTGGAGTGTCCCGCCCCTGACTGAGCTGTGTCCATTGCAGGGGGCACATATTCGTAGTACGTCCTGTAGAGTCTACAGGGAGCTATCACTGGGCTTCATTGGACAATAAACCGGGCCGGGGCCTTCGTACATTACCAGAGTCTGTGGTCATTGGGGGTTCTCTCGGGGTCTGCTGTGCCAGCCTTCTGCGCAGAGCTGGGGCAGCACGCAGGGAGAACACACACGCACGCAGCCGACCGTTATCATCACCGAACACGAGCAGAGCACCGCACCGGTAGCTACCGACAACACCCTCTGCCCTCCTCCCTCCCCCACATGCCCTGCCCTCCCCCCTCGCCCACCTCCTGCCCTCCTCCCTCCCCCACATGCCCTGCTCTCCTCCTTCCCCCACGCCCCCTACACACCTCCCTCCCCCACACCCCGGCCCTCCTCCCTCCCCCACATGCCCTGCCCTCCTCCCTCCCCCACACCCCCTACACACCTCCCTCCCCCACACGCCCTACACACCTCCCTCCCCCACACCCCGGCCCTCCTCCCTCCCCCACACGCCCTACACACCTCCCTCCCCCACACCCCCTACACACCTCCCTCCCCCACACCCCGGCCCTCCTCCCTCCCCCACATGCCCTGCCCTCCCCCCTCGCCCACCTCCTGCCCTCCTCCCTCCCCCACACCCCCTACACACCTCCCTCCCCCACACCCCGGCCCTCCTCCCTCCCCCACACGCCCTACACACCTCCCTCCCCCACACCCCCTACACACCTCCCTCCCCCACACCCCGGCCCTCCTCCCTCCCCCACACGCCCTACACACCTCCCTCCCCCACACCCCCTACACACCTCCCTCCCCCACACCCCGGCCCTCCTCCCTCCCCCACATGCCCTGCCCTCCCCCCTCGCCCACCTCCTGCCCTCCTCCCTCCCCCACACCCCCTACACACCTCCCTCCCCCACACCCCCTACACTCCTCCCTCCCCCACATGCCCTGCTCTCCTCCCTCCCCCACACCCCCTACACTCCTCCCTCCCCCACATGCCCTGCTCTCCTCCTTCCCCCACACCCCCTACACTCCTCCCTCCCCCACATGCCCTGCCCTCCCCCCTCGCCCACCTCCTGCCCTCCTCCCTCCCCCACACCCCCTACACTCCTCCCTCCCCCACATGCCCTGCCCTCCTCCCTCCCCCACACCCCCTACACACCTCCCTCCCCCACATGCCCGGCCCTCCTCCCTCCCCCACGCCCCTGCCCTCCTCCCTCCCCCCGTGCCCGCTGCACACCCCCTTGGCGCTATGCTTCGCTGGGAAGCTGGGTGGGCCAGCGGCTGTCCGGCTGTGGCAGCCAGCGAGGCAGAGGAAGAGCGGCGATGGGGCCGGACGGAGCGAGGCTGCGCCCCTGGCTGGGTTGGCAGGGGGCACTGAGGCCTGCTCGCCGCAGGGAAGCGCTCACAGCCCGGCGGGGAGCGGGGGGCCACCTGGGTCAGCTGCTGCGGGTCCCTGGCCCGCGAGGGGGCCCTGGGGTTTGGCTGGGTCACCAGGGAAGTGTTGAAGCTGCGCTCCCCGGGGCTGGGCGGGCCAGCAGACCCCATCCACGTGTGCCCCTCACTCGTCCCCGGAGATGCCCCGCGGGGCAGCTGGGGCCGAGCTGGGGACTGCCCCCGGGGAGGTGGGGAGATCGCCGAGACGCCGGGCTTGGGGCCGGGGAAGCAGCCCAGGTGTGCCAGGTGCAGAGGGGCGTTTGGTGCCGGCAGCAGGAGGCCCCTGGGCTGGGCTGGCTGGGGGGCGGGGGAGCAGGGGAAGCTGTGTGCCTCGCTAGCAATGGGGCTGGGCCGGTGTGTCATCCCCAGGGGCGGGGAAGGGAAGGGTTTAACGCCGGCTCCCGGCCCAGGGCTCAGCCCGGCGCAGCGGCAGGACGGAGAGCACCTGCCAGCGTCTCAGCGGCCCAGCCCAGCCCCGCAGGTAGGACAGAGCCGGGCCGGGGGAGGAGGGCACCAGGCTCCCTGGGCAGCTGCAGCCCCGGGGCATTTGTGTCGCAGTCGGAGCCTGGCTGCTGCCTCTGGCAGGGCTGCACCGGGGAGCCACAGACGCCTGGGGCTGGCTCCTGCCGGGCCAAATGCTCAGGAGGAACCAGCTGGGGCAGTGCTGGGGGCTGACCCCAAAGGGGCCTGAGGTGGACACTCCTAGGCCATGGGTCTGGAAGGGCCCTGGGGGGTCCTCACGTCCCGCCCTGTTATCGCTGGCAGCCCCGTCATTTCACCCTGCTCCAACACCTCTCATCGGCCCCGCAACCCGGGGGAGACCTCAGGCCTGGGGCAGAGGGAGGCGGTGTAGCCATGGCTGTATGAAACGCTCAGCAAAACCCTGTAAAACAACGGACGTCTGGGCAGTGGGGCTCAGACCCACAGGCAGGGTCCGGACCGGGGCAGCTGGGGCTCAGACCCACAGGCAGGGTCCGGACCGGGGCAGCTGGGGCTCAGACCCACAGGCAGGGTCCGGACCGGGGCAGCTGGGGCTCAGACCCACAGGCAGGGTCCGGACCGGGGCAGCTGGGGCTCAGACCCACAGGCAGGGTCCGGACCGGGGCAGCTGGGGCTCAGACCCACAGGCAGGGTCCGGACCGGGGCAGCTGGGGCTCAGATCCACAGGCAGGGTCCGGACCGGGGCAGCTGAGCCTCAGACCCACAGGCAGGGTCCGATCCAGGGAGCCGGGGCTCAGAGCCGGAGGGCAGGCTCCAGGGGACAGTGAAGAGGCTAGAGACGTGCGTGTCCATGAGGTCCCAGGGTCCCCCATGCTCTTGGGAGGTCAGGCAGGTGCTTTGCATTTCCCCATAGGGAACAGGCCCAGCTGCTTAGCACGGCTGGCTGAACGTGTAACTCCTGTGCCCAGGCTGCTCCTCTCCCGCTGACGGGGTCACGGGCCTGCTGCTGTTCCCTTAGCAGCGAACTTTGCCACCAGCTGCTCCCGCCAACAGACCTGGGGCCACATACTGCTCCTACTGACTGCCCCGTGCCCCTGCTGCTCGCTCCCCCGTGCGCCTGCTCCCCCCTTCCCTGTGCCCCTGCTGCTCGCTCCCTCCCGCCCCGTGCCCCGGCTGCTCGCTCCACTGTGCCCCGTGCGCCTGCTGCTCGCTCCCCCGTGCGCCTGCTGCTCGCGCCACTGTGCCCCGTGCACCTGCTGCTCGCTCCCCCGTGCTCCTGCTGCTCGCTCCCCCATGTCCCGTGCCCCTACTCCCCCCTTCCCTGTGCCCCTGCTGCTCGCTCCCTCCTGCCCCGTGCGCCTGCTGCTTGCTCCCCTGTGCGCCTGCTGCTCGCTCCCTCCTGCCCCGTGCGCCTGCTGCTCGCTCCCTCCTCCCCCGTGCGCCTGCTGCTCGCTGCCCCGTGCGCCTGCTGCTCGCTGCCCCGTGCGCCTGCTGCTCGCTCCCCCGTGCTCCTGCTGCTCGCTCCCCCGTGTCCCGTGCCCCTACTCCCCCCTTCCCTGTGCCCCTGCTGCTCGCTCCCTCCTCCCCCGTGCGCCTGCTGCTCGCTCCCCCGTGCACCTGCTGCTCGCTCCCTCCTGCCCCGTGCGCCTGCTGCTCACTCCCCCGTGCCCCTGCTGCTCGCTCCCTCCTGCCCCGTGCGCCTGCTGCTTGCTCCCCTGTGCGCCTGCTGCTAGCTCCCCCGTGTCCCGTGCCCCTACTCCCCCCTTCCCTGTGCCCCTGCTGCTCGCTCCCTCCCGCCCCGTGCGCCTGCTGCTCGCTCCCTCCCGCCCCGTGCGCCTGCTGCTCGCTCCCCCGTGTCCCGTGCCCCTACTCCCCCCTTCCCTGTGCCCCTGCTGCTCGCTCCCTCCTGCCCCGTGCGCCTGCTGCTTGCTCCCCTGTGCGCCTGCTGCTCGCTCCCCCATGCCCCATGCCCCTGCTGCTCGCTCCCCCGTGCCCCTGCTCCCCACTTCCCTCTGCCCCTGCTGCTCATTCCCTCCCGCCCTGTGCGCCTGCTGCTCACCCGCCCCCCATGCCCCTGCTGCTTTCTCTCCGGTGCCCCTGCTGCTCGCTCCCCCCCCACCCTGTGTGCCTGCTGCTCGCTCCCCCATGAGGTGGCAAAGTTTGCAGCTGCTACTAAATTTCTCAAGATAGTTAAGACCAAAACAGACTGTGAAGAACTTCAAAAAGATCTCACAAAACTAAGTGATTGGGCAATAAATGGCAAATGAAATTTAATGTGGATAAATGTAGAGTAATGCACACTGGAAAAAATAACCCCAACTATACATACAATATGATGGGGGCTAATTTAGCGACAACTAATCAGGAGAAAGATCTTGGAGTCATTGTGGATAGTTCTCTGAAGATGTCCACGCAGTGTGCAGCAGAGTCAAAAAAGCAAACGGGATGTTAGGAATCATTAAAAAAGGGATAGAGAATGAGACGGAGAATATCTTATTGCCCTTATATAAATCCATGGTACGCCCACCTTGAATACTGCGTACAGATGTGGTCCCCTCGTCTCAAAAAAGATATACTGGCATTAGAAAAGGTTCAGAGAAGGGCAACTAAAATGATGAGGGGTTTGGAACGGGTCCCATATGAGGAGAGATTAAAGAGGCCAGGACTTTTCAGCTTGGAAAAGAGGAGACTAAGGGGGGATATGAAAGAGGTCTATAAAACCATGAGTGGTGCGGAGAAAGTGAAAAAGGAAAAGTTATTTACTTGTTCCTATAATATAAGAACTAGGAGCCACCAAATGAAATTAATAGGTGTTAGGGGGCTTATTCCCTCACCCACTTACCACTGCTACCCTGGGGCTCTAGCAGAGCATTAAAGTGCCTGGTGTTCTGTTGGGGTAGCGGCTGCCAGAGCCCTGAGCCCTTTAAATCCCTGCCTGAGCCCTGCTGCCCGAACCCTGGAGTAGCAGCGCCTGGGCTCCATCGGGGATTTAAAGGGCCCCGGGGCTCCAGCTGCCACTACCGCCCTGGCCCTTTAAATGCCCGCCGGAGCCCCACCGCCGCCACCCCAGGGCTTCGGCAGCAGGGCTCCGGCAGGGATTTAAAGGGCCCTGGGCAGTAGCGATGGCTGGAGTTCCGGGGCCTTTTAAATCCCCGCCAGAGCCCCCCCACCCCTACCTCAGGGGTCCAGCAGCAGGGCTCAGGCGGGGATTTAAAGGGCCCCGGGGCAGTAGCAGCGGCTGGAGCTCCGGGGCCCTTTAAATCCCCGCCACAGCCCTGCCACCGCTACCCCAGGGCTTTAAATTGCCCTCTGGGAAAGCCGGTCCTGGTAGCGCACCGGCTTTACCAGTACGCTGTACCAGGCCTACCGGCGTACTTTCACCTCTGCTGCTTAGCCAGAGGCCTTAGCCTGAGAACAGGGGCTCAGACTGTCACAGGGAGAGAAGGCCCTGACACCAGCAGACAGTGATTTTGATTCTTTCATTTATACCTCTATAACTCGCTAAGTGATAAGAAAACACCTAAATCCTTAGAGTATAGGCCTTTACAGACAGGCCTGAATATCTCTATCCTAACAATAGGCAGCAGGTTTAAAACAAACAAAAGGAAGTTCTCCTTCACTCAGCGCACAGTCAACCTGTGGAACTCCTTGCTGAGGAGGTTGTGAAGGCTAGGACTATAACAGGGTTTAAAAGAGAACTGGATAAATTCATGGAGGTTAAGTCCATTAATGGCTATTAGCCAGGATGGGTAAGGAATGGTGTCCCTAGCCTCTGTTTGTCAGAGGGTGGAGATGGATGGCAGGAGAGAGATCACTAGATCATTCCCTGTTAGGTTCACTCCCTCCGGGGCACCTGGCATTGGCCACTGTCGGTAGACAGGACGCTGGGCTGGACGGACCTTTGGTCTGACCCCGTCTGGCCGTTCTTATGTGCCCTGTGCCCCTGCTGCTCGCTCCCCCTCTGCCTGGACCCCCGTACTTATTTTTCTAGTGGAGCTGACTGAAAAATGTCTCTCCAAACAGAATGCCAGCGGGCTGCCCGCTGGCTGGCCTGTGTGCGCGCTGTCGCCGGGCGCTGTGCAGGGAGCGGGTGCCACAGACCCCGACGGTACTACCCCCCCGGTTAAGTGCTGAAAGCTGGAATGGTGTCTGAGTAACCGCCGCCCCGAGCCTGTGCTTGGAGCTCTGCCGCTGTCACTCTTACCAGCCGGCTCAGTCGGCAGCCCGCGCGGTTACTCATAACGATAGACCCCGGGCACGGTTTAGTGACAAAGGCACCCAGCCAGGTTTGTTGTCCCCTGGGCACAGTCCCAGCGGCCTCACACTGACACACGGGTGCTTAGCAGCAAGGAGTGGCTCAGTCAGCAGCGGGAATTTCTGCATTCCTGTTCATTGCTCTGTTAAACCATTGTCTCTTGCACCCGACTGGGATGTGTCTGTACTCACGGGAATAGCTTTATGGAAAGATCTGGTGCCTAGATATTGGCCAACTTCATGTACTGGGCAGTGAACTTGTGAGCGTCTGCTTTAATCCATGGCCTGACTTTGGGTCACAGCCTCTGGTTCGGCCTCAGGTCTTGCACCAGGCCCAGGGCACCAGACTCTCTCTCCCTACTACACCTCTGTGGATGTGTCAGGGTGCGAGCTCCCCCCAGCAGGGACCAGCCCTGGCTGCGAGCTCCCCCCCAGCAGGGACCAGCCCTGGCTGCGAGCTCCCCCCCAGCAGGGACCAGCCCTGGCTGCGAGCTCCCCCCCAGCAGGGACCAGCCCTGGCTCTGAGCTCCCCCCAGCAGGGACCAGCCCTGGCTCTGAGCTCCCCCCCAGCAGGGACCAGCCCTGGCTGCGAGCTCCCCCCCAGCAGGGACCAGCCTTGGCTGCGAGCTCCCCCCCAGCAGGGACCAGCCCTGGCTGCGAGCTCCCCCCCAGCAGGGACCAACCCTGGCTGCGAGCTCCCCCCCAGCAGGGACCAGCCCTGGCTGCGAGCTCCCCCCCAGCAGGGACCAGCCCTGGCTGCGAGCTCCCCCCCAGCAGGGACCAGCCCTGGCTGCGAGCTCCCCCCCAGCAGGGACCAGCCCTGGCTGCGAGCTCCCCCCCAGCAGGGACCAGCCCTGGCTGCGAGCTCCCCCCCAGCAGGGACCAGCCCTGGCTGCGAGCTCCCCCCCAGCAGGGACCAGCCCTGGCTGCGAGCTCCCCCCCAGCAGGGACCAGCCCTGGCTGCGAGCTCCCCCCCAGCAGGGACCAGCCCTGGCTGCGAGCTCCCCCCCAGCAGGGACCAGCCCTGGCTGCGAGCTCCCCCCCAGCAGGGACCAGCCCTGGCTGCGAGCTCCCCCCCAGCAGAGACCAGCCCTGGCTGCGAGCTCCCCCCAGCAGGGACCAGCCCTGGCTGCGAGCTCCCCCCCAGCAGGGACCAGCCCTGGCTGCGAGCTCCCCCCCAGCAGGGACCAGCCCTGGCTGCGAGCTCCCCCCCAGCAGGGACCAGCCCTGGCTGCGAGCTCCCCCACAGCAGGGACCAGCCCTGGCTGCGACCTCCCCCTGCCCCCCAGCAGGGACCAGCCCTGGCTGCGAGCTCCCCCCCCAGCAGTTGCACAGACTGTGTGAAGCTGGGAGGCGGGGGGAGGGGGGTGCTGTCCCAGGCTGAAGGGCCCTTTCCCATGTGACAGCACCCAGCCCAGTCTGTTGTTCCCTACTGGGGTGTCCCGTCTGCTCCGGACTCTGCCACACCCCCATCCATGTGTGACCCTGCACAGACCATGGGGCCGCAGGTCAGGGCAGGAGCCTGAGATTAGCACATCACCAGGCACAGCCAGCCAGGGGTCAGGACCCACGAGAAACACGCCTCACCCCTCCCCCACCCAGCATCACCCCCTTCTCTGAGCTCCCCCCACCTCACAGCTCCCCTGCCCCTCCCCAATCCAGCATCAGCCCCCCTCTGCTAAGCTCCCTGCCCCCCACCCCTTCTCATGAATGGGCTTACATTGCAGCAAGGGCGGGTTAGGTTGGACAATGGAGCCCTGGAACAAATTGCCCGGGGGGTTGTGGAGTCTCCGTCCTTGGGGATTTTTAAGAGCAGGTTGGACAGACCCCTGTCGGGGATGGGCTCGATAGTGCTTCGTCCTGCCACGAGTGCAGGGCCTGGACTAGAGACCTCTCGAGGCCCTGCCAGTCCTACGGTTCTACGGTTCTCTCTGGCAGCAGCCCCAGGTGCTCTCGGCGTTACAGGGGCAGGGCCGTGGCGGGTGCTGCACTGGCCGCCACGGTAGATCCCCCAACGGGCCCGTCTGGCCTGGACCTGGGAAGAGTCCAGGCCCACATGCACCCCTGTCCCGAGCCATGCACCTGAGGGAGTGGCAGGTGCCGGCAGCCTTTGAAGCCCAGCCAGGAAATTCCCTCATGTCCTAGGAAAAGTCAATTATTAAAAGTTTCCACAGGCCAACGCCCTTCGAGTGCCCTGAGAAGCATCCGCCCCCAGCCAGCTCCTCCCTATTACCCCACCCCATCGCCTGGGACTGGGCACGCAGCCTGAACCCACACACCGTTCCCAGCCCTCGCTGCTGGGCCCTGGGTGCCCTGCCAGGACTAGCCAGGTCCCTCTGCAGCAAAAGGCCGGGGCTGGAGTAACTGGAAGCTGCCTGCCCTGCCCCACTCCTGCCCTGACCCCCCACAGTGCCCCCTGCTGGGAGCTCCCCCCTGCCCATGCTCCTGCCCTGACCCCCCACAGCGCCCCCTGCTGGGAGCTCCCCCCTGCCCATGCTCCTGCCCTGACCCCCCACAGCACCCCCTCCCGGGACTAGCTGGGGAATCCCTGCAGACAGGTCCCTCTGCAGGGAGAGGCCAGGGCTGGAGTAACCAGGAGCTGCCCCTCTGCCCCGCTCCCCACAGCGCCCCCTGCTGGGAGCCCCCCCCCTCCACCCACACTGTTGCCCCGCTCCCCACAGCGCCCCCTGCTGGGTTCTGAGGTCTCACACTGTCACTGCCTGACCCCACCTCTCTGTGTGGTCAGAACTTTGGCTAGGAGCAGGGGGCTGGGTTAGCTCACAGAAGCCCCCGGACCCCAACCTGCAGGAAGAGCCCGTCGCTGGTCCTGCCCCCGAGCAGCCCCTGGCAAAGCCCCCCCGGCCCAGCACGGCCCTCGTGGCATCCAGCCCTGGTGACTGGGGCGGGCGCCGTGCAGAGGCAGCGTGGTCCCCAGCCCAGAGCTGGCAGGCCAGGTGCGCATCGAGCCTGGTCCTGGGTCCGGCAGAGGAAGCTTCAAGTCTTTTAAGCCGCAGTCCATGGGGCAGAGGGAGGCCCCTGACCAATTCCAAGCCTGCCCCCCTCCCTGCCCAGCCTTTGTCCCATCCCTGCCTGGGGTCGGGCAGAGGCCGAGCCACACAGGGGAGCTGGCCTCACACCGAGATGGCACGCTGGGCTGGTGACACGGCGTGCTGCGACAGGCCTAGGGCTCCCGGGGCTCGTTCATGGCCTCGTGCCACTCGCCGCGTGTGCCAGAGCCAGCCGTGTCTGCACAGGGCTGTTTACACAGCAACCGACGGCACCGCCCCTCAGACCCAGAACCCCCCACAGCCCCGCGCAAGCGCGGCCATGCCCACCCCGGGGACCCCCGTAGCACAGCCCGGAGTCTGCCGCACGGAGACAAGGGACTTTCCCAGCACCACACAGCACCACAGACGGCACCAGTCCTGGCTCCCAGCCCCACTGCACTACCTACTAGACCCCACTCCCCCCCCAGAGCTCGGGATGGAACCCAGGAGTCCTGGCTCCCACCCCCTACGGGGCCTGCCGGCTGCACCCTTGCAGCCTCCAGGCCGGGCGCGCGCAGGGAGACGCTTGTAGCTATTCTCTGTGATCTGCACGGGGCAAACCCAGGCACGTTCTGGCCAGGCAAGTTCCTGCCACGAATGGGGCATGCGCAGGATTGTAGGGCTCATATCCCTGGGGGCTGCCGGAGCCACCCCCCCGGGGAGCTTCTGCAGAGAAAGCCAGGGCTTCCCATTTACTGTGCCGGGGCCGGGGGGAGTCAGAGGGGAAAGGAGCGAGAGCGAGAGAGTAACAGGGCTCCTGGGCAGGGGCAGGGGAGGGTTGCCAACTTTCTACTTGCACAAAACCAAACACCCTTGCCCCACCCCTGCTCTGAGGCCCCGCCCATGCCCCACCCCTTATCTGAGGCCCCGCCCCCACTCCCTCCACCACCCTCCCTCCATTGCTCGCTCTCCCCATCCTTGCTCACTCGCTCATTTTCACCGGGCTGGGGCAGGGGGTTGGGGCGCGGGAGGGAGTGAGGGCTCCGGCTGGGGGTGTGGGGTTTGGGGTGCAGGAGGGGCTCCAGGCTGAGGCCGGGGGTTGGGGTGTGGGTGGAGGTACAGGCTCTCGGCTGGGGGGGAGGGTTCCAGGGTGGGGCCAGAAATGAGGGGTTCAGGGTGCAGGAGGAGGCTCTGGGCTGGGGCAGGGGGTTGGAGTGGGGGGGCAATGGGCCATGGCATGGCAGGGGCGGCCCCACTCCGTCCAGCCCAGTGCAAGGACACTGTATACAAACCAGCAGTTGCCAGACGCACCCTGGCCTGCCCAGCCCTGTGCTGCCAGCCTGCCCCTTCCCCTCGGGGGGCAGGCCCTTGCTGCGCCAGACAGCCCCCCACCCAACACCACAACACCCCACCGATTCCCTATGGCCCCCCCGGACCCACTCTGCCCAGCACCCCCCCAGACCCCTCCACAAATGCACAGCACCCTGCACACCACCACCCCTGCCCACAACTGCCCAGCACCCCCCACAGAGCCCCACTCCCTAGTGCCCCAACACACACGTCTTCCCTGCCCCCTCAGAGCCCAGCACCTCCCCAGACCCCTAAGAGACCCCCTCCCCCACGCCCTGCCTCCCAGCCGCACTCACCAGCCCTCCTGGGAGACGACTGTGTCTGCCGGGCTGGTCCCGGCCGGGAATCGGTCCATCCCCGCGGGAGTGGCGCAATCAGCCAGGCCAGGCCCTGCCCCACCAGGGCTCCCGGGGGACCCACTTTCCTGGAGGGGCCCAGCCAAGCCCCCCAAGCTGAGACCTGAGACTGGCCAGGCTTCTTCCCCAGTCCCAGGCGGCTCGGCTCCAGGGAGACAGGCGGGGCCCCACAGGTGGTGGGAAGCAGAGACTGCCCGGAGCCGGAGGTGCCCTGGGGTCCGGCCAGGGGGCAGAGAGGAGCAGGGGGGTGGGGACGGGGATGGAGAGGAGTGCTCGGCCGGCCGGCAGGCAGGCTGAGAGGAGCAAGTGGTGGGCGGGGGGAGCCAGCGGGGTCTCGGGGCGCAGGGCAAGTGGAGCAGGCCGGGGACCCTTCTGAGCATGGGCCTGGCTCCGTGGCACCACTGTAAACCTGGCACTGCCTGCGTGGGGGGATCGCCGGCTCCCCGCGCGGTGCGGGGGGGGAATCGCCAGGTTCCCTGCGCGGTGGGGGGGGAATTGACGGGTTCCCCGCGCAGTGAGGGGTGGAGATCGCCAGGTTCCCTGCACGGTGAGGGGGGGATCGCCAGGTTCCTTGCACGGGGAGTGGGGGCGATCGCCGGGTTCCCTGTGTGGGGGGGAATCATTCAGGTTTCCTCCGTGTCTGCCAGGAGAGGGGTAGATCCTCACAGTGGGCGGCTGAGCCTCTCCCCGCCATTCCTGAATTCCAGGCCTCTGTGCACACGGTTCCTCTCCTTGTGGGGCAGACAGCGTGGGGCTGGGAGAAGCCTGGATTCCCCGCCCCCTCCCCCGAACCTTTGGCAAACAGCAGCCTGCAAATGGGGTGGAAGCAGCAGAGGGGAGGGGAGCAGCCAGCTGGACCCACCTCTCAGCCTGTGCTGAGCCCGCGGCTCTCTGGCCAGGGGCTGTTGTCACCTGTGAGTGCAGCACCTGGCCCACCGGGGCCCTGCGCAGGGACCCTCGCTGCTGCCCCAGAGACCTGGCCCAGGCAGCATCCTGCTCCTGCCCCCCCGGGGGTAGCTCTCAGGGCTGGGGGGCCTGTGCAAGGGCCCAGAGTGAAACAATTCTCCCCAGAAGGCAGGGGCCTGGGAGCCAGGCCAAGTGGCTGGGGGTGGGGGGCAGGATGGCCAGGGGCGGCTGGAGACTCCTGGCTGCAGGTGGGTGAATTTCAGGAGAGCTGAGACACACTGACCCCGTGAAGTGCTCAGATAAAACCCTGCCCAGGCTGGGCTGGGCAAGGGGCAGCATCAAGCGCTGGGTTCAATATCTGGGGGTTCCTCTTAAGATTACAGAACAGAACCGGCTCGAGCCCCGAGCCAGAGACCTAGGGACCAAGCCCCGGGCGTCTCTCAGAGGCAGCGCTGGGTCTGCGTGTAACAGAATAACTGTTACTCAGGGGGAGAGGGAACCCAGCTTTAGTTTGGGAAAACACCAACAATTCCCAAGTGTGGAAACCCTAAGTAAACGACTGCCCCATGGTATGACAGGCAGTGTCTTTTGCCTCAGTTTCCCACCCTGCTGGGTGACAGTCCACAGCCAAATGTCCCTTCGACACACCGCTCCGCTTTCCCTGTGCAGCACCCCAGAATCCAAGGGGGGTGGTCCTGGGGGTCACCTCTTGCCCCCGAGGTCGCTGGTGGTTGAGTGGTGCCTCCGGTGTGGCTCTGGGCTCTGACCCCAGCACTGCCGCTGTGTCTAACTGCGGTGCCTCGGGCTGGCTTTCCATCGCCTCTTCCACCGCCTCTGTCCCCCGGCCCAGGTCTCGGGTCAGCCCTCCCCCCACGCCCCTGGCCGTCTGGTGGGTAGTTACAGCTCTGGCCAGCCGAGAAAGCACCAGGAGTCTCAGCTGGCGCGGGTCAGCGCTACCTGTCAACTGGGGTGTATACCACGGGCACGCACCAGCCAGGAACCGACCCAACCGCTCTGTCTGTCCCTCGCTTCAGCGTCGCTTCCCGCTTAGTGCGTGTGATTAATCAGCGTGAGCCCCAACTGGGGCCCATTCAGTACAGTTCTGCTGCCCGAACTCACCCACCCAGGAGAATAACAGTGCATTGCTCCTGGGCTAAAGGGAAGCTTAAACCCAAACTGGTCACTTTGGGCTGCTGGTCACCTAGCCACAGTAGGGCACCCATGAAAATATGGGGGCTCCTGAGGTCTCTTCCTGCAATTCATCGCTAGATGGCAGAGGAGAGGTCGTTCAGACCCCCAGCTCAGTGACTGGACCCCGTTGTCACGGTGTCCCCGGGCGACGCTCTGGAACTGCTCCCCATGAAGCCAGGCAGGACTCTGGGGAAGTCTCCTCTCGGGGAGCAGCCTGTCTGCAGGACACACAGCTCACCCAGCTTCTACCTTCCTGGGTCTGACCTCGGAGCATTCAGCATCTTCTGCCCCTCCGTGCGCTTCCCACAGCGAGTCCGCCCAGGCGGGGCTCCTGGGGAAGCCAGAGGGTCCTGCCCCCCAACTCCGCAGTCAGACGGGACTCTCAGCCAGCCAGGAAAACAGAAGGTTATTAGACAACAGGAACATGGTCTAAAACAGAGCTTGTAGGTGCAGAGAACGGGATCCCTCAGCTGGGTCCATTTTGGGGGGCAGTGAGCCAGACAACCACGTCTGCCCTTCACTCCATATCCCAGCCAGCCCCAAACTGAAACTCCCTCCAGCCCCTCCTCCTCTAAGAAAAGGAGTACTTGTGGCACCTTAGAGACTAACCAATTTATTTGAGCATGAGCTTTCGTGAGCTACAGCTCACTTCATCGGATGCATACTGTGGAAACTGCAGAAGACATTACATACACAGAGACCATGAAACAATACCTCCTCCCACCCCACTCTCCTGCTGGTAATAGCTTATCTAAAGTGATCACTCTCCTTACAATGTGTATGATAATCAAGGTGGGCCATTTCCAGAACAAATCCAGGTTTTCTCACCCCCCCCCACCCCCATACACACACAAACTCACTCTCCTGCTGGTAACAGCCCCTCCAAAGGGACCACTCTCCCCACAATGTGCACGATAATCAAGGTGGGCCATTTCCAGCACAAATCCAGGTCTTCTCACCCCCCTCCCCACACACAAACTCACTCTCCTGCTGGTAATAGCTCATCCAAACTGACCACTCTCCTTACAATGTGCATGACAATCAAGGTGGGCCATTTCCAGCACAAATCCAGGTTTAACCAGAACGTCTGAGGGGGGGGGGATAGGAAAAAACAAGGGGAAATAGGCTACCTTGCATAATGACTTAGCCACTCCCAGTCTCTATTTAAGCCTAAATTAATAGTATCCAATTTGCAAATGAATTCCAATTCAGCAGTCTTTCACTGGAGTCTGGATCTGAAGCTTTTCTGTTGCAAAGTTGCCACCTTTAAGTCTGTTACTGAGTGGCCAGAGAGATTGAAGTGTTCTCCGACTGGTTTATGAATGTTATAATTCTTCACATCTGATTTGTGTCCATTTATTCTTTTACATAGAGACTGTCCAGTTTGACCAATGTACATGGCAGAGAGGCATTGCTGGCACATGATGGCATATATCACATTGGTGGATGTGCAGGTGAACGAGCCTCTGATAGTGTGGCTGATGTTATTAGGCCCTGTGATGGTGTCCCCTGAATAGATATGTGGGCACAGTTGGCAACGGGCTTTGTTGTAAGGATAGGTTCCTGGGTTAGTGGTTCTGTTGTGTGGTGTGTGGCTGCTGGTGAGTATTTGCTTCAGGCTGGGGGGCTGTCTGTAGGCAAGGACTGGCCTGTCTCCCAAGATTTGTGAGAGTGTTGGGTCATCCTTCAGGATAGGTTGTAGATCCTTAATAATGCGTTGGAGGGGTTTTAGTTGGGGGCTGAAGGTGACAGCTAGTGGGGTTCTGTTATTTTCTTTGTTAGGCCTGTCCTGTAGTAGGTGACTTCTGGGAACTCTTCTGGCTCTATCAATCTGTTTCTTCACTTCAGCAGTTGGGTATTGTAGTTGTAAGAATGCTTGATAGAGATCTTGTAGGCGTTTGTCTCTGTCTGAGGGGTTGGAGAAAATGCGGTTGTATCGCAGAGCTTGGCTGTAGACGATGGATCGTGTGGTGTGGTCAGGTGAAAGCTGGAGGCATGTAGGTAGGAATAGCGGTCAGTAGGTTTCCGGTATAGGGTGGTGTTTATGTGACCATCGTTTATTAGCACTGTAGTGTCCAGGAAGTGGATCTCTTGTGTGGACTGGACCAGGCTGAGGTTGATGGTGGGATGGAAATTGTTGAAATCATGGTGGAATTCCTCAAGGGCTTCTTTTCCATGGGTCCAGATGATGAAGATGTCATCAATATAGCGCAAGTAGAGTAGGGGCATTAGGGGACGAGAGCTGAGGAAGCGTTGTTCTGAGTCAGCCATAAAAATGTTGGCATAGTGTGGGGCCCCGCGGGTACCCATAGCAGTGCCGCTGATTTGAAGGTATACATTGTCCCCAAATGTAAAATAGTTATGGGTAAGGACAAAGTCACAAAGTTCAGCCACCAGGTTAGCCGTGACATTATCGGGGATAGTGTTCTTGACGGCTTGTAGTCCATCTTTGTGTGGAATGTTGGTGCAGAGGGCTTTACATCCATAGTGGCCAGGATGGTCCTCCTCTAAGCTTTGTTCCTTTCCTGGGCCAGGAGGTCACCTGATTCCTTTGTTCTCCAACCCTTTAGCTCTCCCCTTGCAGGGGGGGAGGGGCCAGGCCATCAGTTGCCAGGAAACAGGGTGTCGGCCATTCCCTGTGTCCAGGCCCCTGCACACACCTGCCCTCTAGGGCAAGGATCATACACCCTTACCCCACCACATAGATACTAAAGAACTGCCTAGGGGAAACTGAGGTACCCCCACACTATTCAGAGGAAACATTAAGAACAGTCCCACTTCGTCACATCTCTCCCCCCTTCGATACCGAACTGAGCAGGGTCACTTTAGCCTGTGACCTGGGGAAGTTCGAAGCCACCAACGTTCCCATGGATGCCCCAGCATCTCTCCCATTCCTTGGTAGGAGTCACACCAGGCTCTTCCAGTTTCATGCCCTCCCTTAGGTCGGGGGTGGTCGATAGCACTCGCAGGCCGCATGTGGGAAGGTTTATGTGGCCTGTGCCTTTTGCCACCCCAAAACCCCCGGGGGTCAAACTGGGATCGGGTCTTCTCCCAGCGCTCCAGTCTGGAGGGCTGCAATTCGGGCTCTCTTGGTTAAGAGCCCCCATCTTGACCTGGGCCACATACTGTTCACTAACAGAACTAGCATGGAGACATCCCTTTCTCAACAACCTTATCTCCCCAACAAGCTGGCCAGACACAGCCACTTCGTTATCGGACTGTTTAACTTTCTTAACAGCTTCCACTTCATCTGAGACCTTCTCAAAGCTACCCACACTGGATCCTTCAACAGGAAAGTCCGTGGATCCATTCACAACAGAAAATTTCTGGCTGTTAGGAACTGAAACTTTCTTGATTAAATCACTTTCACACCCTTCAGTTGCAGTAAACTGCTTGCAAAGACTCCATGAGGATTCCTTTCCCGAGGGGCTTTTCTATGCAACAATTCACCCCTCACAGAAATTCTGCTCTTACCCTCTTTAACGAGGGCTTGCTCTAGAGGAACACTTTCCTGAGCAACAACAGACTCTTTCTGGGTCTCCCTTACATCCAGAATCACCTCTGGCCCATCCGGCGGATTCCTACACAAGCCCATTTCAGGCAAACTCACAGACTTCCTGGATAAAAGGTCAGAAGCATTCTCCTTCCCTTTGCCACACACAAGTCCAGGAATCTTTTCCTTCTTGCTACCAGTTTCCACACTCTCAGTAAGTAACACAATCACATCACCTTCACGCTCTCCTTGTGCCCTGGCTAGGATCTCACCCTGATTAGACAGAGTTGCGACACCCTTTCCCACCCACACACTAGCAACAGGCAAAATAGAAGCGCCCAAATTGTCTGGGCTCTGGGATCTTACATAGACACTAACTGGATGCGACCTAGTTACAGGGCCATTCTCCCGAGCAGACACAAACTTAGGACCCTTCCCTTTTTGGGCTTTAGCTGAATCCAGAACCAGCTCTGAGACAACTGCACGACCCTCAACCATCACAGGCTGAAAGGCCCCTTCTCTCTGCTCCACAGACAAAGAAGAGCCGGACACACTTTCTCCTTTCCCAGACACACAGCTTGGGATCTCATTCTCCTGGTCCTAGCACAGAGGGCTGGTCACAGACAACTGCTTGGAGATCAGGGTAGCTCCCTCCATAGGCAAGTCAATACCCCTGACAGACACAGGCACGTTTCCTTCACTGTCACAATTCTCCACCCAGCTAACAGGTAAGGTCCAGAGACACTCATCTTCCACTCTCCTCGCCTTCCCACCCTGCTGACGAGACACAGCCATCAGCTCACAAGGCTGCCTAGGCTCATCCAAACTTTCCTTACCAAGCACCTTGCCACTCCCAGCAGATCCCCTGCCCTGCCTGTGTCTCCCCCCACTCAGCTGGGGTCTCAGCTCCCACTGTGCTCAGCGCTGCCCTTGCTGTCCCAGGGGGGTAGGCAGCGAGTTCGCTGCTTTCCTCACTGCATCAGAGCCAGCCTGAGCCCCCTCTCCGGTGTGCAAGGGGGGCGGGGAGCCCCAGGGGTCTGGTTACAGGCAGGCAGGTAGCCTGAGCCTAGCGGCTCCTCCCTGCTGCCAGCCAGGTCATCTGCATTTTCACTGACCATTTCCCTCTCCACCGATTGGTTCCCTGGATTCAAATTCAAACCCTTGGCAGTTACCGGAGCAGGGCCTGGATCCTGTCCCAAAGAGACACAGTCGCCCCCCAACAGGGTCTCGCAGCTGGTGTCCTGGAGAACCCCAACGGCCAGCCAGCCCCACCCCTCCTGGGTCTGCACAGGGATCTGGGCAGTAGGCAGGGCGAGGGGCTTCGTCCCTGGGACCCTCACCCAGCCCCTCAGCATCTGAGGCTGCACCACCCAGGGCCTGACAACAGTTCTCTCTGTCCCAGGATCTCGCCACCCCAGGAATGTCTCCCCATTGACCATCACCTTCTCCTCCCACTGAAGGTCCGAGGGGCCTGGCCCCAGGAAACTCCACACAGACATATAGGTTGGGGTCAGGAGTGGGAGCCTGTCCACCTCCCCACCCATCTGGCTGACGGAGTCTATGGCCTTGGGACCCAGCAAGGGAGCTAGACACCGGGGCTTTTCCTCTGGGTCCCCCTGGTTCAAATCGCCAGCCTGCTCAAAGGCAGTGAGGTGGGCATCCACATCCCCCCCCTCCTTAACCGGGGCAGCAATTTAGTCTCGAGGTTCCCTGCGGAACTGGCCCCCCGGGGTCTATCCCCACTCACCCCTGGGGGGTCCCCTAGGCCTCTCCGCTCCCCCACCGCCAGTTCATGCTGCTGCAGCTCTTTCTCGGGCTCTCGCTGTCTCTCACAGTCCTCTTGCTCTCTGGGACTCAGCTCCAATCCCATTCATCTCTGATCCCCGGATGGGGAACCCGATTGTAAAGAACCCCATCTGGTTGGGGATAGGAGTCTTAGGGGTGCCTGGCTACTACTCCAGCTGCTCCCAGATCCTGCTATAGCCCCATCTGGGGTCGGGAATCTGCTCCTTAGAGTGGTCGTCCTCCTCCAGCTGCACGATTAACTGTGCTTTGGTGAACTTTCCAATGTGCTTGCCCCCCGTCCGCTGAGCAGCAGCTGCCAGGAGGCAGAGCCGGAGCTGGCTGTGGTGGGCAAAGTGGAGAGGCAGCAGGGGCTGCTGCTGGGAGAAGCAGCTGCTGCTGCCCCAGTGCTGTCCCTGGGACACTGGCCAGGATGCCAGCCTCCCAGGGATGCCCCCTTTCAAAGCCCAGCTCTCTGTACCAGACAGCCCCACGCTAACCCTGGGCCGGCTGCTGGATGCTCAGCTGCGAATCCCCCAGTCTCTGCACTGGCTCCTGCAAACAAGGCAACCATTGCACGAGGGCCGCCGGGGAGAGCGGAAATCCCCAGTGCATCGACCTGGGCCCTCAGGTACAGTCCTGGCTGGAATGTCACTGAGCCGCCAGCATCCGGCCCTGCCCTGATTCCGCACGCTCACGGGGAACCCGCCCCAGCCTGCCCCGGCCCATTCCCTGCCCACAGATTGCTCAGCCAGAAACCCTCCCCAGCCACCTGTCCCCCTCGGCTCACTCACCAGGAACCCTCCCCCACCCACCTCAAATCACGCAGCCTCCAGCGCGCCCCTCTCCATGGGGTTTCCAGCTGTGACTAAGTGGGACTGTTCTTAATGTTTCCTCTGAATAGTGTGGGGGTGCCTCAGTTTCCCCTCTGCAGTTCTTAAGTATCTAGGTGGTGGGGTAAGTGTGTATGATCGTTGCAGAGCCCTAGAGGGCAGGTGTGTGCAGGGGTCTGGACACAGAGAATGGCCGACACCCTGTTTCCTGGCAAGTGATGGCCTGGGCCCTTCCCCCCTGCAAGGTGAGAGCTAAAGGGTTGGAGAACAAAGGAATCAGGTGACCTCCTGGCCCCGGAAAGGAACAAAGCCCAGAGGGGGAGGGTCTGGAGAGAGTTTCAGTTTGGGGCTAGCTGGGGACATGGAGTGAAGGGCAGACGTGGTTGTCTGGCTCACTGCCCCCCAAAATGGACCCAGCTAAGGGGTCCTGTTCTCTGCACCTGCAAGGTCTGTGTTAGACCATGTTCCTGTCGTCTAATAAACCTCTGTGTTACTGGCTGGCTGAGAGTCCCGTCTGACTGCGGAGTTGGGGGGCAGGACCCTCTGGCTTCCCCAGGACCCACCTGAGTGGACTGGCTGTGGGAAGCGCACAGAGGGGCAGAGGATGCTGAATGCTCCGAGGTCAGACCCAGGAAGGTGGAAGCTGTGTGAGCTGTGTGTCCTGCAGACAGGCTGCTCCCAGAAAGGCGACTGCCCCAGAGTCCTGCCTGGCTTCATGGGGAGCAGTTCCAGAGCATCGCCCGGGGACGCCGGGACACCGGCTGGCTTTGCTTCCCCCCCCCACCTCCGGCTGCTGCTGAACTCTCCATCTGCACCCTCCCATCAGGAAGAGACAGTTGGAGTCTGCTGCTTGTACGGGGCAAAGGGGGTCAGCGAGCCCCTTCCCGCTCATCTCTGACACCTCTAGGCCGCTCCGTGTCACTTCTCTGGTCACCCTGGTGGATACACAGGAGCAGGGCTTGTGGGGAACGGGCACCTCCACACAGGGCAATGGCCTTGCAGCCGCACGGACACCCCAACAGGCTCCTCACATGGCAGCTGATGGGGCAGCATTTGCCGTGCGAGGACGGTGCAAGGGCAGGGGCTCAGGGAGAAGGGGCGGTGCAAAGGCAGAGACTCGGAGAGAAGGTGGCTGGGTGGGGGCGGGACTTCAGGGGGAAGGGGTGGCACAAGGGAAGGGCCTCAGAGGAAGGGGCGGGGCCTCAGGGGGAAGGGGCGGGGCTTAAAGGGGCGGGACTTCAGGGGAAGGGGCGGCACAAGGGAAGGGCCTCAGGGGAAGGGGCGGGGCCTCAGGGGGAAGGGGCGGGGCTTCAAGGAGGGGGGCTTCAGGGGGAAGGGGTGGCACAAGGGAAGGGCCTCAGGGGAAGGGGTGGGGTTTCAGGGGAAGGGGCGGGGTTTCAGGGGAAGGGGCGGTACAAGGGAAGGGCCTCAGGGGAAGGGGTGGGGCCTCAAGGGGAAGGGGCGGGGCTTCAAGGAGCGGGCTTCAGGGGGAAGGGGTGGCACAAGGGAAGGGCCTCAGGGGAAGGGGTGGGGCCTCAAGGGGAAGGGGCGGGGCTTTAAGGAGCGGAGCTTCAGGGGGAAGGGGTGGCACAAGGGAAGGGCCTCAGGGGAAGGGGCGGGGCCCCAGGGGGAAGGGGCAGGGCTTCAAGGAGCAGGGCTTCAGGGGGAAGGAGTGGCACAAGGGAAGGGCCTCAGGGGAAGGGGTGGGGCCTCAAGGGGAAGGGGCGGGGCTTCAAGGAGCGGAGCTTCAGGGGGAAGGGGTGGCACAAGGGAAGGGCCTCAGGGGAAGGGGCGGGGCCTCAGGGGGAAGGGGCGGGGCTTCAAGGAGTGGGGCTTCAGGGTGAAGGGGTGGCATGGCCACAGTTCGGGCCCTGGTGGCCCTGCCATGTTTACGGGCCTTCTGCCACTCCTGCTGCTCATCCAGCCCACGGGGAGAGGGAGAGTCTTGCCTCTGGCATTTCTCGTCTTGCTCTCACTGTTGTCTGGATGCCTCCAGCCAGGGGGCTGCAGTGGCTCCACTCCCTGCCTCTCGTCCGTTCCTGGCATTGTGTCTGCGGAGATACTTCTCTTGTCCGCATGTCCCATGAAAACTGCACGTGGCTGTGTCTCATGGAGCCTCTTCTCTCTCTGCAGAGACACGGGCGCTGCCCCGGGAGGTGAGCGAGGCCCCACCCGTCACTGGAGGGGAGCGCAGCGCAAGAAGGCATGGAGCACCAGCCGGCAGTGAATGGACATGCCACCCCCACAGCTCACCCAAAAGACACCCCAGGAGGAAGTCACTTCCATAAGGGCATGCAGCCTGGCAAGTGGCGACAGACGGGTGTGGAGTCAAACGGTGTGGGAGAGCCCCTGGCGGGGACTGGGACCATTGCTGGGGTGTACGTGGAGGCTTCCAAGAAGACAATGAGCTTTTATGATGCCACCAGAGAGCATTTCCTGATGTCTGAGCCAGCACTTGCTCTTCTGGAGGCTCAGGCAGCCACAGGCTTCCTCATTGACCCGGTGGGGAACAAGCAGCTCTCCGTGGCAGAGGCCGTGAGACTGGGGCTGGTAAGCCTGGAGCTGAAAGAAAAGCTGCTGTCTGCAGAGAGAGCAGCGATTGGCTTCATGGACCCCTACACAGATGAGAAGATCTCACTCTATCAAGCCATCCAAAAAGAGCTGCTCGGGCGGGATCAGGGCGCTCGCCTGCTGGAGGTCCAGATCGCCACAGGGGGCCTCGTGGATCCAGCCACCAGCCACCGCGTCCCCATGGACGTTATCTACGAGCAGGGACACTTTGGTGACGAGATGAGCCAGCTCCTCTCTGACCCCAGCTCTGCTGCTGCCAGAGGGTTTCTTGACCCAAACACCAGCGAGACGGTCACCTATCTGGAGCTTAAGAAACGGTGCATGATCGATCCCTCCACAGGGCTCCTCCTCTTGCCTCTGAAAATCACCTTCCCAGGGCTGAGAGGGAGAGTGAGCAGCAGTGAGCTGCTCAGCTCCAGCATCATTGACATGGACACGTTCAGGGCCCTCGAGGAAGGCCGGGTCTCTGTCCAGGAGGTAGCAGAGATGGACCATGTTCAGCAGTACCTGGAGGGCACGGGAAGCATTGCAGGTGTTGCCATACTGCCGACCGGTGAGAGGAAGAGTCTGTACCAGGCGCTGACAGAGCACCTCCTCATGCCAGGCACAGCACTGGCCCTCCTGCAGGCCCAGGCTGCCACTGCCTGCCTGACAGAGCCCACCAAGAACCAGAGACTCTCAGTTGATGATTGTGTCAAGGCTGGTGTGGTTGGGCCGGAGCTCTATGAGAAGCTGTCGTCCGCTGAGAGAGCTGCCACCGGGTACCGAGACCCCTACACTGGGGAGCTGCTCTCTCTGTTTCAAGCCATGAATAAGGGGCTCATTGCCAGGGACCAGGGGACTTACCTACTGGAGGCCCAGCTGGCCACCGGTGGCCTCATCGATCCAGTCCACAATCACCGTGTCCCAGTGGAGATGGCCTGCCAACGGGGCTACCTTGATGAAGAGATGAAGTGGCTCCTCTTCCATCCCACCCATGACATGAAAGGGTTCTTCGACCCCAACACGAAGGAGACCCTCACGTACGCAGAGTTATTGGAGAGGTGTGTCACTGACCCAGACACCGGTCTCCGCCTGCTGCCGCTCTTCGGAGAAAATGGGGAAGGGTCTCAGGGCATGCATTCCTTCATAGACCACAGGACCCGAATGGCTTTGGAAGACACAACAGTACCCGTGGCCTGTGGCAAATTCAAGGGGAAGTCAGTGTCGCTCTGGAAACTCCTCTTCTCGGACTACTTCACAAACGTGCAAAGGGCCACGCTTACCCAGCAGTGCCGCACCGCAACTTTCTCCATGAAGGAACTGGCTAAGACCATCAGCACCACAGTTCAGCAAATGGCTTCCACCGCTAATATCACCTTTGAAGGCCTGAGGCACAAAGTGACCCCTAGCCAGCTCCTGAGCGCTGACATCATCAACAGGGATTTGTTTGAGAAACTGAGCCAAGGGGAGACATCAGCCAGAGAAGTTGTCTGCATGGACACAGTCAGGAAGTACCTGGAAGGGACAGGCAGTATCAGTGGGCTGCTGCTGCCCGATTCCCAGGAGAAAATCAGCATCTACCAGGCAAAGAGGAAAGGCCTTCTAATGCCAGGGACATCCCTCATCCTCCTCGAGGCACAGGCTGCCACTGGATTCATCATCGACCCAGCTGCAAACAAGAAATATTCTGTGGAGGAGGCTCTGCGAGCCAATGTCATCGGTCCAGATATTTACAACAAGCTTCTGGCAGCAGAGAAAGCAGTCACTGGCTACAAAGACCCCTACACTGGCAACAAGATCTCCCTCTTCCAGGCCATGAGCAAAGGCCACATCATCAGAGACCACGGCATCCGCCTGCTGGAGGCCCAGATCGCCACCGGCGGCATCATCGACCCCTTGCACAGTCACCGCCTCCCTGTGGAGGTGGCTTACAAGCGGGGCTACTTTGACAAGAAGATGAACCGGATCCTCTCTGACCCCAGCGTTGACACCAAGGGCTTCTTCGACCCCAACACGCACGAGAACCTCACGTACTTGCAGCTGAAGGAGAAGTGCATCACAGAGCCCTCCACTGGACTCTGCCTCCTGCCTCTGAACAGCAAAAAGCGTCAGTTCATCAACGACACCACCAAACAAGCCTTCAGGAGCACCTGGCTCCTCGTGAAGTACGGGAGGTTCCAAGGAGAAAGGGTCTCTGTGTGGGACCTGTTGAACTCTGAGTATTTCAGCGAGGGAAAGCGGCGGGAGATATTTAATCACTACCAGCTGCGGAAGCTCACCCTGGAGCAGATCAGACTGATGTTGGAGGAAGAGATGAAAAAATGGGCCCACATCAAATTCCCAGCCATGAGAGGCAGCGTCACGGCCTACCACCTGCTAGAAACTGGCATCATAGACAAGGCCCTGTTCGAGAGGGTGCTGGAGGGAGCCGTGAGCCCGGAGGACGTCCTGCGCATGGACTCTGTCCGCAAATACCTCTACGGCTCCGGCAGCATTGGGGGGATCGTGCTCCAGCCATCAAACCAGAGAATGAGCATCTATGAAGCCATGAAGCAGAAGATTGTGATGCCAGGGGTGGCTCTCCCACTGCTCGAGGCCCAGGCTGCTACTGGCTTCGTCATCGACCCAGTGAACAACCAGAAGCTGTGCGTTGATGAAGCCGTAAGGGAAGGGGTTATCGGGCCAGAACTCCATGAGAAACTGCAGCACGCAGAAGGAGCCGTAATGGGCTATAAAGACCCTTTCACCGGAGAAAAGATCTCCCTCTTCCAAGCCATGAAGAAGGGCCTCATCGCTGACAAACAGGCTATTCAGCTCATGGAAGCCCAAATTGCCACAGGAGGCATCATCGACCCTCACCACGGCCACTATGTCCCTGTGGAATTTGCCCAGAAACAAGGCTACTTGGACGAGGACATGAGCAAAACCCTCTCTAGTGCCTCTGATAATACCAGGGTCTACTGCATCCCCAACAGCAAGGAGCCTGTGACCTACGCTCAGCTCATTGCTCACTGCCAGAAGGATGAAAACTCTGGCCTCCACTTGCTGCCTTTGCCACAGACAGCTGTGCCTGTCCGCACAGATGAGCAGATCCAGCAGCTATTCAAGGACACCATGGTGAAGGCAAAAGGGGTCTCCCTCTGGGAGCTGATCCACTCTGGCTACTTCACTGAGGAGCAGAGAAATGACTTTGTGGAGAAGTACCGGTCTGAGGACATGTCTGTCTGGCAGCTGGTCACTCTTGTCCTGAAGCTTGTTGAGGAAATAGAGATGAAAGCCCATACCCACATCACCTTTGAAGGCCTGCGGGGCAGCGTGCCTGCTGTCTGGCTGTTCGATGCTGGCATCATTACTGAGAAGACGTTCGTGGAGCTGGCTAAGGGAAAACAAACGGCTGGAGAAGTAGCCGAGATGGAGAGCGTGAAGAGATACTTACAGGGCACGGGGAGCATTGCTGGGATTTTCATACAGGCCTCCAAGAAGAGGATGAGCATTTACCAAGCAATGAAAAACAATCTCCTCCTGCCTGGGACAGGGGTGTTGTTGCTAGAGGCTCAAGCAGCCACAGGAGCTGTTATAGACCCAGTAACAAACCAGAAACTTGGTGTGGAAGATGCCGTCAAAGCAGCCATTGTCGGTGAGGAACTCATGGAGAAGCTGCTTCTAGCAGAGAGAGCAGTGACTGGTTACACAGACCCATACACGGGGAACTCAATCTCAGTCTGTCAAGCAGTCAGGAAAGGCCTCATTCCCATGAGTGATGGTGTTCCCTTAATAGAGGCCCAGCTGGCTACAGGAGGGGTCATCGATCCCATCCACCATCATCATCTTCCTCTTCCTGCTGCCTACATGCACGGCTTTTATGATGAAGAAATGAACCAGGCCCTAACCCAGCCCACTGACAACACCAAAGTCTTCTTTGATCCAAACACAAAGGAAAACTTGACCTACCAGCAGCTGAAAGACAAGTGTGTCCCTGATGCTGAGACAGGCCTCTGGCTACTACCTCTGTCTGAAACTGCAGCATTCTATGTGGACAAACAAACCATGGAGGTGCTGAAATCTGTGACAGTCTGTGTCGCAGTAGGTCGGTTCAAAGGGCAAACAGTTTCCCTCTGGGACCTTCTCAATTCCGAGTATATCACAGACTGCAAGCAGAGAGAGCTGGTGAAACTATACAAAGGGGAGAACACTGTGGCTCTGCAAGAAATCATCACCACCGTTACCACAATCATTGAAGAATCTGAGAAGCAGGGCAAGAGGCTCACGTTCAAGGGCCTGCGGAAGCAAGTGTCTGCCAGCGACCTCTTCCAGTCTCAGCTGATAGACAAGAAAACCCTGGATGAACTCAAGCAGGGACAGAAAACTGTCAAAGAAGTCACAGAGATGGACTCCGTCCGGAGATACCTGGAGGGGGGTAACTTCATAGCTGGAGTGCTAGTACAGCCAGCCAATGAGAAGATGAGCATCTACCAGGCTATGACGAGAAGCATGCTGAGGCCGGGCACTGCACTGGTGTTGCTGGAGGCGCAGGCTGCCACCGGGTTTGTTATTGACCCGATGAAGAACAAGAGGCTGTCAGTGGAGGAGGCACTTGCTGCTGGGCTCATTGGACAAGAGGTCTATGAAAAGCTGCTGTCTGCAGAGAGAGCAGTGACCGGATACACTGATCCCTGCACAAAAGGCCAAATCTCCCTCTTCGAAGCCATGAACCAGGGACTGATCCTCAAGAGCCATGGCATCCGCCTGCTGGAGGCCCAGATTGCCACCGGGGGCATCATCGACCCCGTGCACAGTCACCGCCTCCCCGTGGAGGTGGCTTACAAGCGGGGCTTCTTCGACGAAGAGATGAACCGGATCCTCTGTGACCCCAGCGACGACACCAAGGGCTTCTTCGACCCCAACACTCATGAGAACCTCACCTACATACAACTCCTGGAGAGATGTGTCCAAGACCCTGAGACTGGGCTGTACATGCTCCAAATAGTAAAGCATGGGGGGAGCTACTTCTTTATCGATGAGTCAATGAAACAATTTTTATGCTCAAAACCCATTAAAATGCATGTTGGGAAGTTCAAAGGCCAAACAGTGTCCCTCTGGGACCTGCTCTGCTCTCAGTACATCTCAGAACAGAAAAGAAAAGAACTAGTGAAGCAATATAAATGTGAAACCCTGACAATAGAACAGCTCATCACAGTCATCACCACCATCATTGAGGAAATGGAACTCAGAACCCAAGCCCTTAAGGTAAAAGGACTCAGAGGAGATGTATCAGTGTCAGAATTATTCAATGCTGAGATAATTGACAAAACAACACTGGACAATCTGCAAAAAGGAACTCTCACAGTCCATCAACTCACCCACATGGATTCTGTCAAGAGGTATCTGGATGGAACTGGCTGCATTGCTGGAGTTCTGCTGCCAGCCAAGAAAGAGAGAATGAGCATCTACCAGGCCCGAGAGAGAGGTCTCCTAACACCAGAATCAGCGCTGGTGCTGCTGGAGGCGCAGGCTGCCACTGGCTTTATCATTGACCCGCTGAAGAACGAGAAGCTGTCCGTCGACGAAGCCGTCTCCGCTGGCCTGGTGGGCAGTGAGATTCAGGAGAAGCTGCTTTCTGCAGAGAGAGCAGTAACCGGATACACTGACCCCTACACAGGCAACAAGATCTCCCTCTTCCAGGCCATGAAGAAAGACCTGCTCGTCAAAGACCACGGCATCCCCCTGCTGGAGGCCCAGATCGCCACCGGCGGCATCATCGACCCCGTGCACAGTCACCGCCTCCCTGTGGAGATGGCTTACAAGCGGGGATATTTGGACGATGACACATTTCTCCTTCTTTCTGATCCACAACATGGCAACAAACAATTTATGGATCCTAACACCAAGGAAAAACTCAGTTATGCGCAGCTTCTGCACAGATGTAGCAAAGACCCAGACACAGGACTGTGCCTGCTCCAGATAATAGAAAAGAAGGAAGACTATTTCTACATTGATGAGCAAACAAAAAATACAATGTTATCCACCATGGTTCAAGTACCGGTAGGGAAATACAAAGGACATAATTTATCTCTATGGGAACTCCTCTGTTCCGAATATATCACTGAGGAAAAGAGGAAAGAATTGGTAAAACGATACAAAAAGGAATCCACAGCTATTCTACAAAAGATCATTGATATCATCTTAACAATTATACACGAAAAAGAGAGGAGCAGAAAAGATATATGGTTCCAGGGAATCAGACAACAAATCACTGCATCAGAACTACTCAATGCACAGATAATTACCAAGGACACAATGGAAAAGCTAGAGGACGGAAAACAGACTGCAAAAGATATAGCAAAGATGGATGCCATAAAGAGATACCTTGAAGGAACTAGCTGCATTGCCGGAGTTCTTGTGCCATCCAACACAGACCCGTCCAGGACAGAGAAGATGAGCATCTACCAGGCCATGTGGAAGGGGATTCTGAGGCCGGGCACCGCGCTGGTGTTGCTGGAGGCGCAGGCTGCCACCGGCTTTATCACTGACCCGCTGAAGAACGAGAAGCTGTCCGTCGATGAAGCCATCTCCGCCGGCCTGGTGGGCAGTGAGGTCCACGAGAAGCTGCTCTCTGCAGAGAGAGCAGTGACCGGATACACTGACCCCTACACAGGCAACAAGATCTCCCTCTTCCAGGCCATGAAGAAAGACCTGCTCGTCAAAGACCACGGCATCCGCCTGCTGGAGGCCCAGATCGCCACCGGGGGCATCATCGACCCCGTGCACAGTCACCGCCTCCCCGTGGAGGTGGCTTACAAGCGGGGCTACTTCGACGAAGAGATGAACCGGATCCTCTGTGACCCCAGCGACGACACCAAGGGCTTCTTCGACCCCAACACTCACGAGAACCTCACCTACATGCAGCTCCTCAGCAGATGCGTCCCAGACCCAGACACGGGGCTCCTTATGCTTCAGCTGATGCACAAAGGCTCCGTGCTCTTCCAGCTAGATGAACAAACACGAATCTCCTTACAGTCTGCCCCTGCCACCGTCAGCGTGGGACTCTTCCAGGGGCAGAACGTGACCGTGTGGGAGCTTCTCTTCTCCAGATACGTCCCTGACCAAAAAAGGCAGGAGCTTCTGAAGAAGTACAAAGCGGGGACGCTAACCATTCAGGAAATGACAACCATCATCACCACCCTCATCACCGAGACCGAGAAAAAGAGCGGCAAACAGCCCAGAAGTGTGGAAGGCCCCTGCCGAGAGGAGAGAACATCCGGGAGAGCTGCCCACGCCCCCTTCTCCGCAGGACGAACAAGCGGAAAAGACTCTCCGGCTCGCCACCGTCGATGTATCGGTCGGCGAGTTCCAAGGGCGAAAGGTCTCCGTGTGGGAACTTCTCTTCTCCAAATACCTCTCGGAAGAGAAAAGGCAGGAGGTGCTGGAGAAGTACAGAGCAGGGACCGTGACCCTGGAGGAGCTGGTCAGAATCCTCACCACCATCGTTGAGGAGAAAGAAGAGAGAAGCAGCAAACTGAAGTTCTCCGGCCTCAGGAGGCAGGTGACTGCCTCAGAGCTGTTCAGCTCTGACATTATTGACCAGAACACGCTGACTGAACTCACCCAGGGCACCAAGACGGTGCAGGAGATCACGGAAATGGATTCCGTAAAGAGATACCTTGAAGGAACTAGCTGCATTGCCGGAGTCCTTGTGCCATCCAACACAGACCCGTCCAGGACAGAGAAGATGAGCATCTACCAGGCCATGTGGAAGGGGATTCTGAGGCCGGGCACCGCGCTGGTGCTGCTGGAGGCGCAGGCTGCCACCGGCTTTATCACTGACCCGCTGAAGAACGAGAAGCTGTCCGTCGATGAAGCCGTCTCCGCCGGCCTAGTGGGCAGTGAGGTTCACGAGAAGCTGCTCTCTGCAGAGAGAGCAGTGACCGGATACACTGACCCCTACACAGGCAACAAGATCTCCCTCTTCCAGGCCATGAAGAAAGACCTGCTCGTCAAAGACCACGGCATCCGCCTGCTGGAAGCCCAGATCGCCACCGGGGGCATCATCGACCCCGTGCACAGTCACCGCCTCCCCGTGGAGGTGGCTTACAAGCGGGGCTACTTCGACGAAGAGATGAACCGGATCCTCTGTGACCCCAGCGACGACACCAAGGGCTTCTTCGACCCCAACACTCACGAGAACCTCACCTACATGCAGCTCCTCAGCAGATGCGTCCCAGACCCAGACACGGGGCTCCTTATGCTTCAGCTGATGCACAAAGGCTCCGTGCTCTTCCAGCTAGACGAACAAACACGAATCTCCTTACAGTCTGCCCCTGCCACCGTCAGCGTGGGACTCTTCCAGGGGCAGAACGTGACCGTGTGGGAGCTTCTCTTCTCCAGATACATCCCTGACCAAAAAAGGCAGGAGCTTCTGAAGAAGTACAAAGCGGGGACGCTAACCATTCAGGAAATGACAACCATCATCACCACCCTCATCACCGAGACCGAGAAAAAGAGCGGCAAAGAGCCCAGAGGTGTGGAAGGCCCCTGCCGAGAGGAGAGAACATCCGGGAGAGCTGCCAGCGCCCCTTCTCCGCAGGACGAACAAGCGGAAAAGACTCTCCGGCTCGCCACCGTCGATGTATCGGTCGGCGAGTTCCAAGGGCGAAAGGTCTCCGTGTGGGAACTTCTCTTCTCCAAATACCTCTCGGAAGAGAAAAGGCAGGAGGTGCTGGAGAAGTACAGAGCAGGGACCGTGACCCTGGAGGAGCTGGTCAGAATCCTCACCACCATCGTTGAGGAGAAAGAAGAGAGAAGCAGCAAACTGAAGTTCTCCGGCCTCAGGAGGCAGGTGACTGCCTCAGAGCTGTTCAGCTCTGACATTATTGACCAGAACACGCTGACTGAACTCACCCAGGGCACCAAGACGGTGCAGGAGATCACGGAAATGGATTCCGTAAAGAGATACCTTGAAGGAACTAGCTGCATTGCCGGAGTCCTTGTGCCATCCAACACAGACCCATCCAGGACAGAGAAGATGAGCATCTACCAGGCCATGTGGAAGGGGATTCTGAGGCCGGGCACCGCGCTGGTGCTGCTGGAGGCGCAGGCTGCCACCGGCTTTATCACTGACCCGCTGAAGAACGAGAAGCTGTCCGTCGATGAAGCCGTCTCCGCCGGCCTGGTGGGCAGTGAGGTTCACGAGAAGCTGCTCTCTGCAGAGAGAGCAGTGACCGGATACACTGACCCCTACACAGGCAACAAGATCTCCCTCTTCCAGGCCATGAAGAAAGACCTGCTCGTCAAAGACCACGGCATCCGCCTGCTGGAAGCCCAGATCGCCACCGGGGGCATCATCGACCCCGTGCACAGTCACCGCCTCCCCGTGGAGGTGGCTTACAAGCGGGGCTACTTCGACGAAGAGATGAACCGGATCCTCTGTGACCCCAGCAACGACACCAAGGGCTTCTTCGACCCCAACACTCACGAGAACCTCACCTACATGCAGCTCCTCACCAGATGCATCCCAGACCCAGACACGGGGCTCCTTATGCTTCAGCTGATGCACAAAGGCTCCGTGCTCTTCCAGCTAGACGAACAAACACGAATCTCCTTACAGTCTGCCCCTGCCACCGTCAGCGTGGGACTCTTCCAGGGGCAGAACGTTACCGTGTGGGAGCTTCTCTTCTCCAGATACATCCCTGACCAAAAAAGGCAGGAGCTTCTGAAGAAGTACAAAGCGGGGACGCTAACCATTCAGGAAATGACAACCATCATCACCACCCTCATCACCGAGACCGAGAAAAAGAGCGGCAAAGAGCCCAGAGGTGTGGAAGGCCCCTGCCGAGAGGAGAGAACATCCGGGAGAGCTGCCAGCGCCCCTTCTCCGCAGGACGAACAAGCGGAAAAGACTCTCCGGCTCGCCACCGTCGATGTATCGGTCGGCGAGTTCCAAGGGCGAAAGGTCTCCGTGTGGGAACTTCTCTTCTCCAAATACCTCTCGGAAGAGAAAAGGCAGGAGGTGCTGGAGAAGTACAGAGCAGGGACCGTGACCCTGGAGGAGCTGGTCAGAATCCTCACCACCATCGTTGAGGAGAAAGAAGAGAGAAGCAGCAAACTGAAGTTCTCCGGCCTCAGGAGGCAGGTGACTGCCTCAGAGCTGTTCAGCTCTGACATTATTGACCAGAACACGCTGACTGAACTCACCCAGGGCACCAAGACGGTGCAGGAGATCACGGAAATGGATTCCGTAAAGAGATACCTTGAAGGAACTAGCTGCATTGCCGGAGTCCTTGTGCCATCCAACACAGACCCATCCAGGACAGAGAAGATGAGCATCTACCAGGCCATGTGGAAGGGGATTCTGAGGCCGGGCACCGCGCTGGTGCTGCTGGAGGCGCAGGCTGCCACCGGCTTTATCACTGACCCGCTGAAGAACGAGAAGCTGTCCGTCGATGAAGCCGTCTCCGCCGGCCTGGTGGGCAGTGAGGTTCACGAGAAGCTGCTCTCTGCAGAGAGAGCAGTGACCGGATACACTGACCCCTACACAGGCAACAAGATCTCCCTCTTCCAGGCCATGAAGAAAGACCTGCTCGTCAAAGACCACGGCATCCGCCTGCTGGAAGCCCAGATCGCCACCGGGGGCATCATCGACCCCGTGCACAGTCACCGCCTCCCCGTGGAGGTGGCTTACAAGCGGGGCTACTTCGACGAAGAGATGAACCGGATCCTCTGTGACCCCAGCAACGACACCAAGGGCTTCTTCGACCCCAACACTCACGAGAACCTCACCTACATGCAGCTCCTCACCAGATGCATCCCAGACCCAGACACGGGGCTCCTTATGCTTCAGCTGATGCACAAAGGCTCCGTGCTCTTCCAGCTAGACGAACAAACACGAATCTCCTTACAGTCTGCCCCTGCCACCGTCAGCGTGGGACTCTTCCAGGGGCAGAACGTTACCGTGTGGGAGCTTCTCTTCTCCAGATACATCCCTGACCAAAAAAGGCAGGAGCTTCTGAAGAAGTACAAAGCGGGGACACTAACCATTCAGGAAATGACAACCATCATCACCACCCTCATCACCGAGACCGAGAAAAAGAGCGGCAAAGAGCCCAGAGGTGTGGAAGGCCCCTGCCGAGAGGAGAGAACATCCGGGAGAGCTGCCCACGCCCCTTCTCCGCAGGACGAACAAGCGGAAAAGACTCTCCGGCTCGCCACCGTCGATGTATCGGTCGGCGAGTTCCAAGGGCGAAAGGTCTCCGTGTGGGAACTTCTCTTCTCCAAATACCTCTCGGAAGAGAAAAGGCAGGAGGTGCTGGAGAAGTACAGAGCAGGGACCGTGACCCTGGAGGAGCTGGTCAGAATCCTCACCACCATCGTTGAGGAGAAAGAAGAGAGAAGCAGCAAACTGAAGTTCTCCGGCCTCAGGAGGCAGGTGACTGCCTCAGAGCTGTTCAGCTCTGACATTATTGACCAGAACACGCTGACTGAACTCACCCAGGGCACCAAGACGGTGCAGGAGATCACGGAAATGGATTCCGTAAAGAGATACCTTGAAGGAACTAGCTGCATTGCCGGAGTCCTTGTGCCATCCAACACAGACCCATCCAGGACAGAGAAGATGAGCATCTACCAGGCCATGTGGAAGGGGATTCTGAGGCCGGGCACCGCGCTGGTGCTGCTGGAGGCGCAGGCTGCCACCGGCTTTATCACTGACCCGCTGAAGAACGAGAAGCTGTCCGTCGATGAAGCCGTCTCCGCCGGCCTGGTGGGCAGTGAGGTTCACGAGAAGCTGCTCTCTGCAGAGAGAGCAGTGACCGGATACACTGACCCCTACACAGGCAACAAGATCTCCCTCTTCCAGGCCATGAAGAAAGACCTGCTCATCAAAGACCACGGCATCCGCCTGCTGGAAGCCCAGATCGCCACCGGGGGCATCATCGACCCCGTGCACAGTCACCGCCTCCCCGTGGAGGTGGCTTACAAGCGGGGCTACTTCGACGAAGAGATGAACCGGATCCTCTGTGACCCCAGCGACGACACCAAGGGCTTCTTCGACCCAAACACTCACGAGAACCTCACCTACATGCAGCTCCTCAGCAGATGCGTCCCAGACCCAGACACGGGGCTCCTTATGCTTCAGCTGATGCACAAAGGCTCCGTGCTCTTCCAGCTAGATGAACAAACACGAATCTCCTTACAGTCTGCCCCTGCCACCGTCAGCGTGGGACTCTTCCAGGGGCAGAACGTGACCGTGTGGGAGCTTCTCTTCTCCAGATACGTCCCTGACCAAAAAAGGCAGGAGCTTCTGAAGAAGTACAAAGCGGGGACGCTAACCATTCAGGAAATGACAACCATCATCACCACCCTCATCACCGAGACCGAGAAAAAGAGCGGCAAACAGCCCAGAAGTGTGGAAGGCCCCTGCCGAGAGGAGAGAACATCCGGGAGAGCTGCCCACGCCCCTTCTCCGCAGGACGAACAAGCGGAAAAGACTCTCCGGCTCGCCACCGTCGATGTATCGGTCGGCGAGTTCCAAGGGCGAAAGGTCTCCGTGTGGGAACTTCTCTTCTCCAAATACCTCTCGGAAGAGAAAAGGCAGGAGGTGCTGGAGAAGTACAGAGCAGGGACCGTGACCCTGGAGGAGCTGGTCAGAATCCTCACCACCATCGTTGAGGAGAAAGAAGAGAGAAGCAGCAAACTGAAGTTCTCCGGCCTCAGGAGGCAGGTGACTGCCTCAGAGCTGTTCAGCTCTGACATTATTGACCAGAACACGCTGACTGAACTCACCCAGGGCACCAAGACGGTGCAGGAGATCACGGAAATGGATTCCGTAAAGAGATACCTTGAAGGAACTAGCTGCATTGCCGGAGTCCTTGTGCCATCCAACACAGACCCGTCCAGGACAGAGAAGATGAGCATCTACCAGGCCATGTGGAAGGGGATTCTGAGGCCGGGCACCGCGCTGGTGCTGCTGGAGGCGCAGGCTGCCACCGGCTTTATCACTGACCCGCTGAAGAACGAGAAGCTGTCCGTCGATGAAGCCGTCTCCGCCGGCCTAGTGGGCAGTGAGGTTCACGAGAAGCTGCTCTCTGCAGAGAGAGCAGTGACCGGATACACTGACCCCTACACAGGCAACAAGATCTCCCTCTTCCAGGCCATGAAGAAAGACCTGCTCGTCAAAGACCACGGCATCCGCCTGCTGGAAGCCCAGATCGCCACCGGGGGCATCATCGACCCCGTGCACAGTCACCGCCTCCCCGTGGAGGTGGCTTACAAGCGGGGCTACTTCGACGAAGAGATGAACCGGATCCTCTGTGACCCCAGCGACGACACCAAGGGCTTCTTCGACCCCAACACTCACGAGAACCTCACCTACATGCAGCTCCTCAGCAGATGCGTCCCAGACCCAGACACGGGGCTCCTTATGCTTCAGCTGATGCACAAAGGCTCCGTGCTCTTCCAGCTAGACGAACAAACACGAATCTCCTTACAGTCTGCCCCTGCCACCGTCAGCGTGGGACTCTTCCAGGGGCAGAACGTGACCGTGTGGGAGCTTCTCTTCTCCAGATACATCCCTGACCAAAAAAGGCAGGAGCTTCTGAAGAAGTACAAAGCGGGGACGCTAACCATTCAGGAAATGACAACCATCATCACCACCCTCATCACCGAGACCGAGAAAAAGAGCGGCAAAGAGCCCAGAGGTGTGGAAGGCCCCTGCCGAGAGGAGAGAACATCCGGGAGAGCTGCCAGCGCCCCTTCTCCGCAGGACGAACAAGCGGAAAAGACTCTCCGGCTCGCCACCGTCGATGTATCGGTCGGCGAGTTCCAAGGGCGAAAGGTCTCCGTGTGGGAACTTCTCTTCTCCAAATACCTCTCGGAAGAGAAAAGGCAGGAGGTGCTGGAGAAGTACAGAGCAGGGACCGTGACCCTGGAGGAGCTGGTCAGAATCCTCACCACCATCGTTGAGGAGAAAGAAGAGAGAAGCAGCAAACTGAAGTTCTCCGGCCTCAGGAGGCAGGTGACTGCCTCAGAGCTGTTCAGCTCTGACATTATTGACCAGAACACGCTGACTGAACTCACCCAGGGCACCAAGACGGTGCAGGAGATCACGGAAATGGATTCCGTAAAGAGATACCTTGAAGGAACTAGCTGCATTGCCGGAGTCCTTGTGCCATCCAACACAGACCCATCCAGGACAGAGAAGATGAGCATCTACCAGGCCATGTGGAAGGGGATTCTGAGGCCGGGCACCGCGCTGGTGCTGCTGGAGGCGCAGGCTGCCACCGGCTTTATCACTGACCCGCTGAAGAACGAGAAGCTGTCCGTCGATGAAGCCGTCTCCGCCGGCCTGGTGGGCAGTGAGGTTCACGAGAAGCTGCTCTCTGCAGAGAGAGCAGTGACCGGATACACTGACCCCTACACAGGCAACAAGATCTCCCTCTTCCAGGCCATGAAGAAAGACCTGCTCGTCAAAGACCACGGCATCCGCCTGCTGGAAGCCCAGATCGCCACCGGGGGCATCATCGACCCCGTGCACAGTCACCGCCTCCCCGTGGAGGTGGCTTACAAGCGGGGCTACTTCGACGAAGAGATGAACCGGATCCTCTGTGACCCCAGCAACGACACCAAGGGCTTCTTCGACCCCAACACTCACGAGAACCTCACCTACATGCAGCTCCTCACCAGATGCATCCCAGACCCAGACACGGGGCTCCTTATGCTTCAGCTGATGCACAAAGGCTCCGTGCTCTTCCAGCTAGACGAACAAACACGAATCTCCTTACAGTCTGCCCCTGCCACCGTCAGCGTGGGACTCTTCCAGGGGCAGAACGTTACCGTGTGGGAGCTTCTCTTCTCCAGATACATCCCTGACCAAAAAAGGCAGGAGCTTCTGAAGAAGTACAAAGCGGGGACGCTAACCATTCAGGAAATGACAACCATCATCACCACCCTCATCACCGAGACCGAGAAAAAGAGCGGCAAAGAGCCCAGAGGTGTGGAAGGCCCCTGCCGAGAGGAGAGAACATCCGGGAGAGCTGCCAGCGCCCCTTCTCCGCAGGACGAACAAGCGGAAAAGACTCTCCGGCTCGCCACCGTCGATGTATCGGTCGGCGAGTTCCAAGGGCGAAAGGTCTCCGTGTGGGAACTTCTCTTCTCCAAATACCTCTCGGAAGAGAAAAGGCAGGAGGTGCTGGAGAAGTACAGAGCAGGGACCGTGACCCTGGAGGAGCTGGTCAGAATCCTCACCACCATCGTTGAGGAGAAAGAAGAGAGAAGCAGCAAACTGAAGTTCTCCGGCCTCAGGAGGCAGGTGACTGCCTCAGAGCTGTTCAGCTCTGACATTATTGACCAGAACACGCTGACTGAACTCACCCAGGGCACCAAGACGGTGCAGGAGATCACGGAAATGGATTCCGTAAAGAGATACCTTGAAGGAACTAGCTGCATTGCCGGAGTCCTTGTGCCATCCAACACAGACCCATCCAGGACAGAGAAGATGAGCATCTACCAGGCCATGTGGAAGGGGATTCTGAGGCCGGGCACCGCGCTGGTGCTGCTGGAGGCGCAGGCTGCCACCGGCTTTATCACTGACCCGCTGAAGAACGAGAAGCTGTCCGTCGATGAAGCCGTCTCCGCCGGCCTAGTGGGCAGTGAGGTTCACGAGAAGCTGCTCTCTGCAGAGAGAGCAGTGACCGGATACACTGACCCCTACACAGGCAACAAGATCTCCCTCTTCCAGGCCATGAAGAAAGACCTGCTCGTCAAAGACCACGGCATCCGCCTGCTGGAAGCCCAGATCGCCACCGGGGGCATCATCGACCCCGTGCACAGTCACCGCCTCCCCGTGGAGGTGGCTTACAAGCGGGGCTACTTCGACGAAGAGATGAACCGGATCCTCTGTGACCCCAGCGACGACACCAAGGGCTTCTTCGACCCCAACACTCACGAGAACCTCACCTACATGCAGCTCCTCAGCAGATGCGTCCCAGACCCAGACACGGGGCTCCTTATGCTTCAGCTGATGCACAAAGGCTCCGTGCTCTTCCAGCTAGATGAACAAACACGAATCTCCTTACAGTCTGCCCCTGCCACCGTCAGCGTGGGACTCTTCCAGGGGCAGAACGTGACCGTGTGGGAGCTTCTCTTCTCCAGATACGTCCCTGACCAAAAAAGGCAGGAGCTTCTGAAGAAGTACAAAGCGGGGACGCTAACCATTCAGGAAATGACAACCATCATCACCACCCTCATCACCGAGACCGAGAAAAAGAGCGGCAAAGAGCCCAGAGGTGTGGAAGGCCCCTGCCGAGAGGAGAGAACATCCGGGAGAGCTGCCCGCGCCCCTTCTCCGCAGGACGAACAAGCGGAAAAGACTCTCCGGCTCGCCACCGTCGATGTATCGGTCGGCGAGTTCCAAGGGCGAAAGGTCTCCGTGTGGGAACTTCTCTTCTCCAAATACCTCTCGGAAGAGAAAAGGCAGGAGGTGCTGGAGAAGTACAGAGCAGGGACCGTGACTCTGGAGGAGCTGGTCAGAATCCTCACCACCATCGTTGAGGAGAAAGAAGAGAGAAGCAGCAAACTGAAATTCTCCGGCCTCAGGAGGCAGGTGACTGCCTCAGAGCTGTTCAGCTCTGACATTATTGACCAGAACACGCTGACTGAACTCACCCAGGGCACCAAGACGGTGCAGGAGATCACGGAAATGGATTCCGTAAAGAGATACCTTGAAGGAACTAGCTGCATTGCCGGAGTCCTTGTGCCATCCAACACAGACCCATCCAGGACAGAGAAGATGAGCATCTACCAGGCCATGTGGAAGGGAATTCTGAGGCCGGGCACCGCGCTGGTGCTGCTGGAGGCGCAGGCTGCCACCGGCTTTATCACTGACCCGCTGAAGAACGAGAAGCTGTCCGTCGATGAAGCCGTCTCCGCCGGCCTGGTGGGCAGTGAGGTCCACGAGAAGCTGCTCTCTGCAGAGAGAGCAGTGACCGGATACACTGACCCCTACACAGGCAACAAGATCTCCCTCTTCCAGGCCATGAAGAAAGACCTGCTTGTCAAAGACCACGGCATCCGCCTGCTGGAAGCCCAGATCGCCACCGGGGGCATCATCGACCCCGTGCACAGTCACCGCCTCCCCGTGGAGGTGGCTTACAAGCGGGGCTACTTCGACGAAGAGATGAACCGGATCCTCTGTGACCCCAGCGACGACACCAAGGGCTTCTTCGACCCAAACACTCACGAGAACCTCACCTACATGCAGCTCCTCAGCAGATGCGTCCCAGACCCAGACACGGGGCTCCTTATGCTTCAGCTGATGCACAAAGGCTCCGTGCTCTTCCAGCTAGATGAACAAACACGAATCTCCTTACAGTCTGCCCCTGCCACCGTCAGCGTGGGACTCTTCCAGGGGCAGAACGTGACCGTGTGGGAGCTTCTCTTCTCCAGATACGTCCCTGACCAAAAAAGGCAGGAGCTTCTGAAGAAGTACAAAGCGGGGACGCTAACCATTCAGGAAATGACAACCATCATCACCACCCTCATCACCGAGACCGAGAAAAAGAGCGGCAAACAGCCCAGAAGTGTGGAAGGCCCCTGCCGAGAGGAGAGAACATCCGGGAGAGCTGCCCACGCCCCTTCTCCGCAGGACGAACAAGCGGAAAAGACTCTCCGGCTCGCCACCGTCGATGTATCGGTCGGCGAGTTCCAAGGGCGAAAGGTCTCCGTGTGGGAACTTCTCTTCTCCAAATACCTCTCGGAAGAGAAAAGGCAGGAGGTGCTGGAGAAGTACAGAGCAGGGACCGTGACCCTGGAGGAGCTGGTCAGAATCCTCACCACCATCGTTGAGGAGAAAGAAGAGAGAAGCAGCAAACTGAAGTTCTCCGGCCTCAGGAGGCAGGTGACTGCCTCAGAGCTGTTCAGCTCTGACATTATTGACCAGAACACGCTGACTGAACTCACCCAGGGCACCAAGACGGTGCAGGAGATCACGGAAATGGATTCCGTAAAGAGATACCTTGAAGGAACTAGCTGCATTGCCGGAGTCCTTGTGCCATCCAACACAGACCCGTCCAGGACAGAGAAGATGAGCATCTACCAGGCCATGTGGAAGGGGATTCTGAGGCCGGGCACCGCGCTGGTGCTGCTGGAGGCGCAGGCTGCCACCGGCTTTATCACTGACCCGCTGAAGAACGAGAAGCTGTCCGTCGATGAAGCCGTCTCCGCCGGCCTAGTGGGCAGTGAGGTTCACGAGAAGCTGCTCTCTGCAGAGAGAGCAGTGACCGGATACACTGACCCCTACACAGGCAACAAGATCTCCCTCTTCCAGGCCATGAAGAAAGACCTGCTCGTCAAAGACCACGGCATCCGCCTGCTGGAAGCCCAGATCGCCACCGGGGGCATCATCGACCCCGTGCACAGTCACCGCCTCCCCGTGGAGGTGGCTTACAAGCGGGGCTACTTCGACGAAGAGATGAACCGGATCCTCTGTGACCCCAGCGACGACACCAAGGGCTTCTTCGACCCCAACACTCACGAGAACCTCACCTACATGCAGCTCCTCAGCAGATGCGTCCCAGACCCAGACACGGGGCTCCTTATGCTTCAGCTGATGCACAAAGGCTCCGTGCTCTTCCAGCTAGACGAACAAACACGAATCTCCTTACAGTCTGCCCCTGCCACCGTCAGCGTGGGACTCTTCCAGGGGCAGAACGTGACCGTGTGGGAGCTTCTCTTCTCCAGATACATCCCTGACCAAAAAAGGCAGGAGCTTCTGAAGAAGTACAAAGCGGGGACGCTAACCATTCAGGAAATGACAACCATCATCACCACCCTCATCACCGAGACCGAGAAAAAGAGCGGCAAAGAGCCCAGAGGTGTGGAAGGCCCCTGCCGAGAGGAGAGAACATCCGGGAGAGCTGCCAGCGCCCCTTCTCCGCAGGACGAACAAGCGGAAAAGACTCTCCGGCTCGCCACCGTCGATGTATCGGTCGGCGAGTTCCAAGGGCGAAAGGTCTCCGTGTGGGAACTTCTCTTCTCCAAATACCTCTCGGAAGAGAAAAGGCAGGAGGTGCTGGAGAAGTACAGAGCAGGGACCGTGACCCTGGAGGAGCTGGTCAGAATCCTCACCACCATCGTTGAGGAGAAAGAAGAGAGAAGCAGCAAACTGAAGTTCTCCGGCCTCAGGAGGCAGGTGACTGCCTCAGAGCTGTTCAGCTCTGACATTATTGACCAGAACACGCTGACTGAACTCACCCAGGGCACCAAGACGGTGCAGGAGATCACGGAAATGGATTCCGTAAAGAGATACCTTGAAGGAACTAGCTGCATTGCCGGAGTCCTTGTGCCATCCAACACAGACCCATCCAGGACAGAGAAGATGAGCATCTACCAGGCCATGTGGAAGGGGATTCTGAGGCCGGGCACCGCGCTGGTGCTGCTGGAGGCGCAGGCTGCCACCGGCTTTATCACTGACCCGCTGAAGAACGAGAAGCTGTCCGTCGATGAAGCCGTCTCCGCCGGCCTGGTGGGCAGTGAGGTTCACGAGAAGCTGCTCTCTGCAGAGAGAGCAGTGACCGGATACACTGACCCCTACACAGGCAACAAGATCTCCCTCTTCCAGGCCATGAAGAAAGACCTGCTCGTCAAAGACCACGGCATCCGCCTGCTGGAAGCCCAGATCGCCACCGGGGGCATCATCGACCCCGTGCACAGTCACCGCCTCCCCGTGGAGGTGGCTTACAAGCGGGGCTACTTCGACGAAGAGATGAACCGGATCCTCTGTGACCCCAGCAACGACACCAAGGGCTTCTTCGACCCCAACACTCACGAGAACCTCACCTACATGCAGCTCCTCACCAGATGCATCCCAGACCCAGACACGGGGCTCCTTATGCTTCAGCTGATGCACAAAGGCTCCGTGCTCTTCCAGCTAGACGAACAAACACGAATCTCCTTACAGTCTGCCCCTGCCACCGTCAGCGTGGGACTCTTCCAGGGGCAGAACGTTACCGTGTGGGAGCTTCTCTTCTCCAGATACATCCCTGACCAAAAAAGGCAGGAGCTTCTGAAGAAGTACAAAGCGGGGACGCTAACCATTCAGGAAATGACAACCATCATCACCACCCTCATCACCGAGACCGAGAAAAAGAGCGGCAAAGAGCCCAGAGGTGTGGAAGGCCCCTGCCGAGAGGAGAGAACATCCGGGAGAGCTGCCAGCGCCCCTTCTCCGCAGGACGAACAAGCGGAAAAGACTCTCCGGCTCGCCACCGTCGATGTATCGGTCGGCGAGTTCCAAGGGCGAAAGGTCTCCGTGTGGGAACTTCTCTTCTCCAAATACCTCTCGGAAGAGAAAAGGCAGGAGGTGCTGGAGAAGTACAGAGCAGGGACCGTGACCCTGGAGGAGCTGGTCAGAATCCTCACCACCATCGTTGAGGAGAAAGAAGAGAGAAGCAGCAAACTGAAGTTCTCCGGCCTCAGGAGGCAGGTGACTGCCTCAGAGCTGTTCAGCTCTGACATTATTGACCAGAACACGCTGACTGAACTCACCCAGGGCACCAAGACGGTGCAGGAGATCACGGAAATGGATTCCGTAAAGAGATACCTTGAAGGAACTAGCTGCATTGCCGGAGTCCTTGTGCCATCCAACACAGACCCATCCAGGACAGAGAAGATGAGCATCTACCAGGCCATGTGGAAGGGGATTCTGAGGCCGGGCACCGCGCTGGTGCTGCTGGAGGCGCAGGCTGCCACCGGCTTTATCACTGACCCGCTGAAGAACGAGAAGCTGTCCGTCGATGAAGCCGTCTCCGCCGGCCTAGTGGGCAGTGAGGTTCACGAGAAGCTGCTCTCTGCAGAGAGAGCAGTGACCGGATACACTGACCCCTACACAGGCAACAAGATCTCCCTCTTCCAGGCCATGAAGAAAGACCTGCTCGTCAAAGACCACGGCATCCGCCTGCTGGAAGCCCAGATCGCCACCGGGGGCATCATCGACCCCGTGCACAGTCACCGCCTCCCCGTGGAGGTGGCTTACAAGCGGGGCTACTTCGACGAAGAGATGAACCGGATCCTCTGTGACCCCAGCGACGACACCAAGGGCTTCTTCGACCCCAACACTCACGAGAACCTCACCTACATGCAGCTCCTCAGCAGATGCGTCCCAGACCCAGACACGGGGCTCCTTATGCTTCAGCTGATGCACAAAGGCTCCGTGCTCTTCCAGCTAGATGAACAAACACGAATCTCCTTACAGTCTGCCCCTGCCACCGTCAGCGTGGGACTCTTCCAGGGGCAGAACGTGACCGTGTGGGAGCTTCTCTTCTCCAGATACGTCCCTGACCAAAAAAGGCAGGAGCTTCTGAAGAAGTACAAAGCGGGGACGCTAACCATTCAGGAAATGACAACCATCATCACCACCCTCATCACCGAGACCGAGAAAAAGAGCGGCAAAGAGCCCAGAGGTGTGGAAGGCCCCTGCCGAGAGGAGAGAACATCCGGGAGAGCTGCCCGCGCCCCTTCTCCGCAGGACGAACAAGCGGAAAAGACTCTCCGGCTCGCCACCGTCGATGTATCGGTCGGCGAGTTCCAAGGGCGAAAGGTCTCCGTGTGGGAACTTCTCTTCTCCAAATACCTCTCGGAAGAGAAAAGGCAGGAGGTGCTGGAGAAGTACAGAGCAGGGACCGTGACTCTGGAGGAGCTGGTCAGAATCCTCACCACCATCGTTGAGGAGAAAGAAGAGAGAAGCAGCAAACTGAAATTCTCCGGCCTCAGGAGGCAGGTGACTGCCTCAGAGCTGTTCAGCTCTGACATTATTGACCAGAACACGCTGACTGAACTCACCCAGGGCACCAAGACGGTGCAGGAGATCACGGAAATGGATTCCGTAAAGAGATACCTTGAAGGAACTAGCTGCATTGCCGGAGTCCTTGTGCCATCCAACACAGACCCATCCAGGACAGAGAAGATGAGCATCTACCAGGCCATGTGGAAGGGAATTCTGAGGCCGGGCACCGCGCTGGTGCTGCTGGAGGCGCAGGCTGCCACCGGCTTTATCACTGACCCGCTGAAGAACGAGAAGCTGTCCGTCGATGAAGCCGTCTCCGCCGGCCTGGTGGGCAGTGAGGTCCACGAGAAGCTGCTCTCTGCAGAGAGAGCAGTGACCGGATACACTGACCCCTACACAGGCAACAAGATCTCCCTCTTCCAGGCCATGAAGAAAGACCTGCTTGTCAAAGACCACGGCATCCGCCTGCTGGAAGCCCAGATCGCCACCGGGGGCATCATCGACCCCGTGCACAGTCACCGCCTCCCCGTGGAGGTGGCTTACAAGCGGGGCTACTTCGACGAAGAGATGAACCGGATCCTCTGTGACCCCAGCGATGACACCAAGGGCTTCTTCGACCCCAACACTCACGAGAACCTCACTTACATGCAGCTCCTCAGCAGATGCGTCCCAGACCCAGACACGGGGCTCTGTTTGCTGAAGGTGGGGATGAGCTAATTATATTTCATTTTATGACTCTGATCCGAGTTTTGTTTTATTTTGCAAATAGCACTTTTTATCCCTTTGTCTGTAGTCATTCTGTCTCTGTGAGCACTGTTGTTCTGTCCCTCTGGTTGTTTGGTGAAATTCCCAGCATGCTTTGCAGGACAAAGGTCTCAGCGATGCTTCTCTTTGTTATCATCCTCTTTTTCTCAGGCCTGTCTGCTTACTGCTTGCTGTGGAATGCCATGTAAAATGTCTCCCAGGTTGTCAGGGATATTGGGTCCCTGATATTGCACAGCGCTCTGGGTCATGCAGCAATTGTACTGAATTACCTCAGGGAATCTCAGTGTAACATGCAATCCCCGTGATTCTCCTGGACCAAAGAATGCATTGCAGCCGCTGTGGGAAAGAAAGGTGCTCAGCATAGGCCAGGGTAAGGGAGGAAGTGGCTGGGTCTTCTCTTTACAGGTTCTGCTCAGGATAGTTCCAGAATCGGAATTCCAATGTTTTTCAAGTCAGAGTTGAGGCTGAGTGCGGGGGGAGACTACAGGTCTGGATCGAGGCGTATCAGCAGAGCTGGGTGGAGGCCAGAACTTGAAGACCATGGGAACTTGTCGGGGGAGTGGGTTGCATTGGCAGAGCTGAGCGGCAGAGGGTTGCGCAGCATTGGCCTGCACTGTTCTCGTCTATTTGATTTAGTTTCTCCAAGTGCACCCCTCCCTGAGCGATCCAATGCCATGCTAGTCTGTAGCTGGGGATACTGTGTCCCTCCCCTTTCAAGCACTAGACTCACTCACAAACACAGTGGTGTGTTGTTTTCAAAGTCCCCCTTCCCGCCTGACAGCTGCCCTCGAGCTGAGGTCTGTGAACTCTAGCCAGGAGCTGAGGAATCATGAGGCATATTTTCAGAAGGGTTTGTTTATTCAAAATTGGGTTTGCAACATGGACTTTTCAGTGGAGCAGCCAGAAATAAAGGGGCCTTTCCTGTCTGACAGGGCATTTCCAGACAGGTCTATCCCAGGCTCAGCTCCTCTTCTCCTTCCAACTCCTGAGCTCACTTTGCCAACGTTCTGCGCCTGCTTGAAGCCCGGGGGTTCCCAGGCGCTGACCAGCTCTCCTCTCTCAATAAAGGGAATGTTTAAACACCTGCAGAGGATGACGTGAGCAGAATGGATCTTTGTCTTAACTAACCCCGCCAAAGTGGCCTCTGCAGCTGTGTGATGGAAAATGGATTCAACCCCAGGACTTCTAAAGCTGCCACTGGATAAAGGGCAGCGTGTCAGTGCTCAGATCCAGATCAAGCCCTGAGCCAGGCAGAGAGCAGAGATCTTAGCAGAAGGGGAGGCAGCTTTGTTCCAGTAGGAAACCTGTGTCTCCCTATTACAGACCCTGGGACTCTCAGAAGCCAACGCTGTGCATTGGCTGTGGACAAACCCCGAGAGATTTGGGGAGCAGGAAAGAGGCCCAGAGTTGCCCTATTACCGTGACAGCGGCAGGATGCAGCACTATCAGTGTGGAAGGCAGTTTACGGGTTAACGACCTGATTAGTCCCTGGGCCCTCCCTCCACAGGAGGCCGGTCAGTCCCTGTCCCCATCCCCATCCAGGAGGCTAAACCACACCTGTCTGTGCTGGGATTAGGCCGGCCAGTCTTCGCAGCCCTAGTCTGTGGCAGTGCAGTGCCATCTGCAGGAAGCCATAATTCCTGAGCTCGTGCAAACTGACAGCTTTGAAACCACTCCTCCAGATTGCTGCACCTTAGAGACTAACCAATTTATTTGAGCATAAGCTTTCATGAGCTACAGCTCACTTCATCAGATGCATACTGTGGAAAGTACAGAAGATCTTTTTATACACACAAAGCATGAAAAAATGGATGTTTACCACTATAAAAGGTTTTCTCTCCCCCCACAAACCCACTCTCCTGCTGGTAATAGCTTATCTAAAGTGATCACTCTCCTTACAATGTGTATGATAATCAAGTTGGGCCATTTCCAGCACAAATCCAGGTTTTCTCCTCCCCCGCCCCCACAAACCCACTCTCCTGTTGGTAATAGCTTATCTAAAGTGATCACTCTCCTTACAATGTGTATGATAATCAAGGTGGGCCATTTCCAGCACAAATCCAGGGTTTAAAGTACAGAAGATCTATCTTCTGTACTTTAAACCCTGGATTTGTGCTGGAAATGGCCCACCTTGATTATCATAATAAGCTATTACCAGCAGGAGAGTGGGGTGGGGGGAGAGAAAACCTTTTGTAGTGGTAAACACCCATTTTTTCATGCTTTGTGTGTATAAAAAGATCTTCTGTACTTTCCACGGTATGCATCCGATGAAGTGAGCTGTAGCTCACGAAAGCTTATGCTCAAATAAATTGGTTAGTCTCTAAGGTGCCACAAGTACTCCTTTTCTTTTTGCGAATACAGACTAACACGGCTGTGTTAGAGAGCTTATTCCTTCACTCTCCCACTTCCCTGGTCCTTCTCACATGAACAGAGAGCAACAATACCCGAAGTCCGAAGGTGCAAACAATTCAATGTTTATTGGGGTGAACTTCCAGCAAGCTTAAATACAAGTTCCTTTTTCCTTATTTTCGAATCCCAACTTACTTCCTGTTTGCCCCTAATTTATATAGTAATATTCTTAGCTATACCTTAACCAATCATTCTACTGAAATTTAACTAACCAATCCTAACATATTGTAACGTGATTAGCTAACCAATTATATCCCACCACCTTAATTAGATTACACCCAGCAAAATTAATTATACAGCAGACAGAAACAATCACAGAACCAGACAGAGATTATACAGACAAACAATAGCAAAGTGGGAACTCTAATGACAAAACAATACAGAAGTGAGGATTTCACATCCCAGCTATTGATAAGTGAGTTCTTGCCAGACAGGATGCTATTAAACTAAGTTTCCTTTTACATTTTCTAGGCACTTCCCTTTCTCTGGAGGTGATAGGAATTATCAGGACAGGATTGTGTTCCTAACAGCCCAATAGCACCTTCTTTCAATGTGGCTAGTTTGGAATGTGAGGAGGTGACCGGTCGCTTCCTGGCTTATGGCTGCCTCTGCTGCTTAGCCAAAGGCCTTAGCCTAAGCACAAGGCCTCAGACTGTCACAGGGAGAGAAGGCCCTTACACCGGCAGACATTGATTTTGATTCTTTCTTTTATACCTCTAACTAGACAAGTAATAAGAATACCCCTAAATTCTTAAAGTACAGGCCTTTACAGACAGGCCTGAATATCTATATCCTAACAGGCTGTTACTCTGAAACCTGTCCAGATTGCTGGGAACTCTGCGCTCCTCCTCTCCCTGGGGATGCAGATAACCCGGAAGATGCCCTTACAGCCTGTGCTGAGAGCCTGAGAGCCTGAGAGCCTCTAAGCTGCAAGAGGTTACTGGGCTTTCCTCGGGAGTGAGCCCACACGTGAAATTATTGCAGATGCTCAGGGCTGGAGCGCACCATACCTCAAGGTGCCAGCAGCATGCCAGGGGCACCCGGACTGAGGCCAGCACTGCAGGCACTTCAGCAGCTTGGGCTTGTAGGTCCTAGCCCTGGTGGGTGCCAATAACCACTCAAAGCCAAGGCTCAAGGAAAGGTTTGTACTAGGGCTGGCAGGACAGGGGAAATCCTGCAGAAGCGTAGACAGTTACAGTGCATGGTGAGCAGCGGTGGGGCCTGTTTGGGGCCGGTCCAACCTGAGAGTCAGGGCTTCTCAGGTCTAGTGTCTGGGCTGCCCTTCCCAGGCCTGTGTCTGTCCAGGCCTGCAGGAGCTGGCAGGTTCCAGGCCAGGCTCAGTTCGTGTCTCTCACTGGGGGCCTCTGTACCGCTCCCTGCCCAGCCGCTGCTGCTCCCCCTAGGTCCCATGCACCCAGGGCCACGGCTGGGCTTTCCCAGGCCAGCCTCGTCTTTGAGCCTCCGCCCTCTGTCCGGGCACTTTTCAAACAACAGGCAGACCAGACAAGCTGCAGCTCAGAGAGAGCCCCGATTGGCCCACTTCCCGATTGGTCCCTCCCCTGCATCCGCAGCTGATGGGCCCATTCCCCTGCAAGCCCCAGCTGCCGGACCCTGCCCTCCCAAGCCCCAGCTCCCAGCCCTGGCGAGGGTCTCTGCCGAGGGGAGGCACTGTCTCTGCATCCTGGGCTTGTGCCAGCCGCCCTGCCACCGTGGGAGAGAGCAACACTGCCCCCCGCCTCCAGCGAGTACCCCACCGCAGGCACCCCTCCAGCTCCCCCAACTGCAGCCACCCCCCCGACCAGAAATATGGGAGCCCTACAGACAGACCTGCCCCAGCTGCCATGGCCGGCGCTCCCGGCCCATCCCAGGCATGACTCTGTGCAGTCCCAGGAGCCCCTCTGCAGCTCCTGGCCAGCCGGGGTGTGGCTGCTGCTTCCCACAGGCCCCGTCACTGCCTGGCTCAAGGTCTTTCCTCCTGCCTGGCCAGGGCAACGGAAAGTGCCCTAGGGAGGAGGCTGCTGGGCACCGTAGTGCCCTGGCCAGAAGTGCTGGACAGGCCCTGGGCCGGGAGGAGGGGCTGTGCAGTGGGGAGGGAGCTGATGGGACTCATAGGCTCCTGCTCAGCGGGTTCATTACCACTGTCACTACTCTTGGGTCTTTCTCTCTGAAACCCCAGAGCCCGGCTGGGGACAGGTCGGTGGCTTACTGGTGATCCGCAAAGACACCACACCTGGCTACCTACACTGCTCTTTTGGCTGGCTTCTGGGGGCCTCGAAAGCACAGCCCACGGTGAGCAGCACGGGCAGCCTGGCCTCTTCTTTGCCCTGTTCCCATAGAACAGGCTGTGTGCGGAGGCCTCGAGCCGTCCCTGGGGCTCCTAGGGGCACTGCCACACCTGTGAAATTCTCCCGCGCACCGCTGTGTCCCCGTGGGAGAGACAGGGCTGGACTTGGGACCGTCACATGCCACGAAACGGCTTGAACAGGGGGCTCTGGTAGGGTTCCCAACCCTCCTGATTTCGCTGGGAGTCTCCCAGAATCGGGCAGGCTCTTTACCTGCCTTGGCTCCGTGCCACTCCTGGAAGCGGCTGGCACGTCCCTGCAACCCCTGAGGGGTGGGGGCAGGTGTCTCCGCACGCTGCCTGCACCTCGAGCACCAACTCCGCAGCTCCCATTGGCTGGGAACTGCAGCCAATGGGAGCTGCGGGGGTGGCACTTGCAGGCTCAGGCAGCACACGGAGACCCCTCCGCGCCCCCCTTACCCCCCGACAGGGACATAGCGGCCGCGTCCAGGAGTGGTGCGGGGCCAGGGCAGGCAGGGAGCCTGCCTTAGCTCCACTGTGCCACCACCCGGACACCGCCCGAGGTAAGCACTGCCCGGCCGGAGCCTGCACTCCATCCTGCACCCCAACCCCCTGCCCCAGCCTGGAGCCCCTTCCTGCACCCAAACTCCCTCCCAGAGCCCACAGCCCCTCCTGCACCCCAACCCCCTGCCCCAGCCTGGAGCCCCTTCCTGCACACAAACTCCCTCCCAGAGCCCACAGCCCCTCCTGCACCCCAACCCCCTGCCCCAGCCTGGAGCCACTTCCTGTACCCAAACTCCCTCCCAGAGCCCACAGCCCCTCCTGCACCCCAACCCCCTGCCCCAGCCTGGAGCCCCTTCCTGCACCCAAACTCCCTCCCAGAGCCCACAGCCCCTCCTGCACCCCAACCCCCTGCCCCAGCCTGGAGCCCCTTCCTGTACCCAAACTCCCTCCCAGAGCCCACAGCCCCTCCTGCACCCCAACCCCCTGCCCCAGCCTGGAGCCCCTTCCTGTACCCAAACTCCCTCCCAGAGCCCACAGCCCCTCCTGCACCCCAACCCCCTGCCCCAGCCTGGAGCCCCTTCCTGCACACAAACTCCCTCCCAGAGCCCACAGCCCCTCCTGCACCCCAACCCCCTGCCCCAGCCTGGAGCCCCTTCCTGCACACAAACTCCCTCCCAGAGCCCACAGCCCCTCCTGCACCCCAACCCCCTGCCCCGGCCTGGAGCCCCTTCCTGCACACAAACTCCCTCCCAGAGCCCACAGCCCCTCCTGCACCCCAACCCCCTGCCCCAGCTTGGAGCCCCTTCCTGCACACAACCTCCCTCCCAGAGCCCACAGCCCCTTCTGCACCCCAACCCCCTGCCCCAGCCTGGAGCCCCTTCCTGCACCCAAACTCCCTCCCAGAGCCCACAGCCCCTCCTGCACCCCAACCCCCTGCCCCAGCCTGGAGCCCCTTCCTGCACCCAAACTCCCTTCCAGAGCCCACAGCCCCTCCTGCACCCCAACCCCCTGCCCCAGCCTGGAGCCCCCTCCTGCACCCAAACTCCCTCCCAGAGCCCACAGCCCCTCCTGCACCCCAACCCCCTGCCCCAGCCTGGAGCCCCTTCCTGGACCCAAACTCCCTTCCAGAGCCCACAGCCCCTCCTGCACCCCAACCCCCTGCCCCGGCCTGGAGCCCCTTCCTGCACCCAAACTCCCTCCCAGAGCCCACAGCCCCTCCTGCACCCCAACCCCCTGCCCCAGCCTGGAGCCCCTTCCTGCACCCAAACTCCCTTCCAGAGCCCACAGCCCCTCCTGCACCCCAACCCCCTGCCCCAGCCTGGAGCCCCTTCCTGCACCCAAACTCCCTCCCAGAGCCCACAGCCCCTCCTGCACCCCAACCCCCTGCCCCAGCCTGGAGCCCCTTCCTGTACCCAAACTCCCTTCCAGAGCCCACAGCCCCTCCTGCACCCCAACCCCCTGCCCCAGCCTGGAGCCCCCTCCTGCACCCAAACTCCCTCCCAGAGCCCACAGCCCCTCCTGCACCCCAACCCCCTGCCCCAGCCTGGAGCCCCTTCCTGCACACAAACTCCCTCCCAGAGCCCACAGCCCCTCCTGCACCCCAACCCCCTGCCCCAGCCTGGAGCCCCTTCCTGTACCCAAACTCCCTCCCAGAGCCCACAGCCCCTCCTGCACCCCAACCCCCTGCCCCAGCCTGGAGCCCCCTCCTGTACCCAAACTCCCTCCCAGAGCCCACAGCCCCTCCTGCACCCCAACCCCCTGCCCCAGCTTGGAGCCCCTTCCTGTACCCAAACTCCCTCCCAGAGCCCACAGCCCCTCCTGCACCCCAACCCCCTGCCCCAGCCTGGAGCCCCTTCCTGCACCCAAACTCCCTCCCAGAGCCCACAGCCCCTCCTGCACCCCAACCCCCTGCCCCAGCCTGGAGCCCCTTCCTGCACACAAACTCCCTCCCAGAGCCCACAGCCCCTTCTGCACCCCAACCCCCTGCCCCAGCCTGGAGCCCCTTCCTGCACCCAAACTCCCTCCCAGAGCCCACAGCCCCTCCTGCACCCCAACCCCCTGCCCCAGCCTGGAGCCCCTTCCTGCACCCAAACTCCCTCCCAGAGCCCACAGCCCCTCCTGCACCCCAACCCCCTGCCCCAGCCTGGAGCCCCTTCCTGCACCCAAACTCCCTCCCAGAGCCCACAGCCCCTCCTGCACCCCAACCCCCTGCCCCAGCCTGGAGCCCCTTCCTGCACCCAAACTCCCTTACAGAGCCCACAGCCCCTCCTGCACCCCAACCCCCTGCCCCAGCCTGGAGCCCCTTCCTGCACACAAACTCCCTCCCAGAGCCCACAGCCCCTCCTGCACCCCAACCCCCTGCCCCAGCCTGGAGCCCCCTCCTGCACACAAACTCCCTCCCAGAGCCCACAGCCCCTTCTGCACCCCAACCCCCTGCCCCAGCCTGGAGCCCCTTCCTGCACACAAACTCCCTCCCAGAGCCCACAGCCCCTCCTGCACCCCAACCCCCTGCCCCAGCCTGGAGCCCCTTCCTGCACCCAAACTCCCTTACAGAGCCCACAGCCCCTCCTGCACCCCAACCCCCTGCCCCAGCCTGGAGCCCCCTCCTGTACCCAAACTCCCTCCCAGAGCCCACAGCCCCTCCTGCACCCCAACCCCCTGCCCCAGCCTGGAGCCCCTTCCTGCACACAAACTCCCTCCCAGAGCCCACAGCCCCTCCTGCACCCCAACCCCCTGCCCCAGCCTGGAGCCCCTTCCTGCACACAAACTCCCTCCCAGAGCCCACAGCCCCTCCTGCACCCCAACCCCCTGCCCCAGCCTGGAGCCCCCTCCTGCACACAAACTCCCTTCCAGAGCCCACAGCCCCTCCTGCACCCCAACCCCCTGCCCCAGCCTGGAGCCCCCTCCTGCACACAACCTCCCTCCCAGAGCCCACAGCCCCTCCTGCACCCCAACCCCCTGCCCCAGCCTGGAGCCCCTTCCTGTACCCAAACTCCCTTCCAGAGCCCACAGCCCCTCCTGCACCCCAACCCCCTGCCCCAGCCTGGAGCCCCCTCCTGCACCCAAACTCCCTCCCAGAGCCCACAGCCCCTCCTGCACCCCAACCCCCTGCCCCAGCCTGGAGCCCCTTCCTGCACACAAACTCCCTCCCAGAGCCCACAGCCCCTCCTGCACCCCAACCCCCTGCCCCAGCCTGGAGCCCCTTCCTGCACCCAAACTCCCTCCCAGAGCCCACAGCCCCTCCTGCACCCCAACCCCCTGCCCCAGCCTGGAGCCCCTTCCTGCACACAAACTCCCTCCCAGAGCCCACAGCCCCTCCTGCACCCCAACCCCCTGCCCCAGCCTGGAGCCCCTTCCTGCACACAACCTCCCTCCCAGAGCTTGCACCCTGCATCCCTTCCTGCAACCCAGCCCTCTGCCCCAGGCTCAGCCTGGAGCCCCCTCCCACACTCCGAACCCCTTGGCCCCAGCCCAGAGCCCCCAACCCCTCCTGCACCCCAACCCCCTGCCCCAGCCAGGTGAAAGTGAGGGAGGATGGGGGAGAGCAAGCGAGGGAGAATGGAGTGAGTGGGGTGGGGCCTCAGAGATGGGGGCTTGGGGCTCCCTCCTCTTGGCCAGCCAACTCCCCCAAAACTGGAAACCCCTCCAGCCGTGTCCCCTAGCCTCCCTGCAGCTCCCCCCCGCCACCCAGCCTTTGTCCAGTTTCCCGGGCAGAAGGTATCACCTTGCCCCAGCCCCCCTCCTGGCTCAGGTTACAGGCTCAGGTATCTTCCCTCCGGTGAAGTCTCCCATCCCCAATGAAACTCCCCTGCAACATCCCCAGATCAATCCTCCCCACTCCCTGCTCGTCACGCCCTCCCCTTCCCCCGCGCTGGCCAGGCAACGGCTCTCATGGGTCCCCCAGGGGCGTCTTTTCTCTTGGGGCACCGCCCCCTTGCCCAGGGTGGGTGCAACCTCCAGAATTGCTGAGCACCGGCCTTTCTGAAGACTGCAGCTCTGAGCGCCCGGCCTGTGGTGTGAGCGTGCCAGGGATGCCTATTGCCTCTGCTGCCTGGTTCTTCCCGGGTGCGCCCCAAAGAGCTCCCCCCAGCCAGGCCGAGCAGGGAACGAGAGCAGGGTTTTAAGGAAAGGTTGAAGGCAGCTCTGTTCCAGGCCAAGGCGGGGAAGCAGCTTCAGGCACTATGACGGGTTCGGTCACAGAGACCCCCTTGGGACTGTCACCTGATGTGCTGAAACTACCTCTGAGCCGGTTTTCCCTGTCACAGAATCATAGAATCATAGAATAACAGAGTTGGAAGGGACCTCTGGAGGCCATCTAGTCCAACCCCCTGCCCAGAGCAGGACCAATCCCAACTAAATCATCCCAGCCAGGGCTTTGTCAAGCCTGACCTTAAAAACTTCTAAGGAAGGAGATTCTACCACCTCCCTAGGTAACGCATTCCAGTGCTTCACCACCCTCCTAGTGAAAAAGTTTTTCCTAATATCCAACCTAAATCTCCCCCACTGCAACTTGAGACCATTACTCCTTGTCCTGTCATCTGCTATCACTGAGAATAGTCTAGATCCATCCTCTTTGGATCCACCTTTCAGGTAGTTAAAAGCAGCTATCAAATCCCCCCTCATTCTTCTCTTCCGTAGACTAAACAATCCCAGTTCCCTCAGCCTCTCCTCATAAGTCATGTGTTCCAGACCCCTAATAATTTTTGTTGCCCTTCGCTGGACTCTCTCCAATTTCTCCACATCCTTCTTGTAGTGTGGGGCCCAAAACTGGACACAGTATTCCAGATGAGGCCTCACCAATGTCAAATAGAGGGGAATGATCACGTCCCTCGATCTGCTGGCAATGCCCCTACTTATACAGCCCAAAATGCCATTGGCCTTCTTGGCAACAAGGGCACACTCTTGACTCATATCCAGCTTCTCGTCCACTGTCACCCCTAGGTCCTTCTCCACAGAACTGCTGCCGAGCCATTCAGTCCCTAGTCTGTAGCGGTGCATGGGATTCTTCTGTCCTAAGTGCAGGACTCTGCACTTGTCCTTGTTGAACCCCATCAGATTTCTTTTGGCCCAATCCTCCAATTTGTCTAGGTCCCTCTGTATCCTATCCCTACCCTCCAGCGTATCTACCTCTCCTCCCAGTTTAGTGTCATCCGCAAACTTGCTGAGGGTGCAATCCACACCATCCTCCAGATCATTAATGAAGATATTGAACAAAACCAGCCCCAGGACCGACCCTTGGGGCACTCCGCTAGATACCGGCTGCCAACTAGACATGGAGCCATTGATCACTACCCGTTGAGCCTGACAATCTAGCCAACTTTCTACCCACCTTGTAGTGCATCCATCCAGCCCATACTTCTTTAACTTCCTGACAAGAATACGTGTCAAAAGCTTTGCTAAAGTCGAGGAATAACAGGTCCACTGCTTTCCCTTCATCCACAGAACCAGTTATCTCATCATAGAAGGCAATTAGACTAGTCAGGCATGACTTTCCCTTGGTGAATCCATGCTGACTGGTCCTGATCACTTTCCTCTCCTCTAAGTGCTTCAGAATTGATTCCTTGAAGACATGCTCCATGATTTTTCCGGGGACTGAGGTGAGGCTGACCAGCCTGTAGTTCCCAGGATCCTCCTTCTTCCCTTTTTTAAAGATTTGCACTACATTAGGCTTTTTCCAGTCATCCTGGACTTCTCCCGATCGCCATGAGTTTTCAAAGATAATGGCCAATGGCTCTGCAATCACATCTGCCAATTCCTTTAGCACTCTCGGATGCAACGCATCCGGCCCCATGGACTTGTGCATGTCCAGTTTTTCTAAATAGTCCCGAACCACTTCTTCCTTCACAGAGGGCTGGCCACCTCCTCCCCATGCTGTGCTGCCCAGTGCAGTAGTCTGGGAGCTGACCTTGTTCGTGAAGACAGAGGCAAAAAAAGCATTGAGTATCATAGAATCATAGAATATCAGGGTTGGAAGGGACCCCAGAAGGTCATCTAGTCCAACCCCTGCTCGAAGCAGTACCAATTCCCAGTTAAATCATCCCAGCCAGGGCTTTGTCAAGCCTGACCTTAAAAACCTCTAAGGAAGGAGATTCTACCACCTCCCTAGGTAACGCATTCCAGTGTTTCACCACCCTCTTAGTGAAAAAGTTTTTCCTAATATCCAATCTAAACCTCCCCCATTGCAACTTGAGACCATTACTCCTCGTTCTGTCATCTGCTACCATTGAGAACAGTCTAGAGCCATCCTCTTTGGAACCCCCTTTCAGGTAGCTGAAAGCAGCTATCAAATCCCCCCTCATTCTTCTCTTCTGCAGACTAAACAATCCCAGTTCCCTCAGCCTCTCCTCATAAGTCATGTGCTCTAGACCCCTAATCATTTTTGTTGCCCTTCGCTGGACTCTCTCCAATTTATCCACATCCTTCTTGTAGTGTGGGGCCCAAAACTGGACACAGTACTCCAGATGAGGCCTCACCAGTGTCGAATAGAGGGGAACGATCACGTCCCTCGATCTGCTTGCTATGCCCCTACTTATACATCCCAAAATGCCATTGGCCTTCTTGGCAACAAGGGCACACTGCTGACTCATATCCAGCTTCTCGTCCACTGTCACCCCTAGGTCCTTTTCCGCAGAACTGCTGCCTAGCCATTCGGTCCCTAGTCTGTAGCGGTGCATTGGATTCTTCCATCCTAAGTGCAGGACCCTGCACTTATCCTTATTGAACCTCATCAGATTTCTTTTGGCCCAATCCTCCAATTTGTCTAGGTCCTTCTGTATCCTATCCCTCCCCTCCAGCGTATCTACCACTCCTCCCAGTTTAGTATCATCTGCAAATTTGCTGAGAGTGCAATCCACACCATCCTCCAGATCATTTATGAAGATATTGAACAAAACCGGCCCCAGGACCGACCCCTGGGGCACTCCACTTGACACCGGCTGCCAACTAGACATGGAGCCATTGATCACTACCCGTTGAGCCCGACAATCTAGCCAGCTTTCTACCCACCTTATAGTGCATTCATCCAGCCCATACTTCCTTAACTTGCTGACAAGAATACTGTGGGAGACCGTGTCAAAAGCTTTGCTAAAGTCAAGAAACAATACATCCACTGCTTTCCCTTCATCCACAGAACCAGTAATCTCATCATAAAAGGCGATTAGATTAGTCAGGCATGACCTTCCCTTGGTGAATCCATGCTGACTGTTCCTGATCACTTTCCTCTCATGTAAGTGCTTCAGGATTGATTCTTTGAGGACCTGCTCCATGATTTTTCCAGGGACTGAGGTGAGGCTGACTGGCCTGTAGTTCCCAGGATCCTCCTTCTTCCCTTTTTTAAAGATTTGCACTACATTAGCCTTTTTCCAGTCATCCGGGACTTCCCCCGTTCGCCACGAGTTTTCAAAGATAATGGCCAAGGGCTCTGCAATCACAGCCGCCAATTCCTTTACATTAGCTTTTTCCACATCTTCTGTCACTAGGTTGCCTCCCTCATTCAGTAAGGGGCCCACACTATCCTTGACTTTCTTCTTATTGCCAACATATCTGAAGAAACCCTTTTTGTTACTCTTAACATCCCTCGCTAGCTGCAACTCCAGGTGTGATTTAGCCTTCCTGATTTCACTCCTGCATGCCTGAGCAATATTTTTATACTCATCCCTGGTCATTTGTCCAATCTTCCACTTCTTGTAAGCCTCTTTTTTGTGTTTAAGATCAGCAAGGATTTCACTGTGAAGCCAAGCTAGTCGCCTGCCATATTTACTATTCTTTCTACACATCGGGATGGTTTGTCCCTGTAACCTCAATAAGGATTCTTTAAAATACAGCCAGCTCTCCTGGACTCCTTTCCCCCTCATGTTATTCTCCCAGGGGATCTTGCCCATCAGTTCCCTGAGGGAGTCAAAGTCTGCTTTTCTGAAGTCCAGGGTCTGTATTCTGCTGCTTTCCTTTCTTCCTTGTGTCAGGATCCTGAACTCGACCATCTCATGGTCACTGCCTCCCAGGTTCCCATCCACTTTTGCTTCCCCTACTAATTCTTCCCCGTTTGTGAGCAGCACGTCAAGAAGAGCTCAGCCCCTAGTTGGTTCCTCCAGCACTTGCACCAGGAAATTGTCCCCTACAGTTTCCAAAAACTTCCTGGATTGTCTGTGCACCGCTGTATTGCTCTCCCAGCAGATATCAGGATGATTGAAGTCGCCCATGAGAACCAGGGCATGCGATCTAGTAGCTTCTGCGAGTTGCCGGAAGAAAGCCTCGTCCACCTCATCCCCCTGGTCCGGTGGTCTATAGCAGACTCCCACCACGACATCACCCTTGTTGCTCACACTTCTAAACTTAATCCAGAGACTCTCAGGTTTTTCTGCAGTTTCAAACTTGAGCTCTGAGCAGTCATACTGCTCCCTTACACACAGTGCAACTCCCCCACCTTTTCTGGCCTCCCTGACGCCTGCCAGCTTGGGACTCCAGACCCCTGCCTTGTTGAGCCAGACACGCCAGCCTGCTGCAAACACAGACCCAGGGTCTGAACCACGTCCCCAAAGCTGCAGGGTTTAACTGAAAACCACTCAGCAGGTACTCCTGTCCCTAGCACCCAGACACCCAGCTCCCAATGGTATCCAAACCCCAAATAAATCCATTTTACTCTGTATAAAGCTTATACAGGGTAAACTCATAAATTGTCTGTCCTTGATAACACTGATAGAGAGATATGCACAGCTGTTTGCTCCCCCCAGGTATTAATCACTTACTCTGGATTGATTAATTAATAAACAAAAGTGATTTATTAAGAATAAAAAGCAGGATTTAAGTGGTTCCAAGTGATAACAAACAGAACAAAAAGAAAAGGATGCTCACGAAAGCTGATGCTCAAATAAATTTGTTAGTCTCTAAGGTGCCACAAGTCCTCCTTTTCTTTTTGTGGATACAGACTAATACGGCTGCTACTCTGAAACCAGACAGAACAAAGTAAGTCACCAAGTAAAATAAAGCAAAACCATGCAAGTCTAAGCCTAATACATTTAAGAAACTGAATACAGGTAAATCTAACCCTCCGAGATGTTCCAATAAGCTTCTTTCACAGACTAGAGTCTTCCTAGTCTGGGCCCAATCCTTTCCCCTGGTACAGTCCTTGTTAGTTCCAACTCAGGTGGTAACTTGGGGATTTCTCATAACTGGCAGCCCCCTTGTTCTGTTCCACCCCCTTTTATAGCTTTGGCACAAGGTGGGAATCCTTTGTCTCTCTCTCTCTGGGTTCCCACCCTTCCCTCTAAATGGAAAAGCACCAGGTTTAAGATGGATTCCAGTTCCAGGTGACATGGTCACATGTCACTGTAAGACCTCATTCTCCATTCTTTCAGGGTTGGCCTGCAGGTTACCAGGAAGGTTTGCGAGTAAACAGAGCCATTTACAACCAATTGTCCTGGTTAACGGGAGCCATCAAGATTCCAAGCCATTATTGATGGCCCACACTTTGCATAGTTACAATAGGCCCTCAGAGTAATACTTCATATTTCTAGTTTCAGATACAAGAATGATACATTTAAACAAATGGGATGACCACACTCAGTAGATTATAAGCTTTGTAATGATACCTTACAAGAGACCTTTTGCATGAAGCATATTCTAGTTACCTCATATTCACACTCATTAGCATATTTCCATAAAATATGGCAGTGCATATGGAGTGCAGTGTCACACCCTCCTCCTGAACTTACTGCCAGAGCCTTGGACACTGTCCATGGTGGCGGCAGTCCATGTAAAATCCCGGTTTGTCTCTGGTTACACACCCTCCCAGCCCCTCTAAACCCTACAATGTCACTCAGAGGTGTCCTAGCAAGGTGCAGGGTTCCTGGTCCCCTGGTGCCTGAAAACAGGTTGGGGTGTAGTATTGCTAACAGAACGCAGACAACAACATCTGTTCAAGTGTAGGAGTCTTGGCATTTAGCCACCAATGCTATGAGGCGGTGTGCCTCAGTTTCCCCTTCCACACGGCAGTGTTGGCCTGTTATGCTTTTGATGCTGTGCCAAGCTCTAAGCCTGTTTACAGGTAGAAACTCAAAAGCAACATGCTTGTGGGACATTCCTGTGTCCCCCAAAAAGGAAGGTGACCCCGATCCAGCTGTGGGCTCACAGCTACCAGCTGTGACAGACCCTTCACTGGCCAGCAAAATCCCCCCCAGCCCTTTCATTCAGATTGGGCTTGCTTCCAGCTACAGAGTCCTTGGGGTCTGCTCCCACCGCAGCAGTCGTCAGGAACCCAACTTCCAGTGGGGGAGGTTTAGGTTGGATATTAGGAAAAACTTTTTCACTAGGAGGGTGGTGAAGCACTGGAATGGGTTACCTGGGGAGGTGGTTGTCACGGACTGTGGGGGAGTCCAGGCCCTGCACCCCTCTTCCTGGGATTCACTGAGACTCTCAGCCAGCCAGTAAAACAGAAGGTTTTTTGGACACTGGAACACAGTCTCAAACAGAGCTCGTGGTAACAACCAGGACCCCTCAGTCAAGTCCTTCTGGGGAGCAGGGAGCTTAGACCCCAGCCCTGGGGTTCCCTGCGTTCCACCACCCAGCACAAAACTGAAACCAACTCCCCCCCATCAGCAGGCTCTCTCCTGCAGCCTTTGTCCACATTCTCGGGAAGAGGTGTTACCTACCCCTCCCCTGGCTCAGGTGACAGGCTCTCAGGTCTCCCATCCCCAGTGAAACTCCCCTGCCACATTCCCAGGTCAACACTCCCCCCCTCCCTGCTGCCTCACAGTGGCGGAATCTCCTTCCTTTGAGGTTTTTAAGGTCAGTCTTGAGGAAGCCCTGGCTGGAATGATTTAGTTGGGGATTGGCCTTGCTTTGAGCAGGGGGTTGGATTAGATGACCTCCTGAGGTCCCTTCCAACCCTGATATAATATGATTCTGTGATCTCCAGAATACATGTCCCTGTGCAGCCCAGGGCAGGACCTGTCCCCTGCTGACCTGCAACTTCCTGGCAGTGAGAAGCTGGGAAGGCCTCCCTGTTACAAGGTGGAGCATCCCCCTCCCCCAGGGAGATGATCACAGGACAGGAGCTGGCTTTATCCATCTCTTCCCCCAGGAACTTGCCTAGAGTCATGGGGCTACAGGAACTGGTTATGACCATCCCTGCTGCGACCAAGGAATTAAAGAGACACTCCCCTATTTCTCCAGCAACACTTGTGACTTTACCCTCCCCTCTGGGGCATTCAGCACAAGATTCCTTCTTGCTGCTCACAAACCCTGGGACAGATTCTGCCACATCGAAAAAGTCATTCCCCAGTAGAAACAGTGCAAAATTGTGGGCCACCACTGCAGTACTCGGCGCAGCCTGCAAATCACCAGTTTCCACCTGCATCGTAGCTCAAGGTGCAAGGACTTTGTAACCTCCCACCAGTTCTAGTTCTGCCATTTTCCCTGGTAACAAATCCTTCTCCCAGATCAGCTCCCTCCTGACCACAGGAATCTCTGCACCCCGTGCCTAAAACCTTGGAGCACTTTGCCATGAAGCTTAACAGCATCCATGTGCTCACTGCTCGGTCACGTTGAAGCAAATTATGTTGGGCCGGCGCGGGGAACGCTGGGATTGGCGCCCAGGGCGGGGCCGGCGCGGGGAACGCTGGGATCGGCGCCCGGTGCGGGGCCGGCGCGGGGAACGCTGGGATTGGCGCCCGGGGCGGGGCCGGCGCGGGGAACGCTGGGATCGGCGCCCGGGGCGGGGCCGGCGTGGGGAACGCTGGGATTGGCGCCCGGGGCGGGGCCGGCGCGGGGAACGCTGGGATTGGCGCCCGGTGCGGGGCCGGCGTGGGGAACGCTGGGATCGGCGCCCGGGGCGGGGCCGGCGCGGGGTACGCTGGGATCGGCGCCCGGGGCGGGGCCGGCGCGGGGTACGCTGGGATCGGCGCCCGGTGCAGGGCCGGCGCGGGGAACGCTGGGATTGGCGCCCAGGGCGGGGCCGGCGTGGGGAACGCTGGGATCGGCGCCCGGTGCGGGGCCGGCGCAGGGAACGCTGGGATCGGCGCCCGGTGCGGGGCCAGCACGGGGAACGCTGGGATTGGCGCCCGGGGCGGGGCCGGTGCGGGGAACGCTGGGATTGGCGCCCAGGGCGGGGCCGGCGCGAGGAACGCTGGGATCGGCGCCCGGTGCGGGGCCGGCGCAGGGAACGCTGGGATCGGTGCCCGGTGCGGGGCCAGCGCGGGGAACGCTGGGATTGGCGACCGGGGCGGGGCCGGCGCGGGGAACGCTGGGATTGGCGTCTGGGGCGGGGCCGGCGCGGGGAACGCTGGGATCGGCGCCCGGGGCGGGGCCGGCGCGGGGAACGCTGGGATCGGTGCCCGGTGCGGGGCCAGCACGGGGAACGCTGGGATTGGCGCCCGGGGCGGGGCCGGCGCAGGGAACGCTGGGATCGGCGCCCGGGGCGGGGCCGGCGCGGGGAACGCTGGGATCGGCGCCCGGTGCAGGGCCAGCGCGGGGAACGCTGGGATTGGCGTCTGGGGCGGGGCCGGCGCGGGGAACGCTGGGATTGGCGCCCGGGGCGGGGCCGGCGCGGGGAACGCTGGGATTGGCGCCCGGGGCGGGGCCGGCGCGGGGAACGCTGGGATTGGCGCCTGGGGCGGGGCCGGCGCGGGGAACGCTGGGATCGGCGCCCGGGGCGGGGCCGGCGCGGGGAACGCTGGGATTGGGTTATCACGTACTGGATCCCCACTGTGCTGATCCACATATCGTTCCCCTGAAAGGTGTGCTCTTACCCCTGACAGCTGGCGTCTGAGCCTTGGGACAGGAGGGCCCCCCATGCCCATGGGCTGGGTTTGCCAGCTCTTAGGCTGCAGAAATTGCCCTTGGAGCTGAAATTTGTCCTGGTCGCTCATGAGCTTGCCGCCCTTGATTAACTGCATGAGGCCCAGGCCCCACTGCCTGGAAATGAGGGGACACGTTTGCATCTGAATTTGCGACAGGGACAGCTGGACCCTGTATCCAGCTGTGGGAAGCAGGCCTGGCGGGAGTGACAGGGACACAGAAAGGACGGGGGCCGGCAGCCAACCCGGTCAGCAGTGGAACGGACCCTCGCGTTCCTGTGATTGCTTCTTGTCTGCGGTCCCTGTGTGCAGCTCGTCAGGACAGGCCCTGCTGTGCTGGGCGCCCACCCACCTGTATGAGAGGCAGAGGCTACTGTCCCAATACCTAGAGTCTCTGTCTGCGCAGCTCCGTGGCCACTGCTGCTGCTGGCTCGGGTCTGGGGAGCTGCAAAGAGGAACAGTCTCCTGCCGGGAACCTGGGAAAGCAAATTCAGAGCATTTTCCGAACAGCCGGGAAAGGGTTAAATGGAGCAGCTACTGGCTGGGCAGGGTGCTGGAGTCCCTGCAGAACAGGATAGGGACAGGTTGGTTGGGTCCCTCCCCTCCCAGGCCTGCACTGCCCAGATGGATGCATGAGAGAGGCAGCCAGGCCCCAGTTCTCAGGAATCCCATGCAGGGGGTGGGGTGTTCTGTTTCCCTGAGCGTTCAGAGTTGTGAAATCTTGTTTCCTGGAGCCAGGGAGTGACAGGAGTTTGTTCTCTGTCTGCCCACGCCTCTCCCAAGCCCCTCAGCTGAGCCCTAGACCCTGCTGGAGGAGGAAAAAGGGGGTGGGTTGTTTTTTGGGGGGGGGATTGCACTTAATTAAGTGGGGTTCAAACCGGAAAGCAGCAGGTACACACAGGCTTTAACAGCTTTACCTGCTAAAGCTGCCGGCCACCAGCTCACCTGTCTCAGGCTTTGTCTGCACTGGAGCTTCGTCGGCAACATTTCTGTGGTTCAGGGTGTTTGGCCGACAGAGAGCGGCGGTGTGAGTCGAGCTTCGTCGCTCCTGCCACTCGAGGGGGTGGAAGTGTTTTGTCGGCGGGAGAGCTTTCTCTGGCCGACAGACAGCAGCTGCACCGCGCCCCTTGTAGCTGCACGGCTGTAGCCGCAGAGCTGTCGCTAAAAGCTGCATCGTGTAGACAAGCCTAACAGTGTCACCCCCACGCTGCACGAGAGACCTGACTCCCCAAAGCATCAGCACGCGCGGCACTGAACTCTCCTGAACATCAGGCCAGGCATGTCCCAACAGCGGCGGGGGGGGGGGGGGCGCTGAATATCTGGCCAGGCATGTCCCGATGTGGGGGCGCTGAACATCTGGCCAGGCAGTCCCAAGGGGGCATGCTGAACATCTGGCTAGACACATCCCAATGGGGGCGCAGAACATCTGGCCATGCATGTCCCAATGGGGGGAGAGGGGGTGCTGAACATCTGGCCATAAACGTCCACCTTTCCATCTGGCCCTGGGCACCTTGGCAAATCTAGGTCCAGGAGTTAACAGGTTTTTAAACACCACATAATGGAAATGCGTTGAGCGTCACCCCAAGCATTCCAGAACTCCGAGTCTGGCCCCAAAATTCATTAAATTGACTTAACAATGAAGAGGTTTTAAATATTAATAAATGGAGGGTTTGCGTATGTCATCCAGTTTCTGAGTCAGAAGAATATAGGGCTGGCAGGGACCTCGTGGGGCAGAGGCCAGTCTCAGCCCTCCCGGGCAGCCCCACCAGATCATCCCCTTTGTACGCTCATCAAGCTCCAGCTCGAAGCCAGTTGAGTTGTTTGCTGCGACGCCGAAGGGGAGGCTGCTCCAGCACCTCACTCCTCCAATGGTGAGAGATACGAATTTCCAGCCTCCTCCTGGCCCCTTTGTTCTTGTGCCAGCCTCGTCCTTTAACTTCAGTGGCTCCTCCCCCTTCCTGCTGTTTACACCCATCCCCAATGTAATTATGGGGAGCAATCCAATCCCCAGGCCCCTGCATTTTAGGCTAAACAAGCTGTGACTAAGTGGGGCTAGGGGGGGTCTTGTTTTTTCAGTGCTTTGCATGCAGAGTGTGTGGGATTCGGTCTCCCTGTGTGTTGCTTGTGTAACGAGGTGGTGCGAGAGGAAGTTTGTTGTTGCACAGGACCAGCGGTGACTTCGCCTAGCAGTCGGGACCCCAGACAATGGCCTGGAGATGGGGGATCCTACTGACCAGTGACCTGGTGACCAAGAGGCCCAGCCCAGCCCAGCTTGGAAGTCAGCCGGTTCCTGCCAGTGAGGGAACAAAGGGCAGAGGAGAGATGGCCCCAGCAGCCTGTTTACGTGGGACAGAAGACAAAGGACAGAGGCGGGGCTTGGGGGAAGGTGATATAGGGTGATCGGCTGGAAGGAGGGGGCTTCTGGAATGGGGAGAGATAGCGGCCGAAGCCCATCTAGATGCAGGAGAGACCTAGATGACCTGTGTTGAGGGATTCTAGGCCCAAGGGTCCTGATAACCTCCTATGCTGGGTTCAGACGTTCAATAAACCCTCCTGTTTTACGCTGGCTGAGGGCTGCTCCGGTCTAGAGACCGGGTTGCGTTGCTCCCTCTGGGGGTGGAGGCCCCAAGGGCCTAGAGCGAGTGGACTCCCTGTGGGTGTTGACTAGCTAGTAAGGCCAACAGAGAATCAGTCTAAAGGAACGTCCTCCAACCGCATCGATCATCGGGGTTTGCTGTCAGCCCTTAAAAACACAAGTAAATCAACTAGGATGTGTGGGTGTAGACAACCAAGGTATTTATTAGACCATCAACAGTTCCAAACAAGGTGAAGCTGAGTTGAACCAAATGACTAGGAACACAGGTGAAGCAAGGACCCGCACAACAGGTGATATACGGTAAGTAAAGGCCCGGCAATGTGCTGTGACTAAGGGTAAGTTCCCTCCCCTAGGACGGGACCCAGGTAAGAGGATGGAGGATCAATGGACCACGCCCCTGTCCTGCAGCTCCGAGGCCCCTCGCGACGCCAGGACAGCTCCGGCCTCGGCCAGGAAGGTGGAACCCCCAGGTGAGGAGGGACCTCAGGGTCAGGCGCTGACGGCTCTGCCCCAGCAATGACTCGGCTTGTGCTCCCCCTGCACCGTCGTGGGGGGTGTTTGTCCTCGGTGAACGAGTGGCAGCTGGTGACACTCCCTGTGTGCAAGTGAGACTCACCCTCCCGCACCCGGGCGAACGAGCACGGTGCTCAGCGTACTTCTCTGAAGCCACCTAGGGCGCTGAGGTGTCTCCTGTGCTCGCCAATGGCCGCAGGAGCCGCAGCACCTCCAGACTCGGCCCCTTCCCTCCGCTGTGCTGGCCCTTACAGGCCCGGCTGTTACTGGCAGATCACAGGTCCTATGGTCCCGCCTTTCAGCAGAAAGGGCAGGAAACTACAGCTGAGGAGGGGGAAGAAGGGCAACCAAGAAGGATTCCTGGTTATTGTTTGGGCATTCCAAGAAGGGGCACCTATGATGTTAAGCACCGACGTTTTCCCCCTACAAGGGGGCCCATGGCAGAGATGGGCGTGCTGGAGGCTCAGTGAGGTGCGGTTCTAGGAGGCGGAGGGGCCTACGGCTTAACCCTGAGAGAGCGTGAACCTCCAAGAAGGGCTGTCCCACTGAAGGGGGTTCCTGCCAGGGACCGTACAGAGCCGAGAGAGAGCACGAGTCCTGTGAGTCCGTCACACAAACCACACTTCCTGGGGCTGGCAGGAAGCCCCCAGGGCAGGCTTTCCATTGCTCTCATCAGCCTCACAGCCCTGCTTTGCGCCTGCCCTGGGGGCTTCCTGCCAGCTCGGGCATGGATTCTACTTTCCGCTGCTTTCTCAGCACCCTTGCAGTGAGACAGATAGTTATTGAAGGTTTCACACTCGGCAGACATGGCTGGGCTGCCCAGTCTGATACAGCTGCCCAATGCACGGAGCTTTGCCTACTGGCAAGGAAGCTGCACCAGGCACCCAGAGAGGCACAGAAATAAAGGACGTATGTCACCACCTCACCCCTTGATGAACTGCACCCTCAGCAAGTTCGTGGATGACACTAAGCTGGGGGGAGAGGTAGATATGCTGGAGGGTAGGGATAGGGTCCAGAGTAACCTAGAGAAATTGTAGGATTGGGCCAAAAGAAATCTGATGAGGTTCAACAAGGACAAGTGCAGAGTCCTGCACTTAGGACGGAAGAATCCCATGCACCACTACAGACCAGGGACCGAATGGCTCGGCAGCAGTTCTGCAGCAAAGGACCTAGGGGTTACAGTGGACGAGAAGCTGGATATGAGTCAACAGTGTGCCCTTCTTGCCAAGAAGGCCAATGGCATTTTGGGCTGTATAAATGGGGGCATTGCCAGCAGATCGAGGGACGTGATCGTTCCCCTCTATTCGACATTGGTGAGGCCACATCTGGAGAACTGTGTCCAGTTTTGGGCCCCCCACTACAGAAGGGATATGGACAAATTGGAGAGAGTCCAGCGAAAGACAATGAAAATGATTAGGGGTCTGGGGCACATGACTTATGAGGAGAGGCTGAGGGAACTGGGATTGTTTAGTCTGCAGAAGAGAAGAGTGAGGGGGGATTTGATAGCTGCTTTCAACTACCTGAAAGGGGGTTCCAAAGAGGATGGCTCTAGACTGTTCTCAGTGGAGGCAGATGACAGAACAAGGAACAATGGTCTCAAGTTGCAGTGGGGGAGGTCTAGGTTGGATATTAGGAAACACTATTTCACTAGGAGTGTGGTGAAGCACTGGAATGGGTTACTAGGGAGGTGGTGGAATCTCCATCCTTCGAGCTTTTTAAGGCCCGGCTTGATAAAGCCCTGGCTGGGATGATTTAGTTGGTGTTGGTCCTGCTTTGAGCAGGGGGTTGGACTAGATGACCTCCTGAGGTCCCTTCAAACCCTGATATTCTTACGATTCTATGACCTCAGCTCTAGGGAAGGAGGTTTTCCCAACTCAAATACCCAAGAAAGACCCACCCAAGACAGCCCCATGCCACAGAGCGCTTGAAAAACCAGAGTCTCTGCACAGTTCTCTCTCATGTTGTTCCAGGCTCCTGCAGCCTGGGGCGTTCTCAGCAGCACCTCCTGTCCCACGTGACTCACCCATCCCACTGCATACATGCTGCATACAGGGCCTCCCCTGCCCTGCTTGCTGAGGCCTTGAAAGGGAGGCAGCAGCTGACATGGGAGATTTACTGGGCACGGTGAAGAGGCCTGGTCTGGATGAATGTGCCTACAAGGCAGAGTCCGGCTACACCGTATTGAGATGTAAAGTGCACTTTGGCCATGCTCCCGGAGCACCCGTGCACCAGCCGCAGGCACTCCCCCACCTCCTCATATCCACCTTTCACTGCAACGTTAAACCTACTGCATCCTTGAGCTTCAATCCGCTTTAACTTTCTCTACTTGAACGTGACCTCTGAGAGCAAACTTGCCTCCAGAACTGCTAAGTACAGAGCACAGGCCCCCCCAGTCCTGCAACCACACAGGAGAGCCAAAGCACTAGCCCCAGCACCCCCCCGGGCTGCAGCTGACAACAGACGAGGCCACTGAACTAGCTGCTCCCATACAACAAGCCTCTGCAGAGAACTGCCACGTGCTCACGTGGCTCACTTGACATGGCTGCACTCTGCCTCGTCTCTGTGTTCTGTGTTATAGGGCAGTGTCTGCACAGCACCCGAGTGCCAACGCCTGCCCCGGAGAAGCCAGTGTCAGATACGAGTATTCAAGCTTTCGAGCTACACAGAATTCTCCCTCAGGGCTGGGAAAGGTGCCCAGTGCGTCACCAGTAAATACAAGGGGACGGATTGTTTAGCGTACACAGCTAACACAGGGTCTTCCAGTTTATGCTAAACAGTCTGTTGCCCCTTGTATTTACTGGTGACACACTGGGCCTGGAGGAGAACTCTGTGTCGCTTGAAAGCTTGCCTCTCTCACCAACACAAATGGGTCCAATAAAAGATATTCCCTCACCCACCTGGTCTCTCTAATATCCTGGGACCAACAAGGCGACAACACTGCAAACAGCAACCAGGAGGTTGATCAGGGACGTGGTTCCAGACTGAGACCCCCATCAAGCACTGAGCAAAAGAAGGCTTCAATGATGGAGGGGGTCAACAAGCATTTGGACCAAAAGGATCCAGTGGATATAGTGTACTTAGATTTTCAGGTCTCAGAGTAGCAGCCGTGTTAGTCTGTATCCGCAAAAAGAAAAGGAGGACTTGTGGCACCTTAGAGACTAACAATTTATCTGAGCATAAGCTTTCGTGAGCTACAGCTCACTTCATTGGATGCATACTGTGGAAAATACAGTGGGGAGATTTATGTACACAGAGAACATGAAACAATGGATGTTACCATACAGACTGTAACCAGAGTGATCAGGTAAGGTGAGCTATTACCAGCCGGACAGCGGGGGTGTCGGCGGGCGGTGGGACACGAAGACCTTTTGTAGTGATAATCAAGGTGGGCCATTTCCAGCAGTTGACAAGAACGTCTGAGGAACAGTCGGGGGGTGGGGTGGGGATAAACAAGGGGAAATAGTTTTACTTTGTGTAATGACCCATCCACTCCCAGTCTCTATTCAAGCCTCAGTTAATTGTAACCAGTTTGCAAATTAATTCCAATTCAGCAGTCTCTCATTGGAGTCTGTTTTTGAAGTTTTTCTGTTGAAGAATTGCCACTTTTAGGTCTGTAATCGAGTGACCAGAGAGATTGAAGTGTTCTCTGACTGGTTTTGTAGATTTTCAGAAGGCCTTTGACAAGGTCCCTCACCAAAGGCTCTTAAGCAAAGTAAGCTGTCATGGGTTAAGAGGGAAGGTCCTTTCATGGATTGGTAACTGGTTAAAAGATAGGAAACAAAGGGTAGGAATAAATGGTCAGTTTTCAGAATGGAGAGAGGTAAATAGTGGTGTCCCCCAGGGATCTGTACTGGGCCCAGTCCTATTCAACATATTCATAAATGATCTGGAAAAAGGGGTAAACAGTGAGGTGGCAAAATTTGCAGATGATACAAAACTACTCAAGATAGTTAACTCCCAGGCAGACTGTGAAGAGCTAAAAAGGATCTCTCAAAACTGGGTGACTGGGCAACAAAATGGCTGATGAAATTCAATTGTTGATAAATGTAAAGTAATGCACATTGGAAAACATAATCCCAACTATACATACAACATAGTGGGGGTCTATATTAGCTATTACCACTCAAGTAAGCTAACAGAATGTTGGGAATCGTTAAGAAAGGGATAGATAATAAGATAGAAAATATCATGTTGCCTCTATAGAAATCCATGGTACGCCCACATCTGGAATACTGCATGCAGATGTTGTCGCCGCATCTCAAAAAAGATATATTAGAATTGGAAAAGGTACAGAAAAGGGCAACAAAAATGATTAGGGGTATGGAACGGCTGCCATATGAGGAGAGATTAATAAAACTGGGACTTCTCACCTTGGAAAAGAGACGACTAAGCCGGGATATGACTGAGGTCTATAAATGTAGCTCACGAAAGCTTATGCTCAAATAAATTTGTTAGTCTCTACGGTGCCACAAGTCCTCTTTTTCTTTTTGCGGATACAGGCTAACACGGCTGCTACTCTGAAACCTGTAAACAAGGAAGTGTTATTTACTCCTTCTCATAACACAAGAACTAGGGGTCACCAAATGAAATGAATAGGCAGCAGGTTTAAAACAAGCCAAAGGACGTATTTCTTCACACAACGTACAGTCAACCTGTGGAACTCCTTGCCAGAGGATGTTGGGTCATAGTGGATCACAAACTTATATGCATCAACAAAGTAATCCTGGTGCAAAAAAAAGTGGACATCATTCTGTGATGTATTAGTACAAGTGTTGTAAGCAAGACACGAGAAGTAATTTTGCTGCTCTACTCTGCACTGATAAGGGCTCAGCTGGAGTACTGTCTCCAGTTCTGGGTGCTACATTTCAGGAAAGATATGGGCAAATTGGAGGAAGTCCAGAGAAGAGCAACGAAAAGATTAAAGAGCTAGAAAACATGACCTCTGAAGGAAGGTTTAAGAAAAACCTGAGTTTGTTCAGTCTGGTGAAGAGAAGACTGAGAGGGGACGTGATAACAGTGGTGGTGTGGCTGAAGCAAGTACTCACCAGCAACTACACACCACACAACAAAAACACCAACCCAGGAACCAAACCCTGCAACAAACCCCGGAGCCAACTCTGTCCACGTATCTATTCAAGGGACACCATCATAGGACCTAATCACATCAGCCACACCATCCGGGGCTCGTTCACCTGCACATCTACCAATGTGATCTATGCCATCATGTGCCAGCAATGCCCCTCTGCCATGTACATTGGTCAAAATGGACAGTCTCTACGCAAAAGAATAAATGGACACAAATCTGACATCAGGAATCATAACATTCAAAAACCAGTTGGAGAACACTTCAACCTCTCTGGTCACTCGATTACAGACCTAAAAGTGGCAATTCTTCAACAAAAAAACTTCAAAACCAGACTCCAACGTGAAACTGCAGAACTGGAATTAATTTGCAAACTGGACACCATCAGATTAGGCCTGAATAGAGACTGGGAGTGGTTGGGTCATTACAAAACCTAAACCTAATTTCCCCCATACTAATTTCCCCTACTGTTACTCACGCCTTCTTGTCAACTGTCTGAAATGGGCCACTCTCATTCCCACTTCAAAAGTTATTTTTCCCGCCTTGGTATTCTGCTGTCAATTGAATTGTCTCGTTAGACTGACCTCACACTTGGTAAGGCAACTCACATCTTTTTATGTATTTATACCTGCTCCTGTATTTTCCACTGCATGCATCTGATGAAGTGCATTCTAGCCCATGAAAGCTTATGCCCAAATAAATTTGTTAGTCTCTAAGGTGCCACAAGGACTCCTCATTGTTTTTGCTGATACAGACTAACACGGCTACCACTTTGAGCTCTGAAAAGGGATTTTATCAAAATCCCAGATGGTGCAGAGTCCAAACCCTGAATCCCGATCTCAGATCTTACAAGCAGATGAACCCCAAGAGATAGTGCAAGTTCCACTGAGATTCAACAAAGAGGAAGAATCAGAAAAGTGGGTGTCACGGGGGAGAGCAGAATCTGCCAAGAGCTGCTGCTGCTGGCAGGTGGAGAAGAATTACTAAACAGAGAGTCACTGGTCACTAAGGCCGTGTCTACTCTGGCAATTGAACGACAAAACTCCCGTCCCTCAGAGGTGTTAAAAAAAAAACCACCCTGAAATACAAAAGCCCGGCCACGACAAGTGCCAGTGTGAACAGCGCATCGCTCATTGTGGGTGGACGTTTTTTGTCGGCAGGAGAGCCGACAAACAGCAGCTACGCTGCGTGACTTTTACCGGCATGGCAGTGGCGAGATAGCCATGTTGCTAAAAGCTGTGCAGTGCAGACCTAGCCCAAAATGACCCTGTGCCCCTCTGGATCAGTAAATGACCAGATGGATCCATGGTGTCTCCTATTACTCAAATCTGGAGAGTCTATAGTCAGGGGTATGGGGTGGAGAGGAATGTAGATTGAAGCCAGCCTTCAGTCAGATTGGCATCTCAAAGAGGCTGTGCACTTCTGCCTCAGGAACTTCAAAACAGAGTTGGTGTCAAGCAGGTGCTTTGCCTAGGGACATGAGAAACTGAATACTGAATATGTAAGACCAATTCCAATAGAAAAGTCTTCAGCTGGTTCTCAGCCTTTCCTTGATTTGCACATAAGTGCGTACAAATAGAGCAGGCCCAGGGAGGGGAGGGAAGGTCCCTCTCAAAGGCACTTGAGCAAGGTGTACAGAGACAAGCAGTCTTCCAAGAGGCATTGGAGGAATCCTGACGCTTCAGTGCCACCAGGGCCCAGCCGCTGAAGGGTGCGGGACGAACCAGGACAGCAGGCACTGCTCAGGACGAGTTGTACCACGGGAGTTGTCTTTTAACTGTTAACACCACGAAACAAAACAGGCAAAAAGCTCCTCAAGGTAAATACAGACGACCCAACCTTTGAAGTTCTTTATCACAGTAGATTAACAAAAACTGGGTGGCGTCAAGGCCACAGTGCATATATCCTCAAGTCTGAATGTTCAGATCCACTAGCTAGTGTTAAGGAAAAGTTAGCACATGTGACTCCATTTTGGTTTGGGGCTCACCATTGTCTAAAAGCAAGCACATCATACACCAGGAGGAGTGTTCCTTAGATACTGCATTCCTGTGAAAATCCTCCTCCTTGCCTCCAGCCTGCCTTGATTCCCGGTATCTGTTCTTTGTCTGTCCCTAACTCCCTATCTCCTGGCCTTTGATGTGAGGCCTCCCATCCTGATAATAAAAGTTACTGATGCATTGCTTTAGGACCATGCTGTGTCATTAACATGCTAGTTTAGCACGAGAAATGCACCAAGCAGGGATAGGTGGTAGATAAGAAAAGAGTTTGTTTATTGGCTAAGGTTTCCGATGCACGGGGGCAACATGCTTTGCTAAGAGGTATATAACCTTTATATAATCTGTATTCGGGGTCCCCTCCTGGCTAGCGGGGGGCACCACGCTCGAGCGTAATAAACTGGTGTTTTTTGGGAACTCTGCAGTTGTGGACTTTGTTTATGTGCCTCAGCCTAGATTCGAACTGTGCGTGACCTATCAGATATAATTCGTAGCACTTGCGTGCGTGTCCTACCAGGTGTAATTCACAGCAGTTGTGTGCGTGTCCTATCAGGTATAATTCGTAACAGTTTTGGCGACCACGAAGGGACTCTAGGCTCGCCCCGACAAGCGAGACTACACTCCTCCTCTCGGACAGCTCCAGCCGGCACAGGGTGAGTTCACCTTTGAGAACTCCGAGGAGGGGGGGTGTGAGCCGTCGCTTAGGCGATAAGGTGGCACATTTGGTGTCCTTTTGGTAGCCCATTATGGGTTCTGGGCAGAGTGTAAGTAAGGGGACCCCTTTGGCTGAAATTCTCGAGAATTGGGGGAATCTTTCTGGTACCCATGGGTTAGGTTAAAAAAAAAAAAAAAAAAAAAGCTGTAATCTTGTTCAAGGTTGAGTGGCCAGCACTAACAACTCAAACACCTTTCGAATGGCCACCGGATGGTTCCTTTGCTGGGGAAAAATTAACAGCACTTAGAAAAAGGCTGGAGAACAAAGCTCCAGCCCAGATGGATTATTGGTATGTATGGGACAACTGGGCTTATGCGCATGCAAAAGGACGTCCTCTTTCCTCCTCCTTTTCTTATTCGTCTCAGGGGTCTCAAGCCCCGCTCTGTGCTATGCCTGCTTCTGCCCCTCCTTCGGCTTACCCTCGGCTTTCTGACTTATGCCCGTCACTTCCTTGCTTGCCAATTAGCCGTGCTTTCTGTCCAGGTGACAAGCCTTACGGGGGGAGGACTCGGGTAGCCCTTGTGAGTGAGAATATTTAAGAGAAGAGACCAGGAGTGCTGGGGGGCTAGTTAAGAAGCCCACCCTCCTTGTTAAATTGGTAGTGAAACAAAGCTGGTGCTCATGGAAGGGACAGTTCAGAGAAAAAAAACAGGATCGGGCCCAAGCGGGCAGGCAACAGATAGAGAGATTGGAAAACAGGTTGAAAACTTGAAGGTCATAGTGAAAAAAGAGGAGTAAATAATTACAGGAATGGGAAACGTAAATCCTGGAATAATACTTGGAATGGTAAAATCTAAGTTAATTGGGTGTCGTTTTGGGAGATAAGCAAGTGATTTAAGAAAGAAAAGTGAGAAGTTAACTCTGTAGTTGCTGGAAAGAATTAAGCAGTTGAACTTTGTAAAATACTGAGAAAAAAAAGAATTCTTGGTTTCTCTGCAGCCATTTGGAGGAAAATGGGCCCTTTTCCAAAGGAATGCAATTATACAGTGCTACATAATTAATATCTTATTAGGCTCCAAGGGGCTACAATAGGTGGTGTCTTCCTTTTCAGGTCGCTGTGTTTTTGACAGCAGGAGTTAAAAGTAAAAGGCAATCAAAAGTCTGGTAAAGTTTATTGTGCTTTTATTTATACTTTTTAAAGTAAGAATTTTTAAGCTGTGGATCCAAAAGCAAGCCGGAAAGCATTTGTTTTAATGTAAATTACCTAACTAATAAGGTAGAAACCACTAAAACCTGGGCTGCCTATGAAACAAATACGAGAAAATATGTGTAATTCCTCTGTTTTGCCTGCAATTAACAAGGGTATTTGTATAAAAAGAAAATATTTTAAGCAATGACTGACTGACCAGAAGTGGTAGATCTATGTTCTTTTTGTCTCTCAGAAAATCAGAGAAAACTGATGCCAGCTAAAAAGCAATTCAACATATCATAAATTTACTGGCACAATAGGAATTCTGTTCTGTGTTCTATGTGTCCTGTCTTGTGGTGTTTGTCTTGTGGCCAGAATTGCTGTGTTTAATTTTTCATAGGACAGTTTAGTTTAAAACTAAATAGAAGGGTTAAATCAAAATGCAGATACTTGTTTTATTCAACTTGGAATACAAAGTGTTTGGATAATATCAGGAAAATGTGATATACTAAAGTTTAATACATTTGCTTAAGTAAAAAAAAAAAAATTTCATTGGCCAGATCTTTTAATTGAAAAAAATTGTTGTTAAAATTTGCACACCAACAGTCTTTGGAAGCAATGACATGAAAGGTTAACCCACTCCCCATATTATACATGGGATCCTTCTGGCTACCTCAAATTTCTAGCCAGAGGGCTGGGAAGGGAGGAAAGCTATTGGACACCAGAGGTTGTACCAGTGGACTCCTCAAAAGTGGGTGTGCTTGTCCTGGCTTGTAGCTCCAAAGCTCTGTAATAAAGTCATTTTCCTAGAAGGGTGTATGTGGCATACATTGAACAATAAGACTAAAGTGCTGTATAATGGGCAATGTACATGTGTTCATTTCTGAACAAAGGTGTGTGAGTGGAAAGTGAAAGTTTCCTTTGCAGGTTAATAAAAGCCAAGAAGGGGAAAAGAAATAAAACGGAGGACGGCCTGGCAGGCTCAGTCCAAAGATAAGACGCTGGCCTGCCCAAGGACAATCCTCACAGCTAGGATTTGGCTAACAGCCAAGAAAGAGGGGGGCTTGAATGTGCCCAAGCAGCTGTGAGATCTGCAACACACTGCCAGACATTAATGAAATGTGTGAGGTCTCTGTATTTACAGGTAAAAGAAGTCCTGCTTCAAGAATCCTGAGCAAACCTGCCATTTGTTAAAACCAAGTAACTGGGTCTACATAAAGGTCCATCAACAAAAGACTACTCTGGCCCCATGCTGGAAAGGCCCTTATTAAGACCTGCTAACTACCAACACCGCTGTGAAGTGCCAAGAACTGACTGCCTGGACCCATGCTTCTTATTGCAAAAAGACCCCTCCACCTCGAGATGACTTCACTTCGACTACTGGTCAGCCTGTCCCTCCTTCTGGGTTTTTTTTTTCTTTCCTCCTTTTGGACAGCAGGGAAAAGGACAAGGTGAAGTGCTAGTCACCTCTCCCTTGTCCACTGACAGAGCTAACCTGCATTCAGTATTTGCTAAAGAAACCAAAGCACTACAGGGTGACGTGCTAGTAACCTCTCCCCTGTATAATGCAAAACCATGACTGTTCCAAGAAAAAAGAAGAAACGCCTGCTCTGCTGAAACCACCAAGATCCAAGGATTCCTGACTGCAAAAGACACTGAAAATTGGCCTTGGTGGCAAAGACGGAGCATTGTACATTGGCAGGGAGGCAGTTGCGGGATATATTCTTGGGAATGTGCAGTGAAGTGGTGGGATGGGTTTATTCCAGGGGCTGGAATCTGTACTTGTGGGCAAGTATGAATACCAAAAACGCCTTACAGCCACGAACATTACTGCCACCACTCCTTTGCAGGTAAAGGTTCCTGGATCCATCATAGCTACGTTAAGTTAGCGCTGGGACCCCCACCTGACCCTGACAAGCCATTGGACGAGCCACTTCACGAATGAACACCACGACCAACCCATGGACTAAGCTTTCCAGCTATTGGAACCTTTACAGCCCACCAGGACTTCTTGTGTTCCTGTTTATCGGACTTACATTGGTGGTGTTGTTTTTTGTATGGTATAGAGGAGGATGCCGACATTGGTATGGTTTGCCTGGGGGGTTCTTCTCCCTATTCCCAATTCCAGTACAAGGATGGGAGGGCAATAGCTTCTTGAATTTAACCCGCGCTATCAAACAGGGTGTAAATCAAACGCAGCGTTGGATTAGTATTCATACCCCCATATATTTGGGTCAGAGGGTCCCGTTCGTAGGGGTACCTATTCCCCTTAATCGAACACTCCAAACTAAGCTATGGGCAAACACTACATTTAACTGAAATGTTACAATCCAAATATGGTCTATTGATATGGTGGCCCAGGGTAATTATGCTTTATGTGTGTCACGAAGTAAGGGCATAGAAAATACAGTTTTTGTAGGGAATTTTGTGGGGTGCAAGGACACCACCCAAATCAGCTCTGGTGCGGGAGGCCCCTCTACCTACTCCAGGACCCGGTGGCCAGTCCCCGAGGGGTCTGGCTGGTATTGGTTATGCAATCACACAGCCTATAAGGTTCTCCCAGCAGGATGGTGTGGTACATGTACCTTAGGGGCTATAGTACCCGCCGTGACAGTACACCAGAACCTGACCCGAGGAGAAACCCGCAATCTAGTATGGAGGGACCGACGAAGTATTCCTTTAAACCCCCTTTCTCAACGGCTCAAAGGCTTTCACTCCTTTGTGCGTTGGTTTCTGCCATGGTTGGGAGTAAGCAAGCTAGAAAAAGCTATAGTTAACATTTCAGCTGCTTTGAAATTAATGGCAAATGCAACTGCAGATGCCTTATCTGCCCTTCAAATTGAAGTAACTCAGCCTTCCCAAACTACATTGCAAAACCGCCTAGCCCTGGATTATCTCCTTGCAAACCTGTTGCAAAACCTCCTCAAGCTGTTGTGTATTTGTAAATCAGTAGCACAGGGTAAAAACTGATATCCACATCCTCATGCAGCAGGCAGCCCTATTCCACCACGCCAGCCTCAACAATAGAAGTGAGCTGTAGCTCACGAAAGCTCATGCTCAAATAAATTGGTTAGTCTCTAAGGTGCCACAAGTACTCCTTTTCTTTTTGCGAATACCAGCACTGGGTTCCAGGAGGTCTGGAACTGGCTCACCTCATGGCTACCGGATGTGGGGGCTTGGGGACGGTGTATTTTGTATTTCATCCTTTTGGCTGTTATTGCTTTTGTGTTATTTTTTGTATGCCTACAATGTTGTGGTATGTGCTATCGGCAACTGCTAACCCTGCATCGCGGTTACTCAGCCCTGATATAGCTTACTGACCTACAAAAAAAAAAAAAAAAGGGAGGACTGTTAAGGAAAAGTTAGCACATGTGACTCCATTTTGGTTTGGGGCTCACCGTTGTCTAAAAGCAAGCACATCATGCACCAGGAGGAGTGTTCCTTAGATACTGCATTCCTGTGAAAATCCTCCTCCTTGTCTCCAGCCTGCCTTGACTCCCGGTATCTGTTCTTTGTCTGTCCCTAACTCCCTATCTCCTGGCCTTTGATGTGAGGCCTCCCATCCTGATAATAAAAGTTACTGATGCATGGCTTTAGGACCATGCTGTGTCATTAACATACTGGTTTAGCACGAGGAATGCACCAAGCAGGGATAGGTGGTAGATAAGAAAAGGGTTTGTTTATTGGCTAAGGTTTCCGATGCACGAGGGCAACATGCTTTGCTAAGAGGTATATAATCTTTGTATAATCTGTATTCGGGGTCCCCTCCTGGCTAGCAGGGGGGCACCACGCTCGAGCATAATAAACTTGGTGTTTTTTGGGAACTCTGCAGTTGTGGACTTTGTTTATGTGCCTCAGCCTAGATTCGAACTGTGCGTGTCCTACCAGGTGTAATTCGCAGCATTTGTGTGCGTGTCCTACAAGGTGTAATTCGTCGTATTTGTGTGCGAGTCCTACCAGGTATAATTCGTAACACTAGCACGCATGTGGTCCCAACAGAGACGGCTTTTAGAGAGAGTTTCTGCTTTCCGTACAGCGCACACCTACATGCCACGTGTGTGGATCTATATGCACAATCCTTTAAAGAGAAACAAAAAGTTGATTTCAGGCCAAAAATAAATGTTGTACTTTGAAAACCAACCTGCTCGATTACACACTCAGAACAGGCTGTCACTTAGTGTAGCATAACGTGAAGTGATTACGTTGGCAACGACAGACTGATGAGGGAAAACAGCGATATCTTTCAAGAGCAGCAGAATTCCAAAAGCAACTTGATAATTTCCATCACGGCTGGAGTCCAATGGAAGGGACAGGGCCTTCTACCCATTGCCATGCAGCGAGGTTTAGTGCATGTGGAAGTCCCATCTTAAAACACATTATAAAACTACATAAACCGGGAGCTAAAATACAGTTTGAAAAATCTACTTCCACAGCTTCTCTGTCACCCTCTTTTCTTCATGCTACATGCTAGTCACTCCTATATCCGTCATTCCTGAGCCTGCTTTTATTTACATATTATAAATTATGTACTTTGTTTTAGCAGGGCCATTGCAAGTCTGAGCAAAGAACAGTTTGATTCCGTAATCATAATTTGTGCTGTTTCCTGGAGAATCTTAAAAACATAAGAACATAAAAACGGCCATACTGGGTGACACCAAAGGTCCACCTAGCCCAGTAACCTGTCTTCTGACAGTGGCCCATGCCAGGTGTCCCAGAGGGAATGAATAGAACAGGGAATAATCAAGTGATCCATCCCCTGTCGCTTATTCCCAGCTTCTGGCAAACAGAGGCTAGGGACACCAACCCTGCCCATCCTGGCTAATAGCCATTGATGGACCTATCCTCCATGGACTTATCTAGTTCTTTTTTTAACCCTGCTATTGTCTCGGCCTTCACAACATCCTCTGGCAAGGAGTTCTACAGGTTGACTGTGCATTGTGTGAAGAAATACTTCCTTTTATTTGTTTTAAACCTGATGCCTATTAATTTCATTTGGTGACCACTAGTTCTTGTGTTATGAAAAGTAGTAAACAACACTTCCTTATCTACTTTCTCTACACCAATCATGATTTTATAGACCTCCTTAGCCATCTCTTTTCCAAGCTGAAAAGTCCCAGTCTTATTAATCTCTCCTCATACGGAAGCCGCTCCATACCCCTCATCATTTTTGTTGCCCTTTTCTAAACCTTTTCCAATTCCAATATATCTTTTTTGAGATGGGGCGACCACATCTGCACGCAGTATTCAAGATGTGGGCGTACCTTGGATTTCTATAAAGGCAACGTGATATTTTCTGTCTTATTCTCTATCCCTTTCTTAATGATTCCCAGCATTCCGTTCGCTTTTTTGACTGCTGCTGCTCACTGAGTGGATATTTTCAGAGAACTATCCACAATGACTCCAAGATCTTTCTTGAGGGGTAACAGCTAATTTAGACCCCATCATTTTATACGTATAGTTGGGATTATGTTTTCCAATGTGCATTACTTTGCATTTATCAACATTGAATTTCATCTGCCATTTTGTTGCCCAGCCACCCAATTTTGAGATATCCTTTTGTAGCTCTTTGCAATCTGCCTGGGTCTTAACTTCCTTTAGTAATTTTGTATCATCTCCAAATTTTGCCACCTCACTGTTTACCCCCTTTTCCAGATCATTTATGAATATGTTGAATAGGACTGGTCCCAGTACAGACCCCTGGGGGGACACCACTATTTACCTCTCTCCATTCTGAAAACGGACCATTTATACCTACCCTTTGTTTCCTATCTTTTAACCAGTCACCAATCCATGAGAGGACCTTCCCTCTTATCCCGTGGCAGTTTACTTTGCATAAGAGCCTTTGGTGAGGGATGTTGTCAAAGAATCATAGAATCATGGAATATCAGGGTTGAAAGGGACCTCAGGAGGTCATCTAGTCCAACCCCCTGCTCAAAGCAGGACCAATCCCCAACTAAATCATCCCAGACAGGGCTTTGTCAAGCCTGACCTTAAAAACCTCTAAGGAAGGAGATTCCACCACCTCCCTAGGGAACCCATTCCAGTGCTTCACCACCCTCCTAGTGAAAAAGTTTTTCCTAATATCCAACCTAAACCTCCCCCACTGCAACTTGAGACCATTACTCCTTGTTCTGTCATCTGCTACCACTGAGAACAGCCGAGCTCCATCCTCTTTGGAACCCCCTTTCAGGTAGTTGAAAGCAGCTATCAAATCCCCCCTCATTCTTCTCTTCTGCAGACTAAACATCCCCAGTTCCCTCAGCCTCTCCTCATAAATCACATGTTCTAGTCTCCTAATCATTTTTGTTGCCCTTCGCTGGACACTTTCCAATTTTTCCACATCCTTCTTGTAGTGTGGGGCCCAAAACTGGACACAGTACTCCAGATGAGGCCTCACCAATGTCTAATAGAGGGGAACGATCACGTCCCTCGATCTGCTGGCAATGCTCCTACTTATACAGCCCAAAATGCTGTTAGCCTTCTTGGCAACAAGGGCACACTGCTGACTCATATCCAGCTTCTCGTCCACTGTCACCCCTAGGTCCTTCTCTGCAGAACTGCTGCCGAGCCATTCGGTCCCTAGTCTGTAGCGGTGCATGGGATTCTTCCGTCTTAAGTGCAGGACTCTGCACTTGTCCTTGTTGAACCTCATCAGATTTCTTTTGGCCCAATCCTCTAATTTGTCTAGGTCCCTCTGTATCCTATCCCTCCCCTCCAGCGTATCTCCCTCTCCTCCCAGTTTAGTGTCATCTGCAAACTTGCTGAGGCTGCAATCCACACCATCCTCCAGATCATGAATGAGGCTTTCTGAAAATCTAAGTACACTATATCCACGGGATCCCCTTGGTCCACATGCTTGTTGACACCCTCAAAGAATTGTAGTAGATTTGTGAGGCATGATTTCCCTTTACAAAAAACATGTTGAATCTTCCTCAACAAATTATGTTCATCTATATGTCTGACAATATTGTTCTTTATTATAGTTTCAACCAGTTTCTGCGGTACTGAAATCAGGCTTACAGGCCTGTAATTGCCGGGGTCATCTCTGGAGCCCTTTTAAAAAATCTTAGTGTTCTTATTTTAAAAAGTTCTTAGTTAACCTTTCCAATGCAAAAGTTACTTCTGTCCCTGCCCCACCCCCTATCACCGAGGTGAATGGGAACTTTAAAGCCAATCTGAATCATTTAACATGTTTCTTTGCTGCCAATATAATTTTCCCTTATACTCATTCTTCACCCTCCTCCCTGACTCCCATTTTTCCAGGATTGCCGTGTTGAACGACGATTTGCTACTGTTATAAAGAGATTACGGATTCCGTTACCGTTCATTTTTGGCATTTTTTGCTTGCCCTTCCCAATCTTCCAACCCTTGTTGCTTGCCCTTCCCAATCTTCCAACCCTTGTTGCTCTTGTAATATGGCGACCGTAGCATTTATCCATTGCAATCTCTACAAAGTGCTTATAAAATACTTTGTGTTTGCACAAAACTGAAAATATGAAACAATAACACGTGAATAATTAATCAGTTGATTTGCTGAAGTCCCTACCCCAGTGAAGCCTCAAACCTTTCCCAGAGTGGATGTTCAAGAAAAGGTCCGGACAGATGGACAGGCCCCATTGCACAAACTAAAGATCAAACGCTACCTCTGTCTTCACGTGTGTGGGAGTGTATTCCAGAGTTAAAAACCCTCCACTGAACAAAATTCCTGCCAAACACCCCTCAAAAATTTACACCACCTCTATATGAGAAAAAATAGCTGCCCTGTCTTGCTGTGGAGAGAGTGTGTTTTTCATTTGTGTTTGCTTTTCAATTGTGTTAAACTCCCTCAATCCAAAAGTGCCTCTAGATTAAACATCTTGCTCACAAAAGGTGGGAAACCCCCTTTCCTTTCACTAGACGTCTGCACCCAGACAACCACCGCCACCCTCTTTTTGTCTGGATTGGAATTTCAGCCCTTATCCAAAACTGAATGGAGATTAGACACAACGAAGACACTATCACCTGGACCCAATGGAAGTTTTAGAGTTGGCCATTGTCAGGACTCTCCTGGCACTGCCGCCCAACTATGCCACTGTTTCTCCCTCTGTGGCCACACGTGAAACAGAAGGGGTTGCAGAAACAAACCGTGCAGCACCGCCCAAGAGAGCTCTGGGCAGAACAGCAGCAATCCAATGCTACCCTCTGAGGTAGTGGCACCTAGGAGGACTCACCACGCGAGCAGCATTATCCCTGCTAGGCAGACAGCAGTGTCCAGCCCCCACCACCTTCATGGTCAATGACACCATGTGTCTTTGTGGTTTCATTGCACTGAATTCAAAGCATGATTACCACTGCCAGGGCTCTAGCCTTCGCCCTTCACATTCATCTTTCACCGGTCAGCCGAACCCGTTGGAGATTTAAAAACTCCACCCACGATGTTAACGAGAGCCGGTGCGGTGTACCAGACCAGCTTCCCCAGGGGGCAATTTAAAGGGCCTGGGCTCCTGGCAGTGGGGAAGGGGCGGCGGGGCTTGGGCGGTGATTTAAAGGGCCCGGGGCTCCTGCCGCAGCTACTGACCCAGGCCCTTTAAATTGCCGACGGACCCCCACCGCTGCCTCCCCAGGGCACTGGCAGCATGGCTCCAGGGATGATTTAAAGGGCCTGGGGTTCCAGCCACCGCTACCGCCCGGGGCCCTTTAAATATCTGAGACACTAAAGGCCCCCCCTCTTCCGGTTGAGGCCACGCCCCTTCCAGTTGAGGCCCCGCCCCCCTGCTCAGGGCTCCAGGGTTCCAGTAAGTCCTTTAAGTTAATTTCACCCCTGGCTGCTCCCCGCCTGCCACAAGGCTAACCAGCATGCAATCCCTCCTCAGTTCCTTCCCTACTGCAGAGCCAACTATTCGAACTCCGAAGTAAAGGGGAGGAGGGAGGGTCGTGGAGCCCTATAGGGACACACAGTGAGTTGAAAGAAGCTCGTGGGCCAATGTATCAGCCTGTGTATAAAACCCACACCCAGAACAGCCGCTTTCAGCCCCTTGTCTTCAGGGCTGAGCTTTCATCCTCCAGAATAAAACAGCTCAACTGTTTCCACGTGTGAACCAAGGTGTCACAGGCCCAAGGCAACCGTTAGATCACCTGGTCAGACCCCCTGTATGGCACACACCAAAGACTCACCCCAACACTGAACAGAGCCCAGTCACTTCTGCTTGGCCAAAGTGTCTTCCAGCCAGCAGCCAGCCTGGAGCTGAAAACACCCAGAGACAGCGCTGCCACCCTGCTCCTTGGGCATTTGCGCCAATGGTTAATCACCCCCCCTTCTGGAAATTTACTTCTGATTTGAATGGGTCTGGCTTCAGCTTCCAGTCGCTGGTTCTTGCTCTGCTTGACTTGGCTAGATCACAGAGCCCTTTGGTAAGCAGTGTGTGCTCCCCGGGACGGTACCTAGACACTGCAGTGACAGCTCCCCTCAGTCTGCGTTCCGACTAGCTAACAGCGTGAGCAGCTTACGCCGCTCACTGTCAGCCATTTTCTCCAGCCCTCCAATATTTCTGTGGCTCTTCTCTGCCCCTCTCCAATTTTCCAACATCCTTTTAAAATGTGGACACACAAACTGTAGGCAGGCTCTGAACCAGGGCCTCTCCCCTGCCCTGGGGTCTCCTGCAGGAACCTAGCGACTCCCTGTGCATCTAGCTCCCCTGGCCCTCTGCCTGGGCATTACCAGGGGCGCCATTTAGGGGGAAGAAGTGGGGGCTCTGCCCTCTCCCCCTGGAGTTTCATACAGGAGGTGTGCTCCCAAGTGGAGTCTTAACTGTGTTGCCGGCACCCAGAGCCGAGAGGCAAAAAAACAGCTGGGGGGGGGGGGTCCGATACCCGGTGTGCGTCACCCAATAATCACAACGGGGTGGAGAAGCAGAAAAGTTTATTTGCAGCTGCAAAAAGGTCCAGGGAGAATAGAATCTCAAATCCTGCACCCAGAGCAGGAAGCTACACAGGCTTTTATACATCCTTTCTTCAGCATACTCATCCAATAGCAAGCTGCCCTAAGTATCCATCTAGCCAGCCAATCCAGTTCCCAGCTAGTTCCCTTGTTCTCTGTATCATTTGTTAACCTAGACATAAAGCTGCTTTATTCAGCATTGTTCTTCCATATCTGCCCTGTTTGGCCTTGCTTAGTTTCAGGCAGTCTGACTCTGCAACATATTGTTGCAGATCCTCAGCATAACTGCTGCGAGTGCCTCCCGGCGGGGGGGCCAAGGACACTTGGGCCTAGTGCAAGGGGGCTTCATCGACACTCGTGGTCTTCCATCCCCTCGAGTTACCTAGTGGCCATGCCCCAGTGTCCCCAACAACTCCCTCCTTTGAGAACACTCAGCAGCCTTGGCTCTGAGTTTTCTCACTTGGGCTACTTATTTCTTTACAGTAGGACTTTGCATAAGCACTTTGTGATAGCCCTGAAGAGAATGACTTATTAACTTTTGCAAAAGGGCCCTGACACATGAGACTGCACAGCATACCACCATTAATACAAGCAATACAGGAAAGAGAAGTTTCAATAACAGGCTAAATAAACCACCAAGCCAAGACGACAAACCCCAGCCTGAAAACAAGGTTTGCAACCAATCACTCTCTGGGGCAGTATAGGCAACCTGTGCTCCGGCTCGGGCATGGGCCTCAGCCTGTACCACCTTTTCATAGATCTCATAACTGCTATCATTTACATATACACAACATCGGGGCCCGATGAGGGCACAGACCCCTCCTTGGGATGCCAAGAGATAGTCCAAAGCCAGCCTGTTTTGGAGGGAAAAGGTCCTGAGCTGCTGTACCTCTTTATTTAATGTTTTTACTGGTGACCCTAAATTACTAACCGAGTCCTCTAACTCTAAGGCCACCTTCTCAAGTACCATTTGCAGCCTTACAGTATAGCGGCCTGTGCATGCCATGGCTGGCCCGGAAAACAGTGGCGCTATTCCCAATACAGAGCACCCTACAAGCTTCTCGGTTGTGAAGGGATTCTTCATATTGCCCTCCAATGCCGTAGTCAGTCGCCGCAGGGTCTTTTCTCGTGACTCAACAGAGGTATCTCGGGGTTTTCTAATCTTTCCTTTGGGCAGTGTGGCAGTTATTGACAAATGAGGAACTTCATGAGCTATATAACAGCTACCTGTCCAGTTGGCTGGCAGCACCTTGTAAGCCTTTGGCCACATAAAAAATAGTGAGCCTGTAGGGCCCAGTAAGGACTGTTTCTTAAGGGGATTCCTGGGATATTTAAAGCTGCTTTGGCTGCTTTTCCAAACAGTTCATATGCTCCTAGGGGGGCATCCCATCCTCCTGATTGGGTACAAGTGGGGGCGTTTCTAATTGTGCCATTCAAATTACACTCGCCATAGAGACCACTGCAAACCCACCATTGGCTTGCTACATTGGAGATATTAACTGGACGGCAAGTTATATTTCCAAACCCCTCTTTTGTGGTAAGATTATTTGTAAGAGTTTCCCCAAAAGAGGAGGAACCATTACACCCACACTGCTGACCTCCCCTCTTGGTCTTTATCCAATACCCATCAGCCCACTGTGTAATAACACAGGAGCTTTTTCCCACAGGACGCCCATAGTGATCCGATTGGTTTCGGGTAAAACATAACACTCCCTCAGTGAGTACTGCAACTCCTGGTCCTGATAGGTGGCTTGCTGTAAAGAGGTCTTATTCCAGAACGGCGAGTCCGTTCTTTCCTGCTCTTTGGTGGCGGCTAATTCTGCTAGGGTCAAGGGCAGCATGTCAAGGGGCATTCCCGTTTTGGGGGACAGTGGAGTTGGAGCACATACCCAGCAATCAGTCTGGTTTGTTAAAGTAGCAACATGGTGCGCAAGCGAAACAAAGGAGTTATGCTCCCGATATGCACAGTTTGGAAATACCAATACAGAGAATAACAATGTTACCCAATTAATTATCACCAGAGTCTTCCCAGCCCAGGGTCTACAGTACTTGGGTGGGCTCATTTTGGTGTTAAGGTGCCCGCTATTTGTGTCTCTTAAACAGTAGCTTTAGCCCGAGATCGTCACTAGATGAGGAGTCAGCAGGTTGGACGGTCCACTGTTCTGCTGACGAGGGGGGCGGGTGCTGCCTTCACACGAGAGTGATGGATCCAGTTCTTGTGTCCCTCGATCTTTGCCGCTGTATGGGAGACCAGCAGGACGGTATAGGGTCCTTTCCACTTTTCCTGGAGAGGCTCGTCTTTCCAGGTGCGAACAAGCACAGAGTCACCGGGCTGTAAGGAGTGGACGGGAGAGTCCAAGGGGAGAGGCTGGGAATCCTTGGTATCCTGTGAAGAGACAAGAGAACAGCAGACAGGGAACACATATACTGTGACAAAAAACCATTACCCAGCTCCCATTCCCCTGACAGAACTGGGGTGCCATTCATAGGCCATGCCCTTCCAAACATAATTTCAAAGGGACTGAGCCCTAATCTACCCTTTGGGAGAACGCGGATACGAAGTAGGAGGAGGGGCAAAGCATCAGGCCATCGCAGTGAGGCTTCTTGGCACACTTTTGAGAGATGCCGTTGAAGGGTCTGATTGGTACGCTCCACTACCCCACTGGCTTGCGATCTCCAGGGCGTATGGAGTTTCCAGGGGATCTGTAAGGCATGTGAGATGCTTTGAATGATTTTTGACGTGAAGTGTGTCCCGTTGTCAGATTCCATCCACAGGGGGAGTCCAAAGCGAGGAATGATCTCCTTCACAAACTTGAGGGCCACTGTTCTGGCAGTGCAATTATGGCAGGGGAAGGCTTCTGGCCATCCGCTGAACCGATCCACTATAACAAGGAGATATTTGAACCCTTGGGTCCGGGGAAACTCAGTAAAGTCTATTTGCGACACTCGTCCGGGGCCCAGAGTGGGTTCTAGGGCAGCTGGTGGCACAGGATGTCCCGGTCGGGGGTTATTCTTTTGGCAGACTAAGCAGTCCGCTTGTACCTGGGCAGCCAGGGGTCGGAGTCCGGAAGTGATACAGTATTTTCCCATTAGCTGGATAAGTGCTTCCCTGCCAGCATGAGTGGTTTGACGTAGTTTCTGCAGCACTGGCTGGATTAGGCCCTTTGGTCAGAGGACCTTCTCTTCTGAGGAATGGAGCCATCCCTCCTTTTCCCGGAGACCGAGTTTGTCAGTTAGCTGTCTCTCCTCCCCAGAGTACTGAGGGGCTGGAAGCTCCCCTACTGATGGGATAAGGGCATGCATATGGGCGTTCTCAGTCTGAGGGGATGGCAGGGTGGCAGCATGCTTAGCCTCTCTGTCTGCCCGGGCATTACCTCTGGCCACATCTTGATCCTCCTTTTGATGGGCTTTGCAGTGTACCACCGCCACTTCCGAGGGAAGTTGTACGGCTTCTAGGAGCCGGAGGATTTGGGGCCCGTACTTGACTGGGGAGCCTTGGGCTGTCAGCATTCCCCTTTGCTTCCATAGGCCAGCATGAGCATGCAGCACACCAAAAGCATACTTTGAATCAGTAAAAATGTTGACCTGCTTTCCTTTTGACAGTTCAAGTGCACGGGTCAGGGCTACTAGTTCGGCCAGCTGGGCAGAGGTCCCAGCAGGCAAACCTTCAGCTTCCACAGTGTCATGGAGGGTCACAACAGCATAACCCGCCCTCCTTTGCCCATCTATTACAGTACTGCTAGCATCAGTGTACCACTCATAATCTGCATTTGGGAGGGGTACATCCTTTAAATTCGGACGGCTGGAGTACTGGGCATCTATGATCTCTAAACAGTCATGTTTCTGTTCCTCTGTTTCTGGCAAGAGGGTGGCTGGGTTAAGGGAGGGGCAAGGCTGTAAGGTGACTTCAGAATTCTCTAACAGCTTAGCCTGGTACCGAGCAATCCGAGCCTGGGTGAGCCAAAGCCCACCCTTGGTGTCTAGCAGGGCTCGGACCATATGGGGAGTATAGATTTGCATAACCCCTCCCAATATTAGCTTCTCGGCTTCCTCAAGCACTAGGGCAGTAGCTGCGACCGCCCGTAAACATGCCAGCCAACCCTTTGCAACCTGATCCAGTTGCTTAGAAAAATAAGCCATGGGACGTCTCCATGCTCCTAACAGCTGTGTGAGCACTCCTAGGGCCACCCCCTTTCGTTCATCTACATACAACTGAAACGGCTTAGAGAGATCCGGCAGGCCCAGAGCCGGGGCTTCCATCAATTTTCTTTTCAGGATTTTAAATGCCCTGTCAGCCTCTGGGGTCCAATAGAAGGTGTCATGATCTGCTCCTTTTACACAGTCGTACAGGGGTTTAGCCCACGGTCCAAACTCTGGGATCCATATCCTGCAAAAGCCTGCCATACCCAGAAATGCCCTGAGCCGCTTACAATTACTTGGGGTAGGAACTTGACAGATAGCTTCCTTTCTTTCGCTTGAAAGCTGACGCTCCCCTTGCCTTAGCTGTAACCTGATTCCGCTCTATCTCAGACAACAGGGTTCTCAGGAGGATATTACAGTCATCTCAATCCAGCTTGTGACTACTGAGACACCCCTCAAAGACTGAAATAAACTGGCTTGGGTTCGTTGAGAATTCCCCAGCCTGTGTTTTAAAAGCTGCTGGGTCTATTGGATTGAATGGCACATGGGTGTAAACTTGCATAGTGGTAGCCTGACATCCCTCTGCCCCTGGGCAAGCCACAACAGTCTCGGTAATCAAAGGATAGAGTCCCACCGAGGGGGCAATCTCTGTAACCCAAGGCCTCCTACCCTTATAAGGTGGGGGTGTGGGGGCCGAAGGGGACACTGGCTCTGCCATTACAGTGGGGGTGGGGGTCTGGGGACTAACATTAGCTACTACCAAACCAGTCGGAGTCAGATTACAGCACTGTAAAATATCTGGTCGAGTACATAAAGTCAGAAACAAATGCGCATACATATGTTCATTCCATTTCCTTGTTCTCTGACAGAACAGGAGTAACTGAAGGATCGTGTTGTAATTAATTGACCCTCCTGGTGGCCACCACTCCTGGTCGTCTAGTTGATATTGAGGCCAGTCAACTGTACAGAATCGTTTTACTTGGCTCTTAGTCATCGGATCCGCACCAAATACCTTCCAGTTTGCTAGAATGCACTCTAGGGGCGTACACCGTGCCCTAACCCCCGAGCTCTGTCCCTGTCCCATACCTACAGGGTAACTCTGGGCATCCCCAGGTTCCAACAGAGCATACAATCCGGATTTCAAAAGGTTCCTACCTTATCCAAGGGACCGGTTCCTCACCGTCACCCACAGCTCCTTCTCCACTATATGAGTGCGTTGCACCGTTGTGCCCTCCAGGGTCAATCAAATCGCGTCCCCTCCGAGGCCCCGATGAACTCACTGGTGCGCGCTGGGCGTCGATTCTCGCCGCAATTCTCGACCTCCAGGAGGGGTCCGGGCAAGGCTAAATAGCAGCCTCGTCGCCCACCCAGGGACGCCAAAAGCTGTTGCCGGCACCCAGTACCGAGAGGCAAAAAAACAGCGGGGGGGGGGGGGTCTGATACCCGGTATGCGTCACCCAATAATCACAACGGGGTGGAGAAGCAGAAAAGTTTATTTGCAGCTGCAAAAAGGTACAGGGAGAATAAAATCTCAAATCCTGCACCCAGAGCAGGAAGCTACACAGGCTTTTATACATCCTTTCTTCAGCATACTTATCCAATAGCAAGCTGCCCTAAGTATCCATATAGCCAGCCAATCCAGTTCCCAGCTAGTTCCCTTGTTTTTTGTGTCATTTGTTAAACTATACATAAAGCTGCTTCCTTCAGCATTGTTCTTCCATATCTGCCCTGTGTGGCCTTGCTTAGTTTCAGGCAGTCTGACTCTGCAACATATTGTTGCAGATCCTCAGCATAACTGCTGCGAGTGCCTCCAGGTGGGAGGGGGGGCCAAGGACACCTGAGCCCAGTGCGAGGGGGCTTCATCGACACTCGTGGTCTTCCATCCCCTCGAGTTACCTCATGGCCATGCCCCAGTGTCCCCAACAACTGCACAGTATGAGTGTGGAATGTGAGGTCTGTAGAGGAGAGGTCCTGCTCCCAGCTTGTGCTCTGGGGCAGGGAGTCAGTATTTTGTTTACAAACAGAGGCAGGGTGATTAAGATAAGAAAGAGCTTCTAATTAAATTAAGGATCTCGATGTCCTTAGATGAGCCTGTAAAACAGGAATCCCTCTGTGGGGTGTATAGTTATTGAGCACATGTTAATATGTGTGAGTGGAGGTGCTGATGGCAATAGACGTTTTACCTGATTAAAGACTAGAAGATTTAACCCTCCAACTTCCTTTCAAGAGGAAGAGCTGCCCTGAGCTCCTGTGCCTGTTTGTTTTCTTTCCTGCCTGCAGTGGCCCTGAGATACCTCAGAAGTCTCAATTTTTTTCTCAACTTTAAATTGTGGAATTTTCTTGGTGTTTGGTTTTAAATATTCTCCTGTGAGAACTGCAACTCAGTCGCTGGAGTGTCGTGTTTAAGAGCCTTCCGGGGAGTCACTCGCCTTTACACGGAAGTGAAAGCCATGTTGCCAACTCGCATGATTTTGTCATGAGTCTCATGGTGACTATTGTTTTGCTTAAAGCCCCAGCTCCTGGAGGCAAGTGATATGTGATGATTTCAGCCGTCATTCTTAAAGAAAAAGTAAGTTTCTAGCCCTTGACAGGTTTCAAAGTAACAGCCGTGTTAGTCTGTATTCGCAAAAAGAAAAGGAGTACTTGTGGCACCTTAGAGACTAACCAATTTATTTGAGCATCTGATGAAGTGAGCTGTAGCTCATGAAAGCTTATGCTCAAATAAATTGGTTAGTCTCTAAGGTGCCACAAGTACTCCTTTTCTTTCTAGCCCATGTGGCTGTGGAGAAAGCTTCAAAATGTGACCCCAGTGCACCTGAAAGGCTCAAAAAGTAGAAGCCAAATAAAAAGAACCCAGATATGTTATTTTTACATTGTGACATTGCACTCCATATTTTTATAAAAATATGTTTATAAGTGGATATCATGTAACTGGAATATGCTTTATGAAAAAGGTCTCTTGTAAGGTATCATTACAAAGCTTATAATCAACTGCGTGTGGTCATCCTAATTTATGAATGTATCATTCTTGTATCTTAAACTAGGAATACAAAATATAACTCTGAGGTCCTATTGTAATTATGCAAAGTGTGGGTCATAAATGGTGGTTTGGAATCTTGATGGCTCCCATTATCCAGGACAATTGGTTGTAAATGGCTGTTTACTTGTAAAACTTCATGTATACGTGTGTCCCAGCAAGTGGGTAATGGATAATGAAGTCTCAAAGGACATGTGATCATGTAACCTGAACTGGAATCCATCTTTAACCTGGTGCTTTTCCATTTAGAAGGAGGGGTGGGAACCCAGAGAGAGACAAAGGATTCTCATCTTGTGCCAAAACTATTAAAGGGGGTGGACCAGAACAAAGATGGTCCCAGTCATGTGGAATCCCCTGCTTTTCACCTAAGATACCTGCTGGAACTAACAAGGTCTGTACCAGGTGAAAGGATTGGGCCCAGACTAGGAAGGAGTCTAGTCTGTGAAAAAAGCTTATTGGAACATCTCTAAGGGTGAGATTGACCTGTATTCAGTTTCTTAAATGTATTAGGCTTAGACTTGCGTGTTTTGTTTTATTTTGCTTGGTAACTTACTTCGTTTGGTCTGTTATTACTTGAAACCACTTACATCTTATTTTTTACACTTTATAATATCACTTTTGTTTATTATTAAACCCAGAGTAAGTAATTAATACCTGGGGGAGCAAACAGCTGTGCATCTCTCTCTATCAGTGCTCAAGAGGGTGGACAATCGATGAGTTTACCCTGTATAAGCTTCATACAGAGTAAACTGGATTGACTTGGGGTTTGGATCCCATTGGGAGCTGGGGGTCTGGGTGCTGGAGACAGGAGCACTTTCTGAGCTGTTTGCGGTTTAGTCTGCGGCTTTGGGAGCATGGTTCAGACCCTGGGTCCGGGTTGCAGCAGGCTGGCGCGTCTGGCAGGACAAGGCAGGGGTCCGGCGGCCCAGGCTGGCTGGGAAAACGGGCTCAGAGGGGGCAGCCCCAAGGGGGGGGGCTCTGTGAACAAACCCCTCACAGTACATAATCTCATGATTTTAAAGCCCATCTCATGATTTCTGGTGACCCTGACTCAGGATTTTTGATCATTTGGGGTTGGCCGTGCTGTGACAGTGACCTGAAAGTGCCAGTTTCACTCCTGTTGAAAGCCGGTTTCTGCTCTATAATTTGCAATGGGACAACACCCCTAGAGCGCCCAGGCAGGTGCAGCATAAACTCACGGGGCCTTGTCCTAGTAGGATGTTTCCAAAGGCTAAAGGATCTAGTCCAGGCTTGGGGAACTGCAAAAAAGTGACTGGAAGTCGTCTAGATTTTTCTACAGTTGTTTCAATTGTTGTATTCAAGAGTTAGTAAGAACATCCATTAAAATTTTAAACCTAAACAGTGTCCCTAAATTGACTTGACAGAAGATGTCAGAACATGTTAGTATTGGAGCTGAGTGGGTCTAATATTTATTTAATTTTCTTTCTACAGGAATTAGATGCAATTCTCCTGCCAGCTAATTGCTAAGTTTTTATCTTCAAAATAAAAATAAAAAACCAAAAAACCCCAAGAGTTTTCAGGTGTCCCAGTAGCCCCAGGAATCACGGTTAAAGTCCCCCCACCCCAATCCGAAATGGCATCCCGAGGCACTACCAAGAGTCTCTCTGCAGACTGGCTCCCTGCAGGCCTGTCCTACCGCACCATCTGCCAGAGATCTCTTTGTTTCCCTCCTCTGCCCTGCCCTTTACATCCCAGCAGGCCTGGGTCTGAGTCACCGGTCTTCTACCATTTGACCCCAGGCCTTGCCCCTTCCCCTGGGGAGGTGGGCTGAGTCTGGCCCAGGGTACCGCTGGGTCCCAGCCCTGTTAAAGGGCCAGCCCACCTGTGGAGAGTGGTGATGCCGTCAGTTACCAGTGGCAGAGCCCTGGAAGGCAGGCAGAGGGGGCAGGACGTGCTTTTGGATGAGGGGCTTTTGCGACCCACCCAACAGCTCACAAGGAGAGTCGCTGGTAGGGAGGGACAGGTGTTGTCATGGCAGGCACTGGGTGGAGTCTGGAGGCTTGTCCCTGTAGCCCTGGGCCCGTTGTGGGGCTGGGCAGGAGCTAGGTGAAGATGCTGCTTCTGCGGATCCTGCACTCACCTGCTGGCCCTGGCCCGCAGCGGCCACCGCTGGCCCTCTGGGGGAGCGTGCCCAAAGGTGGAAGGCTAGCGCGGCTCTGGCGCTTGAGCAGTGCCAGCTGCTGCAGCTCCTGCTGGAGGAGCCAGCGGGGTCAGGAGCCACAGAGGTGCGTCTACCTGGCTGCCCCATCCACACAGGGCCTTTGGAGCCCATGGCATTAGCAGTGGCTGAAGCAGAGCATGGCTGACATCATTGTATTCAGACCCATAACAATTTTACATTCAACAAACACCTTCCCCAAACCACGGGAACAGCCCTGGGCACTAGGACGGCTCCCCAATGTGCCAGCCTCTTCATGGGCCACCTGGAAGAAGAATTTCTGGACAAATGCAGCACAGAAATGATGATACATCGATGATATGCTCATCCTCTCGACAGATGGCCTAAACTCCCTCACCGACTTCCACCACAACTTCAGCAACCACCACCCGTCCACCAAACTCTCCCTAGAACCATCCCACACCAGCACGGACTTCCCGGGCACCATGATCAGCTACAACAGTGGAACCCTACATACAACCATACACAGGAACCTGCAGATCACCACACTTACCTCCACAGATCTGGTAACCACACCAAAAAAATCTGTCATCTACCTCCTGGCTCTGAGACACCACAGAATGTGCCCTGAGGAGAAAGTCCAGGATACACTCTTTAAAAACACTTAAAACTGCCTTCACCAAACAAGAAAACTCAGCCATGATGTGATCCACATGGGGCCACCCATGAGACAACCTGCTTCAGTAGAGGAAAACAAACAAAAACCCTCCGACCGCACACCCCTAGTAGTTACCCACCACCCCACACTGGAACCCATACAGGGAATCATCAAACAATTACAACCCATACTCGATGGAGACCGCAGCCTGAAAGAAATCTTTCCCAACCCCGTCTTCTGGCCTTCACACAATGCCCCAATCTCATCAAGCTCATCATCAGAAGCAAGCTCCTCACAAACCCACAGACAAACTCAAAGCGGCACCAGATCCTGCCAGAACAACAGATGCAAAACCTGCAGACATATTTCTATTGATACAATGATTAATCCCCTCACATGCAACATGCTTTCAAGATCCATGGATCCTACACATATCTCTCACATGTAGTGTACCTCATCCAGTGCACTAAATACCCCAACAACAACCAAGCGAGTGAAACCAGATAATCACTATGCTCTTGAATGAACCTGTACAGAAAAATGATAAAAGACAAAAACACCCTATCACCCTTGAACACACTTCACAAAGTGATCACTCCACATCTGACCTCTCTGTCCTTATTCTCAAAGGGAACCCGCACACCTTCCAAAGACGAGCCAGGGAACTTAAATTCAGACTTTCCTAGGCACCAAAAATCATGGTCTTAATAAAGACACTGGCTTCATGTCTCATTACAATAATCCACTAACCCATTAACCCCCCTTTTTTTTGCCATCTGACTCCAGGGGTGTTAATGGGCCACTTCACCTTCAATTGTCTCTTACAATGCATTTTAACTACTTATGCAAGCAATCTGTTCCACCATGTACTGAGCTGGGACCCTCTGAGTACCTTTCCCAGCATGAAGCAGAGCTCTGTGTAGCTCGAAAGCTCCTGTCTCTCACCAACAGACGCTGGTTCAGTACCAGATATTACCACCCCCACCTTATCGTTCTAATATCCTGGGACCAACACGGATACAACAACACTGCAGATAATACATGTTATTCAGCCTTTCTAAAGGTCCCTGACAGGGCCCTGCACAAGAGGCTACTAGGAAAGCTAAGTTGTCATGGGGTGAAAGGCGAAGTGTCTGGCTAGCAGATAGAAAACACAGAGTTGGGATGAATGGGCCACTTTTCTCATGGCCAGATGCTAACCGTGGAGCCGTAGGATTCCCCCCTCGGTCTCGGTTTAGGAAGGAGCTGGGACCGGGAGGTGCACGGAGATAGCAAAACTCCGCAGGTGACACACCGCTGTGTAAGTTAGGGTGTGTCCACGCTTCAAGCACTCCGGCCCTGCAGACGCATCGCCGTGGTGCTTCACTGCAGACACCGCCTGTGCCGGGGGAGGAATTCCCCTGTCGGCACGGGGGCTCCACCTCTCCGGGAGGCGGTAGCTGGGCGGATGGAAGAATTCTCCCGTCGATCTAGCGCTGTCTACACCAGGGGCTAGGTCAGTGGCTATGACTCAGGTTTTTCACACCAGAGAGACACAGCTGTGCTAATGTAAATGCCTGGTGTAGACCAGGCCTCAGGCAGGACCAGAGAGGGCTGCTAGGCCCTTCAGAGAGCCCTATCCAAGCTAGGTGAATGGGCACAGACTCAGAAATTAAATTCAGTGTTGATACATTCAAAGTAATGCCCCGTGGTGGGGGAATTACTCAATCCCTTTAAGGTTCTAAATTAACTGCATCAACTCAAGAAGGGACGTGGGCAACACTACAGAAGCTCTATGGAGACCTCGGCTCAGGGTGCAGCCAGAACGGTAACAGGAAGTGAGCCAGCATACGGAATGGGACGGTGAACCCTGCAGAGCACAGTGCAATGCCTCTTATCATCACTGGTGCAGCCTCACCGGGACCCTGTGCAGTACTGGTCATCCAGGAAGGGCATCGCTTAACTAGAGGGGGTCAAAACAGGACAACAAGGAAGATCCGTCTCTGGAAAAGCTCTCATCTGAAGAGATTGTGAAGACTGGGATTGTTCCATTACAGAGAGAGACCAATAAGAGGAGACATGATAAAAGTCTACAGAGTAATGACTGGCCTAGAGAAGGATGAATGGTCTGGCTGAAGAACTTTGGTTCTCTTTGTCTCATAACACAAGAACAAGGGGAGAGTCTATCACATTAAAGGTGGGCAATTCAGAACCAATGCCAGGAAACACTTCACACAGTCCGTGATTGATCTATGGAACTCGCTGCCACAGAGAGTCGGTGAGGCCAAGACTTTAGCAAGGGATTGGACATCTTTGTGGACAGCAAGAGATAGAATGGTTACTGCTGGCCCAGATTTTGGAAGGGCTCTCCAACCTCCTGCTTCACAGTGCGAGCCTGTCTCTAACAAAAGGTGATGGCGTGAGATCTAGCCTGGGATGCAGATCACGGCACCGCCGTTGCTGCAGGGCTCTTCACCCTGTGCTCTGAAGCACCTGGCACTGGAAAGAAAGAGGAGGGTGAGCTGCTCTGATCCAGTCTGGCCCTTCCTGTGTTCCTACGAGCTGCTTTTCTGGGCTGCCAGCCACAAAGGCCTGGCCTGGGTAGGGACCAGAATGCAGAGTAATAAAGATCATAGTAATAGACAGGGTCATCACGACCAACTAGTCTGGCTTCCCGTGTGCCACAAGCCAGAGGACCTTGCCCAGCAAGTCCTGCATCAAGCTTCTGTCTCCAGGCCTCAGGGTCTGGCCCTCGGCCAGCGTTTGACTCTGCCTGAGTCCAGGACTGAACCTTAAACTGCAACAAAGTGCGCTTAGTAGAACAACATATGAGGTCATTAAACCCCTGCCCCAACCCATCAATTGCAGGACACAAATAAACTGCAGGCAAAGAGAGGCTGGGACTGGACGATTGGGGATGGATCACTTGAAATCACCTGGACAGAATTAACTTAGGCTTGAATAGAGACTGGGAGTGGATGGATCATTACACAAAGTAAAACTATTTCCCCATGTTTATTTCCCCACCTCCACCCCCAACTGTTCCTCAGACGTTGTTGTCAACTGCTGGAAATGGCCCACCTTGATTATCACTACAGAAGGTTTTCCCCCTTCCCCCCCCACTCTCCTGCTGGTAATAGCTCACCTTACCTGATCACTCTCATTACAGTGTGTATGGTAACACCCATTGTTTCACGTTCTCTGTGTATATAAATCTCCCACTGTATTTTCCACTGAATGCATCCGATGAAGTGAGCTGTAGCTCACGAAAGCTTATGCTCAAATAAATCGGTTAGTCTCTAAGGTGCCACAAGTACTCCTTTTCTTTTTGCGAATACAGACTACCACGGCTGCTACTCTGAAACCTCTTCTGTTCATTCCCTTTGGAGCACCAGGCACTGGCCACTGTCAGGACACTGGCCTAGACCATGGGTCTGACCCAAAGTGGCCGTTGTGATGAGCCTCAGCCTGTCCTCTGCACCAGAAACATTAGTGACCTTCCAACCCTGCAGTCCCAACTGCTAAGCAATCCGTTGACGTGCCTGCCATGCACTGGGATCGGGTCATGCTGTCACCCTCGCAGGGTGGCGTGTTCACCTGCTAGAAAAGCTCCTGCAGGGTGTGGGTCCTATAGGTCACCTTGGAAGAGACAAACATCAGGAGAGACAAGGTGCGGCAGGTAATAGCTTTTATTGGACCAATTTCTGTAGGTCTGTAAGCAACAGAAGTTGGTCCAATAATAGACATATCTCACCCACCTGGTCTCTCTAATATCCTGGGACCACTATGGCGACAACAACACTGCATATGATCTTCGACAAGCACACACAATTACGCAGATACACAGAGCCACACACGAGCATAGAGCCACACACAGAGCCTTGGACACCAAAACAAAGTCACCTTTTATTCTGGAAGCAAGGCAATGGAGCCCGCTCTGAACTGCAGAGACTGGCTCAGCTGGCTTTCCAGGCCGTAGAACACTAAATTCCCATTCCCTAGCAATAAAACTATTCACCAATCCAATCCAGCCCTTTCTGCCACCCAGGAGCAAAGCCAGGGGCCCCGCTACCCAACCTAGGACAAAGCCCCCGTACAAATCTCACACTGCCAGCACTTTGCAAGCAAATTCCCTACACGCCCAGGAACTCCCACAGGGCAGCTGGACTGGGCCAGTTCTCCCCAGTGAGCAACAGCTAGAGAAGACCATTTAACTCCTGGTGCCACTTCAATGGAAGCAGCAAACACCTCCTAGGGGATCAAACATTGCAGCCAAATGAAAGCACACTTCACTCCTATGTAGCATCCCACTTTGGTCACAATGACTCCTCCAGCCTCCTGAGCAGCGGGGCCAACAACCCCACCCCCAACCAAAGACGGGAGACCAACACCTACAGGGTCAACAGACGAGTCACTGGGACGGCCGACCAAAGACAACAGCAAGCTGGCTGGCTCCAGCTACCCGCCCAGAACCAGCCCACAGGCAGAGCTCTCACCGCGGTGACATTTGCACAGCTGCGGCTTCCTCGGGCACAGATCCCATGTGGGAAGGAGGAGCCACAAACCCAGAGCAAGGCAGAGCTGTGCCGGACACTCGGGGCCGGCGAGCGTCAGATGGAGGCTGCTCACCCCACACGAGGGAAGGAAGCGATTTGGAGCAACACATCCAGTCCTGGGGGAAAGGCCCTGAGACTGGCTGGGAAGAGGCCAGCAGGGCCTTTAGCAAGCGTCGTGCCCGTGGAGTGGCGGGCAGAGTGCAGGGATCCAGGCACGGGAGCAGGACCGGCTCGAGGCACCAGCAAAGCGGGCACGTGCTGGGGGCGGCACGTTTCCGGGGTGGCGTTCCGGCCGGCCTATTTTTTCGGGGCAGTGGCGCTCTCAGAGCTGCGCCACTTAGACGGGGCGAGGGCGCCGCGTCCCCGGCCGCAACAGGAAGGTGAAGCCCCAGCCCCGGGGTGCGGAGCTGCCAGGGCCCAGCCGCTCCCTGAGGAGGAGAGGGCGAGTCCTGCCGTCTCACCTGCGCCCTGGCTGCTGCACTGCCTTGTGCCACCCCTTATCTCGGGGCTTCTCTGCGCGGCCGGGCGGGGGGGAGGAAGGTGACGTCACTCCCTCCCGTCCCAGCGCCGTCCGCGAGCCCCAGCCCCACCTCGGCTTGGGGCAGCAAAGCCCCTAGAGCCGGCCCTGCCCGGGAGGCAATGCTTGGAGAGGGCGTGTGCAGTGAGCTGGGAGGCGACGGGAGGAGTGGGTGAGGTCCCGTGGAGACCCAGGCCAGCTTGCACGGAGCGGCAGGAGTCAGTGGGGAGGACGAGAGTCAGAGAGAGGACCAGGGAGGGGGCCACAGGCAGGACACAAGCGTCAGTGACAGCAACATCATGCATCGGGCAGGGAAGAGACATTGAGTACCCGCCGGGGGGGCTTCTGGAAACCCCCTCACGGTTCTCCACCTCCACGTCCTCATTAGCCAAAGATCCACCAGACTGTGCACGGGCCTCACCTGACCCCCATCTTTTGTAGGCTTAGCACCCCCACCCTGCCAGCCCCATCCTCTACCGAGCCTGGCCCCTCCCAGCAGACCAGGCTGGGAGCTCCCTGGGCACGCGCTGTACCTGGCTGTTTGCTTTGCAAAAAGCCCAGCACACTGGCTCCTGGCACAACCCCGCTCATTAGCCCAGCCGCCAGCTTGTCAGGTCATCTGGATTTAGAATTGTGTTCAGGGCTCGGGCTGGGCTGACGTGTCATCCCCGGGGCGGGGAAGGGAGGGTTTAAATTAGGCTCTGTCCCCGTGGCTCAGCCTGGCAGAGACTCAGCAGCAGCAGGACTGAGAGCATCTCCACGCACTGGCAGGTAGGACAGCACCCAGCAGAGTGGGGGCACAAGGGGCTGGGGACAGCACTGTGCCTGGTGCAGGGTGTTTGGGTAGTTATGGGGGCAGGTGAAGAAGCTGGCATTGACCTCGCCCTGCTGCCTCTTCCCCTAAACCTTGCAGTGGGAGGGAGAAGACTGACAAGGCCAAGGCGATTGGGAGAACAGAGCTTCTGCCATTTTCCCATTGTGCTATGGGGTCTCACATACACCAGCCCCGAGGGCGGGGATGGGGTGAGCTACTTCATGAGATGGTACCTTTCCTTGGAAGATGCTATCTTGTGCTCTGGAATCTCAACTTCCATTAAAAAGTTACATCTCTAGTCCTTATGGAAGTGAAGAAACCTTCAGACTGTTCACCCCAAGTGTAACCGATGTTGTGATGTCTGGTGTCTGCCTGAGTCTGTAGGGAGCCTGAAACAACAGCTCAGGGAGACCGTCTCTGTGGGACGTTAGCTCTGACTCCTAATTGGGACAAATTAAATGGCCACGTAACAATTTCCAAACAAGAGGGAGGGTCATACTGTGATGATTGGCACAATCTTCTGGGAGTGGCAGCTCCTGGTAGAACCGGGAGTGGGTGCAACCAGGCTAGTACCACCAGTTCTTTTTCTAGTTGGTCCTGTGGGCAGAGGTTTTGAGAACGCTCACATCAGGGCTTTGGGCAGGACTGTTCCAGATACACTCACTGGTTCAGTGCTGCGGTGAGAGGCAGGGAGCCTGCAGTGACGGGCAGACGGAAGTGAAAGGAGAGAAAGCTGCAGTGATCATAGAATCATAGAAGATCAGGGCTGGAAGGGACCTCAGGAGGTCGACTAGTCCAACCCCTGCTCAAAGCAGGACCAATCCCCAACTAAATCATCCGAGCCAGGGCTTTGTCAAGCCAGGCCTTAAAAATCTCAAAGGAAGGAGATTCCACCACCTTCCTAGGTAATGCATTCCAGTGCTTCAGCCTCCTAGTGAAAAAGCTTTTTCCTCATATCCAACCTAAACCTCCCCCACTGCAACTTGAGACCATTACTCCTTGTTTTGTCATCTGCTACCACTGAGAACAGTCTAGATCCATCCTCTTTGGAACCCCCCTTCAGGTAGTTGAAAGCAGCTATCAAATCCCCCCTCATTCTTCTCTTCCGCAGACTAAACAATCCCAGTTCCCTCAGCCTCTCCTCATAAGTCACGTGTTCCAGTCCCCTAATCATTTTTGTTGCCCTCTGCTGGACTCTCTCCAATTTATCCACATCCTTCTTGTAGTGTGGGGCACAAAACTGGACGCAGTACTCCAGATGAGGCCTCACCAATGTCGAATAGAGGGGAACGATCATGTCCCTCGATCTGCTGGCAATGCCCCTACTTATACAGCCCAATATGCCGTTAGCCTTCTTGGCAACAAGGGCACACTGCTGACTCGTATCCAGCTTCTCGTCCAGTGTAACCCCTAGGTCCTTTTCTGCAGAACTACTGACGAGCCATTCAGTCCCTAGTCTGTAGCGGTGCATGGGATTCTTCCATCTTAAGTGCAGGACTCTGCACTTGTCCTTGTTGAACCTCATCAGATTTCTTTTGGCCCAATCCTCCAATTTGTCTAGGTCCCTCTGTATCCTATCCCTACCCTCCAGCGTATCTACCTCTCCTCCCAGTTTAGTGTCCTCTGCAAACTTGCTGAGGGTGCAATCCACGCCATCCTCCAGATCATTAATGAAGATATTGAACAAAACCGGCCTCAGGACCTACCCTTGGGGCACTCCGCTTGATACCGGCTGCCAACTAGACATGGAGCCATTGATCACTACCCGTTGAGCCCGACAATCTAGCCAGCTTTCTATCCACATTATAGTCTATTCATTCAGCCCATACTTCTTTAACTTGCTGGCAAGAATACTGTGGGAGACCGTGTCAAAGACTTTGCTAAAGTCAAGGAATAACACGTCCACTGCTTTCCCCTCATCCACAGAGCCAGTTATCTCGTCATAGAAGGCAATTAAATTAGTCAGGCATGACTTGCCCTTGGTGAATCCATGCTATCTGTTCCTGATCACTTTCCTCTCCTCTAAGTGCTTCAGAATTGATTCCTTGAGGACCTGCTCCATGATTTTTCCAGGGATTGAGGTGAGGCTGACTGGCCTGTAGTTCCCAGGATCCTCCTCCTTCCCTTTTTTAAAGATGGGCACTACATTAGCCTTTTTCCAGTCATCCGTTTTCAAAGTTGAGTTTTCAAAGATAATGGCCAATGGCTCTGCAATCACATCCGCCAACTCGTTTAGCACTCTCGGATGCAGCGTACCCGGCCCCATGGACTTGTGCTCGTCCAGCTTTTCTAAATAGTCCCGAACCACTTCTTTCTCCACAGAGGGCTGGTCACCTCCTCCCCGTGCTGTGCTGCCCAGTGCAGCAGTCTGGCAGCTGACCTTGTTCATGAAGACAGAGGCAAAAAACCTGGGGAGCAGGTTGCAGAGATGGGGGCGGGGAAGGAGCTGGGGAGAAGGCGGCAGGGTTGGGGGAGGAATTAGGGAGGAGGCTGCAGAGATGGGCTGGGGAAAGCTGGGATGGGGAGTGTGCTGGGGTCACCCTGCAGGCAGTAACCGAGGCTGGTGGGACCCAGCGTGTGGCTGGTGTTTGCCAATGGACTTCGGGGTCAGAGCTGCTGGCCCAGGGCTGTGGTTACATATTCAGGCTGGCTAGCTGTGACTGGCTGGCTGGCTGGCTGGCTGGGAGCTGCCCAGGCTGGGAGCTACAATAGCAAAGCCCTGGGAGGCCCCCAGGGTTACGGGGCAGGAGGTGACACAGCCCCTCACCTGTCTGGGTTGCACCCTGGAATGTGACAGTGCGATCATCTCATAAACAGCATGCACACACGCACATGAATGACACTGCTCACTGCCTGGGATGTGGAGCAGCTGCCACCCATGCCTCTGCCTGAATGCAAGTGCATGAGGTGGGGAGTCCCACAGGGCCACCTCACTGGTTTGCCACTCCCTCCCTGCCCACAGTCCAGCTCTCTGCTTCTCTGTCTTCAGCTCGTCAGGGCAGGCCTCGGGTCTTCTCATCTATTGGAAAAGTGCCCCCTGCACTACCAGGAACAAACACATAATAACTCTGCCACTGGCGATGCTATGACACCTTTGGACATTTCTTTGCAAAGCTACAGCCCTATGGGAATGTCAGGAACCCGCTCTGCCACTAGGAGGGAGCCAAGTGCCCTCCCAGCCTCCCTCTGCTACTGCCTTGGGGTTACAGAGGTGTCTGGGCTGCATCGCTACCACCTGCCCACAGTGGAAGGGAGCCCTGGCTGTGCCCACCAGGGGACACTCTCCTCAGCCACCAGGTGCTGCCAACACAGGTGCTGTGCTCTGACCCCCGAGCCCTGCTCTTCCCCTCTGCAGGCTAGTGATTTATACACCCCACTTTGTTACATTCAAGTCCCCAGTCCCTTCCTTCTGGACACCTGCAGCGCACACCAATCTGCTGCCTCTGTGGCGGCAGGGCACCCCCGGTCAGTGGCTGCACCTCAGCGTCACAAGCTCCAAGGCACTTAGACATGTCTCTAGAAAAAGCAACCTGAAGTTGATTTAACAGCGCTTGAGATAAGGACTCAAATGCAGGGCAAGTAAAAGGATTTGGAAACATAATACTGGAGGCGAAAGACAAACCGAAGATGCATTCGATGGCCTCTACTCATTAACAAGTTCCTTTCCTGTCTCATTCGCTATATCTACCCCAAATGCTCTCATGGACTGGCGCTCTTATGGTTTGGTAACTGGTTAAAAGATAGGAAACAAAGGGTAGGCATAAATGGTCCGTTTTCAGAATGGAGAGAGGTAAATAGTGGTGTCCCCAGGGGGCTGTACTGGGACCGTCCTATTCATCATATTCATAAATGATCTGGAAAAAGGGGTAAACAGTGAGGTGGCAAAATTTGCAGATGATACAAAACTACTCAAGATAGTTAAGTCCCAGGCAGACTGCAAAGAGCTACAAAGGGATCTCTCAAAACTGGGTGACTGGGCAACAAAATGGCAGATGAAATTCAATGTTGATAAATTCAAAGTAATGCAGATTGGAAAACATAATCCCAACTACACATACAAAATGATGGGGTCTAAATTAACTGTTACCACTCCAGAAAGAGATCTTGGAGTCATTGTGGATAGTTCCCTGAAAACATCCACTCAATGTGCAGCGGCAGCCAAAAAAGCGAACGGAATGCTGGGAATCATTAAGAAAGGGATAGATAATAAGACAGAAAATATCACGCTGCCTCTATGGAAATCCATGGTACGCCCACATCTTGAATACTGTGTGCAGATGTGGTCACCCCATCTCAAAAAAGATATATTGGAATTGGAAAAGGTTCAGAAAAGGGCAACAAAAATTATTAGGGGTATAGAACGGCTTCCATATGAGGAGAGATTAATAAGACTGGGACTTTTCAGCTTGGAAAAGAGACGGCTAAGGGGGGATATGATTGAGGTCTATAAAATCATGACTGGTGTAGAGAAAGTTGATAAGGAAGTGTTGTTTACTACTTCTCATAACACAAGAGCTAGCGGTCACCAAATGAAATGAATAGGTATCAGGTTTAAAACAAACAAAAGAAAGTATTTCTTCACACAATGCACAGTCAACCTGTGGAACTCCTTGCCAGAGGATGTTGTGAAGGCCAAGACCATAACAGGGTTCAAAAAAGAACTAGATAAGTTCATGGAGGATAGGTCCGTCAATGGCTATTAGCCAGGATGGGCAGGGATGGTGTCCCTAGCCTCTGTTTGCCAGAAGCTGGGAATGGGTGACAGGGCATGGATGATTTGATGATTCCTCTTCTGTTCATTCCCTCTGGGGCACCTGGCATTGGCCACTGTCAGAAGACAGGATATTGGGCTAGATGGACCTTTGGTCTGACCCAGTATGGCCGTTCTTATGTTCTTATGTAAATCAGTTCTACACAGCTGGTCCCGTCTGGCATGTTGGGCTCCCCCCATCATGAGACAGCTCCTGCTGGCAGAGTTACTCTTTTGTAATGGATGTCTCCTAGTTTACTCCTGGGGGAATTCTGCACCACTGCACAATGCAGAATTTTGCAGAAATTAATGTTGGCCCTGCAGAATTTCCTTTCCCCCCCATAGAAATAGACTGCAGAGATGTTGGCTGCCACTAGGGGCCGCTGGACCTGGCAGAGCCCAGCTTGCAAATAGACGACAAGGCCAGGGGGAGGGAAAGATAATTGGAGGGTTCCCAGCAGCTGCAGTTTCCCGCATGCCCTGAAGGAGGTGGCGGCGCACAGGAAACTTCATGCAAGCCCGGGACCCAGCATCAGGCTGTTTCTCCCTCTGGATCCCTGGGCTCTGGCATGTTAGGGTCTGTGAGTGCCTGGGCTGGGGGGGTGCAGCTGGACTCTGGGGGGTAGGGGTGTGAGTGTCCAGGTGGGGAGGCATGTCTGGTCTCGGGCAGGGGAGTGTCTGGCCCCCTGGCTTGCCTCTGTGCGGGAGGAGGTGAGATTGTCTGAGTGGGGCAGGGCATAGCTGGGCTCTGGGGGAGGGGCTGTGAGTGTCTGGGCTGGGGGGGTGCCAGGGCTGGGGTCTGGTGGGGAGGTGGTACGAATGTCTGGGCTGGGGGGGACATGGCTGGGCTCTGGGGGGAGGGGGCGGAGAAGCATGAACTGGGTTGTCGTAGGAGTTTCTGTAACTCTCTATTCCTGGGGAAATGTTTGTCTCTGTATTGTTACAGACATACTTGCTGTTAGGTATTTTGAAATAAAATTAGCAAAATAATTGAAACTGGTGTGACTATACAGTGTTATTCTGACAAATAACATTTGCAGAATTTTAAAATATTGTGCACAGAATTTTTAATTTTGGGGCGCAGAATTCCCCCAGGAGTATCCAGTTCTCTTGCTTACAGACTATTGTCCCACGACAACCCAGAGGTCCCCGGGGCAGAGACGTTTATTGCAGGTCTTTGGGTTTGTAAATGGTGAAGCCTGCATGTGGCCCAGGCTGGAAACACAAACCGGCTTAGTCAAGGGACATCCATTGTTCTCAGGCTGACTGGGTCAGCTCTCAGACTTCCCCTCCTCAGGTGATATAGGCGTCTCTCCCAACACATTTAGAACATGATACTCTACACTTTACGGAGCTCTAAAACTGTTTCCCCTACAAACATCTCACAATAACCACGACAATCAGCCAATTCTTAGCTTTTGACAGGAACCCCACAGATGATGTCGGCCACAGGGTGGTGTAATAAACCTGCCTGAGCCTGGCTGTGTCCTGTCGTCCGAGGAGCCCAGAGGCAGGTGTTCCCAGGAGCCACTCTTGCAGAAGGCACTGGCACGGGGGGGCGGGGGGGAAGAGGGGGAGTGCTTGGCAGGTGCATGTTCTTCAGAGAAACCTGATCACAGCAGGGGCAGCAGTGCGCGGCTCCCTGTCTCTATCTGAACGTTTGCTGTTTTCTCTGGGCAGATAGTTCTCTTTTCCACTTTGTACCAATGCCTGTGTCTCACGGAGCCCTCTCTCTCCCTGCAGAGCCGCGCACTGCCCCAGGAGATAGGAGAGGATCTGCCCACTACCGAAGCAGCAAAGCGTGAGGAGACAGCTTCCCAAACAGTTAATCCTGTGCAACTAGACAGACGGATGGAGAGCTGGCAGGCAGCGACTGCCTATGGAGAAATGGGTCCGGGAGGGGTTAATGCCATCGCTGGAGTCCTTGTTCAGTCCAGCCAGGAGAAGATGAGCATCTACCGGGCCATGATGAGAGGCGTCCTGACACAGGGCACCGCTCTGGTGCTGCTGGAGGCACAGGCTGCCATAGGGTTCATCATTGACCCAGTGAAGAACAAGAAGGTGCCGGTGAGAGACGCACTCGCTGCTGGGCTGACAGGTGGAGATTATTACGGGAAGCTGCTCTCTGCAGAGAGAGCAGTGACTGGATACACTGACCCCTACACAGGCAACAAGATCTCCCTCTTCCAGGCCATGAAGAAAGACCTGCTCGTCAAAGACCACGGCATCCGCCTGCTGGAGGCCCAGATCGCCACCGGCGGCATCATCGACCCCGTGAACAGTCACCGCCTCCCCGTGGAGGTGGCTTACAAGCGGGGCTACTTCGACGAAGAGATGAACCGGATCCTCTCTGACCCCCAAAAACACAGCAGAAGCTGTTTTGACCCCAACACTCAAGAGAACCTCACCTACATGCAGCTCCTCAGCAGATGCGTCCCAGACCCAGACACGGGGCTCCTTATGCTTCAGCTGATGCACAAAGGCTCCGTGCTCTTCCAGCTAGATGAACAAACACGAATCTCCTTACAGTCTGCCCCTGCCACCGTCAGCGTGGGACTCTTCCAGGGGCAGAACGTGACCGTGTGGGAGCTTCTCTTCTCCAGATACGTCCCTGACCAAAAAAGGCAGGAGCTTCTGAAGAAGTACAAAGCGGGGACGCTAACCATTCAGGAAATGACAACCATCATCACCTCCCTCATCACCGAGGCAGAGCAAAAGAGCAACAGGGAGCCCAGGAACGTGAAAAGTCCGAGCACACAAAGGGTAATGTCACAGAAAGCCGAGGTTGCCCATTCGCAGAGAGATGAAAAATGGGAAAAGGCCTTAAAAACTATGACAGTCGATGGGCCAGTGGGCGAGTTCCAAGGGCGAAAGGTCTCTGTGAGGGATCTGCTCTTCTCCAAATATGTCCTTGAAGAGAAAAGACAAGAGCTTCTAAAGAAGTACAAAGCAGGGACACTTGCCATTCAAGAAATGATAACCATCCTCACCACTAGCATTACCGAGGCTGAAGGGAAAAGCAGAAAACTCCCCGCAACTAGGAAAACCCCCAGCAAAGAGACGAGGACGCCATCTGACAAAGACAAAGATGCCTCCTCCCATGAAGAGCAAGAAACAGAAAAGGCCTTAAAGTCTACCCTTGTGGAGGTGCTGGCAGGAGAGTTCCGTGGGCAAAAAGTCTCTGTGTGGGATCTGCTCTTCTCCAAATACATCCCCAAAGAGAAGAGGAAGGAGCTCCTGGAGTTGCACAGAGTTGGGATATTAACCACGGACCAAATGAAAACCATCGTCACCACCATCATAAGCAAAACAGAGAAGGAAAGTCACCATCTACCAGGACATGGGGAAAGTCCCAGTGTGGAGACAACAACATCAGAGGAAGCTGAGACTCCCCCCTCACCCCGTGACAAACATTTGGAAAATGCTTTGCGGTCGGAGACTGTTGACATTCCTGTCGGAGAATTCAAATGGCAGGAAGTTTCCCTGTGGGAGCTTCTCTTCTCTAGCTACATCTCTGATACCAAAAGACAGGAGCTTCTGAAGAAGTACAGAGCGGGGACACTAACCATTCAAGAAATGATAACCATTCTCACCACCAGCATTACTGAGGCCGAAGGGAAAAGCAGAAAACTCCCCACAACTAGGAAAACCCCCAGCAAAGAGACGAGGATGCCATCTGAGAAAGACAAAGATGCCCCCTCCCACGAAGAGCAAGAAACAGAAAAGGCCTTAAAGTCTACCCTGGTGGAGGTGCCGGCGGGTGAGTTCCGTGGGCAAAAAGTCTCTGTGTGGGATCTGCTCTTCTCCAAATACATCCCCAAAGAGAAGAGGAAGGAGCTCCTGGAGTTGCACAGAGTTGGGATATTAACCACGGACCAAATGAAAACCATCGTTGCCACCATCGTAAGCAAAACAGAGGAGGAAAGTCACCATCTACCAGGACATGGGGAAAGTCCCAGTGCGGAGACAACAACATCAGAGGAAGCTGAGACTCCCCCCTCACCCCGTGACAAACATTTGGAAAATGCTTTGCGGTCGGAGACTGTCGACATTCCTGTCGGAGAATTCAAATGGCAGGAAGTTTCCCTGTGGGAGCTTCTCTTCTCTAGCTACATCTCTGATACCAAAAGACAGGAGCTTCTGAAGAAGTACAGAGCAGGGATGCTAACCACTCAGGAAATGATAACCATCCTCACCACCAGCATCACTGAGGTGGAAACGGGGAGCAGGAATCTATGTATAAACACAAAAGCTGCCAGTGAAGGGGGGGTAACATCAGACAAGGCTGAGGATGCCCATTCACAAGAGCAACACATGAGAAAGTCCTTAAAGGGTGTGACCATCTATGTGACGGCTGGTGAATTCCAAGGGCAAAATGTCTCCTTGTTAGATCTTCTCTTCTCCAAATACATCCTTCAAGAGAAGAGGCAGGAGCTCCTGGCCTTGTATAGAGCAAGAGTTTTACCCATTGAACAGATGATACCCATCATCACTAGCATCATAACAAAAACAGAAGCTACAAGTAGGCAATTCATGACAAGTGTCAAAAGTCCAAACAGAGAGGAGATAACTTCGCAGGAAGCCGTAGCTGCCCATTCTCCACAAGATACACAACTGGACAACATCTTAAAAGCTACAACCATAGATGGACCTGTCAGCGAGTTCCATGAGCAAAAGGTCTCGGTGTGGGACCTGCTCTTCTCTAACTACATCCCTGAAGAGAAGAGACAGGAGCTCCTGGAGCTGTACAGGGCTGGGATATTAACCATGGACCAGGTGATAACCGTGGTCACCACCCTCATTAAGAAAAAAGAAGCTACAAGCAGGAAATTTGTGACTAATGTGAAAACTCCCAGCAAAGACACGATGACCTTAGAGAAAGCTGAGGACGTTGAATTACATGAAGATAAAAAACTGGAAAAGGCCTTAAAGTCTACCATGGTTGATGTGCCAACTGGTGAGTTCCATGAGCAAAAGGTCTCGGTGTGGGACCTGCTCTTCTCTAACTACATCCCTGAAGAGAAGAGACAGGAGCTCCTGGAGCTGTACAGGGCTGGGATATTAACCATGGACCAGGTGATAACCGTGGTCACCACCCTCATTAAGAAAAAAGAAGCTACAAGCAGGAAATTTGTGACTAATGTGAAAACTCCCAGCAAAGACACGATGACCTTAGAGAAAGCTGAGGACGTTGAATTACATGAAAATAAAAAACTGGAAAAGGCCTTAAAGTCTACCGTGGTTGATGTGCCAACTGGTGAGTTCCATGAGCAAAAGGTCTCGGTGTGGGACCTGCTCTTCTCTAACTACATCCCTGAAGAGAAGAGACAGGAGCTCCTGGAGCTGTACAGGGCTGGGATATTAACCATGGACCAGGTGATAACCGTGGTCACCACCCTCATTAAGGAAAAAGAAGCTACAAGCAGGAAATTTGTGACTAATGTGGAAACTCCCAGCAAAGACACGATGACCTTAGAGAAAGCTGAGGACATTGAATTACATGAAGATAAAAAACTGGAAAAGGCCTTAAAGTCTACAGTGGTTGATGTGCCGACTGGTGAGTTCCATGAGCAAAAGGTCTCGGTGTGGGACCTGCTCTTCTCTAACTACATCCCTGAAGAGAAGAGACAGGAGCTCCTGGAGTTGTACAGGGCTGGGATATTAACCATGGACCAGGTGATAACTGTCATCACCAGTATCGTAACCAAAATAGGAGCAACAAGGAGAAAACTAGCAACCAATGTGCACAGTCCAAGTGCAGAGAGGGCTCCATTGCAGGAAGCTGACACTGCCTATTCAGAGAGAAATGAAAATCAGGAAATGGCTTTAAAGTCCACGACAGTTGGGCCAGTGGGCAAGTTCCAAGGGCCAAAGGTCTCTGTGTGGGATCTGCTCTTCTCCAAATACGTCCCTAAGGAAACAAGACAAGAGCTTCTAGAGAAACACAGAGCAGGGATGCTCACCACTGAGAAAATGATAACCAGCCTCACCACCATCATCTCACACACTCTGGAGGAGGGTCTCTCTCCAGACCAACAAATATTGAATCTCCTACAATCGGAGGTATCCTATGTGACAGTTGGTCAGTTCCAGGACCAAAGGGTTTCTGTCTGGGAACTTCTCTCCTCTAAATGTGTCTCCCAGTACAATCGAGAGGTGCACTTGGATACATACAATGCAGGGAGGTTAGCTGTTAATGACATTACAATCACCACCACCGTCATTACAGGATCAGAGGGTAAGAAAGGGGCTGCCAGGAACTGTGAACAGCCCTAGCCAGGAGGTGGCATAAGGCTGGGGCTGCCCCTTCCCAGAAGGACACAAGATGGACACCTGCAAAGAGCTCAGCTGGCTCTTCCCATCTTCTACAGTTCGCAGCAGGGAATAGGAGAGCTGGAAGTCTTAACCCAGCAATGAGGTGTGCAGAGAATGGGAGTCAGTGTCCCGTCCTGGTCCCCGTGGGCGGTTACCGTACTGAGCATTATAATTATAGTCTCTGGTTTCACAGGAGCAGCACAGGGGTTCCACTCTTCTTGTTTACTAAACATATCTACAGCTCCAGCTCTTCGCCTGGCCCTGTACAGACACCCCCGAAAGCCACTGTCTGTGCCCCAAAGAGCCGACAAGCTGCCGCGCCAGCCAGGAACACAACGCTAAGCAGTGACCCCTGTTTGGTGGCTCTGGCAAGGAGTACCGCAGGTTGACTGTGCGTTGTGTGAAGAAATACGTCCTTTGGTTTGTTATAAACCTGCTGCCTGTTACTTTCACTGGGTGACCCCTAGTTCTTGTGTTATGGGAAGGAGTAAAGAACACTTCCTTATTCACTTTCTCCGCCCCAGTCATGATTGTATAGACCTCTATCTTATCCCCCCTTAGTCGTCTCTTTTCCAAGCTGAAAAGTCCCAGTCTTATTAATCTCTCCTCATATGGAAGCCGTTTCATACCCGTCATCCTTTTTGTTGCCCTTTCCTGTACCTTTTCCTATTTCAATAGATCTTTTTTGAGATGGGGCAACCAGATGTGAACGCAGTATTCAAGCTGTGGGAGTACCAGGGATTTATATAGAGGCAATAGGATATTTTCTGTCTTATTATCTATCCCTTTCCTAATGATTCCCAGCATTCTGTTAGCTTTCTTGAGTGGTAATAGTTAATATAGACCCCACTATTTTGTATGTATAGTTGGGATGATGTTTTCCAATGTGCATTACTTTGCATTTATCAACATTGAATTTCGTCAGCCATTTTGTTGCCCAACCACCCAGTTTTGTGGGATCCTTTTTAGCTCTTTGCAGTCTGCCTGAGAGTTAACTATCTTGAGTAGTTTTGTATCATCTGCAAATTTTGCCACCTCACTGTTCACCCCTTTTCCCAGATCATTTATGAATATGTTAACATAGTACAGACCCCTGGGGGACACCACTATTTACCTCTCTCCATTCTGAAAACTGACCCTTTATTCCCACCCTTTGTTTCCTGCTTTTAACCAGTTACCAATCCACGTTACAAATTATTCCAGTTAGGACACGTACAGTTCGTTTCTAGGCTGAGGCAACCAAATAAAGACAAACTGCGGCGTGTCTCCAAGTTTGTAGGTTTATTCCGCTCAAGCGTGGTACCACTCTGTTAAGCAGAAAGAGACCCCGATTACAGGTGACACACAGATTATACACGGTGGGCAAAGCACCCTGCCTGTGCGCCTCGGGGGGCACTAATCAGGCCTTCTCCTTCTTGATCGCCAAGCCCCTGCAGCCACCTTCCCCCTGCAAAAATGCTGAAGTGGCAACTGTTTCAGGCATGTCGGCTGGTCCCTGTCTACAGGTGTCACGGAGTCCCCGGGCGATGCTCTGGAACTGCTCCCCATGAAGCCAGGCAGGACTCTGGGGCAGTCGCCTTTCTGTGAGCAGCCTGTCTTCAGGACACACAGCTCACCCAGCTTCCACCTTCCTGGGTCTGGCCTCGGAGCATTCAGCCTCCTCTGCCCCTCCATGCGCTTCCCACAGCCAGTCTGCCCAGGCGGGCTCCTGGGAAAGCCAGAGGGTCCTGCCCCCCAACTCCGCAGTCAGACGTGACTCTCAGCCAGCCAGTAAAACAGAGGTTTATTAAACGACAGGAACATGGTCTAAAACAGAGCTTGTAGGTGCAGAGAATGGGACCCCTCAGCTGGGTCCATTTTGGGGGGCAATGAGCCAGACAACCACGTCTGCCCTTCACTCCATGCCTCAGCCAGCCCCAAACTGAAACTCCCTCCAGCCCCTCCTCCTCTGGGCTTTGTCCCTTTCCCGGGCCAGGAGGCCACCTGATTCCTTTGTTCTCCAACCCTTTAGCTCTCACCTTGCAGGGGGGAAGGGCCAGGCCATAGTTGCCAGGAAGCAGGGTGTCGGCCATTGTCTGTGTCCAGACTCCTGCACACACCTGCCCTCTAGGGCTCTGCAATGATCATACACCCTTACCCCACCCCCTAGATACTTAAGAACTGCATAGAGGAAACTGAGGCACCCCCACACTATTCAGAGGAACCATTAAGAACAGTCCCACTTTGTCACACCAGGTTAGTTTCTTTTCTTGAAACTGTCCAGCTGCCCACCCTGAAGGATCCTTCCTTCCTTGGTACGTGATGTGCTCGCTTCTAGTCAATGGCCGAGAGGAAACCCAAAATGGAGTCACATGTGCTAACTAGGTTGATTTCCCCTAACAGTTCCTCCTTTTCTGACGTACGTCAGTAAACTATACCGGGGCAGAATAACCTCGATGCAAGATTCAAATTTGCCGGCAGCACATACTACAGCATTGTAGGCATACAAAGAATAATACAAAAACAGAAACAGCCATAAGAATGAGGTTCAAAATACGCCTTCCCCAAGCCCCCAAGTCTGGCAGCCAGGAGGTGAGCCATCTCCAGGCCACATAGAATCCGGTGCTGGTGTCGTCAAGGGTGACTCGGTGAAGCAAGGTGGCCTGCCGCATAAGGGTGTGGATAAAGTAATAAGCCTCCCAGCTTTCACACGTTACCAGGGCTGTCCCTAGCCATTCTGGGACCCTACACAGCCCCCCTGCGAGGGGTGCGTGTGGGGCCCCAGGCCTCTGCGGGGGGCAAGAGTGGGGGGGGGGCTGGCCCCAGGCCTCTGCGGGGGAGGAGCGGGGGGGCTGGCCCCAGGCCTCCATGGGGGGCGCTGGCTTGGGGGGCAGAGGGGAACCACCCCCCAGCAGTCACCGGCGGTGCAGCTGGGGCTGGGTCGCTGCACTCCCGCTGCCGGTGAGTGCAGCTCCAGCCCTGCTGCAGAGCTCAGGGGAGTGGGGGCGGGGGCCTGGGGGAGAGCCGGAGCAGGGGCTGGAGCAGCACGCAGGGCACCAGGAAATATGGTGCCCCAAATTTCCTGGTGCCCTACACAGCTGCATACTTTGCGTAGGGGTAAGGACGGCCCTGCGCATTACTGAATACGTGCTTTCCAGCAAGCAAGCAAGCAAGAATCAATGCGTACGCCTCTTCTGCTACGGACAGTCCCGGACCCTCCAGCCTTGTCCTTGAGGGCTCGTAGCAGGCGCTGCTCCAGCGTGGGGAATTCCTGGGCACCCACAAGGCAGAGGTCCGCAGGGGAGACTGTCGAAAGCCATTCTCAGAGCTGCTTTTAATTATCACCTCCTTTTAAGGGGGGGGCTTATTTACCCACAAGCAGGCTCTGGCAGAAAACACTGTTGATTTTTATTCCCACACTTTACAGTCTCAGGCCTTTCTTACTTTTTTACTTGTTCATTTAGCCAAGTTGCTGCAAGCCAGCTCAGGCGGTCAAAGCCAGTTCACTACTAGATCCCCCCAAACCATTCTGTAGCATCAGCCCCAGGTAACTTGCGGTAAGCCCCAACAGCCACCCCCAGCCAAGAGGCCTTGCAGGCCAGACTTGGAGGAGGATTGTAGCCCCGACAGGGCGATGGTGATGCGGGGAAGAAAGGTCCTGCCACCTAGAGCCTGAGAGCGTGTGGCCACCGTCAGACCAAGTGTCCGACCCGCAGCATCCCTGCAGCAGGGCCAAGGCCTGGGCAGGGGCCTGGGACATGTGAGGAACAGACTGTGAACTGCCCTGACACCCCAGAGACGCTGGTTGTGACATCCCCGTGCCACAGAGTGGAGTGATGGGTTTTCCTGTCACCTTTCCTGTTTTTTCCTTATTTTTTTAAATTGATTGCTGTTTAATAAACTGTATTTGCTTTGAACTGTATGTAATGATCAGTGGGTCAGGGAAGCATCCAGTGCAGAGAGAGTACTCCGGAGTAGGGACACCCTAGCCCCTGCCCTAAGTGACCATGACACGGTTGAGGGTCAAGCCCCCCAGGAATCCTGGGCCCAGCCTTGTTGGGGTTACGAGGACTCTGCCGCACCGGAGAGTGGAAGGGGAGCCCTCGAGGTCAGGCAGGCCTCTGGGTGAAGGAAGTGGGAGTGAGGACTCAGATCCTTTCACTAACCCATTTCACCAGGGTAGTGTATAAGCCAGGAAAGTTTCCCACAATAGCAGGACCGTTGCCCCGCTTACACTAGGATGTATTTCATCAGGCCCTGACCACTTGAAGACAGCTAACTTGCCCAAGCAATTCTTAACTTGTTTTTTCCCTATTTTAGCCTCAGACCCTACCCCATTTACGCTGATGTTCATCGTGTTAGTAGCCTGATCACTGCTAACTTTTTTTGTGAAAACTGAAACAAAAAAGGCATCTAACACTTTGGTCATTGCTGCATTTTCTTGTATTGTCTTTCCTTCCTCCTTGAGTAATGGGCCTACCCTGTCCTTGCTCCTTCTCTTTGTTCTAATGTATTTGTAAAAAACTTTTCTTGTTACCCCTTATCTCCTCATTTTGTGCCTTTCTAATTTTGTCTCTACATGCATGTGTGTTTTTAGATGCATCCTTCCATAATTTGACCTACTTTCCACTTTTTGTATGATTCTTTTTTTGAGTTTCGGGCTGTTGATCTCCTGGTGAAGCCAAGGTCGTCTCTTACCGTACTTCCGATCTTTCCTGTGCACTGGGATAGTTTGCTCTTGTGCCCTTAAAAACAGCAATTTTTTAAAGGAGACAAGTCTCCTGAACTCTTTTTTCCCTTAGACTTCCTTCCCATGAGGTCCTACCTACCAGTTCTCTGAGTTTGCTAAAGTCTGCCTTCTGGCAGTCCATTGTCCTTAGTCTGCTGTTTTCCCACCTACAACCATTCCTTAGAATCATGAACTCTGTCATTTCATGATCACTTTCACTCAAGCTGCCTTCCACCTTCAAATTCTCAACCAGTTCTTCCCTGTTTGTCAGAATCAAATCCAGAACAGCCTGTCCCCTAGTCGCTTTCTCCACCTTTGGTAATAAACAGTTGTCTCCAGAGCATTCCAAGAACATGGTGGATGATCTGTGCCCTGCTGTGTTGTTTTCCCAACAGCTGTCTGGGTAGCTGAAGTCCCCCATCACCACCAAGCCCTGTGCTTCGGATAATTTGGTTAGTGATTTCAAAAAAAGCCTCCCCCACCTCTTCCCTGGTGAGGTGGTGTGGAGTGGACACCTACTACGACATCACCCTTGGTTTTTCATCCCTTTCATCCTTACCCAGAGACTGTCAACAGGTCTGCCTCCCTGCCTCCGTCTATCTCAACCTCACTGCAGTGTGTACGTCTCTGAGATACAAGGCAACACCTCCTCCCTCTTTTCTCTGCCAGTGCCTCCTGAACAAGCTGTATAGGGGGAGGGATAGCTCAGTGGTTTGAGCATTGGCCTGCTAACCCCAGGGTTGTGAGTTCAATCCTTGAGGGGGCCATTTAGGGATCTGGGGCAAAAATTGGGGATTGGTCCTGCTTTGAGCAGGGGGCTGGACTACATACCTCCTGAGGTCCCTTCCAACCCTGATATTCTATGATTCTATGAGACCCTTCCAGACCAACATTCCAGCCATGGGAATTATCCCACCAAGTCTCTGTGACACCAGGTGTGACGATGTGACGCAGCAGGGAGGGGGGAGTGTTGACCTGGGAATGTGCCCTGGGGATGGGAGACCTGAGAGCCTGTCACCTGAGCCAGGAGGGGGAGGGGGAGGTGACAACTCTGCCCAGGAATGTGAAGAGAGGCTGCAGGAGAGAGCCTGCTGGGGGGGTTTAGTTTCAGTTTGGGGCTGGGTGGAGGAACGCAGGGAACCCCAGGGCTGGGGTCTAAGCTCCCTGCTCCCCCAGAATGACTTGACTTGAGGGGTCCTGGTTGTACCCACAAACTCTGTTTTGGACTGTGTTCCTGTTGTCCAATAAACCTTCTGTTTTACTGGCTGGCTGAGAGTCTCAGTGAATCCCAGGAAGAGGGGTGCAGGGCCTGGACTCCCCCACACTCCGTGACACCAGGGATCTTGTAATTGTGGTATTCACTGGCATTTCTGGTTCTGTCTATTCCCTGTACTTCTTGCATTAGCAACATCTAAGATGTGCATTAGCTTTCCACTTTTTGTTCCCTCTTCTCTCTCCTTTGGCCCTGCTGTGCTTGCCCCTGTTCCCCCCACCAGATTCCAACGCTTCAGTGCTGGGGGAGCTCAGGCCCTGCACTGAGGGGAGAGGTACAGACATGTGCTTGCTTTCCCTTGGTCCAGTCTTTTCCCCAGGAATTGAAAGTAGGGGGTGTGTTAGAAAGAAGAAGTGGGACCGCTAAACACTGAGGATGGAGTGGAGGTTAAAGATAATCTAGGCATGGCCCAATATCTAAACAAATACTTTGCCTCAGTCTTTAATGAGGAACGGAGGGATAATGGTAGGACGACAAATGGGAATGAGGAGATGGAGGTAGGTATTACCACATCCAAGGTAGAAGCCAAACTCGAACAGCTTAATGGGACTAAATTGGGGGGCCCAGATAATCTTCATCCAAGAATATTAAAGAAACTGGCACATGAAATTGCAAGCCCGTTAGCAAAAAATTTTAATCAATCTGTAAACTCAGGGGTTGTACCGAATGACAGGAGAATTGCTAACATAGTTCCTATTTTTAAGAAAGGGAAAAAACGTGATCCGGGTAACTACAGGCCTATTAGTTTGACATCTGTAGTATGCAAGGACTTGGAAAAAATTTTGAAGGAGAAAGTAGTGAAGGACACTGAGGTCAATGGTAATTGGGACAAAATACAACATGGTTTTACAAAAGGTAGATCATGTCAAACCAACCTGATCTCCTTCTTTGAGAAGGTAACAGATTTTTTAGACAAAGGGAACACAGTGGATCTAATTTACCTCTATTTCAGTAAGGCATTTGATACGGTTCCACATGTGAATTATTAGCTAAATTGGAAAAGATGGGGATCAATATGAAAATTGAAAGGTGGATAAGGAACTGGTTAAAGGGTAGACTACAATGGATCACACTGAAAGGTGAACTGTCAGGCTGGAAGGAGGTTACTAGAGGAGTTCCTCAGGGATCGGTTTTGGGACCAATCTTATTTAATCTTTTTATTACTGACCTTGGCACAAAAAGTGGGAATGTGCTAATAAAGTTTGTGGATGACTCAAAGCTGGGAGGTATTGTCAATACAGAGAAGGACCGGGATATCCTACAGGAAGATCTGGATGACCTTGTAAACTGGAGTAATAGTAATAGGATGAAATTTAATAGTGAAAAGTGCAAGGTCATGCATTTAGGGATTAATAACAAGAATTTCTGTTATAAACTGGGGACGCATCACTTGGAAGTAACAGAGGAGGAGAAGGACCTTGGAGTATTGGTTGACCACAGGATGACTATGAGCCGCCAATGTGATATGGCCGTGAAAAAAGCTAATGTGGTCTTGGGATGCATCAGGCGAGGTATTTCCAGTAGGGATAAGGAGGTTTTAGTACCATTATACAAGGCACTGGTGAGATCTCATCTGGAATACTGTGTGCAGTTCTGGTCTCCCATGTTTAAGAAGGATGAATTCAAACTGGAACAGGTACAAAGAAGGGCTACTAGGATGATCAAGGAATGGAAAACCTGTCTTATGAAAGGAGACTCAAAGAGCTTGGCTTGTTTAGCCTAACCAAAAGAAGGTTGAGGGAGATATGATGGATATCTATAAATATATCAGAGGGGTAAATACCACGGAGGGAGAGGAACTATTTAAGCTCAGTAACCAATGTGGACACAAGAACAAATGGATATAAGTTGGCCATCAGGAAGTTTAGCCTTGAAATTAGACGAAGGTTTCTAACCATCAGAGGAGTGAAGTTCTGGAACAGCCTTCCAAGGGAAGCAGTGGGGGCAAAAAGACATATCTGGCTTCAAGACTAAGCTTGATAAGTTTATGGAAGGGATGATATGATAGAATAGTCTAATTTTGGCAATTAATTGATCTTCAACTATTAGCGGTAGATATGCCCAATGGCCTGTGATGGGATCATAGAATCATAGAATCATAGAATATCAGGGTTGGAAGGGACCCCAGAAGGTCATCTAGTCCAACCCCCTGCTCAAAGCAGGACCAATTCCCAGTTAAATCATCCCAGTCAGGGCTTTGTCAAGCCTGACCTTAAAAACTTCTAAGGAAGGAGATTCTACCACCTCCCTAGGTAACGCATTCCAGCGTTTCACCACCCTCTTATTGAAAAAGTTTTTCCTAATATCCAATCTAAACCTCCCCCACTGCAACTTGAGACCATTACTCCTCGTTCTGTCATCTGCTACCATTGAGAACAGTCTAGAGCCATCCTCTTTGGAACCCCCTTTCAGGTAGTTGAAAGCAGCTATCAAATCCCCCCTCATTCTTCTCTTCTGCAGACTAAACAATCCCAGCTCCCTCAGCCTCTCCTCATAAGTCATGTGCTCTAGACCCCTAATCATTTTTGTTGCCCTTCGCTGGACTCTCTCCAATTTATCCACATCCTTCTTGTAGTGTGGGGCCCAAAACTGGACACAGTACTCCAGATGAGGCCTCACCAGTGTCGAATAGAGGGGAACGATCACGTCCCTCGATCTGCTCGCTATGCCCCTACTTATACATCCCAAAATGCCATTGGCCTTCTTGGCAACAAGGGCACACTGCTGACTCATATCCAGCTTCTCGTCCACTGTCACCCCTAGGTCCTTTTCCGCAGAACTGCTGCCTAGCCATTCGGTCCCTAGTCTGTAGCGGTGCATTGGATTCTTCCATCCTAAGTGCAGGACCCTGCACTTATCCTTATTGAACCTCATCAGATTTCTTTTGGCCCAAACCTCCAATTTGTCTAGGTCCTTCTGTATCCTATCCCTCCCCTCCAGCATATCTACCACTCCTCCCAGTTTAGTATCATCCGCAAATTTGCTGAGAGTGCAATCCACACCATCCTCCAGATCATTTATGAAGATATTGAACAAAACCGGCCCCAGGACCGACCCCTGGGGCACTCCACTTGACACCGGCTGCCAACTAGACATGGAGCCATTGATCACTACCCGTTGAGCCCGACAATCTAGCCAGCTTTCTACCCACCTTATAGTGCATTCATCCAGCCCATACTTCCTTAACTTGCTGACAAGAATGCTGTGGGAGACCGTGTCAAAAGCTTTGCTAAAGTCAAGAAACAATACATCCACTGATTTCCCTTCATCCACAGAACCAGTAATCTCATCATAAAAGGCGATTAGATTAGTCAGGCATGACCTTCCCTTGGTGAATCCATGCTGACTGTTCCTGATCACTTTCCTCTCATGTAAGTGCTTCAGGATTGATTCTTTGAGGACCTGCTCCATGATTTTTCCAGGGACTGAGGTGAGGCTGACTGGCCTGTAGTTCCCAGGATCCTCCTTCTTCCCTTTTTTAAAGATTGGCACTACATTAGCCTTTTTCCAGTCATCCGGGACTTCCCCCGTTCGCCACGAGTTTTCAAAGATAATGGCCAAGGGCTCTGCAATCACAGCCGCCAATTCCTTCAGCACTCTCGGATGCAACTCGTCCGGCCCCATGGACTTGTGCACGTCCAGCTTTTCTAAATAGTCCCTAACCACCTCTATCTCCACAGAGGGCTGGCCACCTACTCCCCATGCTGTGATGCCCAGCGCAGCAGTCTGGGAGCTGACCTTGTTAGTGAAAACAGAGGCAAAAAAAGCATTGAGTACATTAGCTTTTTCCACATCCTCTGTTAGATGGGGCGGGATCTGAGTTACTACAGAGAATTCTTTCCTGGGTGCCTGGCTGGTGAGTCTTGCCCACATGCTCCGGGTTTAGCTGATCGCTGTATTTGGGGTCGGGAAGGAATTTTCCTCCAGGGCAGATTGGCAGAGGCCCTGGGGGTTTTTCGCCTTCGTCTGCAGCACGGGGCATGGGTCACTTGCTGGAGGATTCTCTGCACCTCAAAGTCTTTAAACCACGATTTGAGGACTTCAATAGCTCAGATATAGGTGAGAGGTTTTTCGCAGGAGTGGGTGGGTGGGATTCTGTGGCCTGTGTTGTGCAGGAGGTCAGACTAGACGATCATAATGGTCCCTTCTGACCTTAAAGTCTATTAGTCTAATATTTGGGGGGATGAGGGGGAAGGCCAATGAGGGTTGAGACTGTGAGGGCGAAGGTGGGCTGTACGGCACCATAGTAAAAAACTGAAAAATGTTTCACAACCATTTTATTAGATTTAACTCATGCTTTAAAATCACAGAAATTAAAGTTGGCTATCGAGCCTACTATCAAGCACTACGTCTACATCCTTCTTGGTTTCTTGGTGTAATTTTGCACTCTTTGGTGTCTTCTTGTGTGTCTGTGACTTCCAGTCCTGCATGATATGCTCATGCTCATGATCAGGCAGAAGGCAACTAACTTCTTTCAGAACACAAAATTCTAGTCAATGAGGGGGGAAAACGCTCAGCTGTAGCTGTTGTGACTGGGAGTAGCAAGAGGTGAATTCCTACTTCTTTCATCCCAGGAAACAACACAAAGATCGGGTCGAACCACTCGTGATGATAAAGAAGTTGAAATTAAATCTTCATTTGTTCGTCGTATGATATTCCAGTCTGTGTTCAAAATTCTCTAGTCTGTCCTGATCACATAGCAGCCTATTGCTGGTGGTACCTCACTCCACTCAACTGTCGGTGTTTTATAAGACAGGCATCTGTAAAAGCTACATTGGGGTTGAGTAGAATCCAGAAATTGCTATTGTAGATTTGTAAGAATCAAGTCTGTGTACTTTTTCAGCTGGCTTAACAAACTCTTCTTGCCCTCTTCACTAAAGGAGTCAATATAAGTACCTTCATTAGTCAACATCTGGACTGAAGTTTTTGCTTCTTCCAGTAAATTCTCAATGGAGATCTCTTATAAAGCCATGATATGCCCACATCTTGAATACTGCATGCAGTTCTGGTCACCCCATCTCAAAAAAGATATACTGGAATTGGAACAGGTTCAGAGAGGGGCAACAAAAATTATTAGGGGTGTGGAACAGATTCCATATGAGGAGAGATTAATAAGACTGGGACTTTCCAGATTGGAAAAAAGACAACTAAGAGGGGATATAATAAGGCCTATAAAATCTTGACTGGTGTGGAGAAAGTGAAGAAGGAAGTGTTATTTACCCCTTCACTTAACACAAGAACCAGGGGTCACCCAATGAAATTAATAGGCAGCAAGTTTAAAACAAAAGGAAGTATTTCTTCCCACAATGCACAGTCACCCATGGAACTTTGCTAGGGATGTTGTGAAGGCCAAAATTATAACAGGGTTCAAAAAAGAAGTAGGCAAATTCATGGAGGTTAGGTCCATCAATGGCTATTAGCCAGGATGGGCAGGGATGCAACACCATGCTCTGAGTGTCCCTAGCCTCTGTTTGCCGGAAGCTGGGAAGGGGCGACAGGGGGTGGATCACTCGATGATTCCCTGTTCTGTTCATTCCCTCTGAAGCACCTGGAATAGTCACTGTCGGAAGACAGGACACTGGGATAGATGGACCATTGGTCTCACCCAAAATGGCCGTTCTTACATAAAAAAATTATAATAAAAAAGTTTAGTACAGAAACTCCAAGATAATGACCTCTTGAGATAACGATGATGTGAGATAACGACCTTGGCAAATAATGCATTTTAAAAATCTTGGCCTACTAGGAAACGTATATTTGTATAAGTTTGCCAGTCACAAATCTAGCACCTGGAGCAAAGTCACTAAATCATAGTCCAATGCTCTGGCCGCTGTTGTTCGTTGTGCCACAGTTCATTCTACTGCTCCGTCCCCAATAGCCCTGCACTGCCACCTGCCACTGTGACCTCTGCGAGTCGGTCTCTCGCAGTTCCACGGGCTCTCAGCAATTTCAACTCTCAGTAGGGGAACCTCACTGCTAGTGTAGGCTGGGCTGTCTCCCCCCACAGAAACACCATCCCACAGCCAGTCTAAGCACTTAGACCTGATTATCAGTGACTTCAGCTCTAGAGGTCATTTAACAAAACAAAAGACTCTGTGAAGCCGAATCAGCTCCTTCTAAACAGGAGAGAGGGGCAGGTCCAATAGTGCCTGTGACTTAGGCAGAGCCCACATCACCCAGCAAAACACCCATGCCCCTAGTGAAAAGAGAGAGGGTGGATCTGGCATCCAAACCTCCTGCTTCAGGAGTGCTGTTCAGCTGAGGGTGACCAGTGCTTAATTTGTAACGAAAGAGGTGCCGGGGCTCAAGCAAGTTTGTTACTTTCATAACTGATGTGACAAGCTCAGAGGTCCCCGGGCTCTGAACTGCCAAGCCTAGAGGTGCTGGGGCTCAACTCTGGCAAGCTCTGACATGAATTAATGAGGGAGACCCCCTCATTCAGTCAGGCTAAATACAGTTCTGCTGCCCTTTACTCCTACAATGATGTAAGCAGAGTCAGGATGAGCTCCACCCTGACATCTGGTGGTGAGGTGTGGCAAGTTGTGGAAAAGAACTTCAGGGGCTGATCTCATTTGCATAGGCACACCCACCCCACCTAGCATGAGCCCATAGCTGCCCAAATGGTCACTTTGGCTGCTGTGGGATCCCCAGTTTCTCTGTTATTGGGGCAGGAAGAATAAATTGTTATTACCCTGATTATGGGAATGAAGGACAGTGGAATTGTACTTGGCCTTTTGTTTTGATGGAGGGACTCGCCATCAACTAAGTAGCACTCGCTAGGCAAGGGACATGGGTTCCAAAACTCTGTGAATTGAGAGAGGTTGGGGATGGGTATTAATGTTTGGTGGTATGGGCTCCTGGTGAGGGTCTTACATGCTAATTGCACTTCTTCCTCTCTCCACTGTGGAGTATCAGAGCTAATTTTGTAAAAAGAAAAGGAGTATTTGTGGCACCTTAGAGACTAACCAATTTATTTGAGCATAAGCTTTTGTGAGCTACAGCTCACTTCATCGGATGTATTGGCTGTAGCTCACGAAAGCTTATGCTCAAATAAATTGGTTAGTCTCTAAGGTGCCACAAGTACTCCTTTTCTTTTTGTGAATACAGACTAACATGGCTCTTACTCTGAAACCAGAGCTAATTTTGATTCTATTAGGTATCTAGTTACAGGCTGCTGAGCTGAATTCACTTTGGGCTAATGGTGCACCAGCATTGAGCCTCCCCTACTACAAGCTGAAATCACAAAAGAGCTAAACTTACTAAGAGCTGAAATTACTGAGTGTTGTGTTAGGTGGTGGGGGAGCCTGAAGATATAGGGTGGAGTAGTTTGCGGGACACAGAGCAGAGTTGCTTGTTGGATGCCTAGAGCAGCTCATGGGGTGGCTGGCAGAGCGGAGCCCCATAAAGAAGTGGGGCCATCAGCTTTGGACCACGTAAGGTGCCTTAACCCCCCCCAATCTCCACCCAGGTTGGGAGGTAAAACTCTGCAGATAAACTTTTGAACTCTGGGGCTGCCCTGACCAGGGACAGAGACTTTTGGGTCGTTAGACTTTTGGGACTTTGGGTGATTTTGGGTTGCTGGACTCAAGAACCAAAGGGAAAGGGCATGCCCCAATTTGCTTGGGGTGGGTTTTTTTGCTCATGGGTTGCATTATGAATCCTGTTTGTGGTGTTTCCCCAACATAATGCCACATTGTCTCTCTGTTATTAAAAGGCTTTTTGCTACACTCAGACTATGTGCTTGTGAGAGGGGACGTAGTGCCTCTTGGAGGCGGCCAGCGGGGGTGGTATATATTTGTCCCAGGTCACTGGGTGGGGGCTCGAGCCGGTTTTGCATTGTGTTATTGGAATGGAACCCCTAGATACTGAACCCGGCCCTTGTTGCTGCCAACTCTGATGGGCCGAAGGGTTACAATCAGGATAACAACGTTTCATGACCCCCCCATTGAATGCTACAGGGATTTGTAACCCAACACCAGCCAAAATTGATTCCTTGGGCAGCACAGCTCTATCTGCCGGATACCTAGGCAGAGTGGGCGTGTTCATGTAAATACAGTCTGGTCCTGAAGCCTTTCCACCCACCCCTGGCTCATCACTAGCTGTCAGGGGAGAGCTCATTCAGATCTTGCTTATAAAGTAATCATTTGAAATGATTAGGTCGGCCAATATAGCCCAAACAAATGTGCCGACATTGTCATAAATAATAGCTGTATAAGGAAGCTAGTCTTTGTTCATACTTTTCAAACCCATTATGCTTTCTCAGGTACAAGTATTTTCTCATAAATTGGTTAGTCTCTAAGGTGCCACAAGTACTCCTTTTCTTTTTGCGAATACAGACTAACACGGCTGTTACTCTGAAACTTCTCATATACTGTATATGCTTTTAAGTTGTGTATTAATGTTTCAATTCAAATTTCCAACCAATGACTAAACTGGCAAGGCTGCATGTAATTGGGGGAAGGGGGAGGGAGAAGGGTTTTGGAAATTCAGGGGGGGTTATATACTTCCCCTGGGGGGTAGTTTAGGGAAATCCCTGACTTGGTCCCCTCGCCTGCCCGTGGGGTTACCGGCACTTGTTCCAGCATCCCAGGAACTCCTGCCCTTCGCAGGGCAGCGTGGGGCCTGATCCCTGGAGCTCAGCTTCCTGCCATCTCTGCAGCAGGCCATGAGCAAGCGGTGGGCCCCGGGGGCATGGAAGAGGATACACAGGAGTGGCTAGCCTGGCTGAGTCCCTGTGTGTGGCTGGTCCTTTCAGGGCCTTTCCTGCGGGAAGTGGGGTGACCCGGCCCCAGCCTGCTCTGCTCCCCTGGCTCCCAGGCTTGGGGGGAGGGGGAAACCACCCCCCAGCACTCGCCGGTGGCCCGGCTGGGAACCAGGGGAACAGAGCAGGCTGGGGCCGGGTCGCTCTACTTTCTGGTGAGTGCAGGCCGACCGCTTCTGGAGTCCTCAGGGGAGTGCGGGCGGGATGGGGCCCTGGGGAAGAGCCGGAGCATGGGCTAGAGCAGCAGGCAGCTGCATAGGGCACCAGGAAATATGGTGCCCCAAATTTCCTGGTGCCCTACAGGCCGACACAGCCGCGTACTTTGCGTTTGGGTAAGGACGGCCCTGTGAGCTCTTCAGGAGAGGTCCTGTCTCTCACGGAATCCATGCATGACCCAGCATGCGGGGGCCCTGCAGTAATACACCCAGGTGCAAAGACCAGCCACCTGGAGCTCAGCTGCTCAGTACTATGGTGGCAGGGGAGACAGGGGGCTGGCCAGCCAAGCACATACAGATAGCAAGAGTGGGGAGCTGGGCTGACACCTCGCAGCCAGGGAATGAGCTTGGCCCGGGCAGCCCACGTGGTGTTTCCTCCACTAGATGGCGGCACACTCCACGGAAGCACCATGCGGTGAGGATGCTGCCCCTAGACCCCAGGCTGCTGCTCCCGCCGAGGAGCCCCAGGGATTCACACCCAGAGCCCGCTGCAGGGTGGAGCCTCCCAGGCTGGTCAGACCCTTTGAGCTGCCGCTCAGCTTTTACTGCTGGCCGAGGGCTCGCAGCAGCTGCTAGATACTAGAGTTATGGGCACCACCTGAGAGCCGGGGCAGAGCAGAGAGGTCACAAACATTCAGGGCTGAGAATGCCTTTCTGGCTGAGGCTTTAGCCAGACACAAGTTACTGGGCTCACTCAGTACAGGAGTCACTGACTTCAATTCTCCAGCCTCTGCGACACAGGAAGTCACAATCTAATGGTCACTTCCTGCCTTAACCTCTGTGCAGGTGAGGTGTGCAAGGGCCTCGAGGGGAGTCATTACGGTCACTCGGCGAGTGGCTGCTCTGCTGCGTGACCCGCTGGTGGCCAGGAGCACATTTGCCCGACGTGCATGCACCATGGCACCGCATTCAGGTCCCTGAAATTCAAAGTGGCTAGAAGGCAGTGGGGCCAGAGCAATAAGCAATGTGGGGAGGGGAAAAGGCGATTCTCCTCCACTCCCCCCAAAAGAAAAACACACCAGGCTTCCCAGAAGAGATCATAAGAACAGACATACTAAGTCAGACCAAAGGTCCACCTAGCCCAGTATCCTGTCGTCCAACAGCGGCCAATCCCAGGTGCCCCAGAGGGATGAACAGAACAGGGAATCAAGTGATCCATCCCCTGTCACCCATTCCCAGGTAATAGCCATTGATGGACCTATGCTCCATGAACTTATCGAGCTCTTTTTTGAACCCTGTTGAACTAGATTGCTCTGGTTTTAATCTGAATTGCAGAATGGGTGGCTGAAGGTTTTATAGACATTGAGGGGAAAATGCTCTTGAGTCCAGCCCCAGTGCAGGATGGGCCCCTGCAGCCTGTTTTCCAAAGCACCAACTGTGTCCACATATCTATTCAGGGGACACCATCATAGGGCATAATCACATCAGCCACACTATCAGAGGCTCATTCACCTGCACATCTACCAATGTGATCTATGCCATCATGTGCCAGCAATGCCCCTCTGCCATGTACATTGGCCAAACCGGACAGTCTCCACACAAAAGAATAAATGGGGACAAATCTGACATCAGGAATCATAACATTCAAAAACCGGTAGGAGAACACTTCAACCTCTCTGGTCACTCGATTACAGACCTAAAAGTGGCAATTCTTCAACAAAAAAACTTCAGAAACAGACGCCAACGAGAGACTGCTGAATTGGAATTAATTTGCAAACTGGATACAATTAACTTAGGCTTGAATAGAGACTGGGAGTGGATGGGTCATTACACAAAGTAAAACTATTTCCCCATGTTTATCCCCCCCCCACCCCACCCCACCCCCACTGTTCCTCAGACATTCTTGTCAACTGATGCAAATGGCCCACCTTGATTATCACTACAAAAGGTTCCCCCCCCACCCCTGCTCTGCTGCTGGTAATAGCTCACCTTAAGTGATCACTCTGGTTACAGCGTGTATGGTAACACCCATTGTTTCATGTTCTCTGTGTATATATATCTCCTTACTGTATTTTCCACTGAATGCATCCGATGAAGTGAGCTGTAGCTCACGAAAGCTTATGCTCAAATAAATTGGTTAGTCTCTAAGGTGCCACAAGTACTCCTTTTCTTTTTGTGAATACAGACTAACACGGCTGCTACTCTGAAACCAGAAAAATAGTTAAACATTTGAAATGAGGAGTTTTAAGGAAGGGTTTTATTCGAACAACATACTGGTTTCTCACTCTTTTTTTAAGCTGAAGAGAGTTTTTAGAAGGAAAAAGCCCCTTGTTGGACAGTGGTTTTAGGCAGTATTAAAGATGGTAAGTACTGGGGGGGTGAAAAGAGGTTCGCTGACATGGGCTGGAGCTGCTGTCATTACAGTTTAATTTTATCTTTTTTAAAGACAAAAGACACATAAGAGGGAAGAGAAAAGAACAAAGGTAGAAAATGCAGCTCTTGGTTTTGGTGTTTTACTTTTACACTGCTGGAAAAACACAGGCCCAGCACATGGCCTTGTTAGCCACTTTGAGACCTGGCAAATTCACACCAGCAGCGAGCAGTTTAGGGCACTGCATTTCACTGCCATTTTGGTTACAGGCTCATAGCAGTGCTGCCAAACAGAGGGTCGCAGCCAGACCCAGACAGAGGAAAAAGGAGAGGAGAGAAAAGAAATAAGGGAGGAAAGGAAAAGGCCATGCGGGGAGCTGAGCTGACAAAGTCTCTCATGCCGGGTTGGGATTCAGCCAGGGCCAGTGGAGGTTGTGTCTCTGGGTTCCTCGCTCTGGCCCAGTCTGGCCAGGACAGCTTCCAGCTGAAGAACATTTGGGGGCCCAGGAGACAGCAGGGGTGGCAGCCGGTCTCCCTTTCTTGTTCTGGTCAGCAGCATTTTTCCTCTGATAATTTTTACCTCCCAGAGTTTTCTTTTCCTTTTAAGGCCCCTGTAATGGATGGCCACTCACCGCACGTGAGCACCCCTCCCGGGTGCCTGCTCACTCTGGCAGTTTGTCTTTTCAGGTGGGTCTTCAGTAACTGAGCCCTCCGGCCGAGTCTCACACAGGTTTCTGGGGGAAACCATCCAGCAGGGCCTGTCTCAGGACCCATGTTGGTCTCTATCTGGAGCTCAGTCCTTAAACAGCCCAGCAGGGCCGATTACAGTGCCCTGGTTCTAGCCCCTCCTGGGCTTGCTTCCTCAGCAGTCTCTCAGCTCCTACTGGGCTCTCTCTCATCGTCCCCGCTCTGGAAAGGAGAGGTGCGCTCAGGGCTTCCTCCCTGGACACGGTGCCCATTGCGTCACTGTCACCATTCAGTTCGCTCCCCTTCCAGGGGCGATAGCAGAGTTCAGCAAATGCTGGCCCTCTTCCGGGACGTCAGCCCCTTCCCAGCACTGCTTCCTTGCTCGGGGCTTAAGCCCCTCTGCCCCCAACAGTGGCTGGTGTGGGGGACCCAGGCCCACCCACTGCTCTGGTCCCAACCCAGGGACCCTATAAGTAGCCACTTGCTGCCTTCTTTCCACGAACTTGTTGCTGCTGCTGTTTCCTGGCTCCAGCAGGTTCAGCTTCACCCTTCCCTCGGGCTGACGTCCTGCTCGAGTCCCAGCAGCCAGCCAGGAGCACCAGCCTTGCTCCCCTGGCTCCACCAGCAACCGAACGGCTCTGTCCAGCAACTCCTTTAACAGGAGCCTGCTGGGCTCTGATGGGCGGCTTCCCGCACAGCCTCCCTAGGCAACCTGGCGGGGGACCCATCTCTACTGCTCTTTTTTGGGGCGGGGTGTGGTAGGACTGCAAGACCTCTGAGCCGAGTTCACCCTGCCACAGACCCCAAAAGGGAGTGATGGGCGGAACAGTCCAGCTCCTCGTTACTTTCTCCCGCGATTAGATTTTATTTTTGACACATCAGTTTGGGTTCATTGATGCTTGGTTCCACACTGTGTTTGTTCATCGGGCATGATTTTAACAGGCTCTGGCTGCCACTCCGGGATCTCTGCCTGGTTGCTCCCCGCAGGAGAGCGCCAGCTGGGTGGGGTAGGAGAGAGAAGGTGCCAGCTCAGGGCAGAGGTTGGGCGCGCCCAGGGAGAGGCCCTGAGGCCTGCAAGAGGAGCCCAGCCAGGACGTCAGGTGGCAGCCCCGCAATGGCTGGGTCTTGCTGGGCAGCAGGCACAGGGTAAACAATGCCCGACGACCAGAGCTGGGGCGCCCGCCCTGGGGGAGCTGCGAGAGACACCCCCCGAAGGCAACCGCAGCTGGAGAGCAGCAGCAACAGGCTGACCCGAACACCCAGGAGCAGCAGACAGCCCCTGTCCACCCCCCCAGTCACAACCCCCATCCCCCCCAGTAACAATCCTCATCCACCCCCCAGTCACAACCCCCATCCCCCAGTCACAAACCTCATCCACCCCCCCAGTCACAACCCCCATCCCCCCCAGGAACAATCCTCATCCACCCCCCAGTCACAACCCCCATCCCCCAGTCACAAACCTCATCCACACCCCCATAACAACCCCCATCCCCCCCAGGAACAATCCCCATCCACCCCCCCAGTCACAAGCCCCATCCCCCCCAGTCACAACCACCCCCCATAACAACCCCCATCCACCCCTCTGGTAACAACCCTCACCCACCCCTGCAGAACAACACCCAACAGCAGCAACTACACGCCTCCCCGGCCCCAGTAACAGGGCGTCCCCTCCCCGGCCCCAGTAACACCTCCCTCCCCACAGCCCCTGGCCACCCCAGGGCCAGCCATTCCATGTCTGCTCTCCACAGAAGCCAATCCCCCTCCCAGTAACCACAACACCCCCCTCCAGAAACAGCCACCCCTTCAATCCCACACAGCGCCTGCCTGCCCTTCCCACAGCAGCCCCACCTCCCCAGAGCCGCTCCTCCCCTCCGCGGCCCCCCTCGCCGGAGAGACGAGTTCTTACCGGTGACGGCGGCCGCGACGCACACAGCAGCCTGCCGCTGTCACACAAGTCAGCGTGTCGGGGCGAAGCCTGGGGGCAACCTGTGTGTTGGCGTGTGACGGGGCTACACACTGCTCCTCGCGAAGCACCTGCGGGTGCAGCCTGCCCACCCTCCCCACCCAGGCCGACACCAGCCCCAGGGGCCCCTGGGCAGAGGCCTGGGCTCTAAGTTGTCCAAAGCAGCAAAAGTCCCGCTCAGCCTGTTACATAAAATTCTTCATAAAACCAGGCAAGGTGGAACCAATAGCCTGGTCCGGACTGGACGGCTTCGGCTGTTGGCATGACAACGCGACGGCAGGGCAAGTTGATAGCTGAAATCCGCTCGGTGTGTTTTAATTGGATGTGTGCATGTGACAATTCGTGGTCCCGCTCCCCACATGTACTGGCCCCCGCAGCAGGAGCTCTCACCCCCACATCTGCCCATCACCTGACCAGCAATTAATCCTGTTCTCCCGTCCCCCATCAATTCTGTTCCCACCCAATCCCCCTCAGTTCAACCCCCCAGCAGTTCAGTCCCCAGCCCCCATCATTTCAGCCCCCCTACCCCATTGACCCCCACTGCCCTCAGTTCACCCTCCCAGCACTCATCCCTTCTGCTCAGAACCCATGACCAACCATTTGAGATTTGGTTTTGGTGAGCAGTGAGGACCTCATAGAAGAAATGGTTATAGGGGACAACCTTGGTTCAAGTGATCATGAGCTAATTCAGTTCAAACTAAATGGAAGGATAAACAAAAACAGATCTGTCACTAGGGTTTTTGATTTCAAAAGGGCTGACTTTAAAAAATTAAGGAAATTAGTTAGGGAAGTGGATTGGACTGAAAAACTTGTGGATCTAAAGGCAGAGGAGGCCTGGGATTACTTCAAGTCATAGCTGCAGAAGCTGTTGGAAGCCTGCATCCCAAGAAAGGGGAAAAAGTTCATCGGCAGGAGTTGTAGACAAGCTGGAGGAGCAAGCATCTCAGAGAGGTGATTAAGAAAAAGCAGAAAGCATACAGGGAGTGGAAGAAGGGAGGGATCAGCAAGGAAAGCTACCTTATTGAGGTCAGAACCTGTAGGGATAAAGTGAGAAAGGCTAAAAGTCAAGTAGAGTTGGACCCTGCAAAGGGAATTAAAACCAATAGTAAAAGGTTCTATAACCATATAAATAAGAAGAAAACAAGGAAAGAGGAAGTGGGACCGCTAAACACTGAGGATGGAGTGGAGGTCAAGGATAATCTAGGCATGGCCCAATATCTAAAAAAATACTTTGCCTCAGTCTTTAACGAGGCTAATGAGGAGCGTAGGGATAATGGTAGGACGACAAATGGGAATGAGGATATGGAGGTAGATATTACCACATCCGATGGAGAAGCCAAACTCGAACAGCTTAATGGGACTAAACTGGGGGGCCCAGATAATCTTCATCCAAGAATATTAAAGGAATTGGCACATGGAATTGCAAGCCCGTTAGCAAAGATTTTTTAATCAATCTGTAAACTCAGGGGTTGTACCGTATGACTGGAGAATTGCTAAAGTAGTTCCTATTTTTAAGAAAGGTAAAAAAAGCGATCCGGGTAACTACAGGCCTGTTAGTTTGACATCCATAGTATGCAAGGTCTTGGAAAAAATTTTGAAGGAGAAAGTAGTGAAGGACACTGTGGTCAATGGCAATTGGGACAAAATACAACATGGTTTTACAAAAGGTAGATCATGCCAAACCAACCTGATCTCCTTCTTTGAGAAGGTAACAGGTTTTTTAGACAAAGGGAACGAAGTGGATCTAATTTACCTCGATTTCAGTAAGGCATTTGATACGGTTCCACATGGAGAATTATTAGCTAAATTGGAAAAGATGGGGATCAATAGGAAAATTGAAAGGTGGATAAGGAACTGGTTAAAGGGGAGACTACAGCGGGTCACACTGAAAGGTGAACTGTCAGACTGGAAGGAGGTTACTAGTGGAGTTCCTCAGGGATTGGTTTTGGGACCAATCTTATTTAATCTTTTTATTACTGACCTTGGCACAAAAAGTGGAAGTGTGCTAATAAAGTTTGTGGATGACACGAAGCTGGGAGGTATTGCCAATACAGAGAAGGACCAGGATATCATACAGGAAGATCTGGATGACCTTGTAAACTGGAGTAATAGTAATAGGATGAAATTTAATAGTGAAAAGTGCAAGGTCATGCATTTAGGGATTAATAACAAGAATTTCTGTTATAAACTGGGGACGCATCACTTGGAAGTAACAGAGGAGGAGAAGGACCTTGGAGTATTGGTTGACCACAGGATGACTATGAGCTGCCAATGTGATATGGCCATGAAAAAAGCTAATGTGGTCTTGGGATGCATCAGGCGAGGTATTTCCAGTAGAGATAAGGAGGTTTTAGTACCATTATACAAGGCACTGGTGAGATCTCATCTGGAATACTGTGTGCAGTTCTGGTCTCCCATGTTTAAGAAGGATGAATTCAAACTGGAACAGGTACAGAGAAGGGCTACTAGGATGATCAAGGAATGGAAAACCTGTCTTATGAAAGGAGACTCAAAGAGCTTAGTTTGTTTAGCCTAACCAAAAGAAGGCTGAGGGGAGATATGATGGATATCTATAAATATATCAGAGGGATAAATACCACGGAGGGAGAGGAACTATTTAAGCTCAGTACCAATGTGGACACAAGAACAAATGGATATAAACTGGCCATCAGCAAGTTTAGACTTGAAGTTAGACAAAGGTTTCTGACCATCAGAGGAGTGAAGTTCTGGAACAGCCTTCCAAGGGAAGCAGTGGGGGCAAAAAGACATATCTGGCTTCAAGACTAAGCTTGATAAGTTTATGGAGGAGATGGTATGATGGGATAGCCTAATTTTGGCAATTAATTGATCTTCGACTATTAGCAGTAGATATGGCCAATGGCCTGTGATGGGATGTTCGACGGGGTGGGATCTGAGTTACTAGAGAGAATTCTTTCCTGGGTGTCTGGCTGGTGAGTCTTGCCCACATGCTCAGGGTTTAGCTGATCACCATATTTGGGGTCAGGAAGGAATTTTCCTCCAGGGCAGATTGGCAGAGGCCCTGGGAGTTTTTCGTCTTCCTTTGCAGCGTGGGGCACAGGTCACTTGCTGGAGGATTCTCTGCACCTTGAAGTCTTTAAACCACGATTTGAGGACTTCAATAGCTCAGACATAAGTTAGGGGTTTGTTACAGGAGTGGGTGGGTGAGATTCCGTGGCCTGCGTTGTGCAGGAGGTCAGACTAGACGATCATAATGGTCCCTTCTGACCTTAAATTCTATGAAAGTCTAATACAGCCCCGCACTTCACAGCCCCCACCCTCCTCACTTCAGCCCCCGGGAGCCCCCAGGCCACAGCAGCTCTCCCAGCCTCACCTCTGCTCTTAGGGTTCCTCGCCCTTCCCAGGCTTGCGGGGGCTGCAGTGGGGTCCCCGCTCCCACTTCTCAGGCTGGCAGGGGAGCAGCCACCCAGGGCTCACAGCCAGAGCCTCTCATTGTGGGGCTGACAGCGGAAGTCCCATCCATCCCCAGGGCTGACAGCGATTTTTAAGTAAAATTAAGCCTCATTCATGATCTGGAGATAGAACTTGCAAATGTTCAACCATGGCAGAAAAAAAATACTGACATTTGAGAGTTCTATTGGGAGATCATGAGTGAGGCATAATTTTACTTAGAAATCGCATCTCTTGCAATCAATTCACGAGAGTTGGCATGTCTGCACCTGTCCAGATTGTGCTATAATTAACTATTATATGGTTATATGTTTTGTACAAAGTTTGCCTTGTGAGCTATCATTTGAAAACTCATAATCTGCTGAATATTATTGTCTTGTTAAAATGTGTGTAAGAACATGGCATGTAAAATTATGAGATTTTGCTACACAATTGTTACTGAGGTCTGTGGTAGCTCTGGGTAATGCCCACAAACCAATTTCTCAGAGACAAAGACATCTTAGCACGTCAGAAAAGTGATAAAGTGCCATCACCTGTTTAACTGGCCATCTGCCAACACGGGGAAAGACATAAACAAAGAATTTACATTTCATCCCAGAAACACTTCAAGTCTCACATACACAAGAGATGGTTTGCCTGCACCCCGGTAGGGGTAATCCTCAAAGAAGGGAGTGGGATATAAGAAGGGGAGACAGTGACCTCCACCTCACCTCTTCCCCTCCATCCCTACTCACAACAGCTAGATTGCTTGAAAGACAAAAGAAGCATCATTAAGCTGGGGAAGTGGTCCTGGCCTGGAGGTTTTCCAGCCAGTACAGACTGCTGTAAGCTTTTGGGTGAGAAAAACTCTTTTTTCGCTTTTGGACCCATTAGCCTTGGTAAAGTTTAGGAACTAGCTTGAGTGCTTACCCTGTTGGGTTTTTTTTAACCAATTCTGACTTCTATGTCTTCCCACTTATAATCACTTAAAATCTATCTTTCTCTAGCTAATAAACTTGTTTTATTGTTTCATCTAAACCAAGGTGTTTTGGCTGAGATGTTTGGGAATCTCTGCTCAGGTCAACAAGATTGGTACATATAATACTTTTCCTTTGGTGAAATGACGGACTTATTATGAGCTTGTATTGTTCAGGAGTGTGCGGGACAGTACAAGACGCACATTTCTGGGGCACAGGGCCAGGGCTGAGGGATATATGAGTGTCACTCTGTATGCAATTCTTGGATGGCTGGGCCCAGCATTTGGGTATTCAGCTGGCAGTGATTTTTACATGCTGGTGACTGTGTGAGCAGAGCCTGGAGGGGTTGCTGCTCTGCAGCAAAGAAGTGTAAAAGGCATTCCAGACTAGAGAGCTAAGGGACACCGAAGTTCAGCGGTCCAGGTTGCATCCTGGGGAATGTCACAGGAACCAATGACACTGCCACCACCACTAGCTCCGGCTAATCCTGGACACCTGGGACACGAGACAGAGGTTCCTGCTCTCGCCCCCCTGCCCCGTGTGTTCTTTTCCCTAAACAGCCCAGTTCCAGTACAAGTTTGCCAGGTCCCGGCGTGGCTGATCAAACTGTGCACTGGGCCTCTCTCTCTCCAGCAACAAGGCTGCAAGTCAGAGTCAGCACGAGAGACAGACGCTGCCTTTTCCAGCTTTGCTGCTCTTTTCTCTCCCCTTTGGGGTGTCTTTGACTTGTTTTGCCTTCGAGAAAACAGGATCGGACTTTTAACAACAGCATCAGCGACAGCCCCAGCCCAGCTCATCTCATCTCTCCCCTTTCCCCCAAAGAAGTTATTCTCAGCTCCATACCATCTAAAAGGCTGTCAGGTGGGGGGGTTCCTTCCATAAAGCTCTCCACAGCTCCTGGGAAAGGGAACCAGGGGTGGTGTTAACCAAATCCTTGCATAATACTTTACACTCCAAATGCTTTCCCTGGTTTTCTTCCTTTTTCTGTACCTCTGATACATGGTTAAAGAGCTTCCTAGTGGCATTGTTACCATGGGAGTTACCAGCGGTGCCATGACACAAACCCCCCGCCCACCCGGTCCTGCTGATCGCCGTGACGGTGAGCAGAGTGTTATGAGTGTCTCCCCCCTTGTTGGGCCTGGGACACCGCTATTGCTCTGCTCTCTCCCGCCACGCATGCGGCCTGGTTCCGCCCTGGGCTGGGCCCAGCTGCAGTTCCCACTAGCAATGTGTTCATCTCCCATGGGAGCCAAGCACCCCAGTAACCCCAGCTGCTCCCCACCTCCCATGGCCCTGTCTGCGGATGGGTCAGTAGGAGAAAGCAGGAGGGACTGGGACTGGCCCGGTTATGGGAGCCCAGGGAAGGGGAACACTGGGACCAGGCTGCAGGGGCTGAGAGTCGATCCAATGGTCTGAGACTCAGGGGTGAGGGGAGAACCCACCCCCCAAGGGGAGGGAGATGCTGGGGAGCCAGAGCAGCCAAGAGAGACCAGGGGCCAGTGACTCAGAGCAGAGTCTGCCACAAAGGCCAGCGAGGGAGGAAGGTGGGGAGAACAGTCCCTCTGGGCAGCCCTGGTGCAGCCCGCACATCTCTGGGGGGAAGGAGGTCTTTAGGGAAATGCAAGGGGTGTGGCCAGGAGGAACAGGCTGAGACTTTAAAAGGGAAAGGTCAGGCTGAATAGCAGGAAATGGACCTGGCAGCGAGACAGCGTGAGGCTGAGGGGCCTGGAGAAGGACAGGGGCTCAGCCTAGGAACCCTTGCTAAATTAAACGCACCATCCTCCTGCTGAATGAAAACGAGCTGCTACAGTCCCACTCGGTGCCCAGTAAAACTGGCAGGGAGCCCAGGAACTATTATTAGCTGTTATTCTCCTCCCTCCAGCTTTCCAGGAGCAGGGCTGCTGGCTCCCAGCTGGCTAGCATGTGAGGGAGCCCAGGCTGGGGCTGAGACAAGCCATGTCCCCTTCATGCCGATCCAGCCAGAGTCAACAAGAGACAAGAACTCAATCCCCCTGTTCCTCTGATCAGAGATACCACAGCGTCACCCGCTCCCTCCAGTACAGCTGACTAAGGCAGAATAACTCCTGGTAACACTAATGCAGAACTGACCTTTGAGCCCTGATCAACACGCCCCTCCGCGAAATAGCCAGCGACTCCACATGTCTTCACCAAACTCTGCTCCCCACACCAGCTCGCCCCCTCCATATCAAGCGCCTGCTCCCGTCCCCCCACCTCCACCAGGCCGTCTGTCGTCACTCAGTCCTCCTGCTCGCTCTTCCAGCAGCTCAGTCAGTCGGTCTCTCCACTCAGCGCTTTCCACCAGGCTGGGCTCCTTTGCCCCTCTGGTCTGTCCAGCCCACCCCTCGTGCTGGCCCACTCCCACTCTCCATGTCCTCCACTTGTGCTGCTGAGCCCATCGGGTTATGGCCACATGAGCAGAGACACCCCCCGCCCCCAGGCAACACACAAAGACGCTTTCTCCTCTGCCACAGGGTGACCATACGTCCCTTTTTAAAACCCTGTCCCGGACAGCCCGACTTTTTTGGCAAACATTTGCTCTCGCCCACTTGATCAGCTGTGAAAAAAAGTGGGGTGCGGTGTGGAGGAATGTGTGGGCGGCAACCAGCTATGCCAGCCCCACACAGGGGGAAAGGCAGGGCTCAGGCTGGGGGCAGGCAGGGCTCGAGCAAGCGGCCAGTCATGGCCTGGCAGGCCAACATAAGAAGGAATGCAGGGCAGAGCAGGGGTCAGGAACTGACTGGAGTTGGAGGGGAGAAGACCAGGCTTCTAGCAAGAGGAAGGAACCCCAGCACCTGGGACAATTTAGTGCTGCAAGCAAGGACCAGGGAAGCTAGAGAGTGCTCCTGGCAGACTTCTACGGCCTGAAGGCTGAGACCCTGAGGTAAGGACAGAAAAGGGTGCTGGAGCCACATGGGAAGTGGCCTTGGGACAAAGGACTGTAATTGCCACGGAGGTAGTGGCTGGACGGAGTTTGCAGGTCCCCTGGAAGGGGAGAACACAGTGTGTGACACAGCCAGAGGGCACTAGGGTGACCAGATGAAATGGACAAAATATCGGGACACATGGGGGAAGCAAAAAACAAAAACAAAAAAAAATGCCGGAGCACCCAAAGCCGCAATATCGGGACAAATGGCGTCCCGACCGTGCATCGGCCGGGACGCGGGACAAAGAACTAAAAATCTGGACAGTCCCAATTTTATCGGGACGTCTGGTCACCCTAGAGGGCACTGTCACAGAAGAGGACCCTGCAGCCCTTGCAGCAACACGGGGCCAGGAACAGAGGTGACAGTGGGTGAGACATCACCAGAAGAGTGCGCAGAGCTCATGCCCAAGACAGCCAGCCAGAGGTGCCACAGTGGTGAGTCGCACTGTGTCACAGTGTCCTACGCCTGGGCCATGTTTGATCAGTATTTGAGGGCTGGCCCCATTACTCCTATTGACTCCACAGAGCCCATGTGGCTGTGACGGGGTACCTGACCCCTTTACCTCAGGGTGGTGTTTACTGGGCATGACCACGGATGCGGCTGGCAGTGAGCAGGACTCGGGCATTACTATGTTCTTGGTAACAGCTCACTTAGCCCTAGAGTTCATACTCTGCCCTGGGACATGAGCAGATGGACTAGCCATCCAACACCGGCCAAGGGAGGTGCTAGGCTGACCATCCGTCCCTTATTTCATTGATTTGTCCCTTCGGGTGACCCCCCCATCCCTTATTTTAAGATGTACTGAGATGTATTAAAATTGTTAATAAGGCCCATTGCAAACAGGACATTGAAGCTTATGATAATTGCATCACAAGCTTGAGGCCAGCAGAAATGTACATGTAACCCAGGCCTGCTGGTTATGGCGCTCTGCCCTCTCTGGTGGCACCGAGACCAGCGAGAGATCGATGAGTCTGCTACAGCCGTCACTAAGAGCCAGGTGGCTTTGAGCTCATGCAGTAAGTGGCAAAGATCCCGGTTTCAATTCCACCCACGGCCAAGTGGTGTCTGTTGGTGTCACATACGCTTGAGAGAAAAATACTCGATATGACAGGGGCAATGGTGCTTGCCTAAAACGTCCCTTAAAATAAAGCGCTATCGCTTATTTTTCATGTGGTTTTTCCCTTATTTCCATCCAACAACTGGGGTCACCCTAAGACATCTGTTAGGATATAGGTATCCAGGCCTGCCTGTAAAGGCCCATACTCTAAGGATTTAGGTGTATTCTTATCACTTGGCTAGTTCTAGAGGTGTAAATGAAAGAATCAAAATCACTGTCTGCCGGGGTAAGGGCCTTCTCTCCCTGTGACAGTCTGATCCCCTGTGCTTAGGCTAAGGCCTCTGGCTAAGCAGCAGAGGCAGCCATGAGCTGGGAAGCGACCGGTCACCTCCTCACATTCCAAACTAGTCTCATTGAAAGAAGGTGCCATGGGGCTGTTAGGGATACAGTCCTGTCCTGATAATGCCGATCGCCTCCAGAGAAAGGGAAGTGCCTAGAAGATGTAAAAGGAAACTTAGTTTGAGAGCATCCTGTCTGGCAAGAACTCACTTATCAATAGCTGGGATGTGAAATCCTCATTTCTGTGTTGTTCTGTCATTGTGGTCCCCATTTCCCTATTGTTTGTCGGTACAATCTCTGTCTGGTTCTGTGATTGTTTCTGTCTGCTGTATCATTAAGTTTGCTGGGTGTAAACTAATTAAGGTGGTGGGATATAATTGGTTAAATAATCATGTTACAATATTTTAGGATTGGCTAGTTAAATTTCAGGAAAATGATTGGTTAAGATATAGCTAAGCAGAACTCAAGTTTTACTTTCTAGTCTGCAGTCAATCAGGAAGTAAGGGGGGGAAATGGGAACAGGGAATGGGAGTGGGGAAATTGGAATCATGTTTTGTTAAGGGGAGAAATGGGAACCGGGACACAGGTGTAAGGCTCTGTGGTGTCAGAGCTGGGAAGAGGGACACTAAGGAAGAAAACTGGAATCATGCTTCCTGGAAGTTCACCCCAATAAACATCGAATTATTTGCACCTTTGGACTTCGGGCTTTGTTGCTCTCTGTTCATGAGAGAAGGACCAGGGAAGTAAGTGGATGAAGAAATAAGCCCCCTAACAACATCCCCTTAGTTCTATAACTCCAGAGGTATCTATGTTAGCAGCTTGAGCAGAGTGTACTGTACCATCCTCAGTAAGGCCCCATCCTGCCCCTAGACACACACACACACGCTTATTCGTGGTGGAAGGTGGGGCACATGCATACGTGTTTGCAGGATGGAGACTCAGACCATACCCATGAGACTGAAACAGACTCATGAGAAACTGCCCCGACCACATGTTTACCCTGCAGACGCTCACTAACAAACCCACGGGGGAGGGTGTTTGCCTGGTTTGTAGAGTTTAAGAGCATTTGACACAGTCTGGCACCCAGCAGCGCTGACACTGAAACTGTGACAAAGTGCACGCAGCTTGGTGTCAAAACATATGACGTCACTAAATCCCTGCTCCTACCCCTCAGATGCAGAAAACAAATAAACTACAGGCCAAAAGGAGACTCAGCCCAAGCCTCTGTGCCATAAACATAAGAGACTTCCAGCCCCCGCAGCAATCCCCAAACTGAAAACAAGGCCCTGACTCTGCTGGTGTCCTGCTCAGGGCGGAGAGCCCTGCTGCAATAGGCGCCCTGGAAAGGGCCAGAACAAGAGGTTGCAGAAAGAGCCACAGACTAACTACAAGACTTTCATTCTAGAGGCATGGAGATCAATCCCACTGTAAATATACAGACTTTGTACCAAACACAGCAAGGCACTGCACATGGGCGGAGGGTGGAGCCCCCCTTTGGAGAGGCTAGCCCCCGGCTCTGCCCTTTCCGCCTACACCCACCCCAGATGGAGCCCCGAACCCCCTTACCCCTCCCCCAGCAGCTAGAGCCCCAAGCCCCCACACCTCCTCCCTCAGCCAGAGCCCTGAGCCCCCCACTGCTGGAGCCCCAAGCCCCCCCGCTGCTGGAGCCCCGAGCCACCCCCCCCGTGGCCAGAGCAATGAGTCCCCCCACCCCTGGAGCCCCACCTCCCCCTGAGCCCCCAGGCCTCCCCACAGCAGGAGCCCTGAGTCACCCTGCTCCCCACACACAGCCGGAGCCCTGAGCCCCCCACTGCTGGAGCCCCAAGCCATCCCCCCCATGGCCAGAGCAATGAGCCCCCAGGCCCCCCCCATAGCAGGAGCCCTGAACCCCCCTGCCCCCGCCCACAGCTGGAGCAACGAGTCCCCCCACTCCTGGAGCCCTGTGATCCCCACCCAGAGAAGCCACAGGCTGGCCAAAGCCCCGGACACAGAGCCCCCCCCCCCCCCCCGCCCCAACCACCACACCTGCTCGGAGGAGCCCCAGGCCAGCCGCTGCGCCTCCCCAGACCCCAAGCCACCCGGGAAAAGCCGCAGTGTGAGAGCGACTCTTCCTGAAGAGGAACCTGAGCTTTTGCTCTGCCCCATGCAGGTTGCGGGCAACTGTGGAGGCAGATTCTGCTACTCAGCTTCCTGGGTTCATCGGTCATCTCCCGGGAGTCCAGAGAGTCGGGAAGCTGAGTAGCACATACGGCCTCCTCGGCTGCCCCGGAGCCTGCATGGGGCGCGATAAATCAAACACTTCCCCCGCCAGACGTGCAACTGGGGTCCTGCAGCAGTTGGGGGTTGGTCCTGCTTTGAGCAGGGGGTTGGACTAGATGACCTCCTGAGGTCCCTTCCAGCCCTGAGATTCCATGATTCTATGATAAGTGCCAGGGCCTGCCCATGGGCCGCTGCAGGCTGGCTATACAAGCACTGCAGAAAGAATCTCTACACCACAAAGAAATCTTGAGAGAGATACAACCCCCACTCCAATCAAGCTATTGCCAACCCTCTGATGGTATAATCCAGCCCAGTCTGCTAGGTGGGGGTGAAGTCCGGGCCCATCTTTAACTGATTACACTGACCGAGGTAGGAAACCCAGCCCCTCACAGACAGGTCCCTGTGTGCCCATGAACCACGGCGCTGACAGGGAGCGAGCAGACCTGGCATGTCATCTGTTCATCAACAGGCAGAAAAGAACATTCAGTGCCTAGTGCTTCCTCCATCAAAGCTCCCTGCACCACAAACACTAGGGGATCAAAAATCAAGTCCAAAAGAAAGCATGAGCCACACCTAGAGCAGTACTGCCTGGGCTCAGTCCCTGCAACCTCCCAGACAGGGCAGCAAACAACCCAAGATGTTGCAATGCTTAAAGCACCGCTCCACAAGTCCCTGGGGAGAAGAGATCAAAGCTAGCAACCGGCTGGATGGCTCCAGACCTGCCCCGCTCACAGAGCCCTCACCACAGCAACCTGGGCAAAGCCAGGGCACTCGGTCCGCAAACACAGAATCTGTGACCACCAATTAGTGGTGGAAAAGGCAAGACACAAAGCCAAGCACAGACCCTGAAAGGAGCCACTGTGTGGCCTACGGGAAGGAGCAGCGATGGTGACAGAGGGTCATTTGTTACAGCAGAGAGCCAGGGGAGAAGAAGTCAGAATAAGAGACTTTCCATTGAAAAGTGATGAGGGAAGCTTTGCTCAGCCTGCGTTTGGGGAGAGACGGCCTCACAGGGTGAGCAGCCTGCGCAGGGAGCAGGAGCGCACCCAGCGACCAAACCCTGCACAGGGAGCACAGCCCTGTCCATTTGACAGGGACCTGAGGGCTGTGTCTCCCTGCTACACTTTAGCAGTGGCTGGCGATCCGGGAGGAAGGATGGCCCCGTGATGTAGTTGTGAGTCTAGGACTTAGGTGATGCAGATTCAGTCCCCTGCTGCAGCACTCTCTGTGCGGTTTGGGCAGGATACTGCTGCAAAAAAGGCGTATTTTGAACTGAATGCAGCTGTCTCCTGGGTAAACACCAGGTGTGGGGTACAGAGTCGCCATCGACTAACTACATCAAGGCAAAAGCTATCTGTGTCTTGTCTCCAGGAGGATTTTACCTGGAGACAGCTATCCCCATGGAAAAACCTACCTTTCTGCAGTGAAGGCAAAGCCTGAGTCCCTCTGCTCCTCCATCCCCACCTGTAAAATAGGGGTAACAGCCCCGCCTCTCAGGCATGTGAGAGGATAAAAACATTACAGATTGTCAGGTGGGTGGATACTACAGTAAGGGGGACATACGTGTGCCAAAGGAAGGTAGAGAGATAGTGGGGGGGTGTCTGGGGATAGATAGATAGATAGATAGATAGATAGATAGATAGATAGATAGATAGATAGAGTCTCCTTGGTTAAATGTGGGGGTAGTTATTGTTGAGATAGAGGTGTTACATAGGGCTGGCCTGTGCGTGTGTTTTAGGGGATCTTCCCATATGAATTGAGACTGAGAAGTATGTTCCCCTTCCAGCCACTGAGTGAGTGGCACAATCTGGGCAGTGAACTTGAAGACTGTCTGGGACGGTTTGCTCCAGTCACTGGGGGACTGGCTTAGCCAGGGCAGTGGATTTAAGAAATGTCTGGGAGAGCGTGGAGGACTTTGATAGTGCCCCGGAAGGGGAGGGATACCATGACCTGGCCAGAGGGCTAAGCCATGAAGACAAGGTGCTGCAGCTCCTGAGGAGTAAGAGAGGGTCGCAGAGCAGGACAATGGGCCAACGAACAACAAGAAGAGGGTGTCAGGCTGAAAGAGCTAATCCCCCCCAAGCGGCAAGGAGGAGGCAGCCCTAGCCATGAGCAGAGGTCCCTGCAATACCTTGTGAATACAGCTTTGTGCTAATATGCATGATGCAAAAGGGGAATCTAATCTGGTTCACGACCTGTTTGAGTGACTGGAACAGATTGTTAAAATCTGCTGTACAGTGATAGACTCAAGGAGCTGTATCTACTTAGCTTAACAAAGAGAAGGTTAAGGGGTGGCTTGATCACAGTCTGTCAGTATCTATGTGGGGAACAAATATTTAATAAAGGGCTCTTCAATGTAGCAGAGGAAGGTCTAACATAATCCAATGGCTGGAAGTTGAAGCTACACAGATTCGGACAGGAAATAATGCAAAACTTTAATGGTGAAAGTAATCAACAATTGGCACAATTTACCCAGGGTCATGGTGGATTCTCCATCACTGACAATTGTCAGATCAAGATTGAATGTCTTTCTAAAAGCTCTGCTCTAGGAATTATTTTGGGGGAGATCTCTGGCCTGTGTGACACAGGAGGTCAGAGCAGATGATCACAATGTTCCCCTCTGGCCTTGGAATCTATAAAAGTCCCTCATCAAGTTCAGGAAACAGGAGAGGGGCACAGCGCGGCAGGGGCACAGCCTGGAAGCACAGGGAGCAGCCTGACAGGTTTAGTTCAGACCTGGGCAGTGAATCAGCAAACACAGGAGTTGGCTATTGAATGTGTAATAGGAGCTGCACAAGACCAGTGGACTCGGGCTCAAACAACAGTGATTAGCCCGGCCATGCTGATGCTGCTGGGGAATAAGGGACTGAAAAAGGAACCCCCTAATTAGTCTCAAATGGAGACACTCTGGAGAATATGCAAATGCCCCCAAATTGGAAAAACGGGATTTGGAAATTGGGCCTCTGGATTTCAGGCAGGAAGTCCGGCTAACCGAGAAAGTGGATGAGCTAATAACCAGTCTGGATTTCTTTAAGGCTAACAACTAAGTAATGAAGGTGTCTTACAAATTCAGTCTGTAGAAATTCAATTTAAAGACATGGCCCAGGTGAAACAAATTATTTCTTGACAATTGGTTTGCAGCGCTTGCCTCCAGGGGCAAAACCCAGAACAGCAACTGGCTGCGATTGCTCTCCGGCAAGGGAAAGGTGGGGAGAGGCTGAGACCTACTTTGAGATTCAGGGTCTCGGGGAATTAGCTACCAGAAACTTCTACGCTTAAAATCTGTACCATTTTTTTTTAATTTTAACATCATCTTAATAAAATTATTAAATCTGTTAAAGTGCTTGTGGATCTGAAGTAGGGATAGACTCTGTTCGTTTGCTGAATGTTTCTTACAGACTGCAGAGAGGACAAAGAGCAATCACAGTTCCTAGATCCAGTGGTTCCCATTTTGCACATGTTGGTAAAGGAGGAAACTACAGGGGCTTGTTTAGCCGAACAGCCCACCTCCCGCTAGCCTGATGTGCGCTTACTATCTGTGTGCTTCCTCCTGCCCCCCACTGAAAGTTCCTTGTGAGCTTTGATCTACTGCACTTCGAAATGGGAGCAGATCAAAGGGCCAAGGGAACTTCTAATGCAGGGACACTGGCAGTCAGTGGGTGGCAGGCTAGTCCAAGGCCGATTTACACCCCTGCCTGCCATGCTGGAAGTGCTCATCTAGACAAGGCCTAAGCAAGAGAGTGAGAGTGAGCTTCCAGAGTTTCAGCTGGAGCTGCCCCAGCACAGTGCTGTATATTTAAGTGAGGAACAGCAGGACGGGCTAAGACTTTTCTGGTTAGGAATCGAGAGTGGCACTTGATCCACTAAATACATTGGCTGTCCTGCACTGGTCCAGCACAAGACTGACACTGGGGGAATGTGGCCCGTTATGCAGCCAGCTCGCCATTTACCAGCTGCAAAGAGGAAAGAGGCTTCACAGGCCATTGAGGAAAAGTATCAGGAAGGCTTAATGCAATGCTCCTCACCGATGGTATGTTCGGTACGAGTGCTCCCGGTGAGGGTGCGCACCGCCAACACAAGGAGCGAAGTACAGACATGCAGCAGTGACGTAGTTACACGGCGGCTGGGTGCTGATGGAAATTAGTCCGGTTTAATTTTGTAGAGTGGATATGCCCTGAAAGGCTCTTTCTGGATGGTTACAATGTAACGCTACTTTATTTCTTAAAATCCAGACCCTTACCACACAGGGACCCAACACACAGAGAGAGTCAATGAGGGCCGCACAGCTCGTGCAGTTATTCAGCTGCTGGTGACGGCAGAGGAATATGAATGAGTTCGGTGGAGCAGTGGGCCCTAGCGGGGCTCCCCATACCGGACCGACCTCCTAGTTTTCAGGACAAAGAGTCCAGGGCAGGAGGGTTCGGATGGTTTTGGTTTGTATCTGTGAATAATCCGACGAAGCGAGCTGTAGCTCACGAAAGCTGATGCTCAAATAAATTGGTTCGTCTCTAAGGGGCCACAAGTCCTCCTGTTCTGTTTGCGGATACAGACTCACGCGGCTGCTGATCTGAAACCAACCGTGACTGTAACTTTGGGGTTTTGTTCTTTAGATTTTGTTTCAATGAGGGTGAACAGACAGAGACGGCGGCTCCCTAAAGGCAGTGATGCCCAGCTCACCCCACCTTGTTCCCGGCCGGCTCTTTCCAGGCAGCCTGCTTCTGGGCCCAGACGCATGTTTCCCAACAGAGGTGCCTCGGCTGCAAGCCAGACCAGGAGAACCCCTGACATTTAAATGGATAGCTCTGCAACTTGAGCGCTGGTTCCAATACCCCACCTCTCCCCTGCAAATCCCTTCGTTAAGGAACAGTAAAATCCTCACTCTAGCCTTAGGGGCGGTCCGTGACTTCAGGGTGGCGGTGCTGCCTGCCAGGGAGAGAAAGTGACACCGGATCTTTGTCCTGTTCCCTGCTGACGCCGCTGGGTCCCTCCGGGGCAGGCTCTCTCCCCCGCTTGGCCGGGAGTCTCCGGCACCCCGTGCCCTCCCTTGCTCTCGCCTCCGCCCGGCCCTTCGCAGACTGGGGGGCCCGAGAAGACAGGAGCGCGGTGCCCACTTCCTCGCAGCCCCGGGCCTGGGGGCAGGGGCAGGGGATCCCTCACCCGCCAAGGGGCAGCGTGTGTGTTTACACGCCCATCGCTGCTGCAGGGCAGGCCGGAGAGAAGGCGGCTGAGAGCCACACGCAGGACTCCGGGCGGCTGGGAAGGCGACAGCTGGTGCCCAGCTCCCCGGGAAGCCGCCTGGCGCCGCGTGCGAGCGCCCCGGGGGCTCGGGCTGCGGCGGGAGGGCTCCGGGCGCCCGCGGGGAGCCGGGGCAAGCGCCGGGAGCTGGCGCCAGACCCGTCCCAACGAGAACCCGGCCCCCCGGCGACAGGAGGGCGGCGAGCCCTTGAACCCGCTCCCACGGGGCTGGGGCGTGACACGGAGCTGCCCGTAACCTTCCCGAAGGCGGCTCCGAGTCCAGCCTCCCAAGCGGTGCGGGGCCCCCGAGGCGGCCAGGGGGCGGGCCGGGCCGGCCCCCGGGGCGTGCCAGGTCCGCCCGGGCTCTGCCCTGGAGCCGGGGAAGCGGGGCCGGGGCGCCCGGCGCTGCGGGCCGTTCGCCGGCGGGCTCGGGGAGGGAGCCGCAGCCGGGCATGTCGGGGTTGGAGGCCGCGCTGCCGGCGGAGAAGGAGGAGGAGAGCGAGGAGGAGAGCGAGGTGCTGGAGGAGAGCCCCTGCGGGCGCTGGCAGAAGCGCCGGGAGCAGGTGGGGCGCGGGGCTGCGGGGCCGGCCGGGGCGCGGGGGCTGCGGGGCGGCCGGGGCGCGGGGCTGAGCCGGGAGCCGGGCTGGGGAGCGCGGGGCGCATCCCGCACCGAGCCGGGCTGGGGAGCGCGGGCGCATCCCGCACCGAGCCGGGCTGGGGAGCGCGGGGCGGCAGCACGCGGGGTTAGGGCTGGCCCGGCTGCTGCCCCCGCTGATGGAGATGGCCGGGGCGCGGCTCCTTCCCGCTGCGCCGGGCCTCCTGCTCTGCCCCTCGGCCGGGGCGCTGCGCGCTCTGCCCAGGGAGACTTGGTGTTGGCTCCTTCTTGCCCTCCCCCAGTCTCATGCATTCATCTAGGCCAAAGGGGCAGGTCTGGGGTCCGGGAGTGGCGGGGGGAGAATAAGCCGCCTGGTGAGGAGGGCTGGCTGTGAAAACGGGAGAGCCAGGAGGATAAGATCAGAAGAGCTGTTGTCCTGGGTCAGACCGTGGTCCATGTGGCCCAGTATCCTGCCTTTGACAGTGGCTGGAACCCAGAGCTTCAGGGTGAGTGAACAGAACAGAGCAATTATGGAGTGGCCCACCCCTGTTTTCCACTCCCAGCTTCTGGCAGTCAGAGATTTAGGGACACCAGAGCATGGGGCTGCATCCCTGTCCATCCTGGCTAATGTCCATTGATGGCCCTAGCCTCCGTTAAGTTAGCCAGTTCTTTTTGGAACCAGTTCTACTTTTGGCGATGACAGCATCCCCTGGGAATGAGATCCACAGGTTAGCTGTGCATTCAGCAGAAAAAATATTTCCTTTTGTTTATATTAAACCTGCTGCTTGTTAATTTCATTGAGTGACTCTTGGCTTTTGTATTTGTGAAGAGGTAAATAACTAGAGCCCTTCATGGGTCTGGAATCTGAATCTGCAACTGATCATGATCTGCAAAAATGGTCCGCGGATATAAAGCAGATATTCGCGGATTTGCAGGCCTCTGTAAATAACCCTTCTCTCACATCATTCACCAGTTTGTAGACTTCTGTCGTATTCCCCTGAGTTGTCTCTCCTCTAAGATGAACAGCCCTAATCTTTTTAGTCTCTCCTCATGTGGAAGCTGTTCCATGACCTTGATCATCTTTGTTGCCCTTCGCTGAACCTTTTCCAGCTCCACTATATCCTTTTTGAGATGGGGTGACCCGACCTGGACACAGTATTCAAGGTGTGGACACACCATGAGTTTATACAGTGGCATTATATTTGTTCTCATTTTTATCCCTTTTTAATAGTTCCTGATATACAGTTAGCCTTTCTGACTGCTTCTGCACACGCAGTGGAAGTTTTCAGAGAACTCTAAACTGTGACACCAAGATCGGTCTTGAGTGGTAACGACTAATTCAGACCCCATCGTTTTATATGTATAGTTGGGATTATGTTTTCCAATGTGCATTACTTTGTATTTATCAACATTGAATTTCATGTGCCATTTTCAAGTATCAGAGTGGTAGCCATGTTAGTCGGGATCTGTAAAAGCGGCAAAGAGTCCTGTGGCACCTTCTAGACTAACAGACATATTGGAGCATAAGCTTTCGTGGGTGAATACCCACTTCATTGGATGCATATAGTGGAAATTTCCAGAGGCAGGTATAAATATGCAAGCAAGAATCAGGCTAGGGATAGCTAGTAGTGGACATGTTGTTCCTTGACTTTAGCAAAGCTTTTGACACGGTCTCCCACAGCATTCTTGTCAGCAAGTTAAGGAAGTATGGGCTGGATGAATGCACTATAAGGTGGGTAGAAAGCTGGCTAGATTGTCGGGCTCAACGGGTAGTGATCAATGGCTCCATGTCTAGTTAGCAGCCGATATCAAGCGGAGTGCCCCAAGGGTCAGTCCTGGGGCTGGTTTTGCTCAATATCTTCATTAATGATCTGGAGAATGGCGTGGATTGCACCCTCAGCAAGTTTGCAGAGGACACTAAACTGGGAGGAGAGGTAGATACGCTGGAGGGTAGGGATAGGATACAGAGGGACCTGGACAAATTAGAAGATTGGGCCAAAAGAAATCTGATGAGGTTCAACAAGGACAAGTGCAGAGTCCTGCACTTAGGACAGAAGAATCCCATGCACCGCGACAGACTAGGGACAGAGTGGCTAGGCAGCAGTTCTGCAGAAAAGGACCTTGGGGTTACACTGGACAAGAAGCTGGATATGAGTCAACAGTGTGCCCTTGTTGCCAAGAAGGCCAATGGCATTTTGGGATGTATAAGTAGGGGCATAGCGAGCAGATCGAGGGACGTGATCGTTCCCCTCTATTCGACACTGGTGAGGCCTCATCTGGAGTACTGTGTCCAGTTTTGGGCCCCACGCTACAAGAAGGATGTGGATAAATTGGAGAGAGTCCAGCAAAGGGCAACAAAAATGATTAGGGGGCTGGGACACATGACTTATGAGGAGAGGCTGAGGGAACTGGGATTGTTTAGTCTGCGGAAGAGGGATTTGATAGCTGCTTTCAATTACCTGAAAGGGGGTTCCAAAGATTATGGATCTAGACTGTTCTCAGTGGTGGAAGATGACAGAATGAGGAGTAATGGTCTCAAGTTGCAGTGGGGGAGGTTTAGGTTGGATATTAGGAAAAACTTTTTCACTAGGAGGGTGGTGAAGCACTGGAGTGGGTTACCTAGGGAGGTGGTGGAATCTCCTTCCTTTGAGGTTTTTAAGTTCAAGCCTGACAAAGCCCTGGCTGGGATGATTTAGTTGGGGACTGGTCCTGCTTTGAGCAGGGGGTTGGACTAGATGACCTCCTGAGGTCCCTTCCAACCCTGAGATTCTATGATTCTATGAATATGTTGGAAAGCACTGGTCCCAGTACAGATTCTTGGGGGACCCAGCTGTTCCCCTCTCTCCATTGTGAAAACTGATAATTTATTCCTACCCATTGTTTCCTATCTTTCAACCAGTTCCTGATCCATGAAAGGACCTTCCCTCTTATCCCATGACAGCTTACTTTGCTTAAGAGCCTTTGGTGAGGGACCTTGTCAAAGACTTTCTGAAAATCCAAGTAGACTGTATCAGCTGAATCCCTCTTATTCACATGCTTGTTGACTCCTTCAAAGAATTCTAGAAGATTGGTGAGGCATGATTTCCCTTTCCAAAAGCCATGTCGACTTTTCCCCTATAAATCATGTTTATCTATGTGTCTGATAATTCATAGAATCATAGAATATCAGGGTTGGAAGGGACCTCAGGAGGTCATCTAGTCCAACGCCCTGCTCAAAGCAGGACCAATCCCCAGTTAAATCATCCCAGCCAGGGCTTTGTCAAGCCTGACCTTAAAAACTTCTAAGGAAGGAGATTCTACCACCTCCCTAGGTAACGCATTCCAGTGTTTCACCACCCTCCTAGTGAAAAAGTTTTTCCTAATATCCAACCTAAACCTCCCCCACTGCAACTTGAGACCATTACTCCTTGTCCTGTCCTCTTCTACCACTGAGAATAGTCTAGAACCATCCTCTCTGGAACCACCTCTCAGGTAGTTGAAAGCAGCTATCAAATCCCCCCTCATTCTTCTCTTCTGCAGACTAAACAATCCCAGTTCCCTCAGCCTCTCCTCATAAGTCATGTGTTCCAGACCCCTAATCATTTTTGTTGCCCTTCGCTGGACTCTCTCCAATTTATCCACGTCCTTCTTGTAGTGTGGGGCCCAAAACTGGTCACAGTACTCCAGATGAGGCCTCACCAATGTTCTGTTCTTTATTATAGTTTCTACCAATTTGCCCAGAATTGACATTAGGCTTACTAGCCTGTAATTGCCAGGATCGTGTCTGGAGCCCTTTTGAAAAATTGGTGTCACAGTAGCTACCTTCCAGTCACTGGTACTGAGGCTGTTTCCAGTGGTAGGTAACAGACCACAGTTAGTAGTCCTGCAATTTCATATCTGAGTTCCTTTGGAACTCTTGGGTGAATCCCATCTGGTCCTAGTCACTTATTACTGTTTAGTTTATCAAGTTGTTTCAAAACCTCTTCTAGTGAGACAGCAATTTGGGACAGTTCTGTCACCGAAAAAGAATGGCTCAGATGTGGGTATCAATGCAAAGAGTTCATGTAGCTGCCCTACAATGGCCTTATCTTCCTTGAGTGCTCCCTTGCCACCTTTCTCGTCAGGGGCCCCACTGCCTCTCTGGCAGGCTTCCTGCTTCTGATGGACTTAAATACAATTTTTTTTACTATTGTTATCTTTAGCAAGTTGCTTTTCAAATTCTTTTTTAGCCTGCCTTATACTTTTACATTTTACTTACCAGAGATTCTGCTCCTTTCTATTTTCGTCATTAGGATTTGACTTCCAAATTTTAAGGGATTCCTGTTTGCCTCTAACAGCCTCCATTACTCCGCCGTTTAGCCGTGGTGGCATTTTTTGGTCCTCTTTTTTTGATTTGGGATGTACGTTTAGTCTGAGCCTTTATGAGATGTTTTTAAGCGGTCTCCAGGCAGTTTGCAGGCATTGTACCTTTGACTGCTCTTGTTAATTACTGTCTAACTAGCATCCTCGTTCTTGAGTTAATTCCTCTTTTTAAAGTTAAATGTTACTGTGGTGAGTTTTTTTGGTATCCCCCCACCAAAAAAGATGCCAGATTTAATTAATTATGGTCACTATTACTGAGCAGTTCAGCTGTAGTTATCTCTTGGCTCAGATCCTGTGCTTCATTTAGGATTAAACCAAGAATTGCCTCTTTTCTTGTGGGCTCCAGGACTTGCTGCTCCAAGAAGCAGCCATGAATGGTATCTAGAAATTGTATGTCTGCCTCGTGCTCTGAGGTGCCATGTACCCAGTCAATAGGAGGGTAGTTGAAATCCCCCATTGTTATTGCATTGGCTGGTTTAGTAGTCACAGAATCATGGAACCATAGGGTCAGAAGGGACTACCAGGATCATCTGTTCTAACCCCCGCCAAGATGCAGGATTAGTCTCTGGAATCTCCCTTATATTTCACAATCACTGTCACGATCCTGGGCAGGTGGTCAGTAGCATATTCTCACTGCTGTACTCTTATTATTCAAGCATGGACTTTCTGTCCATAGAGATTCTGTGGTACAGGATGGGAATATAGGAACGGCCATAGTGGGTCAGACAAATGGTCCACCTAGCTCAGTATCCTGTCTGCCGACAGTGGCCAATGCAGGTGCCCTAGAGGGAGTGAACAGAACAGGGCAATTATCAAGCGAGCCAACCCCTCTATCATATCCCCCTATTAGTTGTCTCTTTTAATTTCTCCTCATATGGAAGCACTGGAATGGGTTTCCTAGGGAGGTGGTGGAATTTCCATCCTTAGAGGATTTTAAGGCCCTGCTTGACAAAGCCCTGGCTGGGATGATTTAGTGGGGGATTGGTCCTGCTTTGAGCAGGGGGTTGGACTAGATGACCTCCTGAGGTCCCTTCCAACCCTGATATTCTATGAAGCTGTTCCATACCCTAATCATTGTTTTTGCCATTATTTGTACCTTTTCCAATTCTAATATATTTTTTTTTGAGATGTGGCAACCAGAACAGCACACAGTATTCAAGGTGTGGGCGTACCATGGATTGATATAGTGGCATTACGATATTTTCTGTCTTATTATCCATTCCTTTCCTAATGGTTCCTAACATTCTCTTAGCTTTTTTTTTTTTGACTGCCATGGCACACTGAGTAGGTGTTTTCAGAGAACTCCCCACAAGGGAGCGTCTGCTTTCATGGCCCCTTACGTAAGGATTTCAGCGTAGTGAAGGAGGCGTGTTTGTGCAGAGGCAAATGGCACTGGAGCCAGGGACAAGGGAAGCGTCCACCTAACAGGGGTGGGGGAAGAGGGCTTGTGTAAAGCCTGTTGTTTTCCACACGAGTTGGATGAAAGGGGGCATAAGGGGTTAATAGAGGGGCCTGAACCCTCTCAGCACCAACACCAAAGGAGTGCGTGTGAGCAGGTGTGCCCAGCGACTGACTCCAACATCGTGCCTGCAAACGGAACGCAAAGTGGCAGCTCCCCCCCTGAAAGTGGTGCCCCCTCCCTTACGCAGGCCCGTAAGCCAGTGCTCACCCCAAAGCAAGGTAGCTGTTCTGCGGGTTCCGTGAGATGCCCTAATAGCACCTGGGGTTTCCTTGACCCTGGCCACCCTCTGATCTCCTCGCCTGGCTTCCAGAGTCCCCTCCCTCAGTACCTGCGGCTGGACCTGTGATCTCTCCTGTCCAGCCCAGCTGGCTCCAGCTCCAATAAGGGGGCTGCAGAGAGCGTTTGCCTTGTGCTCTGCGTAGTCACACCGCAGGACCTTGGCTGGCGTTACCAGTCCCTGAGAGGGGTGTTCATCCCGAGGCCGGGCAGACATGGGCAGTTTATCTCAGACTTTGCTGCTTTTGCTAGTGTGGGTGCTGCTCTCCGAGGGGGGCGGTGGAGCAGGAGGATGCTCTAGCCAGCGTGGCCTTTTAATCAGTGCGTTGGCAAAGCCTGTTTCGGGCAGGTCTGTGTACCGGGGCAGGCAGACTGAGCCTGCTGCTGTCCATCTGTCTGTTAAGGCAGCAGACTCTGCCAGGGTGTGAAACACGGGGTTTGGTACCAAAGCGAGGACAGAATGAATCCAGGTTCATTACCAGCTTCCCAGGGCATGGTCCTAGGGGCACCGTTCCCTGGGCACTGGCCCTACCTCACCTTGGGCACCATAGGAGCCTGCCCTCCCCAGCTGGGCACTGTTGCAAGGACTTTGACCCTCCCCTAGGCACCGTCCTGGAGCCCTGCCCCTCTCCCAGGCACTGAGCCCTGCCCTGGTTCCTCCCCAGTTTCTCTGCTGGCTTTACCTCCCTGCTGTGCGCTGTTCAGACTGCCCCTGGCCTCGGGGCTGGCTGGCAGCTCCTGCGGGAGCCACAGGTGCCCACATAAACCACACCTGGGATTAAAACTATGATTTTCCCTCAGACGAAAACACCTCGCATTCCAGCAAAGCAGGAAAGCGCCCACCATCCTGGGTCTGGCCAGCCCCAGGCTCCCTGCACGGCCCCTCTCAAAGGAGAGGATAAGGACCTGCCTGGTCTATCTCCTCAGCCCCGGGGTCAGGGCAGAAACACAGGCGCCAAGTTTTCAAACTGCTGGGGGGTGCTCGACCCCTGGCTCTGCCCCAAGGCCCCACCCCGCCTCTTCCTGCCCCCTCCCCCGAGGGCACCATGTCCTCCCTTCTCCCCCCTCCCCCCCAGCTTCCTGCATGCCGTGAAACAGCTGATCGCGGCGGGTGGGCAGCACGGGGAGGGACGGGGAGGCACTGATCCGCAGGGCCCGCTGGCGGGTGGGAGGTGCTGGGGGGAGCTGATGAGGAGGGATAGCTCAGTGGTTTGAGCATTGGCCTGCTAAACCCAGGGTTGCGAGTTCAATCCTTGAGGGGGCCATACAGGGATCTGGGCCAAAAACTGGGGCTTGGTCCTGCTTGAGCAGGGGGCACGACTAGATGCCTCCTGAGGTCCCTGCCCACCCTGGTCGTCTCTAGCTCTGTGACTGCCAGTGGGTGCTCCAGACCCACCATTTTTTCCCCATAGGTGCTTCAGCCCCAGAGCACCCATGGAGATGGCGCCTTTGGGCAGAAGCATTCCCGGCAGTGTATCCTTCAGGCTCTGGCAGGGCTCCCCGCAGTCGTCCTACCCCTGTGTGTCAGCCTCACTAATCCCCCAGGTCCCCTCTGGTTTGCCAAATACCATTAGCGCTTAACCTCTTGGGCCAACCTTTGTTGCTGTCCTTCCCAGAGCCACGTCAGGAGGTCCTCACCTCTGGTGCCTGGTGCCCAGGCCTGTGTCCTGTATCCTAGGTGCCATCGCCAGCATGGGTTTCAGCACAGGCTCCCCAGCTGTAGCGTGCCGGGGAAGCTCTCAGCCACCCTAACTCCTGTCGGCAGAGTTCTGAGCTGGGGGGAAGCCAAGAGTCCTGCAGGGCAACAGCAGGAAAAGGGGAGATGGGACCCTGTGGAAGAAGGGGCCTGTGACACTGGGGCATGATCGGGATGTTTGGAGCCTGGCTGACACAGCCAGGGAAAGTTAGAGCATGAGGGACAGGCTCAAAGGGGCTCCATGCCACACAAGACGTGGTCGGCTCTAGGCAGCCAAAGTCTAGGGACATCCCAAGGTGGGATCATCCTTCCCCACCAGGGGATTTGGTAGGGTGGTTAGACAGCAACTGTGAAAAAACGGGACAGGGGATGGGGGGTAATAGGCCCCTATACAAGAAAAAGTCCCAAAAAATAGGACTGTCCCTTTAAAAACGGGACATCTGGTCACCCTAGGATTTGGCCCTTGGCAGGCTCCTCGCTTGGGGCTGGCTCTGTGTGGGAGCTGGGATTCTGACGGTGCTTCACTGGGCCCAGACCCTGTTTAACCACATCTCCCAACACCCATCCCAGAGCTGTCTCCACAATGCCAGATCCCTCGCAGTGCCCCCGGAGCCACCCCAGTTGCCTCAGCTGGGGGCTCCCTGGCCAGTCCTTGTCCCAAAGCCAGGGGCTGCTGTGATGTACTACACTGCTGTCTGCACGGGGAACATTTCCCCTCACACCACCTCCACTTCACGGGTCCCTACCAGCAGGCGAAAGGGAGGAGAGCGGGCAAATCCATGCCCCCTGTGTTTCAGCAGTAAGGGAGAGAGTGAGGCGCAGTCCCCTTCTCCCAGCAGCCACCAGGCAATAGAGAGGTCTCCTGCAGCAGCTGGGGGCACAGGGAGAAAGGAAATAAAGAGGGAATGTCGCAGCCCTCCCACTCTGCACCAAGGGGAAGGATGGAGGCGAGCAGTGGGGTTATGACTGGGAGCTGCCCCAGCCCCACTGGAAGATGGCTCCTCTTTCCCATCAGCCTCTGGATGTTACTTTCCCATCTGGAAATTGAGGGGTTTGGGGGCTCCCCAAAACTGGATAGTGAGGGACTCTGCCCCCCCTGCTCCGGACTGAAAGCCTGGAGCTGAGCTTTAGGGTGGGGGTGTTTCCTCAGAGCCGGACAGATACGCACCCCTCCCTGCCCCAAGAGGGAAGGCCTTCGGGGGTACGTCTGCACCGCAGTTAGACACCCATGGCTGGCCCGTGCCCGCTAGCTCAGGGGAAGGGGCTGCTTCATTGCAGTGTAGCTGTTCAGACTCGGGCTGGAGGCCAGGCTCGAAGACCCTTTGAGGGGGAGTGTTCCAGGCTCGGGCTGCAGCCCAAACCCGCTACACCGCAGTTCAACTGAGCCTGAACCCCGGGAGCCAGAGGCAACGGGGGTCTAACTGCAGTGTAGGCCCACCCTGCTCCCTCTCTCGGACTCTCCTGCTCTCCAGCGTCTCCGTCCCACTGGGGTTCGGGTGCTTGGGATGCGTTGCCGAAGGTTGAATCCCATCCTGTTATTTCCTGGCCTTGGCTCTAACCCTGCTATTTCGGTGGCCTCACTGGATTCGCTGCTCCTCCCAGTTCTGTACTGCCTGTGTGTGAATGTCACCAACAGGCTGTTTACCCCTCTTCTTCCTGATCATTAGTGGAGAGGTTAAATCACAACAGAGCTAACTCCGATCCCTGCTGGTCCCCATTAGACACCTCCCCTCAGCTCAATACCATGCTGGTTTTTTGCCTACAGACAGCCCCCCAACCTGAAGCAAATACTCACCAGCAACCACACAACAGAACCACTAACCCAGGAACCTATCCTTGCAACAAAGCCCGTTGCCAACTGTGCCCACATATCTATTCAGGGGACACCATCGTAGGGCCTAATCACATCAGCCACACTATCAGAGGCTCGTTCACCTGCACATCTACCAATGTGATATATGCCATCATGTGCCAGCAATGCCCCTCTGCCATGTACATTGGTCAAACTGGACAGTTTCTACGTAAAAGAATAAATGGACACAAATCAGACGTCAAGAATTATAACATTCAAAAACCAGTCAGAGAACACTTCAGTCTCTCTGGTCACTCGATTTCTGATCTAAAAGTGACTATTCTTCAACAAAAAAACTTCGAAAACAGACTCCAAAGAGAGACTGTTGAATTGGAATTAATTTGCAAATTGGATGCAGTTAACTTAGGCTTGAATAGAGACTGGGAGTGGTTGAGACATTATACAAAGTAAAACTATTTCCCCTTGTTTATTCCTCCCCCCCTCCTCCCCACACTGTTCCTCAGACGTTCTTGTTAACTCCTGGAAATGTGCTGGAAACGGCCCACCTTGATTATCACTTCAAAAGGTTTTCTCTTCCCCCACCCCACTCTCCTGCTGGTAATAGCTCATCTTAAGTGATAACTCTCCTTACAGTGTGTATGATAAACACCCATTTTTTCATGGTCTGTGTGTATATAAATCTCCTCACTGTATTTTCCACTTTATGCATGCGATGAAGTGAGCTGTAGCTCACGAAAGCTTATGCTCAAATAAATTGGTTAGTCTCTAAGGTGCTACAAGTACTCCTTTTCTTTATGCTGGTTTTTATTACCCTTTATTTGGGACCTTGCACTTGCATGACCGTGCTGTATCCAAGCCAATCTGAATTATTGCTGAGAATGTTTTCATGAGATGCAGGATCAAATGCTTCACTGAAATCAAAATATTTTCCTTCTTGTGTTGTCTCTTCGCCTGCTGACTGTGTAATGTGACCACACAGAGCGGGCCAGCCTGGCTAATATTGCTGCTTGTTTCTGCTTTCTCAACAGCCATTACAGATTTGGTCTGTTGCTTTGCTAGGGGGTGGAGGTAGCCGTACCGTGCGGTAATTACCAAGATCAATCTCAATCTTTTTAAACAGTCCCTAGCTAGCCTGTGGAACTCTATGCCTCAAGGTATAATTGTGACCCAGAGCTGGGCAGGATTCAGAAAAGGATTATTCCATAATTGCCCACTTCAGAGTTTTTTTCATCTTCCTTTGAAGCAGCTGGAACTGTTGGTTGCCGGGGCAGGCGCAGGTTGGGAATTACCTCAGCATACAACCTAGTGTGGCAGTCCCTATATGCTTTCCTTTTTGGAAAATGGGTGCCTCATTTGCTCATTTACACATTGGTAATGTGTAGTGTTGACGGGACTTTACCATGCTGCATGCCTAGGCTGATGAGGCCTCAGAAGTGTCTCCTGAAACAGTTTGAGGTATGTAAGGCTTGAATAGAGCCTTGAATAGAGCTTGAATGTATGTAAGAGAGCAGTATGACTGCTCAGAGCTCCGGTACGAAACTGCAGAAAAACCTGAGTGTCTCTGGATTAAGTTTAGAAGTGTGAGCAACAAGAGTGATGTAGTGGTGGGAGTCTGCTATAGACCACCGGACCAGGGGGATGAGGTGGATGAGGCTTTCTTCCGGCAACTCACGGAAGCTACTAGATCGCACACCCTGGTTCTCATGGGTGACTTTAATTTTCCTGATATCTGCTGGGAGGGCAATACAGCGGTGCATAGACAATCCAGGAAGCTTTTGGAAAACGTAGGAGACAATTTCCTGGTGAAAGTGCTAGAGGAGCCAACTGGGGGGGAGCTTTTCTTGACCTGCTGCTCACAAACCGGGAAGAATTAGTGGGGGAAGCAAAAGTGGATGGGAATTTGGGAGGCAGTGACCATGAGTTGGTTGAGTTCAGGATCCTGACACAGGGAAGAAAGGTAAGCAGCAGGATACGGACGCTGGACTTCAGGAAAGCAGACTTCAACTCCCTCAGGGAACGGATGGGTAGGATCCCCTGGGGGACTAACATGAAGGGGAAAGGAGTCCAGAAGAGCTGGCTGTATTTCAAGGAATCCCTGTTGAGGTTACAGGGACAAACCATCCCGATGTGTCGAAAGAATAGTAAATATGGCAGGCGACCAGCTTGGCTTAACGATGAAATCCTAGTGGATCTTAAACATAAAAAAGAAGCTTACAAGAAGTGGAAGGTTGGACATATGACTAGGGATGAGTATAAAAATATTGCTCGGGCATGTAGGAATGAAATCAGGAGGGCCAAATCGCACCTGGAGCTGCAGCTAGCAAGAGATGTTAAGAGTAACAAGAAGGATTTCTTCAGGTATGTTGGCAACAAGAAGAAAGCCAAGGAAAGTGTGGGCCCCTTACTGAATGAGGGAGGCAACCTAGTGACAGAGGATGTGGAAAAAGCTAATGTACTCAATGCTTTTTTTGCCTCTGTCTTCACTAACAAGGTCAGCTCCCAGACTGCTGCGCTGGGCATCACAGCATGGGGAGTAGATGGCCAGCCCTCTGTGGAGAAAGAGGTGGTTAGGGACTATTTAGAAAAGCTGGACGTGCACAAGTCCATAGGGCCAGACGAGTTGCATCCAAGAGTGCTAAAGGAATTGGCGGCTGTGATTGCAGAGCCATTGGCCATTATTTTTGAAAACTCGTGGCGAACGGGGGAAGTCCCAGATGACTGGAAAAAGGCTAATGTAGTGCCAATCTTTAAAAAAGGGAAGAAGGAGGTTCCTGGGAACTACAGGCCAGTCAGCCTCACCTCAGTCCCCGGAAAAATCATGCAGCAGGTCCTCAAAGAATCGATCCTGAAGCACTTACATGAGAGGAAAGTGATCAGGAACAGTCAGCATGGATTCACCAAGGGAAGGTCATGCCTGACTAATCTAATCGCCTTCTATGATGAGATTACTGGTTCTGTGGATGAAGGGAAATCAGTGGATGTATTGTTTCTTGACTTTAGCAAAGCTTTTGACACGGTCTCCCACAGTATTCTTGTCAGCAAGTTAAAGAAGTATGGGCTGGATGAATGCACTATAAGGTGGGTAGAAAGTTGGCTAGATTGTCGGGCTCAACGGATAGTGATCCATGGCTCCATGTCTAGTTGGGAGCCGGTGTCAAGTTGAGTGCCCCAGGGGTCGGTTTTGTTCAATATCTTCATAAATGATCTGGAGGATGGTGTGGATTGCACTCTCAGCAAATTTGCGGATGATACTAAACTAGGAGGAGTGGTAGATACGCTGGAGGGCAGGGATAGGATACAGAGGGACCTAGACAAATTGGAGGATTGGGCCAAAAGAAATCTGATGCGGTTCAATAAGGATAAGTGCAGGGTCCTGCACTTAGGATGGAAGAACCCAATGCACCGCAACAGACTAGGAACCGAATGGCTAGGCAGCTGTTCTGCGGAAAAGGACCTAGGGGTGACAGTGGACGAGAAGCTGGATATGAGTCAGCAGTGTGCCCTTGTTGCCAAAAAGGCCAATGGCATTTTGGGATGTATAAGTAGGGGCATAGCGAGCAGATCGAGGGACGTGATCGTTCCCCTCTATTCGACATTGGTGAGGCCTCATCTGAAGTACTGTGTCCAGTTTTGGGCCCCATACTACAAGAAGGATGTGGATAAATTGGAGAGAGTCCAGCGAAGGGCAACAAAAATTATTAGGGTCTGGAACACATGACTTCTGAGGAGAGGCTAAGGGAACTGGGATTGTTTAGTCTGCAGAAGAGAAGAATGAGGGGGGATTTGATAGCTACTTTCAACTACCTGAGAGGTGGTTCCAGAGAGGATGGTTCTAGACTATTCTCAGTGGTAGAAGAGGACAGAACAAGGAGTAATGGTCTCAAGTTGCAGTGTGGGAGGTTTAGGTTGTATATTAGGAAAAACTTTTTCACTAGGAGGGTGGTGAAACACTGGAATGCGTTACCTAGGGAGGTGGTAGAATCTCCTTCCTTAGAAGTTTTTAAGGTCAGGCTTGACAAAGCCCTGGCTGGGATGATTTAATTGGGGATTGGTCCTGCTTTGAGCAGGGGTTTGGACTAGATGACCTCATGAGGTCCCTTCCAACCCTGATATTCTATGATTCTATGAGGTCAAGGTTCCGTATGCCATAGCAACAGGCTGCTCAAGGAGGCACCTGGAGGGATTAATTCCATCCTCTCCTGGTTGATGGATTAGCTTTCTCCCCTGGGCTCCAGCGTGGAATGTCTGTGAAACCCCCTTTTCCTCCATGCTACTCCGGAGGGCATGCTGGGCCCTCTAGAGTCCCTCTCCTGGAGGCTGTTTCTAGGATTTGGCAGTGGCTGCCCTATCTCTGCGCTGTGCAGCCTCACAGAGAGGCAGCGAGGTCCTGGGGTTATTGCAGAGCCATTGATAGAAGCTGAGCCCACTGCAGAGGGGTGGAGCAAGTCCTGGCAGCACTGCCAGAGGGGGAGACAGGAGACAGCTGTCAAGGAGCACCACGTCCATGGGCTGAGGCAGGAGCTGGGGGTTATCGCAGGGACCAGGCTGCTTCTGGGCTCATGTGACAGTACAGAGAACTGCCTCTTATCTCGCCTAAGATTGGGGTGGAGTTGCTCTGTAGGCTTATCAGAACCACCATGCTCTCAGGCTTGCCTGGGGGCTTTCCAGCACTCCCCCTCTCCCAGCTCAGCACCTGCTTTGGGGCCACAGTGGGTCTTTGGCCCCCTTCTCCAACCCTGCTCCTCCCTGCCCTGCCTGGGGACACACAGGTTCAGGGTCAAACTCTCCCAAACTTTTGATCTACCTTCTCACTCCTCTTTCACACTTCCTCGCTTTCCCTCAAAGCTGTTCAAGGTATCTCCAGGGCCCGTTAATACCCTGTACTCCTGTTGTCTCCCCCAACATCTTCCAGAGGCTGACCCTGCAGGAGCCAGGTTACTGACGGACCCTTTCCCCCACGGTCATGTGCCTTCGCGTCTTGCCTTTCCCAGGCTGTAATGCTTCTATGCTGATGTTATGCCGGGCTCCTTTCTTGGTGTACTGAAAATGGTGTTAAAATTGTAGGCCGTCACTTTAAATTTTAGTGGCTTTTCCTGGTCCTGCTTGCAGGCTAGGGGGCTCAGATCAGAGGTGGTGAAGAAGGCTTTGGGATCATTCCCTGGCCCCATCTTCGTCAGTTTCACTAGCACAGATAGGAGTGTGGGTCCCTGGCTTATGGTCCTGGCCTCTAGGTCTCTGGTTGCCTGGACGGCTCACAGCTGCACTCAGCTGAAGCTGCTGCAGAATAGCCCAGGGTTGCAACAGTGAGAGCCACAGGGGTTCGGCTGGGAGCACTACGGGGAATGGGCAGGATGCTCTGTCTAGGGAAAGGCAGCAGGGGTGCTCTACAACATCAGCACCTCCTCTGACTCATTCGGGGTGCCATGTTCATTCATACATTTGAACCTGGGATGAATAAACACAGAGCAAGCGACTCCCAGAAAATGGGGACGATGCCGGGAAGTAACAAAGGGAGATGGACGGAGGTGGTGAGGAGCGGTTCAAGAGGAGCCATGCGGACTCGTACCAGGCAGCTCCCGCTCCCAGTATCGCCCTCCCTTCCCGCACCCCCCGCACACCGTCCCGGCCAGCAGAGCTTGAGCAGCTTTGGGGATCCTAACGGGCTGTTTGCAACCAGGGCTCACAAAGTAAATATGGGCCTGGCTCTGCCTGCATCCTAACAGGCAGCACTCCCTCAGCGACGGGGCCCGTCACACCGGGGCTGGCTCTGCCCTCATCTCCGCCAGCTGCCCTCCCTCAGCGACAGGGCCCGTCACACCGGGGCTGGCTCTGCCCTCATCCCCGCCAGCCGCCCTCCCTCAGCGACGGGGCCCGTCACACCGGGGCTGGCTCTGCCCTCATCTCCGCCAGCTGCCCTCCCTTAGCGACAGGGCCCGTCACACCGGGGCTGGCTCTGCCCTCATCTCCGCCAGCTGCCCTCCCTTAGCGACAGGGCCCGTCACACCGGGGCTGGCTCTGCCCTCATCTCCGCCAGCTGCCCTCCCTCAGCGACAGGGCCCGTCACACCGGGGCTGGCTCTGCCCTCATCCCCGCCAGCTGCCCTCCCTGAGCGACAGGGCCCGTCACACCGGGGCTGGCTCTGCCCTCATCCCCGCCAGCTGCCCTCCCTCAGCGACAGGGCCCGTCACACCGGGGCTGGCTCTGCCCTCATCCCCGCCAGCCGCCCTCCCTCAGCGACGGGGCCCGTCACACCGGGGCTGGCTCTGCCCTCATCTCCGCCAGCTGCCCTCCCTCAGCGACAGGGCCCGTCACACCGGGGCTGGCTCTGCCCTCATCCCCGCCAGCTGCCCTCCCTGAGCGACAGGGCCCGTCACACCGGGGCTGGCTCTGCCCTCATCCCCGCCAGCTGCCCTCCCTCAGCGACAGGGCCCGTCACACCGGGGCTGGCTCTGCCCTCATCCCCGCCAGCCGCCCTCCCTCAGCGACGGGGCCCGTCACACCGGGGCTGGCTCTGCCCTCATCCCCGCCAGCTGCCCTCCCTCAGCGACGGGGCCCGTCACACCGGGGCTGGCTCTGCCCTCATCCCCGCCAGCCGCCCTCCCTCAGCGACGGGGCCCGTCACACCGGGGCTGGCTCTGCCCTCATCCCCGCCAGCCGCCCTCCCTGAGCGACGGGGCCCGTCACACCGGGGCTGGCTCTGCCCTCATCCCCGCCAGCCGCCCTCCCTGAGCGACGGGGCCCGTCACACCGGGGCTGGCTCTGCCCTCATCCCCGCCAGCCGCCCTCCCTCAGCGACGGGGCCCGTCACACCGGGGCTGGCTCTGCCCTCATCCCCGCCAGCCGCCCTCCCTCAGCGACAGGGCCCGTCACACCGGGGCTGGCTCTGCCCTCATCCCCGCCAGCTGCCCTCCCTGAGCGACAGGGCCCGTCACACCGGGGCTGGCTCTGCCCTCATCCCCGCCAGCTGCCCTCCCTCAGCGACGGGGCCCGTCACACCGGGGCTGGCTCTGCCCTCATCCCCGCCAGCCGCCCTCCCTCAGCGACGGGGCCCGTCACACCGGGGCTGGCTCTGCCCTCATCCCCGCCAGCTGCCCTCGCTTAGCGACAGGGCCCGTCACACCGGGGCTGGCTCTGCCCTCATCTCCGCCAGCTGCCCTCCCTCAGCGACAGGGCCCGTCACACCGGGGCTGGCTCTGCCCTCATCCCCGCCAGCCGCCCTCCCTCAGCGACAGGGCCCGTCACACCGGGGCTGGCTCTGCCCTCATCCCCGCCAGCCGCCCTCCCTCAGCGACGGGGCCCGTCACACCGGGGCTGGCTCTGCCCTCATCCCCGCCAGCTGCCCTCCCTTAGCGACAGGGCCCGTCACACCGGGGCTGGCTCTGCCCTCATCCCCGCCAGCCGCCCTCCCTCAGCGACAGGGCCCGTCACACCGGGGCTGGCTCTGCCCTCATCCCCGCCAGCTGCCCTCCCTGAGCGACGGGGCCTGTCACACCGGGGCTGGCTCTGCCCTCATCCCCGCCAGCCGCCCTCCCTCAGCGACGGGGCCCGTCACACCGGGGTTGACTCTGCCCTCATCCCCGCCAGCCGCCCTCCCTGAGCGACGGGGCCCGTCACACCGGGGCTGGCTCTGCCCTCATCCCCGCCAGCCGCCCTCCCTCAGCGACAGGGCCCGTCACACCGGGGCTGGCTCTGCCCTCATCCCCGCCAGCTGCCCTCCCTCAGCGACAGGGCCCGTCACACCGGGGCTGGCTCTGCCCTCATCCCCGCCAGCCGCCCTCCCTCAGCGACAGGGCCCGTCACACCGGGGCTGGCTCTGCCCTCATCCCCGCCAGCCGCCCTCCCTCAGCGACGGGGCCCGTCACACCGGGGCTGGCTCTGCCCTCATCCCCGCCAGCCGCCCTCCCTCAGCGACGGGGCCCGTCACACCGGGGCTGGCTCTGCCCTCATCCCCGCCAGCCGCCCTCCCTCAGCGACGGGGCCCGTCACACCGGGGCTGGCTCTGCCCTCATCCCCGCCAGCTGCCCTCCCTGAGCGACGGGGCCTGTCACACCGGGGCTGGCTCTGCCCTCATCCCCGCCAGCCGCCCTCCCTCAGCGACGGGGCCCGTCGCACCGGGGCTGGCTCTGCCCTCATCCCCGCCAGCTGCCCTCCCTGAGCGACGGGGCCTGTCACACCGGGGCTGGCTCTGCCCTCATCCCCGCCAGCCGCCCTCCCTGAGCGACAGGGCCCGTCACACCGGGGCTGGCTCTGCCCTCATCCCCGCCAGCTGCCCTCCCTCAGCGACGGGGCCCGTCACACCGGGGTTGACTCTGCCCTCATCCCCGCCAGCTGCCTTCCCTGAGCGATGGGGCCCGTCACACCGGGGCTGGCTCTGCCCTCATCCCCGCCAGCCGCCCTCCCTGAGCGACGGGGCCCGTCACACCGGGGCTGGCTCTGCCCTCATCCCCGCCAGCCGCCCTCCCTCAGCGACGGGGCCCGTCACACCAGGGCTGGCTCTGCCCTCATCCCCGCCAGCCGCCCTCCCTGAGCGACGGGGCCCGTCACACCAGGGCTGGCTCTGCCCTCATCCCCGCCAGCCGCCCTCCCTGAGCGACGGGGCCCGTCACACCGGGGCTGGCTCTGCCCTCATCCCCGCCAGCCGCCCTCCCTGAGCGACGGGGCCCGTCACACCGGAGCTGGCTCTGCCCTCATCCCCGCCAGCCGCCCTCCCTCAGCGACGGGGCCCGTCACACCAGGGCTGGCTCTGCCCTCATCCCCGCCAGCCGCCCTCCCTGAGCGACGGGGCCCGTCACACCGGGGCTGGCTCTGCCCTCATCCCCGCCAGCCGCCCTCCCTCAGCGACGGGGCCCGTCACACCGGGGTTGACTTTGCCCTCATCCCCGCCAGCTGCCTTCCCTGAGCGATGGGGCCCGTCACACCGGGGCTGGCTCTGCCCTCATCCCCGCCAGCCGCCCTCCCTGAGCGACAGGGCCCATCACACCGGGGCTGGCTCTGCCCTCATCCCCGCCAGCCGCCCTCCCTGAGCGACGGGGCCCGTCACACTGGAGCTGGCTCTGCCCTCATCCCCGCCAGCCGCCCTCCCTAATAGGGAGGCCATTTGTCTGGTTATAAACTGGACAGCCTGCCTTTTGGTAGGTTTCTCCCTTGTCTGGTCCTGAGACAGAACCAGACATGGTGTTATGTAGTGTTGGATGGAGTGTGAGATCACGCTGGTGGGGATAGAGTGGCGTGATCTCCGACATGGTGCCCTTCGTGCACCTCGCCCGCATGCTGTATGTGAGGTCACACTGAGAGGGGCAGAGTCACGCCAATTCCAGAAGTACCAGAACCAGCATTCCGGGAACATATGAGTGGCCACCCTACTCCCTGGATGACGACTGCACGTGTCCTGGGCGGGGGGGGGGGGGGTGGGATGTTAGAGTAATCCAACAGAAAAAGGAAAAATACCTCCAGGGCCTGGACTCTGCCGTCTCATGCAGAGTAAAGGCCGTGGGGGTGGATGAAGTCTGGGGTCCTCATCACTTTTGTGTCCAAACTACCAAGGCAGGGCAGGTCTACACAATGGCAGGGATTGAGGCTGTGAGATTTAGCGGGTCTAGGGCAGATCGCTCTCCAGTCGACCCCTGTACTCTACCCCCAATGAGAAGAGTAAGGTAAGACGACTCTCCCGTCGCCCCCCGCAGTAACTTGACCTAAGGTACGTCGACTCTAGCTATGTTATTCATGTAGCTGGAGCTGCGTAGCGTAGGTCGACTTACGCGGTAGCGTAGACATAGCCTGAGTCCAGTGTTCCAAAAAGAAAAGTAAAGAAAAGCAGGTCCCTTCGTTTCCTCAGAGAGCTTGGCTGGCTGGTGTTCTCAAGCCGCTTCCCCAGGAGGCAGCCCCTGGTCCCTGGGGCCAGGGAGCTCCAAATTAGCTGTTTGCTGCTGAAGGCCTCCCAGCTTGAGCTGAGATCTCCCTTCTGAGGGCCTGCCCTTCTCCAGCACTGACAAGCCTTGCAGTTGCAGTGGGTCAGGGCTGGCTGAGCCCCCAGGAGCTCTTAAACCCCTTTTTGACTCGAGGGAGTTGCTCAGCTCTAGAGGCTCACAACTGAATGCAAGTTCCCAGCCAGGATCTTTCCAGAGCTGTAAACAAGGGGACTCTCCCGCCACCTCCTGCTCTGGAATGTGAAGCCTATTAATCTGGCTGCATCTCTAATTCCAGATAAAAATGCGTATTAGCAGAACAGTGAACTTGCAAAGTGAGGCCCTGAAATGTTGGGAAATGAGATTAAAAAGGTGACCATTGTAACCTTCTCTCTGCGCCATGACGCAGTATTTAAATTACAGACCGATTTTTTTCCCAATTCATGGTCACAGACTGAGTGTTTCTGGAAGCAGGGCACAGGGCGGGCTGTGCTCCTAGAAGGAGACAGCTGTTCAATATTTTGTTTTATCCTTACTCTGTGTGTAGCTCCCCTGGCTGATTCCACTCTACTCAGCACTGGTGAGGCCTCAGCTGCAGTACTGTGTCCGTTCTGGGCACTCACTTCTTTCCCAAAGTGTGACAAATTGGAGAAGTCCAAAGGAGAGCAACAAAAATGACCAAAGGTCTAGAAAACATGACCTATGATGCCATTAATGAGGCTGCTATATAAGAGCAGCTCTAGCCTCCATCCCTGTGGGCACCCCTTGACACCTCCCACAGAGCCAGTATTGCTATGTACCCGGGCCCCTTGTTTACAGCCTTGTATCCAGTTCTCCGTCCGATGGCATTGCTTGTCTCCAGGCCATTTAGAATTAATTTTCCAGTTAAGATATTGTGAGTCGCTTTACTGAACCCCAGGTCCAGCTCCCTCAGCCAAGCTTTGTCACGATATTCCCCAGAGCTAAAGCTGAAGCCTGTGGGAGCTGGAAATGCTCCGTGCTGCTGACAATAACAAATCCCTGGCTCTGCCAATGTTCACTCGGATCATTGAGGTGAGCCCCAGAGTGACAGGCCCCGTCACTGAGGGAGGGTGGCTGACTGGCTGGGACATGGGCAGCAACAGCCCCACAGTGACAGGCCCTGTTGCTGAGGGAGGGCTGCTGGCTGGGACGAGGGCAGATCCAGCCCCGGTGCGATGGGTCCCGTCGCCGAAGGAGGGCGGCTGGCTGGGACGAGGGCAGAGCCAGCCCCACAGTGACAGACCCTGTTGCAGAGGGAGAGTGGCTGGCTGGGATGAGGGCACAGCCAGCCCTGGTGTGACAGGCCCCATAGAATCATAGAATATCAGGGTTGGAAGGGACCTCAGGAGGTCATCTAGTCCAACCCCCTGCTCAAAGCAGGACCAATCCCCAATTAAATCATCCCAGCCAGGGCTTTGTCAAGCCTGACCTTAAAAACTTCTAAGGAAGGAGATTCCACCACCTCCCTAGGTAACGCATTCCAGTGTTTCACCACCCTTCTAGTGAAAAAGTTTTTCCTAATATCCAACCTAAACCTCCCCCACTGCAACTTGAGACCATTACTCCTCGTTCTGTCATGTGCTACCACTGAGAACAGTCTAGATCCATCCTCTTTGGAACCCCCTTTCAGGTAGTTGAAAGCAGCTATCAAATCCCCCCTCATTCTTCTCTTCCGTAGACTAAACATCCCCAGTTCCCTCAGCCTCTCCTCATAACTCATGTGTTCCAGTCCCCTAATCATTTTTGTTGCCCTCCACTGGACTCTTTCCAATCCTTCCACATCCTCCACATCACTGAGGGAGGGCAGAAGGCTGGTGTAACCCTTCTGCCAGGTGGAGCCGGCAGCAACCAGGACCGGGTTCAATAACTAGGGGTTCCTTTCCATCGATAAAACACAGAACCGGCTCAAGCCCCCACCCAGGAACCTGGAAAAATTACACACCACCCCTGCATGCCTCTGAGAGGCGATACTTCCTCACTTGCAAGCGCAGAGTCTGAGCGTACAAAAGAAACATTTATGAAAGGAGAGAAGTCACCCGACATTAAGCAGGACTCAAACATAAACTGTGAGCAGGACGCCCACCGCAGAGTGCATGAGGCAGAGTCTTCTTCTGCCTCATGTTCTTGAGTTCCTTTACCGTGCCCCTCTCTGCTCTCTCACCATACCCCACTCGCAGTGTTTGTCTTTGGTCAGTGAGGACCAGGGTTCAGAGGTGCATCTGTGTGAGTTAACCTCCCACCCAGGGAAGAAGACACCTGGCTTGCTACACCATCTGAGCACTTGCTCTGGTTCGGTGCCCCGCCAGCCGCTGCTCCTCGCCGCCCGGCCGCCCCGCCAGCCGCTGCTCCTTGCCGCCCGGCCGCCCGGCCAGCCGTTGCTCCTCGCTGCCCGGCCGCCTGGCCAGCCGTTGCTCCTCGCCGCCTGGCTACCGCTGCTCCTTGCTACCTGGCTGCCCTGTCAGCTGCTGCTCACCACTTTTGCTGGCTGCTCCTGCTGGCCACCCATCAGTCACCTTCTGCTGCCACCGCTGTAGATCAGTCTCTCAGTGATTTCTTAGCTCTCAGCAGGCTAGGTAGAAACCCTGCCCCACCACAAGTGTTTTCAGCTGTTATTAAACACTTAACATAACAAAAGGCTCCTAACAAAGCCTATTTAGCTCCATCTTTGAACAGTACAGAGGAACCAGACTGGGGACCCCTAGGGAGAGGCCACACTACCTAGCTGAGATACCTGTCCCCTCCCCTTTTACTTTCTCAGGGCTCTGGCATTTGAGCCCCAGGCCTAACAAGGTCCTTCCAGCTGAGGGTGACCCCCTCATTTGGGCCAGGTTTAGCACAGTTCTGCTCCCCTTTATTCATACAATAAAGACAACAACATTGATAACAGCATGTCACTACCCCTGCATTCAGTACTAAAGTGATCTGTGACCCAACACCCAACACTGCTCTATCTGTTGGATATCTAAGCAGAGTAGGTGTGTTCATGTAAATACCGTTTGCTCCTGAAGTCTCTCCCCCTCCCAGCTAGCTGTCAGGGGAGGACGCCTTCAGACCCTGCTTACACTGGGACGAGGGCAGAGCCAGCTCTGGTGTGACAGGCCCCGTCACCGAGGGAGGGCTGTCTGCTAGGATGCAGGCAGAGCCAGGCCCACATTTACTTTCTGAGCCCAAGTTGTGAACAGCCTCTGTTAGGATCCCCAAAGCTGCTCAGGCTGCACTGGCTGGAAAGGGGTGTGTGGGGGGGGGATACTGGGAGATTCCTGCCCCCGCAGATGGGAGCTGCCTGGTACGAGTCCGCATGGCTCCTCTTGAACCGCTCCTCACCACCTCCGTCCATCTCCCTTTGTTACTTCCCGGCATCGTCCCCATTTGCTGGGAGTCGCTTGCTCTGTGTTTATTCATCCCAGGTTCAGACGTATGAATGAACGTGGCACCTCGAATGAGTCAGGGGAGGTGCTGATGATGTAGAGCACCCGTGCCGCCTTTCCCTAGACAGAGCATCCTGCCCATTCCCCCTAGTGCTCCCAGCCGAACCCCTGTGGCTCCCCTGGGAGCTGACCCTCTGCGATCACCCAGAGCACCCAGCGGAGAGCAGGGGTTGAGCCTCCAAGGGAGCTCTGGCTGCTGTTGGAGGACGTGAGATTAGATCAAGTCAGCTCAGGCCCAGAGGGCAGTGTCTGTCCATGCATCCTCCACCCTTCCCCTGCCAGGTTTTGGAGCCTCCATGCTGTGCTCTCCAGTGGCCTTCTGCCCGCTGTCTGTGGGCTGAGGAGGAAGCTGACGCTGGGACCAGGCTGACTGGCAGCATTCCTGGGTTTCTGTGCTGGTCTTTGTGTAAAGCACATGGAGCCTGTGAGACCCCAGGGGATAACAGAGGCGCTTTGTCTGCCTGTAGTGGGAGCTGGGCAGTGGGCTGCCTGCCCAGCTCCATGGTTCCTCCTTAATGAGTTCCTAGGACTGCTGTGTCATTCCTCCCTTCTGCGCCTGCATCTCCCTCTGCAGGGGGCAAGCTGGCCAGAGGCTGCACCCGGGCTGTGGCTGTAACCCCCGGCCTGTAGCTGTAGTCCCTCTGCACAGTGGCGGTAGCCCCTCCCGCCCCCCCTGGCTGTGTCTGTAGCCCTCAGGCTGTGTCTGTAGCCCCCTCGGGCTGTGGCTGTAGCCCTCAGGCTGTGTCTGCAGCCCCCGGGCTGTGACTGTAGCCCCTGGGCTGTGGCAGTAGCCCCTGGGCTGTGGCTGTAGCCCCTGGGCTGTGGCTGCAGCCCCCGGGCTGTGGCTGTAGCCCCTGGGCTGTGGCTGTAGCCCCCCCGGGCTGTGGCTGTAGCCCCTGGGCTGTGTCTGCAGCCCCCGGCCTGTGGCTGTAGCCCCCTGGGCTGTGGCTGTGGCCCCCTCGAGCTGTGGCTGTAGCCCCTGGGCTGTGGCTGTAGCCCCCGGCCTGTGGCAGTAGCCCCTGGGCTGTGGCTGTAGCCCTCAGGCTGTGTCTGCAGCCCCCGGGCTGTGGCTGTAGCCCCTGGGCTGTGGCAGTAGCCCCCGGCCTGTGGCAGTAGCCCCCGGCCTGTGGCTGTAGCCCCCTCGGGCTGTGGCTGTAGCCCCCGGCCTGTGGCTATAGCCCCCTCGGGCTGTGGCTATAGCCCCCTCGGGCTGTGGCTGTAGCCCCTGGGCTGTGGCTGTAGCCCCTGGGCTGTGGCCCCTGGGCTGTGGCTGTAGCCCCCGGGCTGTGTCTGCGGCCCCCTCGGGCTGTGTCTGCAGCCCCCTCGGGCTGTGGCTGTAGCCCCCTGGGCTGTGGCTGTGGCCCCTGGGCTGTGGCTGTAGCCCCCGGGCTGTGTCTGTGGCCCCCTCGGGCTGTGTCTGTGGCCCCCTCGGGCTGTGTCTGCAGCCCCCGGCCTGTGGCTGTAGCCCCCTCGGGCTGTGGCTGTAGCCCCTGGGCTGTGTCTGTAGCCCCCGGCCTGTGGCTGTAGCCCCTGGGCTGTGGCTGTGGCCCCCGGGCTGTGTCTGCAGCCCCCGGGCTGTGGCTGTAGCCCCCTGGGCTGTGGCTGTAGCCCCCTCGAGCTGTGGCTGTAGCCCCCGGCCTGTGGCTGTAGCCCCCGGCCTGTGGCTGTGGCCCCCTCGGGCTGTGGCTGTAGCCCCTGGGCTGTGGCAGTAGCCCCTGGGCTGTGGCTGTAGCCCCCTCGAGCTGTGGCTGTAGCCCCTGGGCTGTGACTGTAGCCCCCGGCCTGTGGCTGTAGCCCCCGGCCTGTGGCTGTGGCCCCCTCGGGCTGTGGCTGTAGCCCCTGGGCTGTGGCAGTAGCCCCTGGGCTGTGGCTGTAGCCCCGGCCTGTGGCTGTGGCCCCCTCGGGCTGTGGCTGTAGCCCCCTCGGGCTGTGGCTGTAGCCCCTGGGCTGTGGCAGTAGCCCCCCCGGGCTGTGGCCACAGAGGCCTAGTGCCACGGACACTGCGTTCCAGCCACCGGAGGCAGCCGAACAATTCCGTTTTACAGCTGGGAGCCGGAGCAGCTGCACCACGGCGCTCCATGTGCGGGAAAGGGAGCGGGAGGCAGGCTGGGGATGCACAAGCTTCCTGTCCTGCCGGGCTTGGCCGGCTGCATCCTTCCCCTGGCCTGCACATGACCTGCGAGCTGCCCCATCCCCTCTGCCCGGCTCGCTCTGTGTGCCGGCGAGACACTGGGGGCCTGAAGGCCTGGCTGGAATAGGCCCGAGCCAGGGCCTCTTGCTGTCTCATCCCCCGTGTGTGTGCCTTGCAGGTGAACCAGGGGAACATGCCAGGGATCCAGAGCACCTTCCTGGCCATGGACACGGAGGAGGGCGTAGAGGTGGTGTGGAATGAGCTGCACTTCACAGACAAGAAGGCCTTCAAGGCCCACGAGGTGAGTGGCTCCTTCCTGCTCCCGTGCCCTGTGGGGACACAGCTGGCTGGAAAAGCCCCTTCCTCCACTCACCAGTTCCCTGAAAACCCAGACCTGCAGCTCCCCGCTGGCTACAGCTCAGGTTCCTTCTGCCTCTACATTCTCCTTGAAATGTTGCTCATCTCCTCCCCTAAAAGACAGTCCCTCCATAACATCAGCGATCACTCCCCCATGCCTCCTGCATGCTCAGAGACAGCTCTCCTGTCGCTCCTTCCCTTGTCTCTGAGACAGTGCCCTGTACCTCCTCCCCTTATCCTCCGCAGACAGCCCCACAGTACCCTGTGCACCCTCAGATAGGTCCTGGTGTGCCCTGCACCCCCAGACTGCTGCCCTGAAGCTCACTCCCCATCATGGCCTCTGCCCCACCCCGACACGCCAGCCGATGCCCCCCTTGCTCACCTTGCCCTCTGTCCACAGGAGAAGATCAATACCATGTTTGAGCAGCTGGTGGTTGTGGATCATCCCAATATTGTGAAGTTGCATAAGTACTGGCTGGATGTGAAGGACTCCAAGGCCCGGGTAAGGTGGTGCTGGGACATGGGGGCAGGGGAGCATGCCGAGGGCGGGGATGCCAGTGCCCTACTGGACGGGGATCCTGACTCAGGTGCTTCTCCTCCTCCCCCTTCCCAGCAGTGCATGGAAATCCAGGTCTGGTTCCTGCTCTCTTCCCTGGGCAGCGCTGCGCCAAGGGGTGCAGCTTTTAAGCCCTGGGTACCTAATACTGGTGCAGACCCAGGAGACCCCAGCTGGGCTGCAGGGAGGGCTGTTCTGACTCTCTGGGGCAGTCGCTGAGCTGACACCTCCCTCCCCCTCCACCAGGTGATCTTCATCACAGAATACGTGTCCTCAGGGAGCCTGAAACAGTTCCTGAAGAAAACCAAGAAAAACCACAAGGCCATGAACGCTCGGGTAGGATTCCTCACCGTGGGAGGGTCTGTAATGGGCGGGTTGCTTAGTGCCCCAGGCCCCTGACGCGAAGACCCTCTCTGTGGAACAGGCGTCAGGTACAGATGGGCATGTAGGGATAACCTGTGAGCAGCACAAACCCTCTGCTTGCTGCTGGGGGTGGCAGCTTGATCAGAACTGGGGACTAAAAGCAGAGCTTCCCTAGGGGTGTCTGGGGATAGGAACATCCAGGGGTCCCTAAGCAGAACCTGTGGCTCTCATCAGTGTGAAGTCTTTGGACCCATAGCCAGGGGCATTATCGTCCAACCTGAGCAAGATCTAACCATAAAAGCCAGGACTCTGACAACCCACTGCTAACTCTGGCACCTCCTAGAGCAGAACTCAGCAACCCCAGAGTCGTGCTGTAAGGAGGGGACTCTCAATCAGGAGCCTTCCCATGGAGACAGCCTTAGACTTCAGGAAAGGGAAGGGAAGCCAAATCTGAAAAACAGGCTTGTGGTTATGGCACTGGACTGGGACACAGGAGCCCTGGGTTCTGTTTCCGTCTGTGGCAATGACTTGTTGCATGAGCATGGGCAAGTCTCTTGTCTCGGTGGCTCAGTTCCCAACCTGCGACATGGGGGTAATACCTCCCTAGCGGTGAGGATAAATCCACTGGGGTCTGTGATGCTCTGGCGATGGGGCCAAAGAAGAACCAAGTCACATGGGTTTTAAGCCCCTTGTTTTCTCTGAGTGCTGTCCCAGGCCCCCAGTTCCTCCAGGTAAGAATCACGACTGCTAGGTTCTCAACCTAGCTAGGATCTTTTCAGGTAGCTGCTGCAGGGGAGATTAAAGTGGCCCATCTGTGCGCTCTGGTCTCCTGATTGATACAGGCCTTCTCCAAAGGGACCGTATCTGGGACGCTGCTGCTAGCGAGTGGTCCCTCCCTGGGGGAGAAGGGGCCTGGGGGCCTGGCACAGGGGACTTTCACACAAAGCCCTGTGGAGCAGATTGTAGGGAATGATCCAGCTCTCCTCTCTGGGGAGTAGGCAGGCTGTGATGGGGCTTCCCTATCTGACAGGGCGCTCTGATCTCTCCTCTAGGCCTGGAAGCGCTGGTGCACACAGATCCTCTCTGCTCTCAGGTGAGCCTCCTCCCCACCCGAGCTGTTGCCTGGCTTGCCACTTCGTGCTCAGCAGACTGGTAACACTTCAGGGGGGCTCTGCTCTTTCTACAGCTTCCTGCATTCCTGTGATCCGCCCATCATCCACGGCAACCTGACGAGTGACACTATCTTCATCCAGCACAATGGCCTCATAAAGATTGGCTCAGGTACTGGGCAGAGGGCCCCTTCCCCTCTGCTGCCAGGGTGAATGGTCACTGTGGAGAGGCTTCCCCCAGCTAAGAGATGTGAACTCAGGGGGTTGAGTGGGTGGCTCTGATGCACCTTTGCCCCCGTGGCTACTTCACCCCTCTGGCCTCTTGCCAGACTCCCTAGTCCAGGGCACGGCCCCATGGCTTACTCACCCTGGACTTCCTCCTGGTACCTGTACAGCTCCTGTTCTCCCTAGCAAGTGCCTGTAGGCCCCTTCTCTGCAGCTTCCTCCTTTCTCTGCCCCTGCTTCCCAGCCAGCGAAACAGACTTAGCTGTGTGGTCACTGGCTGCCACCTACTCCACTTACTAAATACCTAGCTGTTTGTATTCTCTCATTCTGCCCCGTGTCTCTCGCCGCCTTTCTCATGCTACCCCCCATTTCCTGATATTTGTACTTAACATCATGTAACTTCTTTCCGTAAGACATTGACATTTCTCAGAAAGCTTTTCCTTTTCTTTCTCAAAGCCTTGACGTACCATAACAGGTGATCAGATGTTTCCTCTCCCTTTCCGCGCTCCCATAGTCCATCTTTGTGTTTCATGTATTCAAAAAAAATTTTTGTTTAAACCAGAATGGCCAGGTAGTGCCCTAAACAAAATTACTTCATTTTTCCTGCCCAGACCCTGAGGCGTGTTGTTATCCTCAACTCTAGGGCACAACTCAGAAAGTCTTATGCCTTTTTTTCCCATTGATCCAAATTTTTGGCCATTCCTCTTTTAAATTTTCCTGTCCTAAGTTTTCAAATTCCTGTTTATTCAAGGATATTTCTATGGCAATCCTTCCATTTTTTACCACGCTTGCCTAGCTCTTTTGTCTGCCATTTCATCCCGTTTCCTCGACATACACTGGGATCCAGGCTAGTGCTACATGGTGCATATCATTTAATTGATTACATCACTTCTACATACGGAGACACCCTTTTTATTCTGGCAGAGAGTCCTGTGGCACCTTCTAGACCAACAGACGTATTGGAGCAGGAGCTTTCGTGGGTGAACACCCCCTTCTTGCCGCTTTTACAGACCCAGACTAACACGGCTGCCCCTCTGATCCTTTTTATTCCCTTACTCAGAAAAACGGCTGCTGCTGCTGGACGTACAAATTAGTGCCAACATTATTGCTACTGGTTCCGCTGCCGTGGCAGCTATAAAGTCAGATATTCTTTTAAATACACCAGTTCCTAATTCTGGTACTCCATACGCTGTCTCTACTCTTCCTGCTTTTTCTGCAGTGTAGGGGATGATCCATCTGCATATATTGGGCAAGAACATGAGAATAGCCACAGTGAGTCAGACAAATGGTCCATCTAGCCCAGTATCTTCTCTTTTGACAGTGCCCAGTGCCAGATGCTTCAGAGGGAGTGAACAGAACAATGTACCACGTGATCCGTTCCCTGTGGTACAGTCCCAAGTTCTAGGAGTCAGAGGTTTAGAGACCCCAGAGCATGGGGTTGCATCCCTGCCCATCTTGGCTAATAGCCATTGATGGACCTGTCCTCCAGGAATTTATCTAATTCTCTTTTGAACCCAGTTATACTTTGAGCCTTCGCAATATCCCCTGGCAGCGAGTTCCACAGTTTGACTGCGTGGTGTGTGAAGAAACACTTTGTTTGTTTTAAACCTGTTAATTTTACTGGGTGACCCCAGGTTCTTGTGTTATGTGAAAGGGTGAATAACACTTCCTTGTTCACTTTCTCCATATACTGTTTGTGATTTTACAGACCTCAGTTGTATCCCATTGGCTGGTAGGGGAACCTGGGCCCACCCACAACTCCAGGTTCCAGCCCCAGGACTCTTTGACTAGCAATCCAGGTCTGCTTAGTCTCAGTCCTTCTTGCTGTTTCCCTGAGCTCCTTCCTACCCCACCTCTCTATCTCCTGGTCTATCTCGGGGTTTGCCACTGCAGCTTCCCTTGCTCCCTGCGGCTACTTCTCCCCTCTCAACCTCTTGCCAGATTCTCTAGTCCAGTGTTTCTCATCATTTTGTGCTGGCGACCCCCTGTGGACTTAAAAAAACTCGTGACCTCCTACTAGAAAAAAATTGCAACCCCCTACCTTAAGCTTGGGGCTTCGGGCTGAAACCTGTAAGTTAGCTTTGCGGGGCCCCCTGTGGCATGGGGCCCCTGGCAATTGCCCTGCTTCCTACCCCCTAATGCCAGCCCTGCTTGCGACTCCGCTCCTCAAACCTGTCCCGCCACCCCCAGGCCTCCCGGGGGAGAAACACTGCTCTAGTCCAAGGCATGAGGCCAGGGCTATCTCTCCCCTGGACTTCCCCCTTCCTCCTAACCAACTCCCTTTCTGCAGCTGTCTCCTGCTTTCACATCAGCTTAATAATCCTGGGCTTCATCTCCAGCATGTGAGGTAAATTGGTCTTTTCTGGCTTGTGTGAGGTGACGACCCCGTCACAGGTGACCCACAGGGAGCCAGGTCGGGGGGGGACCTCTGGCCCGGGTAGGAGTGAGGGGTGCGTGACCAGCCGGGTAGGTGGGTGCATGGGGTGTTCTGTAGGCAGGTGTGTTAGATGGCTCTGCCCCAGGTGGTGGTGGGGGAGTGACCCATAGGCAGCTGGGTGGCTGGCCGGCTGGCTCTGACCTGGGCAGGTGAAGGCAGTGACCTGCAGGCAGGGTGGGTGGGTGGCTCTGGCCCGGGTGGGTTAGGGGAGTGACCTGCAGGCAGGGTGGATGGCTGGCTGGCTCTACCCTGGGTGGGTAAGGGGGGTGACCTGGGTGCATCACTGAATGATATTATTTGGAGTTAACATCTCCCTTCTGCCTGTCTCCCCTCCTGCCATCTCTCTGCTCTTCCTGGTCTGGACCTGCTCCCGCCCTGCAGTCTGGCACAGGGTATTTGCAAATGGTGAGTGTCTCCCCTGTCATCTCTCCTAGCCTGTCCATCCCTTCAGCTTTAGATCCTGAGTGTCTCTCTTCTCAAATCTGACCCCCTGATGGGGCATGACCCCACAGGTGGGACATGTTGTATTAATCTCAAGGGCCAGAAGAGTTAGAGGTGTTTATGAACTTTTTCACTGTCCAACATGAAAATAGTCATATTCAGGTTTGGGGGAGGAGTTCTATGGAGGCTTTGGTTTTACTCGGCTGCTTGCCAAACACCCAAAAGTGTTCATTCTAAAGTTGAACATTTATTTGGCCAAACACAAGAAAGAACAAGAAATTTAAACAAGCATTTCATATTGAAGCTGAAATTGAGTGATTATGCAAAACAATCAAAAAGTCTCTCTCCTTTTGGAAGTAAAATATCAGAGCGTCTTATTTCCAGAATAATCTTTCCTTGATGAAAAGGAAGGGCTAACTTTACTCTGCCCTGATGTGGGAAGGGTATGCACTTCTCCTGCTTCTAACAGACGGACTGATACAAGTTGGAGGAGAAGTAGGAAAGGGAGGTTGTGGAAGCTCTTTCGCTGGAGGTTTTCAAAAGGAGGCTGGAGAGCCGTCTGTCTGGGATAGCTTAGACCCAACGAATGCTGCACTGTGGCAGGGGGTTAGACTGGATGACCCCTGCAGTCCCTTTTAACCCTGTGGTTCGATATGATTCTATGATAGCAAAGGGGGGGAATCCGGCTTTTCTTGATGTCTGTGGAACTCGGGAAGGCTGGTCAGCCATGGGTGGCCCACAGACCCTGGGGCTTGGACCCTGGTTGCCACCAGTCAGAAATGTCATTTGGCTGGGTCTTTTCTCCTGATCCAGGGCAGGCTGGTGGGCAGGTCATTGCATGGTGCCAACACAGTGCTGTGGCCAGGGCCGTTCCTAGCCATTTGGGTGCCCTATGCAGCCCCCTCCCCCGCTGGGGGGCTATGTGAGGCCCCAGGCCTCCCCTCTGCCCAGGATCTGGGAGGCAGGAGCTGTGAGGGGGCACTTTTGGGGGCCCCACAGGCGCAGAATGGCCCGGGGGATTAGTGGGGCGCCGGGAGCAGCCTGCTCCGCCTCCCTCGCCCTGGCCCCAGCTGTGTTGCTCGGGGGAGGGGGCTTGGGGAAGGGATCCCCCCCCACACTCACCAGCAGCGGCGGGAAGCAGAGCAGCCCGGCCCCAGCCCGCTCCACTCCGCCAGCTCCCAGCTGCGGCGCTCCACTTCCCGCCGCCGGTGAGTCCCTGGGAGCAGGGGAAATCTTTCCCTAACCCCCTCTCTTCCTCCCAGAGCGACATGGCTGGGGCCGGGACAAGGAAAGCAGAGCGGGCTGGGGCCGCATCGCTCCGCTTCCCGCCGCCGGTGAGTGCCGGGGGCATCCTTTCCCCAACCTCCCTGCACTCACTGGTGGCGGGAAGCGGAGTGACGTGGCTGGGAGCTGGTGGAATGGAGCAGGCTGGGGCCGCGTTGCTCCGCTTCCCGCCGCTGCTGGTGAGTGCGGGGTCACTGGGGGAAGAGGTGGAATGGGGGCGGCCTTTTTACCCTTGGGAACCTGAAATATAGAAACCCTAGGTGAGACAAGATGAGCTGGGATACTAGGTGGGATGGGCGATGAGGTTTTTTTTTTTTTCAAAATCTCCTTTTAAGAACCCCCCCAAAGGGAAAAAGGGGGTGGCATAGCCCATCCCCTCATTATTTTGTTCACCAATTAGGCCTAATATCCACCACACCAATTCTGGTTCATTAATTTCTGGCTCCACATCCTCTGTTGTTAGCAAGCATGATTTCAACAGTCCTTGAATCATATCAGTGGGTCCTTTTTGCTTGGACTAATCCAGTTTCTGTCTGATTCTCTTGCACTTGTTCATATCATTCATTTGTTGAAAACAATTCGACTTGTTTTCCATGGTTAATTTCCAAGTAGATAAAAAGTGATGGGTGTGACGTTCCTCTCTGGTGTTATCTGGACAGATGATCTGCTAGGCCACTCCAATCCTTGACTCTGGGGCCAGCCTTAACCTGCTCTGCTGTGAGAACCTCCACGCCTGGGCTGTTCACGCACAGCCTCTGGCATGTAAGCTGTTCCCAGCTACTTGCAAGCGAATGACACTAGCCAATATCTCCAGTCCCAGATACAACCCTAGGAACCTCCATCTTGCAGTGTCCAGTTATGCCCACTGGATGCTGCAAGCTTATATGAGTTAATCAATTTAACAAAGAAATTGATATGTACCAGGCTTGTTGTCCCAAGGGGAACCTCTGATACACTTCAGACCAAATGCCCTGCTTCAGGTAGAATAAACAAACAAATTTATTAACTATAAAGATAGATTTTAAGTGATTATAAGTCAAAGCACAACAAGTCAGATTTGGTCAATTGAAATAAAAGCAAAACGCATTCTAAGCTGATCATAACACTTTCAGTGCCCTTACAGACTCCGATGCTTCCCACCACAGGCTGGCTGGTTGCTTTTCAGCCAGGCTCTCCCCTTTGATCAGCGCTTCAGTCGCTTGGTGGTGGTGGCTGTAGATATAGGTGGAAGAGAGAGAGAGGATGGCAAATGTCTCTCCCTTTTATCAGGTCCTTTCTTCCCTCTTGGCTTTGCCCCTCCCCCCTTTCAGAGTCAGGTGAGCATTACTGAGTCTCTCCAAGCAAGGTTGAGCAATTCCCCTGGTGTGGCTTCTTGCAGGTGAGTCATTGCATTGTCGCTCCGTTGCTGGACAAGGGCTGTGGATGGGTTGTTTCATACCCTGTCCGGGCGTTGGTTACTTTCCTTACTGTTGCCTCTGGGGAGCTAATATCTGGCTGATTTCCCCAACTTACAGCATGTTTTAGTAACTTCATATGCACTAAAGATATACACACCTATGGACAGAGAAATGACTTCCAGCAGATCATAACCTTTCCCCTGATCCCTTACAAGGCATGCTTTATATGTAAGATCATGATTATATGAAAATGAGCACTATGGGGGTTACAGCACGCTCCCCCGAGGTATATAATGTCACACCTCCCCCCTTAGTTTACTGGAAGTGGGTTACTCACTGACTAGCTCGAAGGCAGTTTGTGTTATAGTTCTCTTGGCACCCAGCCATCAAGCCATGAGGCAGCGTGTCTCAGTTTCCCCATTCACACACAGCAAACCAGGTGTTTCTGCTATGATAAGTTTTAAACCTGTTTACAGCTATTAATTGAAAAGTAGCATTATCATAAGGTTGAACATCCGTGTCAAAATTCTTATCCCCAAACTTAACATTAATACTAAAATGTCTATCTCAGATGTGCATTTACAAGTATCTTTATGATACCACGCGCTCTGTTCAGATAGTGTAGTTTGAGTTTAGTTTGTTCATTACCCATGGTGTCCTTTGACTCTCTCCCATTTAATCAGTCACTGGCTTTTCCTTCCCCCCAGTGTTCCCCTCTGTGTGGGCTCTTAATTTAATCATGTTTCTGGAATTTTGGTGCCTCTGGGTCCGGCAGTGTAGGTGTTCGGGGGATCCTGCACATTGTCTGGCCCTTTGGGGGGTGGTCTCCCAACCCCAGGACTGTACAAATGTAGAAATCCAGCTCCCCTTTAGGGGTTACCCTGTGTTTCCGCCTCCCAGCACTGAGTCCTCCCCTGCCCCCTAGAGAGCTGTGATCTGTGCTCTCTGGGCTAGGGGTGTTTAACCTTTGATCAGATTCACCTTTTCCCAGCAGCTTTCCCATAACTGCTCCCTGCCTCTCACCAGCTGTGGGAAACGCCCCCCCCCTCCGAAGTTGGGCTATTTGTATTCTCACAAACGACCCCCTGGCAACTTCCTGGTCCCAACTCCTCTGTTATCATAGGCATTGGAGCTGCATCTTGATGTAAGGAGACACAGTTACTTTCCAAAAACTTATCAGAAATAGGATCCTGAAAAATGGGACCTGGATTGGGGCACCCTCCGCCACCCTTTCTCTGTCCCTCAGAAGTCAGCGGTGTGACTGCTCCCCTCCACGAGGTCAGTTACACAGTTCCCTTTCAAAACCTGGGTCACAGGCTGAGTGCCTGGGTGCACAGACACTGAGCCAGCCATCCTCCGAGTGTCCTGGGCATCCTGCCCCAAGTGACTGGTGAGGAGACATTCCTGTACCCCCACTATTCCTTCCCCCGTTTCCTCCTCTGGGCTCCCTCTGAAGACACATTTCTCTGTGCTCCCTGGGAAGGGTTCTATCCTTTGTTCAGCTGCAGAATTCTGGTTCAGCTGCAAGCTGCTGGCAGTTAACCTGGACAGTTCTCTCCCTGGCAGGCATCACACCCCCATCCCTTCCTGAGGTGGTGTTGCCTCCAGCTGCAGTGCAGGAGTTGGTCTCAACCACCCTCCCACCTGGAAGTATGTGGCTTCCCCCAGCTGCAGAAGAATCAAGGAGACTCTCTCCCATTCTCTTAGCAGTTCCTGAGACCTTACCCTTTCCCTCGAGGGTCCCAGCATAAAACTCCCTCCTGCTGCAGGCAAATACTTTAACCTGAGCTACACGGAAAAAATCGTAATCAAGGAGCAGGTTGAATAGGAGATGTTCCATTACCCCCACAGTCAAAACACTTTCCAGACCTTCCCACACCACATGGATTTTAGCTAGTGGTATGAGGAATCTGCTTTCGCCCAGCCTCACAATCTCTGCCATTTGGCCAGGCAACTTACTGGCCTTTGGGACCACACTCTGCTTAACCAGAGAGATCTGGGCCCCCTCTGCCCCAAGTACTCCCTATCATTAATTTGGACAGCCTTAACATGCTCCATATCTGGTTCTGCAGAGGCTAACCTCACCAAACCAATATGATCGGTTCCAATTGCCTGGGGGGTTCTGTGGTGAGGGCAGCAGAGCTAACAGGGGGCTATTGGTTGCCTGCTTCCTCCTAGAACAGGGCATTTATTCTCAGGTGATCAGTGGAATTACACTGATAGCATCTGTTGGGCTCTTCTGCTTTTACAGGAGATTTGGGATAGGAGTTACCAGTAGAAGAGTGTTTTTGGGAAGGGAATGTTTAGGCTTCCAGCCCCCTTCTTTCTTCCCGGGGTAAAATGGGATTCTCCCTTCCCACCAGTTTTAAACCCTTTTTCCGTGGCCTGCCCTCAATAGATGCCTGATTCTGTTCAAAGGCGTCAGCTAAAAGGGCCAGCTCCTCCCCAGACTTTCCATCTTTGTCCCACAGACACTGGGTCACGTCCGCCTGACACACGCCTAGGAAATGCTCCTGAGCGACAAGATCCAACATTCCCTCAAACCTGCCACCTCCTTACCCCTCACCCATTTTCCCAACAAATCTTTCATTTGTTTACATACTCCCCATTATTGATACCAATATCCTTAAGATTCCTAAATTTAACTCGATATGATTAACAGGTAAACTGAAAACTTCGCAAAACAGTATCTTTAAATTTACTGCAGTCTAAAGCATCTTCAGTAGGCATTCCATTGAATACGTTTCGAGCTTTACCAGTTAATTTCGCAATCAGGGTAGGAACTCTCTCATCATCAGGGATTTCATGTATTACACACAGCCTTTCGATGGTGGTCAGATATTCAGCAACAACATCCTCTTCACTGTATGCAGGACATAAGTTGTGTCCGCAAGGGCTAGGGGGGAAGATACCAGTGAAAGGAGGACACTCAGGCCTAAGAATAGTAAACTATGCTTTATTGAAGGAAGGAAGAACTTACGCTCCAATCTGCGCGGGGAGCCCCTAGGACGCGCAGAGGGGCTGCAGGGGACTCTGGCTGTTTGGGACAGCTGACCAGGCAGGACTCCGCCGGGGGGGAGTCCTCTGCAGCGCTATATTCTCTGCTCTTATCTCGGGGCTACATGGGGTCAACAGCTGGCTACATTCTTATATGTACGATTTATGCTTATTACATAAACTGACTCATTTACAGGCAAAAATATGCTGAGCTATGCTACAATGTCTTCTGGCAGGGTCTGTCGGACAAAGTTCATTGAAACTGCCTGCATCCTCCGCTTACATCCAGTCACATACTCAGTCCACCACTTAGCTCCTCGCCAATCTTCCGCAACCTTGCCCCTACATAAGTGTTCCCATTTGTGGATTTTTGCAGTGATGGGAGTCATTGGGGTCAGGGAGCTCTGGTTCTGCTAGCAGGTCCAGTTGGTGTTTTCACTCTCTCTCTTTCTCTTTCTTCCCGCTCTCTTACTCTTTCTTCATGCTCTTTTTCTTCCATGGCTCTTCTGTGTGCAGCCTCCTCTTCTTTGAGCCTCATTTCTGCCTGCCACATTTGAAACTTGCAGTCCTTTGCGTTCTCTTCTGCTTCCAGTCTGGCCAGCTCTAGTTTTGTAGCTGCTTCACTGGTAGTCATTTTTCTGCTTTCTTATGCTTATTTCCCTCACCTGAAATACACAAACAGAAAATAACAAAACTGTGACCTCTTCCTGACTGTTCTTAGCCACTTCACTGAAGACTCACTTACAATCACAAATATCAGTGCTTAAAGTGTGAACTTCACTTGGAGTAACAAGCCATACATATACCCTGCTCGCTGTGCCACTGTGACATTCCCCTCTGGTGTTATCTGGACCGGTGATCTGCTAGGCGACTCCAATCCTTGACTCTGCGAGCCAGCCTTACCCTGCTCTGCTGTGAGAACCTCCACTACTGGGCTGTTCACGCACAGCCTCTGGCATGTAAGCTGCTCCCAGCTACTTGCAAGCGAATGACACTAGCCAATATCTCCAGTCCCAGACACAACCCTAGGAACCCCCATCCTGCAGTGTCCAGTTATGCCCACTGGATGCTGCAAGCTTATATGAGTTAATCAATTTAACAAAGAAATTGATATGTACCAGGCTTGTTGTCCCAAGGGGAACCTCTGATACACTTCAAACTAAATGCCCTGCTTCAGGTAGAATAAACAAACAAATTTATTAACTATAAAGATAGATTTTAAGTGATTATAAGTCAAAGCACAACAAGTCAGATTTGGTCAATTGAAATAAAAGCAAAACGCATTCTAAGCTGATCGTAACACTTTCAGTGCCCTTACAAACTCCGATGCTTCTCACCACAGGCTGGCTGGTTGCTCTTAGAATCATAGAATCATAGAATATCAGGGTTGGAAGGGACCTCAGGAAGTCATCTAGTCCAGCCCCCTGCTCAAAGCAGGACCAATCCCCAACTAAATCATCCCAGCCAGGGCTTTGTCAAGCCTGACCTTAGAAACCTCAAAGGAAGGAGATTCCACCACCTCCCTAGGTAACCCATTCCAGTGCTTCACCACCCTCCTAGTGAAAAAGTTTTTCCTAATATCCAATCTAAACCTCCCCCATTGCAACTTGAGACCATTACTCCTCGTTCTGTCATCTGCTACCATTGAGAACAGTCTAGAGCCATCCTCTTTGGAACCCCCTTTCAGGTAGTTGAAAGCAGCTATCAAATCCCACCTCATTCTTCTCCTCTGCAGACTAAATAATCCCAGTTCCCTCAGCCTCTCCTTGTAAATCATGTGTTCCAGCCCCCTAATTATTTTTGTTGCCCTCCGCTGGACGTTTTCCAATTTTTCCACATCCTTCTTGTAGTGTGGGGCCCAAAACTGGACACAGTACTCCAGATGACGCCTCACCAGTGCCGAATAGAAGGGAACAATCACGTCCCTCGATCTGCTGGCAATGCCCCTATTTATACAGCCCAAAATGCCATTGGCCTTCTTGGCAACAAGGGCACACTGTTGACTCATATCCAGCTTCTCGTCCACTGTAACCCCTAGGTTCTTTTCTGCAGAACTGCTGCCTAGCCACTCGGTCCCTAGTCTGTAGCGGTGCATGGGATTCTTCCGTTCCTAAGTGCAGGACTCTGCACTTGTCCTTGTTGAACCTCATCAGATTTCTTTTGGCCCAATCCTCTAATTTGTCTCAGTCCCTCTGGCCCCTATCCTTACCCTCCAGTGTATCTACCTCTCCTCCCAGTTTAGTGTCCTCTGCAAACTTGCTGAGGGCCAGCAAGTTAGAGCACTATAAAATGTAAGTGTAGACAAGTCCTAAGTAATGCTCACCTGACACTGAAGTGGGGGTGGGCAAAGCCAAGAGGGAAGAAAGGACATGATAAAAGGGAGAGACATTTGCCATCCTCTCTCTCTCTCTCTTCCATCTACATCTACATCCCTTGCTAGTTGCAACTCCAATTCTCCCCTTTGATCAGCACTTCAGTCACTTGGTGTGGTATCTGTAGATGTAGGTGGAAGAGAGAGAGAAGATGGCAAATGTCTTTCCCTTTTATCAGGTCCTTTCTTCCCTCTTGGCTTTGCCCACCCCCCCTTGAGAGTCAGGTGAGCATTACTTAGGACTTGTCTACACTTAAATTTTATAGTGCTCTAACTTGCTGGCTCATGGGGTGTGAAAAATCACCCCCCCGCCCGAGAGCAGCAAGTTGGAACGCTTTAAATTGCTAGTGTGAATAAGCTCTGAGTACTGGGAGCTATTCCCCTCGTGGAGGTGTATTACCAGGCACGCTGGGAGAGCTCTCTCTCAGCGCTTGCGCGTGACCACACTCATACTTCAAAGCACTGCTGTGGGAGCGCTCCCGTGACTGTGCTTTCAAGTTTCTAGTGTAGACGTAGCCTGAGTCTCTCCCAGCAAGGTTGAGCAATTCCCCTGGTGTGGCCTTACGCAGGTGAGTCACTGCATTGTCGCTACCTTGCTGGACAATGGCTCTTGGTGGGTTGATTGACACCCCGCCTGGGTGTTGGTGACTTTTCTTGCTGTTGCCCCTGGGGAGCTAATATCTGCCTGATTCCTTAACTTACAGCATGTTTTAGTGACCACCATACAACACAATCTCATAACTTCATATTGTGACAAAGTTCCTCCTCTACCTTGGTGGGTCTTGCGCTTATTGGTGGATTTGCTCGCCTTGGAGATTCTCGGCAGCCCTCAGCTTGGTTGTTTTCATGAACCCACAGTCCAGGTCGACTCCTCCTCTGTCTGACCAGGAGTTGGGAGGTTTGGGGGGACCCGGGCCCGCCCTCTACTCCGGGTTCCAGCCCAGGGCCCTGTGGAATGCAGCTGTCGAGAGTGCCTCCTGGAACAGCTATGCGACAGCTACAACTCCCTGGCCTCCCCCGTGGCCTCCTCCCAACACCTTCTTTATCCTCACCATAGGACCTTCCTCCTGGTGTCTGATAATGCTTGTACACCTCAATCCTCCAACAGTCTGCGTTCTCACTCTCAGCTCCTAGTGCCTCTTGCTCCCAGCTCCTTACACGTGCACCACAAACTGAAGTGAGCTCCTTTTTAAACCCAGGTGCCCTGATTAGCCTGCCTTAATAGATTCTAGCAGCTTCTTGATTGGCTGCAGGTGTTCTAATCAGTCTGTCTGTCTTATCTCCAGAAGGTTCCTGATTGTTCTGGAACCTTCCCTGTTACCTTACCCAGGGAAAAGGGACCTACTTAACCTGGGGCTAATATATCTGCCTTCTATTACTCTCCTGTAGCCACCCGGCCCGACCCTGTCACAATATGCATGAATGACACACATCTATGGACAGAGAAATGACTTCCAGCAGATCATAACCTTTCCCCTGAGACCTTACAAGGCCTGCTTTATACGTAAGATCATGATTATTTGAAAATGAGGACTATGGGGGTTACAGCACGCTCTCCCAAGGTATAGAATGTCACAGTGGGTTATTGTGACATTTTATGAACTGGCACATATCTTTTGCATTTGATCTTACAATTGGGGTTAAGTGTTTAGGTCCATTAAGCACAACAGACAAGAGGGGCCTGTACTGATACTGTGTGTGGAGGGACGTCTCTGAAGGCCTTTGGGGAAGATCTTCTTCCCTGTGAGAGTTGGTTTTCCTGTCATGGACCTTTCTGCCCCTGCAGATATGGGAGAGGAATCTCTCCAAGGGAGCAGGAGCCGTGGGGGCTCTGGCTGCCTGGGAGCTGGGCAGGCTGCAGTGAGGAGAAAATGCAGAGACCCCTGCAGTCTCCTGTTCTTTCCCTGTGTCTAGATCTTTGAATACAGCCTGGGGGACAAGCTGTGGGCTAGGGGTTTCTTACGCCGAACACTCTGTCCTCCTCATGCAGCCATCCCTGATGACCTCCGAAGCCCCATCAGGATTGAGAGAGAGGAGCAGCGCAACTTGCATTTCTTCCCCCCGGAGTATGGCCGTAAGTTCAGATCCTCTCTGCGGCGGAGGGCAGAGGGGTGGCATGGAGTAGGTATTGGGGAGGGGCATGGTACAGGTGTGTAGGGTGAAAAAGGGGACCATGGGGCAGATTCATGGTGGAGGGGGAAATGGGGAAGACGTGGGAGGCATGCTGATGCATGGGGCAGGGGTATGTGTGTATGTGTGGCACAGGGCAGGTGTGTATTGGGGTGTTCCCAGCAGTGGTGGTGGCTTGGAACACCAGTCTGGTTTGTTTCTGGTTTGGTTTTGCAGATGTAGCTGATGGGACAGCTGTGGACATTTTCTCCTTTGGAATGTGCGCCCTGGAGGTAGGGAGCCAGGAGACCCCCCCTACAGATCCCAGGAACTCCCCGAAGGGTTGTCTAGTCCTCCTTTGCTTGGGGCAGGGTGAATTCATTCCCCTGACCCTTCAGGAAGAAGGGGATCTCAGCTCAGTCCAGGAGCTCCCTGTCGAATGGAGTCTGGGTGCCCTCCACTTGCCCCTGTGAGGGCAGCTCTGTGCCCTCTCTTCTCCGATGAAGGCTCTGTGGACCTGCCATCCCCCGTGACTGTGACGGAGGCTCTGCTCCTGGGGTGACCATTTCCTGCTGTCCCGGCTACCCGCCCTGGGGAGCGGTGGGAGAACTGGCCCCACCCACTTATGACTCCCCTTCTCAGAGTGAGACGCCTCCCTCAGCCATCTCTGTCCAGACTGAGGCCCTGTGTTTGTAGTGAGCCAGCCACGCCCAGTCCCTGGTCAAGTCCAAATTGATGGTGTTAAGTCTGCAAATGAATTGTAGCTCTGCAGTTTCTCTTTGAAGTCTGTTTTTGAAGTTTTTTTATTGAAGGATGGCTACTTTTCAATCTGTTATTGAATGTCCAGGGAGATTGAAGTGTTCTCCTACTGGCTTTTGTATGTTACCATTCCTGATGTCTGATTTGTCCCCATTTATTCTTTTGCATAGAGACTGTCTGGTTTGGCCAATGTACATGGCAGAGGGGCACTGCTGGCGCATGATGGCATCTATCACATTAGTAGATGTGCAGGTGAACGAGCCCCTGCTGGTGTGGCTGATGTGGTTGGGTCCTCTGATGGTGTCGCTAGAGTAGATATGGGGACAGAGTAGGCAACGGTGTTTGTTATAGGGATTTGTTCCTGGGTTAGTGTTTCTGTGGTGTGTGGTTGCTGGTGAGTATTTGCTTCAGGTTGGGGAGCTGCCTGTAAGTGAGGACTGGCCTGTCTCCCAAGGTCTGTGAGAGTGAGTGATCATTTTCCAGAATAGGTTGTAGGTCGTTGATAATGTGTTGGAGAGGTTTTAGCTGGGGGCAGTATGTGATGGCCAGTGGTGTTCTGTTATTTTCCCTGTTGGGCCTGTCCTGTAGTAGGTGACTTCTGGGTACCCATCTCGTTCTGTCAATCTGTTTCCTCACTTCCCCAGGTGGGTATTGTAGTTGTAAGAACGCTTGATAGAGATCTTGTAGGTGTTTATCTCTGTCTGAGGGATTGGAGCAAATGCAGTTGTATCGTAGAGCATGGCTGTAGACAATGGATCGTGTGATGTGTCCTGGATGAAAGCTGGAGGCATGTAGGTAAGTATAGCGGTCAGTAGGTTTCTGGTATAGGGTGGTGTTTATGTGACTATCACTTATTTGCACTGTGGTCCAGTCTGAGGTTGATGGTGAGGTGGAAATTGTTGAAATCCCGGTGGAATTCTTCAAGGGCCTCCTTCCCATGGGTTCATATGATGAAGATGTCATCAGTGTAGCGCAAGTAGAGAAGGGGCGCTAGGGGACGAGAGCTGAGGAAGTGTTGTTCTAAGTCAACCATAAAAATGTTGGCATACTGTGGGGCCCTGCGGGTACCCATCACAGTGCCACTGATTTGAAGGTATAAGTTGTCCCCAAATCTGAAATGGTTGTGGGTGAGGACAAAGTCACAAAGTTCACCACCAGGTGTGCCGTGGCCTCATCAGGGATACTGTTCCTGACGGCTTGTAGTCCATCTTTGTGTGGAATGTTGGTGTAGAGGGCTTCTACATCCATGGTGTCCAGGATGGTATTTTCAGGAAGATCACCAATACATTCTAGTTGCCTCAGGAAGTCGGTGGTGTCTCGAAGATAGCTGGGAGTGCTGGTAGCGTGGGGTCTGAAGAGAGAGTCCAAATAGCCAGACAATCCTGCTGTCAGGGTGCCAATGCCTGAGATGATGGGGCGTGCAGGGTTTCCAGGTTTATGGATCCTGGGTAGCAGACAGAATACCCCTAGTTGGGGCTCTGGGGGTGTGTCTGTGTAGATTTGTTCCCGTGCTGTAGCAGGGAGTTTCTTGAGCAGATGGTGTAGTTTCTTTTGGTACTCCTCAATGAGATCGGAGGATAGTGGCCTGTAGAATGTGGTGTTGGAGAGTGGCAGCCTCCTGTTCATAATCCGACCTGTTCATTATGACTACAGCTTGTGTGGAGCTAGGGGGAACCCAGACGTCTAGCCTGAGAGACCGTCACTGGCCTGACACCTGTTCCCATCCCACCAGAGGGGCACCAGAGCACCGTCCCCCTGCCCATAGAATGTCTTGAGTAGGAGCTCCCTCGTGAGAGCAGAGGTGCTGCGGCTTGGCCAGCCTGGCTGGGGATCCGTGCTGGGGCGGGGGCTAAGCTCTGATCTCCCCGGCAGATGGCGGTGCTGGAGATCCAGCCCAATGGGGACAGCCAAGTCTCAGAGGAGGCGATTGCTCGGGCAAGGCACTCCTTGGATGATCCCAACATGCGGGTGAGCAAGGCGGGCTGAGCCCCGCCAGGGAACACCAAGGACATTGCAAAGAGTCCTGGCCACAACGCCCCACATGCTGATGGGCTCAGGGCTCCCCCCAGTCACCTGTTATGGGGCTTGGGGCTCCTCAACCCTCCATCTTACACATACAGGACTTGGGGCTCCCCCCACCTCAGTTTCCTTCTAAGGCTCTGCAGGGTTTGGGAATCCCCCACACGCCTTCACAATCCAAATCTCCCTCTCAGGAACTATGGGGCTCCCAATCCCCACTGCAGTCTCCTTCTAAGGGTCCATGGGGCTCCAGGTCCCCCCATTGCCCCAATCTCCCTACAGCCCAACCCTCTGAATGGAGGGAGATTACATATAGAGTCCCCAAGCTCGGTGCGGCAGGTCCTGAAGGCTAGGAGAGAGATGCTGGAGACCAACTTTAGGCTGCTAGATAAGAGATTAAAGCCCATAGAATCATAGAATCATAGAATATCAGGGTTGGAAGGGACCCCAGAAGGTCATCTAGTCCAACCCCCTGCTCGAAGCAGGACCAAGTCCCAGTTAAATCATCCCAGCCAGGGCTGTGTCAAGCCTGACCTTAAAAACTTCTAAGGAAGGAGATTCTACCACCTCCCTAGGTAACGCATTCCAGTGTTTCACCACCCTCTTAGTGAAAAAGTTTTTCCTAATATCCAATCTAAACCTCCCCCATTGCAACTTGAGACCATTACTCCTCGTTCTGTCATCTGCTACCATTGAGAACAGTCTAGAGCCATCCTCTTTGGAACCCCCTTTCAGGTAGTTGAAAGCAGCTATCAAATCCCCCCTCATTCTTCTCTTCTGCAGACTAAACAATCCCAGCTCCCTCAGCCTCTCCTCATAAGTCATGTGCTCTAGACCCCTAATCATTTTTGTTGCCCTTCGCTGGACTCTCTCCAATTTATCCACATCCTTCTTGTAGTGTGGGGCCCAAAACTGGACACAGTACTCCAGATGAGGCCTCACCAGTGTCGAATAGAGGGGAACGATCACGTCCCTCGATCTGCTGGCTATGCCCCTACTTATACATCCCAAAATGCCATTGGCCTTCTTGGCAACAAGGGCACACTGCTGACTCATATCCAGCTTCTCGTCCACTGTCACCCCTAGGTCCTTTTCCGCAGAACTGCTGCCTAGCCATTCGGTCCCTAGTCTGTAGCGGTGCATTGGATTCTTCCATCCTAAGTGCAGGACCCTGCACTTATCCTTATTAAACCTCATCAGATTTCTTTTGGCCCAATCCTCCAATTTGTCTAGGTCCTTCTGTATCCTATCCCTCCCCTCCAGCGTATCTACCACTCCTCCCAGTTTAGTATCATCCGCAAATTTGCTGAGAGTGCAATCCACACCATCCTCCAGATCATTTATAAAGATATTGAACAAAACCGGCCCCAGGACCGACCCCTGGGGCACTCCACTTGACACCGGCTGCCAACTAGACATGGAGCCATTGATCACTACCCGTTGAGCCCGACAATCTAGCCAGCTTTCTACCCACCGTATAGTGCATTCATCCAGCCCATACTTCCTTAACTTGCTGACAAGAATACTGTGGGAGACCGTGTCAAAAGCTTTGCTAAAGTCAAGAAACAATACATCCACTGCTTTCCCTTCATCCACAGAACCAGTAATCTCATCATAAAAGGCGATTAGATTAGTCAGGCATGACCTTCCCTTGGTGAATCCATGCTGACTGTTCCTGATCACTTTCCTCTCATGTAAGTGCTTCAGGATTGATTCTTTGAGGACCTGCTCCATGATTTTTCCAGGGACTGAGGTGAGGCTGACTGGCCTGTAGTTCCCAGGATCCTCCTTCTTCCCTTTTTTAAAGAGTGGCACTACATTAGCCTTTTTCCAGTCATCCGGGACTTCCCCCGTTCGCCACGAGTTTTCAAAGATAATGGCCAAGGGCTCTGCAATCACAGCCGCCAACTCCTTCAGCACTCTCGGATGCAACTCGTCCGGCCCCATGGACTTGTGCACGTCCAGCTTTTCTAAATAGTCCCTAACCACCTCTATCTCCACAGAGGGCTGGCCATCTCTTCCCCATTCTGTGACGCCCAGCGCAGCAGTCTGGGAGCTGACCTTGTTAGTGAAAACAGAGGCAAAAAAAGCATTGAGCACATTAGCTTTTTCCACATCCTCTGTCACTAGGTTGCCTCCCTCATTCAATAAGGGGCCCACACTTTCCTTGGCTTTCTTCTTGTTGCCAACATACCTGAAGAAACCCTTCTTGTTACTCTTGACATCTCTTGCTAGCTGCAGTTCCAGGTGCGATTTGGCCCTCCTGATATCTTTCCTACATGCCCGAGCAATATTTTTATACTCTTCCCTGGTCATATGTCCAACCTTCCACTTCTTGTAAGCTTCTTTTTTATGTTTAAGATCCGCCCAGGACCTGAAATGCTTCCAGTTCCACGCACAGGGCCATTAGACAGGCAGAAATGCAGGGTCTCAATGCGCGGATGAGACATTGGTGCAGGGAGGAGGGTTTTAGGTTTATTAGGAACTGGGGAACGTTTTGGGAAAGGAGGAGCCTATACAGGAAGGATGGGCTCCAAGTAAACCAAAATGGAACCAGATGGCTGGCACGTAAAATTAAAAAGGTTGGAGAGGATGTTTTAAATTAAGGACAGGAGGAAAGCTGATAGGTGCAGAGGAGCACGCGGTTCGAGCAGAGACATCTCTTAGGGATGAGTTTATCAAAGGGGAAACTCTGTATCCTAGAAAAGAGTATAGGAAAGAAGTTGGTAAAGTCCAGGCAGGAGCTAGTGAGGAACAGTCAAACATACAAGTAACACATGAATATTGACAAAATATATAAATGGTAGAAGTCTAAATACTGAGATGGGTGAACTAAAGTGCCTGGCATTAAATGAGAATATTGATATAAAAGCCATCGCAGAAACTTGGTGGAATGAGGATAATCAATGGGACATATTTCAGAGTAGCAGCTGTGTGTCCGTATCCGCAAAAAGAACAGGAGTACTTGTGGCACCTTAGAGACTAACAAATGTATTTGAGCATAAGCTTTCATGGGCTAAAACCCACTTCATTGGACATAGAATCGCAGGACTGGAAGGGACCTCGAGAGGTCGTCTAGTCCAGTCCCCCACAGTCATGGCAGGATTAAGTATTACCTAGACCATCCCTGACAGGCGTCTGTCTAACCTGCTTTTAAAAACCTCCCATGATGGAGATTCCCTAAGCTCCCTGGGCAATTTATTCCAGTGCTTAACTACCCTGACAGTTAGAAAGTTTTTCATAATGTCCAACCTTGCTGCATTTAAGCCCATTGCTTCTTGTCCTATCCTCAGAGGTTAAGGAGAACAATTTTTTCTCTCTCCTCCGTATATCAACCTTTTATGTACTTGAAAACTGTTCTCATGTCCCCTCTCGGTCTTCTGTTCTCCAGACTAAACAAACCCAATTTTTTCAATGTTCCCTCATAGGTCATGTTTTCTAGACCTGTGGTCATTTTTGTTTCTTCTCTGGATTTTTTCCAATTTGGCCACATCTTTCCTGAAATATGGTGCCCAGAACTGGACACAATATTCCAGTTGAGCACGGTGATACCAGGGTACAAAATATACAGGAGTGACAGAGTAGGTTGTGCTGGTGGGGGCGTGGAGAAAGCATGGAGTCAAATTAGTAAAAATCTTTAATGAATCAAACTATACCATAGAATCTCAATGGATAGAAATTCCATGTTTGAATAATAAGAGTATAGCAGAAGGAATATACTACTGACTACGTGGCCAGAATGGTGAGGATGATTGTGAAATGCTCAGGGAGATCAGAAAGGCTACAAAGGGAGAAAATGCAATAACAATAATAATAATTAATTAATAAATCATCCTCAAATTGATTGGGTACATGTCACCTCAGGATGGGATGCAGAAATAAATTTTCTAGACAGCATAAATTACTACTTCTTGAAGTAGCTCGTCCTGGAACCAACAAGGGGAGAGGCAATTCTTGATTTAATCCTAAATAGATCAAAGATGTGGTCCAAGAGGTGAATATAGCTGAAGTGCTTGGTAATAGCAACCATAACATAATTAAATTTAACATCCTTGGAGAGTGGGGGAAATGCCAAAGAAACCCACTACGGTAGCATTAACTTCAAAAAGGAGAACTATACAAAAGTGAGGAGGCTAGTTACATGGAGATTAAAAGGAAGAGACACAAGGGTGAAATGCCTGCAAACTGCATGGAGATTATTTAAAACACATAATAGAAGCTCAAACTAAATGTGTACCCCAAATAAAAACAGTAAGAGGACCAAAAAATGCCACCATGGCTAAACAGCAGAGTAAAAGAGGCAGTTAGAGGTAAAAGGGCATCCTTCAAAAATTGTAAGTCAAACCCTAGTGAGGAAGATAGAAAGGAGCAGAAACTCTGTCAAGGCAAGTATAAAAGTATTATAAAGCAGGCCAAGAAAGAATGTGAAGAGCAACTAGCTAAGGACACAAAAATTAACAGCAATTTTTTTTAAATACATCAGAAGCAGGAAGCCTGCCTAGCAGTGAGTGGAGCCACTGAACAATTGAGGAGCTAAGATGCACTCAGAAAAGATAAGGTCATTGTGGAGAAGCTAAGTGAATTCTTTTCATTGGTCTTCACTGCAGAGGATATGGGTGAAATCCCCACACCTGAGCCATTCTTTTTAGGTGGCCAGTCTGAGGAACTGTCCCGGATTGAGGTCTCAATAGAAGAGGTTTGGGAGCAAATTGACTTATTACTGTTTAATTTATCATCAGAACCAGATGGGATTCATCCAACAGTTCTGCAGGAACTCTGATATGAAACTGCAGAACTTGCTAACGGTGGGGTGTAACCGATCACTTAAATCAGCCTCTGGACCAGGTGACTGGAGGGCAGCTACTGTGACGCCAATTTTTAAAAAAAGGCTCCTGGGAATTAGAGGCCAGTAAGCCTGACTTCAGTACCAGGTAACTGCTTGAAACTATAGTAAAGAACAGAATTATTAGAGGTGTAGATAAACACAATATGTTGGGGAAGAGCCAGCTTTTCCTGGCTTTTGTAAAAGGAAATCCTGCCTCACCAATTTATTAGAATTCTTTGGGGGTTTCAACACACATGTGGACAAGTGGATATAGTGTACTTGGACTTTCAGAAAGCCTCTGACAGGGTCCCTCACCAAAGGCTCCTAAGCAAAGCAAGGAGTCATGGGATAAGAGGGAAGGTCCTCTCATGGATCAGTAATGGGTTGAAAGATAGGAAACAGGGTAGGAATGAATGGTTAGTTTTCAAAATGGAGAGCGGTAAATACCAGGGTTCCCCAAGGATCTGTCCTGGGACCAGTGCTGTTCAACATATTCATAAATGATCTGAAAAAAGGGGGTGAACAGTGAGGTGATAAAGTTTGCAGATGATACAGAACGACTCAAGATAGTTAAGTCCAAAGCTGAATGTGAAGAATTACAAAGGGATCTCACAAAAAGGATACTCAGGAACTGGGCAACAAAATGGCAGATGAAATTCAGTGTTGATAGGTGCAAAGTAACGCACATTGGAAAACATCATCCCAACTATACGTATAAAATGATGAGGTCGAAATTAGCTGTTACCCCTCAAGAAAGAGATCTCCCAGTCATTGTGGATAGTTCTCTGAAAACATCCACGCAATGTGCAGCATAGGGTGACCAGATAGCTTATGTGAAAAATCCGGACTGGGCTGGGGGGTAATAGGCGTCTATATAAGAAAAAGCCCAGACTATCAGGACTGTCCCTATAAAATCGGGACATCTGGTCACCCTAGTGCAGCGGCAGTCAAAAAAGTGAAAAGAATATTAGGAACCATTAGGAAAGGGATAGATAATAAGATAGAAAATATCATAATTGGGGGAGGGATAGCTCAGTGGTTTGAGCATTGGCCTGCTAAACCCAGGGTTGTGAGTTCAATCCTTGAGGGGGCCATTTAGGGATCTGGGGCAAAAACTGGGGCTTGGTCCTGCTTTGAGCAGGGGGTTGGACGAGATGAGCTCCTGAGGTTCCTTCCAACCCTGACCTTCTATGGTTCTATAATGCCACTATATAAATTCATGGTACACCCACACCTTGAATACTGCGTGCAGTTCTGGTTGCCCCATCTCAAGAAAGATATATTAGAATGGGAAAAAGTGCAGACAATGACAGGGGTATGAAACAGCTTCTGCAGAAGGAGAGAGCTGAAAGACTGGGACTTCAATTTTAAAAAGGAGACAACTAACAGGGGATGTGACAGAGGGTCTATCAATCATGACTGCTGTCGAGAAAGTGACCAGGGCAGTGTGATTTACCCCTTCACAGAACACAAGAGCCAGGGGTCACCCAGCGACATGAGCAGGCAGCAGGTTTAAAACAAACCAATGGAAGCATTGCTTCACGCAGCGCCCAGCCACCCCGTGCAGCTCAGTTCAAGGTGGTGCTTTTGGTCAGCTTTTATTGACACCTGTTCAGTACAAAGCTCTTTGTGAGCGATTCAGATGCTCCTCCACTGAGGGCCGAGAGCTCCTGCTCTTCCCCGCAGGTCTCCAGCAGAAACAGGGGAGGTAGGACCTGCCATTCCTGACTCCCCTATGGTGATAAAGCAGCAGAGAAAAGCTTCTGGGGAGAGGGGAGCTGGAGAGGAGCAGAGCAGGGAGGTCACAGAGCGCCGCCGAGCGGAGCGCCTCCGCAGCCTTTCTTTTCCACCGAGGAGCAGGAAAGGGCGCACGTCCAGCCTTTCCCCTCTGCAGGCTGCCATTAAGCTTTCCAGCTCCCCCGTCCGGCTGTGTCTTGAATCCTCCTCTCGCCCCAACCCCCGGATGTCTCTCAGCCTGTGAGCGCAGAGGAAGGGCTCTCAGGTGCTGATTCTGACGGGCTGTTAGACACGCCCCCGCCCACTCTTTTCGCAGTCTGCTTGCTGAATTTCCCCGGCATCCTCCACCTGCACATTGCTCAGCCGCACCAGGAGCCAGCGCTCCTGGTAGCCCAGACTCCTGTTGCAACAGGGCCCCCAGGAACATCGTCACCTTAAAGTGGTACCACGAATTCCATGATCATTGCACCGAAGTCTGCGCACTCTACAGTGCCCTCTGGTGTCGCTGCCGATTGGCACGAGGCTCCTGGAGCCCTCAGAGGACGGGCACACATTGCCTCTCCTGGGCGTCTGTGGTGGGGCTGCAGCGGGGGAGGTCTCTGCATTGCCGCGGACTCATGCCCCCCCCCTTTTGCCTCTCAGGACTTCATTCTGGGGTGCCTGCTCCTCAACCCGGACAAGCGGCCGACAGCCCATAACCTGCTCTTCCACCAGGTGCTCTTTGAGGTCCACTCCCTCAAACTGCTGGCAGCGCACTGCTTCATCAGCCACCAATGTGAGTGAGCGGGGACGAGGAACGGGGATGCTCAGCCGCAGCACCCTGGCACTCGACTGAGCCTTGAGCAGAGCGGTACCAGATACAGCCACCCAAAGCCCTGCCCCAGCGCAGGCGAGGGCATGGGAGAGGCTCTCTCAGCCCCTCCGTGGGGAAGGGGCAGTCTCTGGCCCCTACCTGCGGGGAGAGTTTGTGCCGCGCTCCCAGCTGACAGGTTCTTCTCTTGCCTTTGCTGTAGACCTGATGCCGGAGAACGTGGTGGAGGAGAAGACGAAGGAGCTGGACCTGAACATGGTGATGGCAGAGATCCGGCGAGAGGGGCTGCCTGCAGTGCAGTGGAGGTGAGACCCTGGGGAGGGGCATCTTGGGGCAGCAGCAGCAGCGGGGAGCGTGGATGGGCAGGAAACCCTGCAACCTCCACGCCCAGCAACCATGGCTTGGTGCTCCTAGTGTCACTGCCCCACCTCTCCCCCAGCCCCTCTCTCCGCCCCTCCTTGCCCCACTGTCCCCAGTAACCTCTCCACTCCTGTTTCTCTTCCAGATACTCAGAAGTCTCCTTCCTGGAGCTTGATAAGTTCCTGGAGGACGTCAGGTGAGCTGGGGTTGGCTGAGGGATCCGTGGGACGCCACCCAGGCCTGTTCAGACGCTCCTTGTGTGGATAACATGCTGCCAGCGAGGCTTGGACAGACAGGGCCTCCGCTCAGGCTCCCTAGTGCAAGCACCAGTGGGGTGGCTGGTTTCGTTCAGTCCTGACCCCTGGATGCCAGACAATGCATCGTCCCTGGGCTGCATGGAGCTGCCAGTGTCTCGAACACTGCAGGGAAGCTTTTGCAGAAATGTTTCCTTTCTGCTGAGTGGTTTCTGGGTCAGTTCCTGATTTGTCCCCTTCCCCATGGTCGACCCGAGCTGGCTGCCATTCTGTCCACAGCCCCTGAACTGCAGGGGCCCCCAAGGCTAAAGCCCTGGGCTGCCATAGGGCAGCCATGTCTGGAGTGAGAGGAAAGGGCTTGTGCCCTGCTGCCTCCCCCACATCAACAGGGCCCGGCTTCTCCTCCCCATGCAGAGCACAGCTCCCCCGGGGCCATGACCCTTCCCTCGCCCCTTGCTAGCTGGGCCTGGGCATGGCTTGTTCCCCCGACCTGTCTCTCTGTGGCAGGAACGGGATCTATCCCCTGATGAACTTTGCGGCCACCAGGCCCCTGCTGCTCCCGCGTGCGCTCTCCCAGCCTCAGGAAGACCCCCAGAAAGCCAAGACCCCCACCCCGGAGCCCTTCGATGTGGAGACGAGGAAGGTAAGGGCGAAAGTGGGACCATTTCAAATGCCACCCTGGGGACAGCACCCCCTGCTGTAACTAGGCAGACAGTGCCCTTTTCTGCTACACTCTTGCCCTGTGGACTCCCCTCCCACTGGTCTGGCGCGGCCCCCCAGCCCAGCTGCAAGGTCTCCTGCCGGCACGGGAGAGACGTTTCCAGTGCCCACAGTGAGTGCTGTGGGCTCCCCACTTGGGATCGAGCTAATGCACTTTGTTCTCAGCCTTGACCCATCAGAGCAGCCAGGCTGGGGCTGGGGCTGGTCTCCGGTGCATTTCCCAGGAGGTCCACAGACAGCACTAAAGCCCAGGGCATGATGGGAGGTAGGGATTGATTATTATTTGATACTGACTTTACAGTGAGACCCCAGCTGAGATCAGGCCCCTGTTGTGCAGGGTGCTGCACAGAAAGGGAGAAAAATCCCTGCCCCACATGGCTTATGCTCCAGTGGAAGGTACAGTCTTGCCAGCTGGGCAGAGCAAACAGTTGAAGGGAGAAGGGGAGCGGGGCAAGCATGAGTGGATGCACGGTTACAGACACTCTCTTTCTTACTCCTCTCTATTCTTTGTATTACGGTAGCTGTAGATCCAGGACCCTGTTGTACTGTAGAAATGTGTAACAGAGACAGCCCGTGCCCCAGAACACTTACAGGCCAAGTGTAAGAGTGTAGACAGCAGTTGGATATAACAGGCAGAGGGGGCACAAGGAAACAGTGAGACTATACGGGTCAGGATGAAAAGCAGAGGTCACAGCCCACCAGCTGCCTAAGCAGTGCTAAGGTTTTTGTGGGCCTGGCAGCAGGGGGAGTGCTAAGGAGGGATTTGAAAGAGGACAATGAGGTGGCTTTGCAGAGGTGTTTCGGGGAGCTTCTCCCATGCACAGTGGGTGTAATGAGAGATGGCTTGTGGGGAAATTGCTAAAATGGGCAATCAAGACTGGCATCATTTCCTGAATGAATGAAGGAGTCGACATGTCTATGGCACATGAAAAAGATGGGGCAAGTGGGGATAGGCCATCAAAGGCTCTACAGCAGGGGTGGGCCACATCTGGGTATGGAAATTGTATGGCAGGCCCCCTCACGAAATTGGGGGTTGGGGTGGGAGGGGGTGAGGGCTCTGGCTGGGGGAGCAGGCTCTGGGGTGGAGCCAGAAATGAAGAGTTCAGGATGTGGAAGGGGGCTTCAGGCTGGGGCAGGGGGTTGGGGTGCAGGGGTGGGGGTGAGGGCTCTGGCTGGGGGTGCGGGCTCTGGGATGGGGCTGGAGATGAGGGGTTGGGGGTGCAGGAGGGTGCTCCAGGCTGGGACCAAGAGGTTTGGAGGGCAGGAGGGGGATCAGGGCTGGGGCACGGGCAGGGGGTTGGGGCATGGGAGGGGTCAGGGGGTGCAGGCTCTGGGCGGCGCTTACCTCAAGCAGCTCCCAGAAGCAGCGGCACATCCGCCCTCCAGCTCCTATGCGGAGGCGCAGCCAGGCAGCTCTGTGCACGGCTCCGTCCACAGGTGCCACCCCTGCAGCTCCCATTGGCCATGGTTCCCGGCCAATGGGAGCTGCGGGGGTGGTGCTTGGGGCAGGGCTGTGGGCAGTGTGTGGAGCCCCCTGCCTGCCCCTACACGTAGGAGCTGGAGGGGGGACGTGCTGTTGCTTCCGGGAGCCGTGCGGAGCCATGGCACGCGCAGAGCGGGGAAAGCCCCCAACCTCACTCCCTGGCTGAAGCGCTGGAGCAGGACAAGCCCCGAACCCTGCTCCCTGGCAGGAGCCTGAGGGCCTGATTAGAATGTCTGAAGAGCCGGACGCGGCCCCCAGGCCGTCGTTTGCCAACCGCTGCTCTGCAGTGAAGGCACATACAGTGCATGTCTTTGAAGTGGAAGAGGTGCGAGCAGAGGGACACAAAGCGGGGAATCAAAACGAGAAGCCGGGAAGAGGACTTCTGTGCTTATTGTTTGTAAAGCCGTCCTGCCTACGAGTCCCTGAGAACAGCACTAGGCACGGCACAAACACAGACCAGAGAGAGAGCCTTGCCTCAAAGAGCTGACAATCTAAGTAGCCGTGTTTTTAAGGGCTACAAGTGAGTCTAGACGGCATCTGTCAAGGCCAGAGAAGAGGAGGTGGCAGGTAAGGGAGATGATGAGGGCCTGGATGAGAGATTTAGCTGTGTGGGCAGAGATTAGAGGCCTCCGCCTCCTCTTCTGTGTGGAGTTCAGACACCAGGGGATAGCCTCTGTCCTGAGGGAGGCCAGACATCGTACACCAGACTCCACTTGTCAGGTTGGGCACTCTTCTACCACAGGTTATTGTCTGCGATGCTGCCCCAGGGGCACAGCATGGGAAGGAAACCAGACCAGGCCGATGCACGGTCTGGTCTGGACCTTTGGTCTGACCCAGTATGGCCCTTCTTACGGCTGCGGCACCTGTGAACGACCCAGAGAGTAGTCTACTGAGCCTGCTCTAGTGTCTATGGACAAGGAGGCAGGTTCACTCATGGATTCCTGAATTTGTTTAGGTCTGGCCTACACTAGGAAAGTACAACCGTTGCTGAGGGATGTAAAAAAATCTACCCCTGAGTGATGCAGTTAAACCGACCTACCTCCTGGTGTGGACAGCGCTAGGTGACCGGGAGAATTCTGCCGTCAGCCTAGCGACTGCCTCTCTGGGAGGTAGAGTTCCCTTGGCATAGCTCGTGTCTACACTGAGGCCCTACGGCGGCGCAGCTGCACCACTGCTGTGTTGCATGTGTAGACAAGCCCCTAGGGAGTCAGACGCTTTCCCATGGATGCTTCCGTTGTGTAAGAACATGGTTTTCAGCTCCTTGGCGGCATGGACCATCCATGCATGCCAAAGGCCCAGTAGCGCTCTTGTCCCGGAGTGCATGAGTGGCCACAGCAAAGTGGGTCAAAGAGGTCAGCCATCATGTCACACCCCAGTCAGGAGTGGGAGTCCGCCCCAAGTATAAGCTGGTGCTGAACGTTGTTTCCTGTCTGAGAATGGGGCAACAGGCAGCTGGAAAGGCCAGATCATAATAGTGTTTTGCAGAAAGAAGTGGCGGGATTAGAACCCGGCCTGGATGTGAGGATCTGAGGGAGGGCTGAGTGGAAGGTGACACCCATCTTACAGGCATGAGTAACGGGGAGGATGGAGGTGTTGTCCACAGCGATTGAGAAAGGAGGCAGGAGAGGCTGGGGTGGGGCGGGGAACGATTAAGAGCTTGGAACAATTTGTGGGTGGTGAGTCAATCGGAGTTTTAGGGCCTAAATAATTGCTGCTTTCACTAAGCGCTGGTTTCCTCCAGGCCCCAGGGGTGCTCAACCCCCTGCTCCACCCCAGGTCCCGCCCCACCCGACCCCTTCCCCCAAGCCTCCACCTCTGCCTTGCCTCTTCCTGCCCCCAGCCCTGCCCCCGCTCCACTCCTTCCCCAAACCCCCAGCCTTGCTCTGCCCCACCTCACCTAGCCCCCACCTCCAACCCTCCTCTTCCCACCCCGGCCCTGCCCCCACTCCACCCCTTCCCCCAAGTCCCCACCCCCACCTCTTCCCATCCCCATTCTGCCCCCACCCTGCCTCTTCCCGCCCGGTTCCACGCCCTCCCCCCAGCGCGCCCCATCCCCGCTCCTCCCCCTCCCGTCCAGCGCCTCCTGCATGCCACGGAACAGCTGATCTGCGGCGGGCAGGAGGCGCTGGGCGGGAGGGGGAGGAGCTGGTCAGCGTGGGGCCGCCGGTGGGCAGGAAGCGCTGGGGGGTGGGAACGTGGCTGCCGGTGGGTGCTAAGCACCCACTAATTTTCTCCCGTGGGTGCTCCAGGGATGCAGCACCCACGGAGTCAGCACCTATAGCTGCTTTATAACAGTCAGGAGGGGACAAATGTGCCGGTGTCTCTGTGTTGACAGATACTGTATCGTTGTCCCCCTCTCCCCTCAACCTCTGGGGACCACTGGGACTGTGGGCTCCTTGGCCAGGCCCACCGCCATGACTGGGTGTGTTTGTGCAGGGCCCAGCTCAGTGGGGTCCTGCCCCCGACTGGGGGCTGCTTGGTGCTGCCTTACTAACAACTGGATCATGAGACGCTAATGATCTCCAGACGTGCCGCCTGCCACCTAGCACCAGCATTTCAAAACTGGAGTGAAGTCCATATTTGGGTGCTTGGCTAACCCGGAGCTGGCGGAGAATGGGGGCAAGGGAGCTCATCAGGCAGGAGGAGATGGCGTCAGTGAGACAGCTGAAGGGGCTAGTGGATGAAGGACGAAAGAAACTGCCTGGTTGAAGACAGGAGGGTTAGAGGCTGTGGATGGCGGGGAGGGAGGTCTTGTCAGGTGATGTCACTGTGTTTTTTAAATGTTTGCAGGATCCTGCTCGGCTCAGTGGGGTCAGCAAAGCAAACGAGTATCAGGGTGCGCTAGGGATGTGCTGGTGCCATCTGTACGCAGGTGGGACCCTGCGCCTCGTGCTGGTTGCCCCAGCTCAGACAGGGCCTGGCAGGAATTGAGGGGGCTCAGAGACAGGGGATGGGGATGACTGGGGCTGAGAAGACCCCTGGCTGGGAGAGCTGGGAGCCTGGGGCTCTGTGGTTTGGAGAGGGGCCATGATGGAGGGGTACAAAATAAAAGCTGGGGTTCACCGGGTATCAGCCAGGCCAAGAGCATAGCAGGATCAAAACGGTGCAGACAAAGTATATGGCCACGAACACCCAGAGTTGTAATATTAAAACGTAACCAAGAGATTGGGAAAGGCTGTATCCCCTCCTGCTTCAGGGTGGGCACCAACCCCTAACAAATGGGGATAGAAGGAGATTTCCCTTGAGGGGAAGGTTACTCCATAACTGCCCCGTACACAGTGTTCCAGCACCTTCCTCTTAATCAGTTAGTGCTGCCACGGGCAGGGACAGGTCCTGGTTCAGATGGACCCTGGGCTGGCCCAGTCTGGCAGTTCCTATTGGACAGAACTGGGGGAGGGAAGGGAGAAGGTTTTAGGTGGCAGATAGGCAGCTGGGGTTGTGGGATGTAAGTCAGAGGGGGGAAGTCAAGCTGCCTGGCCAGGGATACGGCCGAGCTGAAGGAGGGGAGAGTGGATGTGCCCCGGTGCTGCTCCCAGGCTGATGTTTGTCTTGGTCTCTCCTAGGTGGTGCAGATGCAGTGCAGCATGGAGATGAATGAAGAGAAGGCCCAGTGGCATGTAAGCCATGAGCCCAGCACTGGGCCAGTACCAGAGCTTGACCCTCTTGGTCTGTCCTTCCCCTTGTCCCGAGAACAAAGGTCGGTAGGACGTTTGTTACAGTAGCAGGCAGGGGTCCACGGTGTGGGATGGTGCAGAAACAGTCCCAGCTAGTGAGTTCCAGCAGGGTGCCCCAAAGAGCTCCCTATTTTTAGGAAGACAGCTGGGCCATGGGGTGTGAGGGGAGGGAGACAGCCACACAGATCAATGTTTCACAAACAGAGATGTTTGCTTTTGGCTTTGTAGCTCTATAAATGAACCCCAGCATATAAATTCGACTAACATTCTCCTGGGGGATCCTTGGAGGGATCCTGAGCCCTTTATCCTCTGCAAGGAACTCCCAGAGCACTCGCTGCAGCCTGGAGCGAGGCTGGAGAGGGAAAGACTTGGGATTGTTGCACTGGGTGGGGTGTCTCCGACCCTACCCTTCTCCCAGTGTAATGTAACATTTTAGCCGTGAGAGAGGAAAGGGCACATTGACCCCAGGCAGGGCCTTCAAAGGGCACGTCTGACTGGCTGCCCGCTGTCTCCTGCACCAGCACTACCCGCTCCTCCCAGCAGCCTCTGGTGCTGGCTGAGCGAGCTGCACATTTGTCTCCTAAGGAGAAGCTGATGCTGTTTTCTAATATGCTCTCTCTTCCTGCTGCAGCTCACGCTCTTGCTAACCCTGGAGGACAAGCTGCACCGACAGTTAAGCTACGACCTGCTGCCAAGTAGGTTTATTTATAATTACCATTACCTATTATTGATCTAGTAGTCGTGCTTGAGGGCCCTGGGCAGGGTTGGGCCCCCACGGCACAAGGCCATGCTCAGACTTACAGGAGGACGTGGTCCTTACTCCAAAGAGCTCACAGTCTGTTTACAACCTGGTTTCCTTTCCTCTCTGTACTGGAAGAGGCAGACTGAACCCTGCCAGCCAGGTGTAGGGTCCTGCCCACCTGAGCCCCCAGAGCAGTGGGTGTCCGGAGCTCACAGCCTCTGGGAGCATAGTGGAATGGCCATTAGGAAGGTTCACGTTATCCTGATTAGAATTTCGCCCCTGCACCCCAATACTGTGACACCTGTCAAGAGAAGGGGAAGAAGTAGGTTGTTTCTCCCCTGAGATAGCAGCCTTTTTCTGCAGCTTTAGTAAAGGGGAAAGTCCATGGCTGAGTGAGCTGCCCTTGCAGGATGTGGAAGTTCCTGGCCATTCATCCTGGCTCTGCTGCAGAGCCCAGAGGTGGTTCTCTTCAGAGCACTCCCAGTCCCAGCCTAACTCATGGGGAAGACAGGAGCCCTCTGGAGGAAAGTGCAGCCATCTTTATTTAGCACCCTGCAGTCAGAGGTCTTTACCTGGCCTCACAGACAGCCAAAAAGCCCAGGGCCAGGGATCTCCCTGCACAGGGCTTGGTATCATAAAAGGCCCTTTTTGGTTTCTGAGGCAAAATGAGTCAAGAATGTCAAAAGGGCGTTCTGCTGAGATGACTACACTTTGCCTGGTTTGGGAGTGGAACCTTGCAAAGCTCATTCCACCCGGCACTTGGCATGAGGCCCACTCAATGCTCACCTACATGCTCTGTCTGCCCCATAATCACATGGGCTAGTGCTCAGCCAGCCCTAGGCTCACTCCATCTATGTTCCCAAAGCCAAATGCGTCAGCAAAAGCTTCCAGCTGGGCTGTGTGCCAGGAGCAGTGCTCTCTGGAGGGAATGCGAGCTGCACGAATTTCCTTTTCTCACAGTTAAACCTGTTTCTGCAGCTGACAGTTCCAAGGGCTTGGCCTCAGAGCTGGTGCACTACGGATTCATCCATGAGGTGAGCCTCCTCCCCTCTCCTTTAGAATCTGCACGACTCCCTCGGGCAGGGTTCTGCTGCCAATATATTAACACAGGGCTCTCTAATTCTCCACAACACCCTATGCCTCAGGGGCATGAGGGCTGCCGAGGGGGAGTACCTAGGCCTTGGGAGTCCACTCACTTACTGTCCCATTTAAGGTTTCAGAGTAACAGCCGTGTTAGTCTGTTTTCGCCAAAAGAAAAGGAGTACTTGTGGCACCTTAGAGACTAACCAATTTATTTGAGCATGAGCTTTCGTGAGCTACAGCTCACTTCATCGGAGGCATACTGTGGAAAGTGTAGAAGATCTTTTTATATACACACAAAGCATGAAAAAATACCTCCTCCCACCCCACTCTCCTGCTGGTAATAGCTTATCTAAAGTGATCACTCTCCTTACAATGTGTATGATAATCAAGGTGGGCCATTTCCAGCACAAATCCAGGGTTTAACAAGAACGTCTGGGGGAGGGGGTAGGAAAAAACAAGAGGAAATAGGTTACCTTGCATAATGACTTAGCCACTCCCAGTCTCTATTCAAGTCTAAGTTAATTGTATCCAATTTGCAAATGAATTCCAATTCAACAGTTTCTTGCTGGAGTCTGGATTTGAAGTTTTTTTGTTGTAATATCGCAACTTTCATGTCTGTAATCGCATGACCAGAGAGATTGAAGTGTTCTCCGACTGGTTTATGAATGTTATAATTCTTGACATCTGATTTGTGTCCATTTATTCTTTTACGTAGAGACTGTCCAGTTTGACCAATGTACATGGCAGAGGGGCATTGCTGGCACATGATGGCATATCACATTGGTGGATGTGCAGGTGAACGAGCCTCTGATAGTGTGGCTGATGTTATTAGGCCCTGTGATGGTGTCCCCTGAATAGATATGTGGGCACAGTTGTCAACGGGCTTTGTTGTAAGGATAGGTTCCTGGGTTAGTGGTTCTGGTGTGTGGTATGTGGTTGCTGGTGAGTATTTGCTTCAGGTTGGGGGGCTGTCTGTAGGCAAGGACTGGCCTGTCTCGCAAGATTTGTGAGAGTGTTGGGTTATCCTTCAGGATAGGTTGTAGATCCTTAATAATGCGTTGGAGGGGTTTTAGTTGGGGGCTGAAGGTGACAGCTAGTGGCGTTCTGTTATTTTCTTTGTTAGGCCTGTCCTGTAGTAGGTGACTTCTGGGAACTCTTCTGGCTCTATCAATCTGTTTCTTCACTTCCGCAGGTGGGTATTGTAGTTGTAAGAATGCTTGATAGAGATCTTGTAGGTGTCTGTCTCCGTCTGAGGGGTTGGAGCAAATGCGGTTGTATCGCAGAGCTTGGCTGTAGACGATGGATCGTGTGGTGTGGTCTGGGTGAAAGCTGGAGGCATGTAGGTAGGAATAGCGGTCAGTAGGTTTCCGGTATAGGGTGGTGTTTATGTGACCATTGTTTATTAGCACTGTAGTGTCCAGGAAGTGGATCTCTTGTGTGGACTGGACCAGGCTGAGGTTGATGGTGGGATGGAAATTGTTGAAATCATGGTGGAATTCCTCAAGGGCTTCTTTTCCATGGGTCCAGATGATGAAGATGTCATCAATATAGCGCAAGTAGAGTAGGGGCGTTAGGGGACGAGAGCTGAGGAAGCGTTGTTCTAAGTCAGCCATAAAAATGTTGGCATACTGTGGGGCCATGCGGGTACCCATAGCTGTGCCGCTGATCTGAAGGTATACATTGTCCCCAAATGTGAAATAGTTATGGGTAAGGACAAAGTCACAAAGTTCAGCCACCAGGTTAGCAGTGACATTATCGGGGAGACTGTTCCTGATGGCTTGTAGTCCATCTTTGTGTGGAATGTTGGTGTAGAAAACTTCTACATCCATAGTGGCCAGGATGGTGTTTTCAGGAAGATCACAGATGGATTGTAGTTTCCTCAGGAAGTCAGTGGTGTCTCGAAGGTAGCTGGGAGGGGTTGGTAGCGTAGGGCCTGAGGAGGGAGTCTACATAGCCAGACAATCCTGCTGTCAGGGTGCCAATGCCTGAGATGATGGGGCGCCCAGGATTTCCAGGTTTATGGATCTTGGGTAGTAGATAGAATATCCCAGGTCGGGGTTCCAGGGGTGTGTCTGTGCGGATTTGATCTTGTGCTTTTTCAGGGAGTTTCTTGAGCAAATGCTGTAGTTTCTTTTGGTAACTCTCAGTGGGATCAGAGGGTAATGGCTTATAGAAAGTGGTGCTGGAGAGCTGCCGAGCAGCCTCTTGTTCATATTCCAACCTATTCATGATGACAACAGCACCTCCTTTGTCAGCCTTTTTGATTATGATGTCAGAGTTGTTTCTGAGGCTGTGAATGGCATTGCGTTCTGCACGGCTGAGGTTGTGGGGCAAGTGATGCTGCTTTTCCACAATTTCAGCCCGTGCACGTCGGCGGAAGCACTCTATGTAGAAGTCCAGTCTGCTGTCTCGACCTTCAGGAGGAGTCCACCTGGATTTTGCTGGAAATGGCCCAACTTGATTATCATACACATTGTAAGGAGAGGTTTCAGAGTAACAGCCGTGTTAGTCTGTATTCGCAAAAAGAAAAGGAGGACTTGTGGCACCTTAGAGACTAACCAATTTATTTGAGCATGAGCTTTCGTGAGCTACAGCTCACTTCATCGGATGCATGCTGTGGAAATCGCACAAGACATTTTATACACAGACACCATGAAACAATGCCTCCTCCCACCCCACTCTCCTGCTGGTAATAGCTTATCTAAAGTGATCATCAAGTTGGGCCATTTCCAGCACAAATCCAGGTTTTCTCACCCTCCGCCCTCCCACAAACAAACTCACTCTCTTGCTGGTAATAGCTCATCCAAAGTGACCACTGTCTTCACAATGCATATGATAATCAATGTGGGCCATTTCCTGCAGAAATCCAGGTTCTCTCACCCCCCTCCAAAAACCACACACACAAACTCACTCTCCTGCTGGTAATAGCCTATCCAAAGTGACCACTCTCCCTACAACCTGCATGAAAATCAAGGTGGGCCATTTCCAGCACAAATCCAGGTTTTCTCACCCCCCCCCCCCACACAAACTCACTCTCCTGCTAGCAATAGCTCATCCAAACTGACCACTCTCCCCACACTGTGCATGGCAATCAAGGTGGGCCACTTCCAGCATAAATCCAAGTTTAACCAGAACGTCTGGGGGGGGGGGAGGAAAAAACAAGGGGAAATAGGCTACCTTGCATAATGACTTAGCCACTCCCAGTCTCTACCTGGCCAGAAGATGGAATCAGTTCCCGCACTACGAAACTTGTGCACAGCACATTTCTCTTCAGTGGCCTCAGAGCTAGGAAGGGCCCAGCTAGTTCAGCAGTCCAGAGCCAGGGGAATGCAGATGCTTCGAGTAGCAGAGGAGCCTGGAGGAAGCCTGGCTAGGAGGAAGCAGACACACTTATTTTTGCCAAAAAATGGTGTCGCGTTTTGGCCATGAGTTGGGAATTTGGAAACTGTAAGTGAAGTCTGGGAGAATTCCTCAAGCTGAATCCTGACCCTACCCGAGCAGTTAGTCAGCTCCTTTGGCAAACAGCTTTATCTGCCGGGCCCTTGCAAGATGATGCATTTATACTTCGTTCCTGGATGGCCTCCTGAGCATATGAACCATACAGCACAGAGGTCATCTGCCAAAATGAACAGGGAAGACTTGGGAGAGAACAAGAGTCCCTGCCCATAGAGCATTTCTGGAAAATACATGGCTCCTGGTACAATCTGTTGATTCCAAAGTCAAACAATTTTCTGGTTTCAGAGTAACAGCCGTGTTAGTCTGTATTCGCAAAAAGAAAAGGAGTACTTGTGGCACCTTAGAGACTAACCAATTTATTTGAGCATGAGCTTTCGTGAGCTACAGCTCACTTCATCGAAGGCATACTGTGGAAACTGCACAGTATGCATCCGATGAAGTGAGCTGTAGCTCACGAAAGCTCATGCTCAAATAAATTGGTTAGTCTCTAAGGTGCCACAAGTACTCCTTTTCTTTAAACAATTTTCTGTTAAGAAGCAGAGAGAAATGTCTTTCACAAGCCGGAGATTTTGTGGGTGTCGAGGTGTGTGTGACCCTCCGCGGCAGGGAAATTAACCAACCCTTCCTTCACTTGGGTAGGAGAATGTTACCATGCGGCTCCTGGCAATCTGATGACCCCTCTACAGCATCAGTTGCTCTGCTTATCTGACCTTTGCCTCTCTGGATCTCCACAGCCCTGCTCTTCTCCTTGCTAACACAGAGACATGAGAGGTGATGGTGAGGGTTAGACGTGGGGAGTGCTCTCAGCTACACCAAGCCTAATTAACCTGCTGATTCCTTTCTCCTAGGATGACTGTGAAATGCTGGCCAACTTCCTAGAAAATGCTTTCCACAAGCACCGGTCTCCTCCCTTGTGAGTCACCCCGATGAGTTCTGGGCAGACAGGTGCCCCCCAAAGGAGGATGGGAACTGTCCCAGGCCAGAAGGGGCTCTTGATCAGACTTTCTGCTGCAGAGGTGACCTCGCCATTTGTTCCTGGCTGTATCTCTACTGTCCATCTGGCCTGTGATTCAGAAAGACAATGGCAAGAAGAGAAAGAACCAGCAAACATGAGGCATTAGACATGCGTCATTGTTACCAGGAACCCACCAAGAATGTGCTCTTTAGTCCCCACTTCTGAAGGAGGCCAGGGCGAGCGGTGAGGTGGTTTAAGGAGTGGAGGATCATGCAGGAAGCTTCTGGCTGGCGGGGTTTTTGAAGATGCAAAGCTGCTGCAAGAGCTCACAATCGGTAAATTTACCTCTGGGAGCAAGAAGCACCTTCACTGTGGGCCATCACTTCGCTTCCTCAGCTGGAAATGGTCACAGCAGGGAGTGAGTCGGGTTGGGGGGAGTGCAGGTTTGGGAGGATCTTGAGTAGTTTCCTGTCTGCCACATTCCACCCCTTTTCCAGGCCTGATTCCTCCTGCTCTGCTGGGTTCTCCCAGGGCAAAGGAGCCATTGCAATGCCTTATAAGAACTGGACTCCCTCTGCTAGGCTGAGGAGAGGACATTGTGAGTTGACTGACATGGCATGGGAAGAAATTGCAGGAATCCAGAACCATCAGGTGGTTCATAAAATATGGATCAACAGAAGAACCACTGGTACTGAGCACAGCCTCTCTCATTTCAAAGTTTGTCTCTTAGCCTTCCAAAATTTCGCTACGTCCTAGGGAAAAGCCTTGATGTCTCTTCCTTCCCTGTTTCTCCTGTGAAATGTGGAATTTCCATCATTAGACGGGAGAATGGGGGCAAATATAGCTGCTGCTTGTCAGGTTCAAGATTGGAATATTATGCAAATAGGAATTGTGTATCAAAAGCTGTGCCATGCTGCTCTGCCTGCACCTCGCTGCTCTGAGTGTAGTTCGCACTGTGCCATACGGGCCACGCTGACTTTTTTACACTGTGCCTGATTCCCTGTCTAGTACTGGCTGCGTATGCTTTGCCATGCAGCGCAGACTGTACCCTGGTGTGCTGGGCTTGCCATGCTGAGCTGCTTTGCCACGCTGTCCTGGCTGTTTAATTACGTGAGTTTTCCAAGTGCTGATATTGTGCTAACTTTGTGGATACTGACATTTCAATAAATGGATTGAAAAGAACAAACCCCATTGCGAAACATGATGACTGAGTGACCCATTCAGAGTCGTTGTGGATTGTCTGCTTTCCCCATTACACAAAGAAGGGGTAAGGTAGCTTCCTCTATGTTCCAAGTGGCTTACCCAGAACGTCAGGTACACTGAAACGCTGAACAAATTAGATGGAGAAACTTTCTCTGGACGTTTAATTCAGCCGGGCTTCTCACTCTTTCCACTTAAGCCAGGGCAAGTCTGGGCTTGATTCTATGGAAATGCTGAAAGCTTTCTTTGTGTGGTGCCTACTTCATATCCCTGATGGAGCAATTAGCTCTAGTTTGGCCCCTAGGTTTTCCCCTTGGTGATTTCTTTGTATAACCAACACGTCACAGCTTGATTTCTCCAGAGATTTTTCCTCCCAATGACTTTGCTGTGCTCTGCAGTGGTGTATTTTGTTAGCTAATCTCTACACAATTCCTAGAAAGAAAAGGAGGACTTGTGGCACCTTAGAGACTAACAAATTTATTTGAGCATAAGCTTTTGTGAGCTACAGCTCACTGCATCGGATGCATTCCCTAGAGTACATGATGCATGAGGCAAGGATGATCCGAGGTTGAGGAATGATGCTCCACACCCTGAAAGAGCTCCAGCTGGTAAAACAAAACAAAACACAGCAGTCTGTCTGCTCAGCACCAAGGATTGTTGTGATTTTTTCATCAACACGCTCCCCTGCTCCAAAATATTTTTTCCTGGCGGAAGAACTCACTAAAAAAATACAGTGCAAACAACCCAAAGGGCTTGTAATCGATATCTTGGGTACTTATATGGCCTCCATCAGCCCAGTATCTGAGCGCCTCACACTCTTTAAAGACAACGCTATGTGATCCGCCTCTTGAGCCTGTATCTCATTCTGTAAGTGTGAAAAGGCACATGCCCAAAAGGGATAGCTTCCAACTCTGCACTGAGAATACGAGAACTGAGTCCCAGCCTACGGATCAGTTAGGTCTGCCAATCTTTTGCACCTGCTGTTAGACACCAACATGCTTTCCAGTTGTGGCACTGTACCAGGGTCCACAAGACTATAACAGGGGTCAAAAAACAATTAATTAATTATAGGGGGATAGGTCCATCAATGGCTATTAGCCAGGATGGGCAGGGATGGTGTCCCTAGCTGCTGTTTGCCAGAAGCTGGGAATGGGCGACAGGGGATGGATCACTTGGTGATTCCCTGTTCTGTTCATTCCCTCTGGGGCACCTGGCGTTGGCCACTGTCGAGAGCCAGGACACTGGGCTGGATGGACCTTTGGTCTGACCCAGTGTGGCCGTTCTTATGTTCATGCATGAGATGCTGAGCTGGTTGGTCTCTTCAAAATTAAAAGATAAATCTGAATTTTGATTTTACTTCTACCATTTTGCCACAATTAATTGCCACCCAACCTCTTCTGCAAAAACAGATTTTGGGTAGATTTGTAGATTATAAAGTCAGATGGGCCCACTGTGATCATATAGCCCAGGGGCTCCCAAACTGTGAGCTGCAGCACACAGTCCCAGGTGCTCCGCCATCATGGGCAGAGCACCAGTGTGGGGTGGGGGAGGGGGTGAGCAGCAACACCAGGTGCTTTGTGCATCCAGGTCAGTTTCTCCACGTGGGCTGAGTAAGGGGAGAGTGGGAGAACAGCTCCTGATGCCTCACAGCACAGCCCATGTGGGGAAACGGACCTGCACGCACAGAGCACCTGGCGTTGCCGCTCACCTGCCCTCAGCCCTGTAACCCACAGGTGGCGGGGGGGGGGCGACAGAGGAATGTTCAGGGAGGGCAAGCGGCAATGCCCAGTGCTCTGCGCATCCAGGTCAGTTTCTTCAGTCTCCAAGCTCAGGTAGGTGTAGTCCTTGGTGGCGGCAAACCACGGGGTGCTGATAGCCACAGTGACTGTGCAGGACGGGCCTGGCCTGGCCCAGCATGCACACAGCCACAAGGAGCAGAGACACTCTCACTGTGCCACCTAGAAGGGGTAGCTAGGGATAGTGCACAGGCGGGGGGTAGCTCAGCACATAGCTGGGTCTCACAGCAGCAGCACCCCCGCGGACACAACCCCTCCTGGCATCCAGCCCTAGCTACCCCCTTGCCTGCATCCAACCCCTAGCTACCCCTGCCTGCACCCTGACCCTAGATACCCCCCTGCCTGCCCCGAGCTACCCCCTTGCCTGCATCCAACCCCTAGCTACCCCTGCCTGCACCCTGACCCTAGATACCCCCCCTGCCTGCCCCCTGAGCTACCCCCTTGCCTGCATCCAACCCCTAGCTACCCCTGCCTGCACCCTGACCCTAGATACCCCCCTGCCTGCCCCGAGCTACCCCCTTGCCTGCATCCAACCCCTAGCTACCCCTGTGTGCACACAGCCCCTAGCAACCCCCTTGCCTGCATCCAACCCCTAGCTACCCCTGCCTGCACCCTGACCCTAGATACCCCCCCGCCTGCCCCCTGAGCTACCCCCTTGCCTGCATCCAACCCCTAGCCGCCCTCTGAGCTACCCCCTGTCTGAACACAGCCCTAGCTAACCCCTTGCCTGCATCCAACCCCTAGCTGCCCCCTGTGTGCACACAGCCCCTAGCAACCCCCTTGCCTGCATCCAACCCCTAGCTGCCCCTGCCTGCACCCTGACCCTAGATACCCCCCCTGCCTGCCCCCTGAGCTACCCCCTTGCCTGCATCCAACCCCTAACTGCCCCCTGAGCTACCATAGAATCATAGAATATCAGGGTTGGAAGGGACCCCAGAAGGTCATCTAGCCCAACCCCCTGCTCAAAGCAGGACCAAGTCCCAGTTAAATCATCCCAGCCAGGGCTTTGTCAAGCCTGACCTTAAAAACCTGTAAGGAAGGAGATTCTACCACCTCCCTAGGTAACGCATTCCAGTGTTTCACCACCCTCTTAGTGAAAAAGTTTTTCCTAATATCCAATCTAAACCTCCCTCATTGCAACTACCCCCTGCCTGAACACAGCCCTAGCTACCCCCTTGCCTGCATCCAACCCCTAGCTGCCCCCTGTGTGCACACAGCCCCTAGCAACCCCCTTGCCTGCATCCAACCCCTAGCTACCCCTGCCTGCACCCTGACCCTAGATACCCCCCCTGCCTGCCCCCTGAGCTACCCCCTTGCCTGCATCCAACCCCTAGCTACCCCTGCCTGCACCCTGACCCTGCCTGCCCCGAGCTACCCCCTTGCCTGCATCCAACCCCTAGCTACCCCTGCCTGCACCCTGACCCTAGATACCCCCCCTGCCTGCCCCGAGCTAACCCCTTGCCTGCATCCAACCCCTAGCTGCCCCCTGTGTGCACACAGCCCCTAGCAACCCCCTTGCCTGCATCCAACCCCTAGCTACCCCTGCCTGCACCCTGACCCTGCCTGCCCCGAGCTACCCCCTTGCCTGCATCCAACCCCTAGCTGCCCCTGCCTGCACCCTGACCCTAGATACCCCCCTGCCTGCCCCGAGCTACCCCCTTGCCTGCATCCAACCCCTAGCTACCCCTGCCTGCACCCTGACCCTAGATACCCCCCCTGCCTGCCCCGAGCTAACCCCTTGCCTGCATCCAACCCCTAGCTACCCCTGTGTGCACACAGCCCCTAGCAACCCCCTTGCCTGCATCCAACCCCTAGCTACCCCTGCCTGCACCCTGACCCTGCCTGCCCCGAGCTACCCCCTTGCCTGCATCCAACCCCTAGCTGCCCCTGCCTGCACCCTGACCCTAGATACCCCCCTGCCTGCCCCGAGCTACCCCCTTGCCTGCATCCAACCCCTAGCTACCCCTGCCTGCACCCTGACCCTAGATACCCCCCCTGCCTGCCCCGAGCTAACCCCTTGCCTGCATCCAACCCCTAGCTGCCCCCTGATCTACCCCCTGCCTCCACCCAGCTACCTCCTGCCCGCACCCTGACCCTAGATACCCCCCTGAGTGCACACAGCCCCTAGCTGCCCCCTGCCCGCACCCTGAGCTGCCCCTCCAGGCGCCTCGCTGCTGCCCGGCCCCACGCCGCGGAACGCCCCACGGTCACCGCAGCGCCCAGGGCAGGCGCGGGACGTGCCCCGGCCTTGGCCCCTCCCGGGTCCCGTCCGAGCTGGGGGAGGCGGGGCTTCCCACTGGCTTTGCCCCGCGCCTCCGCTGGCACTAGTGGGCGGAGCCAGCGAGCCACGCTCCGCAGCTCCTCCCGTTCGGGCCGCGAGGCAGTTCTCGCGAGAGTTCCCATCTAAAGCGGCAGATGGGACGATCCCGCGAGAGTTCCGCTCCGCGCAGGCGCTGACCGGTCGCGAGATTCCCGCCGAGGACGAGGCGGCGGGGCCCAGCGCCGGCTGGACAAGATGGCGACGACGACGAGTATCACCCTGGTGAGTGGGCCCTTCTGCGCCGGGGCAGCCCCGGGGACCCGCCGCCGCTGCCCTGCCGGTCTCGGCGGCGCGGCCAGCGCGGGGTGCCCGCCCGTCGGGGTCCGTGCGGCGCCGCGGGCTCGGCCCGGGGTGGGGGGGGAGCGCAGCCTGAGGGGCCGTTTGAGCCCCCCCCCCGGGCCGAGCCCGCGGGCCCCGCAGCGCCGCCGTGGTCTCGCTCCGGCCGGGCCTGCGGCGCTCGGGCGCGAAACGGGGCGCGGGCTGGGCCCCTTGATTGGCCTTGGCTCCTGGGCCGCGGGGGGGCGGGCTGGGAAGGGGCCCCGCGGGGGGGGCGGCGGCGAGTCTCCGGGCTGGGGGGAGGGGGGCTCCCGCTGCCCCCCGGCTGCAGGGCGGCAGCCGCGGGCGGGCTTGCGGCCCCGCGGAGACTAACGCGTTTGTTCGGGCCCGAGCGCTCGCGAGCCGCACCGGCTGCCTCAGGGTTGCGGGGAGCGCGTGGCCGTCCCTGGGCCAGGGTCACGGCAGAAGTGTCCAGCCGGCCCCGGGGTCGGCGGCACCGGACAGGGCGCATTGGGGGTAGATGAAGCCATAGCAGAAGCACAGACTGGGGCTTTAGGTGGAGGGGGTGAAGACCGCGGCAGGCCTTACTGTCTTGTTTTAAAGGCAAAGAAGGGGATTCCTGTTCCCCGCTAGAAAGAACGAGGAGGCCTTGTGGCACCTTAGAGACTAGCACATTTATTTGAGCATAAAGTGGGGTTTAGCCCACGAAAGCTTATGCTCAAATAAATTCGTTAGTCTCTAAGTTGCCACAAGGCCTCCTCGTTCTTTTTGCGGATACAGACTAACGCGGCTGCTACTCTGACACCTGTTATTTGCATAGTGTTTCTGTCTTGAGGTCTCAATGTGAGTGACTTATTTATTATCTGAGTGTATTTTGGAGAATGGTGCCAAAATGATGGCTTCTCATTGCCCTTAAAGGATTTACACAGAGCCCTTTGTCCTCCATTTTGGGGCCACACACAGCCACACTTGGAAGAGGTTTAGCTTCATGTTTATCTTCAGGAGGAGGTTCTTGCCAGGTTCCTTTCCACCCCTGGCCAAAAGAGGAGTTTCAGTTTGGAGACTCCATGGTCCTCTGGAGGTTAAGTTATGGAGGTTAAGTCCATTAATGGCTATTAGCCAGGATGGGTAAGGAATGGTGTCCCTAGCCTCTGTTTGTCAGAGGGTGGAGATGGATGGCAGGAGAGAGATCACTTGATCATTCCCTGTTAGGTGCCCCAGAGGGAGTGAACTTGGCATTGGCCGCTGTCGGTAGACAGGATACTGGGCTGGATGGACCTTTGGTCTGACCCAGTCTGGTCATTCTTATATTCTTTTCTCCAGCAACTGCCTAAGATGACAAGACTACTGCCTAGTGATAATAGATAGTAGAGAAGCGTACGTACCAGTGCAGTCATCCCTAGAGTGTATAGTAGGTCAGAGGCTCTGTGTCTGTAGAGATTGGAGCTTCTGAGCTGTGCTCTGCATTGTGAAATGGCAGGAGGAAAGCTGCAGAGTTTGTGAAATGTAAACATAGCAGGGAAGAAGTGTATGCTGTTGGGATAATTAATATGGAGGAAACTGTGCTTCCTTTTTCTGGCTCTGCTCCTGGAAAGAGAGAAGAAAAATTGGCGTCTAAATATAATTCCTACTCCATGTGGTTGCCATTTCCTTGGAGTTTTCCCTTAATTGAACTTTTTTTCTGAATGTGTTTTCATTAATTTTACACTGCTGCATAAGTCTTAATTTTCTTCAATATACATGAGGTACTAAGCATCAGTATTCACCCTTTTCACTATTGGTTTCATAGTTGTCACATTGTCTGTGTCAGTATTCCACAGCGATACCTTCCCTTACATGTGGTGGCCTCTTAATTTTCTTTTTGCTGTTTAATTCACTTTCTGCAGATTCTTCATCTTGGGAGCTGAGCAGTGGTGTTCCATTCTGATTTCAATAGAACAAGGCAACATGCCTGGAACATTGGGCAACACTGGAGGCATGTGTGGCCAGATGTCCCTGGCATGTTGAGTAGTAGAGAAGTAATTAATGACTTGGTAGTTTCCAGGCAATAGTAGTTTTACTCTGCTGTTCTTCCATTTTCTGCAGGTATTATGTGGGAGAAGAGACAAATTACTTGATTGTCTTTCCTCCTTCTGTCACCAAAAGGTGCAGCAAAGTTAGTGGCTAAGTTCTTAGTAACTTGTGCTATTTGCAAGGAGTACTGGCATGATCCTGTATATATAAGAGGAGTGAGAGAAACAAAGATGGAAGTGTACTGCTCAGGTTTTGGGTGGCTGTTTTGAGCTTCTTTTTGTGAATAGCGATTGGATATTCAGAATGGCATCCAAAAGAAATTCTGAAATAAAATATTTAGAATTCTGCAATTCTGCAAAAGTGAATTCTGTCACTGAAAGTGTATGAGCTCTTCCAGCGAGACCAAAATCAAATAGAAGCCTTACATATCTGCTCTTTATTTTGCTTTCTTTTCTTTGAAGTGGACCATGATAATGGGACAAGAGCATTCTGCCAATGCTTGGGCCATTGTCGGGGAAAGACATCAAGGAATCTGATAGAACTCCACCATAGGCTGTTTTGGTTGACTGAAGAACAGCTTTGGGACCATAGCAGTGCAGACCTAAATCGCTTAATTATGAGTATGTACTAGTGGCTTTGATGCTTGACTATCATTTAGTGTGGTGTGGTTTTTTTTTTTTTGCTGCTCTCATTCACTCCTCAGAGCATCCCACTAGTACTGGTATTTAGTGTTTATATAATTTTTTACATTTTTAAAGGGCTGTAGGCATGTTAATAATGTACCTCTGTAGATGTTATCTTTGCATATCCTTTATGATGGCGCTGTTCATGTTATCTTTATCTAGAGTTTACCTCTTCACATTAACACAAGACCCAGGGGCCACCCAATGAAATTAATAGGCAGCAGGTTTAAAACGCACATAAGGAATTACTTCTTCACACAGTGAACCTGTGGAACTTATTGCCATGAGGTGGTTTGAAGGCCAGAAATATAACTGGGTTAAAAAAGAATTAGATAAGTTAATGGGGGATCAGTCCCTCAGTGGCTGTTAGCCAAAATGGTCAGGGACGCAATGCCATGATCTGGGTGTCCCTAAGCCTCTTGACTGTTAGAGCTGGGACTGGACAATAAGAGATGAATCACTTGGTAACTTGTCCTATTTTCACTCCTTCTGAAGTATCTGGTACATAACAGCTGTGAGCACAAATTAAGTGCATAATTTCATGTGTACTTTTCAGGTGCAATTGTGTGCCTGAATTTGAAAATAAAGACTTTCGTGTCTGGAGCTTAACGTTTAGGTCAAGTGCCAGGAGGCTTGCATGGTTCAGAGTGCTACACAGTACTGAAGTGGGACAGAGGGTCAGGTCGTAGCTCCATTTTAAGCTTATCTTTGTGTGGTCTGTTCTCTGAAATGCCCCTTCCTTCTGTGAATATGTATCTAGTTGTAGTTTCTGTTGCTGTCTTTGGCAGTCCATTGCATACACTAATAGCCCTCCATATGCTCAAATAAATTTGTTAGTCTCTAAGGTGCCACAAGTTCTCCTTTTCTTTTTCTATATACTTGTGTTTCCCCTGAACATCTGTAGCCTTATTAGTTTGTTTCTCTGCTTTTGAGCTTATCCTCTTCCTGAGTACTTCAGTGGTGCTCCCGCTATCTGTGCCTCTGGTCCTGATGGTCTCCTTTCTAGTAAAACAAACCTTTTTTTCCCTTTACCTTTCTTTATAGTTCTTACCCTGGAAATCTTTTACCCTGTTGATTCCTCTGTACCTTCTCTATAGATTCATATTATCTGTGTCCAGAACTGTGTGTGCCAACCAATCATATGATATACAACCGATCCTAATGCACTGACTAAACTTTTAAAATTTTTTTAGACATTAGTGCATTGATAGTGCTATTAGCCAGGATGGGTAAGGAATGGTGTCCCTAGCCTCTGTTTGTCAGAGGGTGGAGATGGATGGCAGCAGAGAGATCACTTGATCATTACCTGTTAGGTTCACTCCTTCTGGGGCACCTGGCATTGGCCACTGTTGGCAGACAGGATACTGGGCTGGATGGACCTTTGGTCTGACCCAGTATGGCCATTCTTATGCTCGTATGTTTGATAGTAATTGTTCTTTGTTTTCAAAACACTACTTTTTGGGTCAACAAATGGCAACCTTGACATAAATTACAAAAACAAAATTAATAACTAGCAGCTAACCTCATAACTGCCAACAAAACTCATCCCCACACAGAGCTCACTCCGGTCAAACCTCTTCCTTTGCAGAAGTCTCTTTTAGTAATTGTGTGCCTCAAAGGTCAGCACGTAGGCTGTATTTTGGACCAAGAGGGGAACCTGATTGTTACACCATTTGGAGTGGCTCATGACCATGAGTGCCTACCTCAGGGTAGAACAAGACAGACATTCCAAGCTGGTGGTATGTTTTATAGGTTGATTTCAGCAACCCAGTAACAAGTGTGAACTTCTGGATCACGATATCGGTCTCATCATGGAGTCACAAATGGTCTCCTTATGCTCTCCAGTCTATTTTGCCACCCAGGCAAGCTGGGCTTAGTGATTAGATGGTCATTTATGCCAAAACATGCAGGTTGGTTCCAGTACAAAGAGACCAGTCACAATCCCTAGAACTTACACTAAAGACAACGTCTGTAGCCAATCCTGTAATAAACTAGATAAAGTTTATTAACAAAGGCTATGTCTACGCTAGCACTTTTGGTCAGTAAAACTTTTGTTGGTCCGGGGTGTGAAAGAAAACACACACGCCCGACCGACATAAGTTTCACCACCATAAACGCGAGCGTGGACAGTGCTCTGTTGGCAGGAGACACTCTCCTGCCGACATAGCTTCCGCTCATTGGGGGTGATTTAATTATGCCAACACAGGCTAGGTCTACACTACAGACTTTACAGTGGCACAGCTGTATCTCAGCAGCCGCACCGCTGTAAGGTCTCCCGTGTAGCAGCTCTATGCCAACGGGAGAGAGCTCTCCCACCTGCACAATTAAACCACCCCCAATGAATGGCAGTAGCTATGTTGGCAGGACAGCATCTCCCACCGACATAGCGCTGTCCACACCGGCGCTTTTGTCGGTAGAACTTACGGCGGTCAGGGGGATGTTTTTTCACAGTGTAGTGTAGAAAAAGCCTAGTGTAGACAAAGCCTAAGAGAAAGTAGTTTACAAGTTAAAGCAAGCAAACGTACACACAAATGAATTACCATCTCTGGTTCCTAAATCTGACAGAGATGTAGTAATCTCTGTCCATATAAAATGTCTTTCAGGGAGGACCCAGGTTGACCCTGGGGTCCTCTGCTTTAGTTTAAAGAAAAGGAGGACTTGTGGCACCTTAGAGACTAGCCAATTTATTTGAGCATGAGCTTTCGTGAGCTACAGCTCACTTCATCGGATGCATACTGTGGAAATCGCAGAAGACATTATATACACAGACACCATGAAACAATACCTCCTCCCACCCCACTCTCCTGCTGGTAATAGCTTATCTAAAGTGATCATCAAGTTGGGCCATTTCCAGCACAAATCCAGGTTTTCTCACCCTCTGCCCTCCCACAAACAAACTCACTCTCTTGCTGGTAATAGCCCATCCAAAGTGACCACTGTCTTCACAATGCGTATGATAATCAAGGTGGGCCATTTCTTGCAGAAATCCAGGTTCTCTCACCCCCTCACCCCCCTCCAAAAACCACACACACAAACTCACTCTCCTGCTGGTAATAGCCTATCCAAAGTGACCACTCTTCTTACAACCTGCATGAAAATCAAAGTGGGCCATTTCCAGCACAAATCCAGGTTTTCTCACCGCCCCCCCCACCCCACACAAACTCACTCTCCTGCTGGCAATAGCTCATCCAAACTGACCACTCTCCCCACACTGTGCATGACAATCAAGGTGGGCCACTAGCTGTCACCTTCAGCCCCCAACTAAAACCCCTCCAACGCATTATTAAGGATCTACAACCTATCCTGAAGGATGACCCAACACTCTCACAAATCTTGGGAGACAGGCCAGTCCTTGCCTACAGACAACCCCCCAACCTGAAGCGAATACTCACCAACAACCACATACCACACAACAGAACCACTAACCCAGGAACCTATCCTTGCAACAAAGCCCGTTGCCAACTGTGCCCACATATCTATTCAAGGGACACCATCACAGGGCCTAATAACATCAGCCACACTATCAGAGGCTCGTTCACCTGCACATCCACCAATGTGATATATGCCATCATGTGCCAGCAATGCCCCTCTGCCATGTACATTGGTCAAACTGGACAGTCTCTACGTAAAAGAAGAAATGGACACAAATCAGATGTCAAGAATTATAACATTCATAAACCAGTCGGAGAACACTTCAATCTCTCTGGTCACGCAGTCAGAGACATGAAGGTCGCTATCTTACAACAAAAAAACTTCAAATCCAGAGTCCAGCGAGAAACTGCTGAATTGGAATTCATTTGCAAATTGGATACTGTTAATTTAGGCTTAAATAGAGACTGGGAGTGGCTAAGTCATCATGCAAGGTAGCCTATTTCCCCTTGTTTTTTCCTCCCCCGCCCCAGACGTTCTGGTTAAACTTGGATTTATGCTGGAAGTGGCCCACCTTGATTGTCATGCACAGTGTGGGGAGAGTGGTCAGTTTGGATGAGCTATTGCCAGCAGGAGAGTGAGTTTGTGTGTGGGGGGGGGGTGAGAAAACCTGGATTTGTGCTGGAAATGGCCCACCTTGATTATCATGCACATTGTAGGGGGAGTGGTCACTTCGGATGAGCTATTACCAGCAGGAGAGTGAGTTTGTGTGAGTATGGGGGTGTGTGTGTGAGAAAACCTGGATTTGTGCTGGAAATGGCCCACTTTGATTTTCATGCAGGTTGTAAGGAGAGTGGTCACTTTGGATAGGCTATTACCAGCAGGAGAGTGAGTTTGTGTGTGTGGTTTTTGGAGGGGGGTGAGGGGTGAGAGAACCTGGATTTCTGCAGGAAATGGCCCACCTTGATTATCATACGCATTGTGAAGACAGTGGTCACTTTGGATGGGCTATTACCAGCAAGAGAGTGAGTTTGTTTGTGGGAGGGCGGAGGGTGAGAAAACCTGGATTTGTGCTGGAAATGGCCCAACTTGATGATCACTTTAGATAAGCTATTACCAGCAGGAGAGTGGGGTGGGAGGAGGTATTGTTTCATGGTGTCTGTGTATATAATGTCTTCTGCGATTTCCACAGTATGCATCCGATGAAGTGAGCTGTAGCTCACGAAAGCTCATGCTCAAATAAATTGGTTAATCTCTAAGGTGCCACAAGTCCTCCTTTTCTTTTTGCGAATACAGACTAACACGGCTGTTACTCTGAAACCTGCTTTAGTTTAGTGTCCCTGGCCCTGTGAGAGTTCAAAGAGCAAAGAGATGAAAATATTCTTTATTGATTGAATCCCACATTAGCATTTCCATTGTTTTGCTGTGGATTGATGTCAGGTTAGCAGCCCAGCCTGGGTCATCCCGCTGGCCCTTTTTGAGTATTGGTGCAACATTAGCACTCTTCTGTTCTTCTGGAATTTCCCTGGTGTGCCAGGATTTGTTTGAAAATTAATAGCTGGCCAGAGATCTCCTCATCCAACTCTCTTAGGATTCTTGGTGCAAGTTATCTGGCCCTTCTGATTTAAAAATATTTATTCCTAATAGATGCTGTTTCACACACTTACATCTTCACCAGGCTCATCCGTGCTCGGCTGGTAGGACTAGTAAGACTGGTGGAGTGCTGAACCGGTCCCGGCTCGTGGCGTAGCTGGACCCTATGCTGTATATTCCCCCCTCCTCCTCCCTGTTCATGAAAGGGTCTCTGTCTTGGGCTCCTCTGAGACATCTGTGGTGGTTACAAAGTGCTGGTTGGGTCCCTGTCAAATACAGCATGCAGCTCCTTGCAAAAGAAGCAGTCTGCAGCTCAGCGTCAGATTGTTTGCCTCCACAGCCTTGTGCTATACCTGGCACAGGTCCTTTGTTTTCATAGACGATTAGGGTTGGAAGAGACCTCAGGAGGTCATCTAGTCCAACCCCCTGCTCAAAGCAGGACCAACACCAACTAAATCATCCCAGCCAGGGCTTTGTCAAGCTGGACCTTAAAAACTTGTAAGGAAGGAGATTCCACCACCTCCCTAGTAACGCATTCCAGTGCTTCACCACCCTCCTAGTGAAATAGTGTTTCCTGATATCCAACCTAAACCACCTCCGCTGCAACTTGAGACCATTGCTCCTTGTTCTGTCATCTGCCACCACTGAGAACAGTCTAGATCCATCCTCTTTGGAACCCCCCTTCAGGTAGTTGAAAGCTGCTGTCAAATCCCCCCCTCACTCTTCTTTTCTGCAAACCAAACAAGCCCAGTTCCCTCAGCCTCTCCTTGTAAGTCGTGCCCCAGCCCCCTAATCATTTTCGTTGCCCTCTGCTGGAGTCTCTCCAATTTGTCCACATCCCTTCTGTAGTGGGGGACCCGAAACTGGACGTAATACTCCAGATGTGGCCTCACCAGTTCCGAATAGAGGGGAATAGTCACTTCCCTCAGTCTGCTGGCCATGCTCCTTCTAATGCAACCTGATATGCCATTAGCCTTCTTGGCAACAAGGGCACACCGTTGACTCATCTCCAGCTTCTCATCCACTGTGATCCCCAGGTCCTTTTCTGCAGAACTGCCGCTTAGCCAGTCGGTCCCCAGCCTGTAGCAGTGCATGGGATTCTTCCGTCCTAAGTGCAGGACTCTGCACTTGTCCTTGTTGAACCTCATCAGATTTCTTCTGGGCCAATCCTCCAATTTGTCTAGGTCACTCTGTACCCTATTCCCTCCAGCCTATCTACGTGTTCCCCCAGCTTAGTGTAATCCGCAAACTTGCTGAGGGTGCAATCTATCCCATCATCCAGATCATTAATGAAGATGTTGAACAAAACCGGCCCCAGGACCGACCCCTGGGGCATGCCGCTTGATACCAGCTGCCAACTAGACATCGAGCTGTTGATCACTACTCATTGAGCCCAACCATCTAGCCGGCTTTCTATCCACCTTATAGTCCATTCATCTAGCTCATACTTCTTTAGCTTGCTGGCAAGAATACTGTAGGAGATCGTATCAAAAGCACTACTTATGTCCAGATATATCACATCCACCACTTTCTCCATATCCACAGAGCCAGTTATTTCATCATAAAAGGCAAGCAGGTTGGTCAGGCATGACATGCCCTTGGTGAATCCATGTTGGCTGTTCCTGATCACCTTCCTCTCCTCCAAGTACTTCAAAATAGATTCCTTGAGGACCTACTCCATGATTTTTCTGGGGACTGAGGTGAGGCTGACCGGTTTGTAGTTCCCCGGATTCTCCTTCTTCCCTTTTTTAAAGATTGGGGGTGCACTATATTTGCCTTTTTCCCGATAGTCCGGGACCACCTCCGATCACCACGAGTTTTCAAAGATAATGGCCAATGGCTATTGCTGATCCAAGTTTCACCCTTTTGCTTGTATCTCCCATGCAGTCTTTTTGTAGATGTCCACGTTTCTACAGCTGATCTGTAGCTGTGCTTGCACAGCCTCTTCTCCCCACAGATCCAGGAGATCTAATACCGCCTTTTTACTCCAGGCAGGAGCGTGTCAAGTGCACAGAGCCAGAATGGTTGGTTGGGCAGTTGAACACCATCAGGGCAAGCTAGGTGTGCTCGCTGAGGAGGGCAATCAGAAAAAGGCATTTCAGAAATAAGCAGGAGGTTTTAAGGGGGGTGGCAGCAGCTTCCGGTCTTTGTGACCCGTGGGCAAAGGAGTTTACAATTGTGATCATAGTGGTCACTGTCATAGGAACTGGGGCATTGTGGGACAACTGCTGGAGGACTACTAAGGTCAACAGAGATCACAAAGTGCCTATATTTGCACAACATCAACCTCAGTAGGTTGACCATGTCTCCATGCCTTGTAGCGTGATGGTCTTACTCTGTCACAGTAATGGGGTGCTTACATCAGCTAGAGAAATTTGAATATAGAGATGCACAAATAGGTCAACGAAAGATCATGGAATCATAGAAGATTAGGGTTGGAAGAGACCTCAGGAGGTCATCTAGTCCAACCCCCTGCTCAAAGCAGGACCAGAGATGAAGTCTTTGAGTCAAAGATGACTTACATTGACCTAAATTTGTAGTGTAGACCAGGCCCTGGTGTCTAGAGTAGGCCTCCCTCAAAGATTAGACTCGTGTTCAACATCACCTGAACATCTTAACCTGTTATGGCGGTTACAGTCACAAAATGGAGTTCACAGTTTGACACAGACCACCACCAGTCTGTCACACTCGTCAGCACAGGGCCTGAGTGGCTGGAGTATAGATTAGAGCTGGGAAGTTGCTGGCTCCTACTAGCTGGAGTACCGTTGTCCATTCCTGCCAGTATCACTACACAGTAGACTTTTGTGACGGATTGTTAAGAACAGCTTTTCTACTCAGTAGCGCTGGTGAAATGTAGGGAAGCACAAGAGCTTCAATAGAATGCTAGGATTAACACCCTGACTCTTGAGGAAAAGTATATTCTATTTCTAAAGACCTTACCTGCTCAAAGCTGTCTTACATCTTACTCCAACAGCACAGTAACCCCAGCAATGAAATTCCATCTAAAGAGTTGGTGCCTATCACGATAGTATCCAAATATTTCCAAAAGATAACCGTGTGACTGTCGTCTTAGTTGGGGAGAATAATAGCAGCAGTATAACATAGGTAATTTCTATGAGGATCTACTGTCCAGTTAACAGGAGTTTTGTATTCAGTACACCCATTAAAAGTATAATGAATGTCTTTCACTTGTGAGAATTTTTGGGTAGAATTTCTATTTCCAGGGGCTTTTAAATTCTGGATCAAAATTCTGTGCTGAAACTGGGAACACAGATTCTATGCTGTGGGAGGCTAGTAGGTTTAAATTCATTGGGTTTTTTTAAACATATAAATGGGAGTTTTCTGTAAGTGAAAAATGACTAGCAATCTGTGTGAGAGATTTTTGCAGCTTGTTGCAACCCGCCTGCATTCATTGGGTGAAATGGATCTTCCCTTCCTTGCAATAATTTCCTGAGGGATACTGAGCTGTGTGGGCAAGGCGGGACCGACACTGTCAGGTTATGAGGGATGTGCTAATGATGATGTTTCTCTGCTAGAATTATTTCTAATTTTCTATGAATCGTACAAAGTGTGTTATAAAATCTGCACTTGTCAATGCCAGGCCTCTTGATATATGTAAAGAGAGCAAGTGTCCTGATGTAACTCAGCTCGGTGACAGTTATAGATTCATAGATTCCAAGGCCAGAAGGAACCATTCTGATCATCTGCTCTGACCTCCTGTAAAACACAGACCATAGAACTTCCCTGAAAATGTTCCTAGAGCACATCTCTTAGGCCTTGTCTACACTTGCAAGTTAGAGCGCATTAAATCAGTCCCGGGTGCCCTAATTCCTGAGGTGTTCACACTGGCAAGGCACTTAAAGCGCCTGGACTCCACAGCTGGAGCACCCCTGATAATCCACATCCACGAGAAGCATAGAGCTTTCTGCACCCCGCCTGGAGTGCTGGGGTGTCCGTGTGGACGAGGTGTTGCATTACTGTGCTGTGATTGGCCTCCGGAAACATCCCATAATTTCTTGAAGTCAAATGGCTACTCTAGTTGCTTTGAACTCAGCTGCAGGCATGTGGATATCCCCTTTCAAAGCTCTGTTTTCTGACAGCTGGCATGCTTCTCTGCTCCGGGACACAAAGCAAACCATTACTGTGGAATGCTCCTGCTGCAGAGGCAGGACCCGCGGGTATTTGTGTGTGAGAGAGAGCGGGGCGCGGGGGGTGGGGTCTGATGTGGTTTCCCCTAAAAAAAGGAGTACTCCTTTTCTTTTTGCGGATACAGACTAACACAGCTGCTACTCTGAAACCTCAGTGGTTTCCCCTGCTGCTGTCTGAACTTACAAGACCGCATGCTGATGCACTCTCAGCCCCCCAAAACACACTGTCGCGCCCCCTCCCCCCCACATACACACAACACACTCCCTGTCACACTCCATCCCCCCCATTTGAAAAGCAGCTGGCAATCTAGTTGGATGCCCTGGAACAATGGGATTGGGAAACCTGCATCATGTGATGCTGTGCCTGCCTCATTAGGCATTGCAAACCCTTCCCAAAGCATGCTGCAGCCACTTGCACACTGGGACAGCTATCACAATGCACTGCGCTCTGTGACGTTGCAAGAGCTGCTAATGTGGCCACGCCACTGCACTTGCAGCTAACAATGTGAACACACGGCAGCACTTTCTCTGCTGCTGTCTCTCAGGGCTGATTTAACTCCCAGCGCTCTACATATGCGGGTGTAGACTAGCCTTAGATAAACATCCAGTGTTTGATTTAAGAATTGGCTGTGAAGGAGAATCCACCATGACCCTTGGTAAATAGTTCCAATGGTTAATTACCCTCTGTTAAAAATTTATGCATTATTTCCAGACTTGTGCCTTATTTCCGGTGACAGAAACTGCAGCCAGGGAGTTATTCAGAGAGAGCTGTACAAGTCCTTTTTAAAAAAAAAAAAAAAAAAGAGATGAAAATGATGGCACCTCCCACAAGGCATTCTGTTAACTCTATACTGGGCTGTGGTACTCCAGCATGTGTTAATAACAGGTTCCCAAGCCTTGATGCAGGAGAGGGAGTGTGACATTTCACCCTCACCCCTTCCTTCTGCTGTAGCCAGTTAAAATGTGTGTACGGGAGAGTGCTTGTTTATTTACAGCTTCATTCTGCTTGTTTCTTCAAGTCTTGTTTAATCTTTGTATTTTTGTTTGTCACTCACATTTCCTAAAATAAACTAGATTCTGTATTTTTCTTTTTTCTCTTGTGTGTGTTTATACTTTAGAGAAATTCCCATCCATATAATTTTGCAACAAGTGTGCCTGAACTCTTGGAGTTCAAATCACCGTAAAACGCTGACCACCTTACAGAAGCAGTGTTCATAGCAACAGGTATCCAGTTTCTATTTATTACTTTTATAAAGAGTTATCCGCCTCCCGTTCCTGTTTTTTCCCTCTTCCTTCCATTTCTCTCCTCCTCTTCCAACCCTTTCCTGGTGTGTTAACTAGGCCAGATTCCATGATAGCCATAATAGAAATAGGGACTAGCTGCCTTTGAGGGGTAATTGTTACCTTGTCATTCTTAACCAATTGGATTATCTTATCACTGAGGACTTGGTAAGAGATAATACTCCTTTTGTGCTCTGCCAGGAGATAGGGAAGTACTAGGCCCAGTGCACCCTCCACAGTCTGCAGGAGAAGAAGAGGAGAAGAAAACACCAGGCTTTCCTGAACAAAGTCACTTGGCCAAAAGCCATTAGCGTTCTCACACAGGGCCCTTGATGTTCCCATATGAAGCAAGTTTTCTTGTAAGCGCCTGTGTACAGAGTATTTCTGTTAGCTGCAGCAGTGTTGTATGTTTATGACATTTTTTCGATCTCTCCTTAGAGGAAGGTGGAACTAGTATAGAGCTGGGAACCAGGAACTCCTGAGTTTGTGTCTGCTCTGACACTGATTTGCTGCATGGCCTCCGGCAAGTCACTTTACTCTGAGCTTTGGTTCTTGGCCCCCCCTCCTCCTCCTCCTTCCCCCCCCCCCCCCAAAAAAAAAAAAAAAAAAGAAAAGAAAACTGGATAATTTGGGTTTACTTTGGAGGTTGAAAGTTTTAACACATTAACATTGTAAGGTGTTTTGAAGCTGTACAAAGCTAGATAAGTGCTCGCTATTATTTTTATGAATAATAGCTTTGCAGTTCACCTTTAAATTAATGTGAAAACTTAGTTAATCCCTTGTTGATCTGCTGAATCCCACCTTGTAACTAAGTTGTGGGTAGCATTCTACACAAAATAAGTTTTAGTTGAACACTTTAAAAGCTGTTTCTTCCTTCCATTTTGTTCTGAATCCTTCTGGCACTTCGACATTCACTTGAGGATATTCTAGAAAGCATAATTCTATGACATGATCATGAGACTGAGATTTCTGTTTTCTGATATTACATGGATGCTGTCAATGAATTATATTTGTTATGCGCAAACAGAATATAGTCCCAACCAATAATTATTTATACTCAGTTTTGCTCGGTGACAGGTTTCAGAGTGGCAGCCGTGTTAGTCAGTATCAGCAAAAAGAACGAGTAATTGTGGCACCTAAGAGACTAAAATTTATTTGAGCATAAGCTTTCGTGCATCGGGTTTTAGCCCACGAAAGCTTATGCTCAAATAAATTTGTTAGTCTCTAAGGTGCCACAATTACTCGTTCTTTTTGCTGATACTGACTAACACGGCTGCCACTCTGAAACCTGTCACCGAGCAAAACTGAGTGAGGGGAAAAATCTTTAAAAGATCAATTATAATTGGGAGTTTTTAAAGACAATTTTACTAGATGCCCAAATACTACAGTTCCGCAATCACAAAAGAGGACTTCATTTTAAAATGATCTGGTTAAGAGGGAAAGTGAAAACAGCATTAATGGAAAGGGACAATATCCCCGCTAATCACAAATGGAAAACTGGGTAAGTTCATATGAATAGCAGTCATCAATTGCAGGCAATTGATAAGAGAAGCTAAAGATATAATTGAAAATCTATGGCTACTAGGCTTAAGGACAACAAGAAGGAATGTTTTAAATATACCCCAAACAAAAGAAATCCTAGCAATGCTATAAGTCTGCTACAAGATCGGGATAGTAAAATTGCTGCTGTTAAGGAAATGGCAGAAGTATTTGATTGACCATATGGATTCCACTCTTGGTGTGCATGCGCCCTACGTGCATAAGATCAAATTCTTTTGGTGACAGGTGTCTATTTTGGCCTGTGCCTGAGGTGCCCTTGGAGCCCCCCCTCCTTTCTTTCACACACCTGAGGGCATAAAGAGCAGAGTGTATCTAATTGTTTCTCAGTTCCTTCTTACTGCCTGTGCCACTGAGACAAAAACCCTGCAGTGTCGGCTTTCTCCACTAATGGTACAGTTTTCCTTAGCTTTGTATGTGTTGTTTTGGGAGTGCAGTTAGGATAGTTTTTCTCCTTTTATGACTATTGGGGAAAATATATTTAGTTTTATTTATATATTTTCTTCATTAAATAATTTGTTAGCCTAGGACACCCTCTTCCCACCCCTTCCTCCCTTCCAGCCATCAAGGGACTATTTGGTGGACTCAATACCAGAGTCAGTAATCTTTTCTTGAGACACTTAGGGTGGTCATATCCAAGCCACCAGCCTTTTGAAGTCACTGGTGTGTCAAGTTAAAGGGGTATCCCTGTAATGACCTCTCCTTTACTGAAGCAGGGCATACCTCACAGAACGGCCCTTCCCTTGGAGGAGTTGTAGTCCTTTTCCTCCTGTGCTGAGGTACCAGTTACCACTTTGGGACTTAGGGAGGGACTCTTAAGAAAGAGTCTTTGAGGGATAGAAGAAAGATACCTGTGGCTCATAGAGATCCCACCTGGTACCCCCTCATATGTCCTTCATCTCAAGACCCTTTCCTACACCATCTGTGGCCTTACTGGATACTCTAGAATTTACAGCCATCCACAAAGAGACCGTTATCTCAGGCAAGACAGTTGGGTACAGCCGCAGATGTGTGAGGCAGGAGGAGGAGAGTGAGGAAGAACATCAGCTGCTAGAGAGAGAGCAACTGATCCCTGCTGCAATCTCCGCATCGTCCCCAAATGAGGCAGTGAATCCATCCACATCTGTCTCAGTTGTTGAATTTCAAGGTATTCTAGGACTCGATGAAGAGCATGATGGAAACTTTGGATATATCCTTGGAAGTAGTCCAAGAAAGGCAGTACAAACTCTTGGCTATTCTATATCCTTCTGTACCAGGGCGGCTCACCGGGCTCATTAATAAATGTCTAGTGGAGCATGCAAAAAATGTGGCCCATACCTGTATCAGATATGTCTGGCTTCAAGACTAAGCTTGATAAGTTTATGGAGGAGATGGTATGATGGGATAGCCTAATTTTGGCAATTAATTGATCTTCGACTATTAGCGGTAGATATGCCCAGTGGCCTGTGATGGGATGTTAGATGGGGTGGGATCTGAGTTACTATAGAGAATTCTTTCCTGGGTGTCTGGCTGATGAGTCTTGCTCACATGCTCCAGGTTTAGCTGATCGCCATATTTGGGGTCAGGAAGGAATTTTCCCCGAGAGCAGATTGGCAGAGGCCCTGGGGGTTTTTCGCCTTCCTTTGCAGCGTGGGGCACAGGTCACTTGCTGGAGGATTCTCTGCACCTCAAAGTCTTTAAACCACGATTTGAGGACTTCAGTAGCTCAGACATAAGTTAGGGGTTTGTTACAGGAGTTGGTGGGTGAGATTCCGTGGCCTGCGTTGTGCAGGAGGTCAGACTAGAAGATCATAATGTTCCCTTCTGACCTTAAAGTCTATGATCAGTCGTGGCCATGTCAAAAAGAACTGATAGGAGGTACCCAGGTCCCTGCTAAGGGATTTGACTGTTTTTATTCATATCCAGCATCATTTGCATCTTCAGCTGCTTTTTCAGTTCAGGAGTGTGATTCTGGCCTCTCTAATTCCCTAAGTTAGATCTTCAGGACTGATTTGCAGCTCTTCACCTCCAAAATGCCTATTTCCATATGTCCCTCCTTCCAGCCCACAGGAAATACCTCAGAGTCCTGGTAGGAACAGCCCCCTGCCAGTACAGGGTCCTGCCCTTTGGTCTTTCTACAGCACCCAGGGGATTAATCAAATGCTTGGCGTGGGTATAGCGGCTCCTCTAAGGAGACACAGAATCCAGGTTGTATCCTTACTTCAGTGACTGGCTGATTCTTGGAAGATCCCCCCAACAGGTGACCAGTTCTATTCAAGTAATTCTAAAACCCAGTTGTGCTTTTGGCCTTTACTACATTCCCTGTCAATAGGTTCCACAGGTTGACTCTGCGTTGTGTGAGTCAACTTCCTTATGTTAGTTTTAAACTAGCTGCCTATTAATTTCATTGGGTGACCCCGGCCCTTGTGTTATGTGAAGGGGTAAATAACACTTCCTTACTCACTTTCTCCACACTATTCATGATTTTATAGACTTCTATCGTATCACCCCTTAGTCGTCTCTTTTCTAAGATGAAATGTTCCAGTCTTTTTAATCTCTTCTCATATGGAAGCTGTTCCATCCCCCCAATCATTTTGTTTCCCTTCTCTGTACTTCTCCCAATTCCAATATATCTTTTTTGAGATGGGGTGACCAGAACTGCACGCAGTGTCCGAGCTGTGGGCGAACCAGGGATTGTTATAGTGGCAAAAGGATATTTTCTCTTTTATTATCTGTCCCTTTCCTAATGGTGCCTAACGCTCTTTTCACTTTTTTGACTGTCCCTGCACACTGAGTGGATGTTTTCGGGGAACTATCCATGATGACTCCAAGATCTTTCTTGAGTGGTAACAGCTAATTTAAACCCCATCGTTTTGTGTGTATAGTGGGGATTATGTTTTCCAATGTGCATTACTTTACATTTATCAACATTGAATGTCGTCTGCCATTTTGTTGCCCAGTCACTCAGCTTTGTGAGATCCCTTTATAACTCTTACTCCTGAGGGAATTCTGCACCAAAAAATTATGCGCACAGTATTTTAAAATTCTGCAAATTGTATTTGTCAATAAATAAATGTGGCTTCAGCAAGGCAGTGGGGAGCACAGGGCACTGGCTGTATTGAGGTGGGAGATCACCCTGAAGCCCCCACCTACCCTGGTACAAGGACTTGGCGGTGAGACTGCACCTGATCCTGACACAGTGCAGGGGCTGACCCTGACCCAGAAACACCCAGATGATTGGACTGATGACAACAGTGAAATTTACTTGGGCATGATACCGTTGTCCCTCAGAAAATTACAGCTATTACAGAATGAAGCAGTGGTCCTTCTCCACAGCATGGGCTACCACAATTATATTTTGATCAGAAAGGTTGCTGAGTATCAGGAAAGGCACCCATAATAAAGAGCCCCATTCCAAAGCTGGTGAAAGATCCACTTTGACTAATGTGGTGACAAGATGTTGCTGTCAATCAGCAGTAACGTAGGGTTATGAGAATTGCAGAAAATATTTAAACTTTCCACCATAATTCATCCAGTCTACACAAAGAAAGTATTGTAGTTCCTTGGAAAAAGAAGGCTGAAGGAAATGTCAGATACTAGAACATTTTTAGTCATCCTGCCCTTTTAAAATAGTCATAGCAAGCCTCAAATTATTGACCAAGTGAAATGAGGCCTTAGAGTCAAATCACTGCTTTTCTCTGTCTATACGTACATAACGCAATAACTTCTGAAAACTGCAGCTGACCAATTGCAAAATTTTGGGGGATGTTTTAGGTATCACAGTGGGCATAGTTCTGTTTAGAATCATAGAATATTTGGGTTGGAAGAGACCTCAGGAGGTCATCTAGTCCAGTTCTCTTCTCAAAGCAGGACCAACACCAACTAAATCATCCCAGCCAAGGCTTTGTCAAGCCGGGCCTTAAAAACCTCGAAGGATGGAGATTCCACCACCTCCCTAGGTAACCCATTCCAGTGCTTCACTACCCTCCAAGTAAAATAGTGTTTCCTAATATCCAACCTAGACCTCACCCACTGCAACTTGAAACCATTGCTTCTTGTTCTGTCTTCTGCCACCACGGAGAACAGCCGAGCTCCATCCTCTTTGGAACCCCCCTTCACGTAGTTGAAGGCTGCTGTCAAATCCCCCCTCACTCTTCTTTTCTGCAAACTAAACAAGCCCAGTTCCCTCAGCCTCTCTTCGTAAGTCATGTGCCCCAGCCCCCTAATCATTTTTGTTGCCCTCTGCTGGAGTCTCTCCAATTTGTCCACATCCCTTCTGTAGTGGGGGGACCAAAACTGAACACAATACTCCAGGTGTGGCCTCACCGGTGCTGAATACAGGGGAATAATCACTTTCCTCGATCTGCTGGCAATGCTCCTAATACAGCCAAATATGCCATTAGCCTTCTTGGCTACAAGGGCACACTGCTGACTCATATCCAGCATCTCGTCCACTAATCCCCCAGGTCCTTTTCTGCAGAACTGCCGCTTAGCCAGTCAGTCCCCAGCCTGTTGCAGTGCATGGGATTCTTCCTTCCTAAATGCAGGACTCTGCACTTGCCTTTGTTGAATCTCATCAGATTTCTTTTGGCCCAATCCTCCAATTTGTCTAGATCACTCTGGACCCTATCCCTACCCTACAGCCTATCTACCTCCCCCCCAGCTTAGTGTCACCTGCAAACTTGCTGATTTTGATGAAAAATGGAAATCAGGCCCAGAAGCTTTGGCACCTTTTACTGCTGCCTACACATTGTACAGGCAGCATCTTACTCAAGGATTGTGCACTTCGTTGCTTACAAAGGCTGAGCTGTATATCCAGCCAGGCCCCTCACTTCAACTGGAGCAAGCCTCCCCCGCCAGGTGCTATTTGCACTTGAAAAGTCGGATAACAAACAACTCTGACTAAATGAGGAACCAAATGTATGACCCTCTACTCTTCCCCCCCCCCCCCCCCCCCACAAACTGCTATAGAAAAATCAAGCAGTGCACAAACTACAAGACCTTTGAAAATGAGACTAACCCAAAAAGGAGAATTTTTGTCAACCTTTTTCACCCCCGTCAAAATGAAAATTCAGTTACTACACCATCACCAAAATATTGCTGTGCTACATTAGGGCCACAGGTAGAATTTGTGCAAAATTGGGGTCATTTGATCGCTGGGTTCCCAATATATTGCATAAAAAGAAAAGGAGTACTTGTGGCACCTTAGAGACTAACCAATTTATTTGAGCATAAGCTTTCATGAGCTACAGCTCACTTCATCGGATGCATACTGTGGAAAGTGTAGAAGATCTTTTTATACACACAAAGCATGAAAAAAATACCTCCCCCCACCCCACTCTCCTGCTGGTAATAGCTTATCTAAAGTGATCACTCTCCTTACAATGTGTATGATAATCAAGCTGGGCCATTTCCAGCACAAATCCAGGGTTTAACAATATTGCATGCGTGCCAACACCACAAGCTCCGAGCTTTTAATTTTCAAAATGCTCTTAAATCCATGTGTTTAGCAAGATTATATTGAATTTTGATATTCCACAGCAAGGGGTGGGGGCTGGGCTGAGGAAACCTCAGGAAAGGGGGAAGCTCATGGAGATGAATGGATCTGTTCGCAGTGAGTCAATTCATAGAGGGAAATTGGTTAGTGATGAAAATGTTCTAAATTCAGCCTAAGAAAGTATGCGAAAGCCAAGTCCACCAGAGTCGGGATGAGTGGCAGCCCCTAATTTAGGTTGAGAAGTTGTGACCAGTGTTTAGTCAAATGTGTCTTGAAATGGTTCAGATGTTAAACCTCCTATCACGGTTCAGGGAAACTGCACCTGTATTTCCCCTCAAAGGTTCAGCAAGGGCATCCCCAGCTGTTGCCTTTTTGAGTGGAGACCCGTGTGCGTGTCCCTTTTGAATGGGGTATTTCCAGGCTGTCCAGTTCCCTGCCTTCACTGTTATTCCCAGCAAAGACAGTCTGCCTAAACAGGCCTGTCCGCTTTCTCTCCAGCGACAATAACAGGTGTCATTGTTGCAGTTATAACATTACCACACAGCACTTCCTATGTGAGCCTACTCTGTTCTTACAGTAAAAAAGCATTACAGAAAAAACATGTTCAGAATAATAAAGGAACCTACCTACTTGCATGGTGGTAAGTTTACCAGAGTCCACCCCACTCTAACATGGATTCTGACAGGAACAGTCCTTCAGACCTTCCACCCAAGGGTTACAAGTTACATCATAACTTAAGCTCAGAACAAGCACACGGTCTTACGGGGCCTCAGTAGTCCAAGCCTTTCCAACCCTTCAAGGGATTGGAACCTTCTGTGGACTAGAAATTATGTCCATTTGCTGGATCAGGAAGAAGGCCGTGAGCCAGTTTAAAAACCAGGTTATTTATCTAAAAATCCTTTCTTTGTCTGTCAGTCTCTGGAAATCCAGTTTGAACTAGTATATGTGTACCTGTGGGGGGAAAGAGGAGAGGAGGACTGTGTTCAAATGTTGATAATGGAGGAAGTACATTAGCATCCCCCTCACTACTAGAAAAGTTAGTGCCACATACCAACTGCAATTTTAATGCAATGTACCCCACAGATATTAACTCTAATTCAATACTTACTTACTTCAGTAAAGCTTATTTTAGTTCCATAATCTTTGTGCAGGATGTTGCAGGATATTGTCAGCCTGTCACAACTCCAATATGGAGGAGTTCTGTAATATGAAAGCTGTAGCACCAAGATAAAGTTTAGACAGTGGTTCAGGTTGTACCAATGGGTACAGCAAAGGCTGCAGACAACCTCCTATTGATTCATTAACATGTCTGTTTCAGGGTCTTGCTTGCAATTTCCTTGGTTACAGCAAAGTGAACTTGGGAGGAGGGGTCATGAGGTACAGCTCAGGGCTGTGTGAAATGGGTCAGATTCCTCAGTGCTGGTGGCATGCAGTAGAAGTGTGATTGCCTCCAGTACAGAGACTCTCAGTTACTTGCTGCAGAGTAGCAACAGACTGTTTTCTGTTTGTTGCTGTAGAAGGGAGAGGTTTTGGGGTGGGACATAATTATCTACCTCTTTCTATCCTCTTTGTCAGTTGGTGCATCTGTGATATCTCGTTTCAGTGCATCTTTCCTGGCATGCAGACCTTTTCTGGCTGTTATAGAATGCTCTGAGACTATCATGTTTGCTGCAGTTAATTAGGAGGACGCTTCAAAAACGTTTACTGCCATTATCTTTTATAAGCCTTTGGTTTCTTATTCAACTGCGAAGGACCAAGACACACATTCCCCTCTGAGAAGGATTCTTAGTTGTTTAGGCAGAGTTCTCAGGAAGATGCTGCTTTCTCCCTTTGAGTTTAATTGATACATCCTGCTATTTTAAAAGTGACTTTTCTGGTTACAAATGATTTATGCCTTAATCTAGGAAATACTCTAGTGAAAGGTTTCAGAGTAGCAGTCGTGTTAGTCTGTATCCGCAAAAAGAACAGGAGTACTTGCGGCACCTTAGAGACTAACCAATTTATTTGAGCATAAGCTTTCATGGGCTACAGCCCACTTCATCGGATGCATAGAATGGAACATATAGTAAGAAAAATATATATACACACACACACATACAGAGAAGGGGGAAGTTTCCATACAAACTGTAAGAGGCTAATTAGTTAAGATGAGCTATTATCAGCAGGAGAAAAAAACTTTCGTACTGATAATCAAGATGGCCCATCTAGACAGTTGACAAGAAGGTGTGAGGATACTTAACATGGGGAAATAGTCAATATGTATAATGACCCAGCCACTCCCAGTCTCTATTCAAACCCAAGTTAATGGTATCTAGTTTGCATATTAATTCAAGCTCAGCAGTTTCTCATTGGAGTCTGTTTTTTAAGCTTTTCTGTTGCAAAACTGCCACCTTTAAGTCTTTTACTGAGTGGCCAGAGAGGTTGAAGTGTTCTCCTACCAGTTTTTGAATGTTAGGGTTCCTGATGTCAGATTTATGTCCATTTATTCTTTTGCGTAGAGACTGTCCGGTTTGGCCAGTGTACATGGCAGAGGGGCATTGCTGGCACATGATGGCATCTATCACATTGGTAGATGTGCAGGTGAACGAGCCCCTGATGGCGTGAATCATAGAATCATAAAATATCAGGGTTGGAAGGGACCTCAGGAGGTCATCTAGTCCAACCCCATGCTCAAAGCAGGACCAATCCCCAATTAAATCATGTGGCTAATGTGATTAGGTTCTATGATGGTGTCACTTGAATAAATATGTGGACAGAGTTGGCATTGGGCTTTGTTGCAAGGATAGGTTCCTGGATTAGTGTTTTTGTTGTGTGGTTGCCGGAGCGTATTTGCTTCAGGTTGGAGGGCTGTCTGTAAGTGAGGACTGGTCTGTCTCCCAAGATGTGTGAGAGTGATGGGTCATCCTTCAGGATAGGTTGTAGATCTTTGATGATGCGCTGGAGAGGTTTTAGTTGGGGGCTGAAGGTGACGGCTAGTGGCGTTCTGTTATTTTCTTTGTTAGGCCTGTCCTGTAGTAGGTGACTTCTGGGTACTCTTCTGACTCTGTCAATCTGTTTTTTCACTTCAGCAGGTGGGTATTGTAGTTTTAAGAATGCTTGATAGAGATCTTGTAGGTGTTTGTCTCTGTCTGAGGGATTGGAGCAAATGCGGTTGTATCTTAGAGCTTGGCTGTAGACAGTGGATCATGTGGTGTGTCCTGGATGGAAGCTGGAGGCATGTAGGTATGTATAGCGGTCAGTAGGTTTCCGGTATAGGGTGGTGGTTATGTGACCATCCCTTATTAGCACAGTAGTGTCCAGGAAGTGGACCGCTTGTGTGGATTGGTCTAGGCTGAGGTTGATGGTGGGATGGAAATTGTTGAAATCATGGTGGAATTCCTCAAGGGCTTCTTTTCCATGGGTCCAGATGATGAAGATGTCATCCATGTAGCGCAAGTAGAGTAGGGGCGTTAGGAGACGAGAGCTAAGGAAGTGTTGTTCTAAGTCAGCCATAAAAATGTTGGCATACTGTGGGGCCATGCGGGTACCCGTAGCAGTGCCGTTGACTTGAAGGTATATATTGTCCCCAAATGTGAAATAGTGAAAGGTTGCTTGGGATGTGTTGCTTTCTGACATATTGAACTGGTGCTGCTGGCTTATCATAGAGAGAGTTCATCTGTTTAATTTCTTACTCTGGAGGATTCAGAGAGCAGAGGCCTGCAGAAGTTAAGGTGGTTCCTTCTTGTCTGTGAAAGAAGTAAAAAGATGCCTTTGTAGAGCTTCTGGCATAGAATAAGTCCTGTGTGTCATGTTTCCCTCTGAACATTCAAATATATGGTATAGAGTTTTCTGTCTGCAAGCATAAATTCCCATCTTTGACAATGTTGCCCCAGTCTCATAAGAATGGCCACACTGAATCAGACCAGTGGTCCATCTAGTCCAGTATTCTGTCTCTGACAGTGGCCAGTATCAAATGCTTCAGAGGTAATGAACTGAACAGGACAATTTTGAGAGTTTCATCCTCTGTTGTCTAGTCCCGTTTCTGGCAATTGGAGGTCTAGGGTAGGGGTGAGCAAACTATGGCCCGTGATCCGTTTTAAGCTGGCCTGCGAGCTGCACCATGTGGCTCGGCCCCGCTCTGGCCGGGGCACTGGGTCGGGGGCCGCACCACGCAGCTCCCGGAAGCCGCTGCATGGCCCTGCTCCGGCTCCTACACACTCCAATGGGAGCTGCAGGGGCAGTGCCTGCAGATGGGGCAGCGCGCAGAGCCGCCTGGCTGTGCCTCCGCATAGGAGCCGGAAAAGGGACATGCCACTGCTTCCGGGAGCCGTTTGAGGTAAGTGCCGCTTGGAGCCAGCACCCCTGAGTCTTTTCCCACGCTGCAGCCCTGACCACTCTCCTGCTCTCCAAACCCCTCAATCCCAGCCCGGAGCACTCTCCTGCACCCCAAATCCCTCATCCCTGCCCCTGAGCCCGCACCCCTACCCCAATTTTGTGAGCATTCATGGCCCGCCATACAATTTCTATTTCCCAATGTCACCCTCTGGCCAAAATGTTTGGTGTCGTCCGTCCCCCTCCGTCCCCCCCCCCCCCCCCTCCTCCCCCGGTCTAGGGACACCCGGAGCATGAGTTTGCATCCCTGACCATCTTGGCTAAGAGACCTATCCTCCATGAACTTATCTAATTCTTTTTTGAACCCAGTTGTATTTTTGGCCTTCACGACATCCCCTGGCAGAGAGTTCCTCTACACATGGACTGTGCATTGTGTGAAGAAATACTTCCCTTTGTTTTAAACCTGCTGCCTGCTAATTTCTTTGGGTGACCCCTGGTTCTTGTGTAGGGATAAATAACACTTCCTTATTCATGTTCTCCATACCATTCATCTCATTGTGGGCCACTCCAGCTCAGCAGCTTCCCTGGCAGCCAATGCCACATACAAGTGGGATCCCAGGATGTCTGAGGTAATGACTCAGGAAATGTTAGATCAGTTTGAGGGATTGTCTGTATAGGAAAGGTGTACAAATGTAAACTAATGTGTGAAATTAAAACAATATAGTTATTCTGGTATAGCCCCCGTTCTTCAAAATGGAGATATACCTATCTCATAGAACTGGAAGGGACCTTGAAAGGTCAAGTCCAGTCCCCAGTCTTCATAGCAGGACCAAGTACCGTCCCTTATTTTTGCCCCAGATCCCTAAATGGCCCCCTCAAACCACTGAGCTTTCCCCCCCCCCCCATTGCAGTATAACAGTGGATTTTTTTTCTGTTTAGCGTATGTGTGTTGGAAAGGGGCTAAACCAAAATGACATGCCTATTTCTTACACTGAAATAGGCGCATCCACAGAGGAGGTTATAGTGGTATGACTTCACCACTTATACCCAGTAAAATTTTCCCATGTAGACAAGACCTCAGAAGCTTTTTAATGATTCTTGAGTTCTGCTCTAAAACCTCAGTCATGCCAGCCAGTTTGCATTGCTACTAGCACCATAAACAGATGATAGGTTTTTGTGTGTGAACAGCAGTCGAATTAATGGGAACACAAGAGCTATACCTCATGCTAACTTGCTAGTGAAGACTGCCACAGTTCAGGGCAACTGCACCAGTATTCTCCTCTTGCAGTCCACCATGGACACTCGTCTAGGCTCCAGGCTCCTTAGCCATCACCTCTCTTGGGCAGAGACCTGTGTATATCTCCCTCCTGAATGGGGGATCTTTAAGGCTGCACATTTCCCTGCTTACATTATGATCATCCCCAGCCAGCTAGATTGTTTAAATAGGTCAGCATTTATTCTTTACTTCCTTTCCAAAGGCTAAAAACAGTGAAATTGCCGGCAGTTACAAGTTACTACGCAGCTCTTTATAAGCAAGCACGTTTATTCTTAAGGTGAAAGCATTACAGAGAAGGCATGTTAAAAACAATAAAATAACCTACACACATGCTGAAAAGCTTACCAGAGGTCATCCCAACTCCAGCCTCAGACTCTAGTAGGTGTCAGTCCTTTAAAACCCACAGTTGGGTTTACCCTGTGGTTACAAGTTCATAACTGTCTCAGATTCAGAACCAGAAAAAACATGAATACTTCAGTTTTTTCTTTATACAGTTTGGGATTTTGATCTTGTCCCCATGTAACAGGTGATCAGCAGAGAATGACTTGCTCCTGAAGGCAGGAAGGGCTGAGTTTTTGCATAATCAAAAGTGGGGATTTGCATTCATCTTCCCCTGGATCTTCCCCCAGATCTCTCATATGTCACATCTCCCCCTTCGAGAGGTTACATACAATCCCAGCCCACAATAATACGTAAACCATTCTTTTAACACAGTGGACCACAAAGATATTTAATCTTAATTCAATAAGGTCTCCCAAGGATACTTCAGGAAATTGCCCTATCTGTCACTATCGCAGGGCAACGACTCTCTGCTGCGGCACCTCCTGCTGGTTGTCCAGGGAATTAGCTCTTTTCAACCAGGAGCGCCTTCTGCTGTTCAGTGTTTCGCCTGCTGCTGGCCCCGTGCCCGTCCCGGACCTCGGTGCCCTTCTAGATTAGGGTTCTGCCCCCTGGCAGTACCCCCTCAGTTTGGGTCCTCCTCTCTCCAGGTAGCTAGTCTCTCTCTCTCTTTCTGGCCCACTGCCCTCTTATAAGGGCCAGCTGGGCCCTAATTACACAGGCTACAGCTGTGGCTGTTTTCCCAAACAGCCCAGCTTTTTCCATCTCAGCCCTCTCCCAGGGCTGTTTTAAGCCCTTCAAGGCATGGTGGGGGGGGGCCACCCCGCCACAGTCACAAAGACAAGCCCTGAGTCACTGCCATTGTATCCATTCCTCTGGGTATGTTTGTCACGGTTGGTACCACACTACCAGCAGCCTCCAAACCTGAAGTGTTTCTGTAATTCTTCTGTCAAGGTCAGAGTGGAAGAGGTAGTTGCTGTCTATTCTCTTCACCCCCACCACAGTTTGCTTGCTGCAAGCTTAGTTTCTTGGAGCACCCCTAGCTAATACTTGTGTGGTCTCCCTAACCCCATTCCTTGCATAGTGGCACAGTGTGTTAACCAGGAAGCCGTCAGGACTATAGCCAGGGCCTTGCTGCCAGTGGGCCATGCAACGCATGTGTGGGGTTGTAGTCGTCCATTGTGCGATGCAATTCAGCTAATCATCCCATACAGTATTTATATTGGCCCTTTTCAATTTGTTGATAGCTGTCCAGATTGGAGGCTCTGTCTACAAAAGGAGCTTTCATATTACCATACTCTTCAGGATGATCCCATTTTGAGGGGCAGCAAATATAAATAAATACCAGTATTGAGCAGTGTCTGGTAATAAGAATAAGAGGTCAACAGAAGCCCAGGTAAAGCACATGAAGGCTGCTGAATCCCCTCTCCCAAACCAACAAGATCATTAGCAGGTTCCTCTGGGCAGCCTTGTCTGCCTACCACTGTGGATGGGATCAGCGGGGACACAAGCAGCGCTACCTCATGATTGACTTCCAGCGGCTGCGCTACGGACCTGGAGCTGAGTCAGGTCCCTATGAGGAGAAGGTGATCCAGGTCCAGTACAACCCCTGCAGGTCGGCTGATATCGCCCTGGTGGCCAGCAGCAAGCAGAAACGCTGGATCATTGCAACAGAAAACATGCAGCCTGGCAACCTCCTCAAAACCTCGGGGCACGTAGGCAGGATGGCAGTCTCTGCCAGTGAAGGGGATGCGTACCCTTTGGGAGCTCTGCTTGTGGGGACCCTGATCAATAACCTGAAAAGCCACCCTGGGAAAGGAGAGCAGTACAGCCGAGCAGCAGGGACCTGTGGGGTGTTACTGTGGAAGGTGAATGGAACGGCCATCATGCAGCTGCCCTCTAAGAGACACATGCAGGTGCTGGAGACCAGCATAGCCACCGTGGGGCGAGTTTCCAACATTGACCACAACAAGCGGATCATTGGGAAAGCTGGCCGGAACCGCTGGCTGGGGGAGCGCCTGCGCAGCGGATTATGGCACTGCAAGGGCAGCTGGGTGGGACGCAAGATCAGACCACTCCCACCCATGAAGAGCTATGTCAACCTGCCCACAGCAGCAGCTCAGGCTTGACACCTGGCCCCGGTGCCTGCCCCTCAATGGCTCTCAATAAAATCAGCTCCTCAACACACTCACACACACTCCCTCTCCCTCTCTCGGAATAATTAACCCATTATTAACAGGACAGGGAATTCTGTGGAAAGCAGAGGGTCTTAAACAGATCAAGAGGCAATGGAAAATCTAAGTCTGTTGGGGATGGGATGGAATTTAATGTGTGTAATGTATACCATAGGAGTGATAGTGCACCCTGTTGGGATGGCATCTAGAACAGCATGTGGAGTTTAGGAAACTATGAAAGATGTAAAAAATCTTGAGAAAATTCATAAACGGGCAACAAACGAGAGACGATGATCTGGGAAGAGACTGAGGGAGTTAAATGAGGAGAGTCTAGAAATATATAGACTTTCTGGACTTCTGAATGAAAGATTAGGTTGTGTTGGTGGGGGAGTGGCACAATATGTGAAAGAGAGCATGGAGTCAAATACAGTGTAAATCTGAAATGAATCAGACAACGCCATGATTTCTCTATGGATAGAAATTCCATGCTTGAAAATGAGTAGAGCACTAGGAATATGCTACCAACCACCTGACCAGGATGGTGGCAGTGATTGTGAAATGCTCAGGGTAATTTAGGCTACAGAATCAGAAAACCCAGTAATAGTGGAGGATTCCAACGATCCCCATATTGACTAAGAAAATGTCATCTCAGGATGGGATGCAGAAATAAAATTTCTAGACACCTTTAATGACTGCTTCTTCGAGCAGCTAGTCCTGGAACCCACAAAGGGAGAGCCAATTCCTGATTTAGTCCTAAGTGGAGCACAAGATCTGGTCCAAGAGGTGAATATAGCTGAACCACGTGATAGCAATCATAATGTCATTAGATTTAACACCTTTGTAGGATGAAAAACACGAAAGAAACCCACCATAGTAGCATTTAACTTAAAAAAGGGGAACTACACAAAAAGGAGGAGGCTAGTTAAATGGAAATTTAAAAGGAACAGTCACAAGAGTGAAATGCCTGGAAGTTGCATAGAAACATTTAAAAAACACCATAATTCATGTATAAACCCCCAATTAAAAAAAAAAAAAGGGAAGAGGACTAACAAAATGGACCATCCACAATGGATGAGCAACAGAATAAAGGAGGTGGCTAGAGACAGAAAAAAGAAAAGGAGTACTTGTGGCACCTTAGAGACTAACCAATTTATTTGAGCATAAGCTTTCGTGAGCTACAGCTCACTTCATCGGATGCATACTGTGGAAAGTACAGCAGATCTTTTTATACACACAAAGCATGAAAAAATGGGTGTTTACCACTATAAAAGGTTTTCTCTCCCCCCCCACCCCACTCTCTTGCTGGTAATAGCTTATCTAAAGTGATCACTCTCCTTACAATGTGTATGATAATCAAGTTGGGCCATTTCCAGCAAAATCCAGGTGGACTCCTCCTGAAGTTCGAGACAGCAGACTGGACTTCTACATAGAGTGCTTCCGCCGACGTGCACGGGCTGAAATTGTGGAAAAGCAGCATCACTTGCCCCACAACCTCAGCCATGCAGAACACAATGCCATCCACAGCCTCAGAAACAACTCTGACATCATAATCAAAAAGGCTGACAAAGGAGGTGCTGTTGTCGTCATGAATAGGTCGGAATATGAACAAGAGGCTGCTCGGCAGCTCTCCATCACCACTTTCTACAAGCCATTACCCTCTGATCCCACTGAGAGTTACCAAAAGAAACTACAGCATTTGCTCAAGAAACTCCCTGAAAAAGCACAAGATCAAATCCGCACAGACACACCCCTGGTACCCCGACCTGGGATATTCTGTCTACTACCCAAGATCCATAAACCTGGAAATCCTGGGCGCCCCATCATCTCAGGCATTGGCACCCTGACAGCAGGATTGTCTGGCTGTGTAGACTCCCTCCTCAGGCCCTACGCTACCAGCACTCCCAGCTACCTTCGAGACACCACTGACTTCCTGAGGAAACTACAATCCATCGGTGATCTTCCTGATAACACCATCCTGGCCACTATGGATGTAGAAGTCCTCTGCACCAACATTCCACACAAAGATGGACTACAAGCTGTCAAGAACACTATCCCCGATAATGTCACAGCTAACCTGGTGGCTGAACTTTGTGACTTTGTCCTTACCCATAACTATTTTACATTTGGGGACAATGTATACCTTCAAATCAGCGGCACTGCTATGGGTACCCGCAAGGCCCCACATTATGCCAACATTTTTATGGCTGACTTACAAGAATGCTTCCTCAGCTCTCGTCCCCTAACGCCCCTAGTCTACTTGTGCTATATTGATGACATCTTCATCATCTGGACCCATGGAAAAGAAGCCCTTGAGGAATTCCACCATGATTTCAACAATTTCCATCCCACCATCAACCTCAGCCTGGTCCAGTCCACACAAGAGATCCACTTCCTGGACACTACAGTGCTAATAAACGATGGTCACATAAACACCACCCTATACCGGAAACCTGCTGACCACTATTCCTACCTACATGCCTCCTGCTTTCACCCTCACCACACCACACGATCCATCATCTACAGCCAAGCTCTGCAATACAACCGCATTTGCTCCAACCCCTCAGACAGAGACAAACACCTACAAGATCTCTATCAAGCATTCTTACAACTACAATACCCACCTGCGGAAGTGAAGAAACAGATTGATAGAGCCAGAAGAGTTCCCAGAAGTCATCTACTACATGACAGGCCTAACAAAGAAAATAACAGAACGCCACTAGCCGTCACCTTCAGCCCCCAACTAAAACCCCTCCAATGCATTAAGCATCTACAACCTATCCTGAAGGATGACCCAACACTCTCACAAATCTTGGGAGACAGGCCAGTCCTTGCCTACAGACAGCCCCCCAACCTGAAGCAAATACTCACCAGCAACCACATACCACACACCAGAACCACTAACCCAGGAACCTATCCTTGCAACAAAGCCCGTTGCCAGCTGTGCCCACATATCTATTCAAGGGACACCATCACAGGGCCTAATCACATCAGCCACACTATCAGAGGCTCGTTCACCTGCACATCCACCAATGTGATATATGGCATCATGTGCCAGCAATGCCCCTCTGCCATGTACATTGGTCAAACTGGACAGTCTCTACGTAAAAGAATAAATGGACACAAATCAGATGTCAAGAATTATAACATTCATAAACCAGTCGGAGAACACTTCAATCTCTCTGGTCATGCGATTACAGACATGAAAGTTGCGATATTACAACAAAAAAACTTCAAAACCAGACTCCAGCGAGAGACTATTGAATTGGAATTCATTTGCAAATTGGTTACAATTAACTTAGGCTTGAATAGAGACTGGGAGTGGCTAAGTCATTATGCAAGGTAGCCTATTTCCCCTTGTTTTTTCCTAACCCCCCCCCCCCCCCCCCCCCCCCAAACCGTTCCTGTTAAACCCTGGATTTGTGCTGGAAATGGCCCACCTTGATTATCATTCACATTGTAAGGAGAGTGATCACTTTAGATAAGCTATTACCAGCAGGAGAGTGGGATGGGGGGAGAGAAAACCTTTTGTAGTGGTAAACACCCATTTTTTCATGCTTTGTGTGTATAAAAAGATCTTCTGTACTTTCCACAGTATGCATCCGATGAAGTGAGCTGTAGCTCACGAAAGCTTATGCTCAAATAAATTGGTTAGTCTCTAAGGTGCCACAAGTACTCCTTTTCTTTTTGCGAATACAGACTAACACGGCTGTTACTCTGAATAGAGACAGAAAGGCAGCTTTTAAATATAGGAAGTCAAATCCTACTGAGGAAGAGAGAAAGGAGCATAAACTCTGGCAAGTCATGTGTAAAAGTCTGCTTAGGCGGGCCAAAAAGGAATTTGAAGAGCAACTAGCAAAAGACACAAAAACTAACAGCAATTTTTTTTTTCAAGTACACCAGAAGCAGGAAGCTTACGAAACAATCAGTGGGACCACTGGATGACTGAGATGCTAAAGGAGCACTAAAGAAAAAACAAAGCTGTTGTGGAGAAGTTAAATAAATTCTTTGCGTTAGTCTTCACTGTAGAGGATGAGAGAGAGAGAGAGATTACCACCACACCTGAGACATTCTTTTTAGGGGACCAATCTGAGGAACTGTTCTAGATTGAGGTGTCCGAGGACGTTTTGGAACAAACTGATTAAAATAAACAGTAATAAATTACCAGGACCAAATGGGATACACCCAGGAGTTCTGAAGGAATTACAATACAAAATTGCAGAACTACTAACTGTGGGGTATAACCTATCACTTAAAGCGGCCTCTGTACCAGATAACTGGAGGGTAGCTAATGTAACTCCAATTCTTTAAAAAAGGCTCCAGAAGCAATCCTAGCAATTACAGGCCAGTAAGCCTAACTTCAGTACCAGGAAAACTGGTAGAAAGTATAATAACAAAAAGAGTGGTCAGACACAGAGATGAACATGATACATTTGGGAAGAGCCAACATGGCTTTTTAAAGGGAAATCATGCCTCACCAATCTAGTAGAATTTTTTGAGGGTATCAACAAATGTGGACAACAAAGGCCATCCAGTGGATATGGTGTACTTGGACTTTCAGAAAGCCTTTGACTAGGTTCCTCACCAAAGGCTCTTAAGCAAAGCCTGAGTCATGGAATAAGAGGGGAGATCCACTTATGGATCCGTAACTGGTGAAAAGATAAGAAACAGAGGTAGGAATAAATGGTCAGTTTTCACAGTGGAGAGAGGTATATATCAGGGTCCCCCAAGATTCTGTACTGGCACTAGTTCTGTTCAGCATATTCATAAATGATATGGAAAAAGGGGTAAATGGTCAGGTGTCAAAGTTTGAAGATGATACAAAATTACTCAGGATAGTTGAATCCAAAGATAATTGCAAAGAGTTACAAAGGGATTTCACAAAGCTGGGTGGGCAACAAAATGGCAGATGAAATTCATTTGATAAATGCAAAGTAATGGACATTGGAAAACATAACCCCAACTGTATACATACAAAATGATTGGGGTTTAAATTAGCTGTTACCTCTCAAGAAAGAGTTGTTGGGGTCATTGTGGATAGTTCTCTGAAAACATCTGCTCAGTGTGAGATGGCAGTCAAAAAAGCTAAGAAAATGTTAGGAACCATTAGGAAAGGGATAGATAAGACAGAAAATATCATCATGCCGCTATATAAAAATACGTGGTACTCCCACACCTTGAATACTGCATGCGGTTCTGGTGGCCACATCTCAAAAAAGATATATTAGAATGGAAAAAAGTACGGAGAAGGGCAACAAAAAATTAAGAGTATGAAACAGATTCCATATGAGGAGAGATTAAAAGTCTAGGATGTGTCTGTTTAGAAAAGAGACGACTAACGGGGGATATGACAGCGGTCTAAGGAAGTGTTATTTTCCCCCTTTCCTGGTTCCTTTGTTATGTGGTCACACAATGAAATTAATAGGCAGCTGATTTAAAAGAAATGTAAGAAGTACTGCTTCACACAACACACAGTCCACCTGTGGAACTTGCTGCCAGGGGATGTTCTCTGGTGGCAGATGACAGAAAAAGGAGTAATGGTCTCAAGTGGCAGTGGGGGAGGTTGAGGCTGGATATTCAGAAACACTATTTCACTAGGAGGGTGGTGAAGCACTGGAATGGGTTACCTAGGGAGGTGGTGGAATCTCCATCCGTTGAGGTTTTTAAGGTCAGGCTTGACAAAGCCCTGGCTGGGATGATTTAGTTGGTGTTGGTCCTGCTTTGAGCAGGGGATTGGACTAGATGACCTACTGAGGTCTCTTCCAACCCTAATCTTCTTTGATTCTAGGGGATGTTGTGAAAGTGGAAAGTTATAACTGGGCTCAAAAAAGAATTAGGTAAGTTCATGAAGGATAGGTCCATCAGTGGCTATTAGTCAAAGTGGTCCAGGATGTAGTCCCCTGCCCTGGGTGTTCCTAAATCTCTGACTGCCAAAAGCTGGGCCTGGATAACAGGGGTCACTCGATAAGTTGCCCTGTTCTGTTCATTCCCTCTGAAACATCTGGCACCGGCCACTGTCGGAAGACAAGATACTGGGCTAGATGGACCATTGGTCTGAGCCAGTACGGCCATTCTTATGTTCTTAATATGACTTTGGGGATGGGGAGCAGGGCTGCTAGCCTAGGAGATGACCGTGTGAGTTAAGATAAGGAATCGTTCCCCTTCTCAAAAATAAGTTGAGGATTAGTGGCATGAGATGCAAAAGAAAAATTTTAGGCTGTGTATCTGGAATGCTTAGCAGGGTGCCTGGGTGATGGGATAGACTCTTCGGAGGAGGTGGCTCAGCTCTTTGAGAACAAGGTTACATGTTAGTAGGCCTGAGCCAGGGGTGGCCAGCCTGAGCCTGAGAAGGAGCCAGAATTTACCAGTGGACCTTGGCAAAGAGCCACTAGTCCTCCTCTTCTGTTTGCGGATACAGACTAACACGGCTGCTCCTCTGAGACCAGTAACACGTCAGCAGCCCACCCTTCAGCTCCTCCTTCCCGCTCCCAGCGCCTCCCACCCGATCCACCCCCCCCCCCCGCCCCTCCCTGTACCTCCTGCAGCTGTTTCGAGTTGTGCAGGAGGCCCTGGGGTGGGGGGGATGGGGAGCGAAGGCATGGCAGGCTCAGGGGAGGGGGCAGGAAGGGGGGAGTTGGGGCAGGGCCTGTGGCAGAGCCAGGGGTTGAGCAGTGACACCCCCCCCCCCCCCCGCCCCCGGCACATTGGAAAGTTGGTGCCTATAGCTCCAGCCGTAGAGTTGGTGCCTATACAAGGAGCTGCATATTAATTTCTGAAGAGCCACATATGGCTCCGGAGCCACAGGTTGGCCACCCCTGGTCTGAGCCCTGCAGGGGGCTTTTCTGACTTTTTGATTTCTGAACCTGAATGCTCTGGACTGCTGGAGCGGAGCTGGCTGTGTGTGTCTGTGAAAGGAAACTGGCCATTTTAGCGGGCAGATTTCATGGTGTTTTTTCTGTTCCAGGGCACTGAGTCCATAAAGTTGGAAAATGGACAAAGCACAGCAGCTAAGCTGGGGCTTCCTCCTCTCACCCCGGAACAGCAGGAAGCTCTTCAAAAGGTGAGTGGCCCTTGTGTGGCCTTTCTTTAGCTCTTCCTCATTGTTAGTGTCAGACTTGCTGCCACAGAGGGGTGCACACCAGGTGGGGAGCCCGCCTGCCAGGAATACAGAGGGGATACTGACTGCGCTGTCCCTGCACCTGAGCTCTTAGAATCATGCACAAGAGATGTTTTTTCTTGGCTGGGAATTCCTGGTAGCTGCATGGGAACATTATGGGATGTATTTGTAAAAAACAAAAAACTTGCCGAGATCCAAGTAGATAACAGTTTGATCTTAAATTGTTGTTAAGAGGTTTCTCTGATCCCAATGATGATGAGATGCTGCTGCCCCAAAGTCCCTGTCAGGTGCAGCCTGGACTCGACAGATAACAGATTCCAGAAATGCTCCAGCTGAATCCTCTGCAGGATTCATGCTAGAACACACTGCAAACTCTCTCTACCTTTCCTGTGCTCTCTGGGCAACTATTACCTGCCCCTTTGTTATAAGGGGACCTTTAATATACTGCAAAGATTATTTCATCCCTTTGGAGCCAAGCTATTTTAATTGTAGAACCAAGTCCATCCCAACTCTGATCTCTGGTTCTCAATTCTATGTGTGCATCCGGTTAGGACATTACTGCTGACTTCTGGCTTCCGCTCTGAGTGGGAACCAGTGATGTCTGAAGTGCTGAGAGGAGAGGAGAGCAGAGTTTGGAATGGAGGGGAAGGTGGGAGCTGTGGGCTAGGTGTCTCCCAGATTCTGGTGAGGCAGGTATGCCATTGTTCTCTGTAGGCTTGGTGTGAATGTTCCCATAATGCTGAAGCTGCTTGTGTGTCTGTGTTTGGCTCGCAGTGTGAAACGGCCTCGTTTCCTCTGGCTGCTCCATAGCTGACAGATGTAAATCCCATTGTCCGTTTCCAGGTTTCCGAAGCACCCGCCTCAAATCCACGGTTTAGAGCCTGCCGTTCCCCGGCACCTCCCAAACACGTACAGCAATGGAAAGCAGGTGCCTTTGAGTGGGGTTGGCTGAATCTGTCCGTTCTGTCACCTGGGCATGGCACATCCATGGGTATTAGTGACCCCTTGATTAGGAGCCTCCATCTCAGCATCATTGGATGTGCAAGGCTCAGTGTTTTCCAGAGTGGTAGAAGGCTGGGTAAAGGAAAAACAGTTCAGCCTTGTAGCCACAGCTCAGGGGACTGACGGAGGGAGCTGGAGTATATAGAAGGACCCACAGCTCCTGCTTACCAATATAGTGTAGACATACCCTGTCAAGGAAGGGAAGGGATGCGCTCGGTGCAGAGTCTGGGCATGGGGAATAGGAGCCACCTCGCTCTTTGTAGAACCTTTTGTCCAGATGTTCTCTGAGTGGAAAGGACTTGAAGGAGGCTATCTGTCCTGCCCTCATCTCAGCAGGTAAGGTGCAGTGGTGGGAGCTGAGGGGCAGAGGGAGGAAGAGGGAAATGCTGAGTGTGTAGTGCATGATGCTTTCCTAACATTGCGCCTGCTGCAGACTCTGAGTCCACCCCGTCCTTGCTCAAGCATTGTGCTGTATTTCAGGGTGAACAACTCCAAGATGCTGATCAAGATCATAGTAAGCTGTCGGCCCTTGACTAATGTAAAGTGCCTTAGTGCTTGGGGCCGGAGCACTGGAAAGCACCAGTGGCAACCAGTTGTGGGGTTCTGGGGAATGTTGTATGAAGTTAAATGTCCTTCCCTGGCACCTTGTAGAGTCCTGTGCCCTGTGATTATGGAGTCTGTATTTCCTTCCAGGCAAAGAAGTATGCGATGGAGCAGAGTATCAAGAGTGTGCTGGTGAAGCAAACCATCGCCCACCAGCAACAGCAACTCACTAACCTGCAGGTGAGAGATCCCTCTGGGCTCATCCCCTTGCCTTTACTCTCCCCACAAGGTGGAGCCTTTTATGCACTTAGAACCAGAGCACAGCCCTGAGGTCTGCCTGGAGCCAGGTACTTGCACTTCTGTTTCCGCAGTGAAATTGAAGTATGTTGTCTTCGGCCCTGTCAAGGATATCCCTCTCCTGCCCTCATACATACGCTCACCCTCCCTTTCCCCCCAGGAAAGCAGACTGCCCTGGGAAGAGAAGCTGATGCTTCCTCTTCTGTTGGCCGGCTAGACAATTTTTTCAGTTGCCAGAAAATCAAAGCATCTGCTGTGAGTTCCACTGTCAACCTGAAGCTAAGGTGGTGTCTGGGGTTACTGGGAGCAGTATCCTTTCACCATCCTTTCGCCCATGAAGAGAAGGTGCCTGTCGCTCTGGCCTTGCTGGCAGTGCCACCGCTACCATGGACTCTGTAGATTTTTCTCAGAACTCCAGCTGGTTATTCCTGCTAATGCAGGATTGTCCAAGTCCTAGGAGACCCCTCTGCTGCTGTTTAAACCCCCCTTCCTTCTGAGAATCCTTACATACAGCTCACTGCCTCCTGTTTGAGGTTAAAGAGCCCAGCATAATGATTTGGGGGGTTGTGTATGTTTTAAAAAATGTTGAAGTGGGGATATGCCAGCTGCATTAGGCAGCTCTGGCTTTTCAGGGCTCTGTATGTTCCTGGGCAGCTGCTCTAGATGAGGGGCTCCTTGTAATTGCTGGGGGTGAATCAAGGACAGTGGTTACAGAGGTTACTATTGCCTTGAGTCCCCCCTGGGAGAAACCCTGCTTCCTGAGGCACTGGCAGCAGCACACCCCTCCCCAGAGTTGGTGGGCCTGGCATCTGCAGGGTCCCAGCGCTGGACAGTCCTTGGGAGCGGGCAGTGAGGGGCAAGGAAGGAGAGGCCTCTCCCACAGGTTCCCTGTGCCGTCGCTCTCTGCTTGAGTTTTTACGAACAGCCGTAGTATGCTCAGCTCCAACAGACTGAACTCTGTCTTTACTGTCTTTCAGATGGCAGCAGTGACAATGGGCTTTGGAGATCCTCTCTCACCTTTACAATCGGTCAATAGACATATTCACTTCTTCTTGGGCACTTTGTCTTAGTCAGGGCCTAGAGTGGGGAAGTATGTAGTGGTAATACAATGCTCTTAACTAAACCCAGTACAACCCTCCCACATACCCACCTGCTGTGGACAAGCACAAAAAACTGAGACAAAGTGTAAACTCCCCAAAGGAAGACCTTGGGCTGGGTACAGTCTGCTGTGACACTGGCACCCTGGGCCCTGGAGTCAATTGCAAAGAGAGCTTTAGATTTCAAGCAGTTCTGAACACCTGTGAAATTGTGGGAGCCACCTTTCTAGGGATGCTACAGTTCTGAGGTCCTGACCTAAAAGTAACTGCCAAGGTAACTCACAAATGGGCAATCTGTTAAGAAACCAGCACACAGAACAGAGACCTAGTAGCTATGGTGCTGGGGAGCACTGGGGCATTAGAGGCTTTCAGCGCATAACCTAGACCAAATGTGAGACTTCTGTTGCTATGTGCATACTTGTAGGCTAGGAGAATTTGGCATATGTTTCAAGTAAAGCAGTGAGGGCTGAAACAAAAAGAACAATAGAGTTATTCAGAGAAAAGCAGTGCAGTCCCATAGTGCTGGAAGTTTCTAATCTACTCCCACAGAGAGTCTGATTTACTTGGGATTATCTGTCCCCACCCCTTCTAGACACATGGGGCACTGGCATATGTGGGCTATAACCCCCCTCTCCTTGTGCAAAGGGTCACTTGTAAATGTTTCCTTGTCTAGCTGAAATGTAATTTCTTTGGTTGGTGTAAAATGCAACCTGGAAGCCAGTGCTCCAAGGGGAAAGAAGCATTAAAACTAGACATGCCTGGCTTTCCTTCTGTAACACTGCCACGGTAGGTAGCTTGTCAGCTGGGGAGCCAAAATAGCATTTGTGGGGGGAGGTAAGCTCAGATTGGGACAGGAAGAGCCATCTCTGCCTGAAGGCAGCATGGCCAGTTCTTGAGCATTGTTGCCCAAGAATCCGCTTTATCAATTAATTTAGATACTATTGATCTCCCATATCACTAATTCTGCTAAACTGTGTTTTGCAGCCACATCATGCACCATTGGGTAACAGAGATGAAAACATGTAATAATGATAGAGGATATCTTTAACAGGGCCCTCAAGATTAACCACGGGCTTAATATTGTAAATCACTTACCAAAAAAAAAAAAAAAGCCTCCCTTTGCCAGGAGCCAGCACCTGCTGTTGGAGGGACAGAAAGGCTAGAAGTCAAGGCTTTGCCCTGGATCAGCCATCATGGTGTGTTGTGAACTCGATATTATTAAGATCCCCATTTTCCCACCACATGCTTTATCTCAAGGCCCGTTGGGAGTGTGGAGAGCAAGTATACCTTAAGAATGGGACCGTCTCCACTGGCAGGACCCACAAGGCCCATTTGTGAGGGAAGTGCAGCCTGAGCTTCCTGTTATAGCGTCTTATTGACCATAGTCAAAGCTTCCTATCCAGCAGACCTCTACCTGCAGGAGTGTTACCGAGCAGGGTTTCACCTTGTCACTTCACCAAGACAAGCAGTTTCCTTGCATAACTGCATCAAAAGTGCAGATGAAAACAGTGGTGCTTTGCATGTTGCCTCCCTCGTTTTGAGCTCCATCCTGAAAAGGTGCATGTTAACTTGTCCTTAATAAGAATACTCCTTAGCTCCTAACTAACAGCACTGTCTATACATACAAACACTGACTGCCCACCTGGAGGTGAGGGAGGAATCCTTAGCCTCTGTTTACAGATGGGGAAGCGGAAAGGTCAAGTGCCCAACCCAGAGCTACAGAGGGGAGTCAGTGGCAGGACCAGGATTCACATGCACGTTCTTGGCACCTGGTCCTGTGCTAAGTTCACAAGAATATGCTGCCTTTTCCCTTAACTCACTGCACTGCAGGTTCCTACTAGTACTCACATGTGCCTGTCACCATCATAGTTCAGCTCAACCCTAGCTTGGTGGCCCAGATATCTGATGTAAAGGAGTGTAAATGGGTTCCTCAGAACGTCACTCCTCCTGCTGCTGCTGGAGTCTCCTGCTTGTGCAGAAGGGTTAGAATGTGGATTTCCCACTGTGAGGGTTGCTGCCCAATGTCGGAGAAGGGCTAATACTATCAGTCTTGTCTCTGTGGCAGGTATCATTGGAGGAGAAGAGAATGCCCCCTTCGTGTACACATCTTTAAAGGTGTGGAAAATCCCTATGCCTGGGGCACGGGCCTCAGGCTGGCTAGAGCAGTAAGAAGAGGACTAAACTAATAGCAAAAGGGGAAGGTAGAATGAGGGGAAATCTGAGCACTCAGCACAAAATCAAGATGTTGAGAACAAAATTAATCCAGGAACCAAAGAACATGAAGAGAAGAAATTATCTAATTGCCTGAACACCAATGCTAGGAGCCTGGGTAACAAACAAGAGGAACTGGAATTGCTCATTTATGAGCATAAACTTGATCTAGTTGGTATTACTGAAACCTGGTGGGTTGGTTCACCCAAAGGGAATGTTAAGATCAATGGGAAGGGGGAGGGGCATTCTATCTCAAAAATGGCATTAGCTGTGTGCAAGTTGCTGAAAACTCTGAAGAAGACAGATAAAACACAAGTGGGGTACTGGTTGGTGTCTGCTACAGACCACCAAAGCCCACTAATGAATAGGATGACTGCTTCCTTTTATGCACGTAATTACAGTGTGTACAGATAAAAGCTGTGTGATCATGGGGGACTTCAGTTTGAGTGACGTATGGCGGAGGTCTTGTGCGGCCAGTATAGAAACATCCTTGGAATTTCTAAGCATAGATGACAATTCCCTAACTCAGAACATATTGCAGCCTATCCAGGATGGTGTATGAGACCTTGTTCTAACAGAGAGAGAGAGAGAGGAACTGATCACAGCTCTAAAAATTAATGGTAGCTTAAGTACAGGTGATCATAACTTGATCACATTTATAATGTGCAAGCAGAATAAAGTCCAGACCAGTAATATAGATGCTTGGTGCATTTACTAGGGCCAATTTCACAAAGCTGAAAACAGTTATGAGCCAGATCAGTTGGGAGGAAGAATTTAATCAGAAAAATGTGAATGATTAGGAATAATTTAAGAACATCTTACTAGATCCCCAAAACACCACTGTCCCACAATCGAGGAAGAAGACCAATTTTAGAGGGGAAATGAAGGCAGCTGTAAAAAATAAAAAGTCAATATATAAAAACAGAGGTTCCCGACTGTGGGCCGTGACCCCATCAGCAGATGGCGTTGTGATGATCCTTTGTGTGCAGAGGATGTCAGTTTGCTCAGCACAGCGTGACCTAGTATGTACGGTGTATGAACAAATTGGCGTCCTCAGCACAGCGTGACCTCACATGCACCCTATGTACAAGGTTACGCCACATGGAGGATGCCGTTTTGTAGAGCTGTTTGCATCCTCCATGCTGTCTGTGATCTCTGCAGAAAATAATACATTAAAATGGGGTTGTGCCTGCATGCAGTTTGGGAACCCCTGATGCAACCAGTGGAAGAAAGGGGCTGATAGTAATGAATGTTGGCTTCCCAAGGGTGGGAGGATTGGGAGACTGCACTAGAGATATTCTTGCCTAGCTGCTCTACAGTGTGACTGTGCCTCACTTTTCACCTGGCTCACAGGGTTTTGGAGCTTTCATAAAATCTCATTTAAAAGCATAAAACACAGCCCCAACTTAGAGGTAAAACAAAACCTTTGTTTCCTTTGTTTGATGAGTCCAGGTTCAAGTTATCTAATATAACTGCAAGAACAGTAGTGTGGTGTGAGAACCTGGTTCGATGATAGCTCTCCCTCCCCTGAAGTGCTAGGAATCAGTCCCGACTGAGGCTGTATTTTCAGCTACAAACAGTTACTTGCCTGGTCGTGGTGACAGGCTCAAATGCATTTGGTATTTATTTTGTGCGGTTGCTCGTCAGACACAGTCCCTGCCTGCTCTGTCCATTACTGTGTTGCAGGAGAGACCCCCTGGCCACCCCTTTGTTACCATATGAGTTGTGGCATCCCTAGACAGGACACAGAACAACTCTGAGCTCATTGTGCTCACCCTTATGCCAGAGCTCTCCACCTGAGTTAGACCTTCATGCAATGGCCTTATAGCAAGGCCCTTCTTGGGGGGGTAAGTGTTCACAGAGCTCCCTACTTGGCTGTGGAGTACTGTAGAATTGGGTTGGGGAGGAAGGCACTAAGATCAGTGCTGCTTTTTCCCTCTTTGTAGGGCCCTCACCACTTTGCATTCGTTCCAGCTGTTCCATGCAGAATAAGAATGTAGCCCTGTACAAGTCTCCAGTGTGCGATAATAAATACACTATTGCTGATTATAGGGAGCTGCCTCTGCAGGGCTTTTCTTTCTGCCTTGGTCCCAATGCATGCTGATAAGATCACAGATTTGGCCAGTGTGTCCTAGCAGGCAGCACCTTCCTAGGTGAAGTTCTTAGAACTGCCATGTGGCTTGGAGGAAGCTGGTTTTAGGGGTACCATCTGGGGAACAACCAGGTTCCTCTTGCAAAAAGACTTTTTCAGATAGGTTCAGGAAAAGAGTGCAGAGGCTTTCTCTGCACTGGGATAGACAATGGCTGAGTCTCTGGGGCTGTACCACTGTAGGTGCCAATACCAGTGGAAGATGCTAACTGAGCACCACAGACTTCCTCAAGAGAAGGGTTTTGTTTAATTGTTAGATTTTGTTTGTTTTTATTGAACTGTACAGTGCAGCTGCTGCCCAGTGTCAGCTCCTTTAATGCCAAGGGAGGGAGAGGGGAGGAGGTAGAGCCCGGTTCCAAACCCCTTGCTGCCCAGGGAGTGGGGAGGAGGTGGTTCCCAGTGCTAGATCCCTTGATGCCCAGGGTAGGGGAAAATGAGAGCATGTGGTACACAATACTGGATCTTTTGCTGCGCCATGCAGGACAGGAGGGATTGCTGTTAGTGCCTGATGTTGGATCCCTTGCTGCCTGGAGGGGAAGCTGTTTTAGAATGAAGGTATTTCCCCCTGCTGCAGGCATTGCCAGAGATGTGATCTTGTCAGGGTGGGTTGGAGTTAGGGCTGCTAAAGTGGCAGAGCAAATCAGAGACTTGACTGTGCCCCTGGGAGTGAGCCTTACTGCCCTGCACTCCCCAACAGTCCATGCACTGAGCGAAAATACTTCTTTACCACTAAGAGTGTTCCAGGCTGTGCTGCAGCCAATGAGGAGCTGCTTGCTGTTGGGTCACAGCTCCTGGGGCGGGCGGGACAGGGGAGAGAGCTGTCCTGGTATCTGTGACGACCCCCTAAGCTAACCAGCCAGTTCTTCTTTCCAATACAGATGGCAGCTCAGAGGCAGCGGGCGCTGGCCATCATGTGTCGTGTGTACGTGGGCTCCATATACTACGAACTGGGAGAGGACACCATCCGCCAGGCCTTTGCCCCATTTGGACCTATCAAAAGCATTGACATGTCCTGGGACTCTGTTACAATGAAACACAAGGTTGGTTAACAGCCCTAGGAGTGGTTTCTTTTTCTCTAAGGTCACCCTGCATGCATCTAGGGAAGGAGGGGCCTGCACCCTCCTAGTCTGCAGTATAGAGCAAGCTGTCTAGGAGGTGGTTCTTCAAGAGATCCCTGTTGTATTCCACTGAGGGTTCTGGGCATACGCCCGGAGCTGGAGCTTTTAGGATTGAATGTGTTCACCTGCTGTGCTGCATAGGTTTTAGTGTCCCCGGAAGCCATAGCGATGACCTAACAGCTGCGTGTGGGGTATGGAGCTTGGGGAATGCCGAGCAGTTAGCTTGCCTCGTGTGCACGCACTAGTCTGTCTGCCTGGCTAAACGGCCTGTTCTGTGTATAAGCAGCTCAAGAAGCAAGTGGCCACGAGTCTGTTCAGGCACTTTCGTGCTTCAGCTTGTTGCTCTCTGCATTAGCATGCTACTGGGAAAGGCTTTGAGGGTGGGAAGCTCTGGCTGAATGGTTGGGATCTGGCACAGTGTGATACAGACAGGGTGCATTAGTCGGCAGAGTGGGGAATGCGAGCACTAGGGGTTCAACAAGAAGAGATGGGTACAATTTAATAGGGTTTCCCCTCTATCCTAGGGCTTTGCTTTCGTGGAATACGAGGTGCCTGAAGCTGCTCAGTTGGCCTTGGAGCAGATGAACTCAGTCATGCTGGGTGGGAGGAACATAAAGGTGAGTGACAGCCGGTTGCGTTACGTGGGAGGCGAGGCTGGCTCATGCTGCTGTTTGTGTTGCAGGGATGGGGCTTTTCAGATGGTCAGAAGAGCCTAAAGAAGAAAATCTATGTTTCTAGGAGATCTGTTCCTCAGTGGGCCTCTTTTCAATGCGCCACCTGAGTCCACTCACTGAGAACTGGCTGGTTCTTGGCACCTGCCTCTGACCCTCTGGGAAGAGCCCATAAAGTGTTAATATACACTAGGAGGAGGGAGGGGCGTTGGGCGCTATTCTGTTCTGCCCCATCCACAGAATGGGAGCCCTTTGTGGCCTAGATATGGAGTCTTGTGGGCAGCGGGCAGGTGAGTGACTGCTGACCCTGGTGGTGCCTGTTGGGCTCTGCAGAAAGGGGGCTTGTTTGTATGTGTATTATGAGGGAAATGAGGCTCTGGGGTAACCTAGTTCTCTGCATGAAGAGGGGGAAAGATTTAGTACAAACTGAAAGGAACAAGGGACTTGAGCTTTGTATTCCCAGGCATCAAGTAAGAGATTCCCTGACGGGAGTGGGAGACTTTTGGGGGCGTTCCTTTTGCGGTATCGGTGAAAACCCAGTGTCCTTACATATTTCACCAAAGTCATTTCCTCTTAGTTCCCTTTTCAGGCAATTGCAGTGCCTGATCGATTATGGGTTTTTGGGAGCTCCGGAGAATGGTATGGAGGCATTGTGCCCTGCCTGTAGCATTGACAGCTAGTCATTGTAGCACTGGAAGCTAGTCACTAGAGAGGGAGGGAAGATACAAGTCTGAAATATGCTTGCTTCAGGAACAAGTGCCACAGAAAACGTCCTGTATCTGGGTTGTCTCAGTAACCCTGATATCCCATGGTGGCCTGTGGAGTCACTGGAGACTACAACCCAGACATCATAATGAATTGTGGCTCTGTGGTGCTAATTGCCATGCCATGGAAAGTATTATGTGGGGTTCAATTGCTCTCTGTTAGCATTTGCAGTCCTTGTGTCTTGGGTGAGTCACAGTGCTGCCTCTTGGAGCACTCAAAGAGGTGTTTGTGTTTGCTTTGCTCTCCACAGGTTGGTAGGCCTAGTAATATTGGACAGGCACAGCCAATCATAGACCAGCTAGCTGAGGAGGCACGGGCTTTCAACCGCATCTACGTGGCATCTGTTCACCAGGACCTTTCAGATGACGACATTAAGAGTGTGTTTGAGGCCTTTGGGAAGATTAAGTCCTGCACGCTAGCCAGGGACCCCACAACAGGGAAGCACAAAGGCTATGGCTTCATTGGTAAATTGGCTGCTCTGATACCTGTCATGGAGTGGGGTGGGGATGTCATTGGATTTGGATCTGTGTCTGCTCCCTGCAGTGGCAATAAGCTTCTGCTTTCAGTTATGGGTTAGAGTGGGATTGAGAGCAACCCCTGGCCTGATGTCAGAGGGCTGCCTGGCTCTCAGCTGGAAACCGGATTCTGTGTTCGTGTTCAGCTGGCACCTAGGATGTGATTAGAACCATCTCCCTTTACGCTGAATGTTTGAGAAGATCCTGGACAACCAGAGGGGTTGGGTGTGTGATCTAGGAGGTGTGGGAGTGGTTGGTAGGGACACTGATGACTGCCGCTCAAGACCATTGTGTTCTTAGAAGTACAAACCTAAATTGTGGAGGGAAAGTGTTCTACGTTTAGGAGGCAGGCAGGTGGGGCATTGTCCCTGGGAGCCTGAAATGTCCATCTTTAAGGAGCGATCTGTCAGGGTTCCAATTATCATTGCAGAGTATGAGAAGGCACAGTCGTCACAAGATGCTGTCTCATCTATGAATCTCTTTGACCTGGGAGGCCAATATCTCCGGGTTGGCAAAGCTGTTACTCCCCCAATGCCTCTCCTAACACCTGCAACGCCTGGAGGATTACCCCCTGCAGCAGCTGTGGCTGCAGCAGCTGCCACAGCAAAGATAACAGCTCAGGTAAGAAACAGAGCAGCAGGATTTGAAATGAGGTGGGTGAGTGCGTGCGTTATTTAGAGTCCAGCAGTCCTATTGAACACAGGGATACCGATTCGTACAATGCACTGAGTCAGCAGTACTTATGGGAAATCCTGACTAGGTGGCCTTTGTTGTACCCTACAGAGTAGTTCTCCCGGTCTCATGTGGAGACTGGCCAAGGAGTAGCTGTCTGTGCTACACCCTCCAGTCTTGGGTCTGGCATGCCAAGGTGTAGAAAGAGGCCTGATTTACAGCACAGACAGGCTTATTTGTTTTGATTTAGTTTGATTGTTCTGAAACAGTATTGCCTAATTAGGGCCACCTAAGAGAGCAAGAGGTGGTTTGGAAGTGGGGAAGCTTTTTGCTCTGGAATTGACTCCATCCTGCTAAAACCATCCTGGAGACTTTGAGTTGGGGATCCCTTGGCATGTCTATCATTCAGGGCCCTGCACATGAGCTGACTGGCGTTGGGTGATAACTATGAAGTGTGGGGAAAGTGCCTGCTCTTCAGGGGTTTGGCATGTGGTGGCTGTCTACAAGAAAGGCTAGTTCAGGGCAATCCTCGGCATGTGTCTGTGTGATTAAGCTGAGTTGCATACATTTCTCCGCTCTTTCTGGTGGCTGAGCTGGCCCTAGTAATTTTACAGTTCATTTGCCCCCATGTCCTGGCTATTTGGTAAGTCTCTACAAAGGTAAAAAGAAAGAACCTGAGCAGAGCACACCTGAGAATGACTCTCTGAAGCAGAATTAACACTCTCTGGCTTTTCTCTTGTAGGAAGCAGTGGCAGGAGCTGCAGTCCTTGGCACTTTAGCAACACCTGGGCTGGTGTCACCAGCGCTGACACTGGCTCAGCCTCTGGGGGCATTGCCGCAGGCCGTAATGGCAGCACAGGCACCAGGAGTCATTACGGGTGCGTCTGCTCTTCATTCTGTCATTTCCACAACTATTCCGAGATAGCACCAGTCCCCACAGCTGGGGTCACTTCTTGGAAAGTGTAGCCAGGGAGCCTGGGGCCAGCTACCCCTCTTCGGTTACAGACCCATGTGATTCCTGTAAAGAGCTCAGAGAACTCAGTTGAAGAGAAGAGCTGTGGGAAGCAGGTGGGCTCTGTGGCTGACCCTGCAGCAGTGGGGAGAGATGCAAGGAAAAAGTTTTCAGGTTCCTTGCAGCTGCTTTGATCAGGGGAATAACTTTGTTACTTGGTGAGTTTTGTACATGGAAAAATGAAACCGTCCCTGAACGAAGGGCATGAGCAGACTTTTAAGACGTGGCCTCAGTCCTTCCTGCGCTGGGAAGACAGGCCACAAGCCCCACTAAAGGGTTTGAAACTGAATCGTACTGAAACTGAATTGTTTGCAGAGAATTCTGATTTCTCCTTGCATTGCCTCGCAGGCCTCTCCATGAGTGTGTGGTGAGTGCTGTAAGGGCACTAAGCCTCCCAGAGCTGGCAGGGATGCACAGTGCCTGAGCAAAAGCACCATGTTGGTCACTTACCACGTGCAAAACAGATGCAGCCACATCTTGCTGTCTCCCCTTCGAATAGGCAGGTTGACCACGTCTGTGCATCGTACCTGGTGGTAGAGCCTGGCCTCTCTTGTCCTGAGTCGCTGTTTGCCCTGTTGTCAGGCTCTCTCAGTGGTTCATGTTTCAGTTACTAAAACCTTTCTCCTAATTCCATGAGGCTGGGTGTCACTGGCTGGCTTTCTTCCTGATGTGGCAGAGTGCCAATCCTAGAGGTAGGCTCCTTTATCTCTTCCTTCAATCTGTGTATTCACCTGCAGGTGTGACCCCCGCTCGACCTCCCATTCCAGTCACTATTCCACAGGTGGGAGTAGTGAATCCTATCCTAGCAAGTCCCCCAACATTGGCTCTGTTGGAGGTTAAGAAGGAGAAGGAGGAGGAGGAGATCTTCCAGGAGTCGGAGAGGCCTGAAATGCTGAGTGAACAGGAGCACATGAGCATATCAGGCAGCAGTGCCCGTCACATGGTGATGCAGAAACTGCTTCGCAAACAGGAGGTGAGCATGACCCTGAGTTAATTCTAGATTCCCAGAGATACAGTGTAGCCTACAGGCCACAAGACTGGCTTGGGTCTGTCTTTCAGTTCTGCGTAGTTCGGCAGTACAATGTATGGTACAAGTTCACAAAAGATGTGTCCCTAAATGTCGTACTGAGTTAATGCTGGAATACAAATGCCTGTATCATAACCAGTCATCACCTGCTGCATGGCTTTTCCCTCTCTGCCTTGTAAAGGAGGAACTCTGTAGTGAGGTGCCTTGCTCAGAGAGACCTCACTCTTCGCTGTGCTGCGTTGTCCAGCCATTAGACCAAAGATGCTGATAGTCTATTAGGACATTATAGTCACTGATGTCCTGGTCCCCAGATTTCTCCTTCCTCTCCGTCATTCACGTGTCACCATAGTTTGTCATTGGCTGCGACTGATGAAGTGGGAGGAAATAAAACTGGATCTGTGGTGTTAAGGAATCTGTCATTTGATGATCATCTGCACTATTGCTGGCTGTTTTACTGCAGCCAAAAGCATGCTGGGTATCTCAGTGTAGGTACAGAGAGGGCTCACAGTTCCATTTCTGTGGGTGTGAACCATAGCTATCTCCTCACAAAATAGAGATGTGATCCTTGTCTGATCCTTCTGAGTCCCCCTCCTTCCCACCAGTCAATGCAGTACTAAGCACTGAGGAGCTTACAGCTAATTTCAGACATGCTGCACGGATGAGGATGACAAGACAGGGCTGATTCATGCGGGAAGCACAGGTGACATCATGAGACTCTGCTCAGTAGAGTCACAAGGGACCATTGTGACCAGTCTGACCTCCTGCAGTACACAGGCAGAGACTCCCACCCAGTGATTCTCAGATACCTTAGTGATGGCACAGAACTCTGAAGGTCCGATCTCAGCTTGGACACTGACTCACTCTGGGATTGGACAAGGCCCTTCCGCTCTTTTTCTCTGCCAAATAGGGATAATAATGACCTGCACCTCTTGAGGGGCTGTGAGAATTAGCTCATGTGTCCTATACTTTGAAAATATAAAGGCCCAACGGTGGTATTGTTGAGACACTGACTGTTCCCTAGTTAAGATTGAAGCGAGCTATCCATAAAAACCCGATCTACACGACCCACACCTTAATTTCCCCAAGAACTGTTACATCACATCTCAAGGGGGGAGTTTAGATAAATCAGAAAATGCATTTTAAAGCTACACCAAAAGTTTCCCGAACTCCTTTTTCCAAAATGGCTTGACCTGCAAATTCTGAGTTTGTTGTGGCGGCAAAGAGTCCTGTGGCACCTTATAGACTAAGAAAAAAAACAGGAGTACTTGTGGCACCTTAGAGACTAACAAATTTATTAGAGCATAAGCTTTCCTGGGCTACAGCCCACTTCATCGGATGCACTGAATGGAACGTATAGTAAGAAGATAGATACATACACACATACAGAGAAGGTGGAAGTTGCCATACAAACTGTAAGAGGCTAATTAAGATGAGCTGCTATTAGCAGGAGAAAAAAAACTTGTGTAGTGATAATCAAGCTGGCCCATTTAGACAGTTGACAAGAAGGTGTGAGGAAACTTAACATGGGGAAATAGATTCAATAGACTACAATACCCACCTGCTGCAGTGAAAAAAACAGATTGACAGAGCCAGAAGAGTACCCAGAAGTCGCCTACTACAGGACAGGCCCAACAAAGAAAATAACAACGCCACTAGCCATCACCTTCAGCCCCCAACTAAAACCTCTCCTGCGCTCATCAAGGATCTACAACCTATCCTGAAAAATGATCCCTCACTCTCACAGATCTTGGGAGACAGACCAGTCCTGGCTTACAGACAGCCCCCCAACCTGAAGCAAATACTCTCCGGCAACCACACAACAAAAACACTAATTCAGGAACCTATCCTTGCAACAAAGCTCATTGCCAACTCTGTCCACATATTTATTCAAGCGACACCATCATAGGACCTAATCACATTAGCCACGCCATCAGGGGCTCGTTCACCTGCACATCTACCAATGTGATATATGCCATCATGTGCCAGCAGTGCCCCTCTGCCATGTACATTGGCCAAACCGGACAGTCTCTACGCAAAAGAATAAATGGGGACAAATCTGACATCAGGAATCATAACATTCAAAAACTGGTAGGAGAACACTTCAGCCTCCCTGGCCACTCAGTAAAAGACTTAAAGGTGGCAATTCTGCAACAGAAAAGTTTCAAAAACAGACTCCAACGAGAAACTGCTGAGCTTGAATTAGTATGCAAACTAGATACCATTAACTTGGGTTTGAATAGAGACTGGGAGTGGCTGGGTCATTACACATATTGACTCTATTTCCCCATGTTAAGTATCCTCGCACCTTGTCAACTGTCTAAATGGGCCATCTTGATTATCACTGCAAAAGTTTTTTTTTTTCTCCTGCTAATAATAGCTCGTCTTTATTAGCCTCTTACAGTTTGTATGGCAAATTCCACCTTCTCTGTGTGTGTGTGTGTGTGTGTATGTATATGTATGTGTGTATATATATACTTACAATATGTTCCATTCAGTGCATCCGATGAAGTGGGCTGTAGCACACGAAAGCTTATGCTCTAATAAATTTGTTAGTCTCTTAGGTGCTACAAGTCCTCATGTTCTTTTTGAGGCTACAGACTAACATGGCTGCTGCTCTGAAACCTGTCATTATAGACTAACAGACGTATTGGAGCATAAGCTTTCGTGGGTGAATACCCACTTCATCGGATGCATGTAGTGGAAATTTCCAGAGGCAGGTATAAATATGCAAGCAAGAATCAGGCTAGGGATAATGAGGTTAATTCAATCAGGGAGGATGAGGCCCTCTTCTAGCAGTTGAGGTGTGAACACCAAGGGAGGAGAAACTGCTTCTGTAGTTGGCGAGCCATTCACAGTCTTTGTTTAATCCTGAGCTAATGGGATCAAATTTGCAAATGAAGCTCTGAAGCTCTGCAGTTTCTCTTTGAAGTCTGGTCCTGAAGTTTTTTTGCTGCAGGATGGCTACCTTTAAATCCTTGAGTTTGTTGTGTTGGCCTGAGTGGGGAGAGGCTTTGAGAAGGTGTGCATTACAAAGAGATAAGAGCTGGTTTCACGTGCATACAGAGCAATTTTTAAAATTATTTAATTTCACCCGCTGCTGACTGCGCTGCTGGTCTGAGCCAGAGATATGGGGGGATGGAGAGGGACAGGCGTCGGGGGGGCCCACAGGCAATGATAGGATGGTGATGGACTTCCTGTTACAGAAGGGTGTGATAGGACAGGAGGATGGAATGGGGTAAAGGCTTGGGAGAATTCTGGAGCGTGAGCCACACTGATGGGTTGGGGTATGGGTATCACCTGTAAGGTACTTGTTCTGGGAATGATGAGAAGTCTTCAGTCTCTAGGCCTGTGAGGCCAACAACTTACACCAGCCACTAAGTTCCAAGATAAAACTAACATGAAGAATAATTGCCACCAAAATGTGTCTTGCTGTTGAAGGTAAGAGGAGGGAAATCAGTTTGATAAATCCATCTCTGTAAGGTTTAAACATAGTCTGAAAAATAGCATCTCTCCAGCCACCTCTTCAGGGCACAAAACAAGTGGCAAATTCCTGGTATGCTGCTCGCCTAAGCAGTTGAGCTGGAGATGCCTGTGGAAGAGCCATAATTTCTGGGCTGTACTGATCATGGGTTGAGCATACTTCCGGCGCCCCTGAGCGATGCCATTACACATTGGTTCCAGAAAGCCCGGGGATGTTAATTTTTGCTGCTCAGGCATGGCACTGCAATGGCTGCTGTGATGTGCAGGTGCCATGGCTTTGCAGGGTTAACCCAGCGGTCCCATGAACTGACTCAGTCACTTCTCTTTCCTTCCTCTTCCTGCAGTCAACTGTGATGGTGCTGCGCAACATGGTGGATCCAAAGGACATTGATGATGATCTGGAGGGAGAAGTGACAGAAGAATGCGGAAAGTTTGGGGCAGTGAACAGGGTCATCATCTACCAAGAGAAGCAGGGCGAGGAGGAGGACGCTGAGATCATTGTCAAGATCTTTGTAGAGTTCTCTATGGCCTCAGAGACTCACAAAGCCATTCAGGCCCTGAACGGGCGCTGGTTTGCTGGGAGGAAGGTGGTGGCAGAGGTGTATGACCAGGAGAGATTTGATAACAGTGACCTGTCAGCATGAACTCTGCCTGAGAGAGACTTCTCCCCTGCCCCCTGTGTCCCATCTGTTTTTTTAGCCATGTGTAAGGAACGCTGCTGGGTGGGTGCAGCGCTCTACTGTGATGTACATGTAGTTTGGATAAAAGTGCGAAGAAAAGCTAGCGTGCGTGAGTGTGTGTTAAAAGGGCCAGTACCACCTTGGGGGGTCTGGAACAGGCCCAGTCTCCTCAGCCAGCAGCTTGTCAGGCCTTAGCAAGTAAGGGCCCGAGGTCAGAATCCCATGTCACCCTCTGGGGCCAGGAGCTGCAGTTTTCTTTAGAAGTGGGCTCTGCTTGTTTGAATGGAGCAGGCACCATCTTTTTAATAAGTGTTTGCCCAGTACATTGATCCCTGGTTGGAGCCCTCAGGCATTCTTGCAGTGCGGCCAGGAATGGGCAGTGGCATGGGGAACGCTAGGAGCTCCTTCCAGAGAAGGCTGAGCTGCTGCAGGCTGAGCTCAGGCTCCAAGCCCTTGATGTGGGTAAGTGCCACCACATCAACGGCTTGCAGTCTGCAGATGCTCTGGTCATCGCCTCGGCCTGCATGAGTCGATCCATTCCGGAGCACGTGCTCAGACACAGTCCCAAGGCTGAGATCCACGGCTGCAGCTGTCCACGTGAACAATGGTGGGGGGGACTGTCCCACCTGGGAACTTGCATTTTACGCAGGCCTCGTGAGTTCAGGTTAATGGAAATATCAAGCTTGTGAAGCCAGGCTATAGCCCAGTAACAAGTCAGTTGGGATTTGAATGTACAGTCCTGTTACTTGTGATCCGGTGTGGTTCAGGGCAGGCTGATCTGTCGGCTGCTCTAATGCTATGGAGATCATATAGCTGCACCATGACGAAGGCCCCTTATGCACGCTGCTCCCAAAGGTAAGAGGGGTATGAGAAGCAGTACACGTGGAGAGCTTCACAGCTGGCTTGAGAGGAGTGACTGCGGCCTGGGTTCTCACAGGTGCCGCGTTGGTACGACTGCTTTGTTCATGCAGCCTCCAATGTACATGTGGTAAATTGGACCTTAGAAATCTGTCCCTGTGGTGCTCTCTTTCAGTTTCTTTCTGCCCCTAGGCACTATATTGAGGCACCCATTCCTTAAGTGAAAGGACAGCCACTGAGCGTGTCCTGTACAGAGGGCAGAATTTGAAAGCCAGTGCATATATGTCCTCTAGAGTTGGCCTCTGTCTAACTAGTGTGTGAGGCAGGGAGTTAATCATAGAAGATCAGGGTTGGAAGGGACCTCAGGAGGTCATCTAGTCCAACCCCCTGCTCAAAGCAGGACCAATCCCCAATTTTTGCCCCAGATCCCTAAATGGCCTCCTCAAGGATTGAACTCTCAACCCTGGGTTTAGCAGGCCAATTCTCAAACCACTGAGCTATCCCTCTGATCTACTACAATCGCGCTCTCTCTCTCTAATGATTTAAGGTTCATAAATTCCAAGGTCAGATGGTAATATAATCTGGCTGACCTGCATACAATGCAGGCCATAGCTCCTGAGGTAAGATACAGATTTTCACATCCTAAGTGAGTTGTTCCAGTGCTTAATTATCCTGATTGCTAAAAATTGGCATCTTATTTCCATTCAAATTTGTTTAGCTTCTACATCCAGCCATTAGACTTGTTCTTCCTCCCATCTGCTGGAGTCAGGAACCCAAGATAGTCTCTTGGAACTATCAGGGGAAATGCAGGGGTAAAGCAGGTATGAATTAGCAATGGCTGACTAATACCAATCAACATGGTTTATGAAAAACAGGTCTTGTCAGATCAACTAGATAATGCTTTTTTTACAAGATTACAAGTTTGGTTAACATAATAGACATCTGTACGGCATTTGACTTACTTTTGATTAAAAATTAGCACTATACTAAATCAGTGCAGCACATGATGGATAGTAACATATTAAATGGATCAAAAAGTTGCTAACTGGATCTCAAAAAGTAATTGTAAATGAGGGTGTTTCTAGTGATGTCCTTGAGGGATCTGTTTGGCCCAGTACTGTTTAGTATGTCTGTCAGTGAGCTAGAAGAAAATATAAAAATCATTGCTGGTAATGTTTGCAGATGACACAAAAACTAGAGTGGTAAATCAGAAGGCCTAAGAGTCCTGAAAGCGTTGGCTGAGGAGATCTCTGGCCTGCTAAAGTTAACTTTAAATAAATCTTGGAATGCTGGAGAAGTTCCAGAAGACTGGAAGAGTGCTAATGTGGTGGTGGTGCAGGAAAATCATTTTTAAAAAAATCCTATCCCACTCCCACATTGTTTCTTGATATTTTTTTTTTTTTTTTAAATCCCGCACCAGCTGTTCTGGCAGCGGGTCCTCCGGGACCCACAGGATCCCAGTCCCACTGCAGGGCTCTACTCTGAAGGCACCATTGGCAGCAGCACAGAAGTGAGGGTGGCAGTGAGGGTTCTCCCAGCTTGTGCCTGGGGATGGCGGGGCTTCCCATCCCCCTTGCATGACGATGCAGGGGTTCTCCAGCCGTTTGCATGGAGGATTAAAGGTGGGGAAGAGGAGACGCAGGGGCTGCTCATCCCCTCGTAAGGGTGCATGAGGACTCGGACACCTCTGGATGGGTGAGTTGGGAGGGTTGGGGCGTTCCCATCCCATTGCACAGGGGTGCAGGGAGTGGGTGGGTGCTGGTGGGGAGACATCTGCTGAGAACAGCACGTCCACTCATAGCTGGGACAATTTTAGAGACCTTCAGCGGGACTGGGATCCCGCGGAACCAGCTGCCATAATAGCAGGAGCGGGATAAAAGTTCAAGAAACGCTGGGGGAGTGGGTGGGAGCGGGATTAAAAAATAGTCCTCCCACGCCACAAATGTGAGTGCCCTGGCCAGCAGCCGCCACTCTCCAGCCACCCGGCTCTGATGTTCTGTGCGGCTGCTGGTGGTGGCGCTGCTTTCAGAGCTGGGCAGCCAGAGAGTGGCGACTGCTGGCCAAGGGCCCTGCCCCTCCATATGTAGAAGTCAAACTACGCTTATGGAAACTTCTCCGCCATTACAGGGTTTTTTCCTTTTTTTTCCCCCAGTGAGGAAAAAGGAGGGGAAAGCAGTGGACGTGCTGTTCCTTGACTTTAGCAAAGCTTTTGACATGGTCTCCCACAGTATTCTTGCCAGCAAGTTAAAGAAGTATGGGCTGGATGAATGGACCATAAGGTGGATAGAAAGCTGGCTAGATCATCGAGCTCAACAGGTAGTGATCAATGGCTCCATGTCTAGTTGGCAGCCGGTATCTAGCGGAGTGCCCCAAGGGTCGGTCCCTGGGCTGGTTTTGTTCAATATCTTCTTTAATGATCTGGAGGATGGCGTGGATTGCACGCTCAGCAAGTTTGCAGAGGACACTAAACTGGGAGGAGAGGTAGATACGCTGGAGGGTAGGGATAGGATACAGAGGGACCTAGACAAATTAAAGGATTGGGCCAAAAGAAATCTGATGAGGTTCAACAAGGACAAGTGCAGAGTCCTGCACTTAGGACGGAAGAATCCCATGCACCGCTACAGACTAGGGACCAAATGGCTCAGCAGCAGTTCTGCAGAAAAGGACCTAGGGGTTACAGTGGACGAGAAGCTGGATATGAGTCAACAGTGTGTCCTTGTTGCCAAGATGGCCAATGGCAATTTTGGGCTGTATAAGTAGGGGCATTGCCAGCAGATCGAGGGACATGATCGTTCCCCTCTATTCGACATTGGTGAGGCCTCATCTGGAGTACTGTGTCCAGTTTTGGGCCCCACACTACAAGAAGGATGTGGAAAAATTGGAAAGAGTCCAGAGGAGAGGCTGAGGGAACTGGGATTGTTTAGTCTGCGGAAGAGAAGAGTTAGGGGGGATTTGATAGCTGCTTTCAACTATCTGAAAGGGGGTTCCAAAGAGGATGGATCTAGACTGTTCTCAGTGGTGACAGATGACAGGGTCAGAGAGTCCTGTGGAGGGGGGACAGGGAGCAGGGGGGGTTTGATAGGGGGTGGGGTCCCGGGGGGGGCAGTTAGAGGCAGGGGGTCCCAGGAGGGGGCGGTCAGGGGACAAGGAGCAGGGGGAGTTGGATGGGTCGGGGGCGGGAAGTGGGAGAGGGTGGATTGGGGGCTGGGGCCAGGCTGTTTGTGGAGGTGTACAGCCTTCCCTACCCAGCCCTCCATACCGTTTCACAACCGCGATGTGGCCCTCGGGCCAAAAAGTTTGCCCACCCCTGCCCCACAAAAACGGGGTACACAAAACCCGTTTGAAAACCACTGCATTAAATGGATTAAAAACTGGCTGACGGATCTCTACACGTAGTTGTCAGTGGGGAATCATGGAGCAGATGTGTTTTTAGTGATTGGTTCTAACCCAATGCTAATCATCCAGAAGTAAATATTCGCAGATGACATAGATCTTGGGGGAGTGGTAAATAAGGAAGAGGACAGGTCACTGATACAGAGTGATCTGGATTGCTTGGTAAACTGGTGCAAGCAAAGAATATGAATTGTAATATGGCTAACTGTAACTGTGTACATCTAGGAACAAAGAATGTTAGCCATAATTACAGGATGGGGGACTCTAACCTGGGAAGCACGGACTCTGAAAAGGACTTGGGGGTGATGGTGGATAATCAGCTGAACATGAGCTCCCAGTGTGATGCTGTGGCCAAAAGGGCTAATGGGATCCTTGAATCCATAAAGGGAGTCATAGAGTGAGACAAGGTGGGTGATTAGGGTTAGTAGATTACCAATGGTTGTAACGAGCTATAAAACCAGTGACTGACCCATGATTTTTAGTGTCTAGGAGAACTATGAATTTAAGTTCCCAGGTTCGTCTTTTGAAGGTGCTGTGCAGGTTTCCTTTGAGGATGGGGACTGATTGGTCAGATCCTCCATTTGCACTGGATGGGGTACATCACATGTTGTGATAGGCTGTGTAGGACCCGTGGATTATGAAAGGGGTGTTGTGGGGAGTATTGATCGTCATAGCAGTGGAGATAGATCTTCAGACTTTGCATCTGTTCTGGCAGGGTTTGGTGCCACTTTGAATTGGTGTGTCCTGGTCTATGGGGAGCTTGCTTCTGATGGGGAGCTTGGCCAGGTTCCAAACATATCTCCACTGCCACAGTGATCAAAAACCCAAACACCCCGTTCAAGATCCATGGACCCTACACATTCTTACCACAATGTGGTGTACCTCATCTAGTGCATCAGATGCCCTAGAACAACTATGTGGCGAAAACCAGATAATCGCTACAGCCTCGAATGAACTTACACAGAAAAATAAGACAGAAACACCCCATCACCCATGGGCGAACACCTTTCACAAAGGGATCACTCCATATCCTTACCGGTCCTCATCCGCAAAGTTAACCCACGCAACACCTTCAAAAGACGAGCGTGGGAACTTAAATTCATAACTCTGCTAGACAGTAAAAATCGTGCTCAACAGAGACACTGGTTTTATGGCTCATTACAACAATTTGTAATCTACTAGCCTTCCTTTGTCCAGGGACTTCAGAGCTGTTTATTTCCCACTTCATTTCAAGTGGTTTCTTGCCACATGTGCTTATGCTTAACAATCTGTCCCACCTTATATGTAGCTGTGATGCTCTGGTAACTTGTTCCAGATCTGAAGAGGAGCTCTGTGTAGCTCGAAAGCTTTTCACTTCCACCAAATGAAGTTGGTCTATGTTTCTCGTACCCTGAGACCATATCCAACAACACTGCAATAAACAGGGGAAGCAGGAGCAGAGAGGTTATTTAACCTCTGTACTTGGCACTGGTGAGACTGCTGTCCAGTTCTGGTGTCCACAGTTCTATGAAACCTCTCTAATTTATCAACATCTTTCTTGAAGAGCCAAAAGAATTATTAAAGGATTAGTAAAAAAACATGTCTTGTATTGGTAGGCTCTGGCAGCTCAGTCTATCTAGCTTAACAAGGAAACAATTAAGGATTGAGTTGATCACAATCTGTAAGTAGCTACATGAAGAACAAATATTTGACAATTGGCTCTTCTGTCTGGCAGACAAAGCTATAATGAGATCCAATGGCTGGAAGTTGAAGCTAAACAAATTCAGATTAGAAATAAGGTCTAAGTAATTAACCACTGGAACAACTCACCAAGTATTGTAATGGATTCTCCATCACAAACGATTTTTAAATCAAGTTTGGATGTTTTTCCAGGAGCAGTGTTCTGGCATTATTTCAGGGAAGTCCTGTGTTATACAGGAGGGAGACAATCACAGTAGTCCCTTCTGACTCACAGTGACAGTGAGTGGAGTGAGAAATAATAATGCAGACAGAGCAGTCGTACAGAACAATCTCGATCATGGGGTAAGCTGAGCCCGTTCAAACAAAATGTGGTTTAATGCAATCAAATGCAAAGTTACACATCTAGGAACAAAGAATGCAGGCCATACCTACGGAGTGGGGACTGGATAACGAAAGGCAACGCTGAAAAGTATTATGGGGTCCTAGTGGACAAGGAACTGAACATAAGCTGCCAGGGCAATGCTGTGGCTAAAAGGTCTAGTGCGATCCTGGGATGTATACACGAAGTATACACCAATACATATACACCAAGTCGGGAGTGGAGAGTAAGGAAGAGCCACAAAAATAATTTGAGTACTGAAGAAAATGCTGTACAGTGAGAGGCTCAAAGAGATCAGCCCGTTTAACTTAAGAAGATTGAGAGGTTGCTTGACAATAGTGGGTATTGAAGGGCTTTTTAACGTCGCGGAGACAGGCATAACAAGAACCAACGGCTGGAAGGCAGAGCTGGACAAATTCCAGTTAAAATAAGGCACCCATTTTTAACAGTGACGGTTATAGTTCCCTATGGTTAAACTACCAAGGGAAGTGATGGATTCTCCAAATCTGGTCTTCAGATCAAGACCAGATTCCTTTCCGGAAAGACGCTTACTCAGAAGTTGTTGGGCTCAATAGAGCAGTAATTATATGAAATTCTCTGGCCTGTATTATACAGGATGTCAGACTAGAGCTAATGATCCCCTCTGGCCTTCAAAATCCATGGATAAAGCTATGAATCTATAAATAATGGGGACAGGTTTGACTAAGTGATCTGGATCATACAGCAAGCTGGACTCGAACATCATTTGCTTTAATACAGCTAAAAGGAAGATCATACATCTAGTAACCAAGAATGTGTCTGTCATGCCTATAAGATGAGGGACTGGAAAGTAGAGACTCTGTTTTAGAGTTGGGGTTCGTGGTAGAAACTGAATGTGTACTTAGTGTAATGCTTTGACTAAGAGGGCTGATGCAATTCTTGGTGTTGCCTCTGAATCCATTATTTGTGAGACTGTTACTGGAATACTGGGTCTCCACACTTCAAAAAGGATATTGAAGGATATTGAAAAATTGGAAAGGATTCAGAAAAGAGCCACAGGCATGCTTTGAGGTCTTGAAAACCTGCCTTTACAGTCAGAGACAGTAAAGAAGCTCTATCTGTTAGTTTATCACCTTTACATTCTGTATTTTTCATCAATCTAAAAGTACCTACAAAGCATTCGATTTCTGATGGTGGTATGGCTGTGATCTAGCAAGGACAGAATGAGATGCAGTGGCTGCAAGTTGAAGCTAGACAAATTCAGACTGGAAATAAGGCACAGGGTTTTAAACAGTGAAGGTAAATTAATTAACCACTGGAAAAATTTGCCTAGGGACATGGTGGATTAAGACCATAAAAAGGCCAGACAGGGTCAGACCAAAGGTCCATCCAGCCCAGTCTCCTGTCTGCCGACAGTGGCCAATGCCATGTGCCCCTGAGGGAGTGAACCTAACAGGTAATGATCTAGTGATCTCTCTCCTGCCATCCATCTCCACCCTCTGACAAACAGAGGCTAGGATACCATTCCTTACACATCCTGGCTAATAGCCATTAATGGACTTAACCTCCATGAATTTATCCAGTTCTCTTTTAAACCCCGACATAGTCCTAGCCTTCACAACCTCCTCAGGCAAGGAGTTCCACAGGTTGACTGTGTGCTGAGTGAAGAAGAACTTCTTTTGTTTGTTTTAAACCTGCTGCCCTTAATTTCATTTGGTGGCCCCTAGTTCTCATGTTATGGGAACAAGTACAGTAACTCTTCACTTAACGTTGTAGTTCTGTTCCTGAAAAATGTGACTTTAAGTGAAACTATGTTAAGCGAATCCAATTTCCCCATAAGAATTAATGTAAATGGGGGGTTAGGTTCCAGGGAAATTTTTTTTTTTTGCCAGACAAAAGGCATTATATACATTTTAAACAAGCAATTTAATACTACAGTCATCACTGCTGAGTGTGAAGCTCGGTTGAGGCGGTGGAGTCAGAGCGTGGAAGAGGGTGGATTGTCCGGCTGCTCTTCTTGCCCAACTGTCTGAACTCGAAAAAACACAGCTAGAGACTGTTTTGCTTTCCTTTTTCTTTTTCTTGGTAAATTTCTTTATAGCAAGTCATTAGATGGCCAACTCCCCTAGTCACTTTGGAGCTGCGTTCCCTGTCAACCCTCAGCCCGCCCACTCCACCCCTTCCCCCAGGCCCCCACCCTTGACCTGCCTCTTCTCCCCCGCTACCTTCTCCCCCTTTACTTTGCACGCTGCATCCTCGCTCCTCCCCCCCCTTCTGAATGCAGCAAGCCAGCTGATTGCTGCGGGAAGGAGGCGGGGGAGGTACACCCAGTCCTCACTCCTCCCACCTCCCTCCTGCCCGGGGCAATCAGCTGGCTTGCGGCATTTAGGAGGGAGAGGGGAGGAGTGAGGACTTGGTGCACAGACTCCCCCTCCCTCCTTCTCCCCCCCCCCCCCCCGTCTCCTGCTGGGGCAATCAGCTGGTTTGTGGTGTTCAGGAGGGAGGGGGAGTCTGTGTGCTGAGTCCTTGCTTCTGCCCCCTCCCTCCTGCCTCCTAAATGCCACAAGCCAGCTGATTGCTGCGGGAAGGAGGCGGGGGAGGTACACCGAGTCCTCACTCCTCCCACCTCCCTCCTGCCCGGGGCAATCAGCTGGCTTGCGGCATTTAGGAGGGAGAGGGGAGGAGTGAGGACTTGGTGCACAGACTCCCCCTCCCTCCTTCCCCCCCCCATCCCCCCGTCTCCTGCTGGGGCAATCAGCTGGTTTGTGGTGTTCAGGAGGGAGGGGGAGTCTGTGTGCTGAGTCCTTGCTTCTGCCCCCTCCCTCCTGCCTCCTAAATGCCACAAGCCAGCTGATTGCCGCGGGCAGGAGGAGGGGGGATCAGGGGGAAGGCGCTGATCCATGGGGTCTGCTGGTGGGTGGGAGGCCCTGGGGGAGGGGGGAGGGGCATGCGGCGTAGGGAGGCTGCCAGCTGTGGAGAAAGCAGGCAGCCAAAAAACGTAATAGTGGAGTATTGCACAACTTTAAATGAACATGTTCCCTAATTGATCAGCAACGAAACAACATTAACTGGGACAACTTTAGGATTACCATACATCAGTATTTTCCCAGACATGTCTGGCTTTTTGGTTCTTAAATCACCACCTGGGAGGAATTTTTAAATATCTAAAAACGTCCGGGATTTTGCCATTATTTTTCCCCAGAGAAGAGCTGATCATTCAAGAAAGAGTGTGAATATTGATCACTTGAGAGAGTGCCCTCTTTTTCCCCCTAGCTCCTAGCGCTTGCACCGCGAAACAGCTGTTTCGTGTGGCTGGGAGGGAGGGGGAGGAGGGAGAACGCGAGCGCTCAGGGGAGGAAGCAGGGCTGGGGCAGGGACTTTGGGGAAGGGGTTGGAATGGGGGTGGGCAAGGGGTGGAGTTGGGGCAGGGCCGGGGGGGGGGGCGCGAGCAAATCTCCCCCCCCCGCCCCTTGGAGTGTCCTCTTTTTTGAATGTTCAAATATGGTAACCCTAGACAACTTTAAGTGAGGAGTTACTGTAAATCACTTTCCCTTATTCACTTTCTCCACACCACTCATGATTTTATAGACCTCTATCACATCCCCCCCTTCGTCTCCTCTTTTCCAAGCGGAAAAGTCCTGGCCTCTTTAATCTCTCCTCATATGGGACCCGTTCCAAACCCCTCATCATTTTAATTGCCCTTCTCTGAACCTTTACTAATGCCAGTATATCTTTTTTGAGATGAGGGGACCACATCTGTACGCAGTATTCAAGATGTGGGCGTACCATGGATTTATATAAGGGCAATAAGATATTCTCCGTCTCATTCTCTATCCCTTTTTTAATGATTCCTAACATCCCGTTTGCTTTTTTGACTGCTGCTGCACACTGCGTGGACACCTTCAGAGAACTATCCACAATGACTCCAAGATCTTTCTCCTGATTAGTTGTAGCTAAATTAGCCCCCATCATATTGTGTGTATAGTTGGGTTATTTTTTTCAGTGTGCATTACTTTACATTTATCCACATTAAATTTCATTTGCCATTTTGTTGCCCAATCACTTAGTTTTGTGAGATCTTTTTGAAGTTCTTCACAGTCTGCTTTGGTCTTAACTATCTTGAGCAGTTTAGTACCGTCTGCAAACTTTGCCACCTCCCTGTTTACCCCTTTCTCCGGATCATTTATGAATAAGTTGAATAGGATTGGTCCTAGGACTGACCCTTGGGGAACACCACTAGTTACCTCTCTCCATTCTGAAAATTTACCATTTATTCCTACCCTTTTTTCCCGGTCTTTTAACCAGTTCTCAATCCCTCTTATCCCATGACAACTTAATTTATGTAACAGCCTTTGGTGAGGGACCTTGTCAAAGGCTTTCTGGAAATCTTCTTCATTTAAGTCTTTAAATCAAGATTGGATCTTTTTAAAAGACCAGTCAGAAGTTACGGGTATGATGTAGAAACCACTTGATGAAGTTCTCTGGACCTTGTGACTCAGACAATCATAGAAATATAGGGCTGAAACGGAGCTTGAGAGATCATCAAGTCCAGCTGCTTGTGCTGAGGCAGGATCAACTAAACCTAGATCGTCCCTGATTGGTGCTTGTCCAATCTGTTCTTAAAAACCTCCAGTGATGGGGTTTCCACAACTGCCTTTGGAAGTCTATTTCAGAGCTTAACGACCCGTAGAAAGTTTTTTCCTAATATCTAACCTAAATCTCCCTTGCTGCAAATTAAGCCCATTGCTTCTTGCCCCCACCTGCAGTGGACATGGAGAATGAGGGATCACCGTCCTGTTTGTAACAGCCCTTCACAGAGTTGGAAACAGTTTTCAAGCCCCCCCCAGCTACCCAGTGTTTTCTCAAGCCCAGTTTTTTTAACCTTCCTTATAGGTCAGGTTTTCTAAATCTTTTATCATTTTTGTTGCTCCCCTCTGGTCTCTCTGCAGCTTACCCACATCCTTCTTAAAGTGCGATGCCCAGGACGGAACCTAGTACTCCAGGTGAGGCCTCACCAAGGCGAGTAGAGCAGGACAATTGCCTCCCATGTCTTACAGATGACACTCCTGTCAGTACACCCCAGAATATTAGCCTTTTGCCCAACTGCATTACTTTGTTGACTCAGATTAAATTTCTGATCCACTATAACCCTCAAATCCTTTTCAGCAGCACTATCATCTAGCCAATTTCTTCCATTTGTAGTCATGCATTTGATTTTTCTTTCCTAAGTGTAGTACTTTACACTTGTCTTTTTTTTAATGTCAACTTCTTGATTTCAGACCAGTTCTCTTAATTTTTCAAGGTCATTTTGAATTCTAATCCTGTCCTCCTTCTTGCAACCCCTCCCAGCTTGGTGTCATCTGCAGATTTTATAAGCGTACTCTCCATGTCATTATCCAGTCATTAATGAAAATTTTAATAATATTGGACCCAGGACTGACAACTGCAGGATTCCACTTAGATACGCCCTCCCACTTGGACAGGGAAGCATTGATAACTACTCTTGGACTCACCTGTCTCTCCCCATTCATTGTGCAGGGAGCCTAGGTGCCTAACTCAGGCTTATGAATCATGGTGGTATTTCTGTGATTTTCTAGGAGCCTAAACATTAGGCACCGGGATGCACAGTGTTGCAACACCTAAGTGCCTTTGTGGATTTGAGCCTTATTTCTCTGCCTCAGTTCCCCGTCAAGCACACCTTGGATTAGGCCACTTTCTTAAAAGAGAATATGTAGAAGAACTTGTCCTGCTTGTGCCACTGTGAGATCCTTATTTTAAGTGGAACTGTTTGGCATGTCTACCTGTACATGTCACATCCCGTTTCTGGGTGCGAACTGGACGATGGCGCTGACTCCTTGTGCAGCAGGCGGCCGGGCAGGGAACAAGGTTGCTGCTCATACTGCTCCCACAAGCGGCAGCCCTGAAGAATGCCGCAGTAGAAGTGAATGCCCGCTCCTCGCCCTTGTCTCGTTTGCTCACTCCACCAACCGTGGTATGGGGACAACGTGGGGTTTGTTCGGGAGGCCTTATGCTGTGCCTAGAACGTTTGTGTTCTGAGAGCACCCACAAGGGTCGAGGCTTTGTCTATGCACATGAACAAATAAAGCTCACGGGTTGTAGGGCCTGTAATACGTCTCTCATGAGAAAAATAACCCTGAATTATGAAGAAATGTAAGAACGAAGTAGGTGAGTGAACACAACAAAAATCTCATATTAAAATAAACTCCTGTACTGCAAATAGCAAATGTACTTACCTTAAAAAGAGTCCAGAAGTGCTTCAGGCCATTGCAGAACAGAAGGGATGACTTCAGCCCCAGCTAATTTGGTTGAAATGATCATTAAAAATAGAGTTGTAAATCCCCTTGATGACCATGACTTGATAGAGACTAACCAGCATGGCTTCTGCAAAGGAAAACTGTGCCTCTCTAGTCGACTGGAAGTATTTGAGTGTGTTGACAAAATAGTGGCTAAAGAATTGTCTGACCATTTATTAGGACTTCCAGAAAAGCCATTGACAAAGTCCCCCTGGGAGCCTGTAAAGGGAACAGGGAACAGTCAACCTGCAAAACTCTTGCTAAAGGAAGCTGTGAAGGCAAGATTATAACAGGGTTCAAAAAAGAACTAGATCAGTTCATGGAGGATATAGGTTAGCTATTAGCCAGGATGGGCAGGGATGCAAAACCATGCTCTGAAGTGTCCCTAGCCTCTGTTTGCCAGAAGCTGGGAATGGGCGACAGGGGATGGATCACTTGATGATCACCTGTTCTGTTCATTCCCTCTGGGGCACCTGGCATTGGCCGTTGTCAGAAGACAGGATACTGGGCTAGATGGACCTTTGGTCTGACCTGGTATGGCCATTTTTATGTTCTAACAGAGCTGAGTAATGAGAATAGGAATTGGGAAAAGGATAGGCAATATGGAAAGCAGAGGGAAGGAGTTTGAAGAACGAACCAGTTAGCAAGGAGGAAAGAATGTCAGAAATTAACACCTAAGAAAATGGTCTGTCCAAAAGTTCCAGAGGCCCTATTGCTGCTCACGCTGCGTTGACCTCCAGCTGCAGTTGGGGAAAGGAGGAGTCTCTTGGCTGGACTTGTCTTCCCCAGGCCTGGGGGTGAGAGGGGGCCTCCCTGTGGGTCCAGGATGGCTGTGGGGGGGAGCCCCAGCTGCATTTCATTTCCTGCTATTGCTAATAGTGCTTGCACCAAGAAAGGGATAGATGCACAATAGTGAAATAGTATGTCATCGTATAAGCCAGTGGCATGCTTCCGTTGCTCAGTTCTGGTCCCCCATCTGACAGGATCTAGCAGATATAGAGAGGGGGCCCAGAGAAAGGAAGTGATACTACTTAGAGGACTGGAGAGCATGAAAAGATTAGGACAGTTTTAGGTTAGAGATGAGATGGAGCATATATAGGAAACAAAATAATGAATGGGATAAAGAAGAGAGCTCGGGCACTTGCATTAACCCTGGCTCGTAATTCAAGGAAAAGGGGACATTCCGTGCCATTGAAAGGCAGCATATTTAAGACTAGTAAGAGGAAATGCTTTTTCTTATGTCAGTCTGTGGAACTCACTGCCACTGGATACAAAGGCCAAGAGTTTATCTGATTTCAGACAAGGATCAGCTGTTGCTATGGCTAATGAGAAGTAATGAATACAGCGATTGATGCTATAACATTCTCTAGATCGCAGAACCTCACGAGAGACATGTGGAGGCTGAAACGAGCACTTGCACTACAACGGCACTCCATGTAAAAGTGTCTACGTACCTATAGGGCACGTAGTGCTATCGCACGCTGTTCTTATAATGGCTATGTCACAGGCTGGCGTGGATGGATGCACAGATGCAGAGGTGCTGACTCTTGTTGTTTTAGAATACATTTTAGGCAGAGCTGATGGTGATGCCTAGAGTTAAGGTTGCCCAGCATACTTCCTATTATAAGATCTTGTTTTCTGTTGCTTCTAACTTTGCCAAATGTTAACCATTTGGGCTGAATTTCTCCATGCCAGGTGTCTGCCTCAGCTAAATTTTACTGGAAAATTATGGCAAAAGTGGTTCACACGTTTCTCAGGAGGAAAAAATTGCTGTTTTGTCCATGTTACAACAAATCCTTGTAGTTGATTTGTTGGGAAGCTCTAGTACCTCCATGTTTTGAAGCAGGAACTTGAAATTTGAGGGAGGGTTTGCCTTGGAGATAGGGATGTGCCTTTTCCTTCCCTTTGGGAAAAACAGCCCACATTTGGCCAAGCCTATGAAAAAAATCTGAGTTTGCATATGCCCAATAGCCTTGTTAGAGCTTTGCAGCTAAATTCTCTGAAGATTTTGCTCCAACAGAGATACTGGGGCTGATAAGGACTTTTCTGCAATTGCTGCTCCAGGCTCCAGCAGCCACTGGGCATGAGAACTGAAAGCAGGGAAACTCTTCTGTGCCCTCAGTGCACCCGCTGCTGTGTCCAGGCAGCATGGAGGAGGAGGAACAGTGAAATGCAGAGTGGACAAGAGCTGAACTGGGGGGAAAGACTGAGATGATAAACCTGGGTGGGATGGGAAGACCGTTTGGAAGCTGGGGAGGTATTAGGACTGGCTGGGACGCAGATGGTAATTGCAGAAGGGAGAATGAGAGGCTCGAAGGAGACTGAAAATAGGATGAAGGGGGTGGAGATTGGGAAGAAGATCCGGGGGAAAGGGAAGACAGAATGAGAAGTGTAGGGGGGAGACAAGGTTGGCACAGGATCAAACTGGAAGTGGCAAAGGCAGAAGGGGTGTTGTATTAATTTACATGGAATAAATGGGCCAAAGGTGTTAACCCAGTCCCTGTCCAACATTAAACTGTTACAACAAGGTTTGGGGTGTGGTATACAGACACCACAACTTGCTTAGCACACTAATAAAAGGTTAACATAAATTTTCATGAAGATACAGAAAAGAAGGAAAAGCAATTAAAGGCTTTGAAATGTAAAGTATTAAGTAAGGCCTTCATTTTAACATTTCCTGTTGCCTTTCTCTTGAGCTGGAGAGAGATTTTAGAAGGGAACACCCCCACCCCCTACCCTGTTTTACAGGTTCTTAGATGTGATTGAAGAGGATAACTGTCCTTTTGGGGAAAAGACGAGAAGTGAGTTGAGATGAGCAGGCGCTGTTGTTATAGCTGCTGCTGTTAAAGTCCGATCCCATTTCGTCACAGGTGGTGGCTGGGGTTAGCTGGAGCCAGTAGAGGTGGCGATGTTTTCTGGGTCCCGCTCTCTGGCCCAGTCAGATCATCTCCTAGGATTAGGACAAAGAAGATCTGGAGTGCAAGGAACTGTTGACACTGACAGCAATGATGGTGAAGTTGCTTCAGTAGCCTCCATCTGTTTTTCCTCTTTCTCTGTCCCCATTTCCCCCCTCCCCCTCATCTCTTTAAGACCCAAAAAGGGAGTCATGGGTGGATAGCCCATCCCTTTATTATTTTGTCCACCAATTAGGCCTAATAGCCAATACAAACATTTTGGGTCATTAATTTCTGGTTCCACATCTTCTGTTTTTACCAAGCACGATTTTAACATAGTCCTTGAGTTGTATCAACTAGGACTTTTTGTTTGGTTTGAAAAAAAATACTGGTTTAGAGAGAAAGCAAAAGCAGCTGTTAAAAGGAGTGTGTGTGTGTGTGTGTGTGTGTGTGTGTGTGTGTGTGTATACACACACATAAGTGGAAGAAAGGGTAAGTAATTACTATAAATCAGAAGTTAGGAATTGTAGAACATTGATAAGGAGAGCCAAGGGTACAAGGAGAAATCTAAAGCCAGCAGAATTAAGGACAATAAGAAGGAGTTTTTAAAAATAAACTAGGCACAAAGTGAACGACTACTTGTGGCACCTTAGAGACTAACCAATTTATTCGAGCATAAGCTTTCGTGAGCTACAGCTCACTTCATCGGATGCATACTATGGAAAGTGTAGAAGATCTTATTATATACACACAAAGCATGAAAAAATACCTCCCCCCCCACCCTCCTGCTGGTAATAGCTTATCTAAAGTGATCACTCTCCTTACAATGTGTATGATAATCAAGCTGGGCCATTTCCAGCACAAATCCAGGGTTTAACAAGAACGTCTGGGGGGGGGAATTGGATACAATTAACTTAGGCTTGAATAGAGACTGGGAGTGGCTTAGTCATTATGCAAGGTAGCCTATTTCCCCTTGTTTTTTCCTACCTCCCCCTCCCCCCCCCCCCCCCCCCCCCCCCCGGACGTTCTTGTTAAACCCTGGATTTGTGCTGGAAATGGCCCACCTTGATTATGATACACAATGTAAGGAGAGTGGTCACTTTGGATAAGCTATTACTAGCAGGAGAGTGAGTGTATGTGTGTGTGTGGGCGGGGGGGTGAGAGAACCTGGATTTGTGTTGGAAATGGCCCACCTTGATTATCATATGCATTGTAAGGAGAGTGATCACTTTAGATAAGCTATTACCAGCAGGAGAGTGGGGTGGGAGGAGGTATTTTTTCATGCTTTGTGTGTATATAATAAGACTTTCTACACTTTCCACAGTATGCATCCGATGAAGTGAGCTGTAGCTCACGAAAGCTTATGCTCAAATAAATTGGTTAGTCTCTAAGGTGCCACAAGTACTCCTTTTCTTTTTGCGAATACAGACTAACACGGCTGTTACTCTGAAACCTAGGCACAAAGTGAATCCTGATAATGGTATTGGTCCATTACTAGATGGAAATGGTAGAATTATCAATAATAATGCAGAAAAAGCTGAAGTGTTCAATAAATATTTCTGTTCTTTATTTGAGGTGAGGGGGAGAGAAACATGATGCAGGCTCATCATATGGTGATAGCACACTTTCCATTCTCGTATCTCTGGATGATGTTAAACAGAAGTTACCAAAATCAGACATTTTAAAATCAGACCCAGATAACTTGCATCCAAGAGTTTTAAAAGAGCTGACTGAGGAGCTTGCTGGACTGTTATTGTTGATTTTTAATATTTCTTGGAGAAATTCCAGAAGACTGGAAGAAACCTGAAGTTGTGCTAATTTTTAAAAAGGTTAAATGGGATGATGCAGATAATTACAGGCCTGTCAGCCTAACATCAATCTCAGGCAAGATAATGGAGGGCCGATACGGGACTTGATTAATAAGAACTAAAGGAAGATAATGTAATTAATATAAATCAATATGCATTTACAGAAAATCAATCCTGTCAAATTAACTCGATCTTTTTTTAAATGAGATCACAAGTTTGGTTGATAAAGGTAATAGTGTTGATGTAACATACTTCTGTAAGGTGTTTGACTAGTTATGGCACAATGTTTTGATAAAAAAAAAACAGAATGATGTAAAATTAACATGACACACATTACGTGGATTAAAAATGGGCCGAATACTAGATCTCAAAATGTAACTCTAAATGTGAAATTGTCAGAGCAGGTCTGTTTCCAGTGGGGTCCCGGGGGGGACTGGTTCTTGGCCCTATGCTATTTAACATCTTTATCAATGATCTAGAAAAAAACATAAAATTATCACTGATAAAACTTGCAGATGACACAAATTGGGGGAGTGAAATTAATAAAAAGGACAGGTTAATAATTCAGAGCAATTTAGATTGCTTGGTAAACTGGAAGCAAGCAAAAGAATGTGTGTTTGAATACAGCTAAATGTAAATGTATACCTCTAGGAACAAAGAATGCAGGCCCTACTTACAGAGGGGGGACTCTAGCCTGGGAAGCAGTGACTAAAAAAAAATCGGGGGTTCTGGTGGATAATTAGCTGAACATGAGCTCCTAATGTGACGCTGTGGCCAAAGGAGCTAATGCGATCCTGGGGTGCATAAATGGGAATCCTGAGTAGGAGTAGAGAGGTTATTTTACCTCTTTATTTGGCACTGGTGCGAGCGCTGCTGGAATCCTGTGTCCAGTTCTGGTGCCCACAATTCAAATTGTGTTGATAAATTGGGGAGGATTCAGAGAAGAGCCATGAGAATTGTTAAAGGATTAGAAAACCTGCCTTATAGCGAGAGTCTCAAAGAGCTCAATTTATTTTGCTTATCAAAGACAAGGTTAAGGGGTGACTTGATCACAGTCTGTAAGTACCTACATGGGGAACAAATATTTAACAATGGACTATTCACTCTAGCAGAGGAAGGTCTAACATGATCCAGTGGCTAGAAGTTGAAGCTAGACAAATTCAGACTGGAAATAAGGTGTACATTTTTAATGGTGAGTGTAATTAATCATTGGAACAATTGACCAAGGATGGTTGTGGATTCTCCATCACTGACCATTTTCAAATCAAGATTGGATGTTTTTTCTGAAATATCTGCTCTAGGAATTAGTTTGGGGACGTTCTGTGATCCATCTTTTACAGGAAGACAGGCCAGGTAATCCACAAGGGATCCTTCTGGGCTTTGGATCTATAAGATGACAACCTACTATTGTTATTGGTTGCACAGTTACCTCCAGTGCCGGAGGCCTGTACTGTGTATCTAATGGTTCCAGCTCTGCTGATGAACCATGTGGGTGTCAATATGATGCTACATGATGGAATTTTTTTTCAATTTGTTTTTAAAAACTTCCTGCCTCATTCAGTGCCCCGAACGGATGGTGCTCTGGAAATGAAAGTGTTGCATCGTGAAGGAGACTGTTGTTGGTAGGATGCCAGCCTCATTTATTGCAGAAGTTGAAATGTGTGTGGTGAGTGAGATTGGGATTTGCAGGAAGAGAGGGTGATTTGAAGCAGTTCAATGCTGCCCTGAAGAACTGGAGTCTATCCCTGCTTCTGCCATGGAGTTCCTTTGTGATGCTTGGCAAATTAGAGCCAGAATGGGTTAGACCAATGGTCCATCTAGCCCGGGGTCCTGTCTTCTGACAGTGGCTGGTGCCAGACGCTTCAGAGGGAATGAACAGAACAGCACAATTATCAGGTGATCCATCCCCTGTCATCCAGTCCCAGCTTCTGGCAGTCAGAGGTTTAGGGACACCCAGACCATGGGGTTGTCCCTCACACCATCTTGGCTAATAGCCACTGATGGACCTATTGCAATTCTGCTGCAGAGAGAAGATGATCCAAATGCCCAGGAGTCTGAAAGATGCCTGTGGAAACACCCAAGGGTACAGGCAGTGTCAACAGGGCCAGTCGCTACAGATGGCGAGGCAGCGGCAGCGGGCGGGTACTGAGGCGGTCGCTGATACTGCCAGATCCTTCTTATATTTAACCTTCCCCTTAACCTGGGGAAGCTTGGGCACCGGTGCAGACATAGAATATCAGGGTTGGAAGGGACCTCAGGAGGTCATCTAGTCCAACCCCCTGCTCAAAGCAGGACCAATCCCCAATTAAATCATCCCAGCCAGGGCTTTGTCAAGCCGGACCTTAAAAACTTCTAAGGAAGGAGATTCCACCACCTCCCTAGGTAACGCATTCCAGTGTTTCACCACCCTCCTAGTGAAAAAGTTTTTCCGAATATCCAACCTAAACCTCTCCCACTGCAACTTGAGACTGTTACTCCTTGTTCTGTCATCCGCTACCACTGAGAACAGTCTAGATCCATCCTCTTTGGAACCACCTTTCAGGTAGTTGAAAGCAGCTATCAAATCCCCCCTCATTCTTCTCTTCCGCAGACTAAACAATCCCAGTTCCCTTAGCCTCTCCTCATAACTCATGTGTTCCAGTCCCCTAATCATTTTTGTTGCCCTCCGCTGGACGTTTTCCAATTTTTCCACATCCTTCTTGTAGTGTGGGGCCCAAAACTGGACACAGTACTCCAGATGAGGCCTCACCAATGTCTAATAGAGGGGAACGATCACGTCCCACGATCTGCTGGCAATGCCCCTACTTATACAGCCCAAAATGCCATTGGCCTTCTTGGCAACAAGGGCACACTGTTGACTCCTATCCAGCTTCTCGTCCACTGTAACCCCTAGGTCCTTTTCTGCAGAACTGCTGCCGAGCCATTCGGTCCCTAGTCTGTAGAGGTGCATCGGGTTCTTCCATCCTAAGTGCAGGACTCTGAACTTGTCCTTGTTGAACCTCATCAGACTTCTTTTGGCCCAATCCTCTAATTTGTCTAGGTCCCTCTGTATCCTATCCCTACCCTCCGTGCATGACATCTCACCTGACCTGGCATGGCTCGGGGAGGAAATGAGCTTACTAGCAGTCCACTCTGGAGACCGCTTTTGTGCCTGTGAGAGTGCTTCTTGCTCTCAGGTTGGGGCTTGTCCTTAGTGGCCAGATCCAGCGCATGGGAAGTGGTCAGAGGAGTGCTGACTACCAGTGATGGTTCCGATAGTCCCGGATTTGACTGCGCACACAGCCCCATTACTTCCTCCGTGAGGAACTTGCAGAGGCAGAGCACTCGAGCTTCCTGGGTCTGAGGAGGGAACGACTTGCAAGTCAAGCAATGTGCCATGATATGAGTCTCTCCGAGGCAAGAGACCCCTCTGGTGCTCGTCGCTCACAGAGAGGGAGCAGGGGCAGGATACCCAGGTCTTGAAGCCCGGGACGTTGGACATAGTCCCTGGGGTGAAGTGGGGGTGGCAGTCCCTGGATGCGGAGAACTAAGTAACTTACTAAACTTACCACTAACTTACTACTAAGGTAAAACTATCTACACCGAGAAACGACTGTACGAATTATTCAAAATGGACAAAACCACTGCACGAAGGAAGAGGGGTTCCAACTCAGGCCATGCGGCGTTTAGAGGGAACTGGAGAGGTGTTGACCCACCCAGTCTATTATACCCTCAGCTGCAAGCATGAGGGGACACGATCCAACAGTGAGATAGCAGCCACGGCTAGGGAAAACCTTCGGTTCCAGCGCATGGCGCACCCATGTTTGGAATACATTTAGAGACCATCACCCAAAGACAGAGGCGATACGGAGAGGGGACAAGCGCCCCCCAGCAGCCAGCCCGGGCAGGGAGCGGAAGGTGCGAGACCCAAGCCTCTTCTCACGCTGGCTGCTGCGACGCTGCTCTGTGAAGCCGCTGCAGCTCTGCAGTTTCCTGCGAGAGAGTCTAGATGCGGCGGCAGCAGGGTGACCCCCACCCAGGCTCGGCTTCCAGGGACAGGGGCCGAGGGAGCCAGTATGGGCTGCCCCCCCTCTGGCATGCGCAGCCCCTGTCCCTAGAAGCCGAGCCTGGGCAGGGGTCAGCCTGCTGCCGCCGCGTCACAGAGCAGCATCCCAGCCACTGCCCCTCCCCAGCCAGGCTCTCTTGCAGGTAGCTGCTATGCCGCACAGACCAGTGGCCAGGAGCGGCTCCGTCCTGTTCCCCGCCCCGGCCTGTCTGCCAGGAGAGCAGCCCAATGTGCTGGCGGGGAGCTGGCGCAGCAGGAGAAGGTCAGAGCCCCTGGCCCACAGGTAATGTGGGGTGGGGTGGGGGCAGGGAGACCATAGCGGTCCTGGGCTAGGGGAAGAGACACGTGGGGCGGTCACTTGTTCTCCCGGTTAGATTGTGTCCCCCCAGGATGAGGAGGCACCCGGCGTATATGCTCGAAGAAGTAGTGCTTCACACAACACGCAGTCAACCTGTGAAGGTCAAAAGTATAACTGGGCTCAGAAAAGAACTTGGTAAATTATGGAGGACAGGTCCATCAGTGGCTATTAGCCAGGATGGGCAGGGATGAAAAACCATGCTCTGAAGCATAGGCGCTGACTCGGTGGGTGCTCCAGGGCTGGAACACCCCTGGGAAAAAACAGTGGGTGCTCAGCACCCACCAGTGACAGCTGCTCAGCAGCACCGCTGCTCAGCTGTTTGGCGGCTTGGGATGGGCTTGGGGGAGGGCGGAGATAAGCGAGTGGTGGGTGGGGGCCTTGGGGCGGGAAGAGGTGGAGCGAGGGTGGGTCTTGGAGAAGGCGGTGAAGCGACGGTGGAGCCTGGGAGAGCGGGCAGAGCAGGGGCTGGAAGAGGCGGAGCAAAGGTGGGGCGTTGGGGGAAGGAGTAGAGGGGGGCAGGGCCTTGGGGCGGAGCGGGGGTGAAGCACCCCCCTGGGGAAAAGTAAAAATTGACGCTTATGCTCTGAAGCATCCCTAGCCTCTGTTTGCCAGAAGCTGGGAATGAGCGACGGGATGGATCACTTGATGATTCCCTGTTCTGTTCATTCCCTCCGAGGCACCTGGCATTGGCCACCATCGGAAGACAGGATACTGGGTTAGATGGACCATTGGTCTGATCCCCAATGGCCGTTCTTATGTCTACTCAGCAGAAAGAGGGTCACTGGAGAGGCATTGACCTGCAAGGCCTATTATACCCTTGGCTGCGAGCACTAGGGGACACGTGTGGGTCAGTGGACGCTGATAGGGAAAACCGTCCATCTCTGACACATGGCATGCATGCACACTCACGTTTGAAGAAAGAGGAGTGCTAGGCAGAGACGGGCTCCACCTAAAGAAGAGAGGGAAGAGCATCTTCACAAGCAGGCTGGCTAACCTAGTGAGGAGGGCTTTAAACTAGGTTCACCGGGGGAAGGAGACCAAAGCCCTGAGGTAAGTGGGGAAGTGGGATACTGGGAGGAAGCACGAGCAGGAGCACGTGAGAGGGGAGGGCTTCTGCCTCATACTGAGAAAGAGGGGCGATCAGCGGGTTATCTTAAGTGCCTATACACAAATGCACGAAGCCTGGGAAACAAGCAGGGAGAACTGGAAGTCCTGGCAAAGTCAAGGAATTATGATGATTGGAATAACAGACTTGGTGGGATAACTCACATGACTGGAGTACTGTCATGGATGGATATAAGCTGTTCAGGAAGGACAGGCAGGGCAGAAAAGGTGGGGGAGTTGCACTGTATGTAAGAGAGCATTATGACTGCTCAGAGCTCAAGTATGAAACTGCAGAAAAACCTGAGTCTCTGGATTAAGTTTAGAAGTGTGAGCACCAAGAGTGATGTCGTGGTGGGAGTCTGCTATAGACCACCGGACCAGGGGGATGAGGTGGATGAGGCTTTCTTCCGGCAACTCGCAGAAGTTACTAGATCGCAGGCCCTGGTTCTCATGGGAGACTTCAATCACCCTGATATATGCTGGGAGAGCAATACAGCGGTGCACAGACAATCCAGGAAGTTTTTGGAAAATGTAGGGGACAATTTCCTGGTGCAAGTACTGGAGGAACCAACTAGGGGCAGAGCTCTTCTTGACCTGCTGCTCACAAACCGGGAAGAATTAGTAGGGGAAGCAAAAGTGGATGGGAACCTGGGAGGCAGTGACCATAAGATGGTCAAGTTCAGGATCCTGACGCAAGGAAGAAAGGAAAGCAGCAGAATACGGACCCTGGACTTCAGAAAAGCAGACTTTGACTCCCTCAGGGAGCTGATGGGCAAGATCCCCTGGGAGAATAACATGAGGGGGAAAGGAGTCCAGGAGAGCTGGCTGTATTTTAAAGAATCCTTATTGAGGTTACAGGGACAAACCATCCCAATGTGTAGAAAGAATAGTAAATATGGCAGGCGACCGGCTTGGCTTAACAGTGAAATCCTTGCTGATCTTCAATACAAAAAAGAAGCTTACAAGAAGTGGAAGATTGGACAAATGACCAGGGAAGAGTATAAAAATATTGCTCGGGGATGCAGGAGTGAAATCAGGAAGGCCAAATCACACCTGGAGTTGCAGCTAGCAAGAGATATTAAGAGTAACAAGAAGGGTTTCTTCAGGTATGTTAACAACAAGAAGAAAGCCAAGGAAAGTGTGGGCCCCTTACTGAATGAGGGAGGCAACCTAGTGACAGAGGATGAGCAAAAAGCTAATGTACTCAATGCTATTTTTGCCTCTGTCTTCACGAACAAGACAGACTACTGCACTGGGCAGCACAGCATGGGGAGGAGGTGACCAGCCCTCTGTGGAGAAAGAAGTGGTTCGGGACTATTTAGAAAAGCTGGACGTGCACAAGTCCATGGGGCCGGATGCGTTGCATCCGAGAGTGCTAAAGGAGTTGGTGGATGTGATTGCAGAGCCATTGGCCATTATCTTTGAAAACTCATGGCGGTCGGGGGAGGTCCCAGACGACTGGAAAAAGGCTAATGTAGTGCCCATCTTTAAAAAAGGGAAGGAGGAGGATCCTGGGAACTACAGGCCAGTCAGCCTCACCTCAGTCTCTGGAAAAATCATGGAGCAGGTCCTCAAGGAATCAATTCTGAAGCACTTCGAGGAGAGGAAAGTGATCAGGAACAGTCAGCATGGATTCACCAAGGGCAAGTCGTGCCTGACTAATCTAATTGCCTTCTATGACGAGATAACTGGCTCTGTGGATGAAGGGAAAGCAGTGGACATGTTGTTCCTTGACTTTAGCAAAGCTTCTGACACGGTCTCCCACAGTATTCTTGCCAGCAAGTTAAAGAAGTATGGGCTGGATGAATGCACTATAAGGTGGATAGAAAGCTGGCTAGATTGTCGGGCTCAACGGGTAGTGATCAATGGCTCCATGTCTAGTTGGCAGCCGGTATCAAGTGGAGTGCCCCAAGGGTCAGTCCTGGAGTCGGTTTTGTTCAATATCTTCATAAATGATCTGGAGGATGGTGTGGATTGCACCCTCAGCAAGTTTGCAGATGACACTAAACTGGGAGGAGACGTAAATACGCTGGAGGGTAGGGATAGGATACAGAGGGACCTAGACAAATTGGAGGATTGGGCCAAAAGAAATCTGATGAAGTTCATCAAGGACAAGTGCAGAGTCCTGCACTTAGGACGGAAGAATCCCATGCACCGCTACAGACTAGGGACCGAATGGCTCGGCAGCAGTTCTGCAGAAAAGGACCTGGGGTTACAGTGGACGAGAAGCTGGATAGGAGTCAACAGTGTGCCCTTGTTGCCAAGAAGGCCAATGGCATTTTGGGCTGTATAAGTAGGGGCATTGCCAGCAGATCGAGGGACGTGATCGTTCCCCTCTATTCGACACTGGTGAGGCCTCATCTGGAGTACTGTGTCCAGGTTTGGGCCCCACACTACAAGGATGTGGAAAAATTGGAAAGAGTCCAGCGGAGGGCAACAAAAATGATTAGGGGTCTGGAACACATGACTTATGAGGAGAGGCTGAGGGAACTGGGATTGTTTAGTCTGCGGAAGAGGGATTTGATAGCTGCTTTCAACTACCTGAAAGGGGGTTCCAAAGATTATGGATCTAGACTGTTCTCAGTGGTAGCAGATGACAGAACAAGGAGCAGTGGTCTCAAGTTGCAGTGGGGGAGATTTAGGTTGGATATTCAGAAAAACTTTTTCACTAGGAGGGTGGTGAAACACTGGAATGCGTTACCTTGAGAGGTGGTGGAATCTCCTTCCTTAGAAGTTTTTAAGGTCCGGCTTGACAAAGCCCTGGCTGGGATGATTTAATTGGGGATTGGTCCTGCTTTGAGCAGGGGGTTGGACTAGATGACCTCCTGAGGTCCCTTCCAACCCTGATATTCTATGATTCTATGAAATACAAATAGGGACCACAGATCTTGAAAAACCTTCAATTACAGGTAAGTAACCTTCTCTTCCTTATGTTTCTTTTAAACTGTCTGCCTGTAAATTTCATTGGGTGACCCCTGGTTCATGTGTTCTGTGGAGAGGTAAATAATACTTCCCTATTCACTTTCTCCACACCAGTCATGATTTTATCGACCTCTATCATATCCCACTTTAGTCGTCTCTTTTCTAAGATGAAATGTCCCAGTCTGTTTAATCTCTCCTTCAACGGAAGCTGTTCCATACCCCAAATCATTTTTGTTGCCATTTTCTGTACTTTTTTCCATTTCTAATACATATTTTTTGAGATGGGGTGACCAGAACTGCAAGCAGCATTCTAGGTGTGGGCGTACCATGGATTTATAGAGAGGCAATATGGTATTTTCTGTCTTATTATCTATCCCTTTCCTAATGGTTCCTAATAGTCTCTCAGCTTTTTTGACTGCCGCTGCACATTGAGCAACTGTTTTCAGAGAACTCTCCACACTGACTCCAGGATCTCTTTCTTGAGTGGTAACAGCTAATTTAGACCCCATCATTTTGTATGTATAGTTGGGATTATGTTTTCCAATGTGCATTACTTTGCATTTATCAACACTGAATCTAATGGGCCATTTTATTGCCCACTCATGCAGTTTTGTGAGATCCCTCTGGGCTAGGTGTGTTTACTATTTGATCAGATTCACCTTTTCCCAGAAAAAGAAAGAGGACTTGTGGCACCTTAGAGACTAACCAATTTATTTGAGCATAAGCTTTCGTGAGCTACAGCTCACTTCATCGGATGCATTCAGTGGAAAATACAATGGGGAGATTTATATCCTTGCAACAAAGCCCGTTGCCAACTGTGTCCACATATCTATTCAGGGGACACCATCATAGGGCCTAATCACATCAGCCACACTATCAGAGGCTCGTTCACCTGCACATCCACCAATGTGATCTATGCCATCATGTGCCAGCAATGCCCCTCTGCCATGTACATTGGCCAAACCGGACAGTCTCTACGTAAAAGAATAAATGGACACAAGTCAGATGTCAAGAATTATAACATTCAAAAACCAGTCGGAGATCTAAAATTAGATCGATTACAGATCTAAAAGTGGCAATTCTTCAACAAAAAAAACTTCAGAAACAGACTCCAATGAGAGACTGCTGAATTGGAATTAATTTGCAAACTGGATACAATTAACTTAGGCTTGAATAAAGACTGGGAGTGGATGGGTCATTACACAAAGTAAAACTATTTCCCCATGTTTATTCCCCCCGCCCTTCCCCACTGTTCCTCAGACATTCTTGTCAACTGATGGAAATGGCCCACCTTGATTATCACTACAAAAGGTTCCCCCCCCCCCCGCCCCCACTCTCCTGCTGGTAATAGCTCACCTTACCTGATCACTCTGGTTACAGTCTGTATGGTAACACCTATTGTTTCATGTTCTCTGTGTACATAAATCTCCCCACTGTATTTTCCACTGAATGCATCCGATGAAGTGAGCTGTAGCTCACGAAAACTTATGCTCAAATAAATTTGTTAGTCAAGGTGCCACAAGTCCTCCTTTTCTTTTTGTGGATACAGACTAACACGGCTGCTACTCTGAAACTTTTCCCATAACTGCTCTCTGAGTCTCACCAGCCTGGGGGAGACACCCCCCTTCTCTGTCAGTTGGGCCATTCATGTTCTCACAAACGACCCCCTGGCAATGTCCTGGTCCGAACTCCTCTGCTGTCCCAGCCGTTGGAGCTGCATCTCGATGTAAAGAGACATAGTTACCTTCCAAAACCTTTTCAGAAATAGCATCCTGAAAACCGGGACCTGGATTAGGCGCCCTCCGCCACCCTTTTCTCTGTCCCTCAGAAGTCAGCTGTGTGACGGCTCTTCCCCAAGAGGTCAGTTACACAGTTCCTTCTCAAAACATGGGTCACAGGCTGAGTGCCTGGGTGCACAGATGCTGAGCCAGCCATCCTCCGAGTGTCCTGGGCATCCTGCCCCGAGTGACTGGTGAGGAGACGTTCCTGTACCCCCACTATTCCTTTCCCCGTTTCCTCCTCTGGGCTCCCTCCGAAGACACATTTCTCTGTGCTCCCTGGGAAGGGTTCTATCCTTTGTTCAGCTGCAGAGCTCTGCCTGCTAACAACTGGGACAGTTTCCTTAATCACTGACAACACCTCTCCTGCCCCTGTGCCTGATCTCTCCCACCTCGATTACAGTTTTGGGCTTCCCATCTAGGATGTACCTTTCTATTTCCTCAGGAACACCCTCTAAGAACTGCTCCATTTGCAGGAGAGACAGATCTTCTAGAGATTTAACACTTGCTCCTGATATCCAGGCATCCCAATTTTGTACAATGTGGTTGGCGTGTTGTGAAAATGCCACGTCTGGTTTCCAACTTAGGGCTCTGAACCACCGAAGGGTATGCTTGGGTGTTAGCCCCATTCTAATTCTGGCCTTTTTAAAAAGAAGTTTCTCCTCATTCATGAGTTCTTTAGGCATTTCAGCTGCCACCTCTGCTAAGGGCCCACTGAGTTGTGGCCTCAGCTCCACCATATACTGGTCTGTAGGGAGGCTGTACCCAAGGCAGGCCCTTTCAAAATTTTCTAGGAAGGCCTCTGTATCATCGCCTACCTTGTAAGTGGGGAATTTCTTGGAATGGGGAGCGGCACCTAGAGAAGGACTGCTGGACCCAGCTTAGCCCTTTCCAACTCTAAATGCTTCAGCTCTAACTCTGTTTCCAAGCGCTTCGCCTGTCTCCTCTCCTCCACTTCCAATTCCAAGCACTTCGCCTCTCTTTTGTCCTCTGCTTCCAAACACATCATCTGTAGGAAGAAATCCCTGTCTTCTGCAGTCAGAACTTGGTCTGGATTAAGGGCATCCCTCCATCTTGGCACCTGGATCTTGGTCGGGGGAAGGCTGACCCTTCCCTCCTGGGAAGTTCCCAGTCCCCCATCCCCTCCCTTCATTTCCGACATGGAGCTTGATGCCTGAGCTTGATCTGGGACTGTCTTCTCCTTGTCATGCTGCTTTGGGAAGACTGGTTTTTCTAAGGTTTCGGTGCCTGACCTCAACCTCATGCACAGGCTGCCCTACTCTAGCCTAACTATTTTGTTGCCACGAAGCTAGAAAAGAAAAAATAAATAAACAAACTGCTTGTTGGACTCCCTGGCTTCTTTGGCAAGCCTGTTCCCCCTCAGGGAGCACATAAAAGAAAAAGTGGGGGGGACCTCCCTGGCTTTCAAGCAGCCAAAAGGAAAAATGTCCTTTTAAACTCCTGAGGTCTGTGCTGCTGGTTCAAAACTATCCCACCACTGCCACCATGTCAAGGCTGATTCCCAACTCTGTCACTCGGAGTGTAGAAGTGGGGCCCACAAGGATTTTAAAAATTAATATTGGCCACTCCAGGCTTGTATTAAACTCCCAAGGTTATACCTTTTCCCTGACCTTGGCTTGGTAAACGCTGCCACCACCCAAATGCAAAAAAAAAAAACCCCTTTGAACCCAGGAAGGAGCACTTGGGAATTCCTCCCTGTGGGGTACCCTCAAGTCCTTTCACCCCCCATCCGGGGAAGAGCTGAGAAAGAAAACAAAGGAAATTAGCTGTGGCTATCAGCTAATCAAACAACATGCACAAACCTCTTAGGACACCGAAAATCCAATCCTGTTCTTAAAAAAGGTAAATTTTATTGAAAACAAAAAGAAAGAAGATACATTTGAAACTTAGGCTTTTGCTAGATTTAAAAGAGCAAGTCCAAAAATCAAGCACCCAAAATAGCATCCTTGGCGGTTCAGCTTAAAGGTTACAAGCAAACAAAAGCATCTAGGGTTAGCACAGGGGAGTCCACAAGCCAAGAAGAAATAATTTATGATAATTTATGATCATACCTGGCTTAAGCTGCTTTATAGCATGGCTGCTCTGTCCCTCCAGCCCAAAGAACAACAGACAAAGGGAAAGTTTTTTTCCCAATTTTTAAAAGTTCTACCTTCCCATTGGCTCTTTTGGTCAGGTGCCCACTTTTTTTTTCTTTACCTGGGGGACTTTTTAACCCTTTACAGGTAAAGCAAGTAAAGAACAGCTACCAAGAGGGATTTTACTGCTGGCTGGCTGGATGTCCATCAAAGGGAGCTATCCCCCTCTCCCCCTTTATTTATCACATCTTCATCTCCCAATGAAGCAATCACCCTGGCATCCGTGTCTCCTCCAGAAGGCAATCCAGGAGGATGGCAGGATCAAGCATCCCAACCCCAAAGCACTTCATCTCATGGCTTGGTTTTCAGATGGGAGTCAAACCTAGAACATTCCTGCTCTGAAGCTGTACAAACCATTCTACTAGGAAATGCTACTTATCTAAATGGAAGCATTTCTCCCTCTGGGCACAGCAGAAACACATATCTCTGGAGTCAGCAGATAGTCCAAAATAAGGGGAATATCTTCCTTCTCTCAAAATGACTGGTCTCTCCCCCAGTTCTGTATGAGTCCAGGGTATGCCATCCACCATCAGACAGTTATTCAATTTTCACTCGCCTGCTGACTAGCAGATTCTTGAAAGGCCTGATCAGAACTTTCTCACCAGTAAGGAAAGCAACTCCTCACTGAGACTTGAACCTTGTACTTTCGGTGCTCACTAAGGCCTTCCCTTCCCCTTCAAATGACTAGCTACAAGTTCCATGTCTCGCCTATCGATGAAAGCTTTATTCCTTGTGTCCACCACCTCTGCCAGAAGGGTAGGCGAACTCAGAACCTGAATGGTGGTTCCGCCGTACACAGTATTCCATAAGGATAAAGTTTTGGTATGAGTACATTGAAGGTTACCCCCAAGGTAGTTTTGGAGTTTCACATAAACCAGTCAATCCACTTGCCTGTATTTTTTCTTGAAATCCCACGTATCTGAAGAGGAGAGGAGACTTCATTCCCTCAACATGCGATGGACTTTGGATTTTTACCTACAAAGGACAAAACCAATCAGAAAATCACCTAGACTGTTTCTTGCCATAGCAGAACAAATTGGAGGATATCCTCTCAGAGGATCTCTAAATGGATCTCTGGCAGTATCCTACTCTGCTAATAGTTGTCACAGCTTCCTCACTCTCATGGGATAAGGGCTTTCTCTACCAGGGCACGAGTGGCCTCAGTGGCATGGCCTCAAGTACCCCTGCTTGACATTTGCAGGGTAGCTATGTGAAGTTCCAGACACAAGTTTTTGAGAGATTGTGATCTGGTCCAAGACTCCTTCACTGACTCATCTTTTGGGACAGTGGTCCTTCAAACAGCTTTGCTCTCTGTATCCTCGCTCCCTCCTCCTACTTGAGTACTGCTTGTCAGTCACCTGCAATGGAATACACAATGGGAGCAGCGCTATTACTTACCTTATAGCAGTGGTTCCCAAACTGGGGGTTCGTGAAATGTTACAGGGGGTTCTCAGGGGAAAATTCTCTAATGGCAAGGAGCCAGCAGCCTGGAGCCCCTGGACTTCCAAGAGCTAAGCAGATTGAAGCAAGCATATCTAGCAGACTGAGGAGATTTAAACTTCAAGACTCCTTATAAGAAATGGAAAGGGAGGTGGATATTTTTTGCTCTTTTTAAAATTAAATAGGCAGCTAGTATTTTTAAAATTATTATGAAGAACAAGTTTAAGCTTTGTTTTAACATGCGTTGTTTGCCTGGACTGCTCAAGACCCAAATGCTTGTGTACGAGGAACTCTTTGAGCTGGCTTCTTAAATACCTTCATACTGTTTCACATCTGATACTCCTTGTTGAAACATAGGAGCCTTGTCTTATAACAGGCTTATTCAAAGTGATACAAGCTACGAAAGTGAGATCTGGGAAGAGTGTTGTCATTTTCATAATGTAATAAAAATACTGTAATGATTAATAATAATAATAGTGTGTAATAAGCATGTCATAAAAACAAACTGTATATTTCCAAGATCACTGCTTTTATAATTTATACTCAGGTAAAGGAGAAAATCCCTGGAAATATTCGTTTTTAGGAGGGGGTTTGTGATTCTTGACATTTTAGTGAAAGGGGTTCACAGGTTGTTACAGTTTGGTAACCACTGCCTTATAGTAACTGGAGGTTCTTCGAGATGTGCAGTCTGTGTCTGCATTCTACTACCCACCCTCTTTTCCCTCTGCTTTAGATCATACCTGGATTTGCTTCAGAGAAGGAACTGGAGAGGGGGTTGGTCCACTCTGCCATTAATAACTGTGGCTGGAAGCACCAGGAGAGCAAGGCTACATGTGCAGACCAGTGGACACTGCTTGCAAGAATTCTCTGATTCCGGGTGCGTGGAGCACATAAGCACCAACATTTGAATATATATAGGGACTACACATCTTGAAGACCCTCCAGTTACTTAAGTAACTTTCTCTTCTGCAGAGCTTGAATAATTTTTGTGACTCTTGTCTGCACCCTCTCCAATTTTTCAAAATCTTTTTTTTAAAATGTGCACACCAGAACTGGACACAGTATTCCAGTACTGGTCTTACTAACACTGTACTGTGAGGGGAAATCATCTACCACTCCTACTAACTACTCTCCCTATTTATACGAAGGGCCTGTGTTATACAGGAGGTCAGGCTAGATGAGTTAATTTTCAATTCTGGCCTTAAAATCTATTAATCTATACATCCCAAGGATTGCATTAGATCGCTTTGCCAATTGTATTGCACTGGGAGCTCATGTTGATCTTGCTTCACTAGTTCACTGATGATTGTGAAGCACTTCAGTACTACAGAGCTGAGTGTCATAGAAAAGCCCGTGAGGAAATTTATAATTTTTAGAGCAGGGTTTGAATGGTGTACAGTAAATAAAAATGGAGGCCACACAATGAATAACGGGGATAAAACAACATTTTGAATATTTGTTCATTCAGGGACCACAATCCATCTTGTGTATTGAATGAGGCAAGGTCCTGTGAGAAATATAGTATGTGATCATGTAATTATATGTTGTATCATAATATATACACCCAATGGGCCCAAGTTAAGATTCCATGGGCAACTTTACTAATGGCATCTCTTAACTTTAGAGTGCTTGAATTTGCAACTGTTAGTGACATAAGGTGGGTGAGGTAATAGCTTTTATAGGACCGACTTCTGTTAGTGAAACCATTAGGTTATTTTAATGTAATGGGTGGGTGTATTGTACACAGCGCTGCCAACTCCCACAACTTTGGCTGGGGCTGGAGCCCATGTGAGAACGATGACACAAGAAGCTTCAACACTTTCACAAATTTCAGCTCTGACTGGGGCAGAACCACCTCCTGGGGAAGAGCAGCCAGTCAGAGCTGCTGCAGGAATCATAGAATCATAGAATATCAGGGTTGGAAGGGACCTCAGGAGGTCATCTAGTCCAACCCCCTGCTCAAAGCAGGACCAATCCCCAATCAAATCATCCCAGCCAGGGCTTTGTCAAGCCTGACCTTAAAAACTTCCAAGGAAGGAGATTCTACCACCTCCCTAGGTAACGCATTCCAGTGTTTCACCACCCTCCTAGTGAAAAAGTTTTTCCTAATATCCAACCTAAACCTCCCCCACTGCAACTTGAGACCATTACTCCTTGTCCTGTCCTCTTCTACCACTGAGAACAGTCTAGATCCATCCTCTCTGGAACCACCTCTCAGGTAGTTGAAAGCAGCTATCAAATCCCCCCTCATTCTTCTCTTCTGCAGACTAAACAATCCCAGTTCCCTCAGCCTCTCCTCAGAAGTCATGTGTTCCAGACCCCTAATCATTTTTGTTGCCCTTCGCTGGACTCTCTCCAATTTCTCCACATCCTTCTTGTAGTGTGGGGCCCAAAACTGGACACAGTACTCCAGATGAGGCCTCACCAATGTCGAATAGAGGGGAACGATCATGTCCCTCGATCTGCTCGCTATGCCCCTACTTATACATCCCAAAATGCCATTGGCCTTCTTGGCAACAAGGGCACACTGCTGACTCATATCCAGCTTCTCGTCCACTGTAACCCCTAGGTCCTTTGCTGCAGAACTGCTGTCTAGCCATTCGGTCCCTAGTCTGTAGCAGTGCACGGGATTCTTCCGTCCTAAGTGCAGGACCCTGCACCTATCCTTATTGAACCTCATCAGGTTTCTTTTGGCCCAATCCTCCAATTTGTCTAGGTCTCTCTGTATCCTATCCCTGCCCTCCAGTGTATCTACCACTCCTCCCAGTTTAGTATCATCCGCAAATTTGCTGAGAGTGCAATCCACACCATCCTCCAGATCATTTATGAAGATATTGAACAAAACCGGCCCCAGGACCGACCCCTGGGGCACTCCACTTGACACCGGCTGCCAACTAGACATGGAGCCATTGATCATTACCCGTTGAGCCTGACAATCTAGCCAACTTTCTACCCACCTTATAGTGCATTCATCCAGCCCATACTTCCTTAACTTGCTGACAAGAATACTGTGGGAGACCGTGTCAAAAGCTTTGCTAAAGTCAAAGGGGAAGGGAGGAAGCAGAAAGAGTCCACCAGGACTGGGCAGCTCTGCTCCCCTTCTCCTCCTATGAGCAATGGGACAGCTCCTCTGCTTCTCCTCCCTGCTCCCCCACTGCAAAACCGGAACTGGGACAGGGGCTGTACGTGTATGTTTGGATGGGATGGGGATGAACCCGTAGAACTATAGCAGGAGCAGAGGCGAGGCTAGCTGTGGGAAGAACTGATTTGATTGGTGGGCTTTGGGGTCAACAAGTGGCGGGGGGGCGGGAAGGGAGGGTCTGGGGGGGCGGGGGGAGGGAGGTGGCAGGGGGGGCGGGAGGGGAAGGGAGGGTCGGTGGGAGGTGGCAGGGGGAGGGGAAAGAAGGGGAGGGGAAGGGAGGGAGGGTCTGGGGGGCGGGGAAGGGAGGGAGGTGGCGGGAGGGAGGGTCGGTGGGAGGTGGCGGGGGGGAGGGGAGGGTCTGGGGGGGCGGTGAGGGGAGGGGAGGGTCTGGGGGGGCGGGGAAGGGAGGGAGGGGAGGGTCTGGGGCGGTGGGAGGGGAAGGGAGGGAGGTGGCAGGAGGGAGGGTCTGGGGCGGTGGGAGGGGAAGAGAGGGAGGGTCAGTGGGAGGTGGCAGGGGGAGGGGAGGGTCTGGGGCGGGAGGGAGATGGCAGGCGGAGGGGAGGGTCTGGGGGGGGCGGGAAGGGGACCGGCGGCTGCAGACGGGCTGGGGGCTAGTAGCCGGGGGGGGGCGGGGTTCCCACTTTCAGGGGTGACATTTGCGGCCCCCAGGGGGTCGGTTCAGCGTCCTCCCACCGGGCCACGAATCTCGCGCAGCATGCTGGGAGCCGTAGTTCCGGGTGGGGCGGGGGAGCCCGCGGGGCATGCTGGGAGCCGTAGTTCCGGGTGGGGCGGGGGAGCCCGCGGGGCATGCTGGGAGCCGTAGTTCCGGGTGGGGCGGGGGAGCCCGCGGGGCATGCTGGGAGCGATAGTTCCGGGTGGGGCGGGGGAGCCCGCGGGGCATGCTGGGAGCCATAGTTCCGGGTGGGGCGGGAGGCCGCGGGGCATGCTGGGAGCGATAGTTCCGGGTGGGGCGGGGAAGCCCGCGGGGCATGCTGGGAGCCGTAGTTCCGGGAGGGGCGGGAGGCCGCGGGGCATGCTGGGAGCCGTAGTTCCGGGTGGGGCGGGGAGCCCGCGGGGCATGCTGGGAGCCGTAGTTCCGGGTGGGGCAGGGAGGCCGCGGGCCATGCTGGGAGCCGTAGTTCCGGGTGGGGCGGGGGAGCCCGCGGGGCATGCTGGGAGCCGTAGTTCCGGGTGGGGCGGGAGTCCGCGGGGCATGCTGGGAGCCGTAGTTCCGGGAGGGGCGGGAGGCCGCGGGGCATGCTGGGAGCCGTAGTTCCGGGAGGGGCGGGAGGCCGCGGGGCATGCTGGGAGCCGTAGTTCCAGATGACCAGACTCGGATTCCCAGGACCCATCACGGGGGCGGAGCGGCCGCGGCCTGAGGAGCCGGCGGGGCCCGAGCGCTGCAGCGACCCGGGCTGGAGTCGGAACCGCCGCGGCCTGAGTCTGAGGGAACCAGGCCCAGCGTGGCGGCCATGCGGAGCTCGCGCCTCCCCGGCCACTGAGACCCGGGGCCGCCCAGGAGGAGCCGGAGCCGGAGCGTCGGGACCCTTCCCCGGCCCGGCCCGGCCCGGCCCTTCCTCCTCCCGGAGCCGCCCCTCAGCGGCCCCGGCCCCGGGCCGCCCCCCCCGCCCCTCAGCGCGCTCCCCCCCCCCCCCCCGCCCTGCCCCTCAGCGGCTCCCGCCTCCGCCCCGCCCCGCCCCGGCGCGGCCGCCTCCGCCCCCCCCAGCCCCGAGCCGCCCCGGCGCGGCCGCCCGGCCCGCTCCCCTGTGCCGGCCGGAGCCGCGCGGCCGCCCGGCAGGATGCTGCGCTGCATGCCGCCGCTGTGGCGCTGTAACCGGCACGTGGAGGCGCTGGACCGGCGGCACTGCTCGCTGCAGGCCGTGCCCGAGGAGATCTACCGCTACAGCCGCTCGCTGGAGGAGCTGCTGCTGGACGCCAACCAGCTGCGGGAGCTGCCCAAGGTCGGCGCCCGCTGGGTGGGGCGGGAGCCCGTGTCGGGGGCGGGCCGGCCCGCAGGGAGCTGGGGGTCCCGGGGCCGCGGGCCTGGGGGCCGGCTGGAGGCGCGGGGCCAGGGTGGGAAGGGTGTGGGCGAGCCGTCGGGGGAGGGGTACTGGGGGGCGCTGGAGGGGGCGTGACCGCAGAAGCGCTGGGGTTGGGGCGGGGGCGCCGCGGGTGGGGAGCACTGGAAAGGGGGAAGCGCCTGTGCCGCTGTGGGGCTGGGTGAAAGAGGAGCGCTTGGCTGGCGAGCAGAGCGGGTAACCGGGCAAGGCAGCGGGAATAGCAAGCTGATGCTGGTAACGGGGGATATTGGGGAGCCGTGGGGTTGTGTACAGGTAACAGGGAGGCTCTGGGAGGCATCGATAGACTCTAAATAGAAGGAATTTGGTGTATGGGGGCAGGGAATAAGGAGCTGGAGGGGTTGTAGTTAATCCATCTTTATTTCCCTATAGAAATTTTCCTGAAAAACCCCAACCCATTCAAATGTTGGGGTCAGTGGGAAAGGCTCTTGGTCTGGTTCAAACTTCTGCCTTCTCTTGGGGCTGAGACTGCTTTGAACAGGCTTGACCCCTCACCCGTTCAGTTTCCGCAACTTCGTCTTTAGGGTTGGTGCGGGGATGGAGGGCGCTTGGTAAAAGTCTGAATAAATGTACCTCACTTCCTCCTAGCACCTTTTCCATTTCACCTGCTCTTATTACCTACCCCTTGGAGAATCCCACCATGTGTAAATCCAGATTTCCTCTGTGGCGGCTGGACTGGGCTCTAGCAGCTTGCAAGGATAGATTTGATTTGTGTGTTGGGAGCATTTGTCCCTCCTGGTGGTGCTGTCCCATCCCGGGGACTCGCTACCAGAGCTCTTTCTGATGGCTCTTCTGCTCGTCTACACTTACACCAACGAGGGGTACAGCTGCTCTTGTTCTGGTGCTGCTGCAGTGCTTAGTGAAGATGCTACCTAGGCTGACCCGGAGAGCTTCTCCCGTTTGCATAGTTAATCCACCTCCGTGAGAGGTGGTAGCTGTGTTGCCGGGAGAAGCCCTTCCTTTGACAGAGCGCTGTTTACACAGGGGTTAGGTCCGTAAAATTACGTCGCTCAGGGGGGTGGATTTTCTACCCCTGAGCGACGTAGTTATACTGACATAAGATCAAGCCTTAGTTTGAAATGTTAAGTTCTATGTGGCCTGATAACTTTAGTCCCCTGAATCTTTTTAGGGTTTTATAATTGCCCTGTGCCCATCTCCATAGTGCCTGAGTTCCAGGAAGGGAAGCACTCTGTTTCCCACGGACACCTGCACTTTTTAGCCTTTGTAGGATGACTTCTGCAGGACTGTCAGTATACACAGCAGCATACAGCAGGGGGACAAATAGCACGTCCCTGTACTTAGGGGCTTAGTTTGCAAGCACAGCAGGTCAGATTCTTGCATTAGAGTTGTGAGGGGCTCTTAGATCATTTAATCCAGTCTCTGTGACCAGTTCATGGCGGGTGAATGCAATACTGAATGGCATGAGCATAGTCTAGCAAGAAAGTTTTGTTGCAGGGCAGGGAGGGAGCTTCGTCAACAGAGATTCAGAGGCTCTTCCATGCGTAGGGAGAGTCATAAAAGAAGGCATTGAGTCTAGAGTGGGTGGGTGAAGAAGTTGATGGGGAGAGGTCAGAAGAAGCTTGGGTGGAGCAGAGAGAGCGGGACTGTGGAGGAGGGTGCAATTGGGCAGGATTGAAAGTAATAGAGAAGTTACTGGGTAGCTGCATCTTGGAGGGGCAGCGATGGGAGATGTGAGGATGGGAGGCTGCACTAGCAGGTGGGAGATGATGGAAGCCTGGGCAGGCAGACTAGTTACATGGAGAGAAGGAAGGAGCTGGGACAAGGAACCAAGCTTGACACCAGACATGTAAGAATGACTGCCGTGCTGAGTGACTGAGGAGGAGGAGAGCTGGCAGTGGGAGACCATGGGTAGTGTCTGACTTGGGAAATCATCCAAATTAAACATGGCAGCTGAGGTCTCACCATGGAAAGTGTGGCTGGAGAAGCGAAGGCTAAAGTTGCTCATATTCCATGCTGAGGATTGCAGGAGACAAAGGAATGTAGCCGTGGGGACTCACCGTGTGGGGTCCAGATCCTTTGAGCACTTCTTTCCTGCCCAAACTCCTGGAGTGACACTGACCCAGGACAGAAGGTGCCTCCCTTGTGGGTTCCAGGTTGCAGCTGGTCCAAAGAGCTCTCGTTGCTGGCTCCTAGTGGGGAGGAGGGAAGTTAGGATGATGCTTGTGGGTGCACTGGCAAGCTCTGTCTGCTTTGCATAGATTCCTTCCTGCTCTGGCTCCCTGCTGTTTGCATCAGTAGCAGGGCCCTTTCCTGGTAGGTGGGAGTTGTTGACTGTAGAGTTCCCTCCTGCTTCACTGCAGTTGGCCTGGGGCAGGAGGTACCTCCTTTGTCCACGGGCTGGGCTCCTGCAGCTCTGAGCCCAGCTGTGTGAAACCCAAGGCCAGACGAGGCCTCTGCTGGGCTAATTAAGATCAGCTTTTATTTTGCTGGGACCTGGGTGGAGGCTTCTGGGTTTTTATTTACTTCTGTGGAGGAGTAAAGCTGCTCCTTCTAATCTCTCAGCACTAACTCAGCCCCTCCCTGGTATGGAGGGAGACAGCCAGCAAAGATTAATCAATGGCTTCAGCTCTTCCCGTCCTGCCTGTTGTACTGCCGTGTTGCACTCTGCTGCCCTGTGGAAAGGAGGGTGGGCAATGAGCAGGTCCCCTTGGTCTTTGTGTGGAATTCTCTGCATCTCAGGCCTTGTCTAAACACACAAGTGGCAGTAATTTAACAGATTCAGCTTAGAAACTGCTTTTGTTTGATTGGTGCTTGAATGTGTTAGGAATCAGTTTAGTTAAATTGGCACAACCTTTGTGTTTCAACATAGCCTGTGTTTCTAAGTTAGGTGTAGCTGGGGCAGCTGCTGCTGTAGTGGTCCTGTCTGAGGCTGAGCAGCTGGTTTCCTCACTCAACTCATCCCTTCCCCTCTGCCACAGCTTTCCCTTTTGTCAAATCCTGGACAGTAGCGACTCTGATGAAGATTTCAGGGATAACAGTGGACAAGAACCTCCACTGAGCTCCCCCTGCGATCCTGTGGTAGAAAAAGCTAATATGATCCTTGGATATATAAACAGGGGAGTAGGAGTGGGGTGGTGATTTTAAATCTCAATACAGTATTGTTGAGACCAATATTGGAATACTGTGTCCAGTTCTGGTGTCCACATTTTAAAAAAGGAAGTTGAAAAATTGGAGAAAAGACACACAAATGAGTTGAGGGCTGACGAAAATGCCTTATAGTGAGAGATTGAAAGAGCTCAATCTATTATAGTTTATCAAAAAAAAATTATATGGCTTGATTATAGTGTATAAGAACCTTGAGAGGAGGAAAATGCCAGGTGCTCATCTATTCAGTGGAGAGAGACATAACAAGAACCAATGGCTGCAACTTAAAGCAAGAAAATTCAAATTTAAAGTCTGTGCCTAACAGTGCGGTTAATTAACCATTGGAACAAATTACCAAGTGAAGCTCAACCTATTCAGCTAACAAAGAGCAGGTTAAGGGGTGACTTGATTACAGTCTACCTACATGGAGAACCAATATTTAATAGCCCCCTCAGTCTAGCAGAGAAAGGTCTAACATGATCCAATGGCTGGAAATTGAAGCTAGACAAATTCAGACTGGAAATAAGGTGTAAATTTGTATCAATGACGGTAACTAACCCATGGAACAATTTACCAAGGGTCATGGTGTATTTTCCATTACTGACAATTTTTAAATCAGGATTGGATGTTTTTTCTAAAAGGCATGCTCTGGGAATTATTTAGGGGAAGTTCTACGGCCTGTGTTATAGAGAAATCAGACTAGATGATCACAATGACCCCTTCTGGCCTCAGAATTATGGAAGTGGTGAATTCTCGATCTCTTGATGTCTTCATATCAAGACTAGATTATTATAATGATCCGTTATGGCCTTAAACTATACGAAAATGAATATATGAAATGTGGATTGATACCCCCATCTGTGGGGGTTCTGAGGCCAGAGTCAAGATCAGTGTGTTGGGCAGTGTACAGACACATGGGATACACCAAGGAGTACTCATTCTAGGACAAAGCACAAATTAGTGTAACAGTAGAGGCGGGTTGGGAGCAGCAGGATCACAAAGCTATGCAGGCTGCTGTGTACTCAGTTACATTGGACTCAATGGCAGAAATCTCTCTCTGCCCAGGGTGGCCTTCATGCTGTGCTTGCCCGTTATATGGGCCCTGTACAAAGCAAGGAAGGGTGGAGGCAGAGAGATGGGAAAGACTAGTTAGGTTCTGTTCAGTCCTTTTTCAGGGACCAGTTGGGGCTTTCATTGCACCCGCTGAATCTCTCCTCTCAGTAATTTCACTAGCTAACTTCCTGCACCCACTGAGATACAGGCAGCCCTGGGCCAGCTGCCTGCTACATCTTTATATATTTGAGGATCCCCTTGTCAGCTCCTTCGTGATAGTTATTCTCACAGAATCTCCCTCCTTTACCTGCTAGCCAGACTGTGACTTACTCGGTATCTCAGGGGCTCTAGAAATGGTTGGGTCCCTTCCCCTCTGGTTGCTGGACCTACTTTTCTGTGTTTGTTTATATAATCCCTCCTTACTCCACTTGACTGTAGTAATTCATGCTGCTTTTTGCAGATGTATCTGGCTGTGTCTCCTTGAACCATGACATTGATAAATATAGGGAGCAGCGTAGTGAGAGGTAATGATAGCTGGACCGTCATGTGTGGGGAGGAAGATGAACTAGGTGATCTCTGGGCCTTGTCCATCTGTAGATCCTGTGAAGCTTTGTTACCTCTCCCTCTTCCATTTGGCTTCAGGCCATTTTAGCCATGTCTCTGAGCTGGTCCCTTACAATCCACCTTCCTATTCTCTGCGTTCTTCATTTTCAGAGGAATCGTTTGTGCCTAATGGTGTCTGAGGAGCCCCCACTGCTTTCTCCCACTCAGGGGGATTTTAATTCTTCTTCCCAGGGCCCCCATGAGATTTCTTCATTCCCCCAAATTTGCTTCGCTGCATTCTAACGCCTTGTGTTACTGCACTCTCTGAATACCGCACTCCTTGTTGTGCTAAGTTCAGGCTGCGTGGGGTCATTGACTCCCAACTATCCTGTCATTCTCACATTCTCAGCCCATTTCTTCCTTTCAGAGGTAGATCTTTGGTATTTGTATTGTGGTGCCTCGCAAAGGCCCCCCCATGAGGAATGGCATCTCGTGGTGCTGGGTGCTCCACAAACACATAGGATGATGTGACCTCTGCCTTGAAGTTGTAATCCAATTGCAAACAAGATGCACCAAGTGTGTGTGTGAGTAGCTATTGCATACCGTGAGGGTTCTCAGTCACTGACAGTTGTTTTGGTATAGTTCAAGCAAATAATTGCGTATTCATGGCTGCTCAGCTGGCCTGTTGTTAATGGCTGATTCCTTGTAGGAGTCCTGGCAGAAGTAGATTTGGAGAGGATTTGGAAGGAGGGAGTAGTAGCCTGACGGATCAGTGCAGGAAGGGCCTTCCATACATAAGGTTGGCATGGAAGAAAGCATGAGGATATTTGTGAGAGCAGTTGACACATGGACCTTTGTGGCTGGCATCATTGAGGGGAAGGGTGTGTGTGATAGAGCAGGTTTCAGAGTAGCAGCCGTGTTAGTCTGTATCCGCAAAAAGAACAGGAGGACTTGTGGCACCTTAGAGACTAACCAATTTATTTGAGCATAAGCTTTCGTGAGCTACAGCTATCTCTCTGTGATAGAGCAGATAAGCAACAAGGAGCGGAGATCTGGATATTTCTTGGACTTTTTTGTAAATTTTTGCTTTGTCAGCTGTGGTCCACCCTCTGCTGTGATCTAGACCAGTGGTTCCCAAACTTGTTCCACCGCTTGTGCAGGAAAAGTCCCTGGCGGGCCGGGCCAGTTTGTTTACCTGCTTCGTCTGCAGGTTCGGCCGATCGCGGCTCCCAGTGGCCGCGGTTCGCTGCTTCGGGCCAATGGGAGCTGCTGGAAGCAGCGCGTGATCGGCCGAACCTGCGGACACAGCAGGTAGGTAAACCGGTCCGCCCGGGGCTTTCCCTGCACAAGTGGCTGAACAAGTTTAGGAACCACTGATCTAGACTCATCTCTCAAGCTAAGCAGGTTCAGGCCTGGGCAGTACTTGGATGGGAGATCTCCAGTGAATGTTCAGGGTGCCAGGGTGGATTTGATTTAAATCACTAGTCAGGAAGACTCGATTTAATCATGGAATGCATAAAAGTGCATTCTTGTTGGTTGTTATAACCTTAATACATACTCTTCACAACTCAGAGATAGATGAGACCCAAACTGGGTCTCTCTTACGGACTGCTGCCATTCTAGGTTTTCCCTTCTAGTTAGGAAATGGTATGGTAGATCTCAAATCAATGAAGTCTACACTCAGAAAGACCTCAAGACTTCTGGAATATGCTGCTCAAACAGTTTCACTTTTGTTTCACTTTTACTGCCTGTCCCTCCCTTCTCACATTTATCTCCAGACTTCTTCTCCTTGTCCAGATCTATTCTGCCCCCTACAATCTTCTATTCATTAAACTTTTTGAAACTTTGCACTTTTAGAGAGAGGTAAGGGATTGACTCTGTGTACACAAATTTGCAGAGGGACAATAGGGTTGAGGTCTGTTATTTCTCACCTCTTCATTTATTTATTTATTTAAAACATTTTTGCTGTTAACAAGCATGTTACCTCTGGAGATACAAATCCACAGTTTGAGAACTGCAAAACTAAGCATCTCTGATGGTATCTTCTAGACTGAACACTGAGTCCCATTGGGTAGATAGAAAAATTAACCTAAATAATCTATACAGAAGCCCCTGGAGTCCCATGAGATCGGGTCCCTCATCCATGAACTATTAGAGCTCACTTTTCATGTAATGTTTAAGAAAAATGTTGTATATATTGTCTCATACTGTAGAATTAGAATTTATAATCCCTATTCCATGATGAGATACATTATAGCTCAAAGATATCTTGATTAAAACTATCCTTAGATAGGTTTCTCCTCAAAAATCCGATTTAAATAAAAAAAATCAGGTTTTTTTTTTTTTTTAAATCATTGATTTTTATGCACCCTGCAGGGTGCAGCAGCAGCAAGAAATGGCGGTGCCTCAGCTGGCACTCTTCCCTCTGAGTCCGTGACAGACCCGTGCCCCACTGTGGTGCTCGAGGGGTGCTGTGCTCCATGGAGTGGCAGTAGGGGCTGTCTTTACTCAGTCAGTGCTGACCGTAATGCCCCAGCGTGGCGCTAGGGGGTACTGTGCTGCTGATGCTACTGTCTCTCACGTGAGATTTAAATTGAGGCCCTGAGCAGTTGTGGTCAGTAACAATCCCACAGTACTTTGCAGGAGTAAAGTGTTAGCCCTGGTGTCCTGGCCAAATTCTAGCTCGGGGCTTTTCTTCTCACAACCTAAATTCCCTTGAAGTTTAATCTGGACCTGGAAATCCACTTTGCTTCTGCTCTAAACTCTTGTGTAATGTTGCAGATAGCTGTGAAACAGCTGCTGCATTCCACCCCAGAGGGGGGCTAAATTCCCAGTTTCCTGCTGAGGTGCCTGTGAAGAATCAGCTGGAGAGCCTCGGGCTCTGAGACTGCTTGCTTTGTGTCTTAGCTGGAATGTTTTCCTGGCATTTAAGTATTTTCATGTATTTGAAACACATTCCTTAGGGCCTGATATGTGGGGTTAAATAGCAGGAAATCCGGCTGATCTGCATTACAGGGGGCTGTGTCACTGCTGCCAAGGAGCAGTCAGCCCACAGGTGTTTGGGTACTCCTCTGCTCTCAGCCCATGTGCACGTACCCCTCCCATTGGTTTTGGGGTTTTGTACTCTGGTGTGTGTGCGCGTGCTTGGAGCCTAGTCTGCTTTTGTCTTGTTCCGTGTGCTGCAGCACTGGTGAGTGTGTCCTACCTTTGCTCTCCTCACTGCAGCCCTAGGTTCTGGTGAGCGCTGCTGTGCATGTGGTTTGGTTGCTGCAGAGTATCATCCGTTTCTGCTCAGGGCTCTGTCACTGAGCTACTGCCTTTGTTACTGGTTTAGGTGTCCTCTCGCTAGCCTAGCATCTCCCCCACCCTGGATCTGCACCCCCTTGTGCGGGGATCTTGTTATCTAAGCAAGATTGGTTGGGTCTGATTAATGTTATGATGTGGGTGGGGGGACCTCCAAGGGACATCAGGTACTACAGGGATTGGGGTGGGGAGCTGACTAGGGGATGCTCTGCCATCTGATTCATATGAACGGCCATACTGGGTCAGACCAAAGGTCCATCTAGCCCAGCATTCTGTCTTCTGACAGTGGCCAACGCCAGGTGCCCCAGAGGAAATGAACTCAGAACTGACCCCATGCGCCAGTCCTGTGCTAGGGGTGCTGTGATGCTGGAGAAGTCTTTCAAATGGGACTTAAAACTGATATTGCGATCTCTCATAGTTATTCATGGTCCTTTGGGCTTTCTCACAGGAGTAGGTGTGCTAACTAACCCCATTGTCTTGACAAAATCTCAGTTTGGGTAATTGCATCCTACTTCTGAATTCCCTCTGCCATTTCAATTAGATATTCCCTCTGCCCTTTCACTCTTCTAAACTGTTTTGTAGTGTTACTATGTAGCTGTTAAGCAGCTGCTGTATCCCAACAACAGAGGATGCGGCATTTTGGCACCAGGTGAGAGATCCCTGTCTGAACAGCTGCTGTTCAGAGGGAGTTGCATTTCATAGATTATAAAGCCAGGACGGACCACTGTGATACTCTAATCTGACTTCTTGCATAACACAGACCATAGAACTTCACCAAAGTCATTCTTGGTTGAACTAGAGCATATTTTGTAGGAAAGCATTCAATCAATCTTGATTTAAAAATGCTGATGATGGAGAATCCATCACAACCCTTGGTAAGTTGCCCCAATGGTTAATTACCCTCACTATTAGAAACTTACGTCTTATTTCCACTCTGACTTTGTCTCGGTTCCACTTCTAGCCATTGCTAGACTGAAGGGTTCAATATCAAGTATTTGTTCTCCATGTAGGTACTTATAGACTGTGATCAAGGTGCTCGTTAACCTTCTCTTTGTTATGCTAAATAGATGGAATTCCGTGAGTCTCTCACTATAAAGCCCGTTTTCTAATCCTTTAATCATTCTTGTGGCTCTTCTCTGACCCCTCTCTACTTACTCAAGAACATCCTTCTTGAGAGGTGGACACTAGAGCTGGACACAATATTCCAGCAGCGGTCTCACTGGTGCCAAATACAGAGGTAATACAACCTCTCTACTCCTACTTGAGATCCCTGTGTTATGCGTTCCAGAATTGCATTAGCATTTTCAGTGCCAGGTGATCCTATGTGTTACACCTGCCTTCTCGAGGGTTGAATTTAATGGCTGGAAAACCTGTGCAATACTCTGACAGGCAGCCCTAGAGCAGGGCAAAGCATCCCCATCTCTCCCACTGTAGCGGGGGGGCTGGGCTAAGACAAACCACAGCAGTGGGTGAAAGCGAAGGGGGACTGGCTTGGGAGTGCACTTTGTTTGGGATTCCTCTCTCAATGCCGGGGTGTGTGTGTGTGTGTATATGTGTGTTGGCGTTTGAAGTAGTGTGGTGCTTAGGCTCGACTCTCCCTGATCATTAGTTTGTGTTGGCAGAAGGATGGGTCACTGCTAGAAGCTGGACTGTTACTTTGCATCTGATGAAGTGGGTTTTATCCCACGATAGCTTGTGCCCAAATAAATTTGTTAGTCTCTAAGGTGCCACGAAGACTTCTTGTTGTTTTTGCTGATAGAGACTAACATGGCTACCACTCTGAAATTTGTTGAGGCAGATTATGTAGCCTGCAGGGACTGGCTGGCTGACTGAGTCCCAAACATGTGCTAGGTCCTCCTTGATTCCATGGTCTGGGTGTGCAAGGAGCTGGCTCTGAGCACGGTTGCTTGGAGGGGAGAAATGGGCAAGACAGGGAGAATCTTTTAGGAATGATCTGATCTTGTCTGTGCTCTACAGTCTCTGCTCCCAGCCCTGCTGGGTGTCACCAATGCAGCCTGCCTTCCCCAAGCAAGAGGATTCCACCTACGCAGTCCAGAAAGAGACAGTTCCTACTGTCTGCTTCCTCTGTTGATGTGGCATCATGCTTGGCCCCGTAGTCCCACAGGCTGGGAAGGCAGAAGTGCAGGTTTTGCAGTACTGTTGACTTGGCCACGGGGAACACCCAGCAGATTTTATGCCGTGTGTTTGAGGCAAACTTGCAACATACAAAGGTCCACATCTACACAGAAATAGAGGAGTGGAAAATAATATCTGTGAGCACCTTGAGGAGGAGCCACTTGTGTGACATCTTACTGCCAAGCACCCGGCTGTTGTCTGAGCCTCCCCCTTCATTTCAGTGACAAATATACAATTCTGCTACGTTACTCCTATGAGCTCTGTGCAGCCAGCCTGGTCCGGCCCAGTGATGGGGCGGGGCGCTAGGTGCTCTCTCTCGGAGCACTGCGTCGCCAGTCCGGCCCAGTAATTGGTTGGGGAGCTGAGCTCTGTTCTGGCTCATGAATAGCAGTGCAGCAGAACTGTTAATTATGTTCTAGCTACAGGATCTAATCCTGCCCTTAGTTACGGGTGCGTTGTCATGCTGAAGTCAATGGAGCTTCATTGGCAGAGCTTGGCCTGAAGATTCTCCTAAGGCTGATGAGCTGTAAACAGGACAGAGTCTGCCTTGTTATTCTGATCCCAGGCAGGGGAGAGGTTTGCAGAACTGGGATCTGGAAAAACAGTGCCTGTTGACTTGGTTTCTGAGAGAGCCCAGATGTTGTGTATTGCCGAGCAGAGCCTGATATACCTCTGGGCCTCGTTCACAGTGCAGCCTTTGGGTCACATTGAGGTGATGAAGTATTATTTAATACGAAAGGGGGAGAGAACCAAGAGCTTCTTTGTGGCTGGTGGAGCCTGGGAGTCTCCTCACTCTGAAGGGCAGAGCTCAGTCGACTTTGACAGTAGCTCTTTGAACCCCTTGGGCCTGGCACTATTCTCCTGTAAGTTGTAAATAACTTGTTTACAATGCAGGTTGTACACAGGTCTCTAGCGGTCATACTGGTTATCTCCTACACATTCCACCTCCGTATCTCAGAGGTTGCCCCATACAGAGAGCTCCATCTTAATCATGGCTTCTGCAGCTGCTCTGGCTCAGGGAGTCTTTGAAATGCTGTGAGGCAGCGGAATGTCTCCCTTGCTGCTCTGCTCCAGTTGGGAGTCCCCTCTCATGGGGGCTCAAGGACGAAGCATGCCATGGATTTGACTCCAAACCCACTTAACTCAGGAGGCAAATGTCACCCCAAGCTGATGTCACTTGACATGCCTCCCCACATGGTCCCCGCTGTCTGCTAGGAGGGGTCCGGGCTGTGAAACCTGTTTCCCTGGAGCTGTCTGTGTTGCAGAACAATGAGTGTCATTCTCCCATGCAGAATTGGAAAGGCGACTGGGGATTCCTCGTGCCCTTCCCCCTCCCGGCCTAGGGATTGCTCTCCAATGAAGTGAGCTGTAGCTCACAAAAGCTTATGCTCAAATAAATTTGTTAGTCTCTAAGGTGCCACAAGTACTCCTTTTCTTTTTGCGGATACAGACTAACATGGCTGCTACTCGGAAACCTCTCCTCACTGTGTGCAGGTTGGAGGGGGTGGGGACTGTCAATTAGATGAAAGTGGAGGGATAAAAGCAGTGGGCTGCTGAACCCTTGAGTATTAGGGAACAAAGTCCCCTCTGTGCTGGGGGGCTCTCTCCCTGGATGAGGCTGCTGTACCCGATGAGGGGGCTGGACTGGTTACTGAAGTGTGAAATGGGCAAATTCAGTAGCACATATGAGGGTCAGACACCATATAGTAACCTCCCAAATCACAGATTTGTAACCTGGGATAGGGACCCATTCTGTTTCCGGAAGCGATCAGCAGGGGAGGCGGAACGGCAGCTAGTGCTATAGCCTCGGACAGAACAGGCCTCCTTCAGCCTCATCTTGTAGTATTTTTGAGAACTGATTCAGAAAAGGAAGAATCATGAAGCCAATCTGGGAAGACATTCATATTCTCCCCACTCTCTTCCAGAGAGAGAGTTAGTTCTAGGGACCTGTAACTCAGTGGTCAAAGTCCTCTGCATCCTCCCTCTCCTTGGCTATACGTGAATAAGTTACATTCAGATCCAAGGGGTGGGGGAGGGCACAGCAAGGGCTGGCTTAGAGTCCTGTTACTATGTGATTTGAGAAAGGGCACTCAGCTCTGGCCATGCCATCCTGGCGCTGTGGCTCCAGTTTCCTGTTGCCCCATTGGCTGTCAGACTGACCCCCAGCAGTTTGTAACCATTTGGCTCTGTATCCTCGCTTCCCCCCAACCCTTGCCATACTGCATCACGCCAATGAGTCGAGCTAGCACTGTATCCTTCCCCCTCCTCCTGCTGTCCCACGTCAGACCAATGGACCTACCTCTAATGTGCCTCTTGCTGGGAACCAGCAAGTGCTGGCATAGTCACACACTGGTGGACTCATTTAGGGACTGTCCCTTTGTGGGGAAGGGGCTGCCCGCTGTGCTGTCTGTGGCTGACTGTTCTGGTGCTTAATCCTGTCTGGAGAATGGCCGGCTTTTCAGGGCCTGCCCTGGGGATTTTGTTGTTGCTGGGAAGCTGCTTCATTCATTGTCAGTTCAAAGAGCTAGTCTTATCCTTTTATCCACTGTCCCTTTCTCCTTGTTCATTTTCCACCGGATCTGGTTGAATGAGTGACCAGTGGAGGGGGCTGAGCTGGGTTGGGGGCTCTCTGTGGGAAATGCAGGGTACTGGGGAACACTTTCAAAATTCCAAGCATCCTCTTTTGAGTCTGTGGCTTCCCAGTCTGGCCTCCATCAGATCCTGAGGGCATTGTCCCAAACCCTAGAGCCCAGTTGCTTTTAATCCTAAGGGCTTTACTGACATTAATGCAGGTAGCCAGAGGGGCAGGGTTGGGGAATTATAGAAAGCAAGTAAGTCAGGAAGCCCGAGTAACAAAGGGCCAATGTGGGCACCCTCCCCACAGACTGAGTGTGAGAGGGGAGCTCTGAAGTGGCTCTGTGGATGAAAGGGTACCTGTGGGTAGAAGTTGAGATGGCCCTGGTTGTCTTTGTGACTCTGTTGTTCCTCTGATGCAGGTTGGCCTTGGCCTTTGTCAGCCCTGGAGGTGCCTGAGCATCTAGCTTTGGTGACGCTGCTAGGGGCTCCCAGGCTCCTTTGCAGCTTGTTTTTGGCTCACTGGGCACCTGTGATAGCCTTACTCCCTGAGGAGGATATTTACAAACTCATCAAGCCCCTTATGTGTGGCTGGAAGCTGCTGCCTGAGTCCAAGGTTGGCTGAAAGTGTCTGTGTGTGTGATAGCAGGAGGACAGCTGGCTCCCTGTCCCTCCCTAATAGGCTGTTACATGCCTAGAGCCCTCCGTCCCTCCCTCCCCCCTCTATTGGGAATGGGGTGTCAGTTACTCTAACATGGTATGTGACAACAGGAGGCATTCAAGGGGCTGGTCATGGCTCCAACCCATAGGGAGCTGGGGATCTCTCTTGCTCCCCGCAGGCCCTTCAGTGAGACCACCTGTGATAAAGGTCTGACATAGGAGAGAGCTGGGGGCCACACACAACTTGGGGTTAGCAAAGGCTAAGGTCCTATAGCAGGAGTCAGTATCCACTCCTTCCAGGGGTTGCTTTTACAGCTTCCTGATGCAAATAATCAAATACTGTTAGCCAAAGCTTGAGCTGGAGACTCACCCAACCCATGATTGAAGTGCAAATGGAGCAAGGCTTTGCCATACACCTAAAACATATGCTGGCATAGCTATGTCAATCAGAGGTGTGAAAAACCCACACCCCTAGCCACGGAGCTATGCCGACCAAACCCCTGGTGTACATGCCACAATGCCAAGGGACGAGAGCTTCTGTGGGCATCGCTAATCTCATTCAGGGAGATGGCGTTCCTGTACTGGCAGTAGTCTTTTTGTTAGCATTTGCTGCACCTGTGCTCCGGGCTACGCTGCCATAGGTTGTGTAGTGTAGACATAGCCTTAGACCAGGGGTGGGCAAACTACAGCCTGCTGGCTGGATCTGGTCCGTCAGGGCTTTGGATCTGGCCCGCGGGATTGCCACCCCCGTGGTGCCGCACGCCGCTCCTGGAAGCGGCCGGCACCACGTCCCTGCGGTGCCTGGGGGAGGGGGCAGGGGAACCGTGGCCAATGGGAGCTTTGGGGGAGGTACCCACAGGCGAGGGCAGTGCGCGGAGCTCTCTGTCCCCGCCTCCCCCAGGGGCTGCAGGGACGTGGTGCTGGCTGCTTCCGGGAGCGGCGTGGGGCCAGGGCAGGCAGGGACCCTGTCTTAGCTCCGCTGCGTGCTGTTGCCACCCCAGAGCTGCTCCAGGTAGGTGGCGTCAGGCCAGAGTCCGAACTGCAATCCCCTGCCACACCTCTCCTGAGCCCTCAACCCCCTGCCCTGAGCGCCCAGCCGCACCCCTCCTGCACCTCAACCCCCTACCCTGAGTCTCCTGCTGCACTCTGCACCCTTCCACACCCCAATCCCCTGCCCTGAGCCCCCTCGTACACCTTGGACCCCTCTGCGCCCCAGCCTCTTGCCCTGAGCCCCTTTCTGCACACCACACCCCCTCCCAGACCCCGCACTTCCTTCTGCACCCCTGCCCCAGCCCTACATTCATCGCCTACGTGCAGTTTCCCCACCCAGTTGTGGCCCTTGGGCCAAAAAGTTTGCCCACCCCTGCCTTAGATTGTGAGCTCTGTGGGGCAGAAACTGTCTTCTGGTTTGTGCAGTGCTTAGCACTACTGGGCTCTGATCCATAACTGGGCCCCCTGCGTGTATTGCACTAAATAGTAGGGGTAGGATTGAGGTCAGGGTGCTGGATATCTGTCAGTAATTAGAAAAGGAGGACTTGTGGCACCTTAGAGACTAACCAATTTATTTTAGTATAAGCTTTCGTGAGCTACAGCTCACTTCATCGGATGCTCACGAAAGCTTCTGCTCAAATAAATTGGTTAGTCTCTAAGGTGCCACAAGTACTGGAGGATGGTGTGGATTTTACCCTCAGCAAGTTTGCAGATGACACTAAACTGGGAGGAGAGGTAGATACGCTGGAGGGTAGGGATAGGATACAGAGGGCCCTAGACAAATTGGAGGATTGGGCCAAAAGAAATCTGATGAGGTTCAACAAGGACAAGTGCAGAGTCCTGCACTTAGGACGGAAGAATCCCATGCACCGCTACAGACCAGGGACCGAATGGCTAGACAGCAGTTCTGCAGAAAAGGACCTAGGGGTTACAGTGGACGAGAAGCTGGATATGAGTCAACAGTGTGCCCTTGTTGCCAAGAAGGCCAATGGCATTTTGGGCTGTATAAATGGGGGCATTGCCAGCAGATTGAGGGACGTGATCGTTCCCCTCTATTCGACATTGGTGAGGCCTCATCTGGAGTACTGTGTCCAGTTTTGGGCCCCACAGTACAAGAAGGATGTGGAAAAATTGGAAAGAGTCCAGCGGAGGGCAACAAAAATGATTAGGGGACTGGAACACATGAGTGATGAGGAGAGGCTGAGGGAACTGGGATTGTTTAGTCTGCGGAAGAGAAGAATGAGGGGGGATTTGATAGCTTTCAGCTACCTGAAAGGGGGTTCCAAAGAGGATGGATCTAGACTGTTCTCAGTGGTAGCAGATGACAGAACGAGGAGTAATGGTCTCAAGTTGCAGTGGGGGAGGTTTAGGTTGGATATTTGGAAAAGCTTTTTCACTAGGAGGGTGGTGAAGCACTGGAATGCGTTACCTAGGGTGGTGGTGGTGGAATCTCCTTCCTTAGAAGTTTTTAAGGTCAGGCTTGACAAAGCCCTGGCTGGGATGATTTAGTTGGGGATTGGTCCTGCTTTGAGCAGGGGGTTGGACTAGATGACCTCCTGAGGTCCCTTCCAACCCTGATATTCTATGATTCTATGTCTTCTGTTCCTCTCATTGTACTGACCCTCGGGTGTCATGAGGTGTGACACTGGTGCTGCTGATACAGCTGTTTCCTTGGCAGGTGGCCTGCCGCATTCTAGTTTGAATCTAACATTCTTCCTACTTGCAATGGGGTGGAGGGTAATTGCTTGGCATTCTTGTCCTGGCATTTCTTTTGTTCTAGTTTCCTAGTGTTTAGCTTTTTTTAATGTTGTCAGTGTCAGTTGTCTCTGGCTCTGGAAGCTTGTTAGATGTTGTTACCAAGGTTTTTGTTCTTTTGACAATGCGGTGTATTGTGATACTCAAACAATACTAAAGATTGCTCCCTTGACGCTCATGACCAAACTGAATGCATTCGATGAAGTGAGCTGTAGCTCACGAAAGCTTATGCTCAAATAAATTGGTTAGTCTCTAAGGTGCCACAAGTACTCCTTTTCTTTTCATGACCAAACTGTGGTTTATAGTGTGTGGTGAGGAGCAGTGTGATTTGCAATAGCTCAGTTTCAAAACAGCTTAAATGACTTAAATCTAAAAGATCTGCACTAACCTTGGACGGGTGACAGTCAGAAATCTCTCATATAGATTCAGTGGCTCTTTTGTATTGTTTCCTGTGTTTGTTTGCATGCACGCACACACAAAAACTTTGACCTCAGCATTCGTATCTAGTTAGAATAAGGCATCTCATGCTCTGTTTCCCTTCTTGGTACTCAGATGGCTATGGTGAATTGGGTTTAGCATGTGACATTATTACTGTAGTACCTAGGAGCCACAGTCACGGACCAGAACCCCGTTGCGTTAGGTGGTGTACAAACAAAGGAAAACACAGTCCCTGACCCAAAAAGCTTACAGACTATATAAGACAAGAGACAATGGCCAGGGGAGTACAAGGAAAGGGTGAGTCAGTATCAGTCAGCATAGCAGGCTGTGATCTTGGGGCTGTATTATAGAGGCCTCACAGCAAAGGACAGTTTCAAGGAGGGTTTTGAAGGAGAACATAAGAAGGGCCCTACTGGGTCAGACCAAAAGTCCATCTAGCCCAGTATCCTGTCTCCTGACCGTGGCCAATGCTAAGTGTTTCAGAGGGAATGAACAGGATGGGTAATCATCAAGTGATCCATCTCTTGTCGCCCATTTCCAGCTTCTGGCAAACAGAGGCTAGGGACACCATCCCTGCCCATCCTGGCTAATGGCCATTGATGGACCTATCCGCCATGAATTTATCTACTTTTTTTGAAGGAGGATAATTTAGTTTTGTGGATGTTTAGAGGGAACTTCTTCCAAGTGTGAGTGTCAGCATGGGAGAAAGCACAAAGGTGCTTGTTTGAAAACGTAACGAGGGCAATGGACGTTGGAATCGACCTTTCAGTAGTGCATGAGAGATGATAGGAAAGGGAGATAAGATGTTAATGGTCTTGAAGGTGAAGACAAGTAGCTTTCTCCAAGGCCACCTTGTTTTATGACATTTCTGTTTGCCTTCACCTATCTTGGAGCTGTTTTAGTTCCTTTGTCACTGGGCACACGTACATAACTAATCTCAGTGAGCCTGATCTCGCATTTGTTTTGACTCCTTTGGCACACTGCAGAAAACACTGAGAGAGACTGTGTAATGATTATGCAGTCATCACCCCACATTTGCAGCTCCTCAATAAATACTTCAATCCTATGCAGGTCATCAAAGGAGTAGGATATGATGTTTTGGTGACCTCAGGTGCTGAGATAATCCTGAAGAGATGTCACATGAACATATCTACCTTATACAGACATGCAGCGTAGTTTTGCCACACGGTTGGCTTATTTTGTGCCTGCCAAATGAAACAAGTCCAATATTTGACTTAAACAGGGGCTGTTATGATTGTGTTACTTTCAGCTCCAAGCTTCGTGGATAAAAAACCCACTTATGCCCAAATAAATGTATTAGTCTTTAAGGTGCCACCGGACTCCTCGTTGTTTTTGTGAATACAGACTAACACGGCTACCCCTCTGATACTTGATTATTGTTCATCTGTTTCCAGTGTCACAAATGAATGTATTGTAAAATCTTCCTTAGTAAATTTGAGATCATTAAAGTTACAGGTTTAAGCACTCAGAAGTCAGGAAATACTGAACTGTGAGTTGCTTGCATCACCTTAACTCTGCCCTCTTGTGTCTGCATCCTTCTGATAGCTCTGAACAATTCAGACTATTTCTGTGTACGCTAATTTTGTTGTCTTAATCAGCCTTAACTGGGAGAGGCTAAACCCTGAGCACTTGCTGTTTACTTGCACGTCCTGTTGACTTCAATGGGAGGTGCTGCTGCTCCGCACTTCTGAGTAAAAGCCTTTACCTTGTTTGTCCTTCTCTCTTGTGGCTTTATAGTCTACATTTCTCAGCAGCCATGTACTGCAGTTTTGAAAAAGGGAAAACAGTTTTTTAGACTGACCCACCTTTGAACAGTAGTTTAACATCTCAAACTGTGTCTCAGGAATAGAGCTGTATTAATAGTGCATCTGCCCAGGTTCATAGCTTTGCTGAGCTGCAGCAGAGTAATTGACATGCTACAACTTGGCAAAGCTTCTGAACACTGACAGAAGTACCAGAGTTGACCATATGCAGACCTGGGCAGAAATCATGGCATCAGTTACACTTGGGTCACATTTAGATATTTTTCTTTGCAATCATAAGACCTACAATCTTAATTTTTGTAAACAGAAGCGGAGATGCTGCAGAAGTTAATGGCAGTCGCTAGAGAGAGCTTTGGACTTGCTTCAGGAAATAGAAAACCCAATTTCCTGCCATTGTAACTAGTTTTTATTTTTATATGGTTTATTGTCAAAATATTTTTAAATAAAGTTCAGCTCTGACTCTGAGAAATGGATGTGCTATCATTAAATACTGCTCTTTACTAAATGGGAATTGTGTGCAGAACTGATACTTGTCCACTGCTGTGGACATTTTTTGTGATTCCTTAATTGGATAAGGACAAGTGCATAGCAAACTGCATTTTATTGTGAATTGAGAACATTTTATGTACACAATATATACAGTTATTTTGTAACATTGTATTTACAGTCAGATCTTCTACTGAAGCAACGCTGACAGGGCTTTAATCATTGAAAACTATTGCTGTAAGGCCTGGTCGACAGGTAAAGTTTTACTGGCATATTGTTGGATTCTCCTGTCACTTGGATTGAGGAGTATTCAGCTAGTGTTGACTTAAGTTATGGGTTTACTGATTTTTATGGCTTCTCACATGGGAAGTGAGTCAGATCCTGGATTTGCAAATGCAAGTGCATGTATTGCAAATGCAGTTGGAGGGGAGGGTTTGAAGCATTGGCTTGTTCTCTTCTCTTGCAGAGACCTCAAAAGTGGACACAGCCTCATGTTGCAGACCTTTCCATCTGGGTCTGTCTAGTGCAATGAGTTCCCAGGTTTTCATGTCTATCTTGCATGCTTTGAGGTTAGCCTTTGCGGTATCTTGATATCTGAGGATGGGTCGAACCTTAGAGCGAATTGCTGTGCTCAGCTGGCAGTAGAGTACCGCTTCTGGTATACAGGAAACCTCCATGTGGATCATGTGTCCGACCCAGAAGTTGAGCCCTGATGAGCATGTTCTCAATGCCAAGGATTTGGCACTTCTCAAGGACTTCAGTGCTAGGGATCCTGTCCTGCCACTTGATGTTGCAGATAGATCCTGGACATTGAAGGTGGAAGCTCTCTAGCTGTTTGAGGTATTGGTAGCACGTCCATTTCTTGCAGCCATAGAGGAGCGAGGTGAGTACAACAGTGCGATAGATTTTTATCTTGGTTCTGAGGCAGATTCCATGCTCCTTCCAGAGCCTATGGGCGAGCCTGCCAAATGTCAAGCTGGCCTTTACGAGGTGCTGAGTGATCTCATCCAACATAGCATTGCTGGAAAGTATATTGCCCAGGTAGCAGAATTGCCTTGACTGAGGGCTGTGTTGTCAGTTGTGATGATGAGATCATGGTGCTGGTGGTCTGGTGCGGACTGGTACATGACCTCTGTCTTTTTCAGGCTGATTGTGAAACCGAAGCATTTTGAGGCATAGGCAAAGCGGTCCACGATAAGTAGAATGTTGTTGAGTGTCTGCACAGTGAGGGGACAGTTGTCAGCAAACGGGAGCTCTCTTAGCAGTTGTTCAGTTACCTTGGTGAAGGCCCTGAGTTGAACACTGAATAGACCCCCCAACCCCCCACCCCATCCAATCTAAACCAGATGTGTACACCTCTATCAAAGTCCTGGAATGCAAACAAGAGCATGGCTGAAAAGGCAACGGCAAAGAGGATGGGAGCCGTTACACATCCTTGTTTGGTGCCATTGGTGATGGGGAAGGCCTCTGAGTCACCACGTTCCATCATTCTGACCATCATGAAGTGAGCGGATTACAGCAATCGTCTTCTCTGGGCAGTCGAATTTATGAAGGTGTTTCACCATATAGAAAGCTTTGGTTAGGTCAACAACACCATGCATGGGTCCTTGTTCTCTTCATGAGCTTTCTCTTGTATTTGGTGGGCTGCAAAAAATCATGTCCCTAGTGCCACAGTCAGCATGAAAGCCACGCTGTGACTTTGGATACACTGAATCTGCTAGGGGAGAGAAGAGTCTCTTGAGGACAGCCAGTGTAAGGATCTTCCCTGCTTTTGACAGCAGTGAGATTCCACAGTGGTTTTCACAGCTAGGTATGCTTCCCTTCCTTTTATATAGATAGATTATGAAAGCTTTCTTATACTCCCGGGGCATGGTACCCTGTTCCCAGATGGTCTTAAATACTGGTGAGTTTCCTGACCAGGTGAACACCTCCACATTTGTAAGCTTCAGGTGGAATGCTGTCAGGGCCTGGAAGCCTTGCCTGTGCAAAGCTGATTGATGGTCTTGGTAACGTCATCTAAGGAGGGGTACACAGCTCCTCCAGGACAGGACGCTGTGGGAGTCAATCGATGGCTTTGTGGGACATAATGGATTGACAGTTCAGGAGACTCTCAAAGTCCTTAGCGTAGTGCAAAAGAATGTCACCTTTGTTTGTGAGCAGCTGGTTACCATCTGCTGTGAGGACAGGGGCTGAACCACTGGATTTTGGGCCATACACAGCACAGAGACCTTTATAGAAGGCCTTCATGTCATGCTTATCAGCCGCTTTCTGCAGTTCTGAAGCGTTCTGCTCCCACCAGTGGTTCTTCATTAGCCTCAGTCGGGTTTGTAATGTATGTGTGGCTTGACAGTGTGTGGCCGCCTTCCTTGTTCATTTCTTGTCCATCATGCAGGACTTGTGGGTAGTGTGCCTGGTCTTCAGTAGCCAGTCTCTCTCAGGGCCATTCTCATCGAACCATCCCTGGTGTTACTACCTGACAAAGCCAAGAACCTTGGATGCTGTATTATATGTGACGTGTATAGAGAAAGTAAATAAGGAAGTGTTATTTACTCCTTCTAATAATACCAGAACAAGGGGCTACCAAATTAAATTAATAGGTAGCAGGTTTAAAACAAACACAAGAAAGTATTTTTTCACACAACGCACTGTCAAGCTCTGGAACTCCTTGCCAGAGGGTGTTGTGAAGGCCAATACTATAACGGGGTTCAAAAGGGAGCTAGCTAGATTAATGGAGGATAGATCCATCAATGGCTATTAGCCAGGATGGGCAGGAATGGTGTCCCTAGCCTCTGTTTGCCAGAAGCCTAGACTGGGTGACAGGGCATGGATCACTTGATAACCTGTCTGTTCATTCCCTTAGGGGCGCCTGCCATTAGCCACTGTCAGAGGACAGGATACTGGGCTTGAAGGACCTTTGGTCTGACCCAGTATGGCCGTTCTTATCTCTGAGCTTCTGTCAGGTTGCCTTAATGGCAGTCACATTGATCTTTGGTGGTTTGAGGCATCTTTTGGGGCACTCTAGTGAGAAATGTAGTGACGTCATGCTTCTCACAAGCTGATGGTCTGACCAGCATTCAACATCTCTCAAACAACGGGGGTGTGACACTGACAGATCAGCTTAGTTTGGCGCTATAGGTCATTTCACGTGTGTGAATTTCAAAGAAATGTTAAGTGTATTAGTACGCATGGACCAATTTACTTGTGTTAGTTTAGTTCAAAGGGAACGTTAATGGCATTGCCTTTACTTTTCTATAAACTTGTTGATTGCTTATTGCATTACATTGTGTATGTCTCTGTAATTAAATAACCCTAGATCAGGGGTTCTCAAATTGTGGGTCCGGGCCCCCTAAGGGCTTCAGCTTTGGCCCCCCTCCCTGCCTGGGGCAGTGGAGCTGTGGTGGCGGGACTCGGGTGGGCTCCTTCTTCGGTCCCCTCCTCCTGGGGTCGTGTAGTAATTTTTGTCGTCAGAAGACGTCACGGTGCAATGAAGTTTGAGTACTGCTGCCCTAGATCAAAGTGTGTATATTCAGGTGTTAGAACTTCATTAATACTAATGAATGATACTTCTATTGTTTTCATTTATCTATCCCCATAAGAATGTAATGGCAGGCAATTGCATTAGGTATGTCACTGCAACTAAATTACTTGTGAATGCAAAAGAAGTAGAAGGCTAAAGTCAAAGCAAGGGTCATTGAGTTCACAGATCAAACTGCATTTCCTACTCACTGTCAACAGAGGAAAAGCCCAGGCTTTGGTGAAGACACCTGTCAGCTTGCCTTCTGTGAACAGGATCTATAAATACTGGCTTAAGGGAATGATCCTGCATCTCTGGACTGATATTCTTTAATGGTAGAATACTGAGTAATTAGACAGATACCCAAAATTACTTTGGGGAACCCTGAGAGGCTTATGGAAAACTAGCAGATCACTATATCTGTGCTGTCCCTTTTAATCTACAAACTTGGATTCTCCTGTTAATGTATTTTACCTGCTTTAACCTCTCAATAACTCATTTCTTTTTCTTAGCTAATAAACCTTTAGTCAGTTTACTAGAGAAATTGGCTCCAGCATTGTCTTTGGTGAGATCCAGAGTACCAATTTGACCTGGGGAAAGCGACTGGCCCTTTGGTGTGTGAGTAAACTAATGTGATGCAATATTTGGTATTGTGACCAATATCAAAGTCTAGTTTGGTTGGGTGGTAAGGTGGGCTGGAGATCCTAAGTGGACTGTCTGTGACTCCATGGTAATAGTGGTATAGTGATCCAGGAGTGCACATTTGTTACTGGCTTGGTGAAATCTAATTATAGAAAATAAACAAGTTTGGGGAGTCTTCCTTGTTTTCTGACAGCCTGACCTGAGATTGGCACTCATTGTTGAAAGCCATACCACACAGCGTGACAGGGTGATATGTACATCTTTGATGTCTTTAGACCATACAATTACATAGTCCAGCATGTGCCACTGTTTTGACCTGGGATGCTTCCGTGTTGTCTTATATTTGTTGGCTTTTGGAAGACTGTTGGGAATAGTGAGATTGAACTTGGAACACTTGAAGAGAAGTAGTTGGCAATTTGAGTTTGACCATCCAAAGTCGTGATGGCCTAGCAACCCTGCTCCACGTGTCAGTCAGCTCCTACATGTGCATTTAAAATCTTCAAGTACAATGAGTTTGTCCTAGTTTGGCACCCCTCTGATGACCCTGCTGAAATCTTCATAAAACAGGTTTCAGAGTAACAGCCTTGTTAGTCTGTATTCGCAAAAAGAAAAGGAGTACTTGTGGCACCTTAGAGACTAACCAATTTATTTGAGCATAAGCTTTTGTGAGCTACAGCTCACTTCATCGGATGCATACTGTGGAAAATACAGACAATGTTCTTATACATACAAACCATGAAAAAATGGGTGTTTACCACTACAAAAAGGTTGTAGCTCACGAAAGCTTATGTTCAAATAAATTGGTTAGTCTCTAAGGTGCCACAAATACTCCTTTTCTTTTTGCTTCATAAAACAGTTCCTTGACCTCATCTGTATGAGTCATTGACACCTAGCTCTGATGATGGTGGCATACAGGGAATATTTTATGGAGAGCACTATAAGTAGGTCATTGACTCCCTGGGGGAGCGAGTCAAGCTTACAGGGAATGTCAGACTGTATGGTGATCCCTACCCCCAACTGTCTCAGCTCATCCCTGGCCTTTCTAGGCTAGTAGAAGGTGTAGCCTGCTCACACCACCTCCAGGTGAGACTCAGAGTCTGGTTTCACTGACAGCAGTGTCTGTTACATCTCTTCAGTGTTTTGGCAATAAGAGCTGTTCATTCTTGGTAAGGGGTGTGATTTTTTTTTTGCCAGCATAATTATGCTGAAATAACCCTAGTGTAGATGCAGTTGTACCTGTATAAGGTGCTGTAAACTGTGTTCACACTAGGTAGATAAATCCTACACCGCTGTTTGTTACACTCCACTTGCACTAGATTAAGATATATATGGTGTCATACAAATGTCTTTCATGGACTGTGGAATGCATCCTAGGCCTATATCTCTGATTGTAGAAAAATTCTATATGAAAACTAGTATGTGCTCCTGTACTGAGGCTATAATTCACACACACAAGAGCTATAGGTCCCTTTGGCATTTTCTGAGTCTTGCCAAGGTAGTTGTTTTTTGCATGAAATTCTATAGCATCATAGGAATTTAGGGCTGGAAGGGACCTCAAGAGGTCATCAAGTCCAGCCCCCTGGATTGAGGCAGGACCAAGTAAACCTCGACCGTCCATGACTGGTGTTTGTCCAACTTGTTCTTAAAAACCTCCAATGATGGGGATTCCACTACCTCCTTTGCAAGCCTATTCCAAAACTTAACTATTTATCTTATTATAGTTAACTTTACCTAATTTCTAACCTGAATCTCCCATGCTAGAATCTGTGGGGGAGGATAATGGATATAGCCTCTGAAATTCTTACTCTGACCTGAGGCCTTGGCTGGAGTTGACAATTTCATATCTATTTAACACTTGTTCCTTACTATTAAACTCCTTTATGCTAGTTAAGCTGAATTAAATAGCACTTTTGCTGCTGATATTGCTCTCCCCATGCCCCTGTGACTTATGGAAGTATAGTAGGCAGTAAGAGTCTAAATTTATATAGGTTTCAGAGTAGCAGTCGTGTTAGTCTGTATTTGCAAAAAGAAAAGGAGGACTTGTGGCACCTTAGAGACTAACCAATTTATTTGAGCACAAGCTTTCGTGAGCTACAGCTCACTTCATTGGGTGCACTGAATGCATCCGATGAAGTGAGCTGTAGCTCACGAAAGCTTATGCTCAAATAAATTTTTTAGTCTAAGGTGCCACAAGTCCTCCTTTTCTTTTTGTAAATTTATATGGGTGCCTTTCCTCTTAAAGCACTTTACATCTTCTGTACAGCCTTAGCAAATGAGCAGCAATGCTTCATTGTCTCGCTAATACACATATGTAAGCAACTGTACTTAAGGTCTGGTTTGAGAAACCTACACAGTAGACTGCATAGGTCTTGGCCTATTGACTGTGAAGAGCTGACTTGAACTAATAGCTCTAGGAAGGAGGAGTATTTCAAACCTGCTGCTGGGAGCCCTTAGCCCAACCCCTCCAGCAGGGTGGACAGCTCCATTCATGGCATAGGTACTGACTCCCTGCTTTTCATATAACCTTTCTCCCCCGTATCTGGCCTCTGTAGAAGACAGAAGACCTTGTTCTCTACTATGCAGTGCTGAAGAAGGCCTGTATCTTACTGTGATGGGGTCGGACTCACCACTTCGGTGCCTCCTGCTGGCCGTGCTGGGAATTAGCTCTTGGTTACCAGTGGTGTCTCACCGCTCACTTCCTCTAGTGGTGTCTCACCGCTGTCGCTTCTGCTCCACCTCTAAGACCCACGACATTCCCCGGACCACAGCGTCCTCTTCTGGGCACAGCTGGGCTGTGCCCCACTCCACTTTCTCCCCGCTTCTGGGGGAACTGGCTGTCTCCAGTCCATTCACTTGCCGCTGCAGCCTACTGTAGCCTTCGGTCTAGCCCCTCACCTCAGGGGTAAAGTGCAGTCCAAATACTGGCCACCCCTCTGTGGCAAGTGGGGGGAAAAGGGGGGCTGGGCCCACACACTAATCCAGGCTCTGACCCAGGGACCCTATAGCCAGCAGACACATGCTGCTGCTCCTCCAACTCCCACCGCCTGTTTCCCTAGGCCACTTTCCCCTAGCCCCTTCCTGGCCTGTTGTATCAGGGGCCTCAGCCAGGCAGTCCTCAGGCTGGAGCTCCCTTTTGCTCCCCTGACCCTGTCCAGCACTGCTCTATCTCAGGTGGTACTCTAAGGCAGCCGGTCCTTCTCCCTTGCACTCTAGGGAGAGACTGACGCTGCTCTGTTGAGCAGCCCTTCTTTTATATGGCCTTCCCTGGCCCTGATTGGCTGTTCAAACAAACCTTCTCCTGATTGGCTCTCTACAAGCCCTCCTTCCGTTGGTTGGGTTTTGTGCAGTCTCCCTGAGGGCTGCTTTAACCCTCCATCCACCTGTGTGGGGCAGCTGCCCCACCATACACCCTCCCCCTTAGAGGCCCCCCCTCCAGTCTTATCTCCCCAGTTTCTCCCTCAGCTGGGCCCGCAGGATGTCTCTCTCCTGCCTCAGGCTATCTACTACGAGGAGCAACCTGCTTCGTTCTTCCAGGGTCTGAGTCCCCACCGTAGCCTCCCTGAGGGCTGCTTTAACCCTCCATTTACCTGTGTGGGGCAGCCACCTCACCACATGTACTGAACAGATTTTGTTACCCCTGGCAGCCTTCAGTGTGGCTCATTCATATCAATGACCCATTCTGAAGGTGGGGGTGGTCACCTAGTAAAGAAGGGTCAGACCGAGGTCTAACTCAGGCCCATGTGTAGCTGTCTAGGTAAGTCACTTAGCCTCTGGGTCTGTTTTCTGGTCTACTATAAAGGTCTCCTTGCACTTGCTGCACCTGGGTACCCACCTGTGACTTATGGGCAGACAGAATAAATACATAGATTAGAAGTCATTTCTGTGTGTGTGGCTCTGTAGTCTAGTGACTGAGACATAACTCTGTTCCCACCTCTACCACAAACTTCCTGTGTGACCCTGAGTAAGACACTTACCATCTCCAAGGGTGTCTGACAATCATAGGCAGATAGCTGTAGAGTGGGAGTAGTTTTTATTTATATTGCAGTAGAGTCCAGAGACCCCAATCAGGAATTAGGGCCACTTTACGCTACACTCCATACATGAGTCCCTGCCTCTTCATGGAGGCTGTGTTGAGAATCCACCAAGGGCCAAATTGTCCTCCTTTCTCATGGTGAGTAGCCTGCTCTGCAAGTAGTCTCATTTATTTCAGTGGGAACGAGTGAGGGGCCTTTGGAAAGAGATCCCTGACATCTCTGCAGTGATTCAGGGAACACAGCAATTGCTGCAGCCCTGTAGCCCATCTAGTTCAAAATTCAGTCTCTGACTCTGGCTAGTACCAGCTGCAAGAAACTCCCTACTGGACAATGATGGAATCAGCTACCTATAGGGAAAGCCTCTTGCCTCACCCTATCTAACTCATGAGCTGCGTTCCCAATCTCCTTTTTGGAATGTTGCTAAGTAAGCTCTTAGTCTCAGAGGTACCTTGTTGTAGTGAGCTGTCCAGGCTATGAGTGTCTTTCATGATAGAGGCTTGCCTTCTGTCAGTAGAGTTTTCTATAGACGTGCATGTGCACCATCTTCCTTAGCTGATCGTTTTGAGCATAGGGTATGTCTACACTGCCTACGTTATGACGCGGCCACAACAGTGCTGCCACGACAGCGCTGTGACATGGGCAGTGTAGACATGCTTTATCGCCGTGGGAGAGCTCTCCCAGCGATTTTAAAAAAACAAACAAACAAAAAAAACACCCTGAACGAGCGGTGGTAGCTTTATCACCAGGAGCTGTGGCTCCTGGCGATAAAGCACTGTCTATTCTGGCGCTTTTTAGCGCTAAAACTTTTGTCGCTCAGGGTTTTTACTTTCACACCCCTGAATGACAAAAGTTTTAGCGCTGAAAGTGGCAGTGTAGACACAGCCATAGAGACAAAAACCTGCATCTTACCTACTGCCTCTGTTCAGCTTTCAATGGGTCATACTCTTGACCAGTCTCAAGGGGGTCCCTGAATGGCTGATTGCCTCAGCAAGGCTTGCTTCCCACCCCAGTTCCAGCATACTTCCTCCCTCCTATCGTCCATGGCACTGGTCAGAGGAATTGTTTACGCTGGGGCAGTGCATGTGGTCTCTCACTTGGACTCCCAAATGGTTGGGCTGAGCCATGGCCTGAAGTGAGGGAGTTAGAATGGAAACTTCATACAGCCTTAGCCCTGTACAGTAGTACACATTATGGCCCAGCACCTAGTGCTTTTGGTGCTGTAGCTTATTTCTTTGGTACCCATGCAGAGCAAAGCAGGGTCCTAAGAGAACAGGGATTAGTTCTCCAAAGCTCTGGAGAGCAAGGTACAGTTACCAGCTCAGTCCCCAGGCTGGCTTGCTCCCTCCCTCCTGAGTGGCCCTGTCTTGCAGTAGCTGGAACCCGTCCATGGCCTTCACAGGACTAAGACTGTGATCCTGCTCAGCTGGAACATGGTGTGAGCAGGTGCCCTTTGGTATGAGGGGACCCTAGTCCCTGGGACCCAGACACCTCCCAGAGAATGGAGAATGTTTATAAAATAGGGCGTTGGTCCCATAGACAGGGTGCCACCCTGAGAGGGGAAGGTATATAAAATGTATCAAGAGACTGATCAGGCGGCTGAGCCCTGACTAACAATGGGAGTTCTTGAGAAATTAGATAAATGTGTCTGGGATCAGCTGTAAGCTGGGATGGCAAGCCAGGAATTGTTACTGTTCCTCTTTTATAATGAGCGGCTCAGACCCCTACAACATATGCAGATTGCAGCTGACATGGACTCTACAAGTACCATAGTCCCTGAGAGCACACTCTCTGCATCACGTGAGAAGATGAAACCTGGGGCGGGGATCTCCCCACATTCCTGAGGTGGAGACTGATGTAGAAAACCATGTAGTGTCTGCACAATATCCTTATTCTCCTTACTGCTTCTTCCTACCTGTGGTGCCTTGCATCTGCTTGTGGGCTTCCTGTTCCCGACAGGCTGATAGCCTCTCTTGCTAATCTCTCTCCTTGCATCCATGTCACCTGCCATTTTGTATGCTCCTTTCTGTTGACATATGTGGGCTGGCTTTCCCATGTCTGTGTGGTATGTACTGGCGACTTCATTAATGGAGACATCTTATGCATTAGTATTCCTGTGATTTGCTGTGTGCCTGCAAAACAAGCAAAGGCGCTCCCTGCCCTGAGGAGCTTCCAGCCTGCATAGAGGGGAGGGGGGTGATAAGGAGCTGTAGAATAATGGGGTTGGGGCCACGACACACTTAATGACTCCATTTACTCCTTCCCTACACCTGTTCTGGATCACCAATGAGTCTGTTAAGCCGCTGGTCCCTACGGCTTCTTGCTCCCTACACGGATTGTGCCAGATAATTCTAGCTCCACCCCCCTTGGCTGCTCAGTCTCACATTGCTTGTCTGCTGCGTGGCAGCTGCAGCTTTGAGAGGTGGCGTGTCTGCAGGAAGGGGCCTGGGCAGAAGGAAGCTGTCCACTGCTGGCAGTTGTGTAGGGCTGGGGTAAGCAGGTAGGATGAGATCCCCTATGGAGCTGTTGCTGCTTTCTCCTTTCAGCCTTTCTTCCGGCTCCTGAACCTGCGCAAGCTAGGCCTGAGTGACAATGAGATTCAGAGGCTTCCCCCCGAGGTGGCCAACTTCATGCAGCTGGTGGAGCTAGACATCTCTCGCAATGGTAAGGCCAACCAGCCAGGGAACTTCGGGGGGGCCTTGTCAGGAGCCCAGTACCAGGCTCTTCCAGCACCCCAGTGCCCCACCCAGAGCACTGCTCCATGGGCCACCCATTGTCACCAGGATGTCAGTGTCTGTGCCTGAAGGAAGATGTGCCCTTCAGGAGCTTCCTAGAGGGAACTTTGCTGGGAGCTGCTCTTGTGCCATGGAGTCTCCATGTCTCCGTCCTCCCACTGTGTGACAGGCTCTCACTGGGGCCTCCCTTGTCCCCACAAATTCAGATGGGAAATAAGGTGTACGTTTTTAATAGTGATAGTAATTACCCACTAGAACAATTGACCAAGGGTTGTGGTGGATTCTCCATCACTGCTAATTTTTAAATAAAGACTGAATGTTTTTGTAAAGATCTGCTCTAGGAAGTATTTTGGGGAAGGTCTGTGGTCTGTGCTACACAGGAGGTCAGACTAGATGATCACAGTGGTCCCTTCTGGCCTTGAAATCTATGAATCCATGTAATGGGCTTTTGCCGTACACTCTTATCTCCATGTGACTGGCTCTTACTGGGGTCTTTTTTTCCCCCTCTTTGCTTCAGACATTCCAGAAATCCCTGAAAGCATCAAATTCTGCAAATCCCTGGAGATTGCTGACTTCAGTGGGAATCCCCTCTCCAGGTAGGGAGGGGCAGAGGAGGGGCAGGCAGTCTCCTCTCCTGGCTGAACTCGGTGCATGGGGTGAGGAAGGTAGAAGTACCCTATTCTCTCCAGCTTGCCTTGCCCAGCAGCTCGTATATGACATTCCCTAGAACTAAAATAGAAAGAGGCAAAGCCTGTGACCCTCCTGTAAGAATCAGTTCCAGGGGAGACAAAGGACATCATACTCTCAGGGCTGGCAACCTGCATACCCACCTTGGAAAAGATTTTGATATCCTAGGAGATGGCCGTCCTCTGGATTCACCACCCGCCTCACACCATCAGAGGCAGCAGGTTTGATGAGAGTGCTGAGAGCCACACTGGAGGTGATCCAAAGCCTGTCGCTGCCTTCCGAAGCTGTCTTGCCCCTGATAGTTTCCATACCTTACACCCGACTTACCCCTTCCCCATCCCTCCCCAGAGATGAGAACCTATTATTAAAAGAAGTGGCCTTGTTCCTTTGTCAGCCCCTAGGTGCTCTGTTCTTGGTGTCCCTCTGGTAACTCAGCCCTGCTGGTCCCCAGAAGTGCTCTGAGCTCCCTCCCTTTTGTCAGCATCTCCCCGCTAATACAGTGCCTGGAGCTGAGCACATGGTCTCAGGGAGTCTACCCAGAACCTTACGGAGAGGGACTCTTCCCCTTCATGTCCCATCCTGATGCCTTTGTAGCCTTTACTCCTGTGTCCTTTTGGGACTCCTCTGCCCTCCAGTACAGAGTCTGAGGTGCCCACTTTCCACTCGGTGATGTTGTGCCCCAACGTCCATTACAGTCTTTGTAGACAGACACTCCCATTCCTCCTGCCCTAGCCATTGTACCTTGTGGGCACCAAGGCCTCTGCAGACTGTGTGCCCCTTTAAATCAGAGTTAGCTCTCTGCTGCCTCCTTGTGGTGCTGGTATGTGAGCATAAGGTTTGCCAGACAGGAGCAGAACTGCCTCCAATGTGTGTGACTCCCCCATAATGCATCTAGGCAGTAGGTATTGTCGTTTGTTTGGAATGGGTAGGGCCGCAGTGAGTTTCTCTCCCTGTATAAAGGTTTGCAGGAATAGGGATTAGCTTTTCAGGGAGTAGGATGAGGCAGAGGGGACTCGGGGTTGTTTGTGCACAAACCTGTAACGGTGCTGGCTTTGTCACTTCCTGTCAGGGATGGTCTATATAATGCTGAGTCCTGCATGAGTGCAGGGCACTGGACTAAATGACCTACTGAGGTCCCTTCCAGTCCTATGAGTCTGCTTCGTCCGTAGGCTTCCTGAGGGCTTCACCCAGCTGCGGAGTCTGGGCCACCTGGCCCTGAATGATGTGTCCCTGCAGAGCCTCCCCAGTGATATCGGGAAGTGAGTGCACTTATGCTTCTTGCTAGTTGTGTGGGGAGTGCAGGGGGGTGGGGTGGGCAGGAGGAGAGCACCCCCACCATCGTGGAGGGTGCCTACACCATGGGGGAAAGAGCTATTTATCTGAACTCCTTGTGGCTTTAGGAACATTAATGAGGTTATCCCCCACACAGTCCAGCAGCTGAGTCAGGATCATTGTTCTTGTGTCCTAGATGGCAACTGTGGCACAAGAGGGGAGAGGACTTGCCCACAGGGAGTCTCTGCTGGAGGCAGGGATTGAACCCAGGCCTCCTGAGTCCCACAAGACCATCTTCCACTCTACTGCACATACACCACTTGCTCCCCTGCGAGTAGCTGCAGTCAGTTCAGCAAGACTCTCAGCATGATGAGCTCTGAGTGCTTAGGCAGAACCCTCAGGGCCCTCTCAGAGAGGGCATGTCCTTCCTTCCCCCAGGGCAGGGCATCACCTTGTGTGTGGTTTGATCTCCGGGATGCAGGCTGCTCCATAGGCTGATGCTATCTCTTTCCTGTCCCCTGGACTGGGAACAGCGTCCTCCATGGTGTTTTAATAGTAAGTCTCCATCAGCCCCGATAATTTGAGGACATCTTTATTTCAACCCCAGCCCACCTCTGCTACTGGTGTACACTGTGCACCCATGTATACGAAGGACTGCCCTGTGGGAGGGTCTGTGCATCCGAGTTTGTCCCTGAAGGGTCCCACCTACTCCCGCTCCCAGTGATTCTGGCTTCCTCGCTCCCTTTTCTCTTGCAGTTTGGCAAATCTGGTGACCCTGGAGCTGCGTGAGAACCTGCTCAAGTCCCTCCCCACGTGAGTGTCCTGTCGGGTGACTGTGGCACCTTCCTGGCTGGTCGCCTAGAGGAGCCCCAGGGGCTAACCATCTGCAGTGCAGAGCTCAGCACCCTGGCTACGGGGCCTGCAGGGCTTTGAATGAACAAGCTCTCCTTCGGTGAATTATTGGGGGTGGTATGAGGAGAAGGGGTTTGTTCCAGCAATAAAGGTAGGGAGGGACATTTGGAATCTGTTTAGCTGAGCTCATGGTCACACTGGAGGAGGCAGTGGAATTGGAAGGCTGCTGCTCTGAGGTGCCTGGTGGAACTGCTGAGAACGTCCCTCATTTGTGGGTTAGAGTTAGCTGAAGGTGGTTTTGGAGGGCAAGAGATGATGGTGTTTATGGGGGTGCAGGTGAGGATTTGCAGTATATGGTAAAGTAGAGCAAGGGAACTGGGGAATGTGGCGAATTTGTTCCCTTTTTCTGACACCTTTGCTTTTTTACATGCCTGTCCTGGCCCAGCAGCTCTCACGGGGGTGTGGGTGTTGGGCTTCAGTAGAATACTGGTCTTCTCGGGCAGGTGGGGGGTAAGAAGCCAGCCTTAAAGGAGAGAAGTTGAGTCACCAAGAGTTGCTGTAAGGATTTGGGGGAGGGGGTGACGGCACACATGTTTGCAAGCAAAACATACTCCTCACTTCAGCTCCAGGTGGTGAACTACCAGGCCTTGTTCACGAAAAATACAACTGCCTTGCTTTGGAGAGGGTTTCTCCCTGTGCTCCTGTGTGGGAGTTTAAAAAATAATTAAAAAAAAAAAAAAAGGCCAAAGGGTCACTCAGTCACTGGAGGCAGCCATGACAAGTCTGACACAGCCATGCTGTCAATGACCAGGGTTGTCACGCGGTTGTGGCAGTTAGTGTCCAAGATACCCAAAGAGATGCAAGTCACCTTCGAGGACATGCCCTTTGAGGAGAATGGAACTCTGTGGTTCCTGAAAGACCCAGGGCTACATTAAGGTCTTTAGGGACCCAGAGTACAAATCCCTATCGGAAACCCTGTAAGAATCAGCTCCAGGGGAGACAAAGAACATCATACTCTCACGGCTGGCAACTGCATACCCACCTTGGAAAAGATTTTGATATCCTAGGAGATGGCCATCCTCTGGATTCGCCACCAGCCCCACACCATCAGAGGCAGCAGGTTTGATGGGAGTGCTGAGAGCCACACTGGAGGTGATCCAAAGCCTGTCGCTGCCTTCCGAAGCTGTCTTGCCCCTGATAGTTTCCATACCTTATACCCTACTTACCCCTTTCCCATCCCTCTTCAGGGATGAGAACCTATTAAAAGAAGTAGCCTTGTTTTGGCCTGCGTCGTTGGGGGGTTCCTGTGAGAGACCTGTTGTCCACGAAGGACAACACAAAATATTAGAACTTTTTTCCCCCACAGAGGGCATGAGCCCAGGATCAATACCAGGCACCTTCCTTCTGCAGTGGAACCCAGGGCTTCTTTTTTATGCCTTTCCTCTGGTTCCCCTGATCCTTGGGGTGACTTCCAGAATCAAAAGGGGAAAGGCCACGATCGTTCTCATAGCTCCACGCTGGCCCAAGCCTTTTTGCTGCAGGTGTCCCGTTAGCTGCCAGTCTAGCTTCCACGCTACGCATACCTGATCTCGCAACACCGGGGTGAGATAATCCATCCTGACCTGTATCTGGTGGCCTGGATGTTATATGGTTAAGTAGTACAGAGAGAGTCTTCTTTAGACAAGTCCAGGAGATCCTAATACAGAGGAGGAAGACATCCACCAGAAGGACATCCTCATCAACATGAGAGATTCTTGGGTTATGTGCTCAACAGGGATGTGGGTTTTGATACTGCTGTTGCTCGACAGCTTGCTGCATCTGGAACTCTCCATTAAGGTCTACCTCTCAGCAATCTTGGTTTGTCATCTGTACAGTTGTGCCCTTTTCTGATGGTATCAAAGTTCCTCAAGGCCCTGTTATGTACTTACCCTTGGGACAAGAACCTGTTCCTACCTGGGACCTAGCCCTTGCCCTTCCGAGATCCTCGAGGGGAGACCCCATGACTCTCTATGTTCCAGCTGGGAACGAACCTCCCAGCCCAGGTAGACAGACTTGTGTTAGTGGGGCTTGAGCTAGCGCGCTAAAATTAGGTGGGTGGATGTTGCTGCTGTGGTAGACACTCTAGCCAGCCAGGGTCACCGTAGAGGTTAGAGTGGGCCTGAGGTCGGGTGGCTAGCCAGAATCTTCACCAGAGCTACAACAGCCACAGGCTCATGCTAGCATGCTAAAAATAGCTCTGTCTACCCGAGCTGGGAGGCTCGCTGCCATGCAGACACCCTTTGAGCCCCTTTCAGAATTCTCCATAGTTCATCTCATTCTGAAGATGGTCTTCCTAGTCACTATCACTTCAGCCTGGAGACTGTGCGTGCTTCAAGCAATTGTGGCTGACCCTCCCTACGTGATATATCATAGGGACAAAGTGCTGCTGAGACCTCACCTTGGGTGGTCTCACAATTCCATCTCACTCACTTAACCTGCCTGCTTTCTTCCTGAGACACTGCTCTTAATCAGCAGCCAAGTTGCATGTGCTGGACATTTTCAGAGCCTTACTTTACTACAGAGCCTGAATGGTTTGGTTCTCTGTCTCTCCATTTATTCTGGTTGTAGCCAACCATTCCAAGGGCCAGGCCATCTCATCGCAAAGGATAGCTAAGTGCATAACACGATGAACCTGCTACCAACTGGCAGGTACACCTCTTCCACTGCATGTTAACGCTAACCCCACCAGAGCTCTGCCTGGTTCAGAAATGTGCCAGGTTCTGAGATCTGCAAGGTAGTAATGTGTAATCCACTGATTTTTGTCAAGCATTATGCATTGGAGTTAGCTGCCAGAGCAGATGCCAAATTCTGGAGAGCAGAACTGGGGTCCCTGTTTGTTTGCAGCTGATGCTTCTCATTCCACTGTTTGAAAGGGATGCTTCTTGCCAGTCACCTACAGTGGGATTTCACTGACACGCTTGAATAGAGAATGGTTACCCTGCAGTAAGTGTGGCTCTCTGAGATGTTATAACTGGTGTGGAACCCCCGACCGACCCTCCATCCCTGCTTTCAGAATCCCCTGCTAACACGGTCTTCAAATTGGGAGGAGTCTTAAGGAGGGTCATGGCTGCTTTATGCCCTCCCCTGGGAACACGAGGAGACTCAGGGCCCATATGTGGGTAGCCCTGATGGACACTGCTATTCAAAAGATTCTGATCTCATACGCATGAGGTGCACGTGCATCCACAGTGGGATCCACGCTGACGGTGGCATCTTGAAGAACCATGGTCAGTTACTGTAGGAGAACCATTCTTCCCCTGTTTTGGTATTTTTGCAGCCTGCCCTTTCCACCAGTCATCTCTTGGCTTTCCCATGAACATGCAACCAGACTCTTAAGTTGGTTTAGGGCTCAGAGCAGCTGCCTGCACAGGAGTCTCCTTCCAGAGATGGTGAAAACTGAGCTAGCGAAACCCATCTGAAGAGAATAAAAGGGCAGAAGAGCTGCTGGGAGGTGGAGGTGGGGGCAGGGGAAGGAGATTGTGCAGGTGTAAAGGAAGGAAGATCTCTGACCTGAGGGGGTGGGATAGCGACCCATGTTTTGAGAATCAGAGGATGGGATGGGGATGTAGGGCCAGGAGTCAATGCAGATTAACCTCTTAGCCATCTCACTTGGAGTAGTTGCTGTGTTGCCTCGTGCTGTGGGGCTGCTGGAGTGGAGACACGCACCAGTGGTTCCAGGCATATCTAGGACGAGTCCCCAGGGATGCAGGCACTGCTCAGCTCCTGCTTTCATCCAGCCCTAGAAACTTGCCCCCAAGGTGCTGCCAGGACCTGGCTCCCAGGCAGGCTTCTTACAAGACCATATCCAGTGAACACCTTGTCCGCTATCATCCCTTTGCCTCTTTTTCTGCAGCACAGTGCCCAGGGTGCTCCCACATCCCCTTCAGGGACAATGGGGCTCCCAATCTTGAGGGTAGGAAACTAGAGGGCTTGCTCCCTCCGCTCTCCTGTAACTCAGCTCCTGTGGCCCCCAGCGTGTGTCATTTTCCCTTAGCTTTTTCCAGTTCTCTCCATCGTCCTGTTCTCAGGGCTCCACCATGGCAGAACAGACCAGCAGCAGGTCCGGACTCTGGACACTCACCTGCTCACATGTCCCTGCTCAAAGCAGGTCTGCTTGAGTTGGTGGAGGAAACACCAGCAACTCGTCTTTCCTGGGGCTCCCAGAGTCACTGAGCCCAGAGCAGAGAGGACCTTGTTGGCTTTGGCCACTCTGATAGGAAGTGGGGCAGAGCCCCAACTCACCTGAGCCCCTTGGCTTGGAGGCACCATGGAAAGAGCTATCTAGACTGACTCTTTGGTTTCCTGGTGCAGGGGGGATTCACAGTGACGTTGACTGGGGAGCTGGGGTCCCTGGTGCTAATCTCTTTCTCTCTCTCTCTCTCTCTCCCTCTCCCCCCTCCCCCCCGCCCCCCAATGGTCTGCAGTTCGCTCTCATTCCTTGTCAAGTTAGAGCAGTTGGATCTTGGTGGCAATGACCTGGAAGTGCTGGTAGGTGAAGGGGATGGAAGGGAGGAGGTGGGATGGGAGGAGGTGGGTGGTGGTTGGGACAGTGCCCCAGTCCCCTTTGGGGATGGATGGATGGGATCTGAAATCACAAGGAGCAGCAGGTGACTCCAGTGTGTCCGTTGCAGCCCATTAACCGTTCCCAGCATTCTGTTCTCTTGCTGTGTTGGCACCGTGTGTTGTTTTCCGTTGCACATCTTGCTCCCCCTCACATCCCATCCCCGTTTCTCTGGTGCACTCTCCCCTGCTCTCTAGCTGCCGGAGGATTTATGCCTCTCCAGTTCTGTCGCTTGCCTTTCCTGCCTCTGACCTTTGCATCCCCATCCCAACCACCCCTTGTCATCTGCTTCAGCCCTGCTGTGCTGGCTTGCTGCCCTTCCCCTTTCTGGTTTGGCTTTGCCATTAGAGAGAGATCCCAGCAATGGCCCATGTTATTCCCCAGGAGGTATAGATACCCAGTCTTAGTATGGAGGCCCTGAGGGCTGCAGACCCTGAAACCTCCATCTAGGCCCTTCTCCCTTGTGAAAGCTGGAGACTGACACAGAGTGCCTGGGTGAAACCTGTATTCAGCTGCTCTTGCGTATTTGTTTCAGCCTTTGACTGAGCTGGAATCCAGGTGTGTTCTGTAGTTTCCACAGCTGCAGAGACAGGTGCCACAGAGTGCTGCTCCAGAACTGGCTTTCTAAGGATTTAACCTCTTGTCGGTGAAGAAAACCTCCTAAAGCGGGAGCCACATGAGGTGGTGCAGCCCTTTCTGCCAGAACCTGCAGATGACCTGCAAGAATAGTTCTGAGGCATGAACTGCTTCTCAGTGGAGCATTAACTCCCAAACCTAACTATTATTCCCAACATGTTAGTGCTGTTAATTTGTTCCATTGCTGATCATTTTAGCAGCAACATCCAGCTAATGTGTGTGTCCCTGTGGATGGCTGGTGGTGGATAATGTTGGTGTAGTGGGGTGGTTGGTTAATATCAAGTCATCTCTGCCCGCTCCCACAAGGAGGAAGGAGAGGGGAGATTTATTCCTTCTGAGGCGAAAGCCTCTGAAGCCCTCACTCACCTCTCACCCCTCTGTGGGACCAAACAATCTCAATTATCCTCTTCTCGCCTGATCCTGGGGACCTTTTGCAGCCAGCATGGCCAATCTAGAAACCAGCAGCATGTCAGCTGATATCTTCCCCAATACCTGGTCTTCCGTGTCACGTACCCTGGCTTGCTTACTTCCCCGGAAGTCTGTGGTGAATGGCCTTGAGAAGGCAGCAGAGCTGCAGTGTCTGTCATTGCTGGATCGTGGTGATTTGGGAACAGCCTTTATCCCAGAGCAGGTGGTCTCCTGTAGCAAGGGGCTAACACTCTGCTTTCTTGTTCTGTTGCAGCCAGACACTCTGGGAGCATTACCGAACCTGCGGGAGCTCTGGCTAGACCGAAACCAGCTCTCGGCCCTGCCCCCGGTGAGTACCCATTCCGTGAATGTTGCCTTGCTGCTGTGCTCCCTACTCCATCACTCCCTTGAGCCAGGTGGTGTCTCCTTTCCGCTCCCAGGAGCTGGGGAATCTTCGGCGCTTGGTCTGTCTGGATGTGTCTGAGAACAAGCTGGAGCAGCTGCCCAATGAGGTCAGCGGGCTGATGGCACTGACAGACCTACTGCTGTCACAGAACCTTTTGGAATGCATACCTGATGGGATTGGTAAGTGCGCTGGAGCGAGGGTTATCGTGTTTGCGTGGATACAGTATTACCCCATTGGAAAGGGAGAGAGCCCTGGATGGGAAAGTATGGGACAGGAGCAGGGACCATGTCACCCTGTGGATGGTAACAGTGAACTAAGCCCTGCTGGGAAGGTAAAGGATGGATGATTTGGCTGAGCAGTGTGGGCAGGGCCCATATCACTTTCTGGTGCAGCTCACGTTTGTCTCTCCCCGTGCTCAGGTCAGCTGAAGCAGCTCTCCATCCTAAAAGTGGATCAGAATCGGCTGGCTGCGGTGACTGAGTCGATTGGGGACTGTGAGAATCTCTCGGAGCTCATCCTGACAGAGAATGTGCTGACAGTATGTGTTTTGGCAGTCACGCCAGCCCTTATTGTGCTGCTTAGCTCAACCCCTTACTGGCAGCCCTGCTCCATGCCAGTCTGTCATCTCCTTGGGCTCTGCCCACAGGCTGCTGCTCTGGGAGTTGCAGCCAGCACCACACAGGACTCAGGGCCCTTGACCTCGACCATGGGCCATAGTCTTCAGTGAGCTGCACCTGCTGTGCTCCCCTCTGGTGATGTGGAACCACAGTCCATCCACGGGAGATCCCTGGATGAAGCTGATGTCATCTCATGAGTTGGCTGAAGAATCCCCTGGGCTCTCCAAAGTGGATCAGCCCGAGTCCTTCTAGCTCAGTGTCCTGTCTCAGCAAGGGCCAGCACCAGATGACTGTGTACTGGTAGTGCCTGGAGGCCGCAATCGGGGACCAGGGCCCCACTGTGCTGGGTGCTCCATAGGCACATGGTAGAAAAAGGTCCCCGACCCAAAGAGCTCAAAATCTTAGCACGGATGGGTAAATAACACGTGAGGGGAAGGACAAAGTGCTTCCCAAAGGCAGTGAACTCCCATCCTGAGCAGTTAGGGAATAACTTGCCCAAGGTGGAGCTGTTACCCACTCCCTATCAATCAGACGCTGCCTTATGCCCTCAACTAGGAAGAGTTTATGTGCATTCTGTTTTCCCCCCCGCATCCAGTGTAACAGAAGACCAGAGTAGACGGGGGCTCCCCCCACAGCCAGTGCTCCTGCCCCTCTCCCTACAGTGCCCCCTGCTGGGAGAAGCTGGGGCTGGAGTAGATGGGAGCTCCTGCCACAGCCAGTGCTCCTGCTCTGCTCCCCACAGTGCCCTGTGATGGGAGAGGCAGGGACTGTGGCTGTGATGCAGAGGGAGGTGGTGATTTTCACCAGCAGTTATCAGTTGCTGAGGGATGTAGGTGTTGCTGTTCTTCCCCTTGCCATGAGATGACAGAGAGCTAAACGTCTTGGCTATCTTCCTGGCTTGGCTAGCCAGGATGGGCAGGCATGCAAAACCATGCTTTGAAGTGTCCCTAGCCTCTGTTTGCCAGAAGCTGGGACTGGACAACAGGGAAAGGATCACTTGATTACCTGTTCTGTTCTTGCCCTCTGAAGCTCCTGGCATTGGCCATTGTGTGAAGACAGGGTACTGGGCTAGATGGACCACTGGTCTGACCCAGTGTAGCCGTTCTTATGTTCTTTCCCCTTTATTTTGCGTTGGGGTTGAGGCCCACTGTAGCGAAGACTCTGGCATCATGGTTTCTGTGCTGTCGCTCTGTCTTTCATCCAGGCCTTGCCAAAATCCCTGGGGAAGCTGACAAAGTTGACAAATTTGAATGTGGACCGGAACCGGCTGACAGCACTTCCCTCTGAGATTGGGGGCTGTGCCAGTCTGAATGTTCTGTCCCTGCGTGACAACCGCCTGGTGCTTCTGCCTCCAGAACTTGCCAACACCACAGAGTTGCATGTGCTGGATGTGGCAGGGAACAGGTAAGTGGTACAAAGGGCCTTTACGGGGTAGCCCAGGCTTCAGGCATGCCCCTCATAGAAGCCACATGGGAAGGAGGAGAACAGAGTGCAGTTTCAGACAGTTGACAAGAAGGTGTGAGTAACGGTAGGGGGAAATTAGTATTGGGGAAATTAGGTTTAGGTTTTGTAATGACAGCCACTCCCAGTCTTTATTCAGGCTTAATCTGATAGTGAGCAGGTCCTCAAGGGATCAATTCTGAAGCACTTCGAGGAGAGGAAAGTGATTAGGAACAGTCAGCATGGATTCACCAAGGGCAAGTCATGCCTGACTAATCTAATTGCCTTCTATGACGAGATAACTGGCTCTGTGGATGAGGGGAAAGCGGTGGATGTCTTGTTCCTTGACTTTAGCAAAACTTTTGACACGGTCTCCCACAGTATTCTTGCCAGTAAGTTAAAGAAGTATGGGCTAGATGAATGGACGATAAGGAGGATAGAAAGCTGGCTAGATTGTCAGCTGTCTGAAATGGGCCACTCTCATTACCACTTCAAAAGTTATTTTTCCTCCCTTGGTATCCTGCTGTTAATTGAGTTGTCTCGTTAGACTGACCTCACACTTGGTAAGGCAACTCACATCTTTTCATGTATTTATAACTGCTCCTGTATTTTCCACTGGTTGCATCTGATGAAGTGGGTTCTAGCTCACAAAAGCTTATGCCCAAATAAATTTGTTAGTCTCTAAGGTGCCACAAGGACTCCTAGAAATTAAAAGGTGCAGCGCAAAAAGTGAAATCCCTGCAAGCTGCATGGAAACTTTTTAAAAAATACCATAATAGAGGCTCAACTTAAATGTATACCCCCAAATTAAAAAACATAGTAAGAGAACCAAAAGAGTGCCACCGTGGCTAAACAACAAAGTAAAAGAATCAGTGAGAGGCAAAAAGACATCCTTTAAAAAGTGGAAGTTAAATCCTAATGAGGAAAATAAAAGGAGCATGAACTCTGGCAAATGAAGTGTAAAAATACAATTCGGAAGGCCAGAAAAAGAATTTGAGGAAGAGCTAGCCAAAGACTCAAAGTAACAGCAAATTTTTTTTTAAGTACATGAGAAGCAGGAAGCCTGCTAAACAGCCAGTGGGGCCACTGGATGATCGAGGTGCTAAAGGAGCATTCAAGGATGATAAGGTCATTGTGGAGAAACTAAATTAATTCTTTGCATCGGTCTTCGCAGCTGCAGATGTGAGGGAGATTCCCAAACCTGAGCCATTCTTTTTGGGTGACAGATCTAAGGAACTGTCCCCGATTGAGGTGTCATTAGAGGAGGTTTTGGAACAAATTGATAAACTAAACAGTAATAAGTCACCAGGACCAGATGGGATTCACCCAAGACTTCTGAAGGAACTTAAACGTGAAATTGCAGGACTACTAACTGTAGTCTGTAACCTATCATTTAAATCAGCTTCTGTACCAAATGGCTGGAGGATAGCTAATGTGATGCCAATTTTTAAAAAGGACTCCAGAGGTGATCCCGGCAATTACAGGCCAGTAAGGCTGACTTCAGTACTTGGCAAACTGGTTAAAACTATAATAAAGAACAAAATTGTCAGACACATAGATGAACATAATTTGCTGGGGAAGAGTCAACATAGTTTTTGTAAAGGGAAATCATGACTCACCAATCTATTAGAATTCTTTGAGGGGGTCAACAAGCATGTAGACAAGGGGGATCCAGTGGATATAATGTACTTAGGTTTTCAGAAAGCCTTTGACAAGTCCCTCACCAAAGGCTCTTAAGCAAAGTAAGCTGTCATGGGATAAGAGGGAAGGTCCTCTCATGGATTGGAAACTGGTTAAAAGATAGGAAAAAATTTGCTGTTACTTTGAGTCTTTGGCTAGCTCTTCCTCAAATTCTTTTTCTGGCCTTCCGAATTGTATTTTTACACTTCATTTGCCAGAGTTCATGCTCCTTTTATTTTCCTCATTAGGATTTAACAAAGGGTGGGAATAAATGGTCAGTTTTCAGAATGGAGAGAGGTAAATAGTGGTGTCCCCCAGGGATCTGTACTGGGCCCAGTCCTATTCAACACGTTCATAAATGATCTGGAAAAAGGGGTGAACAGTGAGGTGGCAAAATTTGCAGATGATACCAAACTACTCAAGATAGATAATTTACAGGCAGACTGTGAAGAGCTACAAAAGGATCTCACAAAACTGGGTGTCTGGGCAACAGAATGGCAGATGAAATTCAATGTTGATAAATGCAAAGTAATGCACATTGGAAAACATAATCCCAACTATACATATAAATTGATGGTGTCTAAATTAGCTGTTACCACTCAAGAAAGAGATTTTGGAGTCATTGTGGATAGTTCTCTGAAAACATTCATTCAGTGTGCAGTGGCAGTCAAAAAAGTGGACAGAATGTTGGGAATCATTAAGAAAGGGATAGAGAATAAGACAGAAAATATCATATTGCCTTTATTTAAATCCATGGTGTGCCTCATCTTGAATACTGTGTGCAGATGTGGTCATCCCATCTCAAAAAAGATATATTGGAATTGGAAAAGTTTCAGAAAAGGGCAACAAAAATGTTTAGGGGTATGGAATGGCTTCCGTATGAGGAGAGATTAATTAGACTGGGACTTTTCCCCTTGGAAAAGAGACGACTAAGGGGGGATATGATAGAGGTCTATAAAATCATGACTGGTGTGGAGAAAGTAAATAAGGAAGTGTTCTTTACTCCTCATAACACAAGAACTAGGGGGTCACCAAATGAATCATAGAATATCAGGGTTGGAAGGCACCTCAGGAGGTCATCTAGTCCAACCCCCTGATCAAAGCAGGACCAATTCCCAACTAAATCATCCCAGCCAGGACTTTGTCAAGCCTGACCTTAAAAACTTCTAAGGAAGGAGATTCCACCACCTCCCTAGGTAACCCATTCCAGTGCTTCACCACCCTCCTAGTGAAAAAGTTTTTCCTAATATCCAACCTAAACCTCCCCCACAGCAACTTGAGACCATTATTCCTCATTCTGTCATCAGCTACCACTGAGAACAGTCTAGATCCATCCTCTTTGGAACCCCCTTTCAGGTAGTTGAAAGCAGCTATCAAATCCCCCCTCATTCTTCTCTTCTGCAGACTAAACAATCCCAGTTCCCTCAGCCTCTCCTCATAAATCATGTGTTCCAATCCCCTAATAATTTTTGTTGCCCTCCGCTGGACGTTTTCCAATTTTTCCACATTCTTCTTGTAGTGTGGGGCCCAAAACTGGACACAGTACTCCAGATGAGGCCTCACCAATGTCAAATAGAGGGGAACGATCATGTCCCTCGATCTGCTGGCAATGTCCCTATTTATACATCCCAAAATGCCATTGGCCTTCTTGGCAACAAGGGCACACTGTTGACTCCTATCCAGCTTCTCATGAACTGTAACCCCTAGGTCCTTTTCTGCAGAACTGCTGCCGAGCCATTCGGTCCCTAGTCTGTAGCGGTGCATGGGATTCTTCCTTCCTAAGTGCAGGACTCTGCACTTGTCCTTGTTGAACCCCATCAGATTTCTTTTGGCCCACACCTCTAATTTGTCTCTGTCCCTCTGTATCCTATCCCTCCCCTCCAGCGTATCTACCTCTCCTCCCAGTTTAGTGTCCTCTGCAAACTTGCTGAGGGTGCAATCCACACTATCCTCCAGATCATTTATGAAGATATTGAACAAAACCGGCCCCAGGACTGACCCTTGGGGCACTCCACTAGATATCGGCTGCCAACTAGACATGGAGCCATTGATCACTACCCGTTGAGCCCGACAATCTAGCCAGCTTTCTATCCACCTTATCGTCCATTCATCCAGCCCATACTTCTTTAACTTACTGGCAAGAATACTGTGGGAGACCATGTCAAAAGCTTTGCTAAAGTCAAGGAACAACACGTCCACTGCTTTCCCCTCATCCACAGAACCAGTTATCTCGTCCTAGAAGGCAATTAAATTAGTCAGGCATGACTTGCCCTTGGTGAATCCATGCTGACTGTTCCTGATCACTTTTCTCTCCTCAAAATGCTTCAGAATTGATTCCTCAAGGACCTGCTCCATGATTTTCCAGGGACTGAGGTGAGGCTGACTGGTCTGTAGTTCCCAGGATCCTCCTCCTTCCCTTTTTTAAAGATGGGCACTACATTAGCCTTTTTCCAGTCGTCCGGGACCTCCCCTGATCGCCATGAGTTTTCAAAGATAATGGCCAATGGCTCTGCAATCTCATCCGCCAACTCCTTTAGCACTCTTGGATGCAGCGCATCCGGCCTCATGGACTTGTGCTCATCCAGCTTTTCTAAATAGTCCCTAACCACTTCTTTCTCCACAGAGGGCTGGTCACCTCCTCCCCATGCTGTGCTGCCCAGTGCAGCAGTCTGGGAGCTGACCTTGTTCGTGAAGACAGAGGCAAAAAAAGCATTGAGTACATTAGCTTTTTCCACATCCTCTGTCACTAGGTTGCCTCCCTCATTCAGTAAGGGGCCCACACTTTCCTTGACTTTCTTCTTGTTGCTAACATACCTGAAGAAACTCTTCTTGTTACTCTTAACATCTCTTGCTAGCTGCATCTCCAGGTGTGATGTGGCCTTCCTGATTTCACTCCTGCATGCCCGAGCAATATTTTTATACTCTTCCCTGGTCATTTGTCCAATCTTCCACTTCTTGTAAGCTTCTTTTTTGTGTCTAAGATCAGCAAGGATTTCACTATGAAGCCAAGCTGGTCGCCTGCCATAGTTACTATTCTTTCTACACATTGGGATGGTTTGTTCCTGTAACCTCAATAAGGATTCTTTAAAATACAGCCAGCTCTCCTGGACTTAATGAAATTAATAGGCAGCAGGTTTAAAACTAACAAAAGGAAGCATTTCTTCACACAATGCATAGTCAACCTGTGGAACTCTTTGCCAGAGGCTGTTGTGAAGGCCAAGACTATAACAGGGTTCAAAAAAGAACTAGATACTTTCATGGAGGATAGGTACATCAATGGCTGTTAGCCAAGAGGGGCAGGGGTGGTGTCCCTAGCCTCTGTTTGCCAGAAGCTGAGAATGAGTGACAGAGAATCGATCACTTGATGATTCCCTGTTCTGTTCATTCCCTCTGGGGCACCTGGCATTGGCCACTGTTGGAAGACAGGTTACTGGGCTAGATGGACCTTTGGCCATTCTCATGTTCTAAATCCCTACTCCCTGACTGACCCAGCAGGCACCTGACTCCAGCTCTTGAAGAACACTGATCTCTTGTCCCCTCCTGTCCAGCTCCAGCTTCCACTGTTTTTCAGCCCTCGTATCCACTTTCTTTTCCCAAGTGTCTCACTTAAGCTGTCAGCACTCGTGGAGTGCAATGCCCCCCTGTTAAAGGACAGCACAAGGGCTGAGCACCACTGTGTCTCACTGGGCCCAGGAGTGTGGCAGCTTGGCTGGCCACCCTTACAGATGCCAGTTTCCGTGGGTGTGGGGGCCCCTTTCTCTCCAGACTGGCACAATATCCAGAGTTTCTGCCTGGGCAGGCATCGTCTCAGCCAGATCTCCCTTCCCTGTGCAGTAGTCCACTGGGCATTGCTGTTCGGAGCCTATGGGCAGAGGGACTTCTCTACTTCTACTTGATATTCTGCTTTTTATGCACCCAAGGATGGCAGTAGCCACAGCATTGCACTGAAAGCTCATGTTGGGGAAATTATCTGTGGTGACCTCTGAATCCTTTTCTGAGTCACTGCTTTCCAAGACAGTCTCCCATCCCGTAGGTATAACCTATAAGTATTACCTGGGATTTGGCTCCATTGAAATGTTTGGTAAGACTATGACCATTTAACCAAGTGATTCAGTATTTTTCAATTCACCTCATACGAGTACTGTAGTGCAATCTCTTTATCATGAAAGTGCAACTCACAAATGTAGATTTTTTTTTTGTTACATAGAATCATAGAATCATAGAATATCAGGGTTGGAAGGGACCTCAGGAGGTCATCTAGTCCAACCCCCTGCTCAAAGCAGGACCAATCCCCAATCAAATCATCCCAGCCAAGGCTTTGTCAAGCCTGACCTTAAAAACTTCCAAGGAAGGAGATTCTACCACCTCCCTAGGTAACGCATTCCAGTGTTTCACCACCCTCCTAGTGAAAAAGTTTTTCCTAATATCCAACCTAAACCTCCCCCACTGCAACTTGAGACCATTACTCCTTGTCCTGTCCTCTTCTACCACTGAGAATAGTCTAGAACCATCCTCTCTGGAACCACCTCTCAGGTAGTTGAAAGCAGCTATCAAATCCCCCCTCATTCTTCTCTTCCGCAGACTAAACAATCCCAGTTCCCTCAGCCTCTCCTCATAAGTCATGTGTTCCAGACCCCTAATCATTTTTGTTGCCCTTCGCTGGACTCTCTCCAATTTATCCACATCCTTCTTGTAGTGTGGGGCCCAAAACTGGACACAGTACTCCAGATGAGGCCTCTCCAATGTCGAATAGAGGGGAACGATCACGTCCCTCGATCTGCTGGCTATGCCCCTACTTATACATCCCAAAATGCCATTGGCCTTCTTGGCAACAAGGGCACACTGCTGACTCATATCCAGCTTCTCGTCCACTGTAACCCCTAGGTCCTTTTCCGCAGAACTGCTGCCTAGCCATTCGGTCCCTAGTCTGTAGCTGTGCATTGGGTTCTTCCATCCTAAGTGCAGGACCCTGCACTTATCCTTATTGAACCGCATCAGGTTTCTTTTGGCCCAATCCTCCAATTTGTCTAGGTCCCTCTGTATCCTATCCCTGCCCTCCAGCGTATCTACCACTCCTCCCAGTTTAGTATCATCCTCAAATTTGCTGAGAGTGCAATCCACACCATCCTCCAGATCATTTATGAAGATATTAAACAAAACCGGCCCCAGGACCGACCCCTGGGGCACTCCACTTGACACCGGCTGCCAACTAGACATGGAGCCATTGATCACTACCCGTTGAGCCCGACAATCTAGCCAACTTTCTACCCACCTTATAGTGCATTCATCCAGCCCATACTTCTTTAACTTGCTGACAAGAATACTGTGGGAGACAGTGTCAAAAGCTTTGCTAAAGTCAAGAAACAATACATCCACTACTTTCCCTTCATCCACAGAATCAGTAATCTCATCATAGAAGGCTATTAGATTAGTCAGGCATGACCTACCCTTGGTGAATCCATGCTGACTGTTCCTGATCACTTTCCTCTCATGCAAGTGCTTCAGGATTGATTCCTTGAGGACCTGCTCCATGATTTTTCCGGGGACTGAGGTGAGGCTGACTGGCCTGTAGTTCCCAGGATCCTCCTTCTTCCCTTTTTTAAAGATTGGCACTACATTAGCCTTTTTCCAGTCGTCCGGGACCTCCCCTGATCGCCACGAGTTTTCAAAGATAATGGCCAATGGCTCTGCAATCACATCCGCCAATTCCTTTAGCACTCTCGGATGCAACTCGTCCGGCCCCATAGACTTGTGCACGTCCAGCTTTTCTAAATAGTCCCTAACCACCTCTTTCTCCACAGAGGGCTGGCCATCTACTCCCCATGTTGTGATGCCCAGCGCAGCAGTCTGGGAGCTGTCCTTGTTAGTGAAGACAGAGGCAAAAAAAGCATTGAGCACATAACTGCATTCATAAACAAAACAGTGTAAAACTTTAGAGCCTACAAATCCAGTCAGTCCTACTTCTTGTTCAGCCAATCGCTAAGACAAGTAAGTTTGTTTATGGGAGATAATGCTGCCTGCCTATTTACCATGTCACCAGAAAGTGAGAACAGATGTTTGCATGGCACTTTTGTAGCTGGCATTGCAAGGTATTTACGTGCCAGTTATGCATAACATTTGTATGCCCCTTCATGCTTTGGCCACCATTCCAGAGGACATGCTTCCATGCTGATGACGCTCGTTTAAAAAAAATAATGCGTTAATTAAATTTGTGACTGAACTCCTTGGGGAAGAACTGTATGTCTCCTCCTGCTCTGTTTAACCTGCATTCTGCCATATATTTCATGTTATAGCAGTCTCGGATGATGACCCAGCATGTTGTTCGTTTTAAGAACACTTTCACTGCAGATTTGACAAAATGCAAAGAAGGTACCAATGTGAGATTTCTAAAGATAGCTATAGCACTCGACCCAAGATTTAAGGATCTGAAGTACCTTCCAAAAACTGAGAGGATTGAGGAGTGGAGCATGCTTTCAGAAGTCTTAAAAAAGCAGCACTCCAATGTGAAAACTGCAGAACTCGAATCACCAAAAAAGAAAGTCAACTTTCTCCTGGTGGCATCTGACTCAGATGATGAAAATGAATGTGTGTCAGTCTCCACTGCTTTGGATAGTTATTGAGCAGAACGCATGTCCTCTGGAATGGTAGTTGAAGCATGAAGGGACATATGAATCAGTGCCATGTGAACGCCTGTTCTCACTTTCAGGTGACATTGTAAACAAGAAGGTGGCGTCATTTTCTCCTGCAAATGTAAACAAACTTGTTTGAGCGATTGGCTGAAAAAGAAGTAGGACTGTGTGGACTTATAGGCTCTAAAGTTTTACCTTGGTTTATTTTTGAATGCAGTTATTTTTTGTACATAATTGTACATTTGTAAGTTCAACTTTCATGATAAAGAGATTGCACTACCGTATTGTATTAGGTTAATTGAAAAATACAATTTCTTTTGTTTTTTACAGTGCAAATGTTTGCAATCAAAAATAAATATAACGTGAGCACTGTACACTTCGTATTCTGTGTTGTAATTTAAATCAATATATTTGAAAATGTAGAAAACATCCAAACATGTTTGTTTAAATGGTATTTTTTTTATTATTTAACAACGCAATTAATCACGATTATTTTTTTAAATCGCTTGACAGCCCTAAAAATTGTTTTATCACCACTTCCACATATCTTTTTAACCAGGATGGCTTCTTGCCATCTGTAACTTTTTTTATGTCTGTAAAAGTGTGGTTTTTAGGGTATGGAATAGCATGTCCTTGAACAATTCTCAGTTTTTGTTAACACTTCCCACTTAAATTCCCAGTCAGCCAACAGTTGCTTTAAGCTTTGGAAAATTGGCCCTTTTACAGTTCCAAATGTACATATTCCTGGTTGGTACCATGCTCTGTTATTGCAAGGTAAATATAGCCAGGTCGTGATCTGTCTGGGACTCCGAGTGCTGTTGTAACACGCACAATGAGAACAAGTGACAGCGACCATAGAGTCTCTGCAGGCTTGGGGTCAGAGTGGAATTTCTGCTGTCTGCTTTCCGGCTTTACAGCAAAATCCTGCACCTTGAAAGGGATTTGATGGGTACCAGAGCTTCGAGATGCCACTTTTTCCTCCTCTGTTAGAGCAGCCCGTTGTCATGTTGCACGATGACGAAGGCTGAGAGTTTGTCACGGATTCCATGACTTTGTGGGATCTCTGTGACTTCTGCAGCGGCCAGTGCAGTTGGCCTGGGGGCCTCCTGAGTAGCTCAGGCAGCCCCTGGGCCAGCCACACTAGCTGTTGCTGGGGCAGTCTTAGGCCACCGCGTCCCCCTCCCTCAGCAGCAGCAGGAGTTTGGGTGTGGGAGGGGGCTCAGGTCGGGAGGTTGGGTTGAGGGCTCTGGGCGGCGCTTACTTCGGGGCGGCTCCCCAGAAGCAGTGACATGTTCCTCCCTCAGCTCTTAAGCAGAGGCATGGCCAGGCGGCTCTGCATGCTGCCTCTGCCCACAGGTGCTGCTCCCACATATTCCATTGGCTGCAGTTCCCTGGCGGAGCTGGCGCTCGGGGTGGAGGCAGCGTGCAGAGCTTCCTGGCTGTGCCTCCGCATAGGAGCCGAGGGAGGGACATGTCGCTGTTTCCGGGGAGTTGCGTGGAGCCGGGTAGGGAGCCTACCAGCACTGCCAACACCCCCCTTTCCTCCCCCGCCCCCCCGAGTATCAGCGGGGGTCTGGGCTGCCCCCCCGAGACCACCCGTGGACCCCCCTAGGCTGCCCCCTTCCCCCAAGATTTAGTCAGGGATATATAGTACAAGTCATGGACAGGTCATAGGCCATGAATTTTTGTTTACTGCCTTTGACCTGTCCATGACTTTTACTAAAAAATAACCATGATTAAAACATAGTCTTAAGTATGATCTCCTGGCACTGCCTGGTTGGAGTCCTGCAGCGGGAAGTGCATAGGCCTTGGATTGGTTAGACGCTCTGCTTGCCAGGAGTTTTTAGGAACTTGATTGGCCTGGGGCAGAGTCTCCTTCTCCCTTGTGCAGATCAATGGGGGTTCCTTCCCATTTTCCAGACAAACTCCACATGCAGGCTGGGAGTGAGCCCTGGGTGGTTAGAATACAAGTGCCCCTCTTTTACCCACAGTCATAGAGCTGACAGTGTGGTGGTGGAAGGCTGTGGGAGGACAGTTATACTGCAGAACAGTCTGGCAAGAGCTGCGTGGAGTCTGCATCATGAGAGAGATTCAACCCTGGGGAGAGAGGCCTTGCCTCAGGGTTTGCTCCATCCTGACTCGATGCAAGTGGAGGAATTCAAGGGTCCAGTGGATGTTCCTTCTAAGCTAATGGGGGTCTCATCAGCCATGTTTCTCATACAGGCTGCAGAATTTGCCCTTTGCCCTGACAAATCTCAACCTGAAGGCCCTCTGGCTTGCAGAGAACCAGTCCCAGCCCATGCTGAAATTCCAGACAGAAGATGATAAGACGGGCGAAAAGGTTCTCACCTGTTACCTGCTGCCCCAGCAGCCGTCTCCCAGTCTAGGTAAGATGCCCCATGTGAGTGCTTCTCCATGGTGCCTTGCCTCCTCTGGAGAATAGTCCTGTGGAGAAGGGCTGTCCTCTCTCTTCTCTCTGAGATGTGAGGTTAAGATCCCATTGTTGCCCTCTCCCCTGGTGTGTGTCTCTCGGTTCCTGTTCCCAGATGTCTCCTCTTCACCGCCCTTGGACTAGTCTCTGTTCATGTGGTTATTGTGGTTGACGTAACAGGCCTGGGCTCCCAGCTGGTGACATGAGAGATCTCCCCAAGTTGGAGAATGCTAAAGCTGTGAAACTGCCTCTTCAGCAGGTGGCATCAGCTCCCTTTAGCTAACCATTCCCTTTTGCTGCTGAACCAGAGGCTGCTCTGTCTGCTCTGTGCTATACAAGCATCACAGCTTCTGTTTCTTCCTCTCTTCCTACCCAGTGCTGGAGCTGGATCCTTCATGGCCCCTTGTAGAGGTTGCCAAGTGTCATGCAACCCTGTCAGGGACCACTGAAGGGTGACAGGACCCTGGCAACAGTTCTCTCTCTAAAGCCCCTGCCGCTTGGTGGCTATGGGGGTGCTCTCTGATAGAGATGGCCTTGTCAGTAGGAAGTATGTCTCACCCAGGCCCCAAATCCTCGTCACTCAGGAGCCGGCTCTCTCTTTATCCTCTTTCTCTGCAGAGAATCTCCTGCAGAACAGCATGGATGAAAGTTGGACAGACACCAACTTGAACCGGGTCAGTGTGATTCAGTTTTTGGACGAGCCCAAAGCTGATGACGACGAGGAGGCTGGAGCTGAGAAGAGAGTAAGAGAAACAGGCATGGTGGGTTGTTCAGGGCCTTGCCAGCTTCCTAAGGAAATGTGTTCTGGAGACTTCTGCAGGGCAAGGAGCAATGTGTCTGCCCAGAGCTGCCTCTCCCTCCCCAAGGGGTATGGTATGGGGTGTGATATGAGCTGCATCTCCTCCAGCCCTCATGTCCCAGAGGGGGGACACCATCCAGGCTCAGGGGAACTAGTCTCTGTGCCAGGTCGTCCACCCCAGAGACATGTACAGCATGAGGGCTTGCAGGCGTAAGAGCAGCAGCTGCCAATAAGGGGCCTGCAGAGGGTTGCATTCCGGACACTGTCCTATGAAAAATAGAACTGTTGCTACTAACTCACTTCACAAAAGGTTCACCAAATAGTAATCCCATGGCGGTGGCTTTCAGTCCCTGCAGTCCCACTGCACTGCTCCCAGTCCTCAGCCTCTTGATCTGGACAGACAGTCCCCCTGACTTGGGAACTAATGCACTGGAGGGGAAAACCCTGTATCCCATGACTGTGTTTCAGTCACTCAGCTTTTACAGCCCTAGGTGAAGTCACAGAGACAGAGAAACATGGCCGGTTATTTTACTCCAAACTCTAGAGTGGTGAGGCATGGTGGAGGCCACAGCGACCTGTCTGTGATGCTAGAGCATCCAGCAGGACTTCTGACTTTAACAGAGGGAGAGTCATTGGTCTGGAATCTAGCCCCTTGTAATAAAAGGAGGTTAGAGCAAGTCCTGGTGCTGGGCCTGCTCTGGGAGTCCCTAGGGCCTTCAGCCCCATGAGTGTTTGTGGTTTTCTACCACCATGTTCTATTGTTTGAAATGCTGTTCTCTTGCCTGTTGCTTTGGGAAGATCCACTCAATAAGTGCCATTGACACTGCTGAGACGCAGGAGACTGTAGCATGCACTAAAGGAATACCAGAGAGATTGAGGGGGATCTACCTGCATTCTCCCCTCAGGGCTACTGCTCACTATAGCACAGAATTGGAGGTGTGGGGGAGTATTCAGCCCAGTGGCAGTAAGGTGGGGCATAGTTGAGGCTGTATCTCCCCCTGGATTGGGGCCAGCTCCAGGTTTGGCATTCTTTGTGGGCAAAGTGTGAGGATGAGCTGATGTGCAGTCTAAAGGTCCAGAGGCTCTGTGCACTGGCTCATCTGCTCTGATGCTCTTTCCCTGGCAGGGCCTGCAACGCAGAGCAACTCCTCACCCTAGTGAGCTGAAGGTCATGAAGAAAGTGATCGAAGTTCGGCGCAATGAGGTATATTCTGCAAAGCCTGATGTGGACCTGGATTCTCCAAACTCAGAGGTGAGTGCTCCCCGCACAGAGAGCGGGACCAGGCCAGAAAGTTGCAGAGCTCTCTGGCATGCACCTTTAATTGCACCAGCTGAGCACTAGTTGACCCCTGCAGAGATCAGAGCCAGTAACGTGGGCGCTCTGGAGTTGGGGCTTTATTGGATTGACAGTGCGGGGGGGGGTGCAGCATTTTTCTGCGGTGGGGCAGCAATGTCTGCAGGCTTGGCCAAAGGAGGGAATTGTTAGGAGGCACTGAAAGGAAGAGCACGTGGAATCCTGGTGCACTGACTTAGTGTGGGAGTCCCATGCAGAGGGGGCAGCAAGAGAGGGACAGGGAAAAAAGTGGGCATGAAAACTGGCATCATTGGCATAGTATGAGGAAGGCCAAAGGAGGTCAGCTTGCATGTGGGCAGAGCAGGACCTTGACAGCCTGTGTGCAAAGTGATGCGTTCTTAGGGCAGTTTTGGGCACAGGACTTGGCATCAGGCAACTCAGGAGTTGCCCCTGGCTCTGACCCTGACTGGATTGCTGTGTGACCTTTGTGTGAATCACTGCCCTTCTGAGTCATTCTGTCTGTGTTCCTTTGTCCTGGGGATAATGCGGCCCCCTCACAGGGAAGGAGCCGTAGTAATACGCTTGTAATGGCTTTCCCTTCACTCCATACAGAGAGCTCCCAGTCGTACCCTGGTCATCCCCAAACGAGTGACAATGCACTGTTCTGCAGCTGCTGGCTGCTGAGTTCCCTACCGAAGTCTTGCCCCCCAAGTGTAACACTGGTGACTGCACTCTGTGCTGATAAGTACCAGGCTGGCCGTGCCACGGGTTGGGATGGAGTGAGCTGGGGAGTGGCACAGATGAGGCCGGGCAGCCCACTGAAGCAGTTGGGATCCTGCTGGGCCAGGGTCTGCAGCACTCGGTGTTGGTCCCATTCCACCTTTCTGTGTGCCCCTTTGGCTTCTGCCTCAGTTCTCACTGCCCGTCCCTCTCCCACAGGAGAAGAGGCTGAGTGCCATGTCCAATCGCAGCGAGGACTCACATGTCTCCAACAGCACTGTCTCTGCCAACTTCAGGGAGGAAGAGGAGGAGGGGCGAGGGGGAGACAGGCTGAATGGGCAAGTGCCCAAAACACAGGAGCTGGAGAATGAGGCGAAGCCTGGAGCTGAAGAAGAGCAAGAGGTGGAGGCGGTGGCTGGTCAAGAGGAGGAGCTGGAAGTGGAGTACAATGAGGTAGTAGCTGCTCTGGGTTGTTTTGTGGAGGATCCTGATGGGGCCTGTCTGGAGATCTCCCAGAGGCAGAGCAGCAGGGAGAGGCTGGAGGCGTGGATGGGAATGGGAGGTGGGATAGAACCTGAATGTTTGCAGAGCGGGTGGGCACAGGCAGAGGCCATGGAAGTCAGGTATGGGTGGAAGGTCAGGGGCACAGGGGTGCTGGCAGGGTCCTGGAGCGGAGTGTGGTGGAAGCTGCTCTGGATGTTGCTCCTGGACCTGCCCTGAACAGTGTCAGAAGAGCAGCCCTTGGTCTGTTCCTCCTGCCTGTGTGCAGGGCCCAGCCCTGACTAGGTTGGATTGCAGACCAGCAGCTGTCAATGCTTTGCCCCCAGGTCCAGCTGTTGTCTGAGGCTCACAGCCATTCATGGGTCTTTGTCATTGTAGCCCACAGTGCATTTTGCTGAGGACACTCTGATCCGGAGCGAGGATGAGGATGAGGATGAAGACCGCCCGTTCCCAGTGGAGAAGCAGCGGCTGATCCGCAAGGACACGCCGCACTATAAGAAACACTTTAAGATCACCAAGCTGCCCAAGCCAGAGGCAGTGGTGGCGCTCCTGCAGGGGCTGAACAGTGACAGGGTCCCTGAGGAGGAGGAGCTGGTGGGCTGCAATAACAGTGCAGAGCCTGAGGAGCAGGAGGAGGCCTGGGACAAGGACGATATGAAGAACGGAGCCTTGTCCACACAACCATCAGTCAAGGTAGGGCCTTGGGGGGTGCTGCACAGGCTGGGAACTCCCTGCTGCTCTCTGGGCTGCCTTTCTGCCTATCCAGCTGCTGGGAGGCAGAGGGTGGGTATCCAGAGCCCCTAAATGGCTGTGCTTTGAGCTGCTAGGCCCACATGGTGCTGAAGAGAAAACCCGAGAAGAGACACTTCAGGAGACACTGTGCTGTGGGTGGAAGAGCTGGGCTTGTCGTGGGGTCAGTGCTGCTGGTTTGTAGCCTTGCCAGCTTCCCAGACTCTCCTCCCTGTCTTCCGTCCAGACAGTATGTCTCACCCATTGCTGTAGGATGTGTTCCATGCTGTGAGAGTCATCCTCGTCCCCCAGCCTGAGACAGGTTTTCTCCTCCCAGCTCTGTGGGTGCTGCTTCTCTTCTGCACTGGGGCGAGCTCTCTTTCTGGGCAGGTCTGTCATACTTGCTCTGGGTCCCGGCTCCCAGCCTGTTGCACAGAAGTGCCCCCTGTGGGGGGAACGGGTAGTGGCTGCAGAGTAGCACATTGCTCTCCCTTGTCCTGAGGAGCTGTGCTGCTCCCGAGTCTTCAGGAGGGGGATGCATTCCAGTGGCACAAGCACTGTGTGCACTAGGAGAATTGTACTCTGCATTCACTTCACACAGAAGGCCCAGTGCTGCCCTGAGGGCGCTGCCCTACCACGTACCATGGGAACCTGGGGCCAGGGAGCACCATCCTGCTCATGTTTGCCCCGCCAGCCGTTGGAGAGGTGGGAGGGTATCTGCCCAGCTCTGAGTGGAGCTAACATGCTTAGGCAGGCACTTACGGGAACATTTGTCGAGAGAATGGTGTTCATGGGTTATCATGGAGATGTGTTGGTGTGTGGCTAATGAGGTAACTGGGATGATCTGTGATGTCATCTGGAAGTGGGTTTGGAGTTGGTGGCTATGTTGTGAGGCATATCACAAGCTGGGAGAGAATTAGGGTTATGATGTGGTGTAGTCTCCAGGTGCTGGGTTGAAGCTTATGGTCCTATTCAGGCTAGGAGGCCCTCTATCCCCTGTGGGGCTGGAGAGGCTCCTTGACCGAAGTGGGGACGTTTTCATGCACTCAGCATCTTTTGTTGATGTTGGGTCCTCCTTTTTTGCCTGCTCCCCTGGGGCTGCCGTGGTACCCAGCACACAGGCCCCTTGCCATGTGAGACGCTCCGAGCTGAAAACAAGAGATGTGTATCAAGAGTGTGCAAAGCTGGCTCTGGCCCTCCCTGCCTCAGAGTTCAGTTGTTACCTGGAAAATGGCCTGGACCAAGAAGGCTTCTTCCAGCCTGGCACCGTGGGCTTAGGGCCCACTCCTGTAGGTAAAGCCCAATGAAGATCATGCAGGCACTGATGCCACAGCTTCTGCATCTCCCCATGGTCAAATCTGTGTTGCTGATGGTTGCAAGGCACCTACTAGGAGCTGCCCTTCTCAAGGGGTTGGGTCAGACACTTTTTCCAGCAAGGCAGATTTGCAGGCCTGACCTCTTCTCTGAGCTTCTCTCCTGGAGTGGGGATGTGAGTGCTGTGTCCATGGGGAACTGCAGGTGAGGGGTGGGGTGTGTGTGTGTGTGTTGGACAAGCAGAGAGGAGGCAGGGCAGTGTGGAGGTGGGAGTGAATCATGACCTAGAGTTTCTGGCATGAAAACTGATGCCCTAAGGAAATCCCGAGGGGTCTCGTACTAGAGGTCTCCTGTGTACTGATGATGGACGTGGGAGCAGGACACTTGTGGCCTTTGGCAGAATGGGCTGTTGTGCTGGAGCCTTTTCTCCAGGAGGGTGGCATGGTGAGATTGTGGGGTAGCCTCTGTCCCCTGTGTGCAGCAGCTGGGTGGTGCTACAGGGCCCTTCTCTCCTCTCTTCTGTATCATTCAATGCTTCATTCTTCCTGGATGGGGCACAACAGGGTTCATAATGGCGAGTAATGTTCAGCTCGTGAGGCTGGAGTTCAGATCCTGAGTGCCAAGCACAAACAATGTGGTCCCAGGGCATGGAGTTCTATGAGTCTGGCCTACAGGATTGGCATTCTCACTGCTCTGACCACAGGGGAGGTGGCCCTGTCTGGTGCTCTGTGTGGTGAGTGGTGTGGGAGAGGAGATCTATCCCCATGCTGTGTGGCAGGGCCTGTCTCTCAGCGGTGTGCAGTCGGGTGGTGGTGGTGGTAATGGTGGTGGGTTTGGTTTTTGCTCCACTAATCCGCATGCCTCTTTGCTGGTTCCTGTCCTAACAGGGGGTGTCGTTTGATCAAGCCAATAATCTGCTGATTGAGCCTGCTCGCATTGAGGAGGAAGAGGTCTGTACCATTCCTGCTGTTCTCTCTCTGCCAGAAATCATCCCACCTGCTTGATTTGCTTCCCAGTCTGAGTCATTGTTGCAGGGGGAATTCTGCTCTGTCTGGGACAAGTGGCTTCTGGACCTGACAAATAACAAATGCACAATGATTTTTTCTTCCCCATCTTTCCCCTCCTTCCCTGCCTTTCCATAACTGAGGTGAGAATGGCTGCTGCAGATCTGGGGTGAGGTGGGAGACATTTAGGAACCCTGTGCAGGTTGAGAGTTCAATCCCTGCTTGCACTGAGGAAGAGGGGAGCCAGTCAGGTGCGTGGGGAGCGGGAGAGCAAGAAGCACCCCTTTTGTGAAGGGGGCTTTAAGGCAGCAGCGAAATCTGTTGGAGGTGGTGTCTGAGCACAAGGGCTTGGAATGACTGCTTGTACCCTACGGTGAGGCTGTAACTCAGGAGCCTGCGTGGTGCAGTAGGTGTGGAGATTGAAGCAAGTGTCTCCCAGCCCAAGTGACCGTGTGGTCCAGTGACTCATTCTCAGGGCAGTTTAAGGGAAGCTCTCAAAAGCACTATGGAAATGTCCTCTCTTCTCCTGCCCCTCTTCAGGACTTTGTGATGTTTCAAAGGAGATTCTGAAAGCAGCTGTAAGAGTCACTTTTGCAGCAGGTGACAGCAGAGGGATATTTTCTCTGCCTTCCAAACTCACTGGAATTTTCCAGAGCCCCATCTGTGTCACAGATCAAGCTTCTGCCTCTCGCTACCAGGGCTCACTCTGTCTATGAACTTTCTGACCGTTACCGTATTCTGAGTGGGCTTGTCCTGTTCCTTGAGTCCAGGGGAGTCTCACCCTCTCACTGCCACTCTGCAGTGGAGCCAGCTCCGCGGCTGGGAAGGAGGAGGTTTCTTCCTGATTTTCCAGGTGACATACGCAGCCTCTGCTGTTGGAATGTCTCCTGCCATCAGCCCTATTGCTCCATTCCCACTCAGGGGGCACTTTGGTCTGCTGGGAGCTGGCAGAGTACAGAAATGAGATGGATGCCACCTGAACTACTGACAGCCAGACCCTGTTGTCAGTACTGAATGCTCGCACCCAGAATGCTTCAGCTGTAACGATAATATCTGCATCTCATCTAGCATGTGCCATGCCAAGCCCCCAAGAGCTGGGTGCTGTACCAGAGTCCTGGCATTGCTGCTGATGCAATAGTGTGTCCTTGAACTTCCCTATCTGCTCCCTCCCCTGTGCTTGATAGCCAGGCCTCTCTGTCTGGTACAGGAGCAGGAGTTTCCTGGAGCAGAGTGAAGGAAGATCTGCTCTTTCTGTGGAAATGTTGGAGAGATGTTGGCCTTGGGAAGAATGCAGGCTCGATGATTCTGAGCAGTTCTCCTCTCTGTGTATCCCAAGAATGTCTCCATGGCTCTGGAGTGCTGAAGGACATTCACATCAGATGAGGAAGCTCTGACAATACATCCCTCCCTGTCACTCAGGTACGTTTACACTGTGATAAAAGACCTGCAGCACAGCCATGGCTGGCTTGGGTCAGCTGCCTCAGACTCATGGGGCTATAAAATTGCAGTGTAGATGCTCGGGCTTGGGCTGGAGCCCGAGACCCCACAATGGACAGGAGGGCCCTAGAACTCGACTGCAGCCTGTACTTGAATGTGTACATTGCAGTTTTGTAGCCCCACAGCCTGAGCCCTGAGTCCGAGTCAGCTGACCCAGGCCAGCTGCGAGTCTTTTATTGCAATGTAGACATACCCCCACGGTTGAGTAAAGCTTGGGTGCTCCTCTCCTCTCTTATCGGGTTCAATGCCCTTCCTTCCTGCTGATTGACACTGAGCTCCAGGCGCGGAGTGTCTGCTGCTGCTGAAGATGTAAGAGCCCAGGAAATCCCAGCTCTGCTTTCTCTCCCTCTGCCTGAGGGGGTGTAGCACACCCACTCTGGAGATGGTGAGGTGCTCAGGCCCCATGGACTTGGCAGTACTGTCAGCTAGAAAAACCAACCTTCTTACTAGCGAATGGAGCCCAGGGCGCCGGGATCACTAAATAAGTGAGCACGGAGTGCAGAAGCAGGTCTTATGGTGAAATCGCAGGTGGGAGCTTCGAGAGCGGCATGAGGCACTGAATGCCAGGACATCACCACTGGGTATTGCCTGTATCTTCAGGGTGAGGCTGCTGGAGCAGGGCGTGAACACACTGTTCAGCAGGTGTTCTTGGGCCGGGTTTTCTCTTGGCACCAGTAATGGGCACGTGCTCTGACCTGAAGGATGCTGTGTGCAGGGATGTTCCCCTGGCTCATGGACTCCGCCTGTGGGGCTCAAGTGAGGTCCTGTGCAAGGAAGAAGCCCCATATATAGGCATGACTCCTAATGGGAGGGGCAAGGATTTCTAGGGATTCCCCCAGGGGTTATCTTTTTCTCTGGCTGGCACAGAATCCAGGAAGCCCCCACGCCAGCTGTTGGTCTGTGCTCGGTTGTTCAGCACATAAACTGCTTTGTTCCAGACGGATTCTTCAGTCTCATTTGGTTTGTTGTCGCCCCAAATCCTCCCTGTCTTGGGCCCAGGGCAGGGCTGGTCCCTACATTGTATTCTACACGGTTTTGTCCAGTCCAGTTTAAATGGCTTGTGTAAAGGAGCTCTTGCTCTTCCACTTGAAGGTGAGAGTCCACTAGCAATGTGTTCCGCCTGTGTGAGATGCTTCCCCTGGTGATGGGGCCCACCGTCCCCCTCCATCAAGGGAGACAAATCCCTTTTGTGATCCATTTCGCTGCCAGCCCAGGAGGCTTTCCATGCTATTGAGCCTGACTATCCCTTTGCTCTGCTCTTCTCGTCCCTCCTGTTTTGTGCCTGCTTGCCCCAGGCTTAGGGCTTCCTTTCCCCATCTGTGTGGCTGTGTACAGAGCAGTCCCTTGCTGCTGCCTTCATGAGCCTCCTGAGGACCTGGCATGTCTTGGTGCCGGAAGGCAGCATAAGATCAGTCCAGGCTCAGGGCTGTCTTCTCCAGAGGAGCTCCCCTCGGCCCTCTTCGGCTCCTCCTCTGGCCTCATGTTTTCCATCTGAGGCTGGTGCTTACACTGAACATGCATAACTGATGAAAGTGCCTGGGTCCTGGCTGGATGTAGTGTGGGGCTGGGCTAAGTCCCCAGAGCTTGTGAAAGTCACTAAGGGGTACTGTGCAGGGTAGGCAGTGGCTGGGGGAAGGAGCGGGTTGAGGTCCTGAGCTGCTCCCTTTCCCCCTTCTGGGAATAGCTGTCTTGAGAAGTTTCCCCTGCTTGTGGGGCCCCATGTTCTCTTGGCCCAGCGTGCAATAAGGAGCAGCACCAGGCCGGGGGTGGGGGTAACTTCCAGAGGATGGGAATTCTTAGGTTCAGAGCAGGTGGTTGATCGCTGTAGCTGGTCTGGGTGGGACTCGCCTTCAGCCAAAAGTTGTGTCCCTAGGGAAACTACTGCGTAAACAGACACGCTGATTGTGCGTGGACTCATGGGGGTCCTTGGTGTCCAGCAGGAAACAGTGGTTTTGTATCTGCAGGGCTGGGCCAGGCCAGGCCAGGACTCACCAATGGCTGCAGTCCTCCAGTGTGTGAGTCACAGCTCTAGCATCTGCACCTGGAAAGGCCAGAGAAAGCAAAACCAAATTTGGACATGAGCCCCATGTGCCTGGCCCGATACCTTGTGGGGCATCATCCTTGGCTCTGCTGGAACTGCCAATGGGAGTGAATCCCAGAAAGGAAGGCCTTCAGCCACCTCTCTTGGCATGTTCAGCCCCAGGAGCAGGAGCATCCCAGTGGGTGGATGAGAGCAACTCCCAGAGCAGCCAGGGCCTTAAGGAGCCTGTCTAGCATCCGAGAAGGTCGCCTCCCTGGGAAGTGATCCCAGGGGATGAACAGCTGTGCTCTGCCCCAATTGGTGCTCGCAGGTGGGTGTGAGGACAACCTCAGACACAGCCTATTGCAGTAGGTAACAGGCCTGGCTGAGCACTGAGGCCTTCATCAGAGAGCTGTGGCAGCCTCAGGGAAATGCAGGAACAACAGGACCAGTGGGAGTGTGAAGCCCCAGAGCATCCTGGAGAGGCAGCTGTCCTCCCCCAAACGGAAGGTGCCAGCATGGCTTCTCCCTCTTCCTGCAGAGCATGTACAGCCCAGTCCCAGCCTCTTCTCCCTCTGGCCCACGCTGAGCTAGTGCTGCAGTTGTGTGAGGTTTGTTCTCTGTCTTGTGCTCTAGAAATGCCAAGCCGTGTCTGCACAAGCTCTCCAACAAAATGTAATTCCAGCCTAGGAAGGAAAGTTATGAGCAGAGATAGAAGACAGTGCTACAGCCTCCCCTTCCCCTCCACTCATCCAGTTCTCACAGTCAGGAATGACCTGCTGGAGGTTCCTTTTAATCCAGGCCAAAGACCATGTGGCCTCAGGAGTCCATGGCTATGGATATCTACCCCCACCTCCATGGAGACAACTGTTGGGTCTCGGCAGGCATCTGAGACCAAAGAGAAACAGAAGAACTGCTGGGAGCCCCATCTAACCTAGACTTCTGTGTCTTAGGGAGCTGGAACCCAGTTTCATAGAACTCTGCCACTACAGGAAGGATGGTGTGTGGTTAAAGCACAAGACTACATGTCAGATATGAATTCTGCTTCTGGCTTTGACCTAGTTATGAGACCTTGGGCAAGTCCCTTCCCCTCTCTGTGCTTCCGTTTCCACAGCTGTTTCTTGGAGCTGATGCTGCCCTGCTGCGCGACAGGCTGTTTGTGAGGAACTGAAGGGCAAGATATTGCTGTTCTAAGTGGTGAGGCTGCTCTGTTTCAGAGATGTCATCTCAGAAATAAAAAAGGTCCACAGAGCGTGTCTGGACTGAGAAATGCAGCTGGGTGCTCCACCAAAGCCTGTGTAACTGACTCAGGCTTCTTAATCTGGAGACCAGAATCCGAGGAGAGAGGGGTATGAGAGAGTGTTTGCTGTCAAGGCCAGGTGTGTGGGGGGCTCCTGGTCACCCATCTGGAACTGCCCCATAGCGCTCTCCTCACTAAGGACAGAGCTGAGAACTAGCAGTGTTCGCTGTGCGGCTGGGAGGAGCCTGGCAAGCTTCCTTATTCTTAGACGAGGCTTTCCCAATAGCACAAGGTGAGCTGCAGAGGTCATGCTGGGAATCTCCTGCTGTAGCTAAAGCTGCTAGACAATTTCCGTTCAAACTCTCTGTTCTCGCAGGCTCAGAGTTCCCTGACACATGCACTTGAGGGCTGAGATTCTCCACTTTCAGCCTCTGAGTGAAGGTGAATTGAAGCAAAATACCACCTGGTGTTTTTGAATCAGAAGAAGAGAAAAAGCCAGTAATCATTCTCCCCTTTAAAAATAACCTTACCCGTCTTTCTGCAAGGATAGCTCAGAAATGTCACTCTGGATACAAATAATCCCCTTGTGCCAAAGTGCAAGCCCCATGCTGGGCACCATAATTATAAATTCCCCTCCTTGGACCAGACTTCCCATGCCCCCTTTGTCTGGATCCCTAGGGCGGAGTTGTACCTCTGGTGTCTGCCCAGTAGGACCTACAGGCCTGTGGAGGATGCTGCCAGTTTTGGGGAACTTGGGGATACAAATCTTCAGTCCACCCGAAAGAGGGGTTGGTTCATAGATACTTTTTTTTTTAAAGGCCTGAAAGTATAATACAGGACAGAGAATTTCACTCAGTTACTTCTGTATTGAGCCTAATGATTTGTGTTGGACTAAAGCAGCTTCCAGAGAAGCATCCAGTCTGGATTTGAAGACTTCAAGAGATGGAGAATCCACCACTTCCCTTGGGAGTCTGTTGCAGTGGTTAATCTCTCTTGCTATTGTGATACAGGAGGGCCAGGGAGCAGTGGTAGAGTGTTTGAGGGGAAATATATAAGACCAAGACTAATTAAGGCATGCTTCCCTGTAGACTAGGGATGGTGGCTACAGGTTAATTGGAGCACCTGCAGTCAATTAAGGCCCTGTCAGGAACCTAATAAAACCCCCCTGCTTCAGGCAGACAGAGGAAGGAGAGAGGACTGGAGCTTGGAGGTGTGCTGTGAGACTTGAAAGATCAGAGAACCGAAATAAGGGAGACTCTTCCCCCCAGTGTCTAAAGACCAAAGGTACGCAACCCAAGGGGGAAGAGGGTAAGAACCCGCAGGGGTTGAGAGGGGCTGGGGCTCAAAGTAAGGAGCAAACCCAGATCCTTCCCCGGCTTCCCTCCTTTACCACCTTCCCGGGCCACTAGCGGGGCCCTCGACGCCCCAAGAGCAGGGGCGAGGGGTGGCATCTTAGCCCCCTGCCAAGAAAAGCGCAGGACCATACTAACATCGGCCATTTTCTCACACTGGTTTAAAAAAAAAAAAAAAAAAAAAGCCTAACTTCCAATTTGAATTTGTCTGCCTTCAGTGTCTACCCATTTCAGCCCGGGTCTTGTTGTGCCTTCTTGTGCTAGCTTAAAGAGCCATTTAGTATCAGATATTTTCTCCCCATATAGGTATATGTAGACTGTAATCAAGTCATCTCTCACTCTGATTTTTGATAAGATAAACAGATTGAGCTCTTTACATCTCTCACTGTAAGGCATTTTCTCCAGTTCTCAGATAATTTTTGTGGCCTTTTCAATTTTTCAACATCCTCCTATAAATGTGGACACCAGAACTGGATGCAGTATTCCATCATTGGTCTTAACAATACCATCCATACAAAACAGAGGTAAAATCACCTTCCTACTCCCTGTGCTTTCTTTGTATACCCAAGGATCATATTAGCCTGTTTTGCCACAGTGTCTCACTGGGAGCTCATATTCAGTGCTTGTCTACTATGACCCCTAAATCCTTTTCAGTCACTACCTTGCATGATGAGTCCCCCAGTCCATAGGTCTGGAATTCACTCAGTGTTCCTAGGTGTATAACTTGGCATTTAGAATACTGCGTGCTGTTCTGGAGCCTGGGCTCAAGAAAGGTTAATTCAGACTCGAACGGGAGTGAGAAGGGCTGCTAGGATGCTCAGGGCAATGGAAAGCCTGTCTCACAAGAGTAGTCTGAGAGCTTTGCTTGTTTAGCAAAGTACAGGATGAGAGGGGATCTGATTGCTCTCTATAAATACAACAGGGGGCTAATAACCAGGGAGGGAGAAGAGCTACCTAAGCCAGAACATAATGTTGGTGCAACAACAAATGGGGATAAACTGGTTATGAATAAATTGAGGCTGGAAATTAGAAGAAGGTTCAGAGGAGTGAGATTCTGGAACAACCTCCCAAGAGGGAGTAGTGGGGCAAACACCCTAACTAGTTTGAAGATCGAGCTTGTTAACTCTATGTATGGGATGAAAGGAAGATGGCAGGCAGTTTGGGTGAAAGGGACCATGAAATGATCGATTCCATGATTCAAGGGAAAGGAAGGAGTGAGAGCAGCAGAATAAGGACAATGGACTTCAAAAAAAAAAAAAAAAAAAAAGAAGAAGAAGAAAAGACTTAAATTGAGAGAACTGGGAGGTAAGGTCTTGTGGGAAGAAAATTTAAGGGATAAAGGAGTTCAGAAGAGCTGGCAGTTTCTCAAAGAGACTATATTAAATGCACAACTGTCCACTATTCTGGTCCAAAGGAAAGATAGAAAGAATAGTAAGAGGCCAATATAACTCCCTCAGGGGCTTTTTAATTATCTGAAAATCAAAAAGGAGTCCTACAAAAGTGGAAACACAAATGAATTGCTAAGGAGGAACACACAAGAATAGCACAAGCAGGTAGGGACAAAATCAGAAGTGCTAAGGCACAAAATGAGTTACACCAGCCTGGGACATAAAAGGCAATAAGAAGAGGTTCTTTAAATACATTAGGAGCAAGAGAAAGAAAAAGGGGGAGGGGAAGGAGAGCTAATAACTAGGGCTGTCAAGCGATTACAGAAATTATTGCGATTAATGGCACTGTTAAACAATAATAGAATACCATTTATTTAAATATTTTTCAATGTTTTCTACATTTTCAAATATATTGATTTCAATCATAACACAGAATACAAAGTGTACAGTGCCTGCTTTATATTTATTTTTGATTACAAATATTTGCACTGTAAAAAACAGAAGAAATTGTATTTTTCAATTCACCTTATACAAGTACTGTAGTGCAATCTCTTTATCATGAAAGTTGAACTTACAAATGTAGAATTATGTACCAAAAAAAAACTGCATTCAAAAATAAAACAGTGTAAAACTTTAGAGCCTATAAGTCCACTCAGTCCTATTTCTTGTTCAGCCAATTGCTCAGACAAACAAGTTTTTGTTTACATTTTCAGGAGATAATGCTGGCCACTTCTTGTTCACGATCTCACCTGAAAGTGAGAACAGGCGGTTGCATGGCAGTATTGAAGCTGACTTTGCAAGATATTTACGTGCCAGATGCGCTAGAGTTTCATATGTCCCTTCATGCTTCAACCACCATTCCCGGGGACATGCATCCATGCTGATGATGGGTTCTGCTCGATAACAATCCAAAGCAGTGCGGACGAACGGATGTTCATTTTCATCATCTGAGTCCGATGTCACCAGCAGAAGGTTGATTTTCTTTTTTGGTGGTTCGGGTTCTGTAGTTCATAGAATCATAGAATATCAGGGTTGGAAGGGACCTCAGGAGGTCATCTAGTCCAACCCCCTGCTCAAAGCAGGACCAATCCCCAATCAAATCATCCCAGCCAGGGCTTTGTCAAGCCTGACCTTAGAATCTCCTTCCTTAGAAGTTTTTATCTCCTCCCTAGGTAACGCATTCCAGTGTTTCACCACCCTCCTAGTGAAAAAGTTTTTCCTAATATCCAACCTAAACCTCCCCCACTGCAACTTGAGACCATTACTCCTTGTCCTGTCCTCTTCTACCACTGAGAATAGTCTAGAACCATCCTCTCTGGAACCACCTCTCAGGTAGTTGAAAGCAGCTATCAAATCCCCCCTCATTCTTCTCTTCCGCAGACTAAACAATCCCAGTTCCCTCAGCCTCTCCTCATAAGTCATGTGTTCCAGACCCCTAATCATTTTTGTTGCCCTTCGCTGGACTCTCTCCAATTTCTCCACATCCTTCTTGTAGTGTGGGGCCCAAAACTGGAAACAGTACTCCAGATGAGGCCTCCCCAATGTCGAATAGAGGGGAACGATCACGTCCCTCGATCTGCTGGCTATGCCCCTACTTATACATCCCAAAATGCCATTGGACTTCTTGGCAACAAGGGCACACTGCTGACTCATATCCAGCTTCTCGTCTACTGTAACCCCTAGGTCCTTTTCCGCAGAACTGCAGCCTAGCCATTCGGTCCCTAGTCTGTAGCTGTGCATTGGGTTCTTCCGTCCTAAGTGCAGGACCCTGCACTTATCCTTATTGAACCGCATCAGATTTCTTTTGGCCCAATCCTCCAATTTGTCTAGGTCCCTCTGTATCCTATCCCTGCCCTCCAGCGTATCTACCACTCCTCCCAGTTTAGTATCATCCTCAAATTTGCTGAGAGTGCAATCCACACCATCCTCCAGATCATTTATGAAGATATTGAACAAAACCGGCCCCAGGACCGACCCCTGGGGCACTCCACTTGACACCGGCTGCCAACTAGACATGGAGCCATTGATCACTACCCGTTGAGCCCGACAATCTAGCCAACTTTCTACCCACCGTATAGTGCATTCATCCAGCCCATACTTCTTTAACTTGCTGACAAGAATACTGTGGGAGACCATGTCAAAAGCTTTGCTAAAGTCAAGAAACAATACATCCACTGCTTTCCCTTCATCCACAGAACCAGTAGTTTCCGCATTGGAGTGTTGCTCTTTTACCTCCTCCATGCTCAGATTTTGGAACGCACTTCAGATACTTAAATCTTTGATGGAGAGCTGTAGCTATCTTTAGAAGTCTCACATTGGTATCTTCTTTGCTTTTAGTTAAATCTACAGCGAAAGTGTTCTTAAAGTGAACAACATATGCGGAGTCGTCATCTGAGACTGCAATAACACGAAATATATGGCAGAATGTGGGTAAAATAGAGCCGGAGACATACAATTCTCCCCCAAGGAGTTCAGTCAGAAATTTAATTAGCGCATTATTTTTTTTAATGAGTGTCATCAGCATGGAAGCACGTCCTCTGGAATGGTGGCCAAAGCATGAAGGGACATACGAATGTTTAGCACATCTGGCATGTAAATACCTTGCAGTGCTGGCTACAAAAGTGCCATGCAGATGCCTGTTTTCACTTTCTGGTGACATTGTAAATAAGTGGGCAGCATTAGCTCCCATAAATCCAAACAAACTTGTTTGTCTTAACAACTGGCTGAACAAGAAGTAGGACAGAGTGGACTTTTAGGCTCTAAAGTTTTGCGTTGTTTTGTTTGCGTGCTATTGTGTAACAAAAAAAATCTACATTTGTAAGTTGCACTTTCACAACAGAGATTGCACTACAGTACTTGTATGAGGTGAACTGAAAAATACTATTTTTGTTTCATTTTTATAGTGCAAATATTTGTAATATAAAGTGAGCACTGTACACTTTTTGTATTCTGTGTTGTAATTGAAACCGATATATTTGAAAATGTAGAAAAACTTCTAAAAATATTTAATAAATTTCTATTGGTATTCTGTTGATTAACAGTGCGATTTTAAAACTGCAATTAATCACAGTTAATTTTTTTGAGTTAATTGTGTGAGTTAACTGCAATTAATTGACAGCGCTCCTAATAACGGATGACATCAAGAAGGCCAAGATGTGTAATGTCTGTTTTGCTTCGGTCTTCACTAAGAAGGCTAATACCAGATACTCAACACAATTACTATTAACAAGGGGAAGAAATGCAAGCCAAACTAGGGAAAGAACAGGTTCGCTGAAGCAATCTCTGAACTGTCAGCAATTACCTTTGAGAACTCATGGAGGATAGGTGAGGTCTCAGGACAGTGTAGAAGGGCAAACATAGTACCTGTCTTTTAAAAAGGGGAAGAAAGAGAACCCGGGGAATTCTAGTCCAGTCAGCCTGACTTTGATACCTGGAAAGAAACTGGAACAAATTATTAAAGATTCAGTTTGTAAGAACCTGGAGGATATTAGGGTTATGTGGAATAACCAGCATGGATTTGTCAAGAACAAATTATGCCAAACCAACCTCATATCCTTCTTTGACAGGGTTACTGGCCTAGTGGATGTGGGGAAGCAGCAGACAGGATGTCTTGATTTCAGTAAGGCTTTTGACAGTCTCAAATTAGAGAAATTTGGTCTAGATTAAATTACTATAAGGTAGGTGTATAAGGCTTGAAAGACGGCACTCAAATAATAGTTTTAAATGATTTGCTCTCAGACTGGGAGGGTGTATCTAGGGGGCTCCTGCAAGGGTCAGTCCTGGGTCTGGTTCTATTTAATATTTTCATTAATGACTTGGATAATGGAGAGGAGAATACGCTTATGAAATTTGCAGATTATACCAAGCTGGGAGGGGTTGCATGCCCTTTGGAGGACAGAATTAGAATTCAAAACAATCATAAATTAGAGAATTGTTCCGAATTCAACAAATGAAATTCAGTAAAGGCAATTGTAAAGCACTTCACTTTGGAAGGGAAAATCAAATGTCCAATTACAAAATGGAGAGTAATTGGCTAGGTGGTAGTACTGCTGAAGAGGATCTGAGAATTATAGTGGATCACAATGTGATGCAGTTGTGAAAAAGGCTACATTTTGGGTATATTAACAGGAGTGTCCTATGTAAGATACAGGAGCTTATTGTTCTGCACTACTTGACACTGATGAGGCCTTAGCTAAAGTATTGAGTCCAATTCTGGGTAAATACATTTTAGGGAAGATGTGAACCAATTGGAGAGAGTCCACATGAGAGCAACAAATATGATACAAGGTTTAGAAAACCTCACGTATGAAGAAAGGCTAAAAAACTGGCCCCGTTTAGTCACGAGAAAAGAAGAGTGAGGGGGGGACCTAATACGTCTTCCAATATGTTAAGGACTGGTATAAAGAGGATGGTGATCAATAGTTCTCCACATACACTGAAAGTAGGACAAGAAGTAATGGGCTTAATCTGCAGCAAAGTTAGATATTAGGAAAAACTTTTGCTATCACCATAGTTAAACTCTGCAATAGGCTTTCAGGGGAGGTTGAGGAATTGGAGGTATTTAGAACAGGTTCAACAAACATGTGTCAGTGCGGGTCTAGGTTTACTTGGTCCTCCCTCAGCAAAGAGGGCTGGACTTGATCTCTCAAGGTCCCTCCCAGCCCTACATTTCTATGATGGGGTTGCCTCTAAGACAGAGGTGGGCAAACTTTTTGTCCTGAGGGCCATATCAGGTTTCCAAAATTGTATGGAGGGCTGCTTAGGGGAGGCTGTCTCCCCAAACAGCCAGGCGTGGCCTGGCCCCCGCCTCCAACCCCCCTGCTTCTCGCCCCCTGACATCTCCCCTGGGACTCCTGCCCCCTCCACCACCTCCTCCCCCCGGACCCTCCCACCCTTGACTGCCCCCTGCTGCCCCATCCAACCCCCCCTCATTCCTGACTGCCCCCCAGGACCCCTGCCCCATCCAACCCCCCCTGTTCCCTGCCCTGACCCCTATCCACACCCCTGCCCCCTGACCACCCCCCCGAACTCCTCTGCCCTCTATCCTGCCCCCTTACCACGCTGCCTGGAGCACTGGTGGCTGGCGGCTCTACAGCTGCGCCACCCAGAGCACCGGGTCAGGCTGCGGCTCTGCAACTGCGTTGCCCAGCTGCCCAGAGCTTTGCGTTGGTGGTGCAATGCGCTGAGGCTGTGGGGGAGGGGGACAGCAGGGGAGGGGCCGGGGACTAGCCTCCTGGGCCAGGAGCTCAGGGGCCGGGCAGGAGGGTCCCATGGGCCGTAGTTTGCTCACCTCTGTTCTGAGAGCAAAGGACTGAATTTGACACAGGAGGTCTTTATGCAGTAACTTTTATCAGCCAAACTCGTAAGCATATCAAATAATGAAATCAGGTTTGTTTGACAAGACCAGTTTTCCATAAAACCATGTCAGCTTCTATTAGTTCTATTCCTATCCTTTAATTCTTTATTGAATAAATCCCATATTAGCTTTGTTGCTCAATGTTGTTGTCGGGCTAACTGGCCTGTAATTACCTGTGTCATCTTGCTTGCCTTGTTTGAATATTGGCATGACATTTGCACTCTTCCAGTCTACTAGAATTTCCTCAGTATTCCAAGATCTATTAAAAATTAACATCAGTGGGCCAGACCTCTCCTTAGCCAACTTTTTTAATACACTTGGGTGCAAGTTTTGCAGAACTGCTGATTTAAAATTGTTTATCCCTAGTAGATGCTGTTCAGCATTCTACTTAGTTACTAATGGACTGGAACATACTTTATCATCCTCATGTAATAAAAGTATATCATTCCTTCACTTCCCTCCCCCCACCCATCCCTGCACAGGACTAGATCTAGAGCGGTGGGGGCAGCTCTGGTGGCTTCCAGTTTAGGCAGTGAATGGGGTAAGTGTCTGCAGGAAACAAAGCTTTCTCAGGGTCTGGTCCCAGACTGGGAAAAAAACTTCCACGGAACTAAGGATTATTACAGATCTCCCCACCTTCTGCTCTGTGTCCAAGGTACACTCGGCCAGTTAGCTTTCTCTAACATAAACACCATGCAATGTTTTTTTAAAACCCCAAACTGCAAAGCACGCCACTGTATGCACAGTTCTACCCTGGGGGGAGAATGAGAGAGAAGGAGCTACGCATGACCAATGTTATTCATGTCACTTAATGCACAAGTGGTAGGTGCTCAGATACTATGGTGTTGAGGGTAGTATAAGACTATGCAACAGTGGTGCAGCTGTCTTGCCGTAGCACTTCAGTATAGACACTACCTCTGCCTAGGGGAAGGATTCTCCTGTTGGAATAGGTAATCCACCTCCCCATGAGGCGGTTGTTAGCTTGATGGAAGAATTTGTGTTGTCTACACTGAGGGTTAGGTCGATATAGCTACATCTCTCGAGTGTGGATTTTTCACACACTGAGAGATGTAGCTATGCCAATGTAAATTCCTACTGTAGACCACGCCTAAGAATCTGCATAGAATAGAACAGTGTCAAAATCTTGGAACTATGACGCTGGCCTGTGTCTCAGAACCAGGCACTGAAACAACGATCTCCTGCCCCAGCCATGGAGCACAGGACTTGCCATAGTGGATCAGACTCAGGATTCAACTAGTCCAGTCTCCCATCCCACAGAAGTCAGTACCAGGACTGTAGCCCTGAAATAGGAGGTTTTATCTCCCTTCCCAAACCTTTTTCTTTACATCAGTGGATATTGTTACCATATACATGTCTAATTGCTCTTTGAATCTTATACGTTCTTAGTCTGAGACATCCTGTAGCAGTGAGTTCCTCAGTTAAATTACATGTGGTGAGAGAGAATATTTTCTTTTTATAACTGAATTAGCTACCTTCCAATTTCATTGTATGTTCCTTTGTTGTTGTGAGACAGGGAAATAGAAACTCCTCTACCTTTGCTAGGCCATTATTTTACATACTTTTATCATATCCACTGTGATTTGTCTCCTTTCTAAAATAAGCAATCCCATTTTTCTCATTCTCCTTTCATATAAAATGTTTTCCATACTGCTAATCGTGAGCTTGGGCAAGTCACTTCCCCAACTATTCCTCAGTTCATCAACAAGAACCAGTGGAACAATTTATTAAGTGCTGTGGTAAATTCTCCATCACTTGAATTCTTTCAATCAAGATTGAATGTTGTTCTAAAAGACACTCTCGTTCAACTACAGGTTACTGGGCTGGATGCAGGAGTCCCTGGGTTTGAGGTTCTCTGATGTGTGCTACACAGGAGGTCAGCCTATAGGAACATATTGCTCCTTTCTGGCCCTAAATTCTATGAATTTGTAAAGCAGGGAGTATGGCCCAGATCCACAAGGTATTTAGGTGCCCGACTCCCATTGATTTCAAGGGAAGTGAAGAGCCTTAACTTCCTTTGAGAATCTGGACCTGTAATGCCCTCCTGCAAGGGGACTTGTCAGGATAAGTTGACTGTTATCTGGGAGGCTCATGGGGGTCAAGGAAAAGACAAAAAATTAGTAGAAACTCCTGGAAATAGGGGTTGTTGTCCCACTTCCCCTGCTAAGGAAGGGCGAAAGCACTGCAGTCTGGGTCCAATCCCTGATTTGTTGCCGCTTTGAGAGGTCGGACGTTCCCCTTTCAGGCTGGAGAAGCTCATTCACGAATGACTGTCCTATCAGCCATCACAGCTGCCCAGCTCATCTTCCTGCAGTTTTCCTCTAGATTCCTGTCAAGAGCAGACTTTACCAGCATGTGGGTCTACCCAAGAGGTACCACTAGGAGATCTGAGGATCCTAATGCAGGAAGCACTAGCTTCTCTCGTCCATATTTCTTGAACTTGCCATGTAACTGAGAGGCCTAGACTTGTCTCCCGTACCGAGTTGGACACTTGCTATAGTCTGGTGAGCCTGCCCCGCCTCACTGTGTCATCTGAGCGTCCTTCCTTGTGGGGCAGACTCAGCTTGCAGGCATCATGAGCTTGGCGTCCTCTCTAATTAGCACTGTTCCCTGCTACCCTTGCTGCTCAAAGTGACCCTGAGAACTGCTCTGATATTTCCATCCAGGTGGAACTCAGACTTTTTCCTCCTCCTGCTTTGCCCCATACCCCTGCACTGAATTCCAAAGGGCTCTAACGAACAGCTGGGGGCAGGGAGCTCCCCACTTGTTCCTTAGGGAGATTATAAACAAGACCTCAGAATATGGAAAACCGGCAGATCATGATGATTGGGATTTCTCAAGCCTACAGGTTAGCATATAACAATAGGTCCACAGTGCTGTCATGAGCAGGAGCAACAGCCCAGGAGCTTAGGCACCTGGAGGCTTTTAGTAACATAAGGATTGCACTGAGTTTGGAACAGAATAGTTTTGTACCACAACTAAATTTATTTACACTCAAGTGTACCAAACAGCTATAATTTTATTATCTTTTAACTCTAGCCCCTCCCCAATAAAAGAAAAGTTGTCCCTGGAGCGGCTTTGAGGAGATCTGCAGGGATGCCCCTGGGCACCTAGCAGTATTGAACCCAGATCCTGGCCTTATTAGATGCTGCTCTCCATTACTGGCTCATGCGGGCTGCTGTGCTGCTCTCCCTCCCCTTAGTGCCAGTTTGAGGGAGGAAGATTAGCTGGCTCTTCCCTTCCCTGCTCACCAGCCCTTTATTATGAATGTTTGCTCCCTACAAACCAAGAACAAGAGTGATAACGCAACACAACCTCTAAAAGGAATAAAGAATATAGTGTAAGGCCGCACAGCAGGTGGGAGGTGTGATTCAAAGTGGGGGTAGACATACATATGGGGGGTGTTATTTGAGCTACTGCAGTGGCTCTCAGCTCTTCCAGACTACTGGAGTCTGATTTGTCTCGTGTACCCTCAAGTTTCACCTCATTTAAAAACGACTTCCTCACGAAAGTGTCACAGCACACTATTACTGAAAAAATGCGTACTTTCTTATTTTTACCATATCATTATAAAATAAATCAATGGGAATATAAATATTGTACTTACATTTCAGTGCATAGTACATAGAGCAATACAATCAAGTCACAATGAAATTTTAGTGCTTTTTATGCAGCCTGTTGTAAAACTATCTGTGAGGCAAATATCTATGAGTTGTTATACCCCCTGGAAGACCTCTGAGTATCCCTGGTTGAGAACCACTGAGCTAAAATAGTGTGGCCATGGTGGCACAGACGTTGCCTCAGGCCAGACCCCCAAGTATATACCCAGCTATTCAAGTGGGATTGTTCTCTGAAAACATCTGTTCAGTGTGCAACAGCAGTCAAAAAAGCTAAGAGAATGTTAGGAACCATTAGGAAGGGATAGATAAAACAGAAAATATCGTAATGCCACTATATCAATCAATGGTACGCCCACACCTTGAATACTGCGTCCTGTTCTGGTCGCCCCATTTCAAAAAAGTTAGAATTGGAAAAAGTACAGCGAAGGGCAAGTACAGAGAAGGGCAACAAAAATGATTAGGGGTATAGAACAGCCTCCATAGGAAGGGAGATTAAACAGATTGGGACTGTTGGAAAAGAGAGGCCTAAGGGTGGAAATGCTAGAAGTCTATAAAATCTAAAACTTGCAGAGAAAGTGAATAGGGACTTGTCATTTATCCCTTTACATAACACAAGAACTAGGGGTCACCCAATTAAATTAATAGGTAGCAGGTTTAAAACAAACAAAAGGAAGTGTTTCTTCACAGATCACACAGTCAACCTGTGGAACTCATTGTCATGGGATGTTGTAACGGCCCAAAGTATAACTGGGTTCCCAAAAGAATTAGCTAAATTCATGGAGGATAGGTTTATCAATGGCTATTAGCCAGGATGGTCAGGGACACAACCCTATGCTCTGGATGTTCCTCAACCTCCGAATGCCAGAAGCTGCGGAGGGGGAATGGATCACTTGATAATTGCCCTGCTCTGTTCATTCCCTCTGAAACATCTGGCACTGGCCACTGTCAGAGACAGGATACTGGGCTAGGTGGACCATTGGTCTGACCCAATAGCGCTGTTCTTATGGTTAGAGTTGGAAATTCCCCACCACATCCCATCTCTGAGGCCAGGGCAGGATCATTCACTCCTCTTAAGCTTTTTGATTGTTTGCTTTAGTCTAGTTCAAAACAGCCCAAGCGATAAGCTCCCACCTCTCCACTGATCACACACTTAGGATATTTCTAGCCTGTCGTCATGTCCCCTTTAGTTGTTGCTTAGCGAAGCCAGACATATTTAGCTCTTCTAATCTCTCCTGGTGAGTCAATTTTTCTGGCTCCTGAGCTGCTTCTCTGAGCACCCTCCACTCCTTCAGTATCTCACCTGGTATCCAGGGCTGAATGGGGTATCCAGGTGAGGCTCCCCAGAGCAGATAGAGAAGGACTCTCCCCTCCCTGTCCCAGGCAGGAGATGTGGGATTGAGGGACCTGAAGCTGAGCACAGAGCTGGAGAGAGAAGAGACTGGCCCCTCCCTGCTCACACAATCCCATTGGGCTTTTCTAGCTGCTCTATCCCACTGCAAACTCTGGTCTAACTCACTGCTGCCGCCCCATCTTGGTCCAAGGTCCATTCGGAATCTGGGGTTTGCTTTCTCCCTCCTGGGATGTATGTGCTGTCTGTATCCAGGTTGAATCTCACTCGGTTATTTCCTGCCATGATCTCTAGCGTCTCTCGGCCCCGTGTTGCTTTCACTTACTGTAGAATTAGTTGCAGGGGAGGGAGGGTTTTTCCCCCTACTTAGAGTATTAATGGCAATGGCTTAAGACTTACAGAGTTTAAGGCCAGAGGGCACATTAGAACATCTAGTGTATATCACAGGCCACTGAATTTCACCCAGTTACCCCTTTATCGAGCCCTGTGACTTGTGTTTGACTGAAGCATCTGTTCCAGAAAGTCATCCAGGATTGGGACACAGGAAGAGACAGAGAATCCACCACGTCCTTTCATAGTTTATTCTAGTAATTAATCACACTAACTTTTAAACATTTGTGCCTAATGTCTAAGTTGAATTTGTCTGACTTCAGCATCTGGTCATTGGTTGATTTTCTACCTTTCTCTGCTCAGTTAAAGTGCCCTTTAGTATGGTATTTTCTCCCCATGATGGTACGTATACATGGTAATCAACCCTTGTTCTCAGTCACTTTTGTAAACGGATTGAGCTCTGTAAGTCTCCATGTCAGGCATTTTCTCCAGCTCTTGAATCATTGTTGTGGCTTTATTCTGCACCCTCTTAAATTTTTTTTAAACATTTTTTCAAACATGGATACCAGAATTGTACCAAGTATTCCTGTATCGGTCTCACCAGAGCCATACAGAGGGTAAAATCATCTCCCTACTCTCTAGTCCCTGTTTATACATCCAAGGATCACGTTAGCCCTTTTTACTCCAGCATCCCACTGGGGGCTCATGTTCTGTTGCTTGTCTGCTATGGCTCCATAGTCCTTTTTAGTCACTGCTTTCTGGATTTACTCTATAGGTATGGCCTGCATTCCTGGTTTATACTGTATAACTTTGCATTTGTTGGCTATATTAAAAAACATTTTGTTTGAGTGGACCCAGGTTACCAAGGCAGCCAGATCAGTTTGTATCGCTGCTCTGTCCTCATAGATTAGCAGAATTTAAGGCCAGAAGGGACTATTAGATCATGTAGTCTAATCTATGTATCACAAGGCCTTAAAGTTCACTCTGTTATCACTATATGGAGCCCAATAACTTGTGTTTAGCTAAAGCATTATTTGCCACTTCTCTAATCTTTGACTCATCCACCTATTATAGCAGTAGTGAGTTTATATTTACTTGCATATCGTTGATAAACATGCTGAATAGTTTTAGACCAAGTATTGATCCCTGGGGAACACCACTAGAAACACCCCCATTTGATAATTCCCCATTGATCTGTCAGCCGGTTTTTAATCCATTTGAGTGGCGCTCTTGAGATTAGTATAGCAAGACACCATGGGCAGAGGCTGCACAGGGTTCATTCCTGTTAGAACCAGAACGGGAGCAGAAATACAGGAAAGCAAAAAGGGCAGAGGAAACCGAGAGAGAGCAGAGACAGAGACCCCATTTGCCTAGTGACTTACTGGGCTGTAAACCTTCCGTGACTGATCAGGCAGCTTTCCAGAGGCCATGTCTCTCAAAGCACCATGGAACTTAAAAATATGCTAGCTGCGAAATAACTTCAGTTCATAAAGTCTAGTTGTGCACACACTGCTCACATCATGCATTGAGCTGCAGCTGGAGCTGGGTGAAGTGGACTTTTCCAAGAACTCTAGGGTCCCTGCCCCTTGCACCTTGCCTACCCCAGGCAGGCAAGATTCAGTGGTTCCCTTGCCATGACATATCTCTGAGGAGCAGCTAGCAGGGTCCATACCAGAGACAGGCTACCAGAGGAGGTGGCCCAAATCTGCTCTGGTCTCCCACCTCAGTGCAGTCTCTGGGGATGGCCCCAGCTGTGTGTGCTCTTAGAGCTTGATGCCTCTGCAGCAGCCTTTCTCTGCTCTAGACTTTGTTTCCAGAGAAGTGACATCTGGAGGGCAGCAGATTTCTTCCTGTCTCCTTCCTCCCCCACCAGCACCCTTCTCTCCCCAGCGGGGTCTCTGTGCATTTCCATCACCACTGCCCAATGGGCTGTCCTCACCCGGCTCCTTGGGCCTGTGGCACTCAGTGAGCCCCAGGAACACCTCCTTCCTTCTCTGTCATTGCGGGCGTGTGAGCCGAGCACCTCTCCGCACAGCGCTTTCTGCTGGCCCTGGATTTAGACACAGCCAGCTGAGGCCCAGACACGTGCAGAGTGCTCTCAGGGCGAGGGAGAGTGGGAGAGCAGAGAGGGAAGGAAGCTGTTGAATGCCTCAGTCAGAATCCTGAGTCTGCCTATCCCTGAGGAGAGAAGAGGAGGCAGCCGCCCCATCCTGTTTGCAGCCAGTAGGGCAAAGGGGGTAATTTGATCAGGGCCATGCACTGCTGTTGCTCTGTGTGTGGGAGCCAAGTGCAGGCCATGTTAGGGTCAGGTGGGGCCCTTAATTTCACAGCACCTGCATAGAATTGGACCCCAAAGGAAAGAGACCAAGATACATAATTGGGAGGTGGCACAGGTGGCGTCCCTGGCTCCTGGCACTCGCCATTTGGCTCAATTCCACCCCTTGCCAACTGCCCAGTTCCTGTTCAATCACCCCTGACTTCCCCAAGTCCCCTCCAACTCCTGCTCAGTGCCCCCATCCCACCCCGAGTCTCCTGCCCACACCCACTGCTTTTCAGTTTGCTGTGGTGTTGGCCTCACTGTCTGATATGTTTGTTGCTGGCAGGTTGGGGCTTGGGCTAAAGGTTAGGGACAGATCCATGGAAAAGGGGCTGACCAGCTGATTGGTGCCATGGCTTTGGGCACTAACAGCCAGATGTGGCCGCCAACCCATCCTCCATCAGCCCTTCTGCTTTGCACAAATACATGAGCAGCCATGTACACACTGAAACGAAACTCGCAGTCATATTCCTGTGTGCTGGTATGTATGCCAGCTTGCATGCGCTCTTGTGCCGCCACCCTCCTTACTCCCCCAGCTGTTTTTATGGCAGCTGCTCTGCATTGAGCTGTGATCTGTTTCCATTTTGCTTGCAGCTGACCCTGACTATCCTGCGGCAGACGGGGGGGCTGGGCATCAGCATCGCAGGGGGCAAAGGCTCCACTCCCTACAAGGGTGATGACGAGGTAAGGAGCTGGGCTGCCCAAGCCGGGAAGTGCCTGCCTACTCTCAGGCAGGATCTGTCTATCTAGAAGTGAGGTGTGCCCCATCATGGCAGTGCCTGACCCCTGTGTGTACTGGGCCTGCTCTGTGGATGTGCTGGGGGCACATAGGGCAAGGCAGAGTCTGGTAGGGCTGAGCAAGGGGGAAGGTGTCACCTCTGGAATGTGGGTTCTGGGCTGAGACACCAGCACTTCCCTGTGGTCACTGTGTAATACCCAGAGACAGCACCACTCCTGGGCCTGAGCATTCCGCTCCCAATAACATACACCCCCAGGAGGGGGAATTCCTCCCTCTCTGCTCCCCCAGTAACATCAGCTCCTGGGGTGAAGGGCCTGTTCTCCTCTTGCTAACATGACGTTTTGATTCCAGGGCATCTTTATTTCCCGTGTGTCGGAGGAGGGCCCTGCAGCCCGAGCAGGAGTCCGTGTCGGGGACAAGCTCCTGGAGGTAAGAGCCCAGCTTCTGTGAAATGGCAAGGTATAATGCTGGGGGTGCTGATTGTGGGCTGCAGATGTGGCGCCGATATCTGATTATGAAGATTATTATTATTTCATAGAATCAAAGAAGATTAGGGTTGGAAGGGACTCAGGAGGTCACCTAGTCCAACCCCCTGCTCAAAGCAGAACCTAATCCCCAAATAAATCATCCCAGTCAGGGCTTTGTCAAGCCTGACCTTAAAAACTTCTAAGGAAGGAGATTCCACCACCTCCCTAGGTAACGCATTCCAGTGTTTCACCACCCTCCTAGTGAAAAAGTTTTTCCGAATATCCAACCTAAACCTCCCCACTCCAACTTGAGACCATTGCTCCTTGTTCTATCATCTGGTACCACTGAGAACAGTCTAGATCCATCCTCTTTGGAACCACCTTTCAGGTAGCTGAAAGCAGCTAGCAAATCCCCCCCTTATTCTTTTCTTCTGCAGACTAAACAATCCCAGTCCCCTCAGCCTCTCCTCAGAAGTCATGTGCTCCAGCCCGCCTAATGATTGTTGTTGCCCTCTGCTGGACTCTTTCCAATTTTTCCACATCCTTCTTGTAGTGTGGTGTCCAGTTTTGGGCCCAGTACTCCAGATGAGGCCTCACCAATGTCGAATAGAGGGGAACCATCACGTCTCTCAATCTGCTCGCTATGCCCCTACTTATACATCCCAAAATGCCATTGGCCTTCTTGGCAACAAGGGCACACTGTTGACTCATATCCAGCTTCTCGTCCACTGTAACCCCTCGGTCCTTTTCTGCAGAACTGCTGCCTAGCCATTTGGTCCCTAGTCTGTAGCGGTGCATGGGATTCTTCCGTCCTAAGTGCAGGATTCTGCACTTGTCCTTGTTGAACCTCATCAGATTTCTTTTGGCCCATTCCTCTAATTTGTCTAGGTCCCTCTGTATCCTATCCCTACTCTCCAGCATATCTACCTCTCCTCCCAGTTTAGTGTCCTCTGCAAACTTGCTGAGGGTGCAATCCACGCCATCCTCCAGATCATTAATGAAGATATTGAACAAAACCGGCCCCAGGACCAACCCTTGGGGTACTCTGCTTGATACCGGCTGCCAACTAGACATGGAGCCATTGATCACTACCTGTTGAGCCCAACAATCTAGCCAGCTTTCTATCCACCTTATCGTCCATTCATTCAGCCCTTCTTCTTTAACTTGCTGGCAAGAATACTGTGGGAGACTGTATCAAAAGCTTTGCTAAAGTCAAGGAACAACACATCCACTGCTTTCCCCTCATCCACAGAGCCAGTTATCTTGTCATAGAAGGCAGTTAGGTTAGTCAGGCATGACTTGCCCTTGGTGAATTCCATGCTGACTGTTCCTGATCACTTTCCTCTCCTCTAAGTGCTTCAAAATGGATTCTTTGAGGACCTGCTTCATGATTTTTCCAGGCCTGAGGTGAGGCTGACTGGCCTGTAGTTCCCAGGATCCTCCTTCTTCCCTTTTTTTAAAGATGGGCACTACATTAGCCTTTTTCCAGTCGTCCGGGACCTCCCGTGATCGCCATGAGTTTTCAAAGATAATGGCCAATGGCTCTGCAATCACATTCGCCAACTCCTTTAGCACCCTCGGATGCAGCGCATCCAGCCCCATGGACTTGCGCTCGTCCAGATTTCTAAATAGTCCCGAACCACTTCTTTCTCCACAGAGGGCTGGTCACCTCCTCCCCATGCTGTGCTGCCCAGTGCAGCAGTCTGGGAGCTGACCTTGTTTGTGAAGACAGAGGCAAAAAAAGCATTGAGTACATCAGCTTTTTCCACATCCTCTGTCACTAGGTTGCCTCCCTCATTCAGTAAGGGGCCCACACTTTCCTTGTCTTTCTTCTTGTTGCCAACATACCTGAAGAAACCCTTCTTGTTACTCTTAATATTTCTTGCTAGCTGCAACTCCAAGTGTGATGTGGCCTCCTGATTTCACTCCTGCATGCCCGAGCAATATTTTTATACTCTTCCCTGGTCATTTGTCCAATCTTCCACTTCTTGTAAGCTTCTTTTTTGTGTTTTAAGATCAGCAAGGATTTCACTGTGAAGCCAAGCTGGTGGCCTGCCATAGTTACTATTCTTTCTACACATCGGGATGGTTTGTCCCTGTAACCTCAATAAGGATTCTTTAAAATACAGCCAGCTCTCCTGGACTCCTTTCCCCCTCATGTTATTCTCCCAGGGGATCCTTCCCATCAGTTCCCTGAGGGAGTCAAAGTCTGTTTTTCTGAAGTCGAGGGTCCGTACTCTTTTGCTCTCCTTTCTTCTCTGTGTCAGGATCCTGAACTCGACCATCTCATGGTCACTGCCTTCCAGGTTCCCATCCACTTTTGCTTCCCCTACTAATTCTTCCCGGTTTGTGAGCAGCAGTTCAAGAAGAGCTCTGCCCCTAGTTGGTTCCTCCAGCACTTGCACCAGGAAATTGTCCCCTACCCTTTCCAAAAACTTCCTGGATTGTCTGTTTACCACTGTATTGCTCTCCCAGCGGATATCAGGGTGATTGATGTCTAGATTCTTAAAAGGAATCCTTCATCTCCATCTGCCAGTGCAGGATCTGGTTCCCTTATCGGATCTTAGCACAGTCTTAACGGCTCTGATGGGACCTTCATTCAATCCTCTGGCATCCTGCCTCTTTCCTCTCTATGACAAAAACCAGGGCCTGTGATCTAGTAACTTCTGTTAGTTACCGGAAGAAAGCCTCGTCCACCTCATCCCCGTGGTCCGGTGGTCTATAGCAGACTCCCACCACGACATCACTCTTGTTGCTCACACTTCTAAACTTAGTCCAGAGACTCTCCAGTTTTTCTGCAGTTTCATACCAGATCTCTGAGCAGTCATACTGCTCTCTTACATACAGTGCAACTCCCCCACCTTTTCTGCCCTGCCTGACCTTCCTGAACAGTTTATATCCACCCATGACAGTACTCCAGGCATGTGAGTTATCCCACCAAGTCTTTGTTATTCTAATTACATCATAATTCCTTGACGGTGCCAGGACTTCCAGTTCTCCCTGCTTGTTTCCCAGGCTTCTTGCATTTGTGTATAGGCACTTAAGATAACTCGCTGATCGCCCCTCTTTCTCAGTATGAGGCAGGAGTCCTCCCCTCTTGCGCTCTTCTGCTTGTGCTTCCTCCCGGTATCCCACGTCCCCACTTACCTGAGGGCTTTGGTCTCCTTCCCCCGGTGAACCTAGTTTAAAGGCCTCCTCACTAGGTTAGCCAGCCTGCTTGCGAAAATACTCTTCCCTCTCTTCGTTAGGTGGAGCCCATCTCTGCCTAGCACTCCTCCTTGGAACACCATCTCATGGTCAAAGAATCCAAAGCCTTCTCTCCGACACCACCTTCGTAGCCATTCGTTGACTTCCACGATTCGACAGTCTCTACCCAGGCCTTTTCCTTCCACGGGGAGAATGGACGAGAACACCACTTGCGCCTCCAACTCCTTTATCCTTCTTCCCAGAGCCACGTAGTCTGCAGTGGTCCACTCAAGGTCATTCTTGGCAGTATCATTGGTGCCCTCGTGGAGAAGCGGGAAGTGGTAGCAATCCGAGGGCTTGATGAATCTCTGCAGTCTCTCCGTCACATCGTGAATCCTAGCTCCTGACAAGCAGCAGACTTCTTGGTTTTCCTCGTCAGTCCCCCTTAGGAGGGAGTCCCCGACCACCACCACCCACCTCCTTCTCTTGGGAGTGGTGGTCATGAAACCCCCATCCCTGGGACAGTGCATTTCATGCCTTCCAATTGGTGGAGTCTCCTTCTGCTCCCTTCCCTCAGATGTATCATCTAGTCCACTCTCCGCAGTAGTACCTGTGGAGAGAACATGAAAACGGTTGCTCATCGGTATCTGCATTGCTGGTACATGGACGCTCCTCTTTCTTCTTCTGGAGGTCACATGCTGCCAGATTTCTTCACCATCCTCCTGTCCCCGCTGCGTAGCCTGCTCTGATTCTTCAGAATGTTGTGCCCGTAGAAGCATATCCTGACGTCTGTCCAGGAAATCTTCAGTTTCTCTTATGCAACGCAGGGTCGATACCTGTTGCTCCAAACCCTGAACTTCTCTTCCAATATGGAGACCAGCTTGCACTTCATACAAAGTCACTTCTGTCCTGTGGAAGAAAGACAAACATGGCACATCCAGTGCAGGTCACAACAGCTGAACGCTCCCCATCCATATTACCGTCCTTCTACGAGCTTCCTCAGCTGTTGTGGTAACTACTTAGTGAAGCCGGCAAGATGAAAGCCTCAGGGGGCTCTCCCCAGGCAAACTCCCAGGCAAACTGCCTCTGTTCGCCGCTTAGCTAGTTCGCAGCGGATTGACCTTTTATAACAGTCCGTCACTTTCTGCTTCCTTGCCCTCTTCCCTGAATGTGGGAAGAGGGGTCCGGTACAAGACTAGCTAATCCCCAGAGACCTTGCGACCACTGCCTAGCATGCTGACAAAAAGTGATTCGTTGTTTTCTCGTACTCCACCTTTGGTCTGTATCCCTCTGGGTCTGACTACACTGAAATCACGGGAAGTGATTACAGCTTATGGAGACATAGCCAAGCTGAATTTAATGTAGCTTGCTTGGGTAGTGGAGCAGTGAAGATGCAGCAGTGTACATGGCAGTGTGGGCTGTACAAGCCCATCCACACCCCTGGGTCATTACTTGTGGGGCGAGCCCACACTCAAGTGCACATGCCGCAGCTTTGCTGCAGTGTCCAAGCTAGCTAGATGAACCCTAACTCAGGTGTGTTCACAGGAGCTGCAGTCACACCCCGTGAATGCGTGCAGACATACCCTTACCCTGGAAGCTCTGTGGGGCAGGGACTGTCTTTTTGTTCTGTGTTTGTACAGCACCTAGTGCAGTGGGGTCGTGGTTCATCACGGGGACTCTGAGGGGTTCTGATAGTAGATAATAATAATACCCATTACCCCTCCCTCCTCAAAAAGTCTTTAAAAACTGCTGAGTCCTGCAGGATTCAACTCCCATGAGTAGCCAGCTTCTGAAGCATGAATGGACCAGTGCAAGGAGCAAATGGTACATCACTGAATTGGGAGGAATGGCAGTCAGCATTCAGGCCAGAGAAATAACACAAGGTGTCTGTAACAAGAGCTCAGCTCCCTATTCATGCACTGCTTATGGTCCCCACATGTTCCCTGTCCTACTGAGCGCAGCCAGCAACCTGGTAGCATTTATGGGAATGACATCATTCTGCTTACACAGTCCAGTGTTGCTCACTACCCACCATGGGCACGGAATGAAGCAGGGATCACGTAGAAAAAATACTGTGTGATCCATGGAATCAAAGACTGGATCATGCTGCTGTCACAGGGGCAAGCTTAATTCTGGCATTTCCTAACTGATCAGTGCCGGGTTTTTCAATCTTAATAATATTATTTAAATTAATCGTTCCATAGATTTGAAGGCCAGAACTAGTCTGACCTCCTATATGACACAGGCCATTAAATTTCATCCAGTTGTTCCTGTACTGAGCCAATTACTTTTGTTTGACTAAAGCATCTTTGAGAATGGCATCCTGTCTGGATCCAGAGACATCCAGAGATGGAGAGCCATCTTGGCAGAGAAATTTCATCATATTTAACTCTTTGATAGACAGAATGCCGCACAGGGCATGTCTACTCTGCACAGTCAGCCTGGGTGTTGGCATGCAGATTTGAGCTCTCGGGTTAGCCTGGCCCACATATGAGTACTCCCACAGCAAAGCCCTTCCCACATTACTGTGTCTTCAGTGTTTCTGCATGCTCCTGTATGTGTTGGGGGACACTCCCATGGGTTTTTGTGCTGAGATGCTCTAGGATTCTTTCCCAATCAATTGTGTCAGTTGTGGAAGAACTTGTCTGTTCCTTGGGAGAACTTGTGGGAAGGGCATTGGAGGCCTATCAGCACTCAAGTGAATTTGCCTGCAGCCTCACTGCAAAGTGCATGAGTTCCAGTTTGGGTTTTAACCCAAACACTCAGCCATTCAAGCAAGCACTGGTTCAAAGAAGCACATTTGAGAGTTTAGTGTGTGGATGGTTTGGGCACAAACCTGTAGGACCACAGACTAAGAATACAGCGTAGACATACCCATAGGCTTAGGACTCCTGAGTTCTGTTTCTGGCGCTGGAAGGGGAGCGTAGTCTATTGGTTAGAGCAGAAGACTGAGGGTTATTGACTCCTCAGTGCTATTAGTTACTGTTGCTTTACATTTACATAGTACTCATTCATCTGTGTATCTCAAAGCAAAGGTGGTATGTATGTGTAACCCCATTTTAGAGATAGCATAGCCAAGCCCATAGGATTGGCATATACTTTCTGAAAGGCAGGTGGGACTTGGATCTGCCCTATCAGAAACCTGGGTTCTGCTCCCAGCTCAGGCCCTTAGTTAGTTGTGCTGTAAAGGGTGGGGAATGACACTTGGCTGTGCACAAGGGTAGGCCTAGCTCAGTAATAAAGGCTGTGGTGGGAAGAGACTTATTAAGGTCAGTCGGCGGAAGTTGTGAGACTTGCACTCTGAGGTGCCTGGCTGCCAGCCCAGGCCCCTTTCCCTAGGCCAAAGAGCATTTTGATGTGAAATGAAGCAGCAGCAGCAACAGGAAGATCCTCCAGCTCCCTGCCTTGACCCCAAACCAACCAGTGTCCCCCGCACTGGACTAGCCACACTTCCCCTACAACTGTTCCCGAATCCCCCAGCACAATAAGGGCCATCTGTCTGAAGTCAGGGAGACAGAAGGAAGAAGCTGTGAGTTGCACCAGAATTTGGTGGCCACTCCCTGAAGGGAGGATAGCAAGATCTGTGACCCCCAAGTGACTTGCTGGGTATGTGAGAGAAGGGAGGTGGTGAGAGGACACAGTTGTCTCCTTCTGGGGCTCAGTTTTGGTGTTGGCAGCCTGGCATTCTCTTAAGTGAATGGCAACAAGCTGTGCCATGCACCATGGGAGAGAGAGGGGATGGTGCAGGGTGTGTGTGGGGTGGCTCCCTTGGGGGAGCTCCCTAGGGAGTTGGAGTGTGTGGGGACGTTCCCTATGGGGTTGAGGTGTATGTGTGATAGTTCCCTGTGGAGTCAGTGTTTCGGGGGGGTTCCTTGTGGGGTTGATGTGGGGAAGGGGCTTCCTGTGGGGTTGGTGTGTGTGAGAGGTTCTGTGTATGGTTGCTGTGTGTGTGTAGGGGGGCTCCATGTGGGGTTGGGTGTGTGGGGGGGCTCCATGTAGGGTGGGGTGTGTTTGGGGGGGGCTCCCTGTGGGGTTGGTGTGTGTGTAGGGGGGCTCCCTGTGGGGTTGGTGTGTGTGTGTGTGTGTGTGGGGGGAGATATTCCCTGTGGGGTCGGTGTGTGTGCAGGGGGGCTTCCTGTGGGGTCGGTGTGTGTGTGGGGGGGAGATGTTCCCTGCAGGGTTGGTGTGTGTGTGTGGGGGGGCTCCCTGTGGGGTCGGTGTGTGTGTGAGGGGGGGTTCCCTGTGGGGTCGGTGTGTGTGTGGGGGAGATGTTCCCTGCGGGGTTGGTGTATGTGGGGGGGCTCCAAGGACAAGTGCAGAGTCCTGCACTTAGGACGGACGAATCGCATGCACCGCTACAGACTAGGGACCGAATGGCTCGGCAGCAGTTCTGCAGAAAAGGACCTAGGGGTTACAGTGGACGAGAAGCTGGATAGGAGTCAACAGTGTGCCCTTGTTGCCAAGAAGGCCAATGGCATTTTGGGATGTATATGTAGGGGTATTGCCAGCAGATCGAGGGACGTGATGGTTCCCCTCTATTCGACATTGGTGAGGCCTCGTCTGGAGTACTGTGTCCAGGTTTGGGCCCCACACTACAAGAAGGTTGTGGAAAAATTGGAAAACGTCCAGCGGAGGGCAACAAAAATGATTAGGGGACTGGAACACATGACTTCTGAGGAGAGGCTGAGGGAACTGGGATTGTTTAGTCTGCGGAAGAGAAGAATGAGGGGGGATTTGATAGCTGCTTTCAACTACCTGAGAGGTGGTTCCAGAGAGGATGGATCTAGACTGTTCTCAGTGATAGTAGATGACAGAACAAGGAGTAATGGTCTCAAGTTGCAGTGGGGGAGGTTTAGGTTGGATATTCGGAAAAACTTTTTCACTAGGAGGGTGGTGAAGCACTGGAATGCGTTACCTAGGGAGGTGGTGGAATCTCCTTTCTTAGAGGTTTTTAAGGTCAGGCTTGACAAAGCCCTGGCTGGGATGATTTGATTGGGGATTGGTCCTGCTTTGAGCAGGGGGTTGGACTAGATAACTTCCTGAGGTCCCTTCCAACCCTGATATTCTATGATTCCATGTGAGGTGGTGTGTGTATGTGGGGGGGTTCCCTGTGGGGTCGATGTGTGTGTGTGTGGGGGGGGAGGGGGGGGGTTCCCTGTGTGGTCGGTGTGTGTGTGTGGGGGGGGGGGGGGGGCTCCATGTGGGGTGGGGTGTGTGGGGAGTTCCTTGTGGGGTCAATGTATGTGGGGGCTCCCTGTTGGTGTGGGGGAGCTCCTTGTGAGTTTGGGGGAGGGGTTGGGGACTCCCTGTGGGCCAGTCTCCCACCTTGACCCCTGTCCCTTCTCAGGTGAACGGAGTGGCCCTGCACCGTGCGGAGCACCATGTGGCCGTGGAGGCGCTGCGTGGCTCAGGCAGCTCCGTCTCCATGACAGTTCTTCGGGAGCGGATGGTGGAGCCCGAGAACGCCATCACGGTTACACCGCTGCGCCCCGAGGATGATTACAGCCCACGAGAGCCACGGGGCGGCCTTCGCTTTCCAGAGCGACCTGAGGGGGCACCACCCACAGACAGATTCTCCACCTGCCTCATGCGCAATGAGAAGGGGCTGGGCTTCAGTATTGCTGGGGGCAAGGGCTCCACGCCCTACCGGGCGGGTGACACGGTGAGCCAGCAGGGGGGCCTTCGGGAGAGCACTGCCTGATGTCTGTGCAGGCTGGGGTCTCCCTGCACTCCTGGGGGAGGGGAGCTCAGCCCCAGGGTCTGTGTACAGGGCATGTGGGTACAGAGGGAGGGGGAGGTGTCTCCCTGCACTCCTAGGGGAGGGGAGCTCAGCCCCCATGTTACAGGGCAGGTGGGCACGGAGGGAGGGGAGCTCAGCCCCAGATCTCTGCAGGCCAGGGGACAGATGGTGTTTCCCTGCACTTCTATGGGGTGTCATTAGCTCTGTTCCAGGCAGAGGAGCTCAGGCGGGCAGGGGTGGGGCTGTCAGTGGTTGCCAGTGACATTCAGTCCTGGCTCCCTCTCCTCTCGGCTTGTGTATTCTGAGCTCCTGCTGAGTCAGGCTTTCCTGGAGCCAGAGGCTCTACACAGGGTTTGGGGGACTGAGGAGTCCAAGGGTGAGGTGTGGAGGGGCGAGGGTCAGAAGGGGGATGGGGAGTGAGGGTGTGGAGTGCTAGAGAGGGGCAGGGGGCTTTGGGCCCAGGTGGGAGGGTTTGGGACTCTGCCAGCTGCTGGAAAGGGGTCTGGATGTGGAGGTGCTCCGGTGATGGGGTTGGGGCTGCTCTGACCCCTGGGGCTCTATTTCAGGGGATCTTTATCTCGCGGATTGCAGAGGGTGGTGCGGCCCATCGGGACGGGACGCTGCATGTTGGAGACCGGGTCATCTCGGTGAGTGCTTGGGGCAGCCATGGGAGGGAGGTGTGGTGCTGGTGAGTCTTGCCAGAAGCCTGTCGTTTACTGTTTCTGTTCATAGGAGTTAGGAAAGCAGATCCCACTGTCCCTCCTCGGCCCCTCCTCCAGGGGTCTGTCTCCTTGTCACTTGACCTCTGGGCTCCTTTCCCAGCCCCTAGGGCCCTAGGGAGACCAGCAGCTCCTGCTCCTGCTGTCCCAGCTTTGACTGGCTCTTGGCAAGGCTGGTGCCCACCCTTCCACAGTGAACGCTCGAACCACAAAACCTTGGTGAGTCCCTCCAGCAGCGCTGGCTGCACTGGGGAGTTGCGGACCCCTGGTGCTTCACTGGGTAGGTGGGGGCTGCTCCCCCGTTGGGCTCTGCAAGGCAACACTGTGTGGGGTTGGGCAAGTCTTCCCCTTAGGGCCCTATGGGTGCTGCCCAGGGGACCAGTGACTCCTGCCAGTGTTGGTGGCAGTTGTTCCCTCCAGAAAGCCAGGGGGTCAGTGTAGGCTGTAGACGGAGAGGGGAGGGTTGTCAAGCCGAGTGTGGGGCCCAGGGGGACTTGGTGGAACCCTTTCTCCTGGTTTCTGATTTGAAGCTTTGGTCCCCAGTTCCTGCTGCTGCTTGTGCCAGTGACACGGATCCCACCTCTGCCTCTAACCTTGTACCTCTCTGCTAATCTGTGTCACTTGTGCTCTTCCCACCCCCTTTCCCTGAGCTCGCATGCTGCCTCTGAGTGAATGGAAGCTCCTGCATCCTGGTGCTGGTGGTGGGTTTCTAGTCCGGCTGCTGTGGTAAGAGCAAGAGTTACCACAGAGCTGGTGCGGGTAAGCACTGATACAGCCTTGTCAGTGCTGGCTTCTGTCTGCTCTATCCCTGGGCCTGGGGTCTGCGCTGTTTTCCCTTTCTCATGAAAACCCTTTGGAGCACTGGGCTGGGCCTGGCGCCCTTTTTCCTCACAAGGGGCTCGGGTGGCCCAGCATCTCTCCCTCTGTTCCTCCCTCCGTCCCTCCCTCCCTGCTCCTCTTCTTCTAGGCCTTTCAAAATTGAGCCATGGCCTGGACAGCAGCTGATCCCTAGGAGCTGCCTAGACTAGCTAGAGCCCTGTGGGGTATCTCTGCATTCCGTGGTGGGAGGATTGTATAGCTGTAGCCACATGGCACCCAAGGCCAGATCCACATGGTACCGGTTGGCACCCTCTGCAGCGGGGTCAGAAAGACTCTCGAGCTGTTTGTCAGAGTGCAGTCTGCCTTCTCAGGGTGGGAAGATGAGGCCATTTCAGCGCTCCTCAGTGTCAGCAGTATGGGTAGGCTGCCCCCTCAGACCGTTCTCTGCATGGATCAGGGCTTGTAGGAAGGGTATTTGGTTTCAGTGCATGCATAGGTCTTGCTGTCATCAATCATCTGAGTGTTCTTGGTCAGCGGCTGTCATCAGGGATATGTATACCCCTGTGGGTACGCAGAGGTCTTCAAAGGGGTACATCAGCTCATCTAGATATTTGCCTAGTTTTACAACAGGTGACATAAAAAGCAGTAGCGAAGTCAGTACCAAACTCAAATTTCATACAGACAATGGCTTGTTTTACTGCTCTATCGACTATACACTGAAATGTAAGTGTGATATTTATATTCTAGTTGTTTTATTTTATAATTGATATGGTAAAAATGAGAAAGTCAGCCATTGTTCAGTACTAGTGTGCTGGGACACTTTTGTATGCTTATGTTTGGTTCTGTAAGCAAGTAGATTTTAAGTGAGGTGAAACTTGGGGTCGGCAAGACAAATGAGACTCTGGCAAGGGGCGTGGTCACCTGGAAAGGTGGAGAGCCGCTGCTCTGGGTGACACGGTGCATGCAGTGTCATTGCTTGTATAGAGAAAGGACCCCCCTCTTCCTCCACTGGCACATCCCTGCTCGCGTGAGCCTATTGCCCATGCTTGAGCGTGCAGAGTAACAAGAGACTGTAGTGCTGAGCCTCAGAGTCCAGCACTTGGGGCCCTGGGGATGAGTGCAGTATCCATCCATAGACAGAGATCCTTTCCTCTTTCAGCCTGACCCCCGCTTTCCTAGTCTGGGCATTGCACAGAGCTCCCTGCCTCTTAGCAATGGCTTTTGCAGGCCATGGCCTCTCCAGCAGCTGTGTGTCTCCTGACAAGAGCTGCCACTATGCCTTTTACCCTCCTGCGATGCAGGGTGGCTGTGTTGCTGCTAGGATGATATCTCCCCAAGGGAGCATCCAGTGGCCCTGTGGGCTGGGATTCGATCCCCACCTGCTAAGTGTCTTTAGACCCCTGGCATTCCTACTTCCTGACTGTTCTGTGGAGCTCTGTGATTTGGAGCCCGTGCAGAATGCCCAGGAGCCAGTGCCCCGTGGTTCAGCTAGGTTGGCCCTGTGGGACTGCTGTGACTGTTTGAGTGGATGTTTCTAATTCTTCCTTGAAGGTTTGATGACTTGCTCTCAGCCTCCAAAATATGAGAATCCAGGTCAAAACGCAGCACCTTGGCCAGCGAGAGGCCCCATGTTAATCTGTTTCTTACAAAGATTTCAACTGGGCAGCACCTGTCTGTCTTTACTGGGCTGGTTTTCAGTAGGTGACAGTCCTGGGCATGCACAAGTGAGTTTGTGACCATCTGCAGGGTCTGAATGAGGCAGTTGGGCAGATTTTGGCATGCTGTGGGCAGGAGACAGGCAGGCTGCCTCTGAGTGCTGCGGGCAGGCAGATGCCAGTACACGGCTCTGTGAGAAAGAGCAAGCACCCAGCGCCCATGGTGCCAGCTGGGGGTATCCGTTCTTAGGCCTTAGCTCCCACCAGTCCTAAAGGGCCTATATTTTCCTGAGAAAAGAAATACAGCGCAGCTTCCTACTCTCATCCCTGTCCTCAAAACCTCCTTTGCACCCTTCTTCTGCGGGAGGCTCCCCCTGCCCTCTGCTGGGGGGGCTTTGAGTATGTGGATTGAGGGACCCAACCAAGGTCTTTTTCCAAACCTAACACCCCAAAAACACACCTGTGGTTGGCTACTAACCCTCCAGTCCTCACTCCTGTTCTGACCAGTCTTTCTCCTTCGTTGTGAATAATATCCCTGACCAATGGCTGTGTGTGTTAGAAGAAAACCAGAACCCTCTTGGAGCTGGAGGAGACAGGCCAGAGGAGATGGAATGAAGGGCAGAAGGCATATAGGAGTGGGAACAGAGGGCAGGGACTCCAGGTGGTGGTGGGTGGTACAGGATTGGGGACACAAGGCAGGGAGTGGGGGTGGGGGTGAATTAAGGAGGTACAGGATTGAGGATGGAGGGCAGGGAGCCCAGGAGGGGAAAGTACCAGACTGGGAACACAGGGCAGGGCCTGGGGCAGAGAGGGGTCCCTGGATTTTGGGGGTGGAGGCAGAGGGCAGTCAGTTAGCAGCAACGGAATTGGGGATGGAGCAGATGGTAGCGAACTAGGCGGAAGTGAGAGGGCAGTGGCAGCTCTGTGCTTACACAGAGATGGAGATTGGGCTCCGGTCACTTGGAGATATAGCAGGGAGTCCATTGCCTCCCTGTGACACGGGACCATGTAGCCAGCTGCTGGCACAGAGGGCAGGTGGTAGCTCTCCCTTTCCCTGGGCACTGGGCAGCCTCGCCTGCTCTTACCGGCCCTGCTCTGTCTGGCCATGACAGGGCTGGGCTGAGGTTACAGAGGAAAACTTGCTCTGTGGGTGAGCACAGCACCCTGAGCTGCAGCCTGGGTCCAGAATGAAGAACAGTGCTCAGCAGGCCAAGGGCTGTTCACAAAGCCAGACCTCAGTCCAGGGAGCCTGTGCGGCTGTCGCAGGTGTCCCCGATGCAGCTGGTGGGTCTTGGTCCCCGGTGGCCCCCGGGAGCTAGTGGCTGGGTTTATTCTCCACCCCACACCCCGCCAGAGCCTCTTGCTTTGTATGTGTTTGGGGTGGGTTCTCTCCCCGTCCCTGGTACTTAGTATAATCGGAAGGGTCTGCACCGAGAGGGACCTCCTGGACTGCTCACTGTGAGGGCAGAGGGAGAGTCCCTCCCATCCATGTCTGTGCTGTGGTCAGGAGGAGAGCCCTGCACTTCCAGTGTTCGTCTTGATTGGGCTGGAAAATGGCTCCGGGGAGGAGGTGATGGGGTAGGTAATGGAGATGGGAGCCAGGGATGTCAGGAGGTGCCTCACCTCAGGCTTCTTTGGTATAAGCTCCTGTGGCTTCGGGGGGGAGTTTGCTCTCTGGAGTGGGTAGTGCCAGGTCTGGTGAGGATGAGGCTGGTTGTGAGCAGTGTCACCGGGATCCACATGTCCCACTGAGGCTTACTGGGAGGATGCTGCAGGCCCAGTCTGTGCATGGCTGGCTCTGGCTCGGAGCTCCTTTCTGGTGCAGAGCTGCGAATTAGCTGTAACATTTCCATCCGGCCCTTTGGATCCCAGACCCTGCTTGTCCGAGACATTACAAGTCTCTGGCTTGTTTCAGAGCAGAGTTGTAGCCCTTTTGGTTCCCCAGGGCCCCTTGACAGGCTTTGCTCTGACAGACTGGAGGAAACATGGTGTTATTACACCTAGGAGGGCAGTACCCAGTGGTGATGAAGGGCCACCATGAGCCATCCTGAGGGGTGGGAAATGAGGCACCCCATGAGGACCAACTCATCTTCCACTCTGCTCTCTGTGAGAGGCAGAGGCTCATCACTACACCCAGGGTGGCCTGGCATGTTTGGGCTCTGCCCTGGGGGAATGGCAGGACCAGTGGGTGCTTCAGAACTACTGTGTCCACAAGAATAATAACTGAAGAGTTTATTGCTTGAGCAATAATTTTCCTTCTGAGAATGTGGCAGTCTCCTGTCAGGAAGCGTCTCTCCAGCCTCTTCCCACGCTCGGATCTTCCTGGCCCTCATTCCTGTAGTGCAGCCCCTTGAGCCTGGCAGTTGTGATCTTGCAGGAAAGCTGGGGTGTGGGAGTCTGTGCAGAGCCAGTGCAGGGTGAGGTGCAGTTTCCTGGGTACTTATTAAACAGGAGCAGAGTTGTGGGGATGGCTAGCTTGTGTGATGGGACTCCAGGAAGCTGGGTCTTGGTGCTTAGCCAGTGTGCTCTCCTGATACATTGCTGAGGCCCTGGCTGCGACTCTGGGCTCTGCCATGTAAAGTGGCGGGAGGGGGCATTGATGGGCAGCTAGATGGCTGGCTAGAAGAGGGGTTATGGCCCAGTGGGATATTGGCAGCTACTCAGGGCTCAGCCATCTAGGGAAGCGTAGTGTTGGTGAGGCACATGGTGGTTTGGCTCCGGACAGGGGGGGACAGGGTGCTGGACAGATCTCCCAGTGGGATGGTGTCCCATGTGACCCGCAGCAAGGTGCCTGGCAGGGCAGGGTGTGCTGGGTGATGTGCTGACACTGGGTTTGCGGGTTGTTCTAGATCAATGGGGTAGACATGACAGAAGCCAGGCATGATCAGGCAGTAGCGCTGCTTACCGCATCCTCCCCCACCATCACGCTGCTGGTAGAGAGAGAGGGGGCACAGCAGCTCAGCGAGGGAGACTCACCAGTGGTGCAGCGAGTGCGCACGCACTCCCCACCGCCACCTCCCAGCCATGGGGAGAGCACGCCCGAGGAGACGCCTCTGCTACAAAGGAACCATCTGCCCAAATGCCTGGAGGACCAGTACCCCATCGAGGTAAGGTTGGCTGTTGGGATTTGGGGCTTTGATTGCCCCGGTCCTCTGTTAATTGGACAGGATTGGGGTTCCGAGCTGTCCCTCAAAGGACTGGCCACCATGTTGTCGGGCTGTTGGGAAGGGGCTGGGTCTCCCACGTGTTGAGAATCTCCTTCACGTTCATTCCCAAGCAGAGTGTCTGGGGGGAGTTTTCTAGGCACAGTCGCTGCTTGGTACTCCTTGCCCTCTCCCTGGCTGTATGCTCTTTGTTCCCTGCAGGAGATCTGTCTGGTCAAAGCTGGGGGGCCCCTGGGGCTCAGCATTGTTGGAGGCAGTGACCATTCGAGCCACCCGTTTGGGATTCATGAACCAGGTGTCTTTATCTCAAAGGTAGGGACCCATGTGGGCAGCCCAGGATGGGCATGTCTGAGGGAATGTGGCCATTGCGGATGGAGTCTCTAGAACAAGGAGAATGGAGGATGGAAGTGCCTCCAGGAAGCTTGGGGGTGGGGGAGGAGGAAGGGATGGAACCGACTTGTTTTGAGGCATGAGGGTTTGTGTGTGGAAACTTTTGATTCCCTTAGCTGCTTCTCCATGGAGGTGTCACAAGACCTTGGATCAGTGGGAGGAGTCTGTGGGGAGGGCGTCACGGGGTGTTTAGCAGCTCAGGGGGCAGTGGCAGGAGTCTGTGGGGAGGGTGTCATGGGGTGTTTAGCAGCTCAGGGGGCAGTGGCAGGAGTCTGTGGGGAGGGTGTCATGGGGTGTTTAGCAGCTCAGGGGCAGTGGGAGGAGTCTGTGGGGAGGGTGTCACGGGGTGTTTAGCAGCTCGGGGGCAGTGGCAGGAGTCTGTGGGGAGGGTGTCACGGGGTGTTTAGCAGCTCAGGGGGGCAGTGGCAGGAGTCTGTGGGGAGGGCGTCACGGGGTGTTTAGCAGCTCAGGGGCAGTGGGAGGAGTCTGTGGGGAGGGCGTCACGGGGTGTTTAGCAGCTCGGGGGCAGTGGCAGGAGTCTGTGGGGAGGGTGTCACGGGGTGTTTAGCAGCTCAGGGGGCAGTGGGAGGAGTCTGTGGGGAGGGTGTCACGGGGTGTTTAGCAGCTCCGGGGCAGTGGCAGGAGTCTGTGGGGAGGGTGTCACGGGGTGTTTAGCAGCTCGGGGGCAGTGGGAGGAGTCTGTGGGGAGGGCGTCACGGGGTGTTTAGCAGCTCAGGGGGCAGTGGCAGGAGTCTGTGGGGAGGGCGTCACGGGGCGTTTAGCAGCTCCGGGGCAGTGGCAGGAGTCTGTGGGGAGGGTGTCACGGGGTGTTTAGCAGCTCGGGGGCAGTGGGAGGAGTCTGTGGGGAGGGCGTCACGGGGTGTTTAGCAGCTCAGGGGGCAGTGGCAGGAGTCTGTGGGGAGGGCGTCACGGGGCGTTTAGCAGCTCAGGGGCAGTGGCAGGAGTCTGTGGGGAGGGCGTCATGGGGCGTTTAGCAGCTCAGGGGCAGTGGCAGGAGTCTGTGGGGAGGGTGTCACGGGGTGTTTAGCAGCTCAGGGGCAGTGGGAGGAGTCTGTGGGGAGGGTGTCACGGGGCGTTTAGCAGCTCAGGGGCAGTGGCAGGAGTCTGTGGGGAGGGTGTCACGGGGTGTTTAGGAGCTCAGGGGCAGTGGCAGGAGTCTGTGGGGAGGGTGTCACGGGGCGTTTAGCAGCTCAGGGGCAGTGGCAGGAGTCTGTGGGGAGGGTGTCACGGGGCGTTTAGCAGCTCAGGGGCAGTGGCAGGAGTCTGTGGGGAGGGCGTCACGGGGCGTTTAGCAGCTCAGGGGCAGTGGCAGGAGTCTGTGGGGAGGGTGTCACGGGGTGTTTAGGAGCTCAGGGGGCAGTGGCAGGAGTCTGTGGGGAGGGCGTCACGGGGTGTTTAGCAGCTCAGGGGGCAGTGGGAGGAGTCTGTGGGGAGGGCGTCACGGGGTGTTTAGCAGCTCGGGGGGCAGTGGCAGGAGTCTGTGGGGAGGGTGTCACGGGGTGTTTAGCGGCTCAGGGGCAGTGGCAGGAGTCTGTGGGGAGGGCGTCACGGGGTGTTTAGCGGCTCAGGGGCAGTGGCAGGAGTCTGTGGGGAGGGCGTCACGGGGTGTTTAGCGGCTCAGGGGCAGTGACAGGAGTCTGTGGGGAGGGCGTCACGGGGTGTTTAGCGGCTCAGGGGGCAGTGGCAGGAGTCTGTGGGGAGGGTGTCACGGGGCGTTTAGCGGCTCAGGGGCAGTGGGAGGAGTCTGTGGGGAGGGCGTCACGGGGTGTTTAGCGGCTCAGGGGGCAGTGGCAGGAGTCTGTGGGGAGGGCGTCACGGGGTGTTTAGCGGCTCAGGGGCAGTGGCAGGAGTCTGTGGGGAGGGCGTCACGGGGTGTTTAGCAGCTCAGGGGGCAGTGGGAGGAGTCTGTGGGGAGGGCGTCACGGGGCGTTTAGCAGCTCAGGGGCAGTGGGAGGAGTCTGTGGGGAGGGTGTCACGGGGTGTTTAGCAGCTCGGGGGCAGTGGCAGGAGTCTGTGGGGAGGGCGTCACGGGGCGTTTAGCAGCTCAGGGGCAGTGGGAGGAGTCTGTGGGGAGGGCGTCACGGGGTGTTTAGCAGCTCAGGGGGCAGTGGCAGGAGTCTGTGGGGAGGGCGTCACGGGGCGTTTAGCGGCTCAGGGGCAGTGGCAGGAGTCTCTGGGGAGGGCGTCACGGGGTGTTTAGCAGCTCAGGGGGCAGTGGGAGGAGTCTGTGGGGAGGGCGTCACGGGGTGTTTAGCAGCTCGGGGGCAGTGGCAGGAGTCTGTGGGGAGGGCGTCACGGGGTGTTTAGCAGCTCGGGGGCAGTGGGAGGAGTCTGTGGGGAGGGCGTCACGGGGTGTTTAGCAGCTCAGGGGGCAGTGGGAGGAGTCTGTGGGGAGGGTGTCACGGGGTGTTTAGCAGCTCAGGGGCAGTGGGAGGAGTCTGTGGGGAGGGCGTCACGGGGTGTTTAGGAGCTCAGGGGGCAGTGGCAGGAGTCTGTGGGGAGGGCGTCACGGGGTGTTTAGGAGCGCAGGGGGCAGTGGCAGGAGTCTGTGGGGAGGGTGTCATGGGGCGTTTAGCAGCTCAGGGGCAGTGGGAGGAGTCTGTGGGGAGGGCGTCACGGGGTGTTTAGCAGCTCAGGGGGCAGTGGCAGGAGTCTGTGGGGAAGGCATCACGGGGTGGTTAGGAGCTCAGGGGCAGTGGCAGGAGTCTGTGGGGAGGGTGTCACGGGGTGTTTAGCAGCTCAGGGGGCAGTGGGAGGAGTCTGTGGGGAGGGCGTCACGGGGTGTTTAGCAGCTCAGGGGGCAGTGGCAGGAGTCTGTGGGGAGGGTGTCATGGGGCGTTTAGCAGCTCAGGGGCAGTGGCAGGAGTCTGTGGGGAGGGTGTCACGGGGTGTTTAGCAGCTCAGGGGGCAGTGGCAGGAGTCTGTGGGGAGGGTGTCACGGGGTGTTTAGCAGCTCAGGGGCAGTGGGAGGAGTCTGTGGGGAGGGTGTCATGGGGCGTTTAGCAGCTCAGGGGCAGTGGCAGGAGTCTGTGGGGAGGGCGTCACGGGGTGTTTAGGAGCTCAGGGGGCAGTGGCAGGAGTCTGTGGGGAGGGTGTCATGGGGTGTTTAGCAGCTCAGGGGGCAGTGGCAGGAGTCTGTGGGGAGGGTGTCATGGGGTGTTTAGCAGCTCAGGGGCAGTGGGAGGACTCTGTGGGGAGGGTGTCACGGGGTGTTTAGCAGCTCGGGGGCAGTGGGAGGACTCTGTGGGGAGGGCGTCACGGGGTGTTTAGCAGCTCGGGGGCAGTGGCAGGAGTCTGTGGGGAGGGCGTCATGGGGTGTTTAGCAGCTCGGGGGCAGTGGCAGGAGTCTGTGGGGAGGGCGTCACGGGGTGTTTAGCAGCTCAGGGGGCAGTGGGAGGAGTCTGTGGGGAGGGTGTCACGGGGTGTTTAGCAGCTCAGGGGGCAGTGGGAGGAGTCTGTGGGGAGGGTGTCACGGGGCGTTTAGCAGCTCAGGGGCAGTGGGAGGAGTCTGTGGGGAGGGTGTCACGGGGTGTTTAGCAGCTCAGGGGCAGTGGGAGGAGTCTGTGGGGAGGGTGTCACGGGGCGTTTAGCAGCTCAGGGGGCAGTGGGAGGAGTCTGTGGGGAGGGCGTCACGGGGCGTTTAGCAGCTCAGGGGCAGTGGGAGGAGTCTGTGGGGAGGGTGTCACGGGGCGTTTAGCAGCTCGGGGGCAGTGGGAGGAGTCTGTGGGGAGGGCGTCACGGGGTGTTTAGCAGCTCAGGGGGCAGTGGGAGGAGTCTGTGGGGAGGGTGTCACGGGGCGTTTAGCAGCTCAGGGGGCAGTGGCAGGAGTCTGTGGGGAGGGCGTCACGGGGCGTTTAGCGGCTCAGGGGCAGTGGGAGGAGTCTGTGGGGAGGGCGTCACGGGGTGTTTAGGAGCTCAGGGGCAGTGGCAGGAGTCTGTGGGGAGGGCGTCACGGGGTGTTTAGCAGCTCAGGGGCAGTGGGAGGAGTCTGTGGGGAGGGCGTCACGGGGTGTTTAGGAGCTCAGGGGCAGTGGCAGGAGTCTGTGGGGAGGGTGTCACGGGGTGTTTAGGAGCTCAGGGGCAGTGGCAGGAGTCTGTGGGGAGGGCGTCACGGGGTGTTTAGGAGCTCAGGGGGCAGTGGCAGGAGTCTGTGGGGAGGGCGTCACGGGGCGTTTAGCGGCTCAGGGGCAGTGAGAGGAGTCTGTGGGGAGGGCGTCACGGGGCGTTTAGGAGCTCAGGGGGCAGTGGCAGGAGTCTGTGGGGAGGGCGTCACGGGGCGTTTAGCAGCTCAGGGGCAGTGGGAGGAGTCTGTGGGGAGGGCGTCACGGGGTGTTTAGCAGCTCAGGGGGCAGTGGCAGGAGTCTGTGGGGAGGGCGTCACGGGGTGGTTAGCAGCTCAGGGGCAGTGGGAGGAGTCTGTGGGGAGGGTGTCATGGGGCGTTTAGCAGCTCAGGGGCAGTGGGAGGAGTCTGTGGGGAGGGCGTCACGGGGTGTTTAGCAGCTCAGGGGCAGTGGGAGGAGTCTGTGGGGAGGGCGTCACGGGGTGTTTAGCAGCTCAGGGGGCAGTGGCAGGAGTCTGTGGGGAGGGTGTCATGGGGTGTTTAGCAGCTCCGGGGCAGTGGCAGGAGTCTGTGGGGAGGGTGTCACGGGGTGTTTAGCAGCTCAGGGGGCAGTGGGAGGAGTCTGTGGGGAGGGCGTCACGGGGTGTTTAGCAGCTCAGGGGGCAGTGGGAGGAGTCTGTGGGGAGGGCGTCACGGGGTGTTTAGCAGCTCAGGGGGCAGTGGCAGGAGTCTGTGGGGAGGGCGTCACGGGGTGGTTAGCAGCTCAGGGGCAGTGGGAGGAGTCTGTGGGGAGGGTGTCATGGGGCGTTTAGCAGCTCAGGGGCAGTGGGAGGAGTCTGTGGGGAGGGCGTCACGGGGTGTTTAGCAGCTCAGGGGCAGTGGGAGGAGTCTGTGGGGAGGGCGTCACGGGGTGTTTAGCAGCTCAGGGGGCAGTGGCAGGAGTCTGTGGGGAGGGTGTCATGGGGTGTTTAGCAGCTCCGGGGCAGTGGCAGGAGTCTGTGGGGAGGGTGTCACGGGGTGTTTAGCAGCTCAGGGGGCAGTGGGAGGAGTCTGTGGGGAGGGCGTCACGGGGTGTTTAGCAGCTCAGGGGGCAGTGGGAGGAGTCTGTGGGGAGGGCGTCACGGGGTGTTTAGCAGCTCAGGGGGCAGTGGGAGGAGTCTGTGGGGAGGGCGTCACGGGGTGTTTAGCAGCTCAGGGGGCAGTGGGAGGAGTCTGTGGGGAGGGCGTCACGGGGTGTTTAGCAGCTCAGGGGGCAGTGGGAGGAGTCTGTGGGGAGGGCATCACGGGGCGTTTAGCAGCTCAGGGGGCAGTGGCAGGAGTCTGTGGGGAGGGCGTCACGGGGCGTTTAGCAGCTCGGGGGCAGTGGGAGGAGTCTGTGGGGAGGGCGTCACGGGGTGTTTAGGAGCTCAGGGGGCAGTGGGAGGAGTCTGTGGGGAGGGCGTCACGGGGCGTTTAGCAGCTCAGGGGGCAGTGGCAGGAGTCTGTGGGGAGGGCGTCATGGGGCGTTTAGCGGCTCAGGGGCAGTGGGAGGAGTCTGTGGGGAGGGCGTCACGGGGTGTTTAGCAGCTCAGGGGCAGTGGGAGGAGTCTGTGGGGAGGGCGTCACGGGGTGTTTAGCAGCTCAGGGGCAGTGGGAGGAGTCTGTGGGGAGGGCGTCACGGGGTGTTTAGCAGCTCAGGGGGCAGTGGCAGGAGTCTGTGGGGAGGGTTGGAAGCTCAGGAGGGCAGTGGGAGGAGTCCATTGGGGTTTCCTAGGGAAGCTCTGCCACTCATCTCCCTGCTGGGTAGGGTCTGCTCTGGGTGTGTATGGCTACATCAGCAGCTCTGCTAGGAGGTGGATATCTGCTCCCATCAGAGTCCCTTTCCAGCCTTAACACCAGTGGCTCTCTGCAGGTCATTCCCCATGGGCTGGCATCCCGCAGTGGCTTGCGAGTAGGGGACAGGATCCTGGAGGTGAATACTATTGACCTGCGCCATGCTACCCACCAGGAGGCTGTGAACGCCCTGCTGTCCAGTACACAGGAGCTGAGCATGTTGGTGCGACGAGATCCTCCGCCACCTGGCATGCAGGTAGGTTCTGCGAGGGGAGAGGAGCCCAAGTGGGAGCAGCAGCCCTGGTCTGGGCACAGCCTGGCAGCTCTATTGACAAAAGCACTTGTAGGAAAATTCATGGACACTGCCCTGGGATCTCCCCCTTAGGAAATGCAGTAAGTGAAGTGGGGAAAGCTGAGGAGGAGCAGATCTCCCTTGTATTCAGGTTAAATGACCCTGCTCCTCAGGGGAGACGGTTTGAGTGGGGCTCCTGTCCTTGCTCCCCAGGTGGCTCAGTCCTCAGGCAGGCAGTCCCTGCTCTATCTGAGCTTAGATGGAAGGCTGGATCAGAGGTGCAGCTCTGCAGCTTGATGAAGTTTCCCCTCTCTCCTGGTAGCAGGAGCCAGTCTCAGATGAGCAGGCAGGTACCCAGCCTGGGACTGGCAGGGGTTCATCTTTACATTCAGCAGTCACTGTGGCTGGAGGCTGGATCGGGTTTACCCCTCTTAGACCCTGAACTGGGAGCAGAATACAGGAAAGGAGAGCCAAAGCAAACCCATCAGGCCAAAGAAGGTGGAAGCCACAGAGCTGGCCCTTTCCCGGCTATTCTGTGCATGGTCTGTTACCAGCACCAACACTCCCCTCCACCCCCAATCAAAGTCTGTCAGCCACATTTCCAGCCCAAACTAAATCAAATTAGAGACAGAGACCTTTTTGTGTCCACAGGAAATCTGCATTGAGAAGGCTCCTGGAGAAAAGCTGGGCATCAGCATTCGAGGGGGAGCGAAAGGCCACGCTGGGAACCCCTTTGACCCCACCGATGAGGGCATTTTCATCTCCAAGGTACCAGACTCAGGGTGCCCTTCACAGAGCAGGGGCTGCTAGGCAGGAAGCAGAAAGGAATTCCTGTGGGAAATCAGCTCTCCTCCCAGTTCCCATGTGGTCTCCCTGTTTGATCTCACTTCTCCCCATGTAAACATGCATGCACGTTCCTTCCCGCTAGACCCCACACAGTGTGCTTAAGTTCCCCCCAAGTCTCCACCTCCCATGGAATGTCTGTGCTCATTCGCTTTCCTTACCAGTCACTCTCCCTGCTCTGAGGGATGGCATGTGAGTGCTCTCCCCCCTCCCCTGAGGAATTGTGCAAACATTTTCCTGCTCTCCCCATGAGGAATGGCATGTGAATCATATTCTTTTCAAAAAGAAAAGGAGTACTTGTGGCACCTTAGAGACTAACAAATTTATTTGAGCATAAACTTTCGTGAGCTACAGCTCACTTCATCAGATGCATGCAGTGGAAAATACAGTAGGGAGATTTATGTACACAGAGAACATGAAAAAATGGGTGTTTATCATGCACACTGTAAGGAGAGTGATCACTAAAGATGAGCTATTACCAGCAGGAGAATGGCGGGGGGCGGGGTGGGGAGGGGAAGAAAACCTTTTGTAGTGATAATCAAGGTGGGCCATTTTCAGCAGTTAACAAGAACGTCTGAGGAACGGTGTGGGGGGATTAAACAAGGGGAAATAATTTTACTTTGTGTAATGACTCAACCACTCCCAGTCTCTATTCAAGCCTAAGTTAACTGCATCCAATTTGCAAATTAATTCCAATTCAGCAGTCTCTCATTGGAGTCTGTTTTTCGAGTGACCAAAGAGATTGAAGTGTTCTCTGACTGGTTTTTGAATGTTATGATTCTTGACGTCTGGTTTCTGTCCATTTATTCTTTTACGTAGAGACTGTCCAGTTTAGCCAATGTACATGGCAAAGGGGCATTGCTGGCACATGATGGCATATATCACATTGGTAGATGCACAGGTGAACGAGCCTCTGATAGTGTGGCTGATGTGATTAGGCCCTATGATGGTGTCCCCTGAATAGATATGTGGACACAGTTGGCAATGGGCTTTGTTGCAAGGATAGGTTCCTGGGTTAGTGGTTCTGGTGTGTGGTTGCTGGTGAGTATTTGCTTCAGGTTGGGGGGCTGTCTGTAAGCCAGAACTGGCCTGTCTCCCAAGATCTGTGAGAGTGATGGCTCATCCTTCAGGATAGGTTGTAGATCCTTGATGAGCGCAGGAGAGGTTTTAGTTGGGGGCTGAAGGTGACGGCTAGTGGCGTTCTGTTATTTTCTTTGTTGGGCCTGTCCTGTAGTAGGTGACTTCTGGGAACTCTTCTGGCTCTATCAATCTGTTTCTTCACTTCCGCAGGTGGGTACTGTAGTTGTAAGAATGCTTGATAGAGATCTTGTAGGTGTTTGTCTCTGTCTGAGGGGTTGGAGAAAATGCGGTTGTATTGTAGAGCTTGGCTGTAGACGATGGATCGTGTGGTGTGGTCTGGATGAAAGCTGGAGGCATGTAGGTAGGCATAGCGGTCGGTAGGTTTCCGGTATAGGGTGATGTTTATGTGACCATTGTTTATTAGCACCGTAGTGTCCAGGAAGTGGATCTCTTGTGTGGACTGGTCCAGGCTGAGATTGATGGTGGGATGGAAATTGTTGAAATCATGGTGGAATTCCTCAAGGGCTTCTTTTCCATGGGTCCAGATGATGCAGATGTCATCAATGTAGCGCAAGTAGAGTAGGGGCGTTAGGGGACGAGAGCTGAGGAAGCGTTGTTCTAAGTCAGCCATAAAAATGTCGGCATACTGTGGAGCCCTGCGGGTACCCATAGCAGTGCTGCTGATTTGAAGGTATACATTGTCCCCAAATGTGAAATAGTTATGGGTGAGGACAAAGTCACAAGGTTCAGCCACCAGGTTTGCCGTGACATTATCGGGGATAGTGTTCTTGACGGCTTGTAGTCCATCTTTGTGTGGAATGTTGGTGTAGAGGGCTTCTACATCCATAGTGGCCAGGATGGTGTTTTCAGGAAGATCACCGATGGATTGTAGTTTCTTCAGGAAGTCAGTGGTGTCTCGAAGATAGCTGGGAGTGCTGGTAGCGTAGGGCCTGAGGAGGGAGTCTACATAGCCAGACAATCCTGCTGTCAGGGTGCCAATGCCTGAAATGATGGGGCACTCAGGATTTCCAGGTTTATGGATCTTGGATAGCAGATAGAATACCGCTGGTCGGGGTTCCAGGGGTGTGTCTGTGCAGATTTGATCTTGTGCTTTTTCAGGGAGTTTCTTGAGCAGATGGTGTAGTTTCTTTTGATAACCCTCAGTGGGATCAGAGGGTAATGGCTTGTAGAAAGTGGTGTTGGAGAGCTGCCTAGCAGCCTCTTGTTCATATTCTGACCTATTCATGATGACGATAGCACCTCCTTTGTCAGCCTTTTTGATTATGATGTCAGAGTTGTTTCTGAGGCTGTGGATGGCATTGTGTTCTGCATGGCTGAGGATATGGGGCAAGTGATGCTGCTTTTCCATAATTTCAGCCCGTGCACGTCGGCGGAAGTACTCTATGTAGAAATCCAGTCTGTTGTTTCGACCTTCAGGAGGAGTCCATCCAGAATCCTTTAGAAACAGACTCCAACGAGAGACTGCTGAATTGGAATTAATTTGCAAACTGGATACAATTAACTTAGGCTTGAATAAAGACTGGGAGTGGATGTGTCATTACACAAAGTAAAACTATTTCACCATGTGTATTCCCCCCCACCCCCTCAATCACTCTTGCTACAGTCTGTATGGTAACACCCATTGTCTCATGTTCTCTGTGTATATAAAATCTCCCCACTATATTTTCCACTATATGCATCCGATGAAGTGAACTGTAGCTCACGAAAGCTTATGCTCAAATAATAAGGTTCCACAAGAACTCCTTTTCTTTTTGCGGATACAGACTAACACGGCCGCTGCTCTGAAACCTGTCTTCTTTTCACACACTTCCCCCACCGTGCCAAGGAGTTATGGGTGAGCGCTCCCCACCCCCCTGCGTGCTGAGGAGTTGTGGGCAAGCACTCCCCCCGCCATCACGGGCAGGCACTCCCCGTATTCCCGCCGTTCTGCTGTCACACATGAGCCCCTCCCCCCGGCCATGCCGAGGAGTCACGCATGTATGTGCTCTCCAAGAAAACATGTGCAATCCCTCTCCCTGCCCACTCCCCGCCCCAGGAATGGCATGCAATCACTCTCTTTTCCCATTCTCCCCAAGGAATTGCCTGAATTTGTCCCAACCCCTGACAAATCTCTCTTGTGCTCATTCTCCGTTCCCTTCCCCCCTGCATAAACACATGGGCACCCGCTTTCCCTCCTGCCTGCATGCAGTGTCCTCTCTTCCTTGCACTGACCCTCACACTCCCTTCCCTCCCCTGACTCCCTGCGCATTCTTCTTGTCCCCCTACCCATTCTCAGCCCTCTTGTTCCTTCCAGGTGAGCTCCTCTGGGGCTGCTGCCAGGGATGGCCGGCTGAAGGTGGGGCTGCGGATCCTGGAGGTGAATCACCAGAGCCTGCTGGGAATGACGCACACAGAGGCAGTGCAGATCCTACGCAGTGTGGGTGACAAGCTCCTTGTGCTTGTGTGTGATGGCTTTGACCCCAAAGCCGCAGCTGCCATTGAGGTGAGAGCCTGGGGAGGGAGGGGCGGGGGGTAAGGCCAGCGCCAGGAGGAGCCCTGTGGCGGACAGGTTCCTCCATAAAAACACTGTCTTCATGTGTGTATGGAGTGACCCTCACAACTGCCACAAAGTGACACCCCACCCCAGGCTGACACCTACAGTGCAGTGAGTCCTTACGTTGGCACCCTCAGAGGGCAGAGATAAGGTGTCTGGGATGCTGTGTGGGGAATGTTGCCTGAAACAAGCATTTCTTGTGTTTCTACACTTTCATGTCAAATTTTTGAAATCCCGCCTTCCAGAAGGGCACGAAGAGCAGAAAGCCCTGCTAGGCAGCAGCAACCCTGAACCCATCGGAACCCACTTCTCATGAGTGGTGCAGCGCAGGCAGGGCTGGAGGGGGATTTGAAGCAGGACAGGGTAGGGACCTTACACACCAGTTTGGGGAAGGTGTTCTGTGCCTACAGGGCAGCATGAATGAAGATCCACATCTGTGAGAGAAGCTGGCAACAGTCAGTGGAGGCTGCATTGCTCGTGAAGTTGAGGAGTCAGGGACAATATGATTCAAGACAAGAGTAGACAAGTATGGAGGGACAGTGGTGAAGGTGATATATGGGAGCCAGGGGAGGGATTCATCAAGGGTGTGAGGTGGTCAGAGCAACAGGCAAAGAAGATGATTTTATCAGCTGAGTTTTGTAAGGACTGGAGAGGGGTGGTGGATGTGAAGGAGGCTGCAGCGATGAAGATGGGAGTATTCGCTTCATGGACAGGAAGAGAGGGTTGTATCTCAGAGATGTTTTGGTGGACAAAGGGGAAAGATTTGATCTTGGCCCGACCATGAGGAGCTAGAGAGAGGGCAGAACCAAAGCTGCCCCCACTTCGCAGGCCTGAGTATCAGGGAGGCTGGTGGCACTGTGCACAGTGACAGTGAAGGTGTGGAGAGGGAAGATCTGGGAGGGAAGATCAGGAACTCCTGTTGGGCCATGTTGAGACATCCAGGAGGAGATCTGAGATGGGCTGAAAGCAGATGGAGAGAGACCAGTGGAGAGGCAGATTTATGGATCATCACTTCCCATCTAATCTTGGAGTCAGAACAGTTGTAACAACCAGCACTGGTCTCCACAGATGGGGCCTTTCCTCCCAAGTGACTGAGTGACATGGGGAATGGGCCAAGAGTGAAAAAGGCGCATGAATTGATTGGGATGGAAGGGAGGGAAGAGCTGCACTGACAGTACCATGGCAATGGCATACATGAGCAGACAGGGCCGCAAAGACACCAGTACTACACCAGGAGGCTAGATCATTGCCCTGCTTGCAATCGATTTGGGTCTGGTGTATCAGGGGAAGGTGAATTTGGTGTTTAAGTGGCTCAGCAAAGCCAGGGTTAGCACCAGGGAAGCAGTGACTTACAGCCTCCTCTGGATCTTTGGAGTCTCAACCCTCCACGTGTTTTTCAAACAGTAAGAGATAAAGGCTTTTGGCCAGGCAGCACCATCTGGAATCAGCAATAAGAACTGTCCCAGACACGTTCCCAGAGCTGCAGTTGGTCTCTCTCCCAGACCATGCCTGGCCAGGACAATGGAGAAGATGCAGAACAAAGCATGCTGACAATGGCTGCCCTCACTGGCCACAGAATCTGTGAGGGTCTGACCCAGTCCAGATGCAGACTACACCCCAAGGAATGCTGCCTCAGGCAGAGATCTGACATACATGCCAGTAGCCACCCAAACCTCAGACCACTGGATCTGAGGTCCCTAGAATTCTGTCACTGACATGCTTCTGCTTTCCAGGAAGAAATCAATCAGTTCCACATGTCCTGCAAGCACATTCAGCAGTTACTACAAAACAGCTAATCTGTGGGCCTTGAAAAGCACATTTCTCTCTATCTAGGCACTTTGATTGGCTCCATTGCCATAGTATGTCTGCATCTCACAGATCTGTTCTGACACCCTTAGAGATGGAGAGCTGAGACATGAAGTCGGGGGAGTGACCTGCCCAAGGTGACACAGAGTATGGTAGACCTGGAGAGTGAACCCAGGCTTTCTGCTTCCCAGTACAGGGCCTTATCCATTAGGCCATCCTTCCTTGTGGCTAGTATAAGTGTGATGATCTGTAAAAAGCCTCAGCCATTTGCTAGCCACTGACACATGATGAGATTCTGAGGATAGCATCATTGATAAAGCCCCCTTTCAGCCATTTGATCGGTACCTGGAGCCTGAACTGTGTTCCCCCGACACAGACAAGAGCTATGTTCCAGCTGCTGAAGTGAGCACTGCTGTAGTTTTTCATGGTCAAGGTCTGAGGCTGGAAAAAGGAGTTTTACCTATGGTGCCTCAGTACTGCACTTTCCATTGGGATGAGGTGGTCCTCAGAACCAACCCAGCGTTCATTCTTAGGGTAACCCTCTCCGACAGAGCACAAGAGAGGCTTCTTCTTTGAGAAATGCAGCCATGCATTCCACTTAGGTGTGGACGCACCCAGCGCACGGCAGCCAAACAGTTTTGCTCTCCAGGATGCCTCATGTCCATATCCCTTCCCCTGACTATATGAGGTGGCGTCCCTCAGTTCCTTCTTACCACACTTGCCTTCTCTGCAGAGCCTACAGAGTCATCCCGTCTCGGCCCGTCAGCCCTGGAAAAGGATCTGGCTCTGGCTCAGTTGATGGCCTTGTCTTTGTCTCCAGATGATTCCCATGCTGCTGGGCTTTTCCTCCCCTTCAGTACCACGGGGTTTCAAAGTGTACCAAGTTCTTTTGCAATGCTTAGCTGCTTCCCTAGGTATACAAGAGGAGTTCTTGCAGAACACCCACAAATGAGTGGATATCCTGCAACTGTCTGCCCCTGGGAGAGTCACCCTCCCTATTAATGATACGCTTCTTGGAACTGGTAAAGCCCTCCGAAGCATACTGGCTTCAGTACCATCTAAGTGGCTAAGTGCATGGAAAAGTGCTACTTCCTTCCTGTGCAGATATTTGAGGGATTTTACTCCCATCCAGCCCCAAATTCTCTGGTTGTAACCACGGTGAACAGAGCCCGGCAGGGCAGGGTTAAGTCCATCCCCAAGGATAGGGACTCTAAATGATCGGACGTCCTGGGCAGGAAGATTTATACCTCATCTGCCTTACAGATGCTAATTGCTAATTAGCAAGACTTGATGTCCAACTACGATTTTATGAACTGGACATCTGTGTCGAAATTCGCAGACCATCTGCCTGAGGCTTTGCAAGAGTAATTTCGGGCATTTGTCACCAAAGGCTGCTTAGTGGCTAAGGCGTCCTTGCAGTCCACCCGAGACGTTGTGGACACCTTGGCCAGGGTGATGGCCTACGTGGTCACCATTAGCCGGGCTTCCTGGCTGCAGAATTCAAGTATTGTCCCCAGTGTCCAGCAAGCCATTGAGGATTTGCCCTTTGGCCTACTGCTGTTCTCAGACAAGACAGTTGAGATGCTGCACTTCTTCAAGAACTCCAGGGCTATCCTGCAGGTGCACCACTGTGATATTCAAGAGCAACACCAGCAGCCGTATTGTCCCCAACACCTGTTTGGTCAGCCCTCCCCTCTTCCAAGACAATGGGGCTACCCCATAAAGGGGAAGAGATCCCACAGGATGAAGCAGTTGGGCTTGGGATTTGGCCAGTCCACATGCCCTCCCCTGGTGCCCTCCAATTGCTCATTTTGACTCCTTGGTCCAGAGCACTGTTCAATCGTTGCTCCTCTCTCCCTATTCCCCCTCTTTGGGGTCACAATGCTTGAGGCTCCATCACCAACAACTGATTCCTAAGCACCATCAGATCAGGCTATGACATCCTGTTTCTCTCCACAGCTTCTCCCCACCCTCCGTCCCTATCTCTCTTCAGGGACTCCTCTCATGAGATACTGCTCCTTGAGGAAGTCTGCTCTATGCTGGCCCTGGGAGCATGCGAGGAACTTCTGCCAGAACACCAGGGTCATGGTTTCTACTTCCAGTACTTTCTGGTGCCCAAAGCCACAGGAGGGGTAAGACCCATCCTCAACCTTCGTGGCCTCAGCAAATATATCAGGTGCATGAGATTCCGAATAGTCACTCTATTGACTGTCCTCGCTGCGTTGTCTCAGAATGACTGGTTTGCTGCTCTGGCCATTCAGGATGCCTCCTTTCACCACAGACAGTTCCTTCAATTTGTCGTGACGGAGCACCATTTTCAGTACACAGCCCTCCCGTTCAGCCTTCTGCCCTCTGGGTTTTTAACCAAATGCATGGTGGTTGTCATGGCATATCTCAGGAAGAAAGGAATTCACACAATCCTGCATATGGATGACTGGTTACTGAAGGGCAGATCAAGAGAGGAACTTCTTGCTCATGTTGGCACCACACTGCACTTGCTCGACTGTCTTGGTCTCAGGTTAAACACCGCAAAGGGAATGTTGGCTCCCACTCAGAAAATTGCATTCATTGGGGCCTGTAGTGGTGTCGCAGTCGTCCCTTCCCACCCTGGTTTGGAGGGAGGCCACACTGCCTCACTGCGTTGCTGGGATCACAGCCTAGCGTCAGGGGAATTAGCAGAATAGGCTGTAGTGTCTTGGCTTTCATAACAGGGTGGAATCCCAAATAGTCAATGGGCCCTCAGGCAGTCTGTTGACTCTGGCCCTCGGGCGGGGCTGAGCTAATGAGCAGTCTGTAGGCTCAGTCCTCTTAATTGGGCAGGAGAGAGATCACTTGATCATTACCTGTTAGGTTCACTCCCTCTGGGGCACCTGGCATTGGCCACTGTCAGCAGACAGAATACTGGGCTGGATGGACCTTTGGTCTGACCCAGTATGGCCATTCTTATGTTCTAACCCTTGGGCAGGGGAGAGCTAACGAGCAGTCTATAAGCTCTACCCTTAGGCAGGGGAAAGCTAACAAGCATGCTGTTGTCCTGGCTGTGGCAGGCAACAGACAAACGCAGGCTTCGTAGCCTATGGTGGGGAGGCTGCCGCCCCAAGGGTGGGGTGGCAGGGGTAGGGGGACGCAGGCCCACCTGTCTCCACTATGTCCCAGCCCAGAGCCCTAACAGTGGCGGGGTGTCCCGCCTCTGGGTCAGCGGGGATCCTTCTGCAACACACTGACTGGCTGTTAAGCCACAACACCACCAAACTGAAGTCTGGTTTCTCTGGGCTACTTCCTACCTTAGTCATCTCTTTTCCAAATTGAAAAGTCCCAGTCTAATTACTCTCTCCTCATCTGGCAACCGTTTCATACCCCTAATAATTTTTGTTGCCCTTTTCTGAACCTTTTCCAATTCCAATATATCTTTTTTGAGATGGGGCGACCACATCTGCATGCATTATTCAAGATGTGGGCATACCGTGGATTTATATAGAGGCAATATGATATTTTCTGTCTTACTATGTGTCCCTTTCTTAATGATTCCCAACATCCTGTTAGCATTTTTGACTGCCGCTGCACATTGAGTGGATGTTTTCAGAGAACTCTCCACAATGACTCCGAGATCTCTTTCTTGAGTGGTAACAGCTAATTTAGACCCCATCATTTTGTACGTAGAGTTGGGATTATGTTTTTCATTGTGCATTACTTTGCAGTTATCAACATTGAATTTCATCTGCCATTTTGTTGCCCAGTCACCTAGTTTTGAGAGATCCTTTTTTTAGCTCTTCGCAATCTGCCTGGGACTTAAGAGAACTTTGGTGAGGGACCTTGTCAAAGGCTTTCTGAAAATCTAAATACACTGGATCCCCCTTGTCCACATGCTTGTTGACCCCGTCAAAGAATTGTAGTAGATTGGTGAGGCATGATTTCTCTTTACGAAAACTATGTTGACTCTTCCCCAACAAATTATGTTCATCAATGTGTCTGACAATTTTGTTCTTTACTATAGTTTCAACCAGTTTGCCCAGTACTGAAGTCAAGCTTACCGCCCTCTAATTAGAAAAGGAGTACTTGTAGTTGCCCAGATCACCTCTGGAGCCCTTTTTAAAAATTGGCGTCACATTAGCTATCCTCCAGTCATTTGGTACAGAAGCTGATTTGAATGACAAGTTACAGACTACAGTTAGTATTTCGGCAATTTCACATTTGAGTTCCTTCAGAACTCTTGGGTGAATCCCATCTGGTCCTGGTGACTTATTACTGTTTAGGTTTCAGAGTAACAGCCATGTTAGTCTGTAGTCGCAAAAAGAAAAGGAGTACTTGTGGCACCTTAGAGACTAACCAATTTATTTGAGCATAAGCTTTCGTGAGCTACAGCTCACTTCATCGGATGCATACTGTGGAAAGTATAGAAGATCTTTTTATACACACAAAGCATGAAAAAATACCTCCCCCCTGCCACCCTCCTGCTGGTAATAGCTTATCTAAAGTGACCACTCTCCTTACAATGTGTATGATAATCAGGGTGGGCCATTTCCAGCACAAATTCAGGGTTTAACAAGAACGTCGGGGGGGAGGGGTGTGTGGAAAAAACAAGGGGAAATAGGTTACCTTGCATAATGACTTAGAATCATAGAATATCAGGGTTGGAAGGGACCTCAGGAGGTCATCTAGTCCAACCCCCTGCTCAAAGCAGGACCAATCACCAATTAAATCATCCCATCCAGGGCTTTGTCAAGCCTGACCTTAAAAACTTCTAAGGAAGGAGATTCTACCACCTCCCTAGGTAACACATTCCAGTGTTTCACCACCCTCTTGGTAAAAAAGTTTTTCCTAATATCCAACCTAAACCTCCCCCACTGCAACTTGAGACCATTACTCCTTGTCCTGTCCTCTTCTACCACTGAGAATAGTCTAGAACCATCCTCTCTGGAACCACCTCTCAGGTAGTTGAAAGTAGCTATCAAATCCCCCTCATTCTTCTCTTCCGCAGACTAAACAATCCCAGTTCCCTCAGCCTCTCCTCATAAGTCATGTGTTCCAGACCCCTAATCATTTTTGTTGCCCTTCGCTGGACTCTCTCCAATTTATCCACATCCTTCTTGTAGTGTGGGGCCCAAAACTGGACACAGTACTCCAGATGAGGCCTCCCCAATGTCGAATAGAGGGGAACGATCACGTCCCTCGATCTGCTCGCTATGCCCCTACTTATACATCCCAAAATGCCATTGGCCTTCTTGGCAACAAGGGCACACTGCTGACTCATATCCAGCTTCTCGTCCACTGTCACCCCTAGGTCCTTTTCCGCAGAACTGCTGCCTAGCCATTCGGTCCCTAGTCTGTAGCTGTGCATTGGGTTCTTCCGTCCTAAGTGCAGGACCCTGCACTTATCCTTATTGAACCTCATCAGATTTCTTTTGGTCCAATCCTCCAATTTGTCTAGGTCCTTCTGTATCCTATCCCTGCCCTCCAGCATATCTACCACTGCTCCTAGTTTAGTATCATCCGCAAATTTGCTGAGGGTGCAATCCGCACCATCCTCCGGATCATTTATGAAGATATTGAACAAAACCGGCCCCAGGACCGACCCCTGGGGCACTCCACTTGACACCGGCTGCCAATTAGACATGGAGCCATTGACCACTACCTGTTGAGCCCGACAATCTAGCCAACTTAGCTACTCCCAGTCTCTATTCAAGCCTAAGTTAATTGTATCCAATTTGCCCGACAGTCTAGCCAATTTAGGCTTGAATAGAGACTGGGAGTGGCTAAGTTAATTGTATCCAATTTGCAAATGAATTCCAGTTCAGCAGTCTCTTGCTGGAGTCTGGATTTGAAGATTTTTTGTTGTAATATCGCAACTTTCATGTCTGTAATCGCATGACCAGAGAGATTGAAGTGTTCTCCGACTGGTTTATGAATATTATAATTCTTGACATCTGATTTGTGTCCATTTATTCTTTTACGTAGAGACTGTCCAGTTTGACCAATGTACATGGCAGAGGGGTATTGCTGGCACATGATGGCATATATCACATTGGTGCATGTGCAGGTGAACGAGCCTCTGATAGTGTGGCTGATGTTATTAGGCCCTCTGATGGTGTCCCCTGAATATACAACTACAACACCCACCTGCGGAAGTGAAGAAACAGATTGATAGAGCCAGAAGAGTTCCCAGAAGTCACCTACTACAGGACAGGCCTAACAAAGAAAATAACAGAACGCCACTAGCCATCACCTTCAGCCCCCAACTAAAACCCCTCCAACGCATTATTAAAGATCTACAACCTATCCTGAAGGATGACCCAACACACTCACAAATCTTGGGAGACAGGCCAGTCCTTGCCTACAGACAGCCCCCCAACCTGAAGCAAATACTCATCAACAACCACATACCACACAACAGAACCACTAACCCAGGAACCTATCCTTGCAACAAAGCCCGTTGCCAACTGTGCCCACATATCTATTCAGGGGACACCATCACAGGGCCTAATAACATCAACCACACTATCAGAAGCTCGTTCACCTGCACATCTACCAATGTGATATATGCCATCATGTGCCAGCAATGCCCCTCTGCCATGTACATTGGTCAAACTGGACAGTCTCTACGTAAAAGAATAAATGGACACAAATCAGATGTCAAGAATTATAACATTCATAAACCAGTCGGAGAACACTTCAATCTCTCTGGTCATGCAATTACAGACATGAAAGTTGCGATATTACAACAAAAAAACTTCAAATCCAGACTCCAGCGAGAGACTGTTGAATTGGAATTCATTTGCAAATTGGATACAATTAACTTAGGCTTGAATAGAGACTGGGAGTGGCTAAGTCATTATGCAAGGTAACCTATTTCCCCTTGTTTTTTCCTCCCCCCCTCCCCCCCAGACGTTCTTGTTAAACCCTGGATTTGTGCTGGAAATGGCCCACCTTGATTATCATACACATTGTAAGGAGAGTGATCACTTCAGATAAGCTATTACCAGCAGGAGAGTGGGGTGGGGGGAGGTATTTTTTCATGCTTTGTGTGTATAAAAAGATCTTCTACACTTTCCACAGTATGCATCCGATGAAGTGAGCTGTAGCTCACGAAAGCTTATGCTCAAATAAATTGGTTAATCTCTAAGGTGCCACAAGTACTCCTTTTCTTATTACTGTTTAGTTTATCAATTTGTTCCAAAACCTCCTCTAAGGACACCTCAATCTGGGACAGTTCCTCAGATTTGTCACCTAAAAACAATGGCATTTCAGGCCCTTTGCAATGCATGTCATACTTTTTGGGACCATATCAGAGGCTTAGTGGTTCACATACATAACGGACAATACCACCGCAATGTATTATGTGAACAATCAAGGAGTAGCGCACTCCAGGCTACTCTGCTGAGAGGCATGCATCTGATGAAGTGAGCTGTAGCTCACGAAAGCTTATGCTCAAATAAATTTGTTAGTCTCTAAGGTGCCACAAGTACTCCTTTTCTTTTTGCGAATACAGACTAACACGGCTGCTACTCTGAAACCAATCAGATTATGGGAATTCTGCCTTGAAGAGAACATTATTGAGAGCTGTTCACTTGTCCATAATCCAGAATCATCTCAGCAGGAATTTTTCCTTGAGTCACAAGTAGTCCCTGAAGACAAGTGTCCTCTGGCTTATCTTCACAGCTTGGGGCATCCTGATGATTGACCTATTTGCTACAAGGGACAACAGGAAATGTCATTGTTCTGCTATCGAGGGGGCCTCACTCCAGGCTCTTTGTCTGACACTTTCCACCTCTGCTGGCAGTCGGCTCTCCTGTATGCTTTTCTCCCAATCATCCGAGAAGTCGTCCTCAGCTGAAGGCAGATTCTCATTCTCAGGCAGTGCTGGTTCTTGGCCTTTTCACACTATCTATTCAGCCTCCAATACCACTTCCTCTCCATCCCAACTTAATCACAGCTGTACCTTGCATCCCGTGCTCAGCTCCCTACGACTCATGGCATGGCTTCTGCACGGCTGAATAAGGAGGAAGTTCGGCAGCTGTCCAGGCAGTCCTGCTCAACAGTAGAAAGCCCACTACCAGAATGGCCTGTTCAGCTAAATGGAAGCAGTTTTCAGTGTGATCTTTAGCCTATGGAATTCAACTGACAGTGGCTTTTATGTAGGACATCTGAGAGTACCTGCTGCTCCTTCAGTCGTTGGGGCTTGCACTTAGTTCATTGAAAGTGCATCTGTTTTTCATCCCCTGTTCAGGGAAGATCAGTCTTCTCCAGTGCCATGATAATAAGGTTCTTAAAAGGGCTCCTTCATCTACATCTTCTTCTGATCTGAGAGCCAGTTTCTCTGTGAGATTTTAACACGGGCGTAGCAGCTTTGACGGGACCTCTGTTCAAGCCCATATCTTGTCCCTTTCCACTTTTGTATCAAAAACTGAATTCCTGGTAGAGATAACATCCACAAGAAGAGTCTGTGAGTTGCAGGCTCTGATGTGAACCCATCTTGAGTTCCCCAGCGGTGAATACACAGTTCTCCAGAGACAACATTTATGACCACACCCAAAATTGTTGTTTAAAGTGGTTTCTCAGTTTCATTTGAACCAGGAGGTATATTTACCTGTGTTCTTCCCTGAATCACATCCATCTCTGGAGGAGCAGTGTCTCCATCCATTAGATGTCAGGCCACGTCTAGCCTTCTATCTGGACAGGACTAAATGGTTTTGTGCTTCACTTTGCCTGTTTGTGTCATATGCAGATCACGTAAAGGATCAGGCAGTCTCTTCACAGATGATCTCTAAATGGAAAACATCCTGCATCAAGACGGCACGTGAAATTGCTTTGGCTACGCCTCCTCAGTGGGTGTGAGCTCGTTCTACAAGAGCACAAGCAATGTCCATAGCTTTCCTCAGTGAGGTTTTCATACTGGACATTTGCAGGGCTGCTGCGTGGTCATCCATACCTATATTCATGAACCATTATGCCATCACTGCATCATCCAGGGCAGATGCAAGCTTTGATAGGATGGTCCTGCGATTCTTGCTTACATAGACTCCGAGCTCCGCCTCCTGGGGGTGTACTGCTTGAGCGTCACCTAAGTGTAATACACAGCTGCATCTACTGAAAGAAGAAGAGATGGTTACTTCTTGTAACTATGGTTCTTCGCATTGTGATGCAGATGTGTATTCCCTGACCCACCCTCCAGCCCCTCTGCATCAGAGTCTCATCTTGGTGTTTGGTGCAAAGGAATTGAGGAGGGTCAGGCTGCCGCCTCATATGGTTAGGAGAGGGGCTACGGCCATGAGATGCAAGCAAAATTCTCCAGCTCCAGCACTGGGTGTGCACACACCTAAGTGGAAATACATGTCTGCATCACATCTTGAAGAACCACAGTTACAGGAAGTAACCATTTCTGTTGCTGCCATCCTGTCCCAATCCCAAAATCATGTGGCACGGCATAACTGTTGGAAGAGTAATCAGAATATACCTGCACAGGACAGAGACCTGCAAGAAGTCAGTGCCCAGCCTGGTGTTTCACTCCTCAACAGTTCGGGGGGGAAAGCTGTCAATGACAATGATGGAAGGTGTCAGTCAGGGCTGGTAACTTCATGGGCAGAAAGGGCAGTGTGAGGAAATCTGGCCTCAGAGTGCACATTCTCCCAGCGCTGCCCAGTTGTCACAATGCCCTTGGCAGGTGCAGGGGAGGGCTGCAGTGAGCGCACTCACAGTCGTCCTTACACAGCCATGGGCCTGCACTCTGCAGAGTTACTGAATGGCTCTTGCTCCCCCAAGCCTGGCCCTCCCTGGTACACACATCCCCAGCACAGACTGCTGGGCGTGCAGGGCCTAGAGGAGACATCGCCACAGGAGATGCACTCTGGAGGTCTTTGGCATCCAATGCCAGTTGGGCTGCAAATCACACTGCTAGAGAGTTTAGGAGAACTCCCCTTTTCTCCCGCCCAATGTCAACAGGTGGAACATTCCAACGCTGCCAGCTGAGTGGTGCGGCCCAGCTGCTGGTACAATAATGTTGCTACTCTCTTGTCACTCAGTTCCTTTGTCACTGCTGACAGCTGAGGAGCTGTCTCGGGGGAACCCTCCCTGCCATGAGGGGCCAGGGACAGTCAGCGCCCCTCCCTCTGCCCTACAATGCGCATGGGATGGTCAGAGCCCCTCTCCCCCAAGCTTGCCAGAGTCCCCTCCCCTGCCACTTGAGGTCAGGACTAGTCAGAGCCTCCTCCCCCTGCTTAACGAAGGGCCAGGGCCAGTCATAGAATCCTAGAAGATCAGGATTGGAAGAGACTTCCGGAGGTCATCTAGTCCAACCCCCTGCTCAAAGCAGGACCAACACCAATTAAATCATCCCAGCCAGGGCTTTGTCAAGCCTGACCTTAAAAACTTCTAAGGAAGGAGATTCCACCACCTCCCTAGGTAACGCATTCCAGTGCTTCACCACCCTCCTAGTGAAAAGGTTTTTCCAACCTAAACCTCCCCCACAGCAACTTGAAACCATTGCTTCTTGTTCTGTCATCTGCTACCACTGAGAACAGTCTAGAGCCATCCTCTTTGGAACCCCCTTTCAGGTAGTTGAAGCCTGCTATCAAATCCCCCCTCACTCTTCTCTTTTGTAGACTAAATAACCTCAGTTTCCTCAGCCTCTCCTTGTAAGTCATGTGCTCCAGCCCTCTAATCATTTTCATTGCCCTCCGCTGGACTCTCTCCAACAGGTGTGGCCAACCAGAGCCTGAGAAGGAGCCAGAATTTACCAGTGAATTTACCAATGAATGCCCTTGTGCACATGGGTGAGGTGGTCTCGGTGCCCTATGGGATGGGAAGGGTCTCAAGAGGTACATGACTGTGGTCTGTTGGGCGGGATCATCTCTGTGCTCTGAGTACCCAGGGGACAGGTGGGGGTCTCTGTGGTCTAAGGCACTGGGTGTTCCTGACGTGATGTTACCTTCTTTTTTGTAGATGTCCCCAGGAATCATTGCCAACCCCTTTGCCGCTGGCATTGGCCGCAAGAATAGCCTGGAAAGCATCTCCTCCATTGACCGTGACCTGACCCCAGAGGAGCTGGAGATCCTACAAAAGGTGGGTGCTGTAACTACCTTCAGGAGAGTGGGATAGGGCAGAATGGTCTCTGAAGCTCTGCGGTGTTTTGCGTTGGCCTGTGGAGCCTGCGCCATGGTAGAAGATTTCACTCCTCCCCATAGCTCCTGTGCACCTGCTGTTTCCATAAGATTGGAAGAGTGGTAATGCTTCTCCCAGAAGTGCTCAGGGATGTGACTCTCATATCTTCTCCTTTGGGGGTGATGGTGCTGCCCCTAGAGCAGGGGTCATTTTAGGATCTGGCCCTCTTATCTTTCCCTTTGTTCCCAGGAGATGGAGATGGTGAGGGAGGCGACTCAGTGGGAGAGAGAAGAAATGGAGAAAGTGGTGAGAGCATTTTCACACTGACATTCTGACCTTGACAATGTCTTGGCCAAGGTGGTGAGTTCTGAGGGAAATGCCGCAGAATTGCCCTAACCAGAGCACTACTTCCCACAGGAAGCTCTGGGTCCTCTCCTCACCTCTGGGGTATCAGCTCTCTCTGCTCACCAATATCTCCAGCTCTCCAGACCCTCTTTTTTCATCTTCCCATACCTCTTTTCCCTTGCTTCATTGGGACTATTCCAGCATCTGTAACATGGTTTCATGCTGCTCTTCACTATACTTGTGCCTCAATCACAAGGCAGGCCTCCACTGTAAGAGCAGAAGCCTCTGTTCTCTGGATTAGATGGGAGCTCCAAGATGATCAGTTCTCTCCAAACAGCACCATTAACTGCATACAGCTAGTAGAGTCAAAGATGGGAACACACAACTCATATTTGTCCATATTTTAAGGAGACACAACTGCAGGTCCTGGTACAAGATGCTGCATCTCAATCCAAACATTCCTTTACCTATCTAAGTGCAAAGTAATGCACACTGGAAAAAATAATCCCAACTATACATACAAAATGATGGCGTCTAAATTAGCTACTATTGCTCAAGAAAGAGATCTTGGAATCATTGTGGATAGATGTCTGAAAACATCTGCTCAATGTGCAGCAGCAGTCAGGAGCAATTAGGAAAGGGATAGATAATAAGACAAAAAATTCCATATTGTCACTATATAAATCCATGGTATGCTCACACCTCAAATACTGCATGCAGTTCTGGTCATCCCATTTCGAAAAAAGATACATTAGAATTGGAAAAAGGTACAGAGAAGGGCAACAAAAATGATTAGTAAGGCTGTGTTTGTCACAGAGGTCACGGAATCCATGACTTCCAGAGAACTCTGTGATATTTTCTGCTTTGGCCCCTGGGGCTACAGGACTGGAGCTGGCAGCCAGAGGGGCCCCAGCAGTTCCAGCGACGGCCTCCTCAGGGTTCCAGCGACAGGCGACAGCCTCCTCACCTCAGGGTTCCAGCGACAGGCGACAGCCTCCTCACCTCAGGGTTCCAGCGACAGGCGACAGCCTCCTCAGGGTCCTCCTCAGGGTTCCGGCGACAGGCGACAGCCTCTTCAGGGTTCTAGTGACAGGCGACAGCCTCCTCAGGGTCCTCCTCAGGGTTCCGGCGACAGGCGACAGCCTCCTCAGGGTCCTCCTCAGGGTTCCGGCGACAGGCGACAGCCTCTTCAGGGTTCTAGTGACAGGCGACAGCCTCCTCAGGGTCCTCCTCAGGGTTCCGGCGACAGGCGACAGCCTCCTCAGGGTCCTCCTCAGGGTTCCGGCGACAGGCGACAGCCTCTTCAGGGTTCTAGTGACAGGCGACAGCCTCCTCAGGGTCCTCCTCAGGGTTCCAGCGACAGGAATTCATTGCTGTGGGATGTTATGAAAGCCAAAAATATAACTGGGTTCAAAAGAGAACTAGGTAAGTTCTTGAAGGATAGGTCCATCAGTGGCTATTAGCCAAAGTGGTCAGGGATGTAGTCCCCTGCCCTGGGCGTTCCTAAATCTCGGACTGCCAGAAGCTGGGCCTGGACAACAGGGGATGGATCACTTGATAATTTCCCTGTTCTGTTTGTTCCCTCTGAAGTATCTGGCACCGGCCTCTATCAGAAGACAGGATATTGGGCTAGATGGACCATTGGGTCTGACCCAGTATGGCCATTATCGTCTTATTTATGCGTATTTGTATTACTGCCAATCACTTTGATAGCTGACCATCTGCCATATAAAATAGATTGGCAAAAATCAAGATTCTTATGGACTTTGTGTACTTCTGTGATATTCCTCCCTTTTGAAATGATACAAAGCTCTGCATGGGGTAGGTCTTTTGTTTTTTGTTTTTTGTTAAGGGATAGGGTTTAAAAGGAATGGCGGATGCTATGAATATCAGTCTGGTTATGGTGGGGGGGGAATAATCAATCTTGGCAGTTCGCATATGAGGTCTCTAATGTAGTTGAGACTTGACCCATTAATTGCTTTGAAGATTTGGACCAAAATCTTAAACTGATAAGGGAAACAGATTATGAGGGTCTGGACAACAGGCTTTTGAGCCCAGGAATCTTTAGCATTTTTGTTCACTTTGGGGATTTTAGGCATGTGGTGCCAATAATCTTAATTTAAAACAAAATATAACCATTTATTCTCTCAGCTTGGTGCCCTTCCCATGCAGGATGGGGCATGGTCACTTGCTCGGTTCAGCTAGAGTAAATGTGGATTCTCTGTAACTTTAAAGTCTTTAAATCATGATTTGAGGCCGTCAGTAACTCAGGGTCCATTACAGGAGTGAGGTTCTGGGGCCTGCAATGTGCAGGAGGTCAGACTCAATGATCACTGTTACGGGTGTGAGATCGTTGTTCCCCCTTAACTCTCCAGCCTGGGATGTTTCTCACAATGCTTTTCTAGTGATACGATGCAAACCCCTCCGGGTGCTGTAATCACTCAGCACAACCGCATATGGACCCCCACACCCAGCTACATTGCATGAATGCTCCCAAAGCCACTCGTGAATCACACACAGAAAGACATCAGCCCAATTCCCCCAGCTCCCAGCCTTGTACCTCAGGAATATACTGTCTTGCACTGCTCAAGATGAGTAATGCAAGTTTTTTATTTGGTTCACCACTTCATCAATGGAAAGTGGATATACACCAGTCTTAGTAAACCTGAGCAGATTTATAGACTATCAGGGTTGGAAGGGACCTCAGGAGGTCATCTAGTCCAACCCCCTGCTCAAAGCAGGACATATCAAACACTTCAGGCAAACTCACTGGTAAAGATAAACAGGAAAACAAGTTTGGTGACTCCAAAAGATAGATTATGAGTGATAGACAAAAAGTCAGAGTTAGTTACCAAAATAAGATAAAATATAAGTATGCAGTCTAAACTCTCAACCCTATTAGGCTGGGAAACATCTAGATCAGAGGTGGGCAAACTACGGCCCGCAGGCCACATCCGGCCTGTAGGACTGTCCTGCCCAGCCCCTGAGTTCCTGGCCCAGGAGACTGTCCCCACTCCCTCGCAGCCAGCTGCCGCGCAGCACGATGCTCTGGGCGGTGGGGCTGCAGAGCCCGGCCTGACCCGGTGCTCTGTGCTGCCAGCCACCAGTGCTCCAGGCAGTGCGGAAAGGGGTTGCGGGGGGGGGGGGGGGGGTTGGATAGGGGTCACGGCGGTCAGAGGGCGGGGAACGGGGGTTGAATGGGGGCAGGGGTCCCGGGGGGGCAGTCAGGAAGGAGAGGAGGGGTTGGATGGGGTGGGGGGGCAGTTAGGGGCGAGGGGTCTGGGGGCGGTCAGGGAGAAGGGCTGGTTGGATGGGGCAGGGGTCCTGGAGGGGGGCAGTCGGGAAGGAGAGGGGGGTTTGGATGGGACAGCAGGGGGACCTGGGGGTGGTCAGGGGACCGAGAGTGGGGGGATGGGGTGGATGGGGCAAGGGTCTCCGGGGGGCCATCAGGGAACAGAGGGGGTTGGATGGGGCAGAAGTCCCGGGGGGAACCATCAGGGGGAAGGGGGCGGGCCATGCCTAGCTGTTTGGGGAGGCACAGCCTCCCCTAACCAACCCTCTATACAATTTCAGAAACTCAGGCCAAAAAGTTTGCCCGCCCTGATCTAGATTAAGCAGTTTTTGTCACCCCACTGGATAGTGCAGTTCATAGTACACAGGTTTCACCCTTGAAACCTGGACCAGTCTTCTCTGTTGGAGTCGTCAGTCTTCTGAGTGTCTTTGTTGCTTGCAGCATAGGTGGGGGCAGGAGAAAGGCCAAGCGTGGGGCCCCTGTGTTCTGTTTTATACCCTTAGTCCATGTGCTTGGAGAACACAAGTCCAGGCATGTCTGGTGGGTATTGCTGAGTCACCAGGCAAGGTTGAGCAATTCCCCTGGTGTGGCCTTATGCAAGTGAGTCATTGAATTGTAACTCCCTTGCTGGACAATGGTTGGTGATATTTGTTCAGCACCCACCAGGGTGTTGGTTACCTCCCTTGTCATTGTCTCTGGGGAGCTAGTATCTGGGCGCTTCCCAAACCCACGGCATATTTTAGTGAAAACCATACAACACAATTATTATAATTTTATATGCATTAATGATACACTCATTAGGTAGAACAGTGGGTTTCAGCAGAACATAACCTTTCCCACGATACTTCACATGGCATGCTTTATATGAAATATTACAATTATACACAAATGACTAATATGGGGGTTACAGGGTGCTTCCCCAATGTATACAGTGTCACAATCATGATGGTCCCTTCTGGCCTTAAAGTCTATGACTTTGATTGACTGCAGAGAAGCAAAGTTTTAAAGAAGACTTGAATAAAAAGGGAGGATGGGGGTTCCCTTGTATTAGGGGCTCCCTAGCATTTCCTTACTGCTTCTTGGCAGGCCTACAGCTTAGTCAGAGCCATATCAACTCCTGCAGCCAGCTCTTGACCTGTCCCTATCCAGAGACCTGCAGGGCAGCCACATGGTGTCAGGACATTCACTTAGTTTTCCAGTGTCATAGAGCCCACGCCCTTGACTCTTCAGCCATAGTGCGTGTAGCAGATCAAGCACTCACCAGCATGGTGCCTCCTGCTGGTCTTCTGGGAATTAGCTCTTTCCAGCATCGAAGAGCCTCCTGCCGGCCGGTGTCTCTCCTGCCTCAGGCCCCCCATGTTCCTCCTGGACCCCGGTGCCCTTTACCTGAGGGGCCTGCCCACCACAGTACCCCCACACTCTGGGTTCCCCTCCCAGGGGAACCCCAATCCCTCTATGCCCACCTTGCCTCAGTGGCTACTGCCAGTCATCCACTAACCCTCTTTCCCTGGGGCAAACTGCAGTTTTTGATGGCCACTCATCACTGACAAAGGGATTGGACCTACTGCCTTTGCCTATCCCCGGGCTACACCTCTTTAGCCCCAGTACCTGCTTAGGCCTTAAACAAGCCCTCAGCCTGGGGAGTTGTCAGGCTGGAGCTCCCCAGCTCCTCTCGCCCTTCCCCAGCACTGCTCTGCCCCAGGTACCCTGTGCTCCCAGGCAGCCGGGTCCTTCCCACTCCTTAGCCCTTATATCAGAGCCATCTGTGGCCGGGTTGGGTGTGGCCACAGCTGTGGCCGGGTTGGGTGTGGCCACAGCTGTGGCCGGGTTGGGTGTGGCCACAGCTGTGGCCGGGTTGGGTGTGGCCACAGCTGTGGCCGGGTTGGGTGTGGCCACAGCTGTGGCCGGGTTGGGTGTGGCCACAGCTGTGGCCGGGTTGGGTGTGGCCACAGCTGTGGCCGGGTTGGGTGTGGCCACAGCTGTGGCCGGGTTGGGTGTGGCCACAGCTGTGGCCGCTTCCCCGGTCAGCCTACCTTTTTCCCCAGGAGCCAGGTAACTGCCCCTCTACAGCAGGTTTGGTGTTGGGCTATGCATGATGCTTGTACCCCTTGTGAATTTGTTTAGGTGTCATTTACCGTCAGGTATATTCTCCCTGGCAGAGCTATATCTTTCTTCTGAAGTGTTCCCTTTATTACTCTTTGGAGACTCCTCTGGATCCATCCTTGCAGGGTCTGCAAGTGGAGATCTACTAGAAGGGATGTGTGTTTGTTCTCAGAAGAGATTTTCATTTTAATAGTTCCGCAGCCATCTGCCAGCCCCATGGGGCTGGAAGTGTCATTTCCCTCTAGTGTGTGTTTCATCTTTCACGGAGATATGAAATTGGAGTGTGTCATTGTTGTTCCGGAGCAAGTCTGGTTTGTGACTCTGCCTGCTGGAGACTAACGACGTTACAATTTCAGCAAGAGCAATCTTTGTCAGTCTCAAGTGAGGGCCCGTCATGACCTGCCCCTTCCTACGCACACACCTTATTCAATACCAGTGCCTCTGGGTTGCTAGTACAGCCTTTTTAACCCTCTAATCTTATCAGGGCACTCGCCTCTGAATACCAAGTGATTGTGGCTGTTTTACTGAGCTCTGCTTCTAGGGCCCAGCAGCCCTTTTCAGAACACTTCTGTTTACTATGCCTCCAACTTCTGGGTTTGACAAAACACTAAGTTTCATTTAGTCTGAGTAAACAGATCATAAACCTGATAATAGCACTCAGTAACCTTTCTGCTTCTGACTCCAAGAGGGATAGCTAATCCTATTAGAGCCCAGCAGTGTTTCTCCTCATGACCAGTCTAGCTCTCCAACTCTCTCTATGATCCTTCTCCCTCTTCTCACGGGAGCCAACAAATTCAGCCCCCCAAAGTTCTGAATGAGCAATCTGAGTGGAACGTCCATCCAGGAGTCCAAGTCTGTTTCTCCATGCACCCAGTGGCATGTGTTCTTTTTCGTCTTGTCCCACAACATACCCCATTGTACAGTTTCACTTAACATTTATCCTATGACAGCATCTCGTATCCAAAATTTTTCAGGTCAGTGTAGTTCCTTTTCCCCAGGACCATGTGGATCTATTGTAATGAGAAAAAGCCCTTCAGAGACGAATGACACTACAGAATGGCTGAAGGGCCCAAAAGAGACATTTCTGAGAAAGGTACAAGCCGTGGAAAGCAATAAAAGTGCCACAAACTTAGGAACATAAATTGAGAGCATAGGCATGTTGAATCTGCAATTGCCAAATGCACACTTAATTTCAACTAGAAATCACACCTTTGCAGCCGCAATGATCTTCTACACATTCTAGCCCCCAGGGACTCTGCTCACCGCAGGGTGCAGGGCCAGGAGGAAGCCCTGTTTTCCCAGCAGCTCACACAGGTGTGTTTTGGTCATTTTAATGCTCTTTTATGCTGAGCTGGAGGGGTGCGGCATGTTAAACTCTAGTCCTTTAAGAGCCTGTGCAATCACACCTTTGGGACTCGGTGTTCGACTCACTGAGCTGCAGAACTGCCTTGAAAGACCATGTCTGTTGCGGGGCAGTGTGGGGGGTTACATGAGTGTTCTTGTATGAGGTGATGTCCTTGCCTTACTCTGTGGAAGAGAATGCACCACCTCAGCTCCTTCACCACTGCCACAGAGAGCAAACAGAACTCATCTTTATGGCCTTGGGACTAGACTTTCCTTTAGCCTATCTTCAGACCTTGTTGTCAATAAATAGCTAGTTAGAGTAGTATAGTGTGAGAATCCAAGGCTAATTAGGGGCAGCTGATATTTTAGGTTGACCAGCTGATATCCACCCAGGTCTTCAATGGTTCTTAACCCATGTTGCTTATTGAAAGAAATGTGACTCAGTATCAGTGTTATCAATTTTGGTAAAATTATTTAAACCAACAAAACAAAATCAAGAAAACATACAACTAAAGTTAAGATACTGTTAACATTAAACTAAATGAAATTTAATGCAATACAGTTATCAAATCAAGGTCAAATCAGAAAATCAAGTTAGTCTCACTGTTCGACTGAAATTAAATCATCAAATTAGTTTAATCATCAAATTAATACATCATACAATCAATCCTTATAAATGCTAAGAAGGGATTTAAGGAAGTGGCTGTCTATTTGGTTATAAATCCCAATTAAATAATTACCAAAGTAAATAAAATCTGTAACTTGGAGCTGGTTAAATATTTTGATACTGAAACCAAATTATTAGCTAATGTGTAAGCCACAGACTTAGAGCCTATTATACAACTTCCTCCTTAGATTTCAGTTCTGGTGCAGTGGGTAACCTTTCCTTACCCCCGCCACAGAGATGATATAATACAGAATACTCTAATAAGCCAATGTTTGACAGCTCTTATGTATTAAAATTTAATATGATAGTTTTAATTTTCTTAGGACTTTTGAACATGGAACACAGAACACTCTTTATTGAGTACCCATATGAAACTATGTTTAAGGCTAATTAAACCTGGGGAATTTTCTGGCACCTTCCCCATATGGACTTTATGGGTGTTCAGACACATTCATGCACACGATCACACCTTCACACCCTAAAACTAGACAATAGAAAGACTGGGATGCCTCCCAGCTAATAAAGACAAAAAGAGAAGAACTAAAAATAAGATATTGGATATAACAGGGGGGTTCATGAACTCTTCGACTCTCATAGAATAGGAGCTGGAACTGCAGTTAAGAAGCCAGACGGTGATATAGTGCTTCTCGCTAGCAGACCTTCTTTGGGTGCAGGGAGACTGGTCAAAGGCTGGCGTAGATATCTTGACTTCCTCTTCACAAGGTGGCCCACTTCACAGGTTCTGTAATATCAGGCTTCCCTCAGGTGGCTCACTGTCACGAAAGGCGAGACTCTTTGGCCTTACCCTTGATTCTGACAGTTTGTGGGCTTTGTCACTCCTTCTTGCAGTACCTCCTTCCCTGGCCTTTGGCCTGGCCAGTTGCCAGGCCTACATTGGAGCCATGCAGTTTGGTTCAGTCAGGTTCAAATTAAGTCACCCTTGGTTAGTGGCAGTTTGGGGAAAGTTCTGCTTAACACAGTAATTTACAAATTGTTTGGTGTTTGCAAACCACAGAAACTAAATTTTGTGACCCCCCCTAAAAATATCAAAAATATAGAATATTCATAGATATTTAGGTCAGAAGGGACCATTATGATCATCTAGTCTGACCTCCTGCACAGCGCAAGAATACAAGAACAAAGCTGATAATGCTTTTATCAGGGTGAAAAGGGCTTGAGATGATATTATGTCACCGAATTCAACCCAAAATCCTGTACAAATAACTGATTGGAAAAGCCCTAGCAACAACCAGCCACTTAAGTTATGCACCAGTGAATTAAAAATAAGTTTGGACATTTTATGATGGATGTCATAATTCTTCTTGCAAACAAAACAATTACAGTCATTTTTCTATTTGGGAACTATGTTATCAGTCAAACAACTTATCTCTTCTGCTCAATAGAGAAAAGGTACTTTAATACCTATAAATATGAAACCCATTAAAAAATAAAAATAAAGTCTAGATAAGGTCTGTATTCCCATATATGCATTTCTCTCACAATAGGATGATTTAGTATAACTAGACCTTTCCTTGTCCTGGGAGCACTTGCCTCTTACTAGTATTTCTTTGGGTCCTGAACCCAGTAAACAATTCAACAGATGTGTCTTTTGCCTGGTAATCAGAGAGGACACCAACATCCACATCCAGTGCATCTATGCCTCAAAGAGACACAGTTGGAAAGGGAGTATATGGTTTGCTGCATTTTCTCTTACCACACCAGAAGAGGGAGACACTTGAGGCTTCAGTCTCTGGACCTATCCTCCAGCACCTTCATATTGGGATCTGAAGTCCAGACAGATGCTGGCTTGGGTAAAAGAGAGAAGAGAGTGCACATCTCACTACAATAGGGTCATAAACAGAAGAAAAAGAGGAAGAATCATGTCTCGTCTTCTTCACGCTCCCTGTCACCTGAGTACTTTGAAGTCTCTCATATAGTACGGCTGTCACCTCTTCTCCATTCTCCACCAGAGCCAGACATCTTGGCACTAACAGACTTTGACTCCCCTCTGGTTCAGATTCTGATGACACTATTGAACTTTCCATGTCTGCATGGAGGTCCACCGCACACCTACTAGCCACTCCACAGTATGCTTTTCTGCTCCCTGACTCTCTGCCCTTGTCTGTTCCTCCAGTCTCAGTCAGAAGCCTCTTTGGTGTACCTTCGAGTCTTTAGGAGATAGACTTGGAGCATGCCTCAGTTTGATCTCAGGACATCAGACCTCTTCTCTCACCTCAAATCCAGACATCACAGAAGGATATGATGCAGGTCCCTCTTCAGCTGTTCACGTGGCTCTACATGCAGGACTTGAAGGTTCTTTTGGATGCTGCAGGATCAGCTTTGGCACTGACCTCAGCACCGGTGCTGGTACCCTTTCTGGCACCACTGCCATTGCCAGTGCCTCTTCCTCATCCGAAACAAATGCACCTTTCTTGCTGGACCAATGCAGGCCCTGGATCTGTCATGTCTCTAGGAGGATCTGTCCATATCTGAGGAATGGAACAATACCTCTTCAGAGGCACCATACGAGCCTCCCTTTAAGGCACACACTGTTAGCACCCCCACCAGACGATCAGATTGTTGCTTCATCTGTTTTCCTTCCTGATGATCAAAAGCAGTTTCAGGAGCTGTTAGGGAGGACATGTCTACATTACAAACTTAGTAAACCTAACATAGGCCACCAGAGTTATTTCTGCGGTTTTTCATGTCTACACTACCCTCTTTCTGTCGGTGTACACGTCCCCAACAGGAGCGCTTCAACTGACTTCAGAGGGACAGTGTGGAGGACTGAGAGCCCAGGCTCTCAGGTCCACACACAGCTCCCACTGGGAGCCCAGCTGCTGCCCAGGCTGTCCTCTCCGCTCTCCAATGGGAGCCCAGCTACCGCCAGGGCTCTCGGCTCTGCTCCCTGCTACTGCCTCGGCTCCCTGCCAGGAGCCTGGCTGCCCCCCCTGCCCCCCTCCCCCTGGGTTTCCCTGTTCCCCAGGTTCCCAGCATCGAGCAGGGAGCCAAGACCTCTGGGAGGCAGCTGGGCTCCCAGTGGGCAGCAGGGCGCTTGGAGCCTGGGCAGTACCCAGAATGCCAGTGGGGAACTGGGAGCCCAGGCAGCAGCCTGGCTTGGAGTGGGGAGCCTGGACACAAGCCCTTCTAGGAGCGGGGAGCCAGGAGCCCCGGGGGGCAGCCGGTATCCCAGCTGGGAGTCTGGAGCCCAGGCAGCCTGCGTGGCAGCCAGGCTCCTTGTGGAGCGGGAAGCCTGGAACCCAGGCAGCACCCAGTCTCCCAGCAGGGAATTGGGAGCCCAGGTGGCAGCCTGGTGAGGGGTGGGGAGTCTTGGCGACAGACAGGCTCAGAGCGGAAAGCCCAGGCACAAGCCCAGCTGGGAGAGGGGAGCCAGAAACCCTGGGGGGCAGCTGGGTTCCCAGTGGGGAGCTCTGCACCTGGAACCAGGAGCCTGGGCTCAGCCAGGCTCCCAGTGGGGAGTCTGGGTGGCAGCCCGGCTCGGAGCGGGAAGCCTGGGCACAAGCCCAGCTTGGAGGAGGGACCCTGGCTACAAGCCCAGTGGGGAGCCAGGGAGCTGGGGAGCAGCTGGGCTCTAGCTTGGAGCCTCCCACCTGCCCTGGCGTGACAACCCGAGCTGTGAGCCAGCGTGTCTATTGCTGCATCCTCTGGTGATGTGCTCAGCATAGGGGAGAGTTTGGGGCAGTCTGCCCCTTCTGACATCGAGGGTGCAAGCTGGATGCATTTGGCAGGAGAGTCTGCTTGTTTGGATCACTGGGCTTCTGACTGGCCAACTACCAGGCCATCCTGCCCTGTTACACTTATGCTCTGTGGGATTCTAGGAGCCTACCTTCGACTCCCTGCCAGAGAAACAGATGGCAGCAGCTGAGACACCAAGGGTTGCATGCTTGCTAGATGCTCTTTAAGAGCAGCCTCTGATGTCTCAGACAGCAGTGCAAGGATGTTGGTCACAGGAGTGGCTCTCAGGAGATATTTCTGGCTAAGATCCTCTGGTCTCGCACTGGAATCTCAGGGTAAAAACAAAAACCTCCATTTGAGGGCAGAGGCCTCTGTAGTGGCAAAACTGTCAAGACCCTGGAGAAGATCATGGCCACTGTGGCCACTGTCTTCTCCCTGGGATTAACACTCTTCCTCAGTTCTAAGGAGATTTTCCTACTCGTCATTCTGCTTTCCTCACAACACCAAGGGATGCAGTCTCATAAATGATATAGGCCACCTACTAAACTGGCTGCTGGCAAATACTCTCAACAGTATAGGAGCAGGATCCCGTGCCGCTTTTCCTCACAGCCCTCCGCATCAGTCTCTCAACAGTGATTTTGACAGTCTGTTTGAGAGTTGCATACTGATGTGCACCACATCGCTAACCCATCCCCCCAATCCCCTCCCTTCAAACCTTGTCACTCTTCTGCTCATGCCTGGATGACTGTCTCGCCTCAGCAATCCAATACCTGAGCAACTTCTTCCAGTCACTAAATCCTTGCTTCTATCTGCACAGCATATCCCCTTACCTGGAGCATCCTAGACTGCACTCAGGCAGAGCCTTTCTTCCAGAGGAGAGATTTTGCAAAATATGAGACACCTTAACAACTCTTAATGAGCAACTTATACAGACCACAACACATTTCCTGCAACTACTAGGCCTGAGGCTTCATTGATCTACATTGCATCCTTTGCTTGTCTGAACCTGAGACCGTTGCTGCTCTGGACGACAAGAAGCCACACAGAATATACACAGCCTGCAAAGGGCACTGCCCATCCCTCTTTGTCCTCAGGCAAATACCCTTTACTCTCTCTTCCCTACCCTCACATGCTCCACCAATGCCTCTAGTCTAGGCTGAGGTTTGCATTACAAGACCTCAAAGTATTTGGCCTGTGGAAGCTCTGGATGTCCAGACTCCATATCAGTGTACTGGTGTTCAGGACAGTACGATGGTCTCTCAGGGTCTTCACCTGTCCCTGCAACATCATGTAGTACAAGTGCTTACCAACAGCACCACAGCCATTTACTACATAAGCAAGCAGGGAGGAGCGCATTCCTGTCTGCCATTAGTCAAGGCAAGAACACTATGGCGGTGGTGCATCCAAAATCTTCCCTGTTGTTCTGCACTTCATGGGAGGAGAACATGGAGGCAGACTTGCTCAGCAGGAGGTCTCAGAATCAGCACCAGTGGTCCTAAACCAGTGATGGATAAAGCAGTGTTTCAGAGATGAGGTAACCCTGTAATAGACCTCTTCACAGCTGAACAAAACACCAGATGCCATGTGTTCTGCACAGGAGCACACAGAGAAAAGTCTTATCTCGGATGTGGTTCTCCTGGACTGGAGCCAACTTCTGTATGTCTTCTCTCCCATTCCCCTCAGACTCAGGGTCATAAGGAAGATCTGGTTGGACAAAGCCAACATTATATTAATAGGCCCAATGTTGTCTCGTCAGGACTGGTACCCAGATCTTCTGCACTGTGTCTGCTGCCTCTCTCTGCAGATGCCTCTCGCAACAGCAAGGGAGGATTTTGCATCCTGACCCAGAGACACTCCATCTCACAATATGGAGATAACCTGCTGGCTAATGTGGATCACGTTGGCTCTCAGGGGGCCCCAAGCCATTCTATTTCAAGTTTCCCGTGATACTTATGAATATAAATGAGAAGGTAGAAATTGTAGAAAATGTATAAGAGAACAAAAGGAAAAATCTGTGGCCAGCAGAATTAAGGACAATAAGGAGTTTTAAAAGTATATTAGGAACAAAAAATAGTCCTGATAGTGGTATTGATCCATTGGGAGAAGGAAATTATAGAATTGTCAATAATGCAAAAAAGGCAGAAGTGTTCAATAAATATTTTTGTTTGTATTTGGAAAAAACCAGGATATTATATTATGTAATGATGATGAAATTATCCGTTCCAGTAGTAACTTAAGAGAATGTTATACAGCAGCTGCCAAAGTTAAAAATTTTTAATTCATCCAAGAGTTTTCAAAGAGCTGGCTGAGGAGCTTGCTGGACCATGAATGTTGATTTTCAAGAACTCTTGGAACACTGGGAACGTTCCAGAAGACTGGAAGAAAACCAATGCTGTACCGATATTTAGAAAGGATTAACGGGATGATTTGGGTAACTATTTGGGTGCTAGTCTGACATCGATCCCAGGCAAAATAATGGAACAGCTGATACAGGACTCGATTAATAAAGAATTAAAGGAGGGTAATATAATTAATGCCAATCAGCATGGGTATGTGGAAAACAGATCTTGTCAAACTAATTTGTTAGCTTTTTTTTTTTATGAGATTCCAGGTTTGGTTCATAAAAGTAATAGTACTGATGTAATATATTTAAAGTTGTGTAAGGCATTTTACTTGTTAATTCAGGATGTATTGATTAAAAACCTAGAACACTACAAAATTAACATAGCATATATTAAAAGAATTAAAAACTGGCTAGCTGAGGTACATAAAAATGTAATTGTAAACGGGGAATCGTCATCAAATGGGTGTATTTCTAGTGGGGTCCTGCAGGAATTGGTTCTTGGCCACTCACTATTTAAAATTGTTATCAGTGACCTGGAAGAAACCATAATATCATCACTGATAAGGTTTGCAGATAAGACAAAGCTTGGGGGGAGTGGTAAATAATTAAGAGGACAGATCATAGTTCACTTGCACAAGCATAGATTCATGGATTCCAAGGCCAGAAGGGGGATTGTTGTAATCATCTAGTCTGACCTCCTATGTAATAAGCAATAGAACTTCCCCAAAATAATTCCATTTGAAGTAGAGCAGATCTTTTAAAAAACATCCAATCTTGATTTTTAAAAATGCCAGTGATGGAGAATCCAGCAAATAATATGCAGTTTAATAAAGCCAAATGTAAATGTATGCCTCTAGGAACAAAGAATGTTGGCCATTTTTACAGGATGGAGGAATCTATCTTGAGAACCAGTGACTCAGCAAAAGAGTTGGGAGTCATGGTGAGCTGAACATGACCTCCCAGAGACACACTGCCTAGAAGGACTAATATGATCCTTGGTTACATAAACAGGGGAATATTGAATAAGAGAACAGAGGTTATATTACCTGTGTATCTGTCACTGGTGCAACCACTGCTGGAATACTATGTTCAGTTGTAGTGTACACAGTTCTGAAAGGATCTTAATAAATTGGAAAGGATTCAGAGAGAGCCACAAGAATAATTAAAGGACTGGAAAACATGCTTTATAGAGATAGATTAATGGAATTCAATTTATTTAGCTTAACAAAGAAAAGGCTAGGGAGTGGCTTGATCACAGTATAAGGACTCACAAGGAGAATAAAAATTTGATTATAGAGGGCTTTTCAGTCTCACAGAAAAAGGTATAACAAGATCCAATGGCTGGAAATTGAAGCTAGACAAATGCAGATTGTAAATAAGGTGTAAGTTTTTAATAATGAGGGTAATTAACCACTGAAGCAATTTACCAAGGGTTGTGGTGGATTCTCCATCACTGGCAATTTTAAAAACAGGATTGGATGTGTTTCTAGAAGATATGCTTTAGTTAAAAAAGGAGTTAATTCAGGGAAGTTCTATGGAATGTGGTTTGCAGGGGGTCAAACCAGATGATCACAATGGGCCCTTCTGACCTTAGAATCTATGAATCTGTGAAAGACGCCACCTGAAATGCCATAAACAGAAATAGAAGCAATTCTCTATCCGGACCACTGGTAAAGGACTTGCTCCATCTTGAGCTGTGGTTCTCAAAGTCCTAGAGTACATAACTCTCAGAGCTTAGCTGGAGCTTCCCTAAAGGTCCATATGGCAGCAATATCTGCTCATCACAGTTATGGTAAAGATATTCAGGTTCCTTAAGGGCATGGTCAGTGCGTTTTCCCCTGTTAGAGTACCCCTGCCTTCATGCAACCTAAATGTTTACTCCTGAAGGCATTCTGAGCCAAAAAATTAAAAATTCTGTGCACACTATTTTTAAATTCTGTAAAATTCTGCAAATTGTATTTGTCAAATGAATGTGGAGGCTCCAGCATGGCCCTGGGGAGCACAGGCTACTGGCTGCACAGAGGTGGGAGATCACTGTGCAGCTCACCCCTGAGATATGGACTCAGTGGTGAGGGTGCACCCAATCCTGACAGAGTGCAAGGACTGGACCTGCCCCAGAAAAACCCCAGGGCCCTGCCCGTCCGTGCCAGGTGCACCAGGTGTGGGTGGGCAGGTTCAGCAAGGCAGGATCTAAGTGTGGAGGGGTTTAGTGTTGGGGGATCCAGGTGTGGGTTGTGACGGTTCTGTGTCAGGCAATCTGGGTGTGGGCGGCTCAGCAGGGGATCCGGGTGCAGGGGGGATCTGGATGCAAAAGGGCTTGTTTGGGGGTTCTGGGTACAGCAGTAATGGGATTCTGCAGTGGGGTCCAGGTGAAGGTGGTTGGGGCTCAGCAGGTAGGGGTCTGGGTGTGGAGGGGATAGAGCTTGGTAGGGGGACCTGGGTATGGGGAGCTCAGTGTGTGTGGGGGGGTCCAGATGCTGGGGAAGTGGGGCTCAATGGGGTGGGGATCCGGGTGCAGGTGGTTGGTTGGGATGGTCCAGGTGCAGGGGGAGTGGGGTTCATCAGGGGGGTTCTGAGTGCAGGGGCGACGTGGTGAGGCTTGGTGGGAGAGTCTGGGTGCTAGGGGGCTTAGATGCACGTGAGTTGGGCAGATGGGGGAGCAGCTCCCTGTACAGCGATCCCTGCCCCTGCAGCTGAGTAGCAATGGGTGCAGGAAGCACAGGGCGGGGCAGGGGGGAGGATTTACACAGCTTCCCATAGCCAAAGGAGAAATCTAGGGGTGGGTCTCACCCGGCCCCAGATACCGTGCAGGGGAAGAGGAAGTTCTGTCCTCCCCAGCCCAGCCGGGACTAGTAGCTGAGCCTGGCACAAGGTAGGAGCCACCCGCCGGGTCTTCCCCAGTCCCACTCCATGCCCCATAGTGATTTACCTCTCTGATGGCTGTCCTGAGCACCCAGAACTGCTGGAGAGGGTCACATGACCATTCTTGTGGCTTCTCTTTGCTTCCCCATCAGAAAGTCATTTTTCTGCAGGGAAGCAAAGAAATCTATGAGGGACATAAATTCTGCGCGTGTACAGTGGCGCAGAATTCCCCCAAGAGTAATTAAATGTTGTCCTAATGAAACTGATATGCCCTCCTTATGAGCCTCTTGCTCAAGCCTCTCTTGTGGGCGTCTGCCAAACAAAACAGTCTTTCTGATAGCAATTACATTTGCTCGGAGGGTGAGCAAGCTCAGGGTTTTGATGGCTATTCCACTTTATATTGTATTTCACAAGGACAAAGACCATGACATGAGGCTCATCCCAGCTTTCATGCATTGGTGGTCTCAGATTTCCACCAGCTCGATGTCTTTCCCCACATCCCATTCTCATCCAATGGAAACTTATCTCCACGTCCTAGATGTACAGGAGAGAACTTTGTGTTTGCCTGGAAAAGACCAAGTCCTTTAGAAAATCTAACAGGATATTCATAGTGCATGGGGAGCAATGCCAGGAGAAATCCATTACCAAACAGACACTTTCATACTTCGTAAGGAGATGTATGAAACATTGTCTCATCTTAGCTTGGAAACCAGTACTTCCTGGTTTAAAGACCTGCTCCATGAGAACCACTGCAGCATCCTTGGTCTGCCTTAGACTGGTTCCCTCGGTGGAGGGGTGCAAAGCAGCAGTATCTGCGTTCACTAGGCACCAGGCACTGCTCTTTGAACTTACCATCCTGCTCCAACTCTCTGTTTGGGAGACGGGCTGGAGTGCTTATGTGCCTTAGAATGCTCGCTCATTGACGGCAACTGGGAAAGCACAGAGGCCCTAGAAGAGGAAAGAGAGGTTACTTACCAGTAGTTGTTGTTCTTAAAGAGTTGCCTTTGTGCATTTATACTACCTGTCCACCTTTCCCTCTCCCTTGAGTTCTATGGAACTTCAGGGGTCTGCTGTTGGGGAGAAGGGCCAGAGGTGGTTGGGGGTGCACTCCTGTGCAGAGAGCAGGGCGATGAGGTCACCTTCATGGGAGATCTCTTGTGCTTCTCCCAATGGACATGGATTTTCATGGCAGTTCCACAGCCCGAAGCCCGGGGCGCCAAGTCCCACCGGTATGAATGGACAGAGGTGACTCTGAAAGAACAACACTTACTGTAAGTAACCTCTCTTTTTCATATGCAGGCCCAGTGTTGGGGGAGGGATACCTTTGAGCTGAGTCACTGCCACCCAGGTGAGACTCAGTCATGGTCTTCTCGTGTGGAGTGACAGAGAACTGAGCAACTCAGTTCAAGCCTGTCCTTGTTCTGTCATAGTTTCTGCCTTTCCTTGCCCCTGGAGGGATGGTGGCACTAAGGGGCTAGTGCCTTGTAATGTCTCCCTTCCCCTGATGATTGCCCAGCTTGTGCCACTTGGGGTCTTTTCTCCCTCCCTCCCGATAACTGTCCAGCTTGTGCTGTGTGGGATCTCTGCTCCCCTCACCTGATAACTGTCCAGCTTGTGCTGTGTGGGGTCTCTGCTCCCCTTTGCTCCCCTGGTAACTGCCCAACTTGTGCTGTGTGGGGTCGCTACCTCTTTCTCCTCCCCTTGATGGAGGGACTGTCCAGTGTGGTGCTGACCCCTTTCCCTCTCTCTTTGCTTGTACTGCTTGGATGCTGTTCTGACTCTGTCCTGTTCTTATGGAAGGAGAGGATGCGTAGGGAGCGGGAGGCAGCCACGCAACTCCTTGAGGAGGAGGCAGAGGTGAGGAGCTTGGTGGGAGGATTGTAGGGGTGCAGAACAGAGCCACAAAGATTATTCAAGGGGTGTAGAAAATGCCTTACTGTGAAAGAGGGAAGGTGCGGGGGGGAATGTCTTTTATTGGACCAACTTGCGTTGGTGAGAGAGAAACAAGCTTTTGAGCTTCCACAGAGGAGCTTTCAGAGTAGCAGCCGTGTTAGTCTGTATCCACAAAAAGAACAGGAGTACTTGTGGCACCGCAGAGACTAACAAATTTATTTGAGCATAAGCTTTAGTGAGCTACAGCTCACTTCATCGGATGCATTCAGTCTCTCTCACCAACAGAAATTGGTCTAATAAAAGTTATTACCTCACCCACCTTGTCTCTCTAATATCCTAGGACCAACAAGGCTACAACATCACTGCAAGAGACTTAAATAGCTCTATCTGGTTAGCTTATCTAAAGGAAGATTGAGAGATGATTTGATTACAATGAATAAGAACCTTCATAAGAAGAAAATACTGGATATTAAAAAGCTCTAAAATCTAGTGGAGAAAGGCATAACAATTACCAATGTCCGCTTGCTGAAGTCAGATTAAGTCAAATTAGAAATAAGGCAAAATTTTCAACTATGAGCGAGACTAACTATTGGAACAAACAACTAAATGGAGTAATGGATTCTCCGTGTCCTGATGTCTTAAAATCAAGACTAGATGCCTTTCTGGAAGATGATTTAGTCAAAAAAATTGCCTCAATACAGGCATAACTAGGTGAAATTTTATGGCCTGTTTCATTCTGGAGATCGGATTCGATGATCTAATTATCCTTTCTGGCCTTAAAATGTATCAGTCTGTGAGAAGCCCTGCACCAGGGACTGGGACATTCAGGGATGAATGGGAAATCCTCAGGTCAGGCACAGGCGAGGCAGGAGAAATGATGGGGATTTGGAATACTGGCAGGGGCACTTCCTGGGTGGCAGTGGGTTGGCGTGTGCTGTGTGTTGCTTTTTTTCCAAGCTGATGCCTAAAGTGTTTCCTAGGTGACAGTGGTTGGGTCACTGGCTGGTCTTTTTCCCAGGCAATGAGATTTCTCATGAGTTTTCCCTGGAGATGAGGCCTTGCTTGTTGATAGGTTCATTGGCCCGCAGAGGAGCTGCCCCTCTTTCTCTGGCCTGATCCCTCCTTCTTCCCTTATCCCATTCCTGGCCTGACCTGTCCCTGTTTTTTATTCCTTTCCAGAGCATCAGCAGTGAGCCTTTGCGACTGGACTATCGGACCCTGGCAGCTTTGCCCAGCAACAACTTACCAAGAGTCACCCGTGCTGTAAGTGATGGGGTCCTCGCTGAGACTGTGGATGGGCTCATGCAGGAGGCTGACCAGGGATGGAGACAGCCAATAAAAGAGGTCCCTGGGGGAAGAAAAGGAGAGTGTCCCCTGATGAGGACCTGGCCTATGCCCTCTGAGAAGCAGTAGTACCACAGGCAGAGCTCGGTGTAGGCTCCTGGGTGGGGTGGGGAGCAGCTAGTAGCCAGCAAGATGCACAGCACTGCCCACCAACATGGGACAGGAGAGGAGAATCCCAGATCCAACTGGAAAGGCAGGAGGCCAAATGAAAGGACATGGCACACCACGTCTAGGACACAAACTTGACGCTGCAGTTTATGGGACTTCCCATGTGTCAATCCCAGGATGGAGGGGCAGGGGTTCTTAGTTCCAGGGAAGGCTAGCTGGATTTCACAGCTTGGTTAATGCTGCCTTGAAGGTAGGGAGGCCATGACCCCCTCCTGTCTCTTCCATCACCCACACTCCATGTCTCTTCCTCTCCCGTCCCAATCCCATCCCCAGTGAGCCCCACTTCACCTTTCTTCTCCTCCCATTGCCCTGAGCACTGTCTTGCCTCTCCTGTTCCCCCATCATCCAGGCCCTACCTCCCACCCCAGTCACCCCATCACTTTTAGGCCCTGCCTCCCTTGCTGTTCCCTTTCTCATAGTGCCCATTTTCCACCTCCCCCCTCATTCCTCCATTGCTTCACCTCCTGTCCTGTCCCATTCCATTTCTCAATACCATCCCGAGACACCACCTCCCCTTTCCTTCCATGCCCACCATTGCTTGGCTCCACATTCCCTGCCCTGCCATTCCCCTGGCCTTGCCTCCTTGCCTGCTGGTGGTTACTCACACAGAAAAGTCCCACCAGGAAAGAATGTAATGTATTTTTAGCATCTTTTAGCAGCTGGAATCAAGGGGAGAGCCGGCCCCCTGTAAGCAGCTGTCTCTCTTCAGCCCACCATGAGGTGCCCATGAAGACTGCTTGGGAACTGCTGCCCTACTGGGTCCCTGCCTCAGACTGGGAGTTTCTGGAGGCTGTGGAATGCAGGGCTGCACAAGCTGCTATTTTGGAATGTGAGGGGACAGCAGCATCTATAAATGTCTCATTTCAGACAGAGTGGCAGCTGATGTCCATGTTCATCTCCCTCCAGCTGTCCTGCCTGCCCTGTGCATACCCCTGACACAGAAAGCATGGAGTTGGGGTCTGCAGGGGTGACAAGGGTGCTGGGTTTTCCCTCTGGAGGTGCAGTTAGTCCACTTGGCCTCTGGCAGGAAGGATGAGCTCAGGATCAGGGCAGCTGGCAAGGAAGTGAATTGGTAATTTATCAGGTATTTTGCAGCCTGACAGTCAAGTTTAATGAAGGTGACTGTTTCTGTTTCCTTGTTCCCACAGCAGCATTAGCTCCCAGTTCTTGCTGTATGTCTGATTCCTCCAGCTGGTTGCCTTTCTGTCTAATCAAGCCGTATCTGTCCTCTGGTCTGTCTCATTTTAGATACAGCATGAGCCCTGGCTCAGCCTATACAGCCTCATTTACTCCTGGCTGTGTTAGTCTCATTGCCATTAATTCCAGCTGGGTCTGAGAGAGCCTTTTAGCCAGTTTGAGAAGGGTGGATTTTACTGCAGGAGCATGACTGAGAGAAAGTCAGTGCCATCTGGAGTGTCTGTGTCTGTCTAGCTGAACACATCTCTGAGGGATGAGGCCCTTCTGGCAGGGCAATGAAGAAGGAAGGCCCAGTTCCCCTTGGAAACTCATTGTTTCTCACATGCCCGAGCAGAGATGGAAGTGATGGAAGGCATGGTGCTGCTACAGGGCTCTGCTCTGGGTCCTGAGTGGGATTTCTCTTGGGAGCACCCCAGAGAAGGGGCAAGAATTTAAGCCCAGGGTGTGTCAGTCTATTCTGCTGTGTGTAGGCCCCTCTGTGTGGGTTGATATCAGGGATTTACTGCAAGTAACATGTTTTGTATTTGTACGTTACACCTTTTAAAAGCCAGCCTTGAATGAGTCAACTCCAAATTGTGCACAGAGTTGTTTCTGGTCCACTGTTTGCTACAACTATTTGTGGTCCCTCTGTCTGAGTCGTGTCTGTGTAGTACCCAGTGCAGTGGAGTTCATGGGTGATGAGCTTGGCTCTTTCATAGATTCATTGATTCTGAGATTTTTAAGACTAGAAGGGACCAGTATGATCATGTACTGAAACCTCTTGCATAACACCGAGTGACTCTCTCACCCAGGGCCGGATTAAGTGTGAAGGGGGCCCAGGGCTGTTATTGTTTTGGGAACCCCTTTTTGCATATTCATTATCTTTCGTGCTTTACCACTACCCATGCCCAGTGCTAAACACTCTTTTGTTAAATTCCCTTGGTTATTTTAGTTCCTATTTTTAAGCGTGATGGACCCGTTATAGAGCTGAGTGAAAGTTAAAACAAACAAACCCATTTGGATTTTGGCACATAACTGGTCGTAATAAGCATTGTGATGCTATGTCTTTAATTATCTAATCACCTATACAAATTATATATATTTTGGGGAGTGTCATGGGGGTCCCAGGCTGGATGCTCTGGAACTGCTTTGAGAGAAGCCAGGCAGGACTCTGGTGCAGTGTGACTCCCCACAGGGTACCCTTGCACCATGGCAAGAAGCTTCTTTGGCTTCTGCACTTCCTAGGTCTGACCTCGGAGCGATTAGCCCCCTGTTCACCTTGTGAGCTCCCCACAGTGAGTCGCCCTGGATGGGACACCTGGGGAAGCCTTGTACACCCCCAAAGGGCCTTGCCCCCCAACTTTTCAGGCAACAGTGACTCTCAGCCCACGTGTAACACAGAAGGTTTATTAGTTGACAGGAACACAGCGTAGAACAGAGCTTGTTACCACAGAAATCGGGAACAGCAAAGTCCATCTTGGCGGGATCCAGGGCCTGGTGCCCTGGACTTCCCCTCCGAGTATCAAAACAGGAAACTGACCAGTTTCCACCAGCCGATCCTCTGACCCCCCCCTGTAGCCCTTCCTCTGTCCTTTGTCCCTTTCCCTGCAAAAGGTCACCTGATCTCTTTGCTCCCAGCACCTTGCAGAGGAGGATGGGTCTGCGACTATCAGTTGCTAGGTTTCAGAGTAGCAGCCGTAATAGTCTGTATCCGCAAAAAGAACAGGGGTACTTGTGGCACCTTAGAGACTAACAAATTTATTTGAGCATAAGCTTTCGTGGGCTACAGCCCACTTCATCGGATGCATGCAGTGGAAAATACAGTAGGAAGATATATATATATATACACACACAGAGAACATGAAACAATGGGTGTTACCATGCACATTATAATGAGACTGATCAGTTAAGGTGAGCTATTACCAGCAGGAGAAAAAAAACAAACAACCTTTTGTAGTGATAATCAAGATGGGTCATTTCCAGCAGTTGACAAGAACATGTGAGGAACAGTAGGGGGGGGAAATAAACATGGGGAAATAGTTTTACTTTGTGTAATGACACATCCACTCCCAGTCTTTATTCAAGCCTAATTTAATGGTGTCCAGTTTGCAAATTAATTCCAATTCAGCAGTCTCTCATTGGAGTCTGTTTTTGAAGTTTTTTTGTTATAATATTGCGACTTTTAGGTCTGTAATCGAGTGACCAGGGAGATTGAAGTGTTCTCCGACTGGTTTTTAAATGTTATAATTCTTGACGTCTGATTTGTGTCCATTTATTCTTTCTTTATTCATTTATTTATTATTTCATTTATTTATCAGTTGCTAGGTTACTCTCTGTGCTGATGGTACTCACACCTACTCTCTAGGGGTCTCTGCAATGATCACACACTCTTATTCCACCATCCAGATACTTAAGCAATACATAGGGGAAACTGAGGCACACACCATGATCAGAGAAAACATTAAGAACTTTCCCACTTCATCACAGGGACCCCTCAAAATCTGAGGCCCCTGGCTGTAGCCTCTAAAGCTCCAGTGTTAATCCAGGTTGGCCTCACCCAGTGACACGTGCATCAAGCCCATAACTCTGGGTTGAGGCAGAGCAGATCTTTTAGAGAGATCTTGATTTACAGACTCCAAGGAATGGCGAATCAACCATAGTCCTAGGTAAATTATTCCAATGATTAAATACCTTCATTGTTAAAAATCTGCATTTTATTTTTAGTGTAAATTTATCTGGCTTCTGCTTCCAGCCATTGGATCTTGTTCTGCCTGTTAGATTCCAGAGCCTGACTGTGCTAGCAGAAGAGGATTAGGGTTCCTGTTCTGGGCCAAAGTGGTGGACCAGGACAGACTATGACTGCATTAGCCCTGCATTAGTATCTGCTCTGGGAGGCATGTATTCCCTATCTCCCTATGCTAGGACAGGAGCAAAAAGAAAAGGAGGACTTGTGGCACCTTAGAGACTAACCAATTTATTTGAGCATAAGCTTTCGTGAGCTACAGCTCGCTGCATTGGACAGGAGCCCATCTCGTGGGGGACAAGACTGGGTCAATGGTACAATGTTAACAGATCCTCAGTTGCCAAAAATAGGAGCTGTGCTTGGCCAGTAAAAATAATCCAGTGAGAGGGAGACGAGGTGGAAGTTGGGAGTCTGTCCCCGGAATGCACTGCAGCAGCCCTGGAGGTCAGACTGAGAGCTGGAGGGGCTCAGGAGCTAGCAGTGTGGATGAGCCAAAGTAGGGAGGTTTCTGAGGCATCCTACGGGTCAGTGCACTTCTCACTTTCCAGATTCAGCAGAGCTGCATTCGCCTTCCCTTCCCCACAATGGCTGAGAGGGACAGTGCTCTCCTTCCCCCTATGTGGGCAAGACAGACTGGTGTGGGACTAGTGGGATCTACACCCTCCCACACCCCGGGGTCTCTGCCCCGGTAGCGTTTCTGGGTTTCTCCCTGGCATTAGAGAAACAAGCAGGGAGGAGCATGGTGTGGCAGGCGTTGGCTACACTAGGAAGGGTTTGCCTGTAGCTAGACTGGCAAACCTCCTCATAGAGATGCAGATCAGACAGACAACAGCATTCTTTTGCCCGTGTAGCTTATACCAGCTTCCCAAATGAAATAAGCTATCCCAGCAAAAGGGCTGTTTTGCTGTTATAACTTCATCTGCACAGAGTTTTTTCTGGCATAACTATGACAGTTGGGTGTATGATTTTCTCTTTAAGTGTCACCCAGACCTCAGTGTCTGTGGAAACTTGATACGAGCCGTCACTCTCCCCTTTGCTGCCTTAGCATGGGATGGGGAAGGCTGGGGGTGGGAGGAGGAGAGCGCCAGGAATTTCTGCGTGTCTTCAGCTTCCCAGCTGCCATTATAGTCACACACCTACCCCGCCCTGGAGGGCTATTTTTGTAAGTGTCACCCTGACTCGGGCCACAGAACGTGATTGGAGCAGAAGGGGTCTCACAGCTCTTTAGCCTGTTTCTGGATGGAGGAGGTTGGAGTGCTGGGCTCTGACTGTCTCTGCTTCTCTGGAGAGGGCTCTGGCTGCGCACAGGAGACTGCCACTGAAAGCGTGGCCTCTGCAGTGTTAGAGGAGGAAAGGTCAGTGCTTCTTCCAGTAAAACCACTGTGGAGAGGGTGAATGGAGCCTAGGGGAAAGCTGCGGCCTTGATGGAGCGAGACTTCCTTCAACCTTTTAATGCCGCATTACAGCCGACACGATGGTGGGTCCAGAGATGTTTGTGCTGCCTTTTGATGGGGAAGAATTTGTGTGGTGACAGTGAGATGCTTTTGTGTGCACTGTAGTGAAGTGGATGGTTAGCCTGTGTGACGATGGTGAGCTGCTTTCATGTGCATTGTAGTGAGGTGGGTGGCATTAGGTAATGTGGTGATGGTGAGCTGCTTTCGTGTGCATGATAGATAGTGAGTGCAGGGACAGTGAGCTGCTCTCCTATTGTGCTGTAGTGAGGTGGGTGGTGTTAGCCCCTACAGGGACAGTGAGCTGCTTTCGTGTGCACTGTAGTGCGGTGGAAGGCTTTAGTCTGTGCCTGTGCAGTGACAATGAGCGGGTGGATGGTGCCCTGGCTGTTTCCTTCCATGTTCTTCCCAGGAGCCTTTCCTGTTTAACGCTCTGGAGCACGTGTGGAGTGTGAGCTGGAGGTGTATGTGGGTGTATGCAGGCTCAGTGTGTGTCTCTGGCTGGAAGTGTGGGCTTAGTATGTACAGAAAGTATCCAAGTGGCATGTGACACGGATGTGCTTATTGTGTGCACTCCCGTATATGCAGACAGAGCAAGAAGCTGTCCTCTTGGAGGCAGCTCATGGGATCCCATAGGTAAGGCCTTGCCAGGAGGCATGAGAGTTTTGCACACCTCCATTGCACGTGAGGCTGTTCAGCATTGTGATTCCCCTAGTGCAGAGCCAGGGAGCTGTGGAGATGGGCGTTGTGTGCGGGAGCTCTCCTGTCCCCGGTGTCTAGGAGCAGTGGTGGCAGTGACTGGCACCATGTTTGCTGCCTCCTCTCCCTTACGCTGGCTGTTCTTTCTTTCTGTTTCTGACCCTTTTGTTTCCCTCTCAGCTCGTTCAGTGTGATCGAGCCAGCCCTGGAATGGAGAGTGACTGCGCTCTGCTGCCTCTGCCAGTGGCTCTGGACAGCCAGAATTCAGACCCTGACCCAATCGCAGGCCTGAGCCGCAATGTAACTAGCCCACCCCAGGACCCAGCATCACCTGGCAAGCACACAGAAAGGGCAGCGCTGGTCCCGCTACACATGCCGGAGCCTGTGAGCTGCCCCCTAACCCAGAACCAGCTGCCAAAGCCTCAGGAGCCAGAGCAAGAGAGTATGGTCGACTCCCAACCAATCCTCTTCAGTGAGAACCCCTTTGTGGTGGCTAATCGAAGGGGGAAGGCAGCAGGCAAGGCCTGTCTGGGGGGCCCTCCCCTGGGCTATGGCCAGGGGGGAGTTCTGAAGACCAACCTTTACTCCAAGGCAAGCAGTCCTGCAGCATCTTGTGTGTAGCATGCAGTCACATCAACTAAAGCCCACCAGTGTCCTACTAAATCAGTGAGCATGCCCTGCCCCTGGATGCTGGTAGCACAAGGCCTGTGCGGGGGCTAACCCCACCTAACATACAGCAATGTCGTGTGCCATGTGTGTTGTGTCGCACCGGACTCCTGAGGGCCTCCCACATTGCTGTGTGTGTGAGCTTGTCATTCCCATAGCAGGGATCAGTGCTGGGGTCACTGATGTGCCCCACCACCAGACAGCTAGTACACAATGAATGAGCCCCGCCTGTGCTGGGTGGGGGGAGGGTCAATGACACTGGGGTGGGGTGGCAGTGCCCCTGTCTGTGCTGTGGGGGTCAGTCAACAGGGGGTGGGGTGGCAGTGCCCCTGTGCCCCAGTCTGTGCTGGGGTTAAGTGACATGGGATGGGGTGGCGGTGCCCCTGTCCCCCTGTCTGTGTTGGGGCGGTCAGTGACATGGGCTGGGGGTAGCAATGACATGGGGTGGGGCTGGCAGTGCCCCCTATGCCCCAGTCTGTGCTGTGGGGGGTCAGTGACACAGGGGGTGACGGTGGCAGCTGCTACCTGTGCCCCAGTCTGTGCTGGTGTGTGTGTGTCAGTGACATGGGGGGTGGGTGTGGCAGGTGCCCCCGTGTCCCTCTCTATGATGTGGGGTTAGTGACACAGGGGGTGGCAGTGCCCCTGTGCCCCTGTCTGTGCTGGGAGGGTCAGTGACATGGGGTGGGGGTGGCAGCACCCCCGTGCCCAGTCTGCACTGGGGGAGGGTGGTCAGGTAACAGAGGGGTTTGCATGACAGTGCCCCCAGAGCGCCATCTCTCTGGAAGTGTTACTGACCGCATGGTTGGAGGGTGGCTGTGCCCTTGTGCTCCTGTCTGTCTGTGGTTTGGTCACAGCAGGGAGTGGCAAAGAATGGAGCCTTTTGTCCTGTGTCGGTGTCACATTCACGTACTTGGCGTTGTCCAAACCCGAGTCCTTTCTGTATATCTGTACATAGAAGACAGCCCAGCTCGCTAGGACAGTATGCAGCACAGGTCCTATCTCTAGGCACGCATTGCCAGCTCCCCACAGCTCTGCTGCTGGCCTTGACAAAGTCCCCGATTTCACAACTGGGGCTGGAACATGAACTCTCAGGTTTACTCTGCTCTGTGTAGGACAAATCCTTTGTTTGAGGACCTAGGCTACAATGATGAAAAGACCATTGCAGCTGCACCGCCATGTCCCGCGTGGTTTGCCCCAAAGGGCAGAATAGGAAGAGAAACAGAGAAGAAGGCTGGCCGACTGATTTGGGGGCTAGCATGAGACTTGAGACCTGGGTTTAATTCCTGGCTTTGCCACAGAGTTTGGGCAACTCAGTTGGCCAGGTTTGCAAAGGTATCTAGTTGTCTGGAGCCAGAGATAGGTGCCTAGTGGAGTGTACAGGAATTCCGTGAGCTAAGCACTTGGGCACGGCTGTAAATCCCACTAGGCTGTCTGCATCTTTAGGCAGCTAATAGCTTTGTGAATCCAGCCCTCTATGCCTCAGTTCCCATCCGTGAAATGGGGATAATAATGCACCTTCCTACCCCACAGAGGTTTTGGGAGGATAAATACATGACAGACTGGAAGATGCTCAGATTTTAAAAAATTATTAAAGCGAATGTTAAAAAATTATATAATACAAGGTTAAGAAGAGAGTGTCTATACATCTGGGTATAGTGCTTAGATTATCCACGAATACAAAGTTGTTTAAAAGTCAACTGCAGTGGGGGCCGTATAAGGGTGTAAGATCTTGTCTACGCTTAAAACGGTGCAGCGGTTTCTCTGTAGCACTTGCGTGTAGACGCTACCAATGCTGACAGGAGGGGGTCTCCCATCAGTGTAGGTACTCCACCTCCCCAAGAGGCACCACTGCAGAATTCTCCCGCTGACCGAGCACTGTCTACTCTGGGGGCTAGGTCAGTTTCGCTGCATCACTCAGGAGGATTTTTCACGCTCCTGAGCGCCATAGTTATATCTACCTCATTTCGTAGTGCAGACCAAGCCTAAGACAGAGAGAGTGAGAAAGGTTCAAGGCTCTCCCCATTCCCCATCTCTTTGGATCTTTTGCTTTCTTGTTGCTGGTCAGTGAGTGGGGTTGGGAACGTGTCGTCTCCCTCTTCTCCAAGCAGCAGAGACTCAGAAGGGGCCCTGGGACAGGAGGAATTGTCTGGGCTATGGCCTTTATCATTTGCTGGAGAGGAGCTGAGGCCTCTAACCGAGTTATGGGATGAATAGAGGCTATTTTAGGGCTTTGATTCAGGCAAGTGTCAGGCAGGGGAGGCAGTCTTGCCCCAGCAGCTGGGTATGGAGCTTGGGGTAGTGCTGCTCTCTTGTTCCCCATGCTGGCTGTGCTTTCCTGCTGTGTGGCAGCTGTTCCTGGGTCCAGTGCTAGTTCTCCTCCCCGACTGTGTGGTGGCTGCTCCTGGCACCAGTCCAGTTGCCAGCTCTGCTCCCCTGCTGCATGGCCCCTGCTCCTGGGCCCAGTGCCAGGTCAGATGCACAGGAGCTGCAGCTGTGCAGTAACTGCATAGTTTTGTCTGTGTTTTTCAGGCTCCAGCAGGCGAGTCTGAGCCTGGGAGCTCCAGGCGGGATGCCTCTTACTCACCGAGCAGCCAGCAGGTGAGTCCCTCACACACAGGGCTGACAGTTTGGGGAAGGGCAGGGGATACCTCAAGGGCAAGAAGGTTTCAGTATGGGAGGGTGGAACAGGAGGCCAACTCTCTGTGTTTTGATTTCAAAACTAGAATGATATAAAATTACCATGGCACACATTACATGGATTAAAAACTAGCTAACTAATAGGTCTCAAAATGTAACTGGGGAATTGTCATTGAGCAGGGATTTATTCTTGTCCCTAAGCTATTTAACGTTTTTATTATCAGTGACTTGGAAGAAACAAAAAATCATCACTGATAAAGTTTGCAGATGACACAAAAATTGGGGGAGTGGTAAATAATGGAGAGGACAGATCCTTGACTCAGAACCATATGGATTTATTGGTAAACTGGACACAAGCAAACAATATGCATTTTAATGTGGCTAAATGTAAATGTTTACATCGAGGAACAAGAATGTAGACCATATTTATAGGAAGGCGGACTCTATCCTGGGAAGCAGTGACTCTGAATGAGGCTTGGGGATTGTGGTGGATAATCAGCTGAACATGACCTCCCAGTGTGATGCTGTGGCCAAAAGAGCTAATGTGATCCTTAGATCCATTAACAGGGAAATCTCGAATAGGAGTAGAGAGGTTATTTTACCTCTGTATTTGGCACTGGTGTGACCACTGCTGGAATCCTGTGTCCAGTTCTGGTGCCCACAATTCAAGAAAGGTGTTGATATACCGAAGAGCACTCAGAGAAGAGCTACAAGAATGATTAAAAGATTACAAAACATGCCTTATAGTGATAGATGCAAAGAGCTTAATCTCTTTAATTTAACATAAAGATTAAAGGATGACGTGCTTACAGTCTATAAGTATTTACCTGGGGGACACTTGTTTAATAATGGGCTCTTCAATCTAGCAGAGAAAGGTCTAAGATGATACAATGGCTGGAAGTTGAAGCTAGACAAATTCAGACTGGAAATAAGGCATAAATTTTTAACAGTGAGGGTAACTAATCCATGGAACAATTTACCAAGGGTCGTGGTGGGTTCTCCATTACTGACAATTTTTAAATTAAGATTGGCTGCTTTTCTAAAAGATGAGTTCTAGGAATTATTCTGGGGGAGTTCTATGGCCTGTGTTATGCAGAAGGTCAGCCTAGTATCACAGTGGTCCCCTCTGACCTTGAAAATCTATGAAACCCTTCTCTATGCCAGTCGTTATTTTGTGTCTTTCAGTCATGGCTCCTATTAGTCATTTTCTTTGTCAGGTAAATAACCCTAATCGTTTCAAAATCCCTTCTTATGAGAGTTCTTCCAGGCCTCCAGTCATTCCCTACATCCATTTTGAGCCCCTTTGATTTCTGATGGTTCCTTTCTTGGATATGATGATCAGCGTGGGGTGCAGTGTGTAAATGCAAGATATCCCATCAATTTATTCAACAGCATTAGAATAGTCTCCAGCCCGTTCACTGTGCACCAGGACTTCAGCAGCAGCCCACCGTACAGAGATTTTTTTTCTTTAAGCACTTACCCATATATACTCTACTGCTGGTGCACATGCACCCACTACACTCAAGATCAGATTCCTTTGGGCAGGAATGTCCATGGGGGGGACGTACCTATGCCCGAAGTGTTGTCATGCCCCCAACAAAGGGCATAAAGTGTGGGGCAACCCCTGTTCTGTCTCATCACAGTTTCAGAGCATCTCTGCTCACTGTGGTTTATCCATTGTTTTGTAAATAGTTGAAAATAGACATGTTCTTAGCAGTTACTGATTAGTGTTAGTTTGGTTTCGATAGTGTTCCTTTTCTTCTTAATGAGAAGGAATCTTGTTTGTTCTTCAAGAGATGTCCTTATGAGTATTCCAGTGTGGGTGCGCACACACTTCATACACCTGAGACCAGAAGATTTTTGTTTGCAGTTTCCGCTGGTCCAGGCCTGCAGCCTTCCCTTCCTTGTGCTCTGAACCGAGGATATAAGGGACAGTGCAGACCGATCGCCTTTCCAGTTCCTTTCTACTACCCATGGCCTGAGATGGAACCTCTTCAGTATGTGCAGCAATAGCTAGCTTCTTCATCATCAGACTGTAAATAATTTGTACACTATTTTAGTTTTTAGTCAGTTTTATAGTTAGATATGTATAGCGAACATAAGAACATAGGAACAGCCATACTGGGTCAGACCAAAGGTCCATCAAGCCCAGTATCCTGTCCTCTGACAGTGGCCAATGGCAGGTGCTTCAAAGGGAATGAACAGACACGTTATCATCAAGTGATCCATGCCCTGTCACCCAATCCAGGCTTCTGGCAAATGGAGGCTAGGGACACCATCCCTGCCCATCCTGGCTAATAGCCATTGATGGACCTATCTTCCATGAATCTATCTAGCTCCCTTTTGAACCCTGTTATAGTATTGGCCTTCACAACACCTTCTGGCAAGGAGTTCCAGAGGTTGACAGTGAGTTGCGTGAAAAAAATACTTGCTTGTGTTTGTTTTAAACCTGCTACCTATTAATTTCATTTGGTGTCCCCTTGTTCTTGTATTATGAGAAGGAGTAAATAACACTTCCTTATTTACAAAAAGAACAGGAGTACTTGTGGCACCTTAGAGACTAACAAATTTATGAGAGCATAAGCTTTCGTGGGCTACAGCCTACTTCATCGGATGCATAGAATGGAACATATAGTAAGAAGAGATATATATCTATATATATATAGATAGATATAGATATATATGCGTTGCATCCGAGAGTGCTAAAGGAGTTGGTGGCTGTGATTGCAGAGCCATTGGCCATTATCTTTGAAAACTCATGGCGGTCGGGGGAAGTCCCGGACAACTGGAAATAGGCTAATGTAGTGCCCATCTTTAAAAAAGGGAAGAAGGAGGATCCTGGGAACTACAGGCCAGTCAGCCTCACCTCAGTCCCCGGAAAAATCATGGAGCTGGTCCTCAAGGAATCAATCCTGAAGCACTTACACCAGAGGAAAGTGATCAGGAACAGTCAGCATGGATTCACCAAGGGAAGGTCATGCCTCACTAATCTAATCGCCTTCTATGATGAGATTACGGGTTCTGTGGATGAAGGGAAAGCAGTGGATGTATTGTTTCTTGACTTTAGCAAAGCTTTTGACACGGTCTCCCACAGTATTCTTGTCAGCAAGTTAAAGAAGTATGGGCTGGATGAGTGCACTATAAGGTGGGTAGAAAGTTGGCTAGATTGTCGGGCTGAATGGGTAATGATCAATAGCTCCATGTCTAGTTGGCAGCCGGTATCAAGTGGAGTGCCCCAAGGGTCGGTCCTGGGGCCGCTTTTGTTCAGTATCTTCATTAATGATCTAGAGGATGGTGTGGATTGCACTCTCAGCAAATTTGCGGATGATACTAAACTTGGAGGAGTGGTAGATACGGTGGCAGGTAGGGTTAGGATACAGAGGGACCTAGACAAATTGGAGGATTGGGCCAAAAGAAATCTGATGAGGTTCAACAAGGATGAGTGCAGGGTCCTGCACTTAGGACGGAAGAATCCAATGCACCGCTACAGACTAGGGACCGAATGGCTCGGCAGCAGTTCTGCAGAAAAAGACCTAGGGATGACAGTGGACGAGAAGCTGGATATGAGTCAACAATGTGCCCTTGTTGCCAAGAAGGCCAATGGCATTTTGGGATGTATAAGTAGGGGCATAGCCAGCCGATCGAGGGATGTGATCGTTCCCCTCTGTTCGACATTGGTGAGGCCTCATCTGGAATACTGTGTCCAGTTTTGGGCCCCACACTACAAGAAGGATGTGGAAAAATTGGAGAGAGTCCAGCGAAGGGCAACAAAAATGATTAGGGGTCTGGAACACATGACTTATGAGGAGAGGCTGAGGGAACTCGGGTTGTTTAGTCTGCAGAAGAGAAGAATGAGGGGGGATTTGATAGCTGCTTTCAACTACCTGAGAGGTGGTTCCAGAGAGGATGGTTCTAGACTATTCTCAGTGGTAGAAGAGGACAGGACAAGGAGTAATGGTCTCAAGTTGCAGTGGGGGAGGTTTAGGTTGGATATTAGGAAAAACTTTTTCACTAGGAGGGTGGTGAAACACTGGAATGCGTTACCTAGGGAGGTGGTAGAATCTCCTTCCTTAGAAGTTTTTAAGGTCAGGCTTGACAAAGCCCTGGCTGGGATGATTTAATTGGGGATTGATCCTGCTTTGAGCAAGGGGTTGGACTAGATGACCTCCTGAGGTCCCTTCCAACCCTGATACTCTATGATTCTATGATATATATATATATAGAGAGAGAGAGAGAGAGAGAGAGAGAGAGAGAGCCTCTGAGGCTAGCGAAATCCGTCAGGAAACGCGGGACCCACGGAGGCTAGGACAGAGCTTTGTCACAATATATACATACAGAGAAGGTGGAAGTTGCCATACAAACTGTAAGAGGCTAATTAATTAAGATGAGCTGTTATCAGCAGGAGAAAAAAACTTGTGTAGTGATAATCAAGATGGCCCATTTAGACAGTTGACAAGAAGGTGCGAGGATACGTAACATGGGGAAATAGAGTCAATATGTGTAATGAGCCAGCCACTTCCAGTCTCTATTCACACCCAAGTTCATGGTATCTAGTGCAAACTAGATACCATGAACTTGGGTGTGAATAGAGACTGGAAGTGGCTGGCTCATTACACATATTGACTCTATTTCCCCATGTTACGTATCCTCGCACCTTCTTGTCAACTGTCTAAATGGGCCATCTTGATTATCACTACACAAGTTTTTTTCTCCTGCTGATAACAGCTCATCTTAATTAATTAGCCTCTTACAGTTTGTATGGCAACTTCCACCTTCTCTGTATGTATATATTGTGACAAAGCTCTGTCCTTGCCTCCGTGGGTCCTGCGTATCCTGGCAGATTTCGCTAGCCTCAGAGGCTCACTGTGACCCTCCACGTAACCCTTCTCTCTCTAGAGACAAGGGTCACAGTCTACTGAGCCATTTTCATCATAAGCCAGTGAGGGAGGTGAGGAGAAGTTATCCTTCCTTGCAGAGTCTCTGTTGTCTCCCAGTCTCAGTGATTAGTCAGGGGCAAGGCGGGGGGGAGCCCGGGCCCACCCTCTACTCCGGGCTCCAGCGCAGGGACCCTAATAGTATCAGCTATGGTAGCTGACCTTTTAGAAACATGGCATGTACAATTCCCTGGGCTACTTCCCCCACAGCAGCCCTCACTTCCTCAAGCTGCACTTCACCCTTACCTCAGGGCCTCCTTCCTTGTGCCTGATATGGTGTCAGTCTCTCCAACACCGCAACTTCCTCCCACAGCTCCTGACATGCGCACCCACCTGACTAACTGGGAGGCTTTTAACTAGTTTCAGCCAGCCCCGATTGGCTTCAGGTGTCCCAATCAACCTAGCATTCTCCGTGCCTTCTGGAAAGTTCTTAATTGGCCTCAGGTGTCTTACTTGACTTGGAGCAGCTGCCATTTCACTTATCCTGGTACCAGGGATTTGTTTAGCCTGGAGCTAATTTATCTATCTCCCACTACTTTTCTATAGCCATCTGGCCTTGCCCCATCACATATCCCCCCCCTCTACTCAACACCATAGATTTGGGCAACTTGGGACGCAAGGCAGTATACTTGTGACAAACCATCAGCATTGCCATGGTGGCATCCAGCCCTGTGCCGTATGCAGAACTGGAATGGTAGGAGGGATAAGAACCATCTGGTGACCCTTGCATTCTTTTCCTTATTCTGCTGCATCCACTGGAGGGGTGCATGGTCCGTCACAAGAGTAAATCGCCGGCCTAAGAGGTAATAACGCAGTGTCTCCATTTGACAGCAAGGCATTCTCTTTCGACTACTGTGTATTTCTGTTCTCTTGGGAGAAGCTTTCTGCTTAGGTGGAAGATTGGGTGTTCCTCTTCTCCCACCATTTGCAACAGAACTGCCCTCAACCCCACCTCGGAAGCATCTGTTTGTAAAATAAATTCCCTGTTAAAGTCCAGGGCTATGAGTACGGGGTCATTACAGAGAGCCGTCCGAAGGTCTGTGAATGCCCCCTCTGCTGCGTCGGTCCACTTTACCATGTCTGGACCTCAGGCCTTCACCAGGTCTGTTAGGGGACTTGCCCTAGTGGCGAAGTGGGGAATAAAACATCGGTAGTAGCCTACCATGCCTAGGAACACACGGACCTGCTTCTTTCGGGTCGGCCGGGGCCAGTTTTGAATTGCCTCTAGCTTATTTTTTGGGGGCTTCATTATGCCCCTTCCCACAATATATCCAAGGTACCTAGCCTCTGCTAGCCCTATGGCACATTTAGAGGGATTAGCAGTGAGGCCAGCCCGCCTCAAGGTGCGCACTACTGCCTCAACTTTCTCCAAGTGCGTTCCCCAGTCTGGCGTATGGATGATGACATCATCTAGGTATCAGAGTAACAGCAGTGTTAGTCTGTATTCGCAAAAAGAAAAGGAGTACTTGTGGCACCTTAGACACTAACCAATTTATTTGAGCATAAGCTTTCGTGAGCTACAGGTCACTTCATCGGATGCATACTGTGGAAACTGCAGAAGACATTATATACACAGAGACCATGAAACAATACCTCCTCCCACCCCACTCTCCTGCTGGTAATAGCTTATCTAAAGTGATCACTCTCCTTACAATGTGTATGAAAATCAAGGTGGGCCATTTCCAGCATAAATCCAAGTTTAACCAGAACGTCTTGGGGGGGGGGGGGTAGGAAAAAACAAGGGGAAATAGGCTACCTTGCATAATGACTTAGCCACTCCCAGTCTCTATTTAAGCCTAAATTAATAGTATCCAATTTGCAAATGAATTCCAATTCAGCAGTTTCTCGCTGGAGTCTGGATTTGAAGTTTTTTTGTTGTAAGATAGCGACCTTCATGTCTGTAATTGCGTGACCAGAGAGATTGAAGTGTTCTCCGACTGGTTTATGAATGTTATAATTCTTGACATCTGATTTGTGTCCATTTATTCTTTTACGTAGAGACTGTCCAGTTTGACCAATGTACATGGCAGAGGGGCATTGCTGGCACATGATGGCATATATCACATTGGTGGATGTGCAGGTGAACGAGCCTCTGATAGTGTGGCTGATGTTATTAGGCCCTGTGATGGTGTCCTCTGAATAGATATGTGGGCACAGTTGGCAACGGGCTTTGTTGCAAGGATAGGTTCCTGGGTTAGTGGTTCTGTTGTGTGGTGTGTGATTGTTGGTGAGTATTTGCTTCAGGTTGGGGGGCTGTCTGTAGGCAAGGACTGGCGTGTCTCCCAAGATTTGTGAGAGTGTTGGGTCATCCTTCAGTATAGGTTGTAGATCCTTAATAATGCGTTGGAGGGGTTTTAGTTGGGGGCTGAAGGTGACGGCTAGTGGCATTCTGTTATTTTCTTTGTTAGGCCTGTCCTGTAGTAGGTGATTTCTGGGAACTCTTCTGGCTCTATCAATCTGTTTCTTCACTTCCGCAGGTGGGTATTGTAGTTGTAAGAATGCTTGATAGAGATCTTGTAGGTGTTTGTCTCTGTCTGAGGGGTTGGAGAAAATGCGGTTGTATCGCAGAGCTTGGCTGTAGACGATGGATCATGTGGTGTGGTCAGGGTGAAAGCTGGAGGCACGTAGGTAGGAATAGCGGCCAGTAGGTTTCCAGTATAGGGTGGTGTTTATGTGACCATCGTTTATTAGCGCTGTAGTGTCCAGGAAGTGGATCTCTTGTGTGGACTGGTCCAGGCTGAGGTTGATGGTGGGATGGAAATTGTTGAAATCATGGTGGAATTCCTCAAGGGCTTCTTTTCCATGGGTCCAGATGATGAAGATGTCATCAATATAGCGCAAGTAGAGTAGGGGCGTTAGGGGACAAGAGCTGAGGAAGCGTTGTTCTAAATCAGCCATAAAAATGTTGGCATAGTGTGGGGCCATGCGGGTACCCATAGCAGTGCCGCTGATTTGAAGGTGTACATTGTCTCCAAATGTGAAATAGTTATGGGTAAGGACAAAGTCACAAAGTTCAGCCACCAGGTTAGCCGTGACATTATCGGGGATAGTGTTCCTGATGGCTTGTAGTCCATCTTTGTGTGGAATGTTGGTGTAGAGGGCTTCTACATCCATAGTGGCCAGGATGGTGTTATCAGGAAGATCACCGATGGATTGTAGTTTCCTCAGGAAGTCAGTGGTGTCTCGAAGGTAGCTGGGAGTGCTGGTAGCGTAGGGCCTGAGGAGGGAGTCTACATAGCCAGACAATCCTGCTGTCAGGGTGCCAATGCCTGAGATGATGGGGCGCCCAGGATTTCCAGGTTTATGGATCTTGGGTAGTAGATAGAATATCCCAGGTCGGGGTTCCAGGGGTGTGTCTGTGCGGATTTGATCTTGTGCTTTTTCAGGAAGTTTCTTGAGCAAATGCTGTAGTTGCTTTTGGTAACTCTCAGTGGGATCATAGGGTAATGGCTTGTAGAAAGTGGTGTTGGAGAGCTGCCGAGCAGCCTCTTGTTCATATTCTGACCTATTCATGATGACAACAGCACCTCCTTTGTCAGCCTTTTTGATTATGATGTCAGAGTTGTTTCTGAGACTGTGGATGGCATTGTGTTCTGTACGGCTGAGGTTGTGGGGCAGGTGATGCTGCTTTTCCACAATTTCAGCCCGTGCACGTCGGCGGAAGCACTCTATGTAGAAGTCCAGTCTGCTGTCTCGACCTTCAGGAGGAGTCCACCTAGAATCCTTCTTTTTGTAATGTTGGTAGGGAGGCCTCTGTTGATTAGTATGTTGTTCAGAGGTATTTTGGAAATATTCCTTGAGTCGGAGATGTCGAAAATAGGATTCTAGGTCACCACAGAACTGTATCATGTTCGTGGGGGTGGAGGGGCAGAAGGAGAGGCCCCGAGATAGGACAGCTGCATAACTAGTATGGGGGCGCAGCAGCTTATCCATGAGGCGCTGGAATGTGGCTGTGGCCCTATGTAGCCCAAAAGGGAGGACGGTGTACTGGAATAGCCCATCCGGGTTGGAGAATGCTGTCTTTTCTTTAGCTTCTTTGGTCAGAGGAATCTGCCAGTACCCTTTGGTCAGATCCAGTGTAGTCAAGAATCGGGCACTACCCAGTCGGTCAACCAGTTCGTCGATGCATAGTATGGGGTATGCATCAAACTGGGATATTTCATTCAGTCGGCGAAAGTTATTACAGAGTCTCATGGTACCGTCAGGTTTAGGTATTAGAACAATTGGACTGGACCACCTGACTGTAAGATTCTTCAATAACCCCTAATTCTAACATTTTCTTTACTTCGGCCTTGGTTTCTTCTTTTTTGGCTGCTGGAATTCAGTACGGTCTCAATGGTACCTTGGCTTCGGGGATCGTGTGAATATGGTGCTAGGTCTCAGTCATCCGCCCTGGTTTTGTAGAAAACACATCTCGGTTGCGATTAATCATAGAATCATAGAATAACAGAATTGGAAGGGACCTCTGGAGGCCATCTAGTCCAACCCCCTGCCCAGAGCAGGACCAATCCCAACTAAATCATCCCAGCCAGGGCTTTGTCAAGCCTGAGCTTAAAAACTTCTAAGGAAGGGGATTCCACCACCTCCCTAGGTAATGCATTCCAGTGTTTCACCGCCCTCCTAGTGAAAAAGTTTTTCCCAATATCCAACCTAAATCTCCCCCACTGCAACTTGAGACCATTACTCCTTGTCCTGTCATCTGCTATCACTGAGAATAGTCTAGATCCATCCTCTTTGGATCCATCTTTCAGGTAGTTAAAAGCAGCTATCAAATCCCCCCTCATTCTTCTCTTCCGTAGACTAAACAATCCCAGTTCCCTCAGCCTCTCCTCATAAGTCATGTGTTCCAGACCCCTAATCACTTTTGTTGCCCTTCGCTGGACTCTCTCCAATTTATCCACATCCTTCTTGTAGTGTGGGGCCCAAAACTGGACACAGTATTCCAGATGAGGCCTCACCAATGTCGAATAGAGGGGAACGATCACGTCCCTCGATCTGATGGCAATGCCCCTTCTTATACACTCCAAAATGCCATTGGCCTTCTTGGCAACAAGGGCACATTGTTGACTCATATCCAACTTCTCGTCCACTGTCACCCCTAGGTCCTTCTCTGCAGAACTGCTGCCTAGCCATTCGGTCCCTAGTCTGTAGCAGTGCATTGGATTCTTCCATCCTCAGTGCAGGACCCCTCACTTGTCCTTGTTGAACCTCATCAGATTTCTTTTGGCCCAATCCTCCAATTTTTCTAGGATTTCTCAAATATCAGCGCCATCTTTAAAGCAAACGGAGGAGGCCGTCTTTGAAAGAGACATGTCAGCTGCCTCGATCTTTTGGATCGGCGTCAAGTCGGATGATCTCACTTGCTCGTGTAAGTTATCCTCCTGGGGAAGGGTCTCCTGCATGACTAAGCATGCCTCTCAATCGTGCGAAGGTTTTAGAAGATTGATGTGGTAAATTTGCTCCAATTTCCGGCGGCCTGGCTGCTGCACCTTATAGTTCACCTCTCCCACGGCTTCGGTTACTTCGTAGGGTCCCTGCCACTGGCCAACAGTTTACTTTCTGCTGTGGGCACCAGTACCATCACCCGATCCCCTGGTTGGAACCATCGAAGCTTCGCTTGGTGGTTATAATGGGTTCGTTGGGTCTCCTGTGCTCTCTCCAAGTGTTCCCGTAGAATGGGCGTAACTCGGGCTATCCGATCTCTCATCTGCAGTACATGCTCAACTGTGTTCCTTCCGGGATTTGGCTCCTCTTCCCAGCCTTCTCTGGCTATATCCAATAGACCCGAGGGTGGTGCCCATATAGTAGTTCGAATGGAGAGAAACCCGTGGAGGCTTGCGGAACCTCCTGGATGGGGTACATGAGGTAAGGCAATAGGGTATCCCAATCTTTCCCATCCCGGCTCACCACTTCCCTGATCATGGCCTTGAGGGTCCTATTGAACCTTTCCACAAGGCCATCTGTTTGCGGGTGGTACAGAGGTCCATAGGGCTTGTACATGGAGCAATGAACAGAGATCTTTCATCAACTTTGACACGAAAGGTGTCCCTTGATCAGTCAGTATCTCCTTGGGTAGCCCAACCCGGGCAAAGATCTGTACTAGCTCCTTAGCTATTGTCTTGGAAGCTGTGTTGCGCAGGGGAACAGCTTCCGGGTACTGGGTTGCATAGTCCAGTACAACAAGCACAAGTTGGTGGCCCCGAGCTGTCTTCTCTAGGGGCCCTACCAGATCCATGGCTATCTGTTTGAAAGGAACCTCTGTTATTGGAAGAGGTATCAAAGGAGCCCGCAAGTGCGGGCGAGGGCTATGTAACTGACACTCTGGACAAGAGGTGCAGTATCGCCGGACATCTTCATGTACTCCTGGCCAGAAGAACCTCCGCAGGATCCGTGCCTGGGTTTTCTCTACCCCTAGGTGTCCTCCAAAGAGGTGACTGTGGGCGAGACTCAATATGGGTTTTTGATGTTTTTGTGGCACCAGAAGTTGTTGTAGCTCTTGCTCCTGCGTTTGCACCACGTGGTACAGGAGATCTTTCTTCACTATAAAGTAAGGTCCGGGACCCCGGACCTTCCCATCCACGGGTATCCCATCGATCTCAGCCACCTCTTTCCTGGCGTTATCATATCTGGGGTCCTCCGCTGGGTCCCGCCCAAAAGTCTCTCTCCCAGGACTAACCTGCCCAAGCTCCCAGGGGCCGGCTTCTGCTTCTTCCAACAGTTCGCCGCCATCATGTCTGGGGGCAGCCTCTGGCTCACCTTCTGTGGTGCAAGTTTCTCTGTTGGCTGCTCGCGTCCATCAGTCTACTAGGGAGGTCTTCTGGCACTGGGTCAGGATCCGGGTTCCCAAGGCCTTCGCGGCCTTCCTCTCTTTTTTTGTCTTCCGGGTCTTTCGGGGGGCTGAGAACAAATCCTGAGAAATCTCAGCGAACATCGGGGGTTGACATTCCCGCAGTGATGAGTTGCTGTCCTCAGGGTCCCCACCTCCCTCCAGCCTCTCCGGGGGGAGTAAATTATCAAACCCTGGATAGTCCCTCCCAATGAATACAGGATATGGGAGTTTAGGAACTACGCCCACGGTCACCTCAATGGGGTTTCCCTGAACCTCTATCTCCACTGGGATGGTGGGGTAATGGCTCACGGCCCCATGCACGCACGTCATTGCTACGCGTTTGGCTTGTAGCAGCTGACTACTTTTTACCAGCTTACCCGATATGAGGGTGATAGCACTCCCAGAGTCCACAAGCGCTGTAGTCTCTGCTCCATTTATCCTCACTGGCCTGGTGTAATTATGCAGGGCTAATGCGACCCCCGCGAGGTGGATAAGGGAGCATGGGACCTTCCAATCCCCCAAATTACATTGCATAGACTCCTCGGTGCTGGGACACTGTGCTGCTATGTGTCCCCACTCCCCACCTGCATAACATCTATAATTGCTTTTAATCACTCCCCTATCCCGGGGGTTAAGGGGTTTAGTCCCGGGGTTCCCCCCACTCAGGCCAATCTCTTCCTTCTGGGATCCCTGCTGGTTTTCGCCCCCCCCCCCTTCTTCCACCTAGGACTCCCCGGGGGTTTGGCTGCCCAACCTTCCAGGGTTGGGGTCAGGTGCCTGCTTCAAAAGGGGACTTCCTTGTGTAGTCGGGTCAGTTCCCTGGCTGTCATCCATCTTTCTACCAGTGTGATCATCTCGTACGTGGACGGATCGTTCTGGCCCACCGTTTTGCGGAGATCTGGCGGCAGTCCCCGCATGTAATGGTCTATGACCAGGGTCTCCAAAATCTCCTCTGGCCTGCACACCTCGGGCTGTAAGCACTTCCACGCGAGGTGTATGAGGTTGAATAGCTGGGACCTCGGGGTTTGTTCTCCTGGTATTTCCACTCATGGAACCTCTGGGCCTTTACTGCTGCCGTTACCCCGATCGTGCTAGGATCTCTGCCTTCAGACGGGTATTGTCAGTGGCATCCGTGGCAGGCAAGTCAAAGTCGGCCTTCTGGGCCTCTCCACACAAAAGAGGGCCGAGAATGCTGACCCACTGCTCCTGGGGCCACGCCTCACGCTGAGCAATCCTTTTGAATGAGAGGAGATATGCCTCTATGTCAATCTCCTGATGTCATCTTTGGCAGACAACCAGTGGCCCTCAGGGTTCGCATCCCGTCGGACCCCCGGGCCTGGGTGGTGAGGATCTTCAGCTGGTCCACCACCGCTCTCAAGAGGGCACGATCTTGGGTCGCCTGGCTCATCTGTAATTGATTGGTTTCCTGCTGTAGCCGCATAGACTCCTGTTGTGCCATTGCCTCAACCCGGGTGACCTCCTGCTGGGCTGCCGTGGCTTGTACCAGAGCTCTGACCACCTCCTCCATTGTGGTACAAAGCAAACAAACAAACCAAAACAAAAAAAAAATCCAAAACCCCAGTGCACATTTTTTTTTAAATCTCTTTCTTCCGCCACGCTGTGAACGAAGTCCCACTCCTGACACCAGTTGTGACAAAGCTCTGTCCTTGCCTCTATGGGTCCCACGTTTCTTGGCAGATTTTGCTAGCCTCAGAGGCTCACTGTGACCCTTCACGTAACCCTTCTCTCTCTAGAGACAAGGGTCACAGTCTACTGAGCCATTTTCATCATAAGCCAGCGAGGGAGGTGAGGAGAAGTTATCCTTCCTTGCAGAGTCTCTGTTGTCTCCCAGTCTCAGTGATTAATCAGGGGGAAAAGGGGGCGGGGAGCCCAGGCCCACCCTCTACTCCGGGCTCCAGCCCAGGGACCCTAATAGTATCAGCTATGGTAGCTGACCTTTTAGAAACATGACATGTACAATTCCCTGGGCTACTTCCCCCACAGCAGCCCTCACTTCCTCAAGCTCCACTTCACCCTTACCTCAGGGCCTCTTTCCTTATGCCTGATATGGTGTGTACTACTCAGCCTCTCCAACAACACAACTTCCTCCCACAGCTCCTGACATGCACACCCACCTGACGGACTGGGAGGCTTTTAACTAGTTTCAGCCAGCCCCGATTGGCTTCAGGTGTCCCAATCAACGTAGCATTCTCCCTGCCTTCTGGAAAGTTCTTAATTGGCCCCAGGTGTCTTACTTGACTTGGAGCAGCTGCCATTTCACTTATCCTGGTACCAGGGATTTGTTTAGCCTGGAGCTAATTTATCTATCTCCCACTACTATTCTATAGCCATCTGTAGCCCACGAAAGCTTATGCTCTAATAAATTGGTTAGTCTCTAAGGTGCCACAAGTACTCCTGTTCTTTTTGTGGATACAGACTAACACGACTGCTACTCTAAACTTCCTTATTTACTTTCTCTATACCACTCATGATTTTATAGACCTCTATCTTATCCGCCCTTAGTCCCCTCTTTTCCAAGCTGAAAAGTCCCAGTCTTATTAATCGCTCCTCATACGGAAGCCGTTCTATACCCCTAATCATTTTTGTTGCCCTTTTCTAAACCTTTTTCAATTCCACTATATCTTTTTTGAAATGGGGCAACCACATCTGCATGCAATATTCAAGGGGAAGTAGCGAGGGCCTTGGGGTGCCTTTCTTCTCTCACCCATAAGGGATGACTAGTATGCCCAAGATGCTAGGATTCAGGAACTGTATTTCCTGCCCCCAGCCTTCCCGGTCAGTGACAACCACCTCAGGTGCCTGTACTGCCTTAGGAAGCTCACATTCCCTTTAAGTGCAGCATTTGCTGATTCTTCCTAAGCCAAACACATCAAGTCCATGAGTACAGGCTTCAGAGATTCCTAATGGATTGTGCTATGAGGCCCCAGTCTGATCCTGGCGTGTCAGAAGCACCTGATGTCAGGCAGAGTCACCAAGTAAGGCTCCTATGAGCACAGTGATTCCTCGCTTTGGTACTCACAGGATCAGAGCTAAGGACTCCACCAAAGAGGGGCACAAAGAGAGTAGGAAACAGACTCATAAGAAGCAAGAGTAACACCACTCATCCAAAAAGAGGATCTCTTTGCCGACTCCTTCAAGCTGAGTGAACTTTGTGCCCTGGTACAGGAGTGTTCAAACAAAACATCCTCATCCATGATCCTGTCATTCCATCCTTATCTTACAAGGGGTCCGTGTGTCCATGTACCATCTCTTAGGAATTTGGTTATGTAATAACTTGAGAATGCAGTGCGTTCCTGTAACCTCCTCTCAGGTCAAGAAAGTGCCTTTTCATCTGGTCCCCACAGAAGGATGTTACTCCAGAGCAGGATTCCATCAATCACATATTGGACTATCTTTTGCACCAAAAACATCAAAGTCTGACCATTAGTTCTATCATAAGAACATAAGAATGGCCATACTGGGTCAGACTAAAGGTCCATCCAGCCCAGTGTCCTGTCTACCAACAGTGGCCAATGCCAGGTGCCCCGGAGGGAGTGAACCTAACAGGTAATGATCAAGTGATCTCTCTCCTGCCATCCGTCTCCACCCTCTGACAAACAGAGGCTACGAACACCATTCCTTACCCATCCTGGCCAATAGCCATTAATGGACTTAACCTCCATGAATTTATCCAGTTCTCTTTTAAACCCTGTTATAGTCCTAGCCGTCACAACCTCCTCAGGCAAGGAGTTCCACAGGGTTACTTTGTGCTGTGTGAAGAAGAACTTCCTTTTATTTGTTTTAAACTTTCTGCCCATTAATTCCATTTGGTGGCCCCTAGTTCTTATATTATGGGAACAAGTAAATAACTTTTCCTTATTCGCATTCTCCACACCACTCATAATTTTATATACCTCTATCATATCCCACCTTAGTCTCCTCTTTTCCAAGCTGAAAAGTCCTAGCCTCTTTAATCTCTCCTCATATGGGACCCGTTCTAAACCCCTCATCATTTTAGTTGCCCTTCTCTGAACCTTTACTAATGCCAGTATATCTCTTTTGAGATGAGGGGACCACATCTGTACACAGTATTCAAGATGTGAGCGTACCATGGACAATAAAATATTCCCTGACTTATTCTCTATCCTTTTTTTAATGATTCCTAACATCCTGTTTGCTTTTTTGACTGCCGCTGCACACTGCGTGGACATCTTCAGAGAACTATCCACGATGACTCCAAGATCTTTCTCCTGATTAGTTGTCGCTAAATTAGCCTCCATCATATTGTATGTATAATTGGGGTTATTTTTTCCAATGTACATTACTTTACATTTATCCACATTAAATTTCATTTGCCATTTTGTTGCCCAATCACTTACTTTTATGAGATCTTTTTGAAGTTCTTCACAGTCTGCTTTGGTCTTAACTATCTTGAGCAGTTTAGTATCATCTGCAAACTTTGCCTCCTCGCTGTTTACCCCTTTCTCCGGATCATTTATGAATAAGTTGAATAGGATTGGTCCTAGGACTGACCCTTGGGGAACACCACTAGTTACCCCTCTCCATTCTGAAAATTTACCATTTATTCCTACCCTTTGTTCCCTGTCTTTTAACTAGTTCTCAATCCATGAAAGGATTTTCCCTCTTATCCCATGCCAACTTAATTTACGAAAGAGCCTTTGGTGAGGGACCTTGTCAAAGGCTTTCTGGACATCTAAGTACACTATGTCCACTGGATCCCCCTTGTCTACATGTTTGTTGACACCGTCAAAGAACTTTAATAGATTAGTAAGACATGATCTCCCTTTACAGAAACCATGTTGACTTTTGCCCAACAATTCATGTTCTTCTATGTGTCTGACAATTTTATCCTTTACTGTTGTTTCAACTAATTTGCCCAGAACTGACGTTAGACTTACCAGTCTGTAATTGCCGGGATCACCTCTAGAGCCCTTCTTAAATATTGGCGTTACATTAGCTATCTTCCAGTCATTGGGTACAGAAGCTGATTTAAAGGACAGGTCACAAACCATAGTTAATAGTTCCGCAATTTCACTTTTGACTTCTTTCAGAACTCTTGGGTGAATGCTGTCTGGTCCCGGTGACTTGTTACTGTTACGTTTCTCAATTAATTCCAAAACCTCCTCTAGTGACACTTCAGTCTGTGACAATTCCTCAGATTTGTCACCTACAAAAGACAGCTCTGGTTTGGGAATCTCCCTAACATCCTCAGCCATGAAGACTGAAGCAAAGAATTCATTTAGTTTCTCTGCAATGACTTTATCGTCTTTAAGTGCTCCTTTTGTATCTCGATCGTCCAGGGGCCCCACTGGTTGTTTAGCAGGCTTCCTGCTTCTGATATACTTAAATAACATTTTGTTATTACCCTCTGAGTTTTTGGCTAGCTGTTCTTCAAACTCCTTTTTGGCTTTTCTTATTACATTTTTACACTTAATTTGGCAGTGTTTATGTTCCTTTCTATTTACCTCACTAGGATTTGACTTCCACTTTTTAAAAGATGCCTTTTTATCTCTCACTGCTTCTTTTACATGGTTGTTAAGCCACGGACACATCACCGTACATTTGGCGGCTATTTCTGCATTTCACCCCTTGTGGAAAATAGATGTCCTTTTTTCCAACCCCCTTCACCATCAGATTTCTAAAGGGGTCGGACAGATTATATCCACAGGTGCAAGAACCTGTTCCCCAATGGCATCTGACCTGGCGTTGGCAAAATTAATGGGGCCCCTTTTTGAACCTCTTGAAACTTACTCCCTTATTCACCTCTCTATGAAAGTGTCATTTTTAATTGTGATAACTTGGGTGAGGAGGGTGGGTGATTTGAAAGCATTAGTGTCAGAGCCTTCATATATGATTTTTCAGAAGGATAAAGTCTATCTCCACCCTCACCTGAAGTTCCTGACAAGGATGGTGTTCAATTTTTACATTAACCAGGCAATTTATTTTCCAACTTTCTTCCTGGTCTCACTCTCAGAGAGATGAGGAGAAACTTCATTCTTTAGAGGTGAGAGGAACTTTAGCCTTCTACCTGGACCACACTCAATTTTTTCAGCCCTCAACACAGTTGTTTATTGCAGTTGCAGACAGAATGAAAGGCCAGATGGTTTCCACTCAGAAGATTTCCTCCTGCGTTTCTTCATTCATTTGTTTGTGGTAACATCTGGCAAATGTGACTCCACCAGGTAGAGTGCTGGCCCATTTGACTAGAGGGGTAGCCCATTGACTGGAACAAATGCCTATTCGGGAAATTTGCAAAGCAGCAACTTTGTCATCAGTCCACATCTTTGCTACTTGTTATGCCATTTCCCATCAATCCAGGAATTATGCTAGTTTCAGATGAGTTATTCTCCATTCATGGGCCCACCTCCAGGATAATCTGTTTGTGAGACGTGTAATCACCCAAAGAAGAAGAAACGGTTCTTCTTCAAGTGCTGGTCCCTGTGTGTATTCCACATGTGTGGATATGAATGCACACCATGCGCCCAAGTCCAGAGACTTTAACAAGCAGTGTCCGTTGGCCTACACATGCACAATAGATCTTCTTATGCTCCCAAGTGAGGGTATGAAAGGGAGTCTGGGTCGACGCCCCATCACTTCCTTCTTACCATCTCAGGGCCTGAGTCGGAATCCAGTGTCCTCTCCTGCTTCACCTTTTCAGAAAACCTGTAAATAAAATTGTAAATAGTTATTCTTTTAGCTTCGTACAGTTAGTTTTTGTATACTTAGTGTAGTTTGTTTCCCCGGACCGGGGACTCCCTCTCTGTGATCGGGGCTATGCCTAGAGTCCCAGGCTTCAAAAACAGCATCTCTTGCCCTAGATCCTTCTTTGTCAGTGATGAACACCAATGCTGCCGCTACTGTCTTGGTGAGACACACATTTCGGTGAAGTGCAGCATTTGTCACTTGTTGCCACTGAGAATGCACGAAGCCTGTGAGCTTTGCCATAGAAACTCTTAATGGAGAAGGACATGAGGCCCCTCTCTGATCTGGGCCAGGGAGACCTGCCCTGTACATCAGCCTCACCAAAGGAGCAGCATGTCTTCGAGCAAGGCTTGTGAGTGGAGCCCTTGGTTTCTAAGCCCAAAGATACTTCAGGGTTTCGCTCCATGAAAGCAAGGGATACTCTCATGAGCATAAGGTCAAATCCCCAATGAGGGAAATTATTAGTTAAATTGAAGAAGATGGAGATTAATATGAGAATTGAAAAGTGAATAAGGAACTGGTTAAAGGGGTGAGTGCATTGGGTGAACTGTCAGGCTGGAGGGAGATTACAAGTGGCATTTCTCAGGGATCAGTCTTGAGACCATCTTATTTAACATTTTTAGTACTAATCTTGGCACAAAAAGTGGGAATGTGCTAATAAAATTTGCGGATAGACACAAAGTTGGGAGGTATTGTGAATAGGGAGGAGGACTGGAATATCATACAAGAAGATCTGGATCTTGTAAAGCAGAGTAATAGAAATGGGATGAAATTTAATAGTGCAAAGTGCAAGATCATGCATTAGGTACTAACAACAAGAATTTATGCTATAAGCTGGGGACTTATCAGTTGGAAGTGACAGAGGAGGAGAAAGACCTGGGTATATTGATTGATCACAGTACGACTATGAGCTGTCAATGGGATGTGGCAGTGAAAAAGTCTAATGCAGTCCTAGGATGCATCAGGCGAGATATTTCCAATAGAGACAGGGAAGTGTTAGTACCATTATACAAGGCACTGGTGAGACCTCATCTTGAATATTGTGTGAATTCTGGTCTCCCATGTTTAAGGAAGATAAATTCAAACTGGAACAGGTGCAAAGAAGGGCTACTAGGATGATCCGAGGAATGGAAAATCTACCTTATCAGAGGAGACTCAAAGAGCTTGACTACTTTAGCCTAACCAAAAGAAGGCTCAGGGGAGATATGATTGCTCTCTATAAATACATCAGAGGGATAAATACCAGGGAGGCAGAGGAGTTATTTAAGTGCCCATATGGACACAAGAACAAATGGCTATAAACCGGCCATCAACAAGTTTAGGCTTGAAACTGGATGAAGGTTTCTAACCATCAGAAGGGTGAAGTTCTGGAGCAGCCTTCCAAGTATGCCCAAGTGGGACACAAAACCTAACTGGCTTCAAGACTGAGCTTGATAAGTTTATGGAGGGGATGGTATGATGAGAATGCCTACAATGGCATGTTTTCCAAGTATCTGCCTGGTGGGTGTTGCCCACATGTTCAGGATTTAACTGATGGTTCCAACGGGAATCTCCTACTCTTCCCCAGATGAGGCAGACTCTCCTTCTTCCTCATCCCCACCAGACAACTATAAGCAATACCAGAACTTACTATGAAGAGTGGCTAGTAATCTTCATATATCTCTGGAGGAAGTCCAAGACCCACATTACTGACTGTGGAACATTCTACAGCTTCAGGGCCCAAGTAAGTTAGCCTTCCCAGTTAATGAGGCCATACTGGAACCGGCGAGATTGGTCTGGCACACCCCAGCATCCTACACCCCCACACCTAAGGAGGCTGTGGTATTTCATCCCGGCAAAGGGAGCTGAATTTCTGTTCTCCCACCCTACCCCCCAACTCCCTGGTGGTACAGGCTGCTATGGAATGTAATAGAGTACAATACCTAAGGACCACCCATCAGATAATGGCTCTAAGAGACTGGACCTCCTGGGGAGAAAGGCCTTCTTCTCTGCAGGTTTGCAATTCCTCATCACCAGCTACCAGTCCCTGGTAGGTAAATAGGACTTTAATAACTACTCTAGGCTGGTGGCTTTTCAGGACAAACTTTCCTCTGAGGACAGAGCCCAGCTCCTCTCTCTTCTAGAGAAAGGCAAGTTGGTAGCGAAAATGGCTCTTCAGGCTGCAGCTGATGCAGCAGATACAGCATCCAGAAGCTTGGCCCCTGGTATTATTATGGGGAGCATTCGTGATTGCAAACCTCTCTCTTCAAGAAGGGATGTGGTTCATGGCTCTCAACACGAAGTACACATATTTTCATATAGACATTCACCCCTCCCACAGGAGATTCCTACAGTTTACGGTGGGCTGGGAGCATTTCCAATTTTGAGTCCTCCCCTTTGGGCTAGTGATGGCACCCAGAGTGATTACTAAAGTTTTCTCTGAGGCAGTGGCCTAGATGAGCTATCAGGGCTACATAGTCTTTCCATATCTTGACAAATGGCTCCTGGTAGGTCACACTGACAGGAGGGCTGGTCGGCTATTCAATTCCTTGTTCAAAGTCTTGCAGCTGTGGGGGTTCGTACAAACAGAGAAAAGTCTGTTTTATCCCCCACGAGGACAGTAAACTTTATCGGGACTCTGTTTCTGCAAGAGCCTTCCTCCTTTCAGAAAGGTTTCAAACTATGCACAACCTAATTCTTTGATTTCCCGCAGACCAAGGACTACAGTGTAAATGTGCCTATTGCTTCTAAGTCATATGGCACACCCTTTGCCATGCTACATTGCCTGCAGGCCTGGCTCAATTCGGTCCACTCGCCCAACAAACCACATCAACTCCAAGGTGACCATTCCTACCAGGATCGCCTCCACCTTCGTTTGGTGATCAAACCCAGATAAGGTACGACTGGGAATTCCCTTATCCACTGCCACTGTCACCATTGTACATGAATGCATCCCTTCTGGGCTGGGGCACCCACCTGAACAGTCACATTGCTCAGGGCATATGGATCCCACAGGAGGCCAGACTATATATCAACATGCTGGAGCTGTGGGCGCTCACCCTTGCATGGAAGGCCTTCCTCCCATTCATTCGCACCTTCCACCTCCAGGTGATGTCAGACAGTATCACCACCGTCGTCTACATAAACAAACAGGGAGAAGCGAGATCTCTCCCAGTGTGTCTAGAGGCAGTCAGGCTTCGGAACTGGTGCATCAGGCCCAGCATCACAATCCAGATGGCATACCTCCCGCAGGTTCACAACTCCTTAGCAGACAGCCTCAGCAGGTGCTTCTCAGTGGACCACGAGTGGGAAATATATGTTCTCACAGACATTTTCACACAGTGGGGCACACCTCTATGGAACTTCTTTGCATCAGAAACGAACAAAAAACTTCCCCAGTATTGTTCCAGAGGAGCCATAAGCCCAGATAGTTTTGTCAGCGTCAGCCTACACTCCAATCAAAATCCACCCCTTCTCAGAACTCCTGACGCAGGACAGGAGCAGGGCCAAATACCTCAATCCAGGTTCTCTCCACCTCATGGCCTGGTGTTTGGATGGCCATCGGAAGTAGAGCACTCTTGTTTATCCCCTGTCCAGGCTATACTTACCCACAGTAGAAAAGAATCGACCAGAACCTGTTATTTGGCTAAATGGAAACACTTCTCTGCCTGGGTGCAGCACAATCAGTCTCACCCAGTCTCTTCAAGCATCCCCTATCGTTTTAGATTACCTCCTGTCTCTAAAGAAACCCTGAAATCTTGATCACCTCATTACAAGTCCACCTAGCAGCTGTTCATGCCTTCCTCCCTCCAGCAGACTGGTACTCTGTCTTTAGCCACCCAACTATGACGTGATTCATGAAGGGCCTCATCGACGCCTTCCCGCCAGTCATTAAATTAGTACCTCTGTGGAATCATAGCTGTGTGCTGTCAAAACTTCCTAGACCTCTCAGTGATATTCCATGTCCCACCTATCCATGAAGGTGGTGTTTCTAGTGGCCATCACTTCTGCCAAGAGGGTCAGTGAACTGGGACCCCTCATACTGGACACCCCCCCTACATTATTTCACAAGGATAAAATATCTCTTCACCTTCACCCTAAATTTCTACCCAAGATAATCTCCAATTTCCACCTTAACCAATGTATTCACTTAGCTGTTCTTTTTCCAAATCCCCGCACTTCTCGTGAAGAGAAGAGACTTCAGTCCCTCGATGTCAGGCATGCACTGGCTTTTTACCGGCAAAGAACCAAGCTCATCTCGTCCTCTCATTATTTTGCCCACCGATTAGGCCTAGTTTCCAACACATCAATTCTGGTTCACTGATTTCTGGTTCCACACTTTTCTAGTTTAGCAGGCATGATCTTAACACGGCCCTTGAATTATATCAAGTAGGGTGACCAGATAGCAAGTGTGAAAAATCGGGATGGGGTGGAGGGCAACAGGCGCCTATATAAGACAAAGCCCCAAATATCGGGACTGTCCCTATAAAATCGGGACATCTGGTCACCCTCAGTAGATCTTTTTGCTTGTACTAATTTAGTTCTTCTGTCTCCCTTTTGCAACTTTTCTCATCAACATTAATTATAGATTATTGTGATGCTTTCAAACTTTCATGTACTTTTACAGTTGAGCTCACAATTTGGGGTAAATCTGTAGGTCCAGATATCACAACAAAGCTGAGTGGAAAGAAAAATGTACTTCATCCAGTGAACTGGAGGCCCCAATAACAACTGTGTGGGTATAACGAGACAATCACTTCTCTCTCGAATGAATTCACACAGGAAAATGATAAAAGACAAAAACACCATATCACCCCTGAGCGAACATTTTTCACAAAGTGCTCACTCCATATCTGACCTCTTAGTCCTCATCCTCAAAGGAAGCCTGTACAACACCTTCAAAAGACAAGTCTGGGACATTAAATTCACTTCTTCGTTAGACACTAAAAATCATGGACTCAGTAAAGGCACTAGATTTGTATCTCGTTACAACAATCTATGATCCACTAAGCCTGTAAACAATCTTATATTTAGCTGTGATATTCTGAGTATCTTTCCCAGGCCTGAAGAAGAGCTCTGTGTCAGCCCAAAAGCTTGTCTCTCTCACCAACAGAAGTTAGTCCAATAAAAGATATTACCTCACGCACCTTGTGTCTCTGATATCCTGGGACTGACATGGCTACAACCACACTGCAATAAACAAAAATGTTCCTTATAATTGAGAGTTGTTTAATAATGTTTTATTAGCTGCTCAAAAAAGTGCAATTCTGCAATCATGAAAAAAGGCTACTTTGATTAAAAAACCATCCTGGTTAAGAGGGGAGGTGAAATGACCAATTTATATATAATGCTCATCCCAAAGCATCTTTACAAACACCGGGAACTTCAATCCTGTCTGTGGCTTGTTCCTCCATTAAACACAGCTTGATCTTGCCAATGTGTGTGATGTTCTGTCATCTCATTGGTGGTCGGCCTCTAGGTTTGGCTGATCTTGGTTGCGTTGCATTATTTTCTTTGGCATCCTATCCTCTGTCGTCTGTAGTGTCCGCACCACTGTAATCTTTTCAATTACAGCCAATACCATACCCTGACTTCACATCCTACTTTGTCTTCTTTATTTCCACCTGCCAACTTCTACTGCTTCCAGCTTTCTAATGTCTGTTTCATTTAAAGCAGCTGCTTCCAGACCTAAGAGTAATACTGTTAGTACACTTGTCTGATAAATTTTCATGTTGGTACCAAATATAACGTGTTTATTAGTCCGTAATTTCATCAATATCTATGTAGCACTTGTAGCTAAAGCAAATCTCCTTTTAACTTCATTCTTGATGGAACCATCAACAATGATCAAGCTTCCTAGGTACATGTAACATTTTACTTGTTCTATAGCTTCTCTACTGCTGCATTTCAGCACTTTATCGCTTGTCCCTTTTCCGAGATGCACCCACTTCATCTTCTTGGCATTACAGTAAAAAAGCCAAGACTGCTGGGAAAGTGGAAGAAATAAAACTGTTATGCAAAGCGGTGAAGAAATGACAGATTGGACAAGCAAAAGTTCTGAAGAGAAGAGGCTGAACAATTAGAGGAGGTGTCAGGAAAACAAGCTATGAAAACAATGTACAAAAAGGCTATGTTCTATGGAAAATACCATTAGGCCAACTATGCAAGTGGTAAGAAAGGCTATTGGTGAACTGAGAACAATTGCTGAAGAGGGGCTGAAAGCAGGGAAGGAACATTTGGACAAAGTGCTGAACCCCATCTAGACATACTAAATGAACAGGGAAGCTTGCAAGGCAGAATGGATAGCAGCACTGAACCACCATCAGGAGAAGAAATAGAAAGAGCAGTGAAGTAGTTAAAAATGGGAAAGTTGTAGGAAATAGACATAACAGCTGAGCTGTTAAAAGTTGGTGGGACAAGTGCTATCAAAGCTCTAGGAAAAATATATAAGAAGGTATGGGAGCAAGAGGAGGTACTGCATAAGAACATAAGAAAGGCCAGACTGGGTCAGACCAAAGGTCCATCCAGACCAGCATCCTGTCTGCCGACAGCGGCCAATGCCAGGTGCCCCAGAGGGAGTGAATGCATGACTGGCTAAAGGCAGTAGCTGTACCAGTCATGAAGAAAGGAGATCATGCGGATCTGAATAATTGTAGAGGTATAAGCTTAGATTACCAGTACAGGAAGAAATCATGATGAAAGCAATTGGCAACAGATTAAAGCCAGTTTTAGAAGAAGTAGTAGGTGAGGAACAGTGTGGCTTCAGACCACGCCAAAGTTGCATTGATGAGATAGTCACATGCCAACAGTTGATGGAAAAAAGTGAGAATGGGGATTGAAAATGTTTGCTGTTTTCATTGACTTCACAAAGGCATTTGATTTGTTTTGGAGGGAAGCATTGTAGAAAGCAGTTAAAATCATATGGAGTTCCAGATAGGACAACTGCAATTATAAAAGTTATGTATGAAAACTCCTGTAGTGCCATAAGAATTGGTGGAATATTAAGCAACTGGTTCAAGTCAAAGTTTGGTGTACAGCAAGTGGGTATGGAAGCACCGTCACTTTTCATCATATTCCTAAATTTGATATTCAGAATGGTATACAAGTCGAATGGTGTGATGTTGGGTGATCTAGAATTGAGCTCTTTAGCTTATGCAGATACCATATAACTAGCAGATATGCTTGAATGATTGATGATACTCTTCTCTACCTTGGAAGATTGGGGTGGTCAACTTGGACTTTATATAAATGGAAAAATGGGGAAGCTGATAGCGATGAGTACAAATAAGCTGTTAGGAAATGAAGACAATTGACATTCTGACATTTAGAACAGTTAGCCCAACAAAATCAATGTGGCCTACATTAAATGGATTAATATCTGGTTAATGTATAGCTCACAAAATGTAATTATAAAAAAAGAATTGTTATCAAAGGAGATGTTTTAATGGTCTCGCACTGTGATTTATTCTTGACCCAGTGTTATTCACTGTCATTATCAATGATATGGAAGCAAAAACAAAATCATTGCTAGTAAAATTTGCAGATGATCCAAAAATTGGTGGTGTGGTAAATAATGATGGGGACAGGTCACTTATACAGACCAATCTGGATCACTTGGTAAGGTGGGCTCATTTGAACAACATATGTTTTATTATAGCTAAATGCAAGTTCATATATCTAAGAACAAAGAATGTAGGACTTACAAGATTGGACTGTATCCTGAAATGCAATGGCACTGAAAAGTACTTAATGTAATGTTGTAGTTAAGATGGTGAATGTGACCCTTAGACATGCAAGCAGGGAATTAACAGGTGGGAGTAGGAAGGTGGTATTGCCTTTTTATTTGGCATTAATGAAACCATTACTGGATACGGTGTCCATTTCTGGTGTCCACACTTCAAAAAGGATGTTGAAAAACTGGAACAGGTTCTGAAAAGAGCTACAAGAATGATTCAAGGTCTGGAAAAACTACCTTGTAGTGTCCAAATCTATTTAGTTTATCCAAGAGAAAGTTAAGAAGTGACTTGATCATGCTTTACAAATACCTACATGAGGAAGGGATTTCTGATAGTGGTATGACTCTTCAGTCCAGCTAGAAAAGATGGCTCTTTAAACTGGCCAAAAAAACCCATATCCATTGGCTGGAAGCTGATGCTAGACAAATTCAGATTAGAAATAAGTTGCACATTTTTAACAGTGAAGATAATTAACCATTGGATCAACTTACTTAGGGATGTCCCAAATTCTCCATCACTTTTGGTCTTTATAACTAAGCTAGATCTTGCTGAAATATATGCTCTTGCTGAAACAAGATTGATGGGCTTGATGCAGGAGTTACTGCGCGGGGTTCTTTTGTCTGTCATAGACAGGAGGCCAAACTAGATAATCATAATCATCCCTTCTGGCCTTCAGATATGTGCATCTCATAATGTAAAAGACACACTCTAGGTCAGGTTTCAGAGTAGCAGCCATGTTAGTCTGTATCCACAAAAAGAACAGGAGGACTTGTGGCACCTTAGAGACTAACAAATTTATTTAAGCGTAAGCTTTTGTGAGCTACAGCTCACTTCATCGGATGCGTTCAGTGGAAAATACAGTGGGGAGATTTTATATACACAGAGTACATGAAACAAGTGGTGTTACCATACACACAGTAAGCAGAGTGATCACTTAAGATGAGCTATTACCAGCAGGAGAGGAAAAAAAACCTTTTGTAGTGATAATCAAGGTGGGCCATTTCCAGCAGTTGACAAGAACGTGTCAGGAACAGTGCGGGGCGGGGGGAAATAAACATGGGGAAATAATTTTACTTTGTGTAATGACACATCCACTCCCAGTCTTTATTCAAGCGTAGTTCAATCACAAGTTACTGGGCTCAAAGGAATTCCTACCTGAAGTTCTCTGGCCGGAGCTATGCAGGAGGTCAGACTAGGTGATCATAATGGTCCCTTCTGATAAATCCTGTGATCCTTTGGCAGGAGAGAAGCCAACAAGGCCTCCCCTCTCTGCACGTGGTGGGGTGGAGGCAGTGGGGAAGGGGTTGTTCCCTGCTGAGCAGCAGGTGCTTGGTCCTTTTTCTGTGGCAGGTCAGGAGCAGTTGGGGTGGGGGCTCCTCCCTCTGCCGTGGGTTAGAAAAGGGTGAGCATGCTCGCTGTGGGGCTTGGGGAAAGGGCGTTTCAGTTCTGGGGAAAGGGGTGCTTGTCTCTGCCTTTCCTGCAGGAACTCTGGTGTCTTCAGTGTTTCTCTGGTTCTCTCCCCTCTCTGTTCTCCCTGGCGCCCCTCTCCAGTCACCTGCAGCCCTTCGGCCTGCTCACCTGTCAGGCAGGGAGACTCGCTTTGTAAGTGCCTCTTTGGTGTGCAGTGTATGCTGCTGCTCTTAGCACGTTCCTTGGCTCCACTGTCTCACGGACTTGGTATTTGCTGAGACTTGTGCTGTGGGGAGCAGTTGTAGGGCCAGGGCCCAAGGGGATAGAAGCTTCTCCACCGCTGCTCCTTTCTGCTCGCTGCTGCTGGGCTGGTGTCTGTGAGCGCTTCAGGGCAGAAAAGCTGTGGTGCCAGTTGCTTCGCTCGAGCTCGGTAAGAAGCTACGAGAGCGCGAGGTGTTAAGCCAGGGCTAGGACAGGCTATGCTGGGGTGGCACTGGGGGTTGGTGCCATGGGCTGTGCACAGTGAGAACTCCAGGCGTCTCCCTGCACATGACAGGAGGAGCTGGGGAGGGTAGATTGGGAGCTCTGGTACTGCTCCCAAATTGGGCAGGATGACCTAGGGGACTCCAGCTAGGACTCTCAATTTACATTCTCTTGTCTGTTTTCAGGCTGCCATAAACTTCATCCCACCGCAGGATGACAGCAAATCAGTAAGTGCTTCTGCCCTCAGACCTCTCATTCTTCTTCCTTTGCACACTCGTCACTGCCGGGCCTCTCACTCTCCCTTCTTCAAACGCTGCTCACTGCGAGACCGCAAACTCTCTTTTCCTAACACGCTGTTCACTGCCAGGCCTCGTCCTCGCCTTCACACTCTGCTCACTGCCAGGCTTTGACCTCTCCTTTCTTCACACGCTGCACTCTCCTTTCCTTGCACTCTGCTCACCGCCAGGGCTTGCTCTCTCCTTTCCTTGCACTCGGCTCACCGCCAGGGCTCACCCTCTCCTTTCCTTGCACTCGGCTCACCGCCAGGGCTCACGCTCTCCTTTCCTTGCACTCGGCTCACCGCCAGGGCTCGCCCTCTCCTTTCCTTGCACTCTACTCACTGCCAGGCCGCGCCCTCTGCTTTCCTTACACTCTGCTCACTGCCAGGCCGTGCCCTCTGCTTTCCTTACACTCGGCTCACTGCCAGGGCTCACCCTCTCCTTCCCTCACACTGTGATCCATGCCGAGCTTGGCATCCTACTCACCTCCATGCCTCACCCTCTCCTTTTCTCGCACTCGGCTCACCGCCAGGCCTCCCCCTCTCCTTTCCTTGCACTTGGCTCACTGCCCCGCCTCGCCCTCTCCTTTCCTTGCACTCGGCTCACAGCCAGGGCTCGCCCTCTCCTTTCCTTGCACTCGGCTCACTGCCCCGCCTCGCCCTCTCCTTTCCTTGCACTCTGCTCACTGCCAGGGCTTGCCCTCTCCTTTCCTTGCACTCTGCTCACTCTCAGGGCTCGCCCTCTCCTTTCCTTGCACTCTGCTCACTGCCAGGCCTCGCCCTCTCTTTTCCTTGCACTCAGCTCGCTGCCAGGGCTCGCCCTCTCCTTTCCTGGCACTCGGCTCACGGCCCCACCTCGCCCTCTCCTTTCCTTGCACTCTGCTCACTGCCAGGGCTGGCCCTCTCCTTTCCTTGCACTCTGCTCACTGCTAGGCCTTGCCCTCTCCTTTCCTTGCACTCGGCTCACTGCCCCGCCTCCCCCTCTCCTTTCCTTGCACTCAGCTCACTGCCAGGGCTGGCCCTCTCCTTTCCTTGCACTCTGCTCACTGCCAGGGCTGGCCCTCTCCTTTCCTTGCACTCGGCTCACTGCCCCACCCCACCCTCTTCTTTCCTTGCACTCGGCTCACTGCCAGGCCTCGCCCTCTCCTTTCCTTGCACTCGGCTCACTGCCAGGCCTCGCCCTCTCCTTTCCTTGCACTCGGCTCACTGCCCCGCCTCGCCCTCTCCTTTCCTTGCACTCGGCTCACTGCCCCGCCTCGCCCTCTCCTTTCCTTGCACTCTGCTCACTGCCCCGCCTCGCCCTCTCCTCTCCTCCCTTTCTGCTCACCAGCTGGCCTTGTCCTCTCCTTTACTTTCACTCTGATCACCGCCAGACCTCGCCTTCTCCTTTTCTCACACGCTGCTCATTGCCAGGGCTTGTCCTCTGCTTTCCTTGTACTCTGCTCACTGCCAGGCCTCACACACTCCCTCCTTTACACACTGCTCACTGCCAGGCTTTGCACTGTCCTTTCCTTGCACTCTGCTCACTGCCAGGCCTCATGCTCTCCTTTCCTTGCACACTGCTTACCAGCAGGCCACACACTCTCCTTTTCTTGCACGCTGCTCACTGCAAGGTCTTGCACTCTCCTTTCCTTGCACGCTGCTTACCAGCAGGCCACACACTCTCCTTTTCTTGCACGCTGCTCACTGCAAGGTCTTGCACTCTCCTTTCCTTGCACGCTGCTCACTGCCAGGCCTTACATTCTCCTTTAATTGCACACTGCTCACTGCCAGGCCACACACTCTCCTTTCCTTGCATGCTGCTCACTGCCAGGCCTTGCTCTCTACTTTCCTTTTACGCTGCTCACTGCCAGGCCTAGCACTCTCCTTTCCTTGCGCACTGCTCACTGCCAGGCCTTGCCCTCTGCTTTCCTCGCATTCTGTTTATTGTCAGACCACACACTCTCCTTTCCTTGCACGCTACTCACTGTCAGGCCTTGCTCTCTACTTTCCTTGCATGCTACACACTGCCAGGCCTTGCTCTCTACTTTCCTTTCATGCTGCTCACTGCCAGGCCTCACATTTGCACAAGTGCACACAGGCTTATTTTTTCCCTTTTCTCAAAATTCAGTGTGAATATTCCATAGCCTTGCTCCCTCTGGTCCTTGCTCTGGTGGCTCTCATTCTCATGGTGGGTGCTCTCTTTCGCTCACTTACTTGCTTCTCTGCTATCTCTCACTCCAGTTTCTCACATTTGTTCATCTCCTCAAAACATCCCAGAGTGATTGGCTCTAGTTTTAGCCTCAATACCCTCGTCCCCTCTCACATCCCTGCTTGTGGCCCAATCTGCCACTGGAGCCCTCGGTGCTTGTTCATCCTGTTCTCTCTCACTCCTGGCAACAACAGCCACTAGCTGCTGTTTGTTACCTGCATCTCCTACTTACGACTCCCACATTCTCCCCAGGCTCTTACTTACTTACACTTCCCTCCTGCACCCCTGGCATCTGCCTGCTTGCATTGTAGACTTGTGCTTGTGCCCTGGGCTTGTCTGGAGCCACTGGGCCCTGCCCTGACCTTATTGCTTGTCTAGTTCTGCACATCTTCATCCTGGGGGGTTGGCTGATGCTTGATAGCTGCTGTTGCTCTCCCTCCCACATATCAGTGGGGGCTATTGATAAGGTGCCTTTATCCCTCTCACAGCCTGCTGCCTCTGACTGGGTCGGCAGTGTGGCTGAGAAGCTGCACCCAAGAGTTTCAAACAGGATCTGCCCCCCTCTTTTGGATGCCAGGGATGTCTTGCTGCCCTAACTTTTCTTGTCTCTCTTTTCTGTCTCTTGTCCCTTACTCTACCTTTTCCCTGTTGTGTGGTGTGGGCACAAGCAGACCAAGCCGGGCGTCATTCAGCCTCTCTCCCGTGTGCGACAAAATGCGGCCCCACCTAGTTCGGAGGGCAGGGACAGCCCCAACCCCTTCCAGCAACCTGAGTCATGCTCCAGTGTCCAGAACTCTGTAAGTGGCCTGCAGTTCCTTCTCACTGAGCTGAGTCAGCCTGTTCCTGGTGGTGGTTGTGCCACCCTTCCTGGCGGGCAAGCTACACACACCCTCCTAGTGATGCCCATCGGGTTTAAAGGGAATTTGCTCATTATGGGCCGAAACGCCAACCAACCCTCTCTGGTCCCTGCAGGAGCTCTCTGCCCCATCTGAAAGGCACTGGAGTGCTGGGTGCTCCGTAGTCTTGTGTACGCTGGGATTTGCTCTCGTTACAGCCATCTTTGGGTAACCACCAGTGATGCTATCCTGGTGAGAACCCCAGGAAGGACAGACAGAATCCTGATTTGCACCAGTGCAGCTTACTCTGGTTTCAAACAGGGGTGAGCAGCACAGTGGCACACGGCAGCTTTGCTTGTCTGTGCCAGGATTTGCATCAGTGCAGCTGCACCAGTGGCTGAAATCCCCAGTGCAGATAGAGTCTCGGACTTTCATTTACCTATAAGGTGCTGCGTTCTCTTGATGTATAAAGCCCTTCAGATCTTTTGTCCTGTCATTATCTCTCACACACCAGGGCAACAGCTTCTTGCTGTTACCTAGCTGTGTGGCTCTGCCCCCTTCGCTGGGGAGCACTGCACCATTGCTGATTTGCAGAATGATTGCTTGCACATTGGCAATTGCTACAAGATGGTATCACAGTCAGGAGCAGAGGAATCTCTGCAGGTCTCTGTGGCCTGGACATTAGGGGCCCAGACACAGGGTTTCTGTGCTCTGGCAAGAATTACCACACGAGAACACTGGTCCACTTGCAGCAGGGAAATATGCCAATGGTCCTGTTACTCGTTTTCACAGTGCCTATGTGGCACTATTGAAAACCTAGAGAGAGATCCAGCCTGCCTCAAAGAGTCACATTATGAACTGGACAGACATCCCTGTCTGGGCCCAAATGAGACCTAGGCTGAAGAGCCAGAGTTCAAGTGATTCAGATACAGTAACTCCTCACTTAAAGTCGTCCCGGTTAATGTTGTTCCATTGTTTCGTTGCTGATCAACTAGGGAACATGCTCATTTAAAGTTGCGCAATGCTCCCTTATAACGTTGTGTGGCAGTCACCTGTTTTGTCCACTGCTGGCAGAAAGAGCAGCCCATTGGAGCGAGCTGGTGGCGGCTTGGCACCAGGGTGAACCGGCAGCCCCCAATCAGCTCCCTGCTCCCCTAAGTTCCCTGTTCGGCAGCTGCTCAGCAGGCTATCAATTGCCGGCAGTTCAGCTGTCCCTCCACTGCTGTGTGCTGCTCCTGCCCTCTGCCCTGGAGTTGCTCCTGGGAGCCTCCTGCTTGCTGTGCAAGTAGGCAGGGGGAAGAGGGGTGCTAATGTCAGAGTGTCCCCCTCCCCCGTTCCTGCCCCCCACTTATCCCCTCTCCATAGAGCAGGGGGGGACATGACAGGGCTCAGGACGGAGGGAGCTTGCTGGCAGCGGCTGCTGTCTCAACTTGCTGATTTACTTAAATCGTCCGATGAAGTGAACTGTAGCCCATGAAAGCTCATGCTCAAATAAATTTGTTAGTCTCTAAGGTGCCACAAGTACTGCTGTTCTTTTTGCGAATACAGACTAACAGGGCTGCTACTCTGAAACCTTAAAAAGACAGTGTACTTAGAGTGGGGTCAGCGTACTTAAAGGGGCAATGCATGTCTCTCTCTCTCACACAGGGTGTGTGTCTCTGTCTCTCTGCCATGCTGTCTCCCCTCCCTCCATTCCTGCTGCCTTGTAGAGTGTGAGGCTACATTAAGAACAATGTGTTAACCCTTGAGGGCTCAGCCGAGTGCTAGTTCATCATTTAGCAGTAAGACATTCCCTGGGAAATATCCCACCCTCTGACTCCATCACCTCAACCAAGCTTAGAGTGTGTACAGTATTAAATTGTTTGTTTAAAACGTATACTGTGTGTGTGTATATGTGTGTGTGTGTGTGTATATATATATATATATATATATATATATATATATATATATATATATATATATATAAAATGTCTTTTGTCTGGTGAAAAAAATTTCCCTGGAACCTAACTCCCCCTCTTTACATTAATTCTTATGGAGAAATTGGATTCGCTTAACATGGTTTTGCTAAAAGTAGCATTTTTCAGGAACATAACTATAACGTTAAGCAAGGAGTTACTGTATTTTAAAATCTCTTTCCAAGCTGGGTGGATTATTGTTAATCTGAGCAGAAGGGAAGACAACCAAACAAGAATAGACATCACCAGTTAGAGCAAAGAGAAGGGCAGCAAACAAGCAAGGCTGAGTTAAGGCAGCCAAAGGGGCTGAGGGAGCGAGAAAAGAGGGAAGGAATCAAGTGTGGAATTGAAGGGGAGAGACCATGTAACCACTGGTGAGGAAAGCTCTTGCCCCCACCGTCCTGAGGCCCTGAACAGGGTACCGCTCCCTATATAGGAAGGAAAAGGCTAGGAGCAGAGGAGTTTGTTTATAGGCACCCAGTGTAAAGCAGACGTGTTCCCTTTTCAGGGGAGAGAGGAGAAACCAGATCAGAGAGAGTCAAGGGTGAGGCTGGAAGCAGGAGGTCAAGGCACTGGTCGTAGGTGGCACGTTCACTGACTGTAGTGATGAAGGGGAGGAGGGAGGTGGCAGAAGTGCGGGATCTCAGGTGGATTTTTATCCCGGGGGATTAGGGTGTGGTTGTGTTGTGAAGGGGGTGAGAATAGGGGCAAGGCAGATGTGCGTCTGGGATGGGATTGGGGGGTGGGGGGAGACAGAAGGTGAAAGGAGGAGAGCAGAAAAGTTACAAGGAATGTGAAGTCCTGTTGGATCGTCTCAGTCTTTTCTGTCAGTACATTGGCAAAGATGCTAAGTGGGGAAACGCATAAGGAGGCAAGAAGAGGAAATGGTGGGTCCTCCAGATGATAGATCCCTTCCTAGAAGGCAGCTGAGATGTTCTCAATGCTAGTAAGAGGACCACAGAAATCTACAGGAGCCCTCAGTGTAGGGGGTGTGTGGGCACCTGCACTGACACTGGTTTAACTAGGAGTGCAATAGCTCCTGCACTGAAATACAGGAGGAAACGGCCAGGCCTTCTTACAGGGATAACTGGACTAGCACCAGAGACAAGGCTGAGAGGTAACCTAAACTCTGTTATAGTCTTGGCCTTCACAAATACTGTGAGGTAATCTAAAATCTGGCATACCCAATCCAGACTTAGGAACTGGAGTCCAGTGTTTGGCTACCCATAGAGCCCATTGTTTGCAGGCCGACATAAGCTAGTGTGGCTGATCCGAAATCCCCAAGGAGCCTGGGAGCAGCACTGCCACCTGTGAGACCCCCACTGAACCAGGAGGCTCTGCCACCAGCAGAAGCATTGGCCTGTCCAGGACATGAGAGCCAGCAGTGTAACATGCTCATGTCCGAGGAAGCCACTGTGCATGGCAGCTACTCTGTCTGAGGCTGGGGGCTCTGTCTCTGATGCTCCACTCTCCAGTCTCAAAACACATAAGGGGCTGGTTCTTTTCCTGTTCTCTTCTTTATAGCAGCTATGATTAGCCTGACCTCTTCTGTCTCTGTCTCTGCAGCTGCGTCCCCCCTCTCCCTCCTCTCCTGAGGATGTCCCAGTCAATGTCAAGCAGGCATACAAGACCTTTGCAGCGGTGCCCCTGTCACAGGCAAATAAGGTAGGGGTGGGGCAGGGATGATGACCTGGCTGCACAGACACCAGGGTGGCAGGGACGATGGGGATACTGGGAGCATCACAGGTGGGTCAGGAATGAGAACGGAGGCAGGAGGTGCTATGGGTGAGGCAAAGACAAAGATAACCCCTCTCTCAAAAGTTTCCCTTTTCTCTCTCTCCTCAGGAGACGCATGGTCAGACAAGCACCGAGAAACCTAAAGCTTCTCCTGAGGTGAGTTTTAGTGGCTGGAAATGGAGTTGGAGTTGGGAGTCCTGATCACAGACCTTGGGGGATAAGGGCAGGATCCCAATGTGGGTAGATAGGAGGCAAAGTTCCCATCTGTGGCAATGTGGAGAGAGGGTTCAGACATGGGGTAGGGACCTGATGAAAGCAGGCATGTGGCCTGTGCCTGAAGGGACTGGATATGGGGTAGGGACCTGGGGAAGGCAGGCATGGGACATATACTCAGGGAGATTGGATATGGGGCAGGGATCCAGGGAAGGTGGGCACAGGGCACATGCCTGAAGAGATTGGACGTGGGGTAGGGACACAGGAAAGGTAGGCATGGGCACTTGCCTGCGGGGATTTGATATGGGGCAGGGTCTTTTAGTGGCTGACATGCTGCTGTGGCTGTTGCAGATGATGTCATCCAGGGGACTGCACAGCCCAGAGCAGCGATCCTTCCGTGAGAGGCAAAAGTACTTTGAGATCGAGGTGAAGCAGCAGCAGGTGGAGAAGCCCCCCAAGCGTGTCTCCCTGGTGGGGGAGGATGACCTGAAGAAAATGAAGGAGGAGGAAGGTGCGGTGGAGTCATTTTTGGGGTGTTAGGTTTCTCTTTTGTGCTCTTGCGGGGTCTGTCCCCTGCCTGTTGGCTTTTGAGAGTGGGGGATCCTGCCTATTGAACATGGGACTGGAAGGGACCTCCTGAGTCACTGAGTCCAGTCCACTGCTATTACAGGCAACTCTGTCCTATCATCCTATTCATAAACTTACCAAGCTCCACCTTACAAGTAGTTGGGCTGTTCGCCCCCTGCTCCTACCGGAAGGCTATTCCAGAACCCCGCTGCTTGGATGGTTGGAATTGGAAATATTCTTCTAATTTCCAGCCATCGGCTCCTGGGTTCCGGTTTATTAGGATGGGCGGGAGGGTGTCTCAAGCAACAGTACCATAAAATATTGAACCCCTGTGGTCAGGCCTGAAAAATCAAGAGACTGGCTTTAAAATGACGCGTGTTGGGTCTGTCTTTGCCTTCTGGCTTTGGAGCCCCTCTGAGCCCCATCTTCAAGCTTCTCTCCACAGCCAGGAGTGCTACCATGTTTGTGTTTTAAATGGAAGCTGAGATTCTCCTTTGCTTGCTTCCCACTCCTGGGATGGGCTGGCCTGTACAACTCTGACAGTTAACAGTAGCTAGCAGTGCCCACTGAAGCACTTATATGCTGCTTCCGGCCCCTCTCTTCCCTGTTTTGAAGGGTCTAAGGGTGAGGCTATAAAAAGGGATTGCAGCACTCCTTCCAGCCGCCCGCAGCAGCAGACTACCAACCTCTCTGGACCTGGGATCCAGATCCTATTTTTGATACAAGTGCTATCTAAAAACATTTTGGTTTAGAGTTTTACACTGCTAAGATTGTACATAGTTAGTAGTTACAGTTTTGGATAGGTAGTTTTTAGCAACGATAAGTAAGCTTTGACTCCAAACTGAGGTGTCTTCTATGGCAGATCTGAAAACTAAGAAGCCAAGTTTTAAATGCTTTTCGTCCTGCCCAGCAGTCTTCTCATAACACAAGAACTAAGGGTCACCAAATGAAATTAATAGGAAGCAGGTTTAAAACAAACAAAAGGCAGTATTTTTTTCCACACAATGCACAGTCAACCTGTGGAACTCTCTGCCAGAGGTTGTTGTGAAGGCCAAGACAATAGCAGAGTTCAAAAAAGAATTAGATAAATTCATGGAGGGTAGGTCCATCAATGACTATTAGCCAGGATGGGTAGGGATGGTGTCCCTAGGCTATGTTTGCCAGAAGCTGAAATGGGCGACAGGGGTTCATTCCCTCTGAAGCACCTGGCATCAGAAGATAGGACACTGGGCTAGATGGACCTTCAGTCTGACCTAGTATGGCCATATAAGATTTTCTGTCTTATTATCTATCCCTTTCCTAATGATTCACAACATTCTGTTTGCTTTTTTGGCTGCGCTGCACATTGAGTAGATGTTTTCAGAGAACTATCCACAATGACTCCAAGATCTCTTCTTTAAGTGGTAACAGCTAATTTAGACCCCATCATTTTGTATGTATAGTTGGCATTATGTTTTCCAATGTTCATTACTTTGCATTTATCTGCCATTTTGTTGCCCAGTCACCTAGTTTTGTGAAATCCCTTTGCATCGCTTCACAGTCTGCTTTCTACTTAACTATCCTGAGAAGTTTTGTATCAGCTACAGATTTTGACACCTCACTGTTTACATAAGAACGGCCATACTGGGTCAGACCAAAGGTCCATCTAGCCCAGTATCCTGTCTTCCGACAGTGGCCAATGCCAGGTGCCCCAGAGGGAATGAATAGAACAGGCAATCATAGAATCATAGAATATCAGGGTTGGAAGGGACCTCAGGAGGTCATCTAGTCCAACCCCTTGCTCAAAGCAGGACCAATCCCCAACTAAATCATCCCAGCCAGGGCTTTGTCAAGCCTGACCTTAAAAACCTCTAAGGAAGGAGATTCCACCACCTCCCTTGGTAACCCATTCCAGTGTTTCACCACCCTCCTTGTGAAAAAGTTTTTCCTAATATCCAACCTAAACCTCCCCCACTGCAACTTGAGACCATTACTCCTTGTTCTGTCATCAGCTACCACTGAGAACAGTCTAGAGCCATCCTCTTTGGAACCCCCTTTCAGGTAGTTGAAAGCAGCTATCAAATCCCCCCTCATTCTTCTCTTCCGTAGACTAAACATCCCCAGTTCCCTCAGCCTCTCCTCATAAGTCATGTGTTCATCAAGTGATCCATCCCCTGTCGCTCATTTCCAGCTTCTGACAAAAAGAGGCTAGTGACATCATCCCTGCCCATCCTGGAGAATAGCCATTGATGGACCTATACTCCATGAACTTATCTAGTCTTTTTTGAACCCTGTTATACTCTTGGCCTTCACAACAGCCTCTGGCAGAGAGTTCCACAGATTGACTGTGCATTGTGTGGAAAAAAATACTGCCTTTTGTTTGTTTTAAACCTGCTGCCTATTAATTTCATTTGGTGACCCCTGGTTCTTGTGTTATGAGAGGGAATAAATAACACTTCCTTATTTACTTTCTCCACACCAGTCATGATTTTAAAGACATCAATCATATCCTCCCTTAAACATCTTTTCCAAGCTGAAAAGTCCCAGTCTTATTAATCTCTCCTCATACGGAAGCCATTCCATACCCCTAATCATTTTTGTTGCCCCTTTCTGAACCTTTTCCAATTCCAATATATCTTTTTTGAGATTAGGTGACCACATCTGCACAAAGTATTCAAGATGTGGGCGTACCATGGATTTATACAAAGGCAATATGATATTTTCTGCCCTACTATCTATTCCTTTCTTGATAATTCCCAACATTCTGTTCACTTCTTTGACTGCCGCTGCACATTGACAGATGTTTTCAGAGAACTCTCCACAATGACTCCAAAAATCTCTTTCTTGAGTGGTAATGGCTAATTTAGACCCCATCGTTTTATATGTACAATTGGGATTATGTTTTCCAATGTGTGTTACGTTGCATTTATCATTGAATTTCATCTGCCATTTTGTTGTCCAGTCACCCAGTTTTGAGAGATCCTTTTGTGGCTCTTTGCAGTCAGCCTGGGACTTAACTATTTTAAGTAGTTTTATATCATCTGCGAATTTTGCCACTTCACTGTCTATCTCTTTTTCCAGATCATTTATGAATATGTTGAACAGTACTGATCCCAGTACAGATCCCTGAGGGACAGCACTATTTACCTCTCTCTGTTCTGAAAACTGAGCATTTGTTTCTATCCTTTGTTTCCTATCTTTTAACCAGTTACTTATCCATGACAGGACCTTCCCTCTTATTCCATGGCAGCTTACTTTGCATAAGAGCCTTTGGTGAGGGACCTTGTCAAAGGCTTTCTGAAAATCTAAGTACACTATATCCACTGGATCACCCTTTTCCACATGCTTGTTTACACCTCAAAGAATTCTAGTAGATTAGTGACGCATGATTTCCCTTTACAAAAAACATGTTGACTCTTCCCCAACAAATCTCCCCAGAAAAATCACGGAGCAGGTCCTCAAGGAATCTATTTTGAAGCACTTGGAAGAGAGGAAGGTGATCAGGAAGAGTCAACATGGATTCACCAAGGGCAAGTCATGCCTGACCAACCTGATTGGCTTTTATGATGAGATAACTGGCTCTGTGGATAAGGGGGAAGTGGTGGACATGATATACCTTGACTTTAGCAAAGCTTTTGATATGGTCTCGCATAGTATTCTTGTCAGCAAGTTAAAGAAGTATGGATTGGATGAATGAAGAAGTATGGATTGGATGAATGAACCCTATAAGGTTGGCAGAAAGGTGGCTAAATCGTCAGGCTCAACAGGTACTGATCAATGGCTTGATGTCTAGTTGGCAGCCGGTATCAGTGGAGTGCCCTGTGGGTTGGTCCGGGGGCCGGTTTTGTTCAACATCTTCATTAATGATCTGGTTGATGGGATGGATTGCACCCTCAGCAAGTTTGCAGATGACACTAAGATGGAGGGGGGGAAGGTAGATACGCTGGAGGGTAGGATAGGGTCCCGAGTGACCTAGACAAACAGGAGGATTGGGCCAAAATAAATCTGATGAGGTTCAACAAGGACAAGTGCAGTGTCCTGCACTTAGGATGGAAGAATCCCATGCACCGCTACAGGCTGGGAACCAACTGGCTAAGCGGCAGTTCTGCAGAAAAGGACCTGGGGATTTCAGTGGACGAGAATCTGGATATGAGTCAACAGTGTGCCCTTGTTGCCAAGAAGGCTAACGGCATATTGGGCTGCATTAGTAGGAGCCTTGCCAGCAGATCGAGGGAAGTGATTATTCCCCTCTATTTGGCACTGGTGAGGCCAGTAGATCAAGGGACATGATCGTTCCCCTCTATTCAACATTGGTGAGACCTCATCTGGAATACTGTGTCCAGTTTTGGATCCCCCATTACAGAAAGGATGTGGACAAATTGGAAAGAGTCCAGCAGAGGGCAACGAAAATGATTAGGGGGTTGGGGCACATGACTTACGAAGAGAGGCTGAGGGAACTGGGGTTATTTAGTCTACAAAAGAGAAGAGTGAGGGGAGATTTGATAGCAGCCTTCAACTACCTGAAGAGGGGTTCCAAAGAGGATGGAGCTAGGTTCTCAGTTCTCAGTGGTGGCAGATGGCAGAACAAGAAGCAATGGTCTCAAGTTGCAGTGGGGGAGGTCTAGGTTGGATATTAGGAAACACTTTTTCACTAGGAGAGTAGTGAAGCACTGGAATGGGTTCCCTAGGGAGGTGGTGGAATCTCCATCCTTAGAGGCTTTTAAGGCCCAGCTTGACAATCATAGAATCATAGAATCATAGAATATCAGGGTTGGAAGGGACCCCAGAAGGTCATCTAGTCCAACCCCCTGCTCGAAGCAGGACCAATTCCCAGTTAAATCATCCCAGCCAGGGCTTTGTCAAGCCTGACCTTAAAAACCTCTAAGGAAGGAGATTCTACCACCTCCCTAGGTAACGCATTCCAGTGTTTCACCACCCTCTTAGTGAAAAAGTTTTTCCTAATATCCAATCTAAACCTCCCCCATTGCAACTTGAGACCATTACTCCTCGTTCTGTCATCTGCTACCATTGAGAACAGTCTAGAGCCATCCTCTTTGGAACCCCCTTTCAGGTAGTTGAAAGCAGCTATCAAATCCCCCCTCATTCTTCTCTTCTGCAGACTAAACAATCCCAGCTCCCTCAGCCTCTCCTCATAAGTCATGTGCTCTAGACCCCTAATCATTTTTGTTGCCCTTCGCTGGACTCTCTCCAATTTATCCACGTCCTTCTTGTAGTGTGGGGCCCAAAACTGGACACAGTACTCCAGATGAGGCCTCACCAGTGTCGAATAGAGGGGAACGATCACGTCCCTCGATCTGCTCGCTGTGCCCCTACTTATACATCCCAAAATGCCATTGGCCTTCTTGGCAACAAGGGCACACTGCTGACTCATATCCAGCTTCTCGTCCACTGTCACCCCTAGGTCCTTTTCCGCAGAACTGCTGCCTAGCCATTCGGTCCGTAGTCTGTAGCGGTGCATTGGATTCTTCCATCCTAAGTGCAGGACCCTGCACTTATCCTTATTGAACCTCATCAGATTTCTTTTGGCCCAATCCTCCAATTTGTCTAGGTCCTTCTGTATCCTATCCCTCCCCTCCAGCGTATCTACCACTCCTCCCAGTTTAGTATCATCCGCAAATTTGCTGAGAGTGCAATCCACACCATCCTCCAGATCATTTATGAAGATATTGAACAAAACCGGCCCCAGGACCGACCCCTGGGGCACTCCACTTGACACCAGCTGCCAACTAGACATGGAGCCATTGATCACTACCCGTTGAGCCCGACAATCTAGCCAGCTTTCTACCCACCTTATAGTGCATTCATCCAGCCCATACTTCCTTAACTTGCTGACAAGAATACTGACAAAGCCCTGGCTGGGATGATTGAGTTGGTGTTGGTCCTGCTTTGAGCAGGGGATTGGACTAGATGACCTCCTGAGGTCTCTTCCAACCCTAATATTCTTTGATTTTCATGGATTCATAGAGTCCAAGACCAGAAGGGACCACTGTGATCATCTAGTCTGACCTCCTGAATAAAACAGAGCATAAAACTTACCCAAAATAATAATTTGTAGAGAAACATCCATTTTTTTAAAGGGTCTTATTCATGTGTACCCTCCTGTTTCCAATCCTTCACAGGACCTGAATTTTGTTGTGTCTCACTTGATGGGTTCCTCCTTTGAACCCTTGGGAACAACTCTACTGCTGCTATCAATGAAACCAGTGTTTTTGATAGCAGTTACCTCTGCAAGGTGTTTGAGAGAGATACAGAAACTTTCGGCCAACTCTCCTTTTACAGTATTCCACAAAGGCAAGGTCTCTCTCAGGCCACTCCCTAAATATATGCCTAAAGTCGTATCTTCATTCTGCTTCAACCAGACTATCTTCCAGTGTTCTTTCTGAAGCCTCATTCTTCCAGGATTGAAGAAAAACTTCATACCTGGGATTTTCGGAGGGCTCTGGCATTTTATCTGGACCACACAAGATCTGGCAAAGGTCCCTCCTTCACCAAGGATAATAGACCACTTCACTAGGGCTCATTCTACTTCATCAGCCTTTTTGAACAACATTGCAATAGCAGACATTTACAAAGCAGCAACGTAGTGGTTGTGCATACCTTCTCCAGACACTACAGTATTACTCAAGCTTCCCAAGATGTGCGGACCATGGAAGCAGGCAAAGTGGTTGGACAGGTCTCAAAAATATCCCCTTCTTGTATAAAAAAAAAAAGTATCCCCCTCTTGCATTCCCCTGCCTTCCAACCCCTGCATGCGTAAACCCATCGTAGGTGAGAGGTCTAACTGATCGCCATACGTGGGGTCGGGAAGGAATTTTCCCTTGGGTCAGTTTGGCAGAGACCCTGGGGGTTTTTCGCCTTCCTGCACCACAGGTTACATGTCACTTGCAGGTTTAAACTAGTGTACATGGTGGATTCTCTGTAACTTGAAGTCTTTAAACCATGATTTGAGGCCTTCAGTAACTCAACCAGAGGTTAGGAATCTATTTCAGGAGTGGGTGACTGAGGTTCTGTGGCCTATGATGTGCAGGAGGTCAGACTAGATGATCACGATGGTCCCTTCTGACCTTAAAGCCTATCAGTCTATAAATCTATGAGAATATAGGCCTCTGAACAGTCTGTGCCCATGGGAGGAAGGTGGAGTTTTGCCCATCCCTTGCCATGACTCTGGCCTCCATTGGGTGGGCAGGATCATCAGCTAATCTGGCCTCCATCCCCCAGCAGAGTCCTACCTATTGGCTCCCCATTTCACTGTCCCTGATGTGTGGGGAGTGGGTCTGCTTGTCAGCTCAGCTGGGGGGATGATGTTTGCCCGTTAGCTCCTGGGGCTCTATGCCCATGGAGGGATAGGTCAGAATCTGGCTGTTGACTCCTAGAGGTCTGATCCCAGACACGCATATCAGATCCTGTGGGGTCCATCTCAACAGGGGGTCTGCCCATTGGTTCCTAGGCGGTTCCCATCCATGGAGGAGTTACAGAGGGTGAAGCGGTTGGAGGCTCTCTGAGATTATAGCCAGGAAGAAAGGTAGGGAAAAGGTTTTGCTGATTACAAAGAAGTGATTAAGAGGACAGGTTGAAAGGCATCGAGGCTGGGAAAGGAGTAGATGCTAAGAGAGCTCAAGAGAAGTGTGTCTTCAGGGAGGGAATCGATTCAAAGACAGTTACAGAAACTGTAGGATTCTATTGCAGAGAGTGAGCAAGGCCCTTAAAGGGAAAGGACCTACCCAGAGATTGTTCCCATGAACCTCGGTGGCCATGGGAAACACTGCTGGCAGCCAGCTCTGCAGTTCTCTTCCCACTCATATGGGTCTGTCTCATTTTGGCAGCTCGTAAACTGCAGCAGAAACGGGCTCTGCTGTTGGAGGAGGAGGAGGAGGAGGAAGAGGAGGATGTGGGGAAGCAGATGCCCGATATGAGCATGCAGTCCAGTGTCATCATCGAAGGAGTGGAGTACAAGATCAAGAGACTAAATGGAAGGAGCATCCAGTCCCCGGCAACTCGGTAAGACCAGCTGGCAGCTCAGATCCAGCTCTGTGTCCTAGGAGTATGCCAGCATCACCTTTCCCCAGATGGGGAGGTCTGGGCAGGCCCCACCACCTTTGCGGGGGAATTGGGTATCACAAGGCATACAGTTTGTCTCCAGGTCCTTGTTCTCAAACGAGTGGCTGCCCAGATCCTGCCCTTGGGTACCTGGAGTCATTGATTGTAGTTGTGGCTAGCTTGGGACACACACCTCTTTGCTGAGCCTGTGCCAAGCCCTGCCCCATAGGCTCTTGCATTATGCCTGGGTCTGCAGGAGTCTCTTTCCCCAGGCTGTGGTTCTGCATTGGTGGTGCTTCTTTCATTCCTTGCCCTGCAGATTTGCCTTACAGGTGGAGAACTGGGCTTCAAACAGAATAAAGCTCAGGTTGCTGCCTTTGAACTTTCTCAGAATCTTGTCTGTCTGACTCTTTCCCCATAAGCTGCGGCAGGACCATGCCTCGGGCCAAAGGGCCAATCATCTTTGTCTTGTATGCTTTGGCTTAGAGTCTTCTCATGCTGCCTGACCACGCTAGGGACAGTCCATACCCTCATGTTTGCTCCAGTTTCTGCTCCCCATCTCCTCATTAGCATTTGTAGCATCCAGTCTCAGTCCAGAAACACCTCGCATTACACCTGCATAGTGAGGGTTCCCCACTGCACTGCCGTGCTAAACTGGGCTCCTGGCAAACACTAAAGAAGGGCAGCAGGCAAACATGCAGTCTTTGCAGAGGCAGTTTATCCCTCCTCTCCCCACAGCCAGATGCAGCTCAGATAGCGTCACTCTGTGAAGGTGGGGTGCAGGTCACCGCCCTTTGGTGCTCTCCCTTTGGTGGGCTAAAGGGTTGTGGGCCAGTCCATCCTACAGTGAGCTCTGGAGAATGTATCTGTGGCACCCACATCACTGGCTCAGTTGCACCTCAGGCTGATTGCTCAGTTGGTCTCCAGTGAGTTTAATAGAAGGACGGTACTTAGGGTGGGAACAGGCTACAACTCCTCTACCCCATCAACTCCTTCTCTGATCTGGGTGGGAATAGGCAGCTGGTGGCAATATTGTGATAGGAAATAAAATCTTTGGTTGCTTATTGAGGGCCAAATTCTGTGCTGACTTATACCTAGAGCACACTGGGCCAATGGCATAGCAAAGGGTGTCTACGAGGGCTGCCTGAGGGCAGACTTTGTGCCTTCAGAGAGATCTGACATCAGCAAAGGAAAAGCAAGAAGCGGTCAGTCACCCATCACAGCCTGGAGGCTGGAGGGAGCAGGGTTGGATTTAGGAAAGAGCTGTCAGGTGAGCACAATAATTTACACTTGATACGTCAGGCCAGGGTGACACAGTCAGACCTCTGGGTGAGGAAGATGAGTTTGGATGCCTGTCTGGGGTGAGATAGATGCATACATCAGAGAGGATGCAGCTGTGATAATGGAGATGGGACATGATTGGGGCCTGGACCTGCTGAGAGCTCATGATGTCAGAACAGAGAGAAAGGTAGGCTCTTCGAGATTCTGAGGAGAAATCCCCAGCCTGGAGGTAGAAGAAAGGGGGATGGCTCTCAGATTACAGGGCAGGTGCCGGCAGTCTCAGTGATAACAAAGATGAGGCAGAATGAAGAGGATGTGTACCTGTCAGCCTGCTCCCAGTCTCTTGAGGTTCTGCCGTAGGACCTGGGAGGCTCTTCCCATGATCTGCAAGTTCTGGTTTCACCAACTGACCTGGTTACCAGGTGACTCATTCCTACTGATCCTGCTCACATGCCCTTGAAGGCTTCCTCCCCCGGGCAGATGGGACTGGAGGGATAAGCTCTATATGCATGATACCAAAGCTGTCAGGCAAATACATCAAGAGCCACATCACTGAGCTGAGCTGTAGTGTCTGCTTCCTGTGGCTCAGGTCCATGGGAAGGGCGATCTGTGCTTTGAACCCTCCAGGATATGCATGCCTCCAGCATGCTTGGTTGACATGTCTGTGTTGCTGCCAGGATCTCTGAGGCAGATGAGCACAGCAGCTCCCAGAGAAACTCACTGGAAGAAGGATTCAAGCCCGAGCAGAGACCTAACTCTATGTCTGGGTAAGAGGGGACTCTGGAGGGGGAGGAGTGACACTGCACTGCAACACCCCCTGCCCTTCCCTGCCTGCTGCCCACAGACTGCCACATAGTGGGCCAGACCACTCTGCCTTTCAGCAAGGAATGGGGTAACAGGCAGGCTTCGGGGAGGTGTGGGATATAGAGCAGGGACCTGTCTTTGGGGAGGGATGGGTGTTGGGGGGCACGGGTCGGGTACAGGGCGTGCGGGGCATGGGTTGGGTACTTAGTGAGAGCCAGAAGCCTGGGGGGTTGGACTAGGGATGCGGTGGGGCCCTTCCTTTGAGGAGATCTTGGGGGGCTCAGGGCTTTGGGCAGGGTACAAGGTAGGACCTCTACTTTGAGGAGGGAGAGCAGGAAGTCTGGGGACTGGAGGGTGCGCTGGGCCAAGCCCCTTGTTATTCCTGGCTTCTCTTCCCAGACTGATCCCAGTTTACCCAGGAGGGGGCGAGACAGGGGCACCTGTGCGAACGGCCAAAGCTGAGCGACGGCACCAGGAGCGATTGCGGATGCAGAGCCCTGAGTTCCTGAGTACCCAGGAGAAGGAGCTGTCTCCAGCTGAGCGCCGGGCCCTGGAGGCAGAGAAACGAGCCATGTGGAGGGCAGCACGGTGAGTCAAGGGGAGCCTGCTATCCCTCTTTCTTTACTAGCAGGGTCTGATGTCCTGTCATTGAATCTGTAGCATCAGAGAGAGGGAATGTTTAGGGGCCAAGGGTAAGGGAGGTTGTAGTGACCAGAACATGGTGCACAGGCCTATCTGCCTATCCAATCCTGTCTACCTCTGACAGGAGCTTGAGGGGTTCGTCTCTTCTTTATACTTTAGCAACACTTGTGTAGGTCTTCATGACAATAAAGTCTCATTGTATTGACTTCAGCTCAGGCATTGACGTTCATGTGACTGTGCGCAATTCCCTTCCCTCTCTTTGCACCTGTTTTTTCCACCTGTTCCATAGAATCAGAACAAAGAGACTTGCAGTGAAACTTAAAAGGTGGCAAATGCAAAACTGATAAAAGGAAATTCCTTTCTACACACATAATGGGCAATTAGACTGTGGAACTCACAACCACAAGATGTTATTGAGGCCAGGTTCAAATAGGGTTTGAACACTTATATGGATAACAAACATGTCCAAAGTTATAACAATGAGTGCAAACAAACATTTTGGAAACAAGATAAAAACTCCTGCTTCGGGATTTAAAACAGTCTCTATTAGGAGTTAGAATGAGATCTTCATGGGTGTAGATTATTCCACAATTGTTACCACAAGGTTTCTTGCCCATTCCTCTGAAGCACCTGGTGCTGACCACTGCTGGAGACAGGATACTGGACTAGATGGACTTTGGGTCTGATCCAGTCTGGCAATTCCTATGTTCCTGTGTATGTTGGGGATCTTCCTCCCATGGAGGCTATGAGGATGAATGAGTTAATGTTTGTAAAGTCTTCGAGAGCCTTGGATGGAAGATACTGGAGCCAGTGCATTGGTTTGAGGCTGGAAAGCTGAGAGTCCCATGTTATTAGAAAGGTCGCATAGTATTATTGTACCTTTTATAGTTATTTAAAACCAAATTGAACCAATGTTCACAGAACCAAGGCTCATCCCTCTTTCCCTGGGGAGACGATGCCTCAGCAACAGGGTTCCCATTCCTTCCTCTGTGAGGGGATGATTCTCCAGCCAGATCCCTCTTCCAGCCAGGACGTTCTTCCATAGCACTTCCTTAATTTCACCACATTTTATGGCATTCTGTATAATCTCTCCCTATAAATCTGGCCCTCTGGCTGCCGAAGCACTGTTGCTCTTCTCTGAAGTTTCTTCACTGTTTAATATGAGGCACCCAGATACAGGCATGACATTGCAGTCAGTGTATTAGTAAGGACTATCTCTGCTTTTCATTTCATGCCTCTCTAGAGCAGCCCCAAGTAGCACTGGTCTCATTCTGTTACTGTGTCACATTGTACACTCTGTTGTAAATGGCTCTTTGCTCTCGTAGCTCCCTTCTGGCCATTTCTGCTCCCCCACGCATAGTGTCAGGGGTTTGCACTTGTATGGCACATGACACAGAGCACTGCTGTCATTAAGGATGGGTTCTGTTTTTCCACTTGAAACAGGGATTTTCCCTCACTGTTTTTCATGGAGAGTACAGTGTATCTTCCCCCAATTTACAGCACATAATCTGAAAAGGAATGGAATTTTCTGAGAATTTTTCAGATAACGGTTGAAGTGTAAATTAGTTAAAAATTAGTCCTTTAAGAAACATTTCTCTCATTTTTGGGGCACCTTCTAGCTAACAAACTGAAAAGATAGTCTTAAATGTACATTTGAAGAAACTAGGTTATTATTCAGGGCTTCGGAGTGGAGCCCGGAGATGGAGCGCGGAGCAGCTCCAGAGCAGTGGAGCTGCAGGTTTTTGCCTAGAGCTGGAGCGGAGCCGCAGCACAGCTCCAAAGCCCTGTTATTATTAAGCAAAGTTACCAACAATCTTAACGTCTAAGTTTTGTCCTTAAAGTTCACAATTTGGCCTTATTCAAAATGGCCATCATTTCCCATAACTTTCAGGGCAATGAAGCCAAAAAGTGCCCTTAGGGAAGATGGCTGCCTCTTCACTAAAGTCATGGCGTGTGGCAGTGAACCTTCCATGACTAAGATTGCCTCCATATCCCATTAGAATCATAGAAGATTATGGTTGGAAGAGACTTCAGGAGGTCATCTAGTCCAATCTCCTGCTCAAAGCAGGACCAATCCCCAACTAAATCATCCCAGCCAGGGCTTTGTCAAGCCTGACCTTAAAAATTTCTAAGGAAGGAGATTCCACCACCTCCCTAGGTAATGCATTCCAGTGCTTCACCACCCTCCTAGTGAAAAAGTTTTTCCTAATATCCAACCTAAACCTCCCCCACTGCAACTTGAGACCATTACTCCTTGTCCTGTCCTCTTCTACCACTGAGAATAATCTAGAACTATCCTCTTTGGAACCACCTCTCAGGTAGTTGAAAGCAGCTATCAAATCCCCCCTCATTCTTCTGCAGACTAAACAATCCCAGTTCCCTCAGCCTCTCCTCATAAGTCATGTGTCCCAGCCCCCTGATCATTTTGTTGCCCTCCGCTGGACTCTCTGCAATTTCTCCACATCCCTTCTGTAGTGGGGGGACCAAAACTGGAAACAATACTCCAGGTGTGGCCTCACCGGTGCCGAATAGAGGGGAATAATCACTTCCCTTGATCTACTGGCAATGCTCCTACTAATGAAGCCCAATATGCTGTTGGCCTTCTTGGCAACAAGGGCACACTGCTGACTTATATTCAGCGTCTCGTCCACTGTAATCCCCAGGTCCTTTTCTGCAGAACTGCTGCTTAGCCAGTCGGTCCCCAGCCTATAGCACTGCATGGGATTCTTCCTTCCTAAGTGCAGGACTCTGCACTTGTTCTTGTTGAACCTCATCAGATTTCTTTTGGCCCAATCCTCCTGTTTGTCCAAGTCACTGTGGACCCTATCCCTACCCTCCAGCATATCTACCTCTCCCCCCAGCTTAGTGTCATCTGCGAACTTGCTGAGGGTGCAATTCATCACATCATCCAGGTCATTAATGAAGATGTTGAACAAAACCGGCCCCAGGACCAACTCCTGGGGCACACCGCTTGATACCGGCTGCCAATTAGATATCGAGCTGTTGATCACTACCCATTGAGCCCAACAATCCAGCCAGCTTTCTATCCACCTTATAGTCAATTCATCCAATCCATACTCTTTTAACTTGCTGGCAAGAATACTGTGGGAGACCGTGTCAAAAGCTTTTCTAAAGTCAAGATATATCACATCCACCACTTTCCCCATATCCACAGAGCCAGTTATCTCATCATACAAGGCAATCAGGTTGGTCAGGCATGACTTGCCCTTGGTGAATCCATATTGACTGTTCCTGATCCCCTTCCTCTCCTCCAAGTGCTTCAAAATGGATTCCTTGAGGACCTGCTCCATGATTTTTCTGGGGACTGAAGTGAGGCTGGCCGGTCTGTAGTTCCCCAGGTTCTCTTTCTTCCTTTTTTAAAATATGGGCACTATATTTGCCTTTTTCCAATCGTCTGGGACCTCCCCCGATCCCCACATATTTTCAAAGAACATGGCCAATGTCTCTGTAATCACATTAGCCAACTCCCTCAGCACCCTTGTATGCATTGGACCCATGGACTTGTGCATGTCCAGTGTTTCTAAATAGTCCTTAACCTGTTATTTCACCACTGAGGGCTCCTCCCCCTACTGTGCTGCCCAGTGCAGCAGTCTGGGAGCTGACCTTGTCTGTGAAGACCGAGGCAAAAAAAGCATTGAGTACTTCAGCTTTTTCCACATCATCTGTCACTAGGTTGCCTCCCCCATTCAGTAAAGGTCCCACACTTTCCCTGACCTTCTTCTTGTTGCTAACATACCTGTAGAAACCCTTCTTGTTACTTTTCACATCCCTTGCTAGTTACAACTCCAGTCGTGCCTTGGCCTTCCTGATTACACCACTGCATGCTCGAGCAATATTTTTATACTCCTCCCTAGTCATCTATCCAAATTTCCACTTCCTGTAAGCTTCCTTTTTGACTTTAAGCTCACCAAAGATTTCACTGTTAAGCCAAGCTGGTCGTCTGCCATATTTGCTATTCTTTCTGCACATCGGGATGGTTTGTTCCTGCACCCTCAATAAGGCTTCTTTAAAATACAGCCAGCTCTCCTGGACTCCTTGCCCCCTCATATTAGCCTCCCAGGGGATCCTGCCCATCAGTTCCCTAAGGGAGTCTAAGTCTGTTTTTCTGAAGTCCAGGGTCCGTATTTTGCTACTCTCCTTCCTTTTGTCAGGATCCTGCACTCAACCATCTCATGGTCACTGCTGCCTAGGTTGCCTCCCGCTTCTACTTCCCCTACCAATTCTTCCCTGTTTGTAAGCAGCAGGTCAAGAGGAGCACAGCCCCTAGTTGGTTCCTCCAGCACTTGTACAAGGAAGTTGTCCCCAACATTCTCCAAAAGCTTCCTGGATTGTCTGTGCATTTCTAATGGGACTGAAACCAGGAGGCCTGCAGTGATGATGGCTACCCCTACACTCTGGTTGTAAAACTGGGAAGAGCTAGTCTATGCCACAAACCCAGCTCAGAAGACAAAGGATGGTCCATTGGTTTGGGGCTTGAACTCCAGAGACCCAGGTTGAATTCCCTGCTCCACCATAGACTTCCTGTGTGACCTTGGGCAAATCACTTGGTATATCTGTGTCTCCGTTCCCCATGTGTAAAATGGGGACACAGCTCATCTCTCCCTCACCAGAGTGTCGAGAGAAGAAACACATTAAAGTTGTGAGCTGTTCAGATCCTATGGCAAAGGGGGCTTTCGACGTTCCATAGTCAAAGGGGGTAGCAGCTGAGGTTCCCCGCTATGGAATCTCTTCAACCTCTGTAGCTTTAACAGGATTTCCTTTGCTCGGAGGTGCTGTGGCTAGCCCAGCGGAAGAGGAGTGGCACATGACAGGCTTCCCCCTTCCCAGAGATTTCTGCATCATTGTGCTGGTGTGAGGGGTGGCAGAGACAGATCTGCTCTCCCCCACAGTTCCCCTGCTCTCCCCCCAGCTTGGTGTCTCCTCACCCTCCACTTCAAACATCTGCTTTCTATGCATATCTCAACATACCAGAAGGAGAAACTTGTATGTGGGGGTGTCATCCTTTCCCCCCTTTTGTGCTATCTTCAGTACTTACCATATAGGGGTCACTGGTTGATCGAGATGTTAAAGGAGTACTCAAGGCCAATTAGGCCATTGTGGAGAAACTAAATTAATTCTTTGCATCGGTCTTTACGGCTGAGGATGTGAGGGAGATTCCCAAACCTGAGCCATTCTTTTTAGGTGACAAATCTAAGGAATTGTCCCAGATTGAGGTGTCATTAGAGGAGGTTTTGGAACAAATTGATAAACTAAACAGTAATAAGTCACCAGGACCAGATGTGATTCACCCAAGAGTTCTGAAGGAACTTAAATGTGAAATTGCAGGACTACTAACTGTAGTCTGTAACCTATCATTTAAATCAGCTTCTGTACCAAATGGCTGGAGGACAGCTAATGTGACGCCAATTTTTAAAAAGGGCTCCAGAGGTGATCCCGGCAATTACAGGCCAGTAAACCTGATTCAGTACCAAGCAAACTGGTGAAACTATAGTAAAGAACAAAATTGTCAGACACATAGACGAACATAATTTGCTGGGGAAGAGTCAACATAGTTTTTGTAAAGGGAACTAATGCCTCAACAATCTACTAGAATTCTTTGAGGGGGTCAACAAGCATGTGGACAAGGGGGATCCAGTGGATATAATGTACTTAGATTTTCAGAAAGCCTTTGACAAGATCCCTCATCAAAGGCTCTTAAGCAAAGTAAGCTGTCATGGGATAAGAGGGAAGGTCCTTTCATGGATTGGTAACTGGTTAAAAGATAGGAAACAAAGGGTAGACATAAATGGTCAGTTTTCAGAATGTAGAGAGGTAAATAGTGGTGTCCCCCAGGGATCTGTTCTGGGCCCAGTCCTATTCAACATATTCATAAATGATCTGAAAAAAGGGGTTAGCAGTGAGGTGGCAAAATTTGCAGATGGTACAAAACTACTCAAGACAGTTAAGTCCAAAGCAGACTGCAAAGAGCTACAAAGGGATCTCAGAAAACTGCGTGACTGGGCAACAAAATGGCAGATGAAATTCAATGTAATGCACATTGGAAAACATAATCTCAACTATACATATAAAACGATGGGGTCTAAATTAGCTGTTACCACTCAAGAAAGAGATCCTGGAATCATTGTAGATATTTCTCTGAAAACATCCGCTCAGTGTGCAGCAGCAGTCAAAAAAGCAAACAGAATGTTGGGAATCTTCAAGAAAGGGATAGATAATAAGACAGAGAATATCATAATGCCTCTGTATAAATCCATGGTACGCCCACATCTTGAATACTGTGTGCAGATGTGGTCGCCCCATCTGAAAAAGGATATATTGGAATTGGAAAAGTTTTAGAAAAGGGGAACAAAAATGATTAGGGGTATGGAATGATTAGGAGAGATTAATAAGACTGGGACTTTTCAGCTTGGAAAAGAGACGGCTAAGGAGGGATATGATTGAGGTCTATGAAATCATAACTGATGTGGAAAAAGTAAATATGAAATATTATTTACTCCTCATAACACAAGACCTAGGGCTCACCAAATGTAATTAATAAGCAGCAGGTTTAAAACAAACAAAAGGAAGTATTTCTTTACACAGCACAAAGTCAATCTGTGGAACTCCTTGCCAGAGGATGTTGTGAAGGCCATGACTATACTGGGTTCAAAAAAGAATAGATGAATTCATGGAGGTTAGTTCCATCTATGGCTATTAGCCAGGATGGGCAGGGGTGATGTCCCTAACCTCTGTTTGTCAGAAGCTGGGAATGGGTGACAGGGAATGGATCATTTGATGATTACCTTTTCTGTTCATTCCCTCTGGGGCATCTGGCATTGGTCATTGTTGGAAGACAGGATACTGGGCTAGATGGACCTTTGGTCTGACTCAGTATGGCCATCCTTATATTCTTATGAAATATATATACAAAAGCTCTGTTTTAAAGGGATTAAAGCTGGATAACTGTGAAATCCCCCAACTCAAGCCTTTAAAAGCAAGGATATGCCACATTATGGAACATTTCTCCTGTACTCTAACACCCACGTTGCATATTTCAAGACTCTGCATTATCACAGTGAACATCCTTCTATTCCCCAGTAGAGAGGGGAAACACACTATAGGCAAGCAGCAGACAGCACTGATTTGGTCAGCTTAATGTACCATCTCAACATACACACACCTTATACATCATTGAAAGCTTATGATGGCTATTTAAAGGTGAGGTATGATGTGGAACTGTCAACTTGTGCCATTACCATAGAAAACGGGGATAAACAATGACATCTTCAACACGTTAAAATGACCACTTTGAAATATTTGGATTTGTTTCTGTTAGTTTAATGACTCTGTATTATTTCAAGAAATACAGTTGAATTTCTTTGTGACCTCAAAGTATTGCAGCAACAATCTAAAAGGTAAATTAAAATCTAATAATAAATTTGTACAGGTATAATTGAAATGTAACAGAGCTGGTGACATTTCTAGTCAACGCCATTATCATCATCTTGTTCATCATTATGATCCCGGTCAGGAGTGCGTGGGTTATCACAGTCTTCACTGCCTCAGCACAAAGTGTGCTGACTACAGACAGAGTTGCTTGTGCAGCAACCCCTACTCGCACAGGCACACATAAGATCTTGTAGAAGCTCAGATGCCATTGGGCCTTAGAAGAATACAGGAAGTAGTTCATCATCTACATTTTTTCATCCATGTTGCAATAAAGATCCAACATCTGGCTTACCTATGTGTTAAGACATCCAAATAGTTGTTTGCTAAATGCTCTTTCGACACGCTCTTCAAAACTGTTCTTACATGGTGGGAGTTTGGCCAGTGACTCGTCCTTTTTGCTGGCTAGATTGAGCCACAAACAATTGAGGTCTCTGTGGGTCTCCTTTTCTTTGTTGCTCTGGTCATACAGCACTGCTACCAACTTCCTTGCTGTAGAAATTGCGGCTTGTTGGTCACTCTCTCCTAATTTGGCAAGATCTCTGAAGTGGTAAGTTCCCTTTGTTTTGACAACATTAAACGCAGATTTTTTCCTGCTATCAAATAGGGATGACACAGAGTCACATCTATGTATGTTGCAGAAGTCAGGAGTGAGTGTGTCACAAATTGCATGCACAGGTATAGAGTGACACTTGTCAATTGTGCCGGTAATGTTGCTTGTTTCAATCCACATGTTATCTATGTGTTCCATTTTTGGAAAGTAGTGAACAGTAAGGACCAAATCATCTGTATCAAGTGACCTAATTACTATGGTTTCTTTGATACCAAGAGATCCAAAAGCTATACTGGCACATACAACATGCAGCAGCATCCTTGTGTCCGCTTCTTCTTGAGTACTGTATAAATCTTGGGCTTCTTGACTTTAGTAAAGCCTTTGATACTGTCTTGCATGACCTTCTCATAAACAAACTAGGGAAATGCAACCTAGACAGAGCCACTATAAGGTGAGTGTAAAACTGGTTGGAAAACTGTTCCCAGAGAGTAGTTATCAGTGGTTCACAGTCATGCTGGAAGGGTATAATGAGTGGGGTCCCGCAAAGTTCAGTTCTGGGTTCGGTTCTTTTCAATATCTTCATCAATGACTAAGATAATGGCATAGAGAATACACTTATAAAGTTTGTGGATGATACCAAGCTGGGAGGGGTTGCAAGTGCTTTGGAGGATAGGATTAAAAATTCAAAATGATCTGGACAAAATGGAGAAATAGTCTGAAGTAAATAGGATGAAATTCAATAAGGACAAATGCAGAGTACTCCATTTAAGAAGGAACAATCAGTTGCACACATACAAAATGGGAAATGACTGCCTGAGAAGGAGTACTGCAAAAAGGGATCTGGGGGTCATAGTGGACCACAAACGAAATAGGAGTCAACAGTGTAACACTGTTGCAAAAAAAGGGAACATCATTCTGAGATGTATTAGCAGGAGTGTTCTAAGCAAGACATGAGAAGTAATTGTTCGGCTCTACTTCACACTGATTAGTCCTCAGCTGGAGTATTGTGTCCAGTTCTGGGCGCCACACTTCAGGAAAGATGTGGACAAATTGGAGAGAGTCCAGAGAAGAGCAACAAAAATGATTAAAGGTCTAGAAAATATGACCTATGAAGGAAGATTGAAAAATTGGGGTTGTTTAGTCTGGAAAAGAGAAGACTGAGAGGGGACATGATAACCATTTTTAAGTCTATAAAAGGTTGTTACAAGGAGGACAGGGCTCTGTGGGAAAAAGTTTCTGGACTGATTCCTGTGTGATTGCCCCTCCCTTGCCAAACTCAAATTTGGTCGTTTTGGTTATGTCAGCAAATGTTTTGATGCCAGATTTCTTGACTGGGCTGAAGAAGCTACATGCCCCATCAGATTCAAGTGCACCTCTCTCAAATATCTCCATTCGTTCTTCACCAACATCTGGTATTTTCTGTAGAGACTCTTGTGCATCTAACGTTACAGTAGATATGTTGATAGGCACCTCTGGATGGGATTCAGGGTCAGGTGGGTTTGTCATAGTGTTGATGACATGGTTGGTAAGGGCTATAACAGGCTCTTCAGTGCAGAGGCAAGGACTTGTTTGTGAACTTTGTCTTCACTACTGCTTGTTAGACTCTTCTTTCTGTCAGAGCTTTTGCATTTTAGGGTATGTCTTTTGAGGTTCCATCTGACAAGGACTGACTTCTTTCTTGTCAGTCCTACAATCCCACTGCTGCCCTTTGAGTCTGCTTGACAGTTTTCTCAGTTCCCATGTGGCACATGCTAGGTTGCAATCGAGACCAGTGAAGGGTTGCATCACCACCTGCCATCAAAATGCCGTGCTGATATGATTCTCTTGTCTGAACACTCCCAGCCAGCAGACAAGTCTGCACTGAGTGTCTGTGTGTTAAGACGCCCTGACACAACAATTCTGATTCCAGCAGCCTGCTTGTTACACCACTGCCACACTCTGGCTCCACCGGCCTTGGTTACACCTGGAAAAATAACACCAGCACCTCCCAGTCTTGAATTTTCCCCAAGCCTCTTCCTGGATCATTGAGAGAGACATTAAGATTCATTTGTTCCTTTAAAGATACCATACCTAGCAGCTTGCCACATTGAAGTTAACATTCACTTTACATTAAACACCCCTCTGGGTTGGTTTAGATTAGGGCGTCGATTAATTGGAATTAACTCACGCGGTTAATTAAAAAAAATTAATTGTGATAAAAAATTAATTGCTATTAATTGCAGTTTTAATTGCACTGTTAAACAAAAGAATCCAATTGAAATTTATTAAATATTTTTGGATGTTCTACATTTTCAAATATATTGATTTAAATTACAACACAGAATACAAAGTGTACTGTGCTCACTTTATATTATTATTTTTTATTACAAATATTTGCACTGTAAAAATGATGAACAAAATAAATGTATTTTTCAGTTCATCTCATACAAGTACTGGAACGCGATCTCTTTATCATGAAAATTGAACTTACAAATGTACAATTACGTACAAAAAATAACTGCATTCAAAAATAAAACAATGTGAACCTTTAGAGCCTATAAGTCCACTCAGTCCTACTTCTTGTTCAGCCAATTGCTAAGTCAAATAAGTTTGTTTACATTTAAAGGAGATAATGCTGCCTGCTTGTTATTTACAGTGTCACCTGAAAGTGAGAACAGGCATTTGCAATGCACTTTTGTAGCTAGCATTGCAAGGTATTTATGTGCCAGATATGCTAAACATTCGTATGCCCCTTCATGCTTCAGTCACAATTCCAGAGTTCATGCTTCCATGCTGATGACGCTTGTTAAAAAAACAATGCATTAATTAAATTTCTCCTTGGGGGAGAACTGTATGTCTCTTGCTCTGTTTTACTCACATTCTGCCATATATTTAATGTTATAGCAATCTCAGATGAGGATCCAGCGTATGTTGTTCATTTCAAACACTTTCACTGCAGATTTGACAAAACGCAAAGAAGGTATCATTGTGAGATTTCTAAAGATAGCTACAGCACTCAACCCAAGATTTAAGAATCTGACTTGCCTTCCAAAATCTGAGAGGGATGAGGTATGGAGCATGATTTCAGAAATCTTAAAACAACAACACTGTGATGCAGAAATTACAGAACCTGAACCACCAAAAGAGAAAATCAACCTTCTGCTGGTGGTATCTGACTCAGATGATGAAAATGAACATGCGGTGATCCGCACTGCTTCAGATAGTTATAGAGCAGAACCCATCATCAGCATGGACGCATGTCCTCTGGAATAGTGGTTGAAGCATGAAGGGACATATGAGTCTTTAGCACATCTGATACATAAATATCTTGCGATGCCAGCTACAAAAGTGCCATGTGAATGCCTGTTCTCACTTTCAGGTGACATTGTAAACAAGAAGCATGCAGCATTATCTCCTGCAAATGTAAACAAACTTACTTGTCTTAGCAATTAGCTGAAAAAGAAGTAGGATTGAGTGGACTTATAGGCTCTAAAGTTTTACATTGGTTTATTTTTGAATGCAGTTATTTTTTGTACATAATTGTACATTTGTAAGTTCAACTTTCATGATAAAGAGATTGCACTACAGTACTTGTATTAGGTGAATTGAAAAATACTATTTCTTTTTTACAGTGCAAATATTTGCAATCAAAAATAAATATAAAGTGAGCACTGTACACTTTGTATTCTGTGTTATCATTGAAATCGATACATTTGAAAATGTAGAAAACATCCACAAATATTTAAATAAATGGTATTCTATTATTCTTTAACAGCACAATTAATTGCTATTAATTTTTTTAATTCTTTGACAGCCCTAGTTTAGATTAAAAGTAAAACAAGTTTATTAACAAAAGGAGAGAGGATTTTAAGTAAGTTCAGTGTAAAGGATAGAGTCAGAAATGGTAACAAGCAAATACAAATGAGAAATGCTTTTTAGAGACTAAAATTTAACAAGACTACAGTCTTGGTTCAGGGTAGGCTTCTCATCACATTGCTTTCCAGCAAGGTGGCTGATCAAGCCCACTTGTCAGGATCTCCCAAAAAATCCAAAGTCCTTGGTTTCTTTGTGTTCTTAGGCAAAAGATAACTTGGGATTCTTTGCCCCTTTCTTTTATAGTCCAGTGAACTTTTGAAATGGATTCTTCTGAAGGTTATCCCTCAAAGTAAAGTTCATTCAAGCAGTGAGGAAGGTGACATGCAGTCTGGCGGTGAAGGAAGCTCCATGCTGGTTTCTTCCCCTGCTACTTTTTGGTAAAATGCAAATTGATCAGTTTCCTGTAATCTCCTCCCCTGAATATGATGCTGAGTGGTGTCTCCTCCCCTAGTTGGCTTGATGCTCCTGTTTACATTCTAAGTAAATGGGATTCCCACTGTCTCTTAATGTACCCCTGTACCTCTGGATCCCCCTTGTCCATGTGGACAAGGGGGATCCAGTGGACATAGTGTACTTAGATTTCAGAAAGCCTTTGACAAGGTCCCTCACCAAAGGCTCTTACATAAATTAAGTTGGCATGGGATAAGAGGGAAGATCCTTTCATGGACTGAGAACTGGTTAAAAGACAGGGAACAAAGGGTAGGAATAAATGGTAAATTTTCAGAATGGAGAGGGGTAACTAGTGGTGTTCCCCAAGGGTCAGTCCTAGGACCAATCCTGTTCAACTTATTCATAAATGATCTGGAGAAAGGGGTAAAAAGTGAGGTGGCAAATACTATTACAAATAATATTGTAGACAATACTAAACTACTCAAGATAGTTAAGACCAAAGCAGACCGTGAAGAACTTCAAAAAGATCTCACAAAACTAAGTGATTGGGCAACAAAATGACAAATGAAATTTAATGTGGATAAATGTAAAGTAATGCACATTGGAAGAAATAACCCCAACTATAAATACAATAGGATGGGGACTAATTTAGCTACAACTAATCAGGAAAGAGATCTTGGAGTCATCGTGAATAGTTCTCTGAAGATGTCCACGCAGTGTGCAACGGCAGTCAAAAAAGCAAACGGAATGTTAGGAATCATTAAAAAAGGGATAGAGATTCACATCTTGAATACTGTGTACAGATGTGGTCCCCTCATCTCAAAAAAGATATGCTGGCATTAGAAAAGGTTCAGAGAAGGGAAACTAAAATGATGAGGGGTTTGGAACGGGTCCCATATGAGGGCAGATTAAAGAGGCTAGAACTTTTCAGCTTGGAAAAGAGGAGAAATGATAGAGGTGTATAAAATCATGAGTGGTGTGGAGAAAGTGAATAAGGAAAAGTTATTTACTTGTTCCCATAACACAAGAACTAGGGGCCACCAAATGAAATTAATGGGCAGCAGGTTTAAAACAAATAAAAGGAAGTTCTTCATACAGCACACAGTCAACCTGTGGAACTCCTTGCCTGAGGAAGTTGTGAAGGCTAGGACTATAACAGGGTTTAAAAGAGAACTGGATAAATTCATGGAGGTTAAGTCCATTAATGGCTATGAGCCAGGATGGGTAAGGAATGGTGTCCGTAGCCTCTGTTTGTCAGAGGGTGGAGATGGATGGCAGGAGAGAGATCACTTGATCATTACCTGTTAGGTTCACTCCCTCCGTGGCACCTGGCATTAGCCACTGTCGGCAGACAGGATGCTGGGCTGGACGGACCTTTGGTCTGACCAAGTCTGGCCGTTCTTATGTTCTTACCTTGGAAATAACTTCCAGATGGCAGAACCACATTCCTTTTACTAAGGTGGGGTATCTTTAGCCCTGCCTGGCAGACACACTTTGATAACATAATTTCCAATATGTCTGTAATTTTGAATTTGTCCTCTGTACATATAACACGCAATAATATTAATGATCAGTATGATATTAGCTTTCTGTTGATATCTTTCCAGACACTTTTTAGATACAGGTTATGACAGTAGTGAGTTGGGGTACTCTGAGCTGAAATGTAGGACCAAATATCAGTGACCCTCTTGTATTGGGATGGTGTTGGGGTCACTCCATTCCATTCCAAGTCCCATTCAAAGAACGAGGAGTCTGACACACAGCAAATTCCCCAGACTCGAAGGCACTATGTACTTCTTTCAAGGAGATTTAACATATCAAGAATGTAAATTTGTATCCACCTAGCATAGCTGGGCCTGTTTGCAGTAAAGATGGATGGAAGGGTGGCATGCTGTGTCTGTAGGTGAAGTTTCCAATCATCCCCTTGCTCTACATGGATATTAGCAGTAGTATCTGCATAACCTGGAGAAAATGATCCCAGAACTTCAATGTATGAGACCGGCTACACCCCCATGCCTAATGTTCCTCCAGCAGCAGGAGCACATGCTGAGTTATAGCATCATCAGGCTCTTTAATGACATTGTAAGGACTCAGTGTCTTCAGACTCTAACATCTTTTGAGTGTCAGACGTTTGCCAGACAGATGCTGGAATTATATATAAGTGATGTAGAATCCATGAAGGTTTAGTATGTCAATTACATTTTGAGACCCAGATTCATGGTGTAGCTGTGCAGTATGACAAAAACCAGTACACGTCTTTGAATACATTGTCGTTTGGTAGCTTTGACCAGGAAACACCACATTTAGTGTTGAAATTAACTCTACAGTAAAAACTGTAGTCCTAGTCATATTGCCATGTTTCTGGCACTGTGCAAAAAAGGACACTTTCTCAGTTTGGGTTCCATTATTTCACCTCGCGAAAAGGCTTACAGCACCACTTGACAACTCCACATCGTACCTCATCTAAACGTATTTAACATAAGCTTTAAAGTGATACCTGGTGTGGATGTGTGTAGGGTGGATACACGAATCTCCAAAAATATAGCCCTTCTTGAGGAATTGCCACAGGCATACTACACACAGCAATGTAAAAATTAAATGATGGCCGCCAGCACACCCACAAACACATCACACACCTGACCTGACCACCTAGATCAACACTGAATATTTGTTGAGGTTGTAGTAAAGGTGTGGCATTGCATTGTGAGGGGGATGAATGTGTACTGTGTTTCCTTCTCTGCTGGGAACAGAAGGAAGTTTACTGCAGAGTCTGCCCCTGCACTCAAGGAACTCTTAACCTAATCCCTTTTAAACACAGTTTTTGTTAGTGGAATATTAATTAATGAAAGGAGATGCCCCTCCTGCAGGGTGGGTGGATAAATACTGCCGAGGGACCTCCCACTCCCAGTACTCTATTTCTTGGACCTAAACTGTCAGCCCTAAGGCTGCATTAACACTGAATGCTTTATTTGGAAAATAACCACTGGGCATTGCATCATTCCCATCTTATTGGGAAGTAGCCAGTGGGTATAATGCAGTGCCATCCCCAACACCCAATGCTCAGCACAAAACTTCCTAAGTCTGTGGCCTAATGGAAAAGGCATCTGACTTCAGATCAAACAAATGAGTGTTTGGGTGTCTACACTGCATTGTAAACCCAGTCTGTGGGACCTGGGCTTGTGGACTTGCTGTTTCCAAGCCAATGCTTGAGCGTCCACACTGCATTGTAAATCTGGGCTTACAGTTGCTGGCACCCAGGTCTTTTAGCTGTGCTAATGCATCCATATTGCACTACGCATACCTTCTGACTTGGGTCTGCAGCTTGAGCTACATTCATACTGTTGATGACAGGGCTTGGACAGAATCACAGTGGGACTTAGGCTGTGACCCATCCCCCAGTATGGTGTTAGGACCTAGGTCCTGAGTGCTCACTGCCCCAAGTCAGATTGATTTGTGTGTGGCTGGAAGGGGATCTTGGGCTCAAGCCTGAGTCAGATGCCAGGCACTATAGACATTCCCTTTCTAGTTGCTCTGCCCTTTTTGGAAGTCAGACTAGATCTATTGGTCCATTCTAGCCTTAAAACCTATTAATAATTCTGACACTCCTCCATTATCATTGCAATTTCAAGGGACTCTTGACTCATAAAATTCCCACATTCTTTCTCCAGCTTTCCCCAGAGCTGTTACATAGCATTTCAGTTCCACAGCATTCTTGGGGGTTTGGCTGCCAATTAAAGGCCCTGCTTGCTCTGGGTTTAAAGACCCTTGAGGTGGAGTATGTCCTTGTCTGCTTGCTACCTCTCCATGGCTGTGTCTGCACTGACAAAGAGCATGTAATTCGCCATATTTTAGCTCCCCCCCCAGAATGAGATGACATGGCGCCACCACAGACACCTGAGCTCAGTCTGCTCTGCAGCTTCCTCTGTTCCTACCACGAAAGGCGGTGCACTTCCGGAGAACTACGTCTCCTCTGTTTGCTAGAACTGGCTCAGTCCTAGGTGCAGTGTAACAGTGATCAGGGGCCAGAGCTCAGGTCTCCCTCCAAGGGGATCCCCATGTACAACTCCATGAGCTGCTTGGTAGACGGAGGTTTAGGTTGCCCTTCAGTCTCACTGTATTCCTTATATTGCACAATGCAAATTGTATCACTTTCTGTCTAATCTTCTGTCTTCTGCTTCTTTCCAGTTGTCTGATGTGTGTCCCCCCCACCACCCACCCTGCTGGGCCTTCCCCTACAACCTCTGCCATCAGTGCCCTGTTAGGACGCACACCCATACCCACATGGTCCCTGGGCCCTACTGGGACATGAGCACCCCTGGACTCCTCCGCTTGTGTACCCTGTGAGGCCCGACCCCTCCAATCACTGCCATGTGTCTCCTGTCAGGACACCCCCACACACCTACATTGGCATGCATGTCTAGGAAGGGTGTGTTTGAAAGGCCACAGGCACATGCCAGGGGGGGAGAAGTGTGTCCACAAGGGAGCAAAACACATCTTGTGAATCCCTCCACTGCTCTGCAGTGCACACATGCCCTCTTGTGAACACACTTTTCCCCGATGTATGCCTGTGCCATTTTGGATACACGCATCCAGCATATGGCAGACACAGCCCTCCCTTGGGTGCTTGTCCACTGTCTTGGGCCCCCTTCCCTTTCTGACAGGTGCATACAGACACCCTCTCCCCCAGCTCAGCATGCATCCACCCTGTTTGCCTCAATCACCCCCCCACACACACACTTGTGTAAGCACCTTGTCAGTCCCTCCATGTGTCTGGCGTGCCTGCCATGTCTAGTCCCTCCCACCCAGTGCATACCAGCCAAGGGCAGAAGTCAGAGTCTAACTGCTGGGGCTGGGAAGGGCTGTCCCCATTGGCAGGTTATTCCTGAATTGCACACCAGGGTGTTCCTGCCTCACTCTCTGAAGCAGCTGGTGCTGGCCAGGCTCAGAGATGGGAGCCTGGTCTGATCCTAGCCAGTGCCTGCATCAGCCCTTCACTCCTCCTCTCTCCAGGGTACATTCCAATCTCTTTTTTCTCTCTCTTTGTCTGTCTCTTTCTCTCTCTGTGGTCGACTGCTATGATGTTCATCACCACTATCTTCTCCTCGTCCTCCTCCTCCTCTTCAGATCCTCCACTCTTGAAGACAGTATTAAACAGTACGAGCAGGATCTGGCCAGGAAGCTCTACCAGTCCCGACAGCGGGCACCTGCACCAGGGGCCAGGCCAGCTCAGGTGTCTAGCCCAGTGCAGAGTCACGTCTCAAGAACCCCTGGGTCAGGAAGTCAATCCAGGTGTGCACAGCCCCTGCCCCTCCAGCTGCATGTTCCACAATCCCTATCTGTATTTCTGCCTCATATTGCAGCCATCTCTGCTGCTGCTCTAGGAGTGGGGAGAAACGCCCCCCCCTCCTGCTGCAGTGTGTTAGCGCTCATTGCCCCCTGGTTCTGCAGGCTGATGGCAGTTATCTAACCAATGAGAGAGAGAGAAGGTCTCCAGCTTGGGGAGCCTCTGCTGCCAAGTGCAGAGCCCATCCTGCCATAGTCAGTTCTGAATTTCACAAATGCCAGAAGAGGGGCAGGATGCAGTGGCACTGATGGAGTGTGGGGGAGATCAGAGTGCCTGAAATAATCCTCATGCCCTTATGGTTTATACCTGCAATTCCCCTCCCCCCTCCTGGCCTGAATGGTTCCCCATCACATCCCCAGGCACCTCTGGAGAGCCCTGCAGCTTCTCACTTGGGTGTACAGTGCTCAGCTGTGTCTGTCCCAGATTCACACACGCGTGTGTGTGTGTCAGGAGGATGTTAATGGCTGACCACAGCAAATTCAGCTGGTTTCTGAATTCTCTCCTACGCTGACTTTCTCTGTCTGCCACAACATATCCTCACCCCCTCTACAGAGGGAACAGGGGAGCCAGTGCTCCATCCCTGCCCTCCGACATTCAGTCCCAGAGCCATGGGCTAGCTGCTGTGCACAGAAGAAGGCATTACTCATAATTCTCTTCAATGATGCTGATGTTCACTTTCTCCCCATCCTCTGAGGCAGGATGAAGTCTCTGGAGCAGGATGCCCTCAAAGCCCAGATGGTGATTGCCAAGTCCAAGGAGGGGAAGAAGCGCAGCACACTGGAACAGCTGGCTGAATCGCCTTCACCTGCTCCCACCCCATCCCCAACGCTTCCAGAAGGTACTGTATGCCACAGTGTCCTGGGAGGGGGGTTCACCACATCACTGGGGAGAGAGGCCAACATCTGGGCGCTAGCCAGGACTCTTCCAGATGTCCCAGACACAGGCCCACTAAGAGTGAATTCCCCTCTTCTAGGCTGAGAGGGCACTTCTAGGGCTGGGCTGGAATCTTTCAGCCAGGATAGTCCTGGCTTGTATGATCCTGACAGAGCCCCACCCCTTTGCCATGTTATTCTCCAGGGAACCCAAGCAGTGGAAACTCAACACCATAGCCCGAGAAACAGGAGAGAGAAATGACCGTGTGTCTGGGAGGCTTGGCATAGCCCTTTATAGCGCTTAGGCATGCTGCCAAAGGGGGAAGGGGTGCATAATACATTCCTCACTAACCAGTGCTTCTGCCTCTTCTTTTTCAGATTGCAGCCACAGGAATGTCACTTCACCAGGGAGGCTGGTAGGAGTTGCTGCCACCCCCTCTCTGTCTTGTCTCTAAACCTGGGATACCCACCCACTGAGCCTCCCACGAGCCAGGGAGGGGAGAATGACCGTATGGCTGGGATGTGGGATCCCTACTCACATACTCATGAGAGTGACACAGGCCATGAGAGTGAGCCACCTGGCCCTGTATGCTCAGCCATGTCTGTTGCTGAGAGCCCCAGTTTCACAGCTGAGATTTGGTCTCATTTCCCTAGTTTCCCATTTCACTTGTCTGTGAACCTGTCCCTTTCCCACACATTCCATTTCCATCCCCTCTGCTTCTTCAGTTCAGCCTCTGCGTTTTACCCTCAGCAAGCCTTTCATGCCTGAGACACCTTCTACAAGCTTCACAATACCTGCTCCCAGCTGCTGTGGCTGTTTTCATTACCTCAGGTGGCCCCAGCTGAGATCAGTGCTGGGCACTGTACGCACACACTGAGAGACAGAGCTCACTGTTTACAAAGACAAGACTGGGGAGAAGGGAACTGAGGCACAGAGAAGGGAAGAGGCTTGCCCACGGTCACATAGTAGAACCAGGAATATATGGAGGTTTACAATTCTGACCCCAATGAACTCCATGGGAGTTTGCCATTGATTTCAGTGAAACCTGGATTTTCCCCAGTTCGGTGCCTGATCCAGTGGACTACCCTGTATATGCCCAGGGTTTTAAGGCACCCCTGTCCTTTGCTGGCCCTGAGCCTCCGAGTATGAAGAATTATATCCCAGAGATGACTTGTTGCAATAGACGATTGTTCATGCAGGTCCTGGTGCCACCTTTCACAGATGAGAAGTGTCACCATTGCCTTTACCCAACCCATTCCTTCTGCCCTTGTCTCCTGATAAGCCTTTTCACAGTGTGCTGCAGCCCTCTGCTTGCTGCTGATCCCTCGCTCACTCTCTCTCTTTCTCTCTCTCTTCTCTTGCTGTCCCTTCCAGTCCATGTCTGAAAAGAAGTTTGACTACCGGGAATTTGCCGCTATTCCTTCTTCCAAACCTGTTTACGAAATTCAGGTATAAGCTGCATGCAGAATTCCTGTCTTCATACAATCGCCAGCTAAGCAATCAGGGTCTGATTCTGGTTGGCTTTCTCTAACCTGAAGCTCTGTTATGTGACTTAGAGGTCTAATAGAGGGTCCGTCAGGGTGGGGATGTGTATTGTGGGTAAAATGTCTTTGGAACATGGCAGAATCATGGTGTATGTCACAGAGTGTGAATCTGGCTCCCCAGCCTGGATCTCATCCCACCTCCTGGGACATCTGGAGACCAGGTCATTAATTCATTGCTCTTAGCAATCATGCCAAAGGGTCTCTGCAGCTCATTCTATGGGTGGAGCTGAGACAAACGGAGCTGCTGATGCAGTCTCCCTGTCTCCCCTGGGATTAAATGGAAGCCTGACTAGGTGACATGCTTCTGGCCTTTGGGAAGAAACTGAGCTGTATTCAACAGAACATGTCTCCCTCACTAGTGACCTTGAAGATCTCCCTTCTAAGTAAGAATTATTCATAAAGGACCATTGTGATGGGTGATGCCAAAGCTTCCCAGGAGTTTTTTCTCCAGCTGACTAGAAATGAAAAGTTCCTCTTGCCTAGTACAGGAGAAGCCTCACAGTCTACTGGATGTTTGGGTACAGGACATTGTGCACAACTGGAAGTTGTTGCAGCTGCAGTTTCCATGGAAAACCAGAGAGTTTATGCCAAGCAGAACTCCCATTTACCTTTCCACTGTCTGTTCCTCAGACTCTTTAGCTGAGGCAGCTACTGCAAATGAGAGATCTGGTACCATTCAGCACCTGACAAGGAACCACAGAAACAGAATTATTGAGACAGGAAACTAGTCCGTAGAGCCCTTTCCATGCAGGATGCAGTGGTGTGGCATGAGTAGTGACCTCCCTCTGAGCTGTAAGAGCAATTCATGAGTTACTCATTTTAGCAATTTGCTGATCCATCAGTTCAAGCTCTTTATTACAAGCAGTCAAATGGGATTGTGGGGAAAATCAATCCAAATAACAAAGAGCTGGATTTTTTTAAAAACATTGTGGATTTAAATCATCCATTGTTAGCAATGTTAAAATATCACCACAGACCTCCCAGTGCTTTTAAGGTTACCAAACAGGGGCCTTATGGGCAAAAACCTTGGTGCCAACATCTGACAAACTGTTTGAATGAGAGACTGTTGACCCTGACATAATTAACAAAGAGCTAAGCACCAGGGAACTAGAACAGAAGAAATACTAGGACAAGAATGCCGAACAGTTATTCCATTGCAAGTAGGAGGAATATTAACTTCAAACCAGAATGTGGCTGACAACCTGCCAAGGAAATAGCTGCGCCAGCAGCTCCAATGTCACAAACCCTGAGGGTCAGTCCTATGCAAGGAACTTGAGACTTCTCCACAAAGCCAAAGAGGACACTAGAGCTCTGCTTTCTGAGGACCTCCAGAATGCTTCTCACAGAAGGCACAAACCCCTCGCCAGTCACTGGCAGTGAAACATCAGGGACAGCAAACACAGGCTCCATGTGGCAGATCCACCTCAGCAGCTGAACAGACCACTGCAGAGGAACTGAGCCGTGGCCATGCGGTGAGAGAGCCATTGGGCCTCAGAGATAACAGTTCTGGATAGATGTCTGTAGCAGAGAATAATCCTCTCATCCATGCTGGGTTAGGTCATCTCCTCAGCCTCCAGCCTCGGTGTTTCTGTCTGGGTGTGTCATTAACAAGCTGTTTGTCTGGGGTAGCTGATTTGGCTGATATTAGGGTTAATTCACATTTGATTTTCAAAAAGGAAGATGTAACAGTAGCCCCCAGGGATATTACCTTTGTTACCCTGGCCCAGGATGGGGTGGGAGCCAGGAAATGAAGAGTAGTTTCCCAGCGCTCATTTATTACAGTGGTATTTAATCTGCTATCAGGAGGCAAAGATCTCAGGCCCAGGAGTCTCACCGTTCATCCCCCAGAGCTAGACTGGCATTGGCAGAGCTCAAGGTAGCTGCTAAGGGTTTGGTCAATACTGTTACCCACGTTATCCCTTAGTTACAATTTTGGCCACTCTCAGATGGTTACTGCTCTGTAGTCTCTAAATGTCTTCATTGTGCACACAGACACAAATCATTGTCAGATCCCTGGGCCAGATGAAGAGAGAGGGACAGAAACTTAAGTGCTGATGTTGGGAAATCACTGCTGAAACAGACTGAATCATTCATAAAATTGTAGGACTGGAAGGGACCTCCGTAGGTCATCTAGTCCAGTCCCCTGAAGTCATGGCAGGACTAAGTATTATCTAGACCATCCCTGACAGGTGTTTATCCAACCTGCTCTTAAAAGCCTCCAATGATGGAGATTCCACAACCTCCCTGGGCAATTTATTCCATTGCTTAACCACTCTGACAGGAAGTTTTTTCTAATGTCCAACCTAACCCTCCCTTGCTGCAGTTTAAGCCCATTGCTTCTTGTCCTACCCTCAGAGGTTAAGAAAAACAATTTTTTCCTGTCCTCCTTGTAACCACCTTTGACATACTTGAAAACTATTATCATGTCCCCTCTCAGTCTTCTCTTTTTCACACTAAACACACCTAATTTTTTCAGTCTTCCCTCAGAGGTCATGTTTCCTAGACCATGTTTTAATCAGTTTTGTTGCTCTTCTCTGGACTTTCTCCAGTTCATACACATCTTCCCTGAAATGTGTCACCCAGAACTGGACACAATACTCCAGTTGAGGCCTAATCAGCATGGAGTAGAGCAGAAGAATTACTTCTCGTGTCTTGCTTACAACATTCCTGCTAACACATCCCAGAATGATGTTTGCTTTTTTTTGCAACAGTGTTACACTGTTGAGTTATATTTAGCTAGTGATCCACTGTGACCCCCAGATCCCTTTCCACAGTACTCCCTCCTAGGCAGTCATTTCCCATTTTGTATGAGTGCAACTAATTGTTCTTCTTCGACCGCTTGCTCATGTTGATTCCATTGTAGGTGTTCACGTGCCCACGTGCACGGCCGTCAGAGACTTTTGCCTTAGTGGTACCTGTGGGGCCGGCTATGGCGCCCTCGGGAGTTCTGTGCTGATGGCTCAGTATATCAAGCACCGCGGCTCTGCACCCTCTCAGTTCCCTCTTACTGCCCGTGGTGGTCAGTCGGAGCACTTCTGTCCCTTGCTACACCGGGAGAGTCCACGGCACCTCCGCTGCGTGCAGTAAAGGACCAGGCTAAGGCTCCCCTTGAGGGCAAGCCCACCGGAAAGGCCTCGCACAAATCAGATGTGTGACACGGGTCTCCGGAGCCAAGACAGAGCCAGAGGTCTCCACGTTCTTGGTTGCCACGTCAGCCCACGTCTCTGGCTAGTCGCTATGAGTCGCCAGCACTGCACTCTCGATCTCTGTCATCGCGCGGAGGTTCACCCAGGCATCGTTGATCACCCTGGTACCAGTTCTCGTCACACCGTCAGTCACCATCACTGAGACCTCAAGGGCAGTCCGTGACGCAACGCCACTTCCGCTACCCCCAGCACTGGTCAGACTGGTCCCAGAACCAGCCTCCGGCAGCAACAATGAGCCTTCAGATTCAAGCCTCCACTGCCCTGCCCTGGTCACCGCAGGGAGACAACTTCATGGGCTCGGAGGCACAATTTAGTCCCTCGCTCAGACAGCATGAGTGGGGTCCAGAAGGCACATTAGCAGCATTGGTGCCAACCTGGCACCAAAGCCAGTGGCTGTCCCAATGGCCGTATTGGAACACATGGAGCGTTCCTGTCATGCCGGTGCCCCACTCCTGCCAGCCCTCGGTTGCCGCATCAGACAGACCACAGGCAGCACCCCCAGCACCTGCAGCACCAGACTTGGTGCAGGACGTCCCGGCAACCGCCTCAGGTGAGGAGCCAGTACCCACCCCAAGGCCACTGTCCCTGGTGGGTGGAGACACCATCGAGGCCCCCCTGGCCACCCAGTCATCTTCCTCCTCCCCGGACGAAGTGGTAGCGGAACCATCCCGAGCTAGTCCACCGGATGATTTCTGCGAGAATCAGGATCTGCTCCACAAGGTGGCAGCTAACTTGGGCCTCAAAGTGGAGGAGCAGACAGACAAGCTTTTTAACGTGTTCTCTGCGTCCGCCCCAACCCAGGTTGCGCTCCCGGTTCACAAAGGGCTCCTGAATATCGCCAAGGCCATCCTCCATCCTGCCAACCTCGAAAAGGGCGGAAACAAGTACTTTGCCCCCGCAAAGGGGTTCGAGTACTTATATACTTATCCGCCATCGGGTTCATTGGTGGTGTCAGTGGCCAATGAACGGGACAAACGGGGGCCCACCAGTTCTACCCCTAAGAATAAAGAGGTGAAAAGATGACTTATTCGGCCGAAAGATTTTTTCTACGGCTAGCCTCCAGCTTCAGGTGGCAAATCACCAGGCCGCTACAATTTTAACTTGTGGGGCTCTCTCCTCAAGTTCAAGGATTCTGTGTCCCAGGAAGTGGCCCAGGAATTCGCCACCCTGGTGAAGGAAGGGACCGTGGCAGCTCGGTCCTCTCTGTTAAGGAAAAGTTAGCACATGTGACTCCATTTTGGTTTGGGGCCCACCATTGTTTAAATGCCAGCACATCATACACCAGGAGGAGTAATCCTTAGATACTGAATCCATGTGAAAATCCTCCTCCTTGTCTCCAGCCTGCCTTGATTCCCAGTATCTGGTTTTTGTCAGTCTCTAACTCCCTGTCTCTTGGCCTTGATGTGAGGCCTCCCATCCTGATAATAAAAGTTACTGATGCATGGCTTTAGAACCATGCTGTGTAATTAACATACTGGTATAGCACGAGGAATGCACCAAGCAGGGATAGGTGGTAGATAAGACAAGGGTTTGTTTATTGGCTAAGGTTTCCGATGCACGAGGGCAACATGCTTTGCTAAAAAGTATATAACCTTTGTATAATCTGTATTCAGGGTCCCCTCCTGGCTAGCAGGGGGGCACCACGCTCGAGCGTAATAAACTTAGTGTCTTTTGGGAACTCTGCAGTTGTGGACTTTATTTCTGTGCCTCAGCCTAGATTCGAACTGTGCGTGACCTATCAGGTATAATTCGCAGCATTGGTGTGCGTGTCCTATCAGGTATAATTCGCAGCACTTGTGTGCGTGTCCTACAAGGTGTAATTCGTAGCACTTGTGTGCGTGTCCTACCAGGTGTAATTCGTAGCACTTGTGTGCGTGTCCTACCAGGTATAATTCACAGCAGTTGTGTGCGTGTCCTACCAGGTGTAATTCGTAACATCTCTCCAGATGGGCCGGGACGCAGCCAATTCAGCTGCGCAGGAGGTCTTCTCAGCAGTGGTCATACGGCGCAGTTCCTGGCACCAGACCGCCAGTCTGTCACAGGAGATGCAGGCCTTGATCCAGGACCTTCTGTTTGACGGTGTCGGCCTGTTTTCTGATCAAACGGATGCTCGTCTGCATGGCCTAAAGGACACAAAGGCGACCCTCTGTTCCCTGGGGATGCACATGCCTCAGTCGTCTAGGCAGCCGTTCTGGCCTCCCCCACCTCCCAGTCAGTGGCAGCCTCTGCAGGAGCCAACGAGGAAAAGGGACACTGGGTTCAACTGCCGCCGTCCTTCAACGTCCCAATCTCCTGCGGAGCCTGGCCCAGCAAAACACCAGGGGGACCAGAAGCGCTCATTTTGAGGGTGCGCTCGGGAGCGATGCATCAGCCAACTTCCCGGATCCTTCCCGCCCCTTCCTCAACCACCTTTTCTCTTACTGCTTGGCCTGGTCGCGGGTTACCTTGGACCGTTGGGTCCTGAACATAGTGGCTCGGGGCTACACCCTGCAATTTTTGTCCACTCCTCCTTCCTGCCCCCCCCCTTCCCCGTCCCTCTTCAGGGACCCTTCTCATAAGCAACTCGTCGTTCAGGAGGTCAAAAACCTCCTACACCTCGGGATATGCAAGGAAGAGGATTCTACTCCCGCTACTTCCTAATCCCAAAGGCAAAAGTGGGGCTCAGACCCATCCTGGACCTGCAGGGCCTCAACAAGTCTCTGTTGAAGTGGAAGTTCCACATGGTATCCCTGGCCTCCATCATCCCTTCTCTGGTTCCGGGGGACTGGTAAGCGAATCTTGTCTTAAAAGACGCTTACTTTCATGTCTCTATCTTCCTGGGGAACAGATGTTTCCTGCGCTTTATAGTGGCAGGGCGCCACTTCCAGTTTACGGCGCTGCCCTTTGGCCTGTTCTCGGCCCCCAGGACGTTCACAAAATGCGTGGTGCCGGTGGCGGGTTACCTGAGGCGACAAGGGGTCCAGATCTTCCTGTGTCTCGGCGACTGGCTCATGAAAGACAGGTTTCAGGAATAGGTCCAGAGGAGCCTTGATCTGGTGCACTCCACCTGCAGTGACCTGGTCTCCTAATAAACACAGAAAAATCCATGTTAGCACCGGTTCAACACATAGAGTTCATCGGTGCGGTTCTCAGCTCCAGGCGGGCCAGGACTTTCCTGCCAGAAACACGTTTTCAAGCCATGTCTGACCTGATCATCCACATTCAGAGCCAATCTCTCACCACGGCCCACACGTGCCTGCGACTGATGGTGGCCACGTGCACCTATGTGGTAAGCCATGCCCGGTTTCATCTGAGGCCCCTACATGGCTGGCCTCGGTCTATATTCCCAGCAGGCACCCCTTGGGAGCCGAGCCATGTCCTCTCTTCGCTCTACTGGTGGCGGGATCCCAGGTCGGTGCTTCAGGGAGTCCCCTTCTTGACCCCGGAACCCTCACTCCCCTTGGTCTCGGACATGTCGGACCTGGGCTGGGGGGCCCATCTGGGTGACCTCAGCACCCAGTGCCGTTGGCTGCAACATGACCTAGCCCTTCATATCAATGTCAGGGCATCAGAGAATCATAGAATATCAGGGTTGGAAGGGACCTCAGGAGGTCATCTAGTCCAACCCCCTGCTCAAAGCAGGACCAATCCCCAACTAAATCATCCCAGCCAGGGCTTTGTCAAGCCTGACCTTAAAAACTTCTAAGGAAGGAGATTCCACCACCTCCCTAGGTAACCCATTCCAGTGCTTCACCACTCTCCTAGTGAAAAGGTTTTTCCAAGGTGGGGGACTCCAGACTGAACAGGAAGTGCCACATGTTCTGTTCTGTTCTCTGCAGGGCAGGGACAAGGGCTCCCTGTCAGATGCCTTCCTGATCCCATGGTCGGGAGCACTCATGTATGCCTTCCCACCGGTGCCACTGCTCCACAGGGTCCTGCTCAAGGTGAAATGAGACCAAGCTTCAGTCATCCTCATAGCCCCGGCGTGGTCTCGTCAGCACTGGTTCGCCATGCTCCTGAGCCTTTTGGCAGCCAACCTGATACAGCTGCCTCTTTGTCCGGACCTACTGTCCCAGAACCACAGCAATCTGCTGCACCCAAACCTGGTGGCACTGCACCTGACAGCCTGGTTCCTGCATGGCTGAGCAGGGAGGAGCAGCAGTGTTCCACCGGTGTCCAGCAGGTCTTGCTGGGCATCAGGAAGCCCTCCACCAGGGCTATCTACATATCGAAATGGAAGCGGTTCACATGTTGGTCTACGGATCACTGTATCCAGGCGGAGAAGGCCCCTCTGCAGGATGTCCAAGACTATTTGCTACACCTGAAGCTCCAGGGCCTGTCGCTGTCCTCGATCAGGGTGCACCTGGCGTCTATTTCAGCTTTCCACCCTCTGTTTCAAGGAAGGTCGGTCTTCGCCCATCCCATGACAGCGCGGTTTCTGAAAGGTCTGGAGTGCCTTTACCCGCATGCTGAGTCCTGGTCCCTCCTTGGGACCTGAACCTATGCTCTCTAGGTTCACAGGGCCCCCCGCCCCCCCCCTTGAGCCCCTGGCTTCCTGCTCCCTTCTCCTGTTATCCTGGAAGGTCTCCTTTTTGGTTGCTATAACTTCAGCCCATAGGGTGTCCAAGATTAGGGCGCTCACGTTAAAGCCCCCGTGTATAATCTTCTTTAAGGACAAGGTCCAACTGTGTCCACCGCTGGCCTTTCTGCCCAAGGTCGTCTCCCAGTCCCACACGAGTCAGGACATATATCTTCCAGTCCTTTACCCGAAGCCTCATGCGATGGATGAGGAGCGCAGGCTGCACACCTTGGATGTTAGGCAGGCTCTGGCCTTCTACATAGAGAGGACGAAGCCATTCCGTAAGTCTACGCAGCTGTTTGTTGCTGTCGCGGACCAAATGAAGGGTTGTCCAGTGTCCACCCAGAGGATCTCATCCTGGATCACGAGTTGTATCCACAATTGCTATGAATTGGTGAAGGTGCCCCCGCCACCAATTGTGACAGGCCACTCCACTAGGGTGCAGGCCTCGGCGGCAGCTTCCTCGCTCAGGTGCCGATCCAGGAAATCCAGGCTGATGCTGGTTTCAGCAGAGCAGTACTACAATCTGCTTGACTGTGAACTTCAAGCCCACCTCCTGCGATTCTGCTTGTGAGTCACCTACAGTGGAATTGGCATGCGCAAGCACTTGAAGAAGAAAAAATGGTTATTCACCTTTTTGTAACTGTTGTTCTTCGAGATGTGTTGCAAGCACCATCCCTAGGACCCAGGGCAGAAGTGATGAATCCATCACTTCTGGGACCGACCCATCACTTCTGGGACCAGCCGCGCCTGGTGCCAGCCAATTGCACTGGCGGCCTGCGGGGCCCCCAAAGCACAGGGCCCGGAGCAGTCGCCCCGATTCACCATACCTACTGGACAGCTCTGTATGTTGCTCATGTCCATTCCATTAACCGCCCTCCTGACCCTCTGTTGGAGTTGTCAGCAAGAACGATCCAAGAGGGCGCAGGGCTGGTGGTGCCTAATATACCACGCCTTGAGGGCGCCGCAGCCGGCTCTACGGGTACCGCTAAGGGAAAAGTCTTCGATGGCAGTGCACATGGGTGCACACACACATACAATGGAATGGACGTGAGCAACACATCTAAAAGAACAACAGTTACAAAAAGGTGAGTAACCGTTTTTTCCTTCCAAAGCGGCGTACTTTGCATTACCTTCATTTCTCCAGTTTGTCCAGTTTGTTTGGGAGGAGAGGTAGATACGCTGGAGGGTAGTGATAGGATACAGAGGGCCCTAGACAAATGAGAGGATTGGGCCAAAAGAAATCTGGTGAGGTTCAACAAGGACAAGTGCAGAGTCCTGCACTTAGGAAGGAAGAATCTCATGCACCGCTACAGACTAGGGACCGAATGGCTCGGCAGCAGTTCTGCAGAAAAGGACCTAGGGGTTACAGTGGACGAGAAGCTGGACATGAGTCAACAGTGTGCCCTTGTTGCCAAGAAGGCCAATGGCATTTTGGGCTGCATAAGTCGGGGCATTGCCAGCAGATCGAGGGACGTGATCGTTCCCCTCTATTCGACATTGGTGAGGCCTCATCTGGAGTACTGCGTCCAGTTTTGGGCCCCACACTACAAGAAGGATGTGGAAAAATTGGAAAGAGTCCAGCGAAGGGCAACAAAAATGATTAGGGGACTGGAACACATGACTTATGAGGAGAGGCTGAGGGAACTGGGATTGTTTAGTCTGCGGAAGAGAAGACTGAGGGGGAATTTGATAGCTGCTTTCAACTACCTGAAAGGGGGTTCCAAAGAGGATGGATCTAGACTGTTCTCAGTGGTAGCTGATGACAGAACAGGGAGTAATGGTCTCAAGTTGCAGTGGGGGAAGTTTAGGTTGGATATTAGGAAAAACTTTTTCACTAGGAGGGTGGTGAAACACTGGAATGGGTTACCTAGGGAGGTGGTGGAATCTCCTTCCTTAGAAGCTTTTAAGGTCAGGCTTGACAAAGCCTTGGCTGGGATGATTTAGTTGGGGATTGGTCCTGCTTTGAGCAGGGGTTTGGACTAGGTGACCTCCTGAGGTCCCTTCCAACCCTAATCTTCTGTGATTCTATGATTCAGATCATTTTTAATTTTAATCCTTATTAAACATTATTTTTTCCAAGCTCATGCTGAGGTGGTAATGCAAGCCAGGGGAGCATTCTTCCCACAGGCTACCATAGAGCAGCCTTCACTGGGAGAGGACACACCCACAGATTGGCCAGGCAGTCACAGGCCAGGAGATCTTCTGGAACTTGCACACAATAATGGCCATGAGTAATGCTTCCTACCACTTTTGAGTGGCTAGGAAGAGACCACATCCCTTCTTGGCATTAATCCAAGGCCTGCCAGTCCGCTTGGATTACAGCATTGCTGTTGACCGGCACTAGAAAGCATCAGTCCTGAGGAAACTACACTGGGGCAACATCTGCCTCCTCAGCAACACAGGTCACTTCAGGCCCATGCTCCACTCCCATAGAGCCCTGCAGCTAATCCAAGATCTCTGTCCTTGTTTCCAAAGCACGAACAGATCTGGGTCTGGATACCTGAGGCTCATCTCACTCTCCAGGACCTTCCCCACCCTCAGTGAGTCTGCTGCTCAGGCACAATGGGTGAAACTTGAGCGGGCAGGAGTTGGTGCTTCTTGGGGCTCACCCAGGACTGTAGAACTCCCTCCTGCAGAGCCTGGGAACTACCACAAACCCCTCAGTGTTTTCTAGTCCAAATGCAAAGTGCACTTGCCCCTCCCGTCCGAAACAACTGCCCAGAACATGTCAGTGACTAATCACAATAATGCCCCTGCTCACACACTCTCCTCAGGGTGAGGGATGACGAGGCAGGCCGTGTATCCCTAGCAATGGACGCAGTATGTAGAGTTGAATAGCAAAGATTCTAGTGGAACCATTGTCGTGGAGGAGAGAGCTCCTTTACTCACTGGAGGACTCTGAGCTTATTGTTCCAGAAAGCCATTTTCCCGGAGAGCTCAGAGATTCTGTATCCAGGACAAGATGCTAGGTCCCTGTACCTCCCACTCTAGCAATGGGCCTAGTCCCTGGAGCACCTCAAGACTTATAGCCCTGAGCAAAATTAGTTTCTTTTTAACTGTTCTGAGTCTCACTCTGGCTTGAATCCCAAGGCAGGGGGCTGCCAAGAGGATCTCTTGCAAAGAATTCCATTTGCTGAAATGTGCCTCCGTTTACCGAGGCCTCTGAAACTAGCAGGAGCTCTAGCAACCCGTCCCCAGGCTGGCTGCTGCCATGCGCTGGGCTGTCTGTGCTTCCTGTCTCATCTAAGGGAAGGAGTTTACCGAACCAAAAGAGAATGGATTCTGCTGCTGAGGAAGTCAGTCTAACAGATGCTGCAGGCTGTGGGTGAGAGTCCAAGGCCTTCAGAGAGGCTGTAGATTCCCATTGTTCTTGCCGTCCTCCCCATCTTCTGTCCTCCTTACTTCTCCTGCCCTACCTATTTCTCTCACTCTCTCTTAATCCAACTAGGGCAGCAAGGGGATACCCTGCTGGGCACACTACCTTCCTCCCCTGAATCCAGCCCATGGGCAGTGCAAAAGCTGCCCAACTCTGGCACTGAGCATTAACATGGGGTCATTTGCTCTTTCTGAGTTCCTTTGATTCAGCCCCTCTACCACCAGAGCTTTGCCGAAAGGCTATGTCTACAGTCAGCCATGTCCCTGGTGCTGGGGCAAGCAACTGGGGAGAATGATCGGTGCCTGATGCTCACTGCCCTCTGCTCTTTTCTCTTCCAGTCACCCGAAGCAGCTGGCAATCTCAGATACGTGGATGACACAAATAGCACAGGTAAGTTACTGACCTAGTAATAGGGAGCCATACAACCCCCACCTCCCCCACATCAACCCTCCTAGCCACAGTACTGGGGAGTCCACAGAGCACTGAAGAATCCAGTTTGTTCTGTTGCCTGAAGCAATCTCCTGTTTCTGTCCCATTCTAGATTGAACCCTCCAGTCCCGCAGCACTGAATTGTGGGTAGGATTTTTCTGCATTGTGGCTGGATGATGACTGATTTGCTGGGAGTAGTGCGTAGTGAGCATGCCTCCGTTTGTTCCTGGCCTCTGTCCTGAGGCAAAGGGTGGGAGGGTCTGGCCTCCTGCAGCTGACATTGGTGTGCAGTGTGCATGCCCCAGTATGTCCCCTGGGACTATCCTAGGTGGGAGTGGAGAGCCTGGCTGCCTGCAGCTGGGAATGGGAGGTATGTGGTGGGTTGCAGGGCTTGAGAACATTTGAGCACTTGAGAACCAGGGTTCTTCTTCGAGTCTGTGTGCATGTACATGGACCACATGCACATGGACTCAGAGTCTTTGGCCAGGATTGGCCAGCATGCACCCTGCATGGTTTTTTTTCATTTCATTTTCACAAAAAAACATTCTGTCTTTCTCAGTTTTGCTTTTGTGGTGCCTCGCACCAGTGGTGGTCTCAGAGTATCACAGCTTTAAGCCCTGTCCATCACGCGATGCACTTACTCCCCATGATTGAGCACAGTTGGTGCCTTCAGTCTTGGTGACAGCCGTGTCGCAGACCAGTGCTCGGTGGATTGGCCTTTCTCCCCCAGGGCTCGTTTTTCCTGTGATAGCCAACTAAAACACTTCCTCCTGATGTGGTCCATTAGAGGAGCACTGGATCCCATCCCAAAGAAAGTCCCTCTGACTAAAAAAGGCACTCTCTCCTCACAGGTCCCCTTCAGTCAGTGTCCTGTAATTAGGGATTCGACTCCTAAGGCCAGGTGTACACTGTCACTCCCATAGGTATAACTTATGTCGCTCAGAGGTGTGAATAAGATGCCCCCCTGAGTGACGTAAGTTACACCGACCTAAGCACCAGTGTGGACAGCGCTACCTCTCCCAGAGATGGATTTATTGTTAGCCGATGGGCGCGTAATCAGACACGCTGCCGCGGCATAACTGTGTTGGAGCTGCTGCGCTGCTGTAGTTCCTCTAGTGTAGACTAGCCCAAAGACTGCCATGCCTAAGTGCCTGCAGCCCCGTGTTGACATTCGTCCATTCCTTAAGGCAAGTTTGGCACTGGCAGGGAGCCTGGCACTGAAGCCTGGTACTACCTCCACCTTGAGGAAGGGCAGATTGGAGCTCCATTCCCGGGGAGGCTCTTGGCACTGACCTTCCTACCCAGAACAGGATAGGACAGAGAGAGCACAGAAGAGCCATAGCACTGTCTATCCAAAATTGTCAGGCCTTGGGCTTAATCATGCTGAAAAGTCTAAAATGACTGAGTCCTTCAACTGCTCAGATCTGAGGAAAATGAAATCCACCCCAGCACTGAAGCCTGGTACCGATTAACTCTCCTGGTTGCCAAGTGGTCAGTAGCAAAATTGGCACCCACAGTGGAGTCCTTGACAGGTCTGGCGGATGGAACGCACATGTTGAGCCCTCCATACCAACGGCAGTCCCAATATGTCAGGTGCCACAATACCTGATCCTACTGCCAACAACCTCTCACCCTTGCTTAGAGAGCTCGACACCACCTGTAGAGCATGACCAGTTCTTGTCTCCTGCCCATTCCTTTTCCCCTGAATTAAGCAGGGAACCATCACCAGTTCCTTGCCTGCTGGCTAGACCTACATCATCCTCTCATTCTCCACTCCCTGATCACAGAGAACCCCTCCTAAATATCTCCCTCTCATTCTACCGTCTTCTCCATGAGCTTTCTTAGTCTTCTCCATGAGCTCCATCTCCTCCATGGTCTTACCCCTTCAGTTTCCACCTGGGCCTTATTGGGTGTTTTGGGACCCCCCCTTCTAAGCCCTCTTGAACTTGTTCACCTTCCTGTTCTTCTTTAAAGAACCCAGATCTAATTCACTAACTAGGTCTGTCCCTTGTCCGCCCAGTGATATGGGTCTCCATAGAGAGCGAGAACCAGAACAGGAGGAGGATGAAGATAGAGAGCAAAACAGGGAAGAGGATGTTACTCTGGGAGCCTCAAGAGCTTCCTAACCGTTTCCCTCCCATGTCTTCGAAAAGCCCTATCATCACTGGACAAAGCAGTGACGTCCACCCCAATTCCTGCCTCAGATGACTTCCAGGCTAGGTTTGCTGTGAAGTATATCAGACTGATTAGATTCGTAGACTCATAGACTTTAAGGTCAGAGGGGACCATCATGATCATCAAGTCTGACCTCCTGCACATTGCAGGCCACAGAATCTCACCCACGCACTCCTGAAATAGACCCCTAACCTCTGGCAGAGTTACTGAAGACCTCAAATCGTGATTTACAGACTTCAAGTTACAGAGAATTCAGCATTTACACTAGTTTAAACTTACAAGTGACCCATGCTGCAGAGGAAGGTGAACCCCCCCTCGCCCTCCCCCCAGGGTCTCAGCCAAACTGACCGGGGGGGAAATTCCTTCCTGACCACAAATATGGTGATCAGTTAAACTCTGAGCATGTGGGCAAGACCCACAGCCAAACACCTGGGAAAGAATTCTCTGTAATAACTTAAAGGTCCATCCAGCCCAGTATCCTGTCTAATGACAGTGGCCAATGCCAGGTGCCCCGGAGGGAGTGAACCTAACAGGTAATGATCAAGTGATCTCTCTCCTGCCATCCATCTCCACCCTCTGACAAACAGAGGCTAGGGACACCATTCCTTACCCATCTTGGCTAACAGCCATTAATGGACTTAACCTCCATGAATTTATCCAGTTCTCTTTTAAACCCTGTTATAGTCCTAGCCTTCACAACCTCCTCAGGCAAGGAGTTCCACAGGTTGACTGTGTGCTGTATGAAGAAGAACTTTCTTTTATTTGTTTTAAACCTGCTGCCCATTAATTTAATTTGGTGGCCCCTAGTTCTTGTGTTATGGGAACAAGTAAATAACTTTTCCTTATTCACTTTCTCCACACTACTCATGATTTTATAGACCTCTATCATATTCCCCCTTAGTCTTCTCTTTTCCAAGCTGAAAAGTTCTAGCCTCTTTAATCTGCCCTCATATGGGACCCGTTCCAAACCCCTGTGGTGGAAAATTAACCACTCGTTGTGTTTGGATCAGAACAGGCCTGAGGCTCCTTTATTGATTACAAGCGCAGGGGAGTAACAGCTCGAAGTAGCTGCCCCCTGATGCAAAGCACACACAGCTTTTTAAAGCTTAAAACCACAGACAAATTACACATTCTTCCATATTAATTACCTTATTTGGAATACATTGCAAAATTAACACTGGTCAAAAGCAAAAACAAGCGTCTCCCCCACTAGGCCCCTCTTGTTATTCACTGTCCGTTCTTTTGCAGTTAGCTACCTTTCTAACACAGCTGTTGCAGCTATATATTTCATAAGCTTGACTACCGCAAATTTGTTCTGTCCCCAGACCACAATTGGTCAAGCACACTTGCACCAACTGTGTTTTCCCTTGTTTGGCATATAATGTAAGCTTTTAACAGTTGCTCTGCCTTATTTGGAATACACCAAAACAAGCTTTTCCTGTTATTGACAGGTTTGTTCTTTTGCGGTTAATGGTCTTTCCTAATTTCTAGCTGCTATGGTTACATTTCTTAAGCCATGCTGTTGTAACTGCCCTACAATGGAATTTTCCTCTTCTTATGCTCTGTATACACAGTTAGCTTGACCAAAGTTTTAGGCCTATAAGTTTAGGCCTGCTAGATCTTTCCTCCACACCCCTAATCATTTTAGTTGCCCTTCTCTGAACCTTTTCTAATGCCAGTATATTTTTTTTTGCGATGAGGAGACCACATCTGTACGCAGTATTCAAGATTTGGGTGTACCATGGATTTATATAAGGGCAATAAGATATTCTCCGTCTTATTCTCTATCCCTTTTTTAATGATTCTTAACATCCTGTTCGCTTTTTTGACTGCCGCTGCACACTGCATGGACGTCTTCAGTGAACTATCCACGATGACTCCTCTGATGGTTAGAAACCTTCATCTAATTTGAAGCCTAAACTTGTTGATGGCCAGTTTATATTCATTTGTTCTAATGTCCACGTTGGCACTTAACTTACATAACTCCTCTCCCTCCCTGATATTTATCCCTCTGATTATTTATAGAGAGCAACCATATCTCCCCTCAGCCGTCTTTTGGTTAGGCTAAACAAGTCAAGCTCTTTGAGTCTTCTCTCATAAGACACGTTTTCCATTCCTCAGATCATCCTAGTAGCCCTTCTCTGCACCTGTTCCAGTTTGAATTTATCTTTCTAAAATATGGGAGACCAGAACTGCACACAGTATTTCAGATGAGGTCTCACCAGTGCCTTGTATAACGGTACTAACACCTCCTTATCTCTACTGGAAATACCTCACCTGATGCACCCTAGGACTGCATTAGCCTTTTTCACAGGTGCATCACATTGCTGGTTCGTAGTCATCCTGTGATCAACCAGTACACCCAGATTTTTCTTCTCCTCTGTCACTTCCAACTGATACAGCCGCAGCTTATAGCAAAAATTCTTGTTGTTAGTCCCTAAATGTATGACCTTGCACTTTGCACTATTAAATTTTATCCCATTTCTATTACTCCAGTTTACAAGGTCATCCAGATCATCTTGTATGATGTTGAGCTACCCATTATATAGGAGAAAGCTCAAACTTTTCAGTATTCTCCATCTGACTTTCCCATGCAATTGGCAATGCTAATCCATAAAGGGACATTAATCATTCATTCATAGATTCACAGAGCCTGTGAAAGGCCCTTGGAAGATTCTAGCCTTCTCAGTTCTCTCAAATATTGTAGCTATGAAGAGGTATCAAATCCCTCAGAAAGGGTTTAAGAATTTCTACTCCCATTCATGCCCATGGTCCTTAATGAGTTCTGTAGTTGAGGAAAAATACAAATAGGCTGAAAAATTCAGTCATTTCCAAAGATATAAGGACCCCAAGAGACGTAACCTCTTAGGCAGGACCTCTTTGGCTTCTCTCCAACTAAGGATAGACAATTCTTCTCCATCCATCAGCTCAGCAGCGACAATGGGTCTGAATGAAATCTTTCCATCACTTTTCAGTCTTGCACAGCTTTGTTCATCTTTAAACCTTTTTGTTCCATGTCATTTTTCACCAAGTCTATCCAGTGCATCCACAGTCTTCTTCTATTTCTTGGTTCAAATTTCATGTCCCACCTATTTTGAGAGTTATGGAGGATGTGTGGGGCAAAACAATTGAGATCCGCCCCATATCACCCAAAAACCTCTTAGTCATGGGGACCTTAAACTCTATGTTAAAAAGTATGAGAACAGGAGGGCAAGTGACTTGGTTTCATGTTCTCTATGTATATAAATCTCCCCACTGTATTTTCCACTGAATGCATCCGATGCAGTGAGCTGTAGCTCACGAAAGCTTATGCTCAAATAAATTTGTTAGTCTCTAAGATGTTAGTCTCTAAGCCTCATCCACCTCATCCCCCTGGTCCGGTGGTCTATAGCAGACTCCTACCACTACATCACTCTTGTTGCTCACACTTCTAAACTTAATCCAGAGACACTCAGGTTTTTCTGCAGTTTCATACTTGAGCTCTGAGCAGTCATACTGCTCCCTTACATACAGTGCTACTCCCCCACCTTTTCTGCCCTGCCTGTTCTTCCTGAACAGTTTATATCCATCCATGACAGTACTCCAGTCATGTGAGTTATCCCACCAAGTCTCTGTTATTCCAATCACATCATAATTCCTTGACTGTGTCTGAGCTATTGAAGTCCTCAAATCATGGTTTAAAGACTTCAAGGTGCAGAGAATCCTCCAGCAAGTGACCTGTGCCCCATGCTACAGAGGAAGGCAAAAAACCTCCAGGGCCTCTGCCAATCTGCCCTGGAGGAAAATTCCTTCCCAACCCCAAATATGGCGATCAGCTGAACCCAGAGCATGTGGGCAAGATTCACCAGCCAGATACCCAGGAAAGAATTCTCTGTAGTAACTCAGATCCCGCCCCATCTAACATCCCATCACAGGCCATTGGGCCTATTTACCATGAATAGTGAAAGATCAATTAATTCCAAAATCATGTTATCCCATCATACCATCTCCTCCATAAACTTATCGAGTTTAATCTTGAAGCCAGATATGTCTTTTGCCCCCACTGCTTCCCTTGGAAGGCAATTCCAGAACTTCACTCCTCTGATGGTTAGAAATCTTCATCTAATTTCAAGTCTAAACTTTCCGATGGCCAGTTTGTATCCATTTGTTCTTGTGTCCACATTGGTACTGAGCTTAAATAATTCATCTCCCTCTCCGGTATTTATCCCTCTGGTATATTTATAGAGAGCAATCATATCTCCCCTCAACCTTCTTTTGGTTAGGCTAAACAAGTCAAGCTCTATGACTCTTCTCTCATAAGACACATTTTCCATTCCTCGGATCATCCTAGTAGCCCTTCTCTGCACCTGTTCAGTTTGAATTCATCTTTATTAAACATGGGAGACCAGAACTGCACACAATATTCCAGATGAGGTCTCACCAGTGCCTTGTATAATGGTACTAAAACCTCCTTATCTCTACTGGAAATACCTCGCCTGATGCATCCCAAAACCGCATTAGCTTCTTTCACGGCCATATCACATTGGCGGCTCATAGTCATGCTGTGATCAACCAATACTCCGAGGTCCTTCTCCTTCTCTGTTACTTCCAAGTGATGTGTCTCCAGTTTATAACAGAAATTCTTGTTATTAATCCCTAAATGCATGACCTTGCACTTCTCACTATTAAATTTCATCCTATTACTATTACTCCAGTTTACAAAGTCATCCAGATCCTTCTGTAGGATATCCCGGTCCTTCTCTGTATTGGCAATACCTCCCAGCTTTGTATCATCCGCAAACTTTATTAGCACACTCCCACTTTTTGTGCCGAGGTCAGTAATAAAAATATTAAATAAGATTCGTCCCAAAACCAATCCCTGAGGAACCCCACTGGTAACCTCCCTCCAATCTGACAGTTCGCCTTTCAGTAGGACCCATTGTAGTCTCCCCTTTAACCAATTCCTTATCCACCTTTCAGTTTTCCTATTGATCCCCATCTTATCCAATTTAACTAATAATTCCCCATGTGGCACGGTATCAAACGCTTTACTGAAATCTAGGTAAATTAGATCCACTGCATTCCCTTTGTCTAAAAAACCTGTTACCTCCTCAAAGGAGGAGATCAGGTTGTTTGGCACTATCTACCTGTTTTAAAATCATGTTGTATTTTGTCCCATTTACCATTGACCTCAATGGCCTTAACTACTTTCTCCTTCAGAATTTTTTCCAAGACCTTGCATACTACAGATGTCAAACTAACAGGCCTGTAGTTATCCGGATCGCTTTTTTTTCCTTTCTTAAAAATAGGAACTATGTTAGCAATTCTCCAGTCATACGGTACAACCCCTGAGTTTACAGATTCATTAAAAATTCTTGCTAATGGGCTTGCAATTCCATGTGCCAGTTCCTTTAATATTCTTGGATGAAGATTATCTGGGCCCCCCGATTTAGTCCCATTAAGCTGTTCGAGTTTCGCTTCTACCTCAGATATGGTAATATCTACCTCCATCTCCTCATTCCCATTTGTCATGCTACCATTGTCCCTAAGATCCTCATTAGCCTTATTAAAGACTGAGGCAAAGTATTTGTTTAGATACTGGGCCATGCCTAGATTATCCTTAACCTTCACTCCATCCTCAGTGTTTAGTGGTCCCACTTCCTCTTTCTTTGTTTTCTTCTTATTTATATGGCTATAGAACCTTTTACTATTGGTTTTAATTCCCTTTGCAGGGTCCAACTCTACTTGACTTTTAGCCTTTCTCACTTTATCCCTACATGTTCTGACCTCAAAAAGGTAGCTTTCCTTGCTGATCCCTATCATCTTCCACTCCCTGTAATCTTTCTGCTTTTTCTTAATCACCTCTCTGAGATGCTTGCTCCTCCAGCTTGTCTACAACTCCTGCCTATGGATTTTTTCCCCTTTCTTGGGATGCAGGCTTCTGACAGCTTCTGCACCTTTGACTTGAAGTAATCCCAGGCCTCCTCTGCCTTTAGATCCATAAGTTCTTCAGTCCAATCCACTTCCCTAACTAATTTCCTTAATTTTTGAAAGTCAGCCCTTTTGAAATCAAAAACTCTAGTCGCAGATTTATTTTTGTTTATCCTTCCGTTCAGTTTGAACTGAATTAGCTCATGATCACTTGAACCAAGGTTGTCCCCTACAACCATTTATTCTATGAGGTCCTCACTACTCACCAAAACCAAATCTAAAATGGCATCCCCTCTTGTCGGTTCAGCAACTATTACTCATCCACTGTAACCAGAAGCTGGAGATGAGTCAGCAGTATGCCCTTGTTGCCAAGAAGGCTAACGGCATATTGGGCAGTATTAGTAGGAGCCTTGGCAGCAGATTGAGGGAAGTGATCGTTCCCCTCTATTCGGCACTGGTGAGGCCACATCTGGAGTATTGGTCTAGTTTTGGGGCCCCCCACTACAGAAGGGATGTGGACAAATTGGAGAGTCTAGCAGAGGGCAATGAAAATGATTAAGGGGTGGGGCACATGACTTCCAAGGAGAGGCTGAGGGAACTGGGCTTGTTTAGTCCGCAGAAGAGAAGAGTGAGGGAGGATTTGATAGCAGCCTTCAACTACCTTAAGGGGGGTTCCAAAGAGGATGGAGCTCGGCTGTTCTCAGTGGTGGCAGATGACAGAACAAGGAGCAGTGGTCTCAAGTTGCAGTGGGGGAGGTCTAGGTTGGATATTAGGAAACACTATTTCACTAGGAGGGTGGTGAAGCACTGGAATGGGTTCCCTCGGGAGATGATGGAATTTCCATCCTTAGAGGTTTTTAAGGCCTGGCTTGACAAAGCCCTGGCTGGGATGATTTAGTTGGGGATTGGTCCTGCTTTGAGCAGGGGGTTGGACTAGATGACCTCCTGAGGTCCCTTCCAACCCTGATATTCTATGATTCTTCCTAGCAATCCTTCTTCTTGGAATAATATCCCATTGTTGAAGAATTCAGAGCCCTCTTTCCAACACCACCTGCGTATGCACGCATTTACTTTCACAATTTGATGGTCCCTACCTGGGCCTTTTTCTTCAACAGGGAGGATGGACGAGAACACAACTTGCGCCTCCAACCCCTTTATCCTTCTTCCCAGAGCCACATAATCTGCAGTGAGCCGCTCAAGGTCATTCTTGGCAGTATCATTTGTGCCCACGTGGAGAAGTAGGAAAGGGTAGTAGTCTGAGGGCTTGATCAGTCTCCGCAGACAGTCCGTCACATCCTGGATTCTAGCTCCCGCCTACCATTCCTTAGAATCATGAACTCTGTGATATTACGATCACTTTCACCCAAACAGCCTTCCACCTTAGAATTCTCAACCAGTTCTTCCCTATGTGCCAGAATCAAATCCAGAACAGCCTCTCCCCTAGTCGCTTTCTCCACCTTCAGTAATAAAAAGTTGTCTCCAGAGCATTTCAAGAACTTGGTGGATGATCTGTGCCCCACTGTGTTGTTTTCCCAACAGCTGTCTGTGTAGCTGAAGTCCCCCATCACCACCAAGCCCTGTGCTTCGGATGATTTTGTTAGTTATTCCAAACTAAGAGCTCTCAGTCTGGGGAATCTTCCCCAGGGAAGGAGTGGGAATCCCATCCTGGGACATTTAAAACTATGTGGGCAGAGCCTTGATTATAGAGAACATGCAACTACATCCTACAGTGCTAGGGACATTATAGCTAGACCAGTACTGCACTGGTGTTGGAGAAGCACTAGGCATGACTCAAGAGGGCCTGCACCAAGGTAACCTGATGACAAATCCCTTAGAGGTAGCTGGCTCTCTCCTATGGGTGTGACTGTCACTGCAAAGTTACTGATTTGTAAGTCCATAGAATCATAGAATAACAGAGTTGGAAGAGACCTCTGGAGGCCATCTAGTCCAACCCCCTGCCCAGAGCAGGACCAATCCCAACTAAATCATCCCAGCCAGGGCTTTATCAAGCCTGACCTTAAAAACTTCTAAGGAAGGGGATTCCACCACCTCCCTAGGTAACGCATTCCAGTGTTTCACCACCCTCCTAGTGAAAAAGTTTTTCCTAATATCCAACCTAAATCTCCCCCACTGCAACTTGAGACCATTACTCCTTGTCCTGTCATCTGCTATCACTGAGAATAGTCTAGATCCATCCTCTTTGGATCCACCTTTCACGTAGTTAAAAGCAGCTATCAAATCCCCCCTCATTCTTCTCTTCCGTAGACTAAACAATCCCAGTTCCCTCAGCCTCTCCTCAAAAGTCATGTGTTCCAGACCCCTAATCATTTTTGTTGCCCTTCGCTGGACTCTCTCCAATTTCTCCACATCCTTCTTATAGTGTGGGGCCCAACACTGGACACAGTACTCCACATGAGGCCTCACCAGTGTCGAATAGAGGGGAACGATCACGTCCCTCGATCTGCTGGCAATGCCCCTTCTTATACACCCCAAAATGCCATTGGCTTTCTTGGCAACAGGGGCACACTGTTGACTCATATCCAGCTTCTCGTCCACTGTCACCCCTAGGTCCTTCTCTGCAGAACTGCTGCCGAGCCATTCGGTCCCTAGTCTGTAGCGGTGCATGGGATTCTTCCGTCCTAAGTGCAGGACTCTGCACTCGTCCTTGTTGAACCTCATCAGATTTCTTTTGGCCCAATCCTTCAATTTGTCTAGGTCCCTCTGTATCCTGTCCCTCCCCTCCAGCGTATCTACCACTCCTCCCAGTTTAGTGTCATCTGCAAACTTGCTGAGGGTGCAATCCACACCATCCTCCAGATCATTAATGAAGATATTGAACAAAACCGGCCCCAGGACCGACCCTTGGGGCTGGGGCACTCCGCTAGATACCAGCTGCCAACTAGACATGGACCCATTGATCACTACCCGTTGAGCCCGACAATCTAGCCAACTTTCTACCCACCTTGTAGTGCATCCATCCAGCCCATACTACTTTAACTTGCTGACAAGAATACTGTGGGAGACCGTGTCAAAAGCTTTGCTAAAGTCGAGGAATAACACGTCTACTGCTTTCCCTTCATCCACAGAACCAGTTATCTCATCATAGAAGGCAATTAGATTAGTCAGGCATGACTTTCCCTTGGTGAATCCATGCTGACTGTTCCTGATCACTTTCCTCTCGTCTAAGTGCTTCAGAATTGATTCCTTGAGGACATGCTCCATGATTTTTCCAGTCCAGTGAGGGGGACTCCTACTGCTCTCCCAAATCCTTCTGTCCTTGGCCATGGCAGAAAGGGTCCTAACAGCAAGTGGAAATGAAATGACTTTTCTTTGGCATCCAATTAATTTGGTTTGGTTTGACTGGAGGGCGGGAATGAGTCTAGGAGACCACAGGGCATAGCTAGCTATGAGGTTTCAGGGAAAAAAAGTAATGCTTATTCAGGACAAAATTAAAAATTTGAAATTTTTCATGGAAAAGAAATTCAGAAAAATTCCATTTCAGGGGAACAAAAATGGGTTTTTTTTTCCAGTTTACCAGCTGCTTGCCTGGAAGGGTCTTAGAGAGACAAAGCCGGGGGAGGTAATGTCTTTTATTGGACCAACTTGTGTTGGCGAGAGAAACAACCTGTCAGGCTTACACAGAGCTCTTCTGCAGGTACTCAGAGTGTCACAGCTAGATACAAGGTGGAACAGATTGTTTAGCATAAGTGGTTAGTTCAAGAGACCATTCAAGGTGAAGTGGCCCGTTAACACCCCTCCAGTCATAGGGAGGAAAGGAAGAGCAAGGGTAGGTGGTTGTTAGTGCATTATAGATTGTCGTACTAAGCCACAAATCCAGTGTCTCTGTTCACAAAGTGATCACTCTGTATCTGAGAGGCATGCTGCTCTGTGGGAAATACTGTCTGTCTCCTCCCTGATTACTGTCTGTCTGTCTCTGCTCAGTTCCCCAGGATCAGGATGGGCCAGCAGAGGAAGAGGAGCTGTTAGTAACGCACGACTCCTCAACACCCACCACATCAGCACTTGAAGAAATGGCTCTGTACAGCAGCAAGCGCAAACTCCGACACAGCCGTCGCAGTCTGGAGGCTGCTGTCCCCACATAGAGGGTCTGCTGCACCAGGGCAACAGGACAGCCCAGCACAGGGCTCTACAACTTCCTGCACTCCACAGACAGCACTGGACTGGGTCCCACAGCTGCCTCCTTGACATTGGCTGGGACCTGCGCACCCAGAAGGCGTTGTGGTTAACGAACTTCCTTTAGGCTGGGAACCTCCTTTTTCTCTCACTACCCACAGTGCACTGGGGCACGTGCTGAACAAAACAGGACAGTGCTGGACTTGTAGATGTCTGACAAAGGGGGGGAGGGGCAAGGCAGTGGGCAGCAGCAGTTTGTTAGTCTGTAAATAGTATGTGTGTATGTGTGCGCACGCACGTGTGTGGGTGTGACGCTGCACCTGTTATTCCCTCCACTTGGGTTTTTCAGTGGCTACTACGGGGGCTTTGTTCTGATGTGACTTAGCAGGAAGGGCCAGCCCTTTACTCCCTTTTAAATCCCACTGATTTGTTAAAAGCCAGCTCCCCCCCTAAACCATGGAGTGTCCTGTCCGTGCAGGGGCAGGAATCTGCGACCTCTCTAGAACACATTGTCCCCATGCCACTCCGCCACCAGGCCAATAATAATCTGGCTGGTGTGACGCTGATCCTCCGGCAATAGCACTGCCCCTCAGATGCACATGTAATTCGTGGCGCATAGGCTGTGGTCCATTCTCGGCAAACACACTACAGGGGGAGGGGGGACATGCGGGGAACAGGTGCTGACTGTCCTGTGTGAGAGTAGCATACATGAGATGGATGGACTAGGGCAGGTGGGAGTGCGAGGCTACAGCAGTGTCTGCATGTGACAGCAGTAGGGACAGACTAGTTGGGGATTAGAATGTGGTGACTCAGCAGTAGGCGGTACAAATAAAGAGACGGGGGTAAGGTTAGAGTAGGGGGTGCAGGCAGTAAGGTGGGATGTGGACTGGCTGGGGTCAAGTTAAGGGTACTGGGTGCAGGATGATGATGGTACACAGAGAGCGATGGTGGTGGCAGCAGAAGCTGGTGGCTCTCACTGTGTTGCCCATGACCACTGCAGTAAAATGTGAGTTTTGAGTGGGGTTGGAGCATAGACAAAGTGAGCACCATGCAGGGAGCTCCAGGAGATAACGGATAATGAGATATGCATCCCACTAACTACAAATCCTACGGTCTCTCTCTGACGACTTGGTGACGTCCTGACGCTTTACCTGCAGATTAGGGCAGACAAGAGATGCTTTACACATGCACCAAGGCTGTTATTGCTGGCTTCCTGACTGGAACAGAGCCTGTCAGCCTCAGTACCAAGTGAACCCAAGGCTATGGCGCCAGTGACTAGGCGCCTGTATCTACCAGTGAAATTATCATTTCTCTTGTTCTTACTGCCCTCTGCAAGTTAAGCAGCCCTTATCCACACATGCCCCAAATCAAAGCAAGGCATCTGAGCTTGGTTTGGCAATGGTCTGAGTGATCTTTCCACTCCCTCTAACAAATCGGTGCTCTCTTACTTGCTGATGCCGCCAGCAGTAAGTCCAGAGTTGGCCCTTAATCCTCCCAGTGCCAGGATGTGACTCGGGAGTGGAGGGCACTTCTGCTTGTACATTTACTAAATGACTGGATGCGGTTTCTTTTAGTTGAGAATCTCCTCTCTTCACACCAAATCACATGGCTCATTTTAACTGAATTGATATGTTTAATTTTACAGGGCTTGGATGGGGGAAATCTGATAATCTATCAAACTGCAGCCATGGCTGCTGCCATCATCAGCAATTTGAGCTTTTCCTTTTTAAAACCTCATTTTAGCATTTGCTTTTTAACAAGAACAATTTCTGGACACAATCATGAATTGGTTTTGGTGACTAACTTGTGATTTTCCTTTCCCTTTGTGGTACCTGGGTGCCAGGCTCTGATCTCTCTCTTCTCCTGAGAGATGCGGAGGAAAAATTAGCTCATCAAGACTGTAACTAGTGAAATTTGTACAACCAAAGAAATCTATTTTGTGGTTCAAGGAGAATAAAGTTTACTTTACATTTTAGAGCCTGTGTCTGTCTGTGGATGAAGCTTTTTCCTCAGGCCAGTGGGAAGCACTAGAAGGGCCTCTCTCTATTCACTGCTTCTACTTTCAAATCTAGATAAAGGCAAGTCTTCCAGCATCTCTGCTTCAACGTCCATCACATCTGCCCTGCTATGGTCTCTCCTATCTTGAGACTTCTTTCATAGATTTCAAGGCTAGAAGGAACTGCGGTACCCCTTTAGTTTGACCGCCTGTATAACAGGTCAGCGAACGGCCCCAAACTAATTTCCAGAGCATATTTTTTAGAAAAACATCTAGTCTTGATTTAAGAATTGCCCAAGATGGAGTGGTCACCACAACAACTGAGTAAATTGTTCCAGTGGTTAATTATGCTCATTGTTAAAAATGTATGCCTTATTTCCAGTCTGAATTTGTCTAGCTTCAACATCACTGGATCGTATTTTATCTTTCTCTGCCAGACTAAAGAGCCCATTATTGAATACTTGTTCCCCATGTTGCAGATCAAATCAAATTATCCTTTAACCTGTTCTTAAACTACATAGATTGAGCTCCTTGAGTCTATTATACTCCTTGAACTCCTTTCTATCCCCCCCATCACACATGAAGTTGTGCATGTCACCTGCCAACATAACCATGTTTCACTGTCTCACACACACTTTCTAGATCAGGGGCAGGCAAACTTTTTGGCCTGAGGGCTGCATCGGGTTTCTGAAATTGTATGGAGGGCCGGTTAGGGAAGGCTGTGCCTCCCCAACCAGCCAGGCATGGCCCGGCCCCCCCTGCCCCCTATCCAACCCCCCCTGCTTCTCACCCCCTGACAGTCCCCCCGGGACGCCTGCCCCATCCAACCTCCCCACCGGCTCTCGGTCCCCTGACCGCCCCCAGACCCTGCCACCCCATCCAACCCTCAACTCTCCTTTGTGACTGCCCCCGCCAGACCCCGCTCCATCCACACCCCCCCCAGCTCCCTGTCCCCTGACTGCCCCCCATCACCCCATCCAACCCCCCGCTCCTTCCTGACTGCCCCCCTCGGGACTCCCTGCCCCCATTCAACCCCCCCCGTTCCCCACCCTCTGACCGCCCCCAACCCCTATCCACGCCCCTGACCACCCCGCCGAACTACCCCGCCCTCTATCCAACCCCGCCCCTGCTCCCTGCCCCCTTTCCGTGCTGCCTGGAGCGCTGGTGGCTGGTGGCATGGCTGCACCATGAGAGGCAGCCGCGCCGCGCAGCACAGAGACCGGGTCAGACCGGGCTCTGCAGCTGCGCTGCCCCAGGAGCTCGCCCACCCACCCCCGCCCAGAGCGTTGAGCCGGTGGCACAGTGAGCTGAGGCTGCGGGGCAGTAGGGGAGAGTCCAGGGGCAAGCCTCCTGGGCCAGGAGCTCAGGGGCCAGGCAGGACAGTCCTGCGGGCCAGATGTGGCCCGTGGGCAGTAGTTTGCCCGTGGGCAGGCTCTCATGGATGGGGAACCCTGGGTTTTGTGAAGCAACCTGCACAGCAAGGCATCTAGGGACTACCACAAAAGACTCCCAGCAGTGATAGGGACCAGATGGCTCATAACTCAGCCCTTCCCTACCCTGGGGTGATACAGTGTAAGAACAGGCCCACCAGCTGCCCTCTCAGTAAGCATCTTCACATTTGCTTCAGGAGGATACCCGTCATCTTGAGCTCAGCATGGCCACTTTTCAGCAGGCTATAGGGGACATGCTGCCACTGCAGTCACTGCAGGACAGTTGCCTGCTGGGTGCTAGAAGAACTAGGTTCAAGGAAGACAACTTGGACAAACAGCGATGACTACGCATGTATGAAAAAAACAACCCCACCATTTCAATGGTTAGTCTTCCACTATCCCTGCCATGATGCCACAAATCCACCCTGATGCTCGCCACTTGATCTATGGGCATTTGGACTGCATCACATTGGGGCCAGGATGGCTGTATCCCTCCTTGAAACACCCTGCACCCACGTTCAGACAAGGCTCTAAAACTAAGGTGCTTTTTATATCAGCAGTAGGATTTGGTGCAGTCACCTCTATTTGGGGTCTGTAAAACTCCAGTCAGTACCAGATCTGTGCCAGGTTGGCTGCTGGTTCGGCTCAGCTGGGCTTAAGTGCGTATCCCACTTCCTGCATTCAGGGAGCAAAGCCATGCTTCCACAGAAAGGAGATGACTGCAGGGGTCAGGCAGATGCACTTTTCCTTCATACTTCCTGCCTGCTGCTGAGGTATCAGCGCAAAGGGCAGGGACTGCGAGAAAAGGCCTGTCTGAAAGAAAATAACCGTCTCTCATTGGAGGTGATTCACTGTCTAGGGGTGACTAGCTGAGCCTGCAGAGGCGGGGAAGGGGGCCTTGCGTCATAAATTTATAGCTTTGCCCGTAGTGCTGCTGACCATAGTTGCATCTTGCATTCTTAGCTGTTGGAAGGGTGAGTTCAGCTCAGCTGTTTGGCACCTCCTCTTCTGCCCTAATATGAGCCCTGCACTTTGTGGCCTTCCCTTCAGAAATGCAGCAAGCCGACCCCCAGTGCGGCCCATGATTGGTTACAAAACACAAGCCTTGTAATACAATTTCACTTTAATGAGACACCAGCTACCACACGACTTGCGGCCTGTTGCTCACGCCTACAGGCTGCACTTGGCCAGAATGATCCAAATTGGAAGGAGACTTTGGAGCAATTCCTCAGGGGGCTGGTGACGTTTGATGACAACAAATAATTTAAAGTTTCCAATCCTGGTTGCTTGAAATTCAGTCTGTGAATACTCTGGTCCATCTGTTGCCCTGGCTAAGGACAGGTACCTGTAAGAGGACGGAGACAGGCAGTTGAACAGCATGGTTTACAGGCGTGCTAAGTTATTGCGCTCACCTGGCCACACTGACTTCTGCGTCTAAAAGGCCACAGGTGGTGTTGCATAGCCAGTGGCTCAAGTAAACACAATTCCCCTGGTTAGGGCCAGCAACCTCAGAATACGCAGACAAAGGCACGAAGCATGCACTGTGCAGAGCGAACGTCTCTGCCTTGATGATTGACTAACAATGGCGGAAGGAGAGGGCCATGAGATGGCAGCTGAAGCCATGAAGAGCAATGAGTTACATGGGGTGAAGTGCCGTAAAGACGTCTGAAAGACCTCAATGGTGTGCAAACGGGGATGCCCTGAGGGAATACTGAGAATGGTACTGTATCAGAAAAGAGTGTTGGTGCCTAAATACTTCTGGGGATCTGGTTCTCACTCCTTTCCTGCACCTTGCTGGGCTTTTGTGCGTCTTTCCTTTCCTCACAGCATTACTCCCAGCACTGTCTCAGAGCCCCTCATGGTTGCTCTGATGCCCTTCAGGCTTTTCTGTGGCCCTGCCCTGCATAGCCTTATTGCCTTTCATGGTTTCAGGTACCATCTCAACCCTCCCTCTCCTTGGTCCCAGACTTAGACCCTGCTCTAACTCAGGCAGCACTGAACTGCAAACCTGGGTCTCCCACATCCCAGCTAATCACTTAGCTATTGGTTGTAAACATGCCCGCCCACTCACTCTTCCCCTCCCCTAGCTGGCTTTTGTCGGGGAATTAGGCATGCTCTGAGTGGCCTGACAGCTCAGGGCCCTTAGGCACGATAAGTCAGTGGCTGCAGAGTTTGAGAATGCTGCCAGGCTTAGGTGTGACCTCACGTGCTGAGCATCTTTGTGGTGTCAGGACTTCGGTAGTTAGGGCACTTAACCCTGCAGACACCAAACGGTCTGCCAGTAATGTGTCAACTGAGCTGTGGTTCTGTGACGGCAGTGCACCGACATTCTGGATTAAAGACGCAGTTAGCTGGAAAAGTCCTTTTATAAATCTAGCCCTTTGGGACTGCACTTCTCTCCAGCACATATAAGAAATAGTTCTAATGTGTTCACAGGGCTTGGCCACACCTCCTTCTAGCTACAGGTCCCATTCGCTGCCTTCAGCAATGGCGAAAATGTGGACGTGCTGCAGTCACACCTTTTTCACTGTAACCCCAGCTTTTATCATGGCGGCAGCAGCAACAAACATCATCGCCCCTGCTCCATCACCCCTCAGTGCACTGAGACTTCCAGGGCCCAGACACAGAACGCTTGACTCTATTTGTTCCTGCTCCCTCTCATGGCAGTGTAACCCAAATGGAGCAAAACAAAGGCCAAGAGATGCTAGATCTACAAGGCCTCTTGGGACCATTCTGGTAGGGGCCAGCGCTGCTTTGTAAGAAAGAGAGACAGTTGTTACAGCAGGAGGTCTCGGCACACCCCAGCTTTGCTCCCAAGCCATTCAACAGCTCAGGAGCACAAGTGGATGCAAGCAACAAGAATGCATGGAACAAACAGAGAAGCAAAAGAGAGACATACAAAGGACTCAAGGGTGCAGGCCAACTAACCACCAGGGAAGCAGGTTTTCTCTCTCCTCAACCATCAAGGTTCTCTGGTAACCATCCCCAATCAGCTGGATAAGGCTTCAAAGAGGGGGCGTACCGCATAAAGGTAGATAAAAAGCAGGACTTTTTTTCAAAAATCAATTTTAAAATAAAATAAAAAAATAAGTTATTGTAAGTGCTTTTAAAAACTAAACCTCTTAAAATTTAAATGTGAGATTACCTGTGTTAATGCCTGAACTTGTTATACCCATTACATAAATAAAAATAAATATGCTGAAACACCAAACTTTTTCCACAGACAGCTTCAGGGAAGACGAACTTTCTGCATATTGCCGGGGTAGAATCAAGAACCCTGCAGTGTGCATCATTAAAATGATCTGGCATACACTCACACCTCTCTGCCTCTCCTCCCATCCTGGAGAGTTCCAGAGGCATAAAAGCCAGCATAGTCCAAACCAGCAGTTCTCAACCAGGGGTTCGCAGCCTCCTGGGGATCTGTAAGTTGGTTTCAGGGGGCCACAGGGCCCCACAGCTCAAGCCTGGTACCCTGAGCCCCGGCACCTCTAAGGGGCTGAAACCAGGAGTGGAGCCATGGGGAGGCCCAAGCCTCAGCACTCCCCCCACCAGGGCTAAAACCCCTAGCCCTAGTGCCCCTCCACAGGGTTGAAGCCTGGCGCTCCGAGCCACAGCGCTCCCCACGGGGCTAAAGCTGGGAGTGGCGTCTCCATGCACCTAAAGACTGGAGCCCCAGTGCCCTTGTGGGGCTGAAGCCCCAAGCTCCATCCTGCCCAGAGCCTCAGCGCCCCTTGTGGGTGAAGCCCTGAGCCCCCCATACACCCAACACCCTGTAGCACAGAAAGTCTAAGCCGAGCCCTGCCCACGCCCAGAGCCCCCAGCTGAAGCCCTGAGCCTGTCCCTGCTTGGTGGCTGAAGTCCAGAACCCTGCCGCAGTTGAAGCCTCAAGCCCTGCAGAGCTAAAGCCCCAGAGCATGCCCCCACCATACATCTGGTGGCTGAAGCCAGGAGCTCAAAGCCCCTCCGGGCCCTGGAGTTTTTATCGTATGTTGTGGTGGTGAGTCTCAGAAAGAGAAGGGTTGAAAAGTCTTGGTCCAAACCACTCTTCAGTTCCTTTGAGCCACTGAAGTTGAGTGAGCTCTGAGCACACTCACTGTTTTCCATGCTTCTCGTCTTGTTTTCATCATCTGCCCTTTGGGAGCAAATTTTGTTTAGAGTGAGACTGTCGGGGTTCTATAAGGAACGTAAGAGGAGAGCTTTGGCTGGACCTGAGCAGCAGAAGGGCTACCTCGCATAGTCCTACTGACGAGGGCGGCTCTTCAGTCCAGTTGACTAAGGTTAGCACCATAGGTAACACATGGGGGGGCATGCCGAGTCAAGTGACCCCCCTCCAGATTTCTGCTTGGCCTGCTGGCACTGGGGAGAGGGGCTGTGGCCTTCCCCCTGCTGCGCCTGCCCTCAGGCACGCTTGGCCCTGTCCCTGGCAGCCAGGCCTGGGTGGGGACTGGAGGGGGTGGGACCAGCCACTTGTGCTGGCCGCTGTGGATCGCTGCTCTGTGCAGTGCAACAGCTGCCTGAGAGAGTCCATTTAGGGAGGAGGCAGTAGTGACGGGCCGCTCCCCGCCCAGGCTGGTTGCCGGTACAGGGACGAGGGAGACGGAAGCCATTCCCCGCCCCCACCCCACCGCAGCATGTTTACGACTCGCTCAGCCCCTGTCTCCGGCAGCCAGACCTGGTGGCGGGGTGACCCGACACCACCCCAATTGGGCTCTCTCAGGCAGCCGCCACACTGCACAGAGCAGCGACCTGGAGTGGCAAACTTCAGCCAGCATGAGAAGTGGCTCCCTCCCGCTCCCCACCTGCCAGGGACAGGGGCTGAACATGCCAGGAGGGAGGCGCAGCGGGAGGACAACCACCCCCCACCCAGGTAACTCTGGTAGGGTGGGGAGAGCATGGCAGCCCCAGGCTGGGCACAAGGCGGGGAGTTGCTGGGGATGCAGGTGGGGCAGTCACGTGTCCTCCTCTTTAGATTGTGCCCCACACAATGTCGGGAGGCACAATTTGTCAATGGTTGGCACTGGGCAAGCTCAGCATCGACTGAAAGGATTGTCCTGCAGATACTGGAGGGCCGACTCAGTGCCCCCGCAGTGGGAGAGGCTCTTCAGCCCTAGTTGATTAAGTCTGGCCATTTGTAAATCCAGCATTGACTTAAGCATCCACTCACCACCAAGATCCCTCCGTCTGTCAAGAGGCTTGGGTCTGTCTAGGTTGATCTAAAAAGTCTGGCTGTGTGCCTAGACTGGCTCTCTGGCCTCTGGTTCCACTTCTGAAGAACTGGACCTGTAAAGCCAAGATCCAGCACAAATCTGGGGGGGCTGTAAAAATTAGTACTAGCAGCCAAGCACAGATGTGGTTTCAGGTCCTCAAAGCTCTGACTGACTCATATTTAGACAGGGCCTCATAGAAGAGAATTTTATTAGACTATTGCTGGGTTCTGGGCTACCAACCTCCAATTTTGATTAGCTTCCAGTTCTAAGCCAGGACCGTGACTTTTTTAGGTCCTGTTCTGGATTAGTGCCACTGTGAAATACACAGCAATCCAGAGCATCAGTGCTAATGACCCCTTGATGCCAGGGCCTTCTTAGGTAGTCTCAGTGTCTATGATCTGGTAGTGGCTTTTGATAACCCCTGTATGGAGAACCATCTTGGGACGCCCATCCTGTTTTGGTTCCAAGGAGGGCTTGGTAAAGCAGAAGAGAGGGTTACTCACCCTGTGCAGTAACTGAGGTTCTTTGAGATGTGTGTCGTGGTGGGTGCTCCTCTTCAGTTCTGGTGAAGGTGTGTCCCAGCACCGTTGATCAGAGATTTTCAGTAGCAGTGCTTGGTCGGGCCGCGCATGTGCAGCAGCTGTCTCGCGGCGCCACTGGAGTCTCTTCAGTTCGTGCATGGTCCGACCCTCTCAGTTCCTTCTCTACCGTAGAGTCCTCGTGTCAAACGCCAAAGTAGAGGAGAGGAGCAGGGACACACATCTCGAAGTGATGTCCCTGTGGGTGATGGCCCTGTGAGTGATGTCCCTGTGGGTGCTCCACTTCAGGTGATTGGTTGGGGGGGACTTTGGAGTTATGTGCATAGTCACAGCGGAAAGGACAGTAAGGCCTAATATGGCATCTGCCCTGGAGTCCTGTGTAATGGCACAGTGCTTCACAAAAGTATGTTCTGACACCCATGTGGTGGTTTTGCAGATATCCAGAATGGGTGCGTTATGCAGGAATGCCACAGATATTGACATGGCTCGAATAGAGTGGGACCTGACCCCATCAGGGAATTCTATGTCATGGGTTTGATAGCATGATCGGATACAGTCCTATCCACTTGAAAGTCTTGCTTGGATATCGCAACACCCTTGGATTATTCGGTTGTCAAAAAGAACAGTCTTGGTGATTTATGAAAAGGTTTAGTCCTAAGTAGAAGGCTATTGCCCTCCTAACATCAAGGGTGTGTAATGAAGCCTCCTGACAGATTTTATGTGGTTTAGGGTAGAACGTAGGGAGGTGGATAGGCTGGTTGATGTGGAAGGTGTACGTCACTTTCGGAAGGAATTTAAGGTGAAGTCACAGTGTGACCTTATCCTTGAAGAGAAACATGTAGAGTGGACTGGCCTTCAGTGCACTAATCTCGCTCACCCTTCTAGCTGATTTGATGGCAACGAGGAATGCCACCTTCACTGACATGTGTCATAAGGAGCAGGTAGCTAGGGGTTCGAAGGGGGGTCTCACGAGTCCCCTGAGGACTAAGTTCAGATCCCACGTGGGCGTGGGAGGGTGCACTTCAGGGTAAAGGCTCTGAAGTCCCACAAGGAAGCGTTTTGTAGTTGGATGTATAAATGTTGAGAATCCGTCGATTTTGTCATGGAAGGTGTTAATCGCTGTGAGATGTACTTTGATAAAACTTAATGAGAACTCTGGGTTCTTTAGCTCTACAAGGCAGTCTAGCACCATTGGAAGGGGTGTAGTGCAGGGAGTAAGTTGTTTATGTAGGCACCTTGTGGAAAAACATTTCCACTTTTATAGGTAAGTATTGCATGTGGAATCACATCTGCTGTTCAATAATACGTGTTTGACCTGCTCCCAGGAGCAGATTTACCGTGAAACAGGCCCCCAACAACAGGGGAGCCCCCAAAATGCAGGACAAATATCTGACAACCTGCCCCTGAGTCCTGGCTGGCGGCGCAGCAGGGCTCAGGCAGGCAGGCTGCCTGCATGCTGGGGCTGCTGGCCCCACACCGCTCCCGGAAGCGTCCAGCTGCTGGCACATCTCTGTGCACCCTTGGGTTGCGGGGGGAAGATGGCTCCATGCGCTGTCCCCACCCCAGGCAGCACACAGAGACCCGCTGCCCCCCTCCCCGTAAGGGGCGCGCAGAGGCGTGCCAGCAGCAGGGCTAAGGCGGCTCCCTGCCTGCTCTGCCTCCCTCCCTCCATGCTGCTTTGCTCCCCGAAGCGGCCGGCATGTCCCTGCGGCACCTGGGGGCGGTGTCTCCATGCACTGCCCTGACCCTGAGCGCAGACTCCGCAGTTCCCATTGGTCGGGAACTGCAGCCAATGGGAGCTGTGGGGGCAGCGCCTGCGGGCAGAGGTGCGCAGAGACCCCCTGCCCCCCCCCGCTGCCTAGGGGCCGCTGCTGGGGGCGGGGGGGGGGCGTGTGCCGGTTGCTTTGGGAGCCATGCTGCCCAAGGTAAGCACCACCCCCCTGCTCCCCTCCAACCCCCCAGCCTAGAGCCTGCACCCCGCACCCAAAGTTCCTCCCAGAGCCCACACCTCTCACCCACCTCCCACACCCCAACCCCCTGCCTCAACCCAGAGCCCACACCCAGCACCCAAACTTCCTTCCAGAATCCGCCCCCCACACTCACTCCTGCACCCCAATCCCCTGCCCCAATCAAGGTACCTGACTTTGTTTTCACTTACTTCCCCTTACTTATAATATAGGAGGAGGAGGACAGAAAAAAAGAATGAAAAACGGGAGGGGAGGGGGAATAAGAGAGAACTTTTTTTCTTGGTTGGGCCCCAAGGGGGGGGCCCTGAAAATGAAGCTGTGCCCGGGGCCCCACTAACTCTTCATCCACCACTGCCTGCTCCAAACAGGTTAACTCATGTAACAGGAACCATGGAGGAGCCATGCTTTCAGATGGAGCTTCACCAGTTGTGGATGAAGGATCTGACCATTGGCCTGTGACAGGAGGTCTGTCCTCATTGGAAGAGTTTGTGGAGGATGAATTGACATACACAGCAGGTAAGGGTACCACGTCTGTCTGGGCCATGCTGGGGCAATCAAGGTGCTCTTGGCTTTGTCGTCCCTGGTCTTGCGTAAGACTCTGTGTATTATGGGATCAGTGGGAATGCATACATGAGTGTCTTGTTCCACTGAATTAGGAAAGCATCCCCCAAGGATCAGGGACGGAGTCCCGCCCGGGAACAAAATAGCGGGCATTTGTGGTTCTGTGCTGTGGCGAATAAGTTGATAGATGGGAACCCCCATTGATAGATTATCTGTTGAAGACCGTAGGGTTCAGTTCCTATGCGTGCTCCTGTGAGAACCATCTGCTTAGAGTGTCAGCAGCGGTGTTTTAGCATCCTGATAGGTAAGAAGCTGAGATGTCAATGTCCTGCTGGATACACCAGTTACATAGTCTCATGGCTTCAAAGCCTAGGGAGTGGGATCAGCCCCCCTCCTTGTCCGTTGATGTAGAATATGCATGTGACATTGTCATCACTCAAATTGATTTGTTTCTCATGAGTGGTAGGAAGTGAAGACACGCATATCTTACTGCTCTGAGTTCTAGCAAATTTATATGAAGGCCTGCTTCTGATGTCGACCACCTGCCTTGTGTCATGTGGTAGTCAAGGTGTGCCCCTCAGCCCAGTAGGGAGGCATCTGTTGTGATCATGACTGAAGGAGGTCTGTGATGAAAGGGAACATCTACGCAGATGTTCTCTGGTCTTTTCCACCATTGTAGGGATGCTAAAACCTTGGTTGGTAGTGTTACCATAATGTTGAGGCTATGTTTGGTGGGTTTGTATACTGAACGCAGCCAGCCCTGAAGACACCACATGTGTAATCTGCCTTGATTCGTGGACAGATGGAGATGGTGTCTATGAGATGTTTGATGGCCAGGAATCTGGCATGAGGTAGTGAGGCTCTGGCTTGAATTGAGTCCAGGTGTGCCCCGATGAATTCCAGTTGTTGCGTGGGTGTCAATGTGGATTTCTGAAAGTTTATTTGCAACCCCAGTCTTTGAAGAGGTTGATAGTCAGTCATGTGATTGTTTCTGTCTCTGTGTATGAATGTCCTTTGATAGGCAATCGTCTAGGTATGGGAAAATTATGATTCCTTGTTTGTGCAGGTGGACTGTGAGTTTTGGAGAACACCCTCGGTGCAGTGGACAGTCTGAATGGGAGCACTCTGTATTGGAAGTGGTCGTGTTCCACTGTGAATCGGAGGAATTGTCTGTGAGTTGGATGTATTGAGATGTGGAAATATGTATCTTGTAGGTCGAGGGCTCAAAACCAGTCCCCCTGTTCCAGAGCTGGGATTATTGTGCCTAAGGTGACCATCTTGAATTTTTGGAAGTGTACAAATTTGTTGAGTTTTTGTAGGTCTAGTATCGGTCACCATCCACCACTTTTCTTCTGGGTCAGGAAATAGTGGGAATAAAAACCCTTCCCTCTGTATTGTGTTGGTACTGGTTCCACGGCACCTAGCTGTAGATGACGATCTACTTCCTGTCTTTAAAGGTGCTTGTGCGAAGGGTCCCTGCAGAGATAGGGGGTAGGGGAGCAAGAAGTAAAAGGGATGGAATAGCCCGACTGAACTATTTCTAGGACCCAAAGGTCTTGTGTAATATGCTCCCAAGCTTGGTAAAAATACTGTAGACAGTGACCAAATAGGCAGGTAGGTGCTGGTGTAAAGGGAAGGTTGTTCAGATCCTCGACCAAGCCTTCAAAACTGTGGTTTGTTTCCTGATGGTTGTGATGCCGCTTGTTGTAATTGTGTCTGGCGTTGTCAAGGTGGTCTATTTCTGTGTCTGGCCGCCTTGTAAGGTCTGGATTGAAGGTGGGTGTATTGAGTATCTGTTTCTTTGGTATGGTTGATACCGCTTCCTTTTTGGGGGGGTGGGTGTATATATGCCAAGTATACACAGGGTCGCCCAAGAGTTCTTTATGGTGTGTAGGACGAAACAGTTTGTCCTTATTGAAAGGTAGGTCCTCAACCTTTGGTTGAAGCTCTTTTGGTATGCAGATACAAGGGACTTGAAAACACAGGGGAAGGAGGACAGTCATGGATATACATAGGGAAAACACATCTCTAAGAACTTCAATTACTGTCCAGAGAAGTAACTTTTCTATCTTCTTCAAATGCTTGTCCCTATGTGTATTCCACTTCAGGTGACTCCCCAGCAGTGATCTAACTATGGTGGTGGTTTATTGGGGTTCTAAGAACAGACTGAAGAACTGCCCTAACAAAAGAAGCATTTGACCTAGATACCTCCACCAACGCATACCATCTTCTTAAAGTCTGTATAGAGTCCCACACGATAGCCTTACAGAGTTTAACTATGAGAACATTCTTATGAGAGGCTATTGAGGATGCTTGGGCCCTTGTCAAATGAGCTCTAACACTGGTTGGTGGATCAAGTCTGGCTAACTCATAACACAAGATAGATAATACAATTCAAAATCCATTTTGACAGTCTTTGGGTAGAATCGGAGAACCTTTCATTCTCTCAGTGAATGAAACTAAGTCTCAGGGAGGATCTAAATTGTTTTGTTCTCTGGAGGTAAAGGGCTAAAGCTCTCCAAACATCTAAAGTATATAACTTGGCCTCATCCTTATTAGTGTTAGGATTCAGACAATCCGGGTAAAAGGATAATCTGATTTAGATGGAATTCAGACACAACCTTGGATATGAACTTAGGGTGTGACCTGAGGGAGACGTTGTCTTGGAGAAAATCTATACAAGGATGGTCAATCATAAGAACTCTTAACCCTCCCACTTTTCTTGCTGATATTGCTGCTATAAGAAAGACAGTATTCACTGATAGGTGAAGGAAAGGACATGAAGCCAGTGGTTTGAAGGCTGATGCTGTAAGATCTGTTAATAGTATAGGAAGATCCGATGCTGGTGTATGTTCTACAACAAGTGGAAATACCCTTAGAAATCTAGATGTGGTAGGGTGGGAAAATACTGAAGAATGACTATATATGGGTGGAAGGCACTAGTGACCACCAAGAGTACCCTGAGAAAACAGAGTGAGAGACCAGAGTTCTTCAGTGAAAGTATATAGCCTAAAATGTCAAGTAGCTGATACTGTAATGGAAGAAGTTCACGATGGTCACACCAAGAAACAAATCTTTTCCACTTTAAACTGTACATTTTTCTTATGGATCCTTTCTACTGTTTATCAAGATAATATGCTCTTTGCAGATATAAACTAAGGTAAGTTAGATGTATTCAGGTTGGTAGGACCTGATGAAATTCATCCTAGAGTACTTAAGGAACTAGCTGAAGCAATTGCTGAACCATTAGCATTATCTTTGATAACTCATACAGGATGGGTGAGGTCCCAGAGGACTGAAGAAGGGCAAACATAGTACCAATCTTTAAAAAGAGAAACAAAGAGAACTGAGGGAATTATAAACCAGTCAGCCTAACTTCAAGGCAATAGGTGATAAGTAATAGCCATCAAGGATTCATCAAGAATAAATCATAGAATCATAGATTTGTAGGACTGAAAGGGACCTCAAGAGGTCATCTAATCCAATCCCCTGCACTCGTGGCAGGACTAAATATTATGTAGACTATTCCTGACAGGTGTTTGTCTAACCTGCTCTTAATCTCCAATGATGGAGATTCCATAACCTCCCTAGAGAATTGATTTCTGTGCTTTACTACCCTGACAGTTAGGAAGTTTTTCCTAATGTCCAACCTAAACTGTCCTTGCTGCAATTTAAGCCCATTGCTTCTTGTTCTACCCTCAGAGGTTGAGGAGAACAATTTTTCTCCCTCATTGTAACAACCTTTTATGTACTTGAAAACTGTTATGTCCCCTCTGAGTCTTTTCTCCAGACTTAACAACCCCAGTTTTTTCAATCTTTCCTCATAGGTCATATTTTCTAGACCTTTAATCATTTTTGTTGCTCTTCTCTGGACTTTCTCCAATTTGTCCACATCTTTCCTAAAATGTGGTGCCCAGAACTGGACACAATACTCCAGTTGAGGCCTAATCAGCGCAGAGCAGAGCAGAGCAGAGCAGAATTACTTCTCATGTCTTGCTTACAACACTCCTGCTAAAACATGACAAGCCAACCTAATTTTCTTCTTTGACAGCGTTGCTGGCCTAGTGGATTGGGCAGGAAGCAGTAGATCTGATATATCTTGATTTTAATGAGGCTTTTGACACAGTCTCACATGACTAGATGACCCCTTGAGATCCCTTCAAGTCCCACATTCCTCTGACTCTATGATTCTACATTCTTTCTAGTTCTGACATCCACCCAAAAACCAAGCAGTCAGGTGGAGGGAGGACAGATTAGGGATGATGAATCCCTTCCCTCATTCTGAGACAGGACATCTGGCATCAGAGGTCAAGTGAACAAATGAAAATGTTCTGGGAACCAATACTGTCTCAGTCACACAAGGGCCACTAGGATAACTAGTGCTTTGTCCTGTTTGATCTTTTGTAATACTCTGGGAAGTAATGGGATCAGTGCACAGGCGTGCATCATTTTGTGACAAAGGGATCAGGAGTGCATCTGCCAGAGAACCTGGACTCTGACCCTCTCTGGAACAAAATATCCCACACTTATGGAAGATAAAGTGACTCACTGACTTCTGAATCTCTCACTTATGTTCTGGGGAGAAGTGTCTGCTAAAATTGTCTGCCAATACATTGTGAATACCTGACAGGTATATTTGCTGACAGGTTGATGCAGTGGTGTATGCACCTCTTCCATAATCATAAACAACAATGCCATGCAAACACCTGTTCTCACTTTCAGATGACATGGTAAACAAGAAGCAGGCAGCATTATCTCCTGCAAATGTAAACAAACTTGTTTGTCTGAGAGATTGGCTGAACAAGAAGTAGGACTGAGTGGACTTGTAAGCTCTAAAGGTTTATATTGTTTTATTTTTGAATGCAGTTATTTTTGGTACATAACTCTACATTTCTAAGTTCTAAGTAATGATAATACAAGTTCTGTAGTGCAATCTCTTTAAGTGAATTGAAAAATACTAATTATTTTATTTTTACTGTGCACATATTTATAATATAAAGTGATCACTGTAGACTTTGTATTCTGTGTTGTAATTGAAATCAATATATTTGAAAATGTAGAAAACATCCAAAATATTTATAAAATGGTATTCTATTATTGTTTAACAGCACGATTAATCATTATTAATTTTTTTAATCACTTGACAGCCCTAGAATTAATTTGAGTTTAAGGTCCATGTTCTTTTTGGCTCTCAGTTTCAAACCCAGGCAATGGGAACACTTCTGAAGAACGTGTCCCTCTCCTAGGCAGCAGATACACTTTGCGTGGCCATCCATTATAGAGAAGGTGGCTCCACACAAGACACACCGCTTACACCCGGATGAACCAGGCATAAAGATGAGGGTGTAGCTTCCCTGAGGGGGAGGGAGGGAAAACAGGAGAACGAACTAATAATTTTTTTTGTTTTAGGAGGAAGAAACAGAAAAGGGAAAGTAAGGAACTAACAACTATGAGAAGAAAAACAGGTAAGATACTCTCTAAATAACAATGTGAGCTCTGCTAAGTGTTCTGTTCCAGAGTTCAGGTGGTAGAGAAGGAACTGGGGGTCGTCAGACCACACGGCGCTATATATAAGACACGTGCATAGCGCGAGAGAGGGGAGGTGTGCATGTGCGGTCTGACAGGCACTGCTATTGAAGATCTCTGACTCCAAATGCAAAGGCGCTGTCACACCTACAGTGGAGCACCCAAGGGGACATCTGAGTGTATCTGAGTGTTTGTTGTGAGGACAGTTTGACCGTGTGCTTGATTGGTTGTTTGAAAAGGGCGGGAACTGGGAGTGCTTTGTTCCAGGTGAGCCTTAAGTGGGCCTGACTGTATAAAAAGCCAGTCAGCTGCGAACCAGCTGAGCAGCGAACAGAAGGAGTTTGCCTGGGATTTCGCCCGGGGAGAGCCCACTGAGGCTTACATCTGGTCGGCTTCTCTGAGTAGTTACTACAACTCCTGAGGAAGCTCATAGAAGGAAGGTAATATGGATGGGGAGCATTCAGCTGTTGTGACCTGCACTGGATGTGCCATGTTTGTCTTTCTTCCACAGGACAGAAGCGACTTTGTCTGTACAAAGTGCAAGCTGGTCTCCATATTGGAAGAGAAGGTTCAAGGTCTGGAGCAACAGGTATCGACCTTGCGTTGCAGAAGAGAAACTGAAGATTTCCTGGACAGATGTCAGGATATGCTTCTATGGGCACAAGGTTCTGAAGATTCAGAGCAGGCTGCACATCGGGGACAGGAGGATGGTGAAGAAAATTGGCATCATGTGACCTCCAGAAGAAAAAAGGGGAACGTCCATGTACCAGCAACGCAGATACAGATAAGTAACCTTTTTCATGTTCTCTCCACAGGTACTAATGCAGAGAGTGGACCAGATGATTCGTCTGAGGGAAGGGAGCAGAAGGAGACTCCGCCGATTGGAAGGCATGAGATGCCCTGTCCTAGGGTTGGAGGTTCCACGACCACCGCTCCCAAGAGAAGGAGGCGGGTGGTGGTGGTCGGGGACTCTCTCCTCATGGGGACTCCTGGTGGGAGTCTACTATAGACCACCGGACCAGGGGGATGAGGTGGACGAAGCTTTCTTCCGGCAACTCACGGAAGTTACTAGATCGCACGCCCTGGTTCTCATGGGAGACTTCAATCACCCTGATATCTGCTGGGATAGCAATACAGCAGTGCATAGACAATCCAGGAAGTTTTTGGAAAAGGTAGGGGACAATTTCCTCGTGCAAGTGCTGGAGAAACCAACTGGGGTAGAGCTCTTCTTGACCTGCTGCTCACAAACCAGGAAGAATTAGTAGGGGAAGCAAAAGTGGATGGGAACCTGGGAGGCAGTGACCATGAGATGGTCGAGTTCAGGATACTGACACAAGGAAGAAAGGAAAGCAGCAGAATACGGACCCTGGACTTCAGAAAAGCAGACTTCGACTCCCTCAGGGAACTGATGGGCAAGATCCCCTGGGAGAATAACATGAGGGGGAAAGGAGTCCAGGAGAGCTGGCTGTATTTTAAAGAATCCTTATTGAGGTTACAGGGACAAACCATCCCGATGTGTAGAAAGAATAGTAAATATGGCAGGCGACCAGCTTGACTTAACAGTGAAATCCTTGCTGATCTTAAATACAAAAAAGAAGCTTACAAGAAGTGGAAGATTGGACAAATGACCAGGGATGAGTATAAAAATATTACTCGGGCATGCAGGAGTGAAATCAGGAAGGCCAAATCACACCTGGAGGTGCAGCTAGCAAGAGATGTTAAGAGTAACAAGAAGGGTTTCTTCAGGTATGTTAGCAACAAGAAGAAAGTCAAGGAAAGTGTGGGCCCCTTACTGAATGAGGGAGACAACCTAGTGACAGAGGATGTGGAAAAAGCTAATGTACTCAATGCTTTTTTTGCCTCTGTCTTAGAATCATAGAATATCAGGGTTGGAAGGGACCTCAGGAGGTCATCTAGTCCAACCCCCTGCTCAAAGCAGGACCGATCCCTGACTAAATCATCCCAGCCAGGGCTTTGTCAAGCCTGACCTTAAAAACTTCTAAGGAAGGAGATTCCACCACCTCCCTAGGTAACGCATTCCAGTGTTTCACCACCCTCCTAGTGAAAAAGTTTTTCCTGATATCCAAACTAAATCTCCCCCACTGCAACTTGAGACCATTACTCCTTGTTCTGTCATCTGCTAACACTGAGAACAGTCTAGAGCCATCCTCTTTGGAACCCCCTTTCAGGTAGTTGAAAGCAGCTATCAAATCCCCCCTCATTCTTCTCTTCTGAAGACTAAACATCCCCAGTTCCCTCAGCCTCTCCTCATAAGTCATGTGTTCCAGTCCCCTAATCATTTTTGTTGCCCTCCGCTGGACTCTTTCCAATTTTTCCACATCCTTCTTGTAGTGTGGGGCCCAAAACTGGACGCAGTACTCCAGATGAGGCCTCACCAATGTCGAATAGAGGGGAACGATCACGTCCCTCGATCTGCTGGCAATGCCCCTACTTATACACCCCAAAATGCCATTGGACTTCTTGGCAACAAGGGCACACTGCTGACTCATATCCAGCTTCTCGTCCACTGTAACCCCTAGGTCCTTTTCTGCAGAACTGCTGCCGAGCCATTCGGTCCCTAGTCTGTAGCGGTACATGAGACTCTGCACTTGTCCATTCACGAACAAGGTCAGCTCCCAGACTGCTGCACTGGGCAGCACAGCATGGGGAGGAGGTGACCAGCCCTCTGTGGAGAAAGAAGTGGTTCGGGACTATTTAGAAAAGCTGGACGTACACAAGTCCATGGGGCCAGATGCGCTGAATTAGAGAGTGCTAAAGGAGTTGGCGGATGTGATTGCAGAGCCATTGGCCATTATCTTTGAAAACTCATGGCAATCCGGGGAAGTCCCGGACGACTGGAAAAAGGCTAATGTAGTGCCCATCTTTAAAAAAGGGAAGAAGGAGGATCCTGGGAACTACAGGCCAGTCAGCCTCACCTCAGTCCCCGGAAAAATCATGGAGCAGGTCCTCAAGGAATCAATCCTGAAGCACTTAAAGGAGGGGAAAGTGATCAGGAACAGTCAGCATGGATTCACCAAGGGCAAGTCATGCCTGACTAATCTAATTGCCTTCTATGATGAGATAACTGGCTCTGTAGATGAAGGGAAAGCAGTGGACATGTTGTTCCTTGACTTTAGCAAAGCTTTTGACACTGTCTCCCACAGTATTCTTGCCAGCAAGTTAAAGAAGTATGGGCTGGATGAATGGACTATAAGGTCAATAGAAAGCTGGCTAGATTGTCGGGCTCAACGGGTAGTGATCAATGGCTCCACGTCTAGTTGGCAGCCGATATCTAGTGGAGTGCCCCAAGGGTCAGTCCTGGGGCCGGTTTTGTTCAATATCTTCATAAATGATCTGGAGGATGGTGTGGATTGCACCCTTAGCAAGTTTGCAGATGACACTAAACTGGGAGGAGAGGTAGATACGCTGGAGGGTAGGGATAGGATACAGAGGGCCCTAGACAAATGAGAGGATTGGGCCAAAAGAAATCTGATGACGTTCAACAAGGACAAGTGCAGAGTCCTGCACTTAGGACGGAAGAATCCCATGCACCGCTACAGACTAGGGACTGAATGGCTTGGCAGCAGTTCTGCAGAAAAGGACCTAGGGGTTACAGTGGACAAGAAGCTGGACATGAGTCAACAGTGTGCCCTGGTTGCCAAGGAGGCCAATGGCATTTTGGGGTGTATAAGAAGGGGCATTGCCAGCAGATCGAGGGACGTGAGGCCTCACCTGGAGTACTGTGTCCAGTTTTGGGCCCCACACTACAAGAAGGATGTGGAAAAATTGGAAAGAGTCCAGCGGAGGGCAACAAAAATGATTAGGGGACTGGAACACATGACTTATGAGGAGAGGCTGAGGGAACTGGGGATGTTTAGTCTGCGGAAGAGAAGAATGAGGGGGGATTTGATAGCTGCTTTCAACTACCTGAAAGGGGGTTCCAGAGAGGATGGCTCTAGATTGTTCTCAGTGGTAGCAGATGACAGAACAAGGGGTAATGGTCTCAAGTTGCAGTGGGGGAGATTTAGTTTGGATATCAGGAAAAACTTTTTCACTAGGAGGGTGGTGAAACACTGGAATGCGTTACCTAGGGAGGTGGTAGAATCTCCTTCCTTAGAAGTTTTTAAGGTCAGGCTTGACAAAGCTCTGGCTGGGATGATTTAATTGGGGATCGGTCCTGCTTTGAGCAGGCGTTTGGACTAGATGACCTCCTGAGGTCCCTTCCCACCCTGATATTCTATGATGCTATGATCACTCAAATAAGAATTTGCAGATATTATTGCAAGCAGCTCCAAGAGTTCTTCAGTTCATAGAATATCGGGGTTGGAAGGGACCTCAGGAGGTCATCTAGTCCAACCCCCTGCTCAAAGCAGGACCAATCCCCAACTAAATCAGTTAATTCCTTCAGCATCTTGGGGTGAATACCATCAGGCCCTGCTGACTATAAAACATTCAAACTAGTCAGAAGACCTCCGACATGTTCTTTGCTTATCCTAATCTGCATCCCTTCCCCTTTATTGTCTATGATAATATCGTTGGTTGTCTGGGCACATTATTTTTGTGTGTGAAGACTGAAGCAAAGTAGGCATTGAGCAGCTCTGCTTCTCTATCATCTTCCATTACCAGCTCACCATCCCTGATCACTCTTTTTTGTCTGACATATTTATAGAGCCCCTTCTACATGGTATTCTCTGTACCTAGAACATTGACAATACATCCTATAAGCTAGTAGGGGAAGCTGGTGGTTTTGGCACTCAAGAGACATGGCAGTGGTTTGAGTTTATGATTATGAGATAAGCCCATTTACTGGATGTCTCTGGTACAGTGACAAGACCATTTACTGGATGTCTCTGGTACAGTGACAAGACAGTTAAAGTTGACATTTAAAAAGTCATTGTTAAGTTTCAGAATCAAAGGCAGCCTTGACTGAATAGCACAAATCACACACCTGATTGGGCATCAAGAGTGGGATTTGCAGAAAACTTTACTTAGGGTGCAGGAATTTCTCCAACTCTACCCTGGACTGTTACGTGCCAGTGTTGGGGTGGCTGATGTGACAGTCTCATCCCCGAGCTTGAAAAGGGTAAATATACCAGCAAGCTTTTGGCCTTTTCCCAAAATTATAAGGGGAGAAGGCCAAAGGGCTGGAGGTGACAGTCCCTCACCCCTAGATATCTACAGCTAGATACTATTTGTCCCTGGCTCTCATAACATTAGTATCTGAGAATGGTGGGAGATAGGGCTCTGGGGTAGAGGTGCTCAGCCTTCTCCCTGGCTTCCCAGGCTGGGAGAGGACAAGGCTGATATGGGCCAAGGGAATGGCACATTCCTACATCCCCAAGCTGGGAGGGAATAGGGTTGGAAGAAGTGCCATTTCTCCATTGAAGCTCATGGAGTTTACCATACTCACAAATTCTTACCTTTCATTCTGCAGTATCTGCTTGCTCAGAATTGCCTCTGCCAATCCAGACTCTATTCCCTCCAACTGTCTCTTCACGGCATCAAACATGTTCACTTCCATCATGTCAAACACCACTGGCTTTCCATACCTAAGAGCAGAGGTCTGAATGGTTGATCATATGTACTACAGGACAGTCCAAGGTCCTTAATACAAAAGATAGACAAAACAAATCTCTCTCTCTTGATAATGATGGGTCTCAGGTATTACATGTATGGACAGCCTTCCCTTTAGCACAATGTGGAAAGGGGACTGGGGAGAAAAGGCCCCTCACTCAGCCAGCATTTCCTTTTGTGAAAGACGACCAGAAATACTAACTGTGAAGGAAGTGCAGCTACTTCCCCAGGCAGAGGGTATCAAAAAGCAACTCACTCCCTCACAGCCACATGCACTACCAGCTAATGGTTTTATTCCTCCAGCTCACTCATATATGCACTCTTAGATCATCAGGAACACCAACCTATGCTGTGTCGAAGCCTGCCATCCTGCCTTCCCATTCCTGGTGCTCTGCCACCTACCGGAGGGCCCCCAGCAAGGCCAGTCGAATGGTCTCCATGTTCATATCATTTGGGTTCAGTGTGTTCAAGTAATTTGTGTCTCGATACCGCAGGAAAGTTGCAGCCTGTCCAGATGGATCAATGATTAATGGCCATCTGTATGTGAAGATGAGACAGAGACACCCATCATTAGTGGGGACAGGGAACTAAGCATCTGAACTAGAGCTGAAAGACCAAATACCAAAACCCAATACAACCAGCAAATATTCCCCCCGCACCTGCTGGAGAACTAGCAACAAGCAGACACTCCCTCCAGCCCTGCAGGGAAGAACCTGGTGTTACCCCGGAATTTGATATTCCTGCATGTAGCCCAGAACTTGACAGTACTGCAGTAAGCAATTTTATATGTTCAGCCACTGCCAGCTGAAAACCAAACATCACATGGCTAGGAATAATCTTAGGCCTTTGTGAGACAAGGTCAGACAACTGCATACTTGCAGTTTGTTAATCAGAATGGGAGGATGAGACAGAAAGTTATGGAAGAGAGTGAGGTAAGAGCAACCTTGGTTTTAGGTGCCCCTGACGTATTGTTGTTATGGCTGGAAATATTAGAAATGTTTTGAGATAATGAGTAGTTTGCTGAAATTAGGAGAATTAGTGGACCCTGTAGAGGTTATGATGCTGACCCACTAGGAGTCACTATAGGTTATGTGCTTGTTAGAGATAGCTATAAAAGATTAGGTAAAAGTAAATACCTCTGAGCAGTCCAAGGGAGCTTTTCTTTGGGCAAGGAGCTGACATCTAAACTCCCCGTCAGCTGGACAGAAAGAGGACCCCTGGAAACCTGGCTGGTAATCACTTGAAACCATCTCAGACTGTGGGTAACTATATCTGGGATGTCTTAAACCTATTGCGTATGTGTGTGTGTGTGTGTGCTTAATATCTAATAAATCGTAGTTTTGGATAAGAGCACACTTGCTTGTATCAATCATTTATCAGATGGAAGCACTGTGTTCCCATTGATTTATTCCTAACACCGCCTGGAGAGAAACAATTAAGTTACCCAGCTTTGGGTTCTGAGAAACCCCAGGTAACACTGGTGGCACCAGGGAGATGATCCCTCCTTAAAAACCTTCTTATGCCATTCCCACAAGGGAGTCTAAAATAAAGCCACTCCATATGTCTCCTTCCTCCTTTAGGTTTCCTTCCTCTTCTCCATTTTTCTCTCTTCCTTTAGGTTGTAAGGTGATCAGGGAATACAATAATTGTGTGTCTTGTACCAGAGCTGAGCAGATTTCATGCATTTAATAAATAGAATTATTAATACCAACAATAAAAGGATCTTCTTCACCATGGGGTATAATGGTACTAGTCCAACAGCCCACTACATCAGGGCTGCTTAATGGCAAGAGGTGTATCAGTACCTTTAGGTCAGTCCCTTTGCGAAGGCTCTCTTCCTTGGAGTTGAGGGAAGCAGCATTGTTTTTAAGACATTTCTGCTGGATACAAACATGACAGCAAGGGTGATATCTGTATGACCATTGTCTTTTCTAACTCACCGTCCATCTGAATGGATTTTGCCTCCTACATCCTTCAATAGCACATCATCAAGTTCCTGTACGGAGCACTTCAGCCCTTGGAATTCATTCCCCACCCCTAGTAAAGGGTAGAGAAAGCACTGAATAGCATTATCTATTCTACACAAAAAACAGCAAGAACATTAATGTTGAATGGTTAAGCTCTTCCAAGGAAAGTGGTGCAAGTCCCTTCAGTAGAAACTATTATTGATTATTTGTATTACCATACTGCCACTTCCCTTGGAAGAGGAGTCCATAGCCTAATAACACTCACAGTCAGGAAAATTTCCCAGATATTAACCTAACTTCTCCCTTTCTTGATTTCATTCTATTGCCCTAGGTATACCTACTTGGACTAGTCAACATTTCTTCTTCCTCCTTGGTGTTTATGCCCTTTGGAGATTTGAATCTTCATAGACACATATTATAAAGACAGAAAAGAACATTGGAATCATCTAATCTGACTTTCTGTGTAATACAGGCCACGGAACATCACCCAGTAACTCTTTCATAAAGGCCAGTAATTTCTGTTCCCCATGTAGATACTTATAGACTGCGAAAAAATCCGCCGTTTGGGTTCTCATACTGGGATTTAAGGGCCTACATTGGATATTTTAGCTCAAATACAAAATTTAAGAACCAAATGTAGATGACAAGGTTTGAAAATATGCTTAGAACTATAAAAGACATAACAAAGTTGTATTGTATCCTTCACCCCAGACAAAGTCTCTCGTGGCCAGAGGCTGCTCATTTCCTAACCCATCATAAGCAAGGTTTCTCCAGCAACACACCTGAGGTCAGATAGGGCAGAGCGGCACTGATAGCCTCTTAACCACCCATAGTAGCGAGAAAGAACTCAACAGTATCTGTCCACTGTCTCTAAGTTTAGCATCTTTTTTCCTAACAGTTTTAGTCTTAATAATTAATATAGTTAATGAAGTGTCTTGTGCCCAGCTGGCAGGATCTTGGGGTTTTTTTAGTTCTGATTAGTGGCTCATTGTAGAGGAACTTTCCTACCTGGTGAAAGGATTCCAATCTCATATTCATGGAGCACGTGCACACCATGAGTAGGATCCATATGAACAAAGCCTTAAAGAACTACAGATACACCTGGGTCCTGATCAAGAACCTCCCTCTTCCCCCAACCTTACTCTATTAACAGTTCATGACCAAGGCCTAAACCTACCTTCCTGAGTCTGTTCTCGCAACCTGAGCCTGGCCAGGGACAGTTTCTCCTCTGCTTTCTCAGCAGCCAGACGTAGAGTCTCCACCAACTTCTCTGCATCACCAATTGCCTAAAGTAAGGAAATGCATTAGGACAAGTTTTTCATAGATTTTAAGGCCAAATGGGACTATTGGATCATTTAATCTGAACTCTGTATAAAACAGGCCATAAAATTTCATTCCAGTACCGAGTTCACCAATACAGTATACAGAAATAAAATCACCACTCTTTTACTTACTACTTCCCTATACACCTAAGGATTGCATTAGACCGTTTTGAAACGGCATCACACTGGGAGCTCATGTTCAATTGCTTGTCCACTATGACCCTTAAATCCTTTTCAGAGTCACTGATTTCCGGGATACAGAACGGGGGATTGTAATAGGGGCTGCTTTCTTTGTTTCTAGAGATATGACCTTCCATTTGTCTTTGCTATAACATTTTGTTTGAATGGGCCCAGTTTACCAGGCAATCCACTTCACCCCATATGACTATCCTGTCCTGGTCAATTTTTACCACTCTACTGATCTTTGTATTATCCGCAAATCTAATCAGTATTATTGGTAGTCCATCCCTGGCGATGACGACGATATTGTCATAGTTCTCATATATGGCTACGCATATGACTCTGAATCCTGATGCACAGAGTCAACCGCACTGAGAGGTCATGGGAAGTCTGTATCTATGGGGTGTGATTATGCAGCTCTGTGGTGCCTTTCACATGCAGCCTGGAGATAATTTCGTGATTCTTTAGATTATCTTTGAAGTGCTTATACGGACAACGCTTCTTTCTTTTGCCCTGACTCAGCTCCCCAAACAAGATCTGTTTTGGGAGACAGTGGTCTGCCATTCTGAGGACATGCCCGGTCCACCTAAGTTATATTCTCAATAAAATTTCCTCAGTGCTGGTTGTGTTCGCTCTCTGAAGGACTTTAATATTCCTGCCAGCGAATGCTCATTATTGGGCGGAGGGAGCGCATGTGAAATTGCTCAAGTTCTTTAAATGTGATGTCTATAAAGAGTCCATGTCTCAGATTCATACAGGAGTGAAGTTAGAACCACTGCACTGTAGATCTTCAATTTGGTGGAGAGACAGATGTTGTGTTGATTAAGAACTTTTGTTTGAAGTCAGCCAAGGGCCTGGCTGGCTCTCCTAATTCTGGAGGAGATTTCCTTATCAAGAGAACCATCACTTGAGATGGTACTGCCCAAATACTTGAATTGATCCACATTTTTCAACTGTGTACCATGGATGAAGGTGGCTGGCACTGGGGCATTGGAATGAAGTGCTGGCTGAAACAAGACCTCTGTCTTCCAGAGACTGATGGTGAGACTAAAGAGCTGAGATGCTTCAGAAAAATCTATCAATGATGACCTGATGTCTATGAGCCATCAAGGCACAGTCATCTGTGAAAAGTGCCTTGACAAGAAGCCTCTCCAGCATCTTGGTCTTAGCACTGAGTATTCAAAGATCAAAGAGGGAGCCATCGAGTCAATAGTGAATGTATATCCCCTGATCCAAGTCCCTTGTGGCATGGCTGAGGACACAGGCAAAGAAGAAGCTGAACAGCACTGGAGCAAGTATACAGCCTTGCTTCACCCCATTCAAGATTTCAAATGCATCGGAGAAGTCACCACTGTCGAGTACTTGCACTGTCATGTGGTCATGGAACAGACAGATGATTTGTATGCACGTTCATGGGCAGCCCAGTTTATGTAGAATAGCCCATAGGCCCATAGACCCTCTCTGTTGACCGTATCAAAAGCTTTGGTCAAATCTATGAAAACTGCATACAGATCCATGTTCTGCTCTAAACATTTTTCCTGGACCTGCCTTACAACAAAGATCATGTCCATAGTTCTACAACTTGGTCTGAAGCCACTCTGCGCTTCTGGCAGATTCTCCTCAGATACGTTTGCAATGAGTCTGTTCAGTAGAATGAGAGCTAAATCAGTGCTGGTGCCAAAGAAAAAGTGTACACCAGGACTGGTTCAATGAGAACAATGAGGACATCTCCAAACTTCTAAGTGACAAGCAGAAAACATTTGTTGAATGGCAGAATAAACTCACTTCCATCTCAAAGAAAGATAGGTTTAAGTATCTACAGAGCAAGGCCCAGTCTGAACGAAGGAGAATGCAGGAGAGTGGTGGGAGAGGAAAGCTGCAGAAGTCCAGCATTACGCAGATACAAACAACGCAAACATGTTCTTTGACTCTCTCAAAGCAGTCTACGGACCATCTAAATCTGGCACAGCCCCCTTAAAGTCGACAGATGGCACAACCCTCAAAGACAAGGTGGGAATCATACAGAGATGGGCTGAATACTTCAGTAGTCTATTCAACAGACCATCCACAGTCGATTGGTGTGTCCTTGACCATTTACCTGAGAAGCCCATCAGAGAGGATCTCGATCTCTCTCCATCAGTTGAGGAAGTTATAAAAGCCATCAAAACAACTGAACTCTGGCAAAGCATCTGGAAAGGATGGTATTCCAGCAGAACTGTATAAAGGAGCAGGCCCAAAGGCTATCGAGGTGTTTCATGACATCCTGAGTAGCACTAGAGAGGAAGAAGAAATGCCACAAGACTTCAAAGATGCTATTATTGTATCACTGTTCAAAAAAAGGCAGCAAAGCCAACTGTGGAAACTACAGAGGCATTACTCTCCTCTGTACAGTAGGCAGAATATTAGCTCACATTCTACTGAAATCAGTAGTGATTTTACAATTACTTCCAGATCATTGTCAAAAATATTGACTAGCATCAAGCCTAATGCTAATCCCTGCAGAACCTGCTAAAAACACTCCCATTCAATGATGATTCCTCATTGACAACTACTTTGAGTTCTCTGTTAGCCAGTTCTTAATTCATGTAATGTGTGCTTTATTGATATTGTATAGTGCCTAAGTATATTACATCTCTGTACTTATGTTTATGAACCAACATTTTAATCTCCAATTAAATGATATTAGGTTTTTCTGATAAGACAAGACCTAATTTGTTTGCCCTTTTAGAATATTGACACAATACAGGTTTCAGAGTGGTAGCCGTGTTAGTCTGTATCAGCAAAAATAACGAGGAGTCCTTGTGGCACCTTAGAGACTAACAAATTTATTTGTGCATAAGCTTTCGTGGGCTAGAACCTACTTCACTGGATGCATGGAGTGAAAACACAGGAGCAGGTATAAATACATGAAAGGATGGGGGGTTGCTTTACCAAGTGTGAGATCAATCTAATGAGTTAAAAATCAATTAACAGCAGGATACCAAGGGAGGAAAAATAACTTTTGAAGTGGTAAGAGAGTGGCCCATTACAGACAGTTGACAAGAAGGTGTGAGTAACAGTAGGGAAAATTAAGTTTAGGTTTTGTAATGACCCAACCACTCCCAGTCTCAATTCAGGCCTAATCTGATAGTATCCAGTTTGCAAATGAATTCCAGTTCTGCAGCTTCACATTGGAGTCTGTTTTTGAAGTATTTTTGTTGAAGAATTGCCACTTTTAGGTCTGTTTTTGAGTGACCAGAGAGATTGAAGTGTTCTCCTACTGGTTTTTGAATGTTAGGATTCCTGATGTCCATTGTGTCCATTTATTCTTTTGCGTAGAGACTGTCTGGTTTGGCCAATGTACATGGCAGAGGGGCACTGCTGGCACATGATGGCATATATCACATTGGTAGATGCACAGGTGAACAAGCCTCTGATAGTGTGGCTGATGTGATTAGGCCCTATTATGGTGTCCCCTGAATAGATATGTGGACAGAGTTGGCACTGGGGTTTGGTTCCTGGGTTGGTGTTTTTGTTGTGTGGTGTGTAGTTGCTGGTGAGTATTTGCTTCAGGTTGGGGGGCTGTCTGTAAGCTAGGTCTGACCTGTCTCCCAAGGTCTGTGAGAGTGAGGGATCGTCCTTCAGGATAGGTTGTAGATCCCTGATGATGCGCTGGAGAGGTTCTAGTTTGGGGCTGTAGGTGACAGCTAGTGTCGTTCTGTTACTTCCTTTGTTGGGCCTGTCTTGTAGTAGGTGACTTCTTGGTATCCTTCTGGCTCTGGCTCTGTTTCACTTCACTAGGTGGGTAGTGCAGTTTTAAGAATGCTTGATAGAGATTCTGTAGGTGTTTGTCTCTGTCTGAGGGATAGGAGCAAATGCAGTTGTATCTTAGAGTTTGGCTGTAGACAATGGATCGTGTGATGTGGTCTGGATGAAAGCTGAAGGCATGTAGGTAAGTATAGCGGTCAGTAGGTTTCTGGTATAGGGTGGTGTTTATGTGACCAGTGCTTATTAGCATTGTGGTGTCTAGGAAGCGGACCTCTTGTGTGGACTAGTCCAGGCTGAGGTTGATGGTAGGGTGGAAATAGTTGAAATCTTGGTGGAATTCCTCAAGGGCCTCCTTTCCATGGGTCCAGATGATGAAGATGTCATCAATGTAGCACAAGTAGAGTAGGGGTGTGAGGGGACGAGAGCTGAAGAAACATTGTTCTAAGTCAGCCATATAAATGTTGGCATACTGAGGGGCCATGTGGCTTCCCATAACAGTCCCGCTGACTTGAAGGTATAAATTGTCCCCAAATCTGAAATAGTTGTGGGTGAGGACAAAGTCTCAAAGTTCAACCACCAGGTTTGCCGTGATGGTATCAGGGATGCTATTCCTGATGGCTTGTAGTCCATCTTTGTGTGGAATGTTGGTGTAGAGGGCTTCTACATCCATAGTGGCTAGGATGGTGTTTTCAGGAAGATCACCGATGGATTATAGTTTCCTCAGGAAGTCAGTGGTGTCTCGAAGATAGCTGGGAGTGCTGGTAGCATAGGGCCTGAGGAGGGAGTCTACATAGCCAGACAATCCTGCTGTCAGGGTGCCAATGCCTGAGATGATGGGGCGTCCAGGATTTCCAGGTTTATGGATCTTGGGTAGCAGATAGAATACCCCAGGTCAGGGTTCCAGGGGTGTGTCTGTGCAGATTTGTTCTTGTGCTTTTTCAGGGAGTTTCTTGAGCAGATGGTGTAGTTTCTTTTGGTAACCCTCAGCGGGATCAGAGGGTAATGGCTTGTAGAAAGTGGTGTTGGAGAGCTGCCTAGCAGCCTCTTGTTCATATTCTGACCTATTCATGATGACGACAGCACCTCCTTTGTCAGCCTTTTTGATTATGATGTCAGAGTTGTTTCTGAGGCTGTTGATGGCATTGTGTTCAGCACGGCTGAGGTTATGGGGCAAGTGATGCTGCTTTTCCACAATTTCAGCCCGTGCACGTCGACGGCGGCACTCTATGTAGAAGTCCATCTGTTGTTTCGACCTTCAGGAGGCGTCCACGCAGAATCCTTCTTTTTGTAGTGTTGCCAGGAAGCTTCATGTGTGTTAGTGTGCTGTTCAGTGGTGTGTTAGAAATATTCCTTGAGTCGGAGACGTCGAAAGTAGGATTCTAGGTCACCGCAAAACTGTATCATGTTTGTGGAGGTGGTGGGGCAGAAAGAGGCCCCAAATTATGACAGACTTTTACCACTTCAAAAGTTACTTTTCCTCCCTTGCATAATGACAGGTTTCAGAGTAACAGCCGTGTTAGTCTGTATTCGCAAAAAGAAAAGGAGTACTTGTGGCACCTTAGAGACTAACCAATTTATTTGAGCATAAGCTTTCGTGAGCTACAGCTCACTTCATCGGATGCATACTGTGGGTCTTCTGCAGTTTCCACAGTATGCATCCGATGAAGCGAGCTGTAGCTCACGAAAGCTTATGCTCAAATAAATTGGTTAGTCTCTAAGGTGCCACAAGTACTCCTTTTCTTTTTTCCTCCCTTGGTATCCTGCTGTTAATTGATTTAACTCATTAGGCTGACCTCACACTTGGTAATAGCAACCCCCCATCCTTTCATGTATTTATACCTGCTCCTGTATTTTCACTCCATGCATCCGATGAAGTGGGTTCTAGCCCACGAAAGCTTATGGCCAATGTGACAAAGCTCTATCCTTGCCTCCGTGGGTCCCGCATTTCCTGGCAGATTTCGCTAGCCTCAGAGGCTCACTGTGACCCTCCACGTAACCCTTCTCTCTCTAGAGACAAGGGTCACAGTCTACTGAGCCATTTTCATCATAAGCCAGCGAGGGAGGTGAGGAGAAGTTATCCTTCCTTGCACAGTCTCTGTTGTCTCCCAGTCTCAGTGATTAATCAGGGGGAAAAGGGGGCGGGGAGCCCAGGCCCACCCTCTACTCCGGGCTCCAGCCCAGGGACCCTAATAGTATCAGCTATGGTAGCTGACCTTTTAGAAACATGACATGTACAATTCCCTGGGCTACTTCCCCCACAGCAGCCCTCACTTCCTCAAGCTCCACTTCACCCTTACCTCAGGGCCTCTTTCCTTGTGCCTGATATGGTGTGTACTACTCAGCCTCTCCAACAACACAACTTCCTCCCACAGCTCCTGACATGCACACCCACCTGACGGACTGGGAGGCTTTTAACTAGTTTCAGCCAGCCCCTGATTGGCTTCAGGTGTCCCAATCAACCTAGCCTTCTCCCTGCCTTCTGGAAAGTTCTTAATTGGCCCCAGGTGTCTTAATTGACCTGGAGCAGCTGCCATTTCACTTATCCTGGTATCAGGACGTTTACCTGGTATACCAGGTATACCGTAAACCTGACGTTCTGATAGTTCTAGTGCCTAAACCTGACGTGATATGTCCTGACTTTAGCAAAGCTTTTGATATGGTCTCCCACCATATTCTTACCAGCAAGTTAAAAAAAGTATAGATTGGATAAATGGACTATAAGGTGGATAGAAAGCTGGCTAGATCATTGGGCTCAGTGGGTAGTGGTCAACGGCTCGATGTCTAGTTGGGAGCTGGTATCAAGCGGAGTGCCACGAGGTCTGTCCTGGGGCTGGTTTTGTTCAACATCATCATTAACGATTTGGATGATGGGATGGATTGTACACTCAGCAAGTTCGCAGATGACACTAAGTTGGGGGGAGAGGTAGATACACTGGAGGGTAGGGGAACGGTCCAGAGTGACCTAGACAAATTTGAGGATTGGGCCCAAAGAAATCTGATGAGGTTCAACAAGGACAAGTGTAGAGTCCTGCACTTAGGACGGAAGAATTCCATGCACTGCTACAGACTAGGGACCAAATGGCTAAGCGGCAGTTCTGCAGAAAAGGACCTAGGGGTTACAGTGGACGAGAAGTTGGATACGAGTCAACAGTGTGCCCTTGTTGCTAAGAAGGCTAACGGCATATTGGACTGAATTAGTAGGAGCATTGCCAGCAGATTGAGGGAAGTGATTATTCCCCTCTATTTGGCACTGGTGAGGCCACATCTGGAGTATTGCATGCAGTTTTGGTGCCCCCACTACAGAAAGGATGTGGACAAATTGGACAGAGTCCAGCGAAGTGCAACAAAAATGATTAGGGGACTGGGACACATGATTTATGAGGAGAGGCTGAGGGAACTGGGCTTATTTAGTCTGCAGAGGAGAAGAGTGAGGACGGATTAGATAGCAGCCTTCAACTAAGATTAAAGAGGACAAAAGAAAGACTGTTGTTTACTCTTCCCACCCCCGGGAAGATGAGTCTTGCAACTGAATTGCTTCCATCAGCTGAGTTGGCAGATCAAAGCAGAAGTGAGGAAGTGAATAAAACCCCTGAACAAGCAGGAACTGTAACTTTATACTGCTTGGACTCTGGGGGGAACAAGGATTACTAGAATAAACAAAAGATTCCCAGTGCTTATCCTGGGTTAGCCCTAAAGGACATACAGACCTTGCTTATTATAGACGCTTCTATTACTTTTTGAAAGTTAAGATTGTAAGTTATTATCTGCTTTAACCTTGTCAAAAAATATCGTTACCTTTTCCTATTTAGTAAATCTTTAGATAGTTTAGTATAGGATTGGCTACAAGCGTTGTCTTCAGTGTGAGCTCTAACATGCAATTCAGGACTGGGCGTAACCTGAATATTGCTGTGATTCGTGGTGTAAAGGCCATCTATCACAAGGGCAAGCTTCCCTAGGTGGCGAGACAGGGAGTACCAACTGTCTGTGACTCCATGTTAAGGCTGTTATAGTGCCTAAGGAGTATACACTTGATAACTGGTTGGTGAAATCTAAGTATAGAGCTCTCAACCAGTTTGGGGTTTGGGCCTGTTTTAAAAAAAAAAAAAAACAAACAAAAACCCGTCTGCCCTGAGGTTGGTACTCATGCTCTTGAGCCACTGCAGGACAGCTTGATAATGAGTACAGTAAATGTCCCTAAGCTTTTGTATCGATAAATGTTGTGTATCTTTGTCAGATAAGGATTGTATTCTAGCTCCATGGGGGAGGGTTATAGAGCTAACTCCAGCAACTACAATAAGTGTCTGTGTGTGGGGGGGTGAATCCTGCAGATCCCAGGACAGGTAAACAACTCCAGATAATTACCAGCTCTTGGGGGCATTTCACATACTGATTCAGACCAGGTTCAAGAGACCCAGATGACAAAGGCTCAGCCTGAACTGATTGAGTGGCCTCATTTGATCCTCAAATTAACATTAGACTGTAACTGAGAGGGAAAAACCTTGCTGTAGGGTTTGAAGAACTAGAACCTACCAGGGTCTCCACGTGGATGATGGGTGTCACCCGGTAAACTTAACACGCACGTAGACAATTTTTTAAAAATTATATTTAGGACAAAAGCATTACAGAGTACATATATATATATATATATTGTGCTCTGTGAAACAACCATCATAGCCACTGGGAAAGAGTAGAACTGCAGGCAGTGAACTAAAGTCAGACCTGCTGGGATAAGCATAGTGAATCGGAAGGGGGACTACAAGCCTAAATACCTAGTCTGGAGGGAGAGGGACATGGGTCCCTGCCCATGGAGAGGTGGTGGCTGGAGGCCTGAGTCTTAAAGGGGTGCCTTTGAGCAGACCAAGACAGAGGTGCAGTTAACCCTGGAACTGTGATATCTCCATCACTGGACGTTCTAACAAAGTTTGGATATTTTCTAAAAGAGACGCTCTAGTGTAAATAGGAATTCATTCAGGGATGTCCTATGGCCTGTGTTAAGCAGGTCAGACTAGATGATTGCAACGGTCCCTTCTGGCCTAATAATCTACGAGCCCCAATGTTGGGTGCACACTGTGCAGACCTCCTACCCCAAATATTCTGAAAGGATGTGGCAGAGAGCCCCAAGCTGCTCCTCAGGTCCAATGGAGCAAAGGCAGCTTGGAACCTCTCTGGAGTCCCTTCCTGACAGGCCTAAAGGGGCAGAAGGGCCTGGGAGCCTCACCTGCAGGGTCAGCTCTGCATTGACCATCTGCTTTCTCTGACACTTGTCATGCTCTGTGATTCTCCTGTTCAGTTCACAGTAGGCCTGCTGCAGCTGCATGGGAGGAAAAAGGAGGAAACAGATGGGAAAGATGAAGGTGGGCCCCAATACAATTTTGTCTTAGGTGGGGAGGAAAACAGAATCCTTTGTCACACCTGCAAGGCTTAAATTCCTTGTCCCTATGCTCTAGATGGGGCTGCAACATTCCTGTCACACACAGCGGATAAATTCTACCCTACTGTTCTCAGGAGGGACAGTAAACCCCTGGTCTGGATCAGATGTTGGGACCAGTTGGCTGGCTGTATAAAAAGGTCAAAGGGGACTGACCAGTAGCTAGGGCAGGCTGGCTGGCAGTCTCTATGCAAGTGCAACTGAGCAGCATGAATATTTGTCCCAGGCATGCACCGTGAGGAGTACAGAACATATCCCATCAACTCTCTCTTGGAGACAGAGCAGATGGAATTGCGTTTTCTCCATGCAGGTACAAACCAGTCTTGCACAAATGACACCAATTAGCAAGTGCTACCCCTCTCTTTAAGACTAGAAGGGCTGACATCTAAGTCCAGAGATCAGCATCTAAATGCACACCAATTCCAGCTCAATCCCATCAGGGATCAGCTGACCAGGAAAGTCGGGCACTGAAGAATAAGAAGAAATATGGCCACCACAGGGAAGGGCTGGAAATGGGGAAAAAATGATACCTGGGGGCTGTTTAATAGTTTCTAAAAAGAGCAGGCCTGACCTCCTTGTTACATCTCTCCTGCACTTTAGCCAGCTGCTCCACCTCCTCGTTCATTCTATGGGAAAGAACAACACAGTTCAGTCTCTGAGTCCTTCACAGTGGGGAGGGGCACAGCAGCACTGCAGTTTCTGGACCCCCTTCCCTGATTCTAAAAGATGTCCTGATCAGACGAAGTGAGGAAAAGGAACCAAATGACATCACCCCCTGCAATGGGACAAACTCTTGGGCAACACCTGGGACATAAACTTGAGGTTCCTTCTTTTACCCCTTCTCATCTTACTATTCTGCCTCTTTCTTAGCTTCTTTTGCCTTTTGTCTCACAAAGTCCAAGTTCTCAAACCATGACCCATTCAAAAGGTAAAAAACCCTTTCAGTGTAACAGTGTTTGTGACTGCTGTATCTAACTATCTTCCCTTTCCTGGCTAGGGCTGGGGTGCAGCTCTCACCGGTGAGTCTCAGCTTCTTTCTGCTTCTTTTCCAGCAAGGCTCTTCTTTGCTGTTCTGCCTCCATCTTCTGTAGCATCAACTCGGTCAGGCTGATGTCCCAGGACTGCAGAATGGCAACCAAGCTGTCCAAAGAAGCAATCTTATTGGAAACAAACACAAACACCACTGTGGCTGTAAATACATAAAATTAATGGCTGCGACCCACTCTTCAATCTCAGCAGCACCAACAATGGGTACTAGGGCTGGGAACATAACCCTTCATCTAAGATAAGTGGGACCAAAGAAAGGGCAATCTGCACCACTAACATCATAGGCACTGCTAACCCTGTGTAGTTTCCTTAATCTAAATATTCACTCTTAAATTGAGGGACTGTCCTGTTGACACTATTTTACTCTTTGCATGAATGAACCTGATAGGATGATTTATCTCACTCTTGTAGTTAAACAGTCTGCATCACTGCTATATATGAGTGCCTATCAACCATCCTTTGCTCACATAAAGAACGGTTACTTACCCTACATTAACTGTAGCTCAAGATGTGTTGTCTGCATGGGATTCCGATTTTGGTGCTCATGTGCCCCATGCATGTAAGATCGGATTCTTTTGAATAGCAGTGTCTGTCAGGGCCATGCCTGTACCCTGGGCATTGTTGCAACCCCCCACAGCTGAGGTTATAAGGGGCAGGATGGCCTCAACCACCTCTTCATTCCCTTGCCAATAAGGATCCCTAGGGTAATTACCCTAGGGTAATTAATGAGTACAGTAAATGTCCCTAAGCTTTTGTATCTATAAATGTTATGTATCTTCTTTTAGCAAAGACAGAGAGCAGAACATGGAATCATAGAATATTAGGGTTGGAAGGGACCTCAGAAGGTCATCAAAGCAGGACCAATCCCCAACTAAATCATCTCAGCCAGGGCTTTGTCAAGCCTGACCTTAAAAACTTCTAAGGAAGGAGATTCCACCACCTCCATAGGTAACGCATTCCAATGTTTCACCACCCTCCTAGTGAAAAAGTTTTTCCTACTATCCAACCTAACCCCCCCCCCCCCCACTGCAACTTGAGACCATTACTCCTTGTTCTATCATCTGCTACCACTGAGAACAGTCTAGATCCATCCTCTTTGGAACCCTCTTTCAGGTAGTTGAAAGCAGCTATCAAATCCCACCTCATTCTTCTCTTCCGCAGACTAAACAATCCCAATTCCCTCAGCCTCTCCTCATAACTCATGTGTTCCAGTCCCCTAATCATTTTTGTTGCCCTCCGCTGGACTCTTTCCAATTTTTCCACATCCTTCTTGTAGTGTGGGGCCCAAAACTGGACACAGTACTCCAGATGAGGCCTCACCAATGTCGAATAGAGGGGAACGATCACGTCCCTCGATCTGCTGGCAATGCCCATACTTATGCAGCCCAAAATGCCATTGGCCTTCTTGGCAACAATGGCACACTGTTGACTCATATCCAGCTTCTTGTCCACTGTAACCCCTAGGTCCTTTTCTGCAGAACTGCTGCCGAGCCATTCGGTCCCTAGTCTGTAGCGGTGCATGGGATTCTTCCGTTCTAAGTGCAGGACTCTGCACTTGTCCTTGTTGAACCTCATCAGATTTCTTTTGGCCCAATCCTCTCATTTGTCTAGGGCCCTCTGTATCCTATCCCTACCCTCCAGCATATCTACCTCTCCTCCCAGTTTAGTGTCATCTGCAAACTTGCTAAGGGTGCAATCCACACCATCCTCCAGATCATTTATGAAGATATTCAACAAAAGCGGCCCGAGGACCAACCCTTGGGGCACTCCACTTGATACCGGCTGCCAACTAGACATGGAGCCATTGATCACTACCCATTGAGCCCGACAATCTAGCCAGCTTTCTGTCCACCTTATCGTCCATTCATCCAGCCCATAATTCTTTAACTTACTGGCAAGAATACTGTGGGAGACCGTGTCAAAAGCTTTGCTAAAGTCAGGGAACAACACGTCCACTGCTTTCCCTTCATCCACAGAGCCAGTTATCTCGTCATAGAAGGCAATTAGATTCGTCAGGCATGACTTGCCCTTGGTGAATCCATGCTGACTGTTCCTGATCACTTTCCTCTCCTCGAAGTGCTTCAGAATTGATTCTTTGAGGACCTGCTCCATGATTTTTCCAGGGACTGAGGTGAGGCTGACTGGCCTGTAGTTCCCAGGATCCTCCTTCTTATCTTTTTTAAAGATGGGCACTACATTAGCCTTTTTCCAGTCGTCTGGGACCTCCCCCGACCGCCATGAGTTTTCAAAGATAATGGCCATTGGCTCTGCAATCACATCCGCCAACTCCTTTAGCATTCTCAGATCTTGGAATCTGTTAGGACAGTACACCTAAAGAACTACGGGTGCTGTAGGGTAAATAACTACTTTCTTTTTCAAGTGTTTGTCTGTACAGATTCTGCTCTTCATCACTAGCAAGCAGTATCCTTGTTAAGAGATAGGTAAGAGGAGTATCACCTGGAGGACTGCTCTACCAAAGTTTTTAATCGGACCTAGAGGCCTGAACCAAGGCATAGTCGGGACCACACAAAAACGAGGAAGTTAGTTAAACAGAAATTAAGAGGTACAGTGCCAAAAGTGAAATCCCTGCAAGCTGCATGGAAGCTTTCTAAAGACGTCATAATAGAGGCTCAACTTAAATGTATACCCCAAATTAAAAAACATAGTAAGAGAACCAAAAAAGTGCAACCAGGGCTTAACAACAAATTAAAAAAAAACACTGAGACACAAAAAGGCATCCTTTAAAAACTGGAAGTTAAATCCTTGTGAGGAAAATAGAAAGGAGCCTAAACTCTGGCAAATGAAGTGTAAAAATATAATTAGGAAGGCCAAAAAAAGAATTTGAAGAACAGCTACCCAGAAACTCAAAAAGTAATAGAAAATTTTTTTGTAAGTATATCAGAAGCAGGAAGCCTGCTAAACAATCAGTAGGACCACTGGAGGATTGAGATGCTAAAGGAGCATAGAATATCAGGGTTGGAAGGGACCTCAGGAGGTCATCTACTCCAACCCCCTGCTCAAAGCAGGGCCAATCCCCAATTAAATCATCCCAGCCTGGGCTTTTGACCTTGAAAACCTCTAAGGAAGGAGATTCCACCACCTCCTTAGGTAACACATTCCAGTGCTTCACCACCCTCCTAGCGAAAAAGTTTTTCCTAACATGCAACCTAAAGGGGAGGTTCGATAGAGCATGGAGCTAGGCTGTTATCAGTGGTGGCAGATGACAGAACAAGGAGTAATGGTCTCAAGTTGCAGTGGGGGAGATCTAGGTTGGATATTAGGAAAAAATATTTCACTGGGAGGGTGGTGAAGCTCTGGAATGGGTTACCGAGGGTGGTGGTGGAATCTCCATCCTTAGAGGTTTTTAAGGCCCGGCTTGACAAAGCCCTGTCTGGGATGATTTCAGGCTTAGGATAGGAACTCCGTCTCCCAGTGGGTAAGGGAGATCTACATCTCCTTTGGTGCTGGATGTCTTCGGACCTCTGTGTTATGTTGCAGTAAAAGCAGAAGAAGAATAGGGCTTGTGAACATCTGTGGTGTTTGGGATAATATTACAGCTCACAGGAGCACTAATGGACTGAGACAAACGGGGAGGTTTCTTGGCCAGCTTATCATAGAATCATAGAATATCAGGGTTGGAAGGGACCTCAGGAGGTCATCTAGTCCAACCCCCTGCTCAAAGCAGGACCAATCCCCAATTAAATCATCCCAGCCAGGGCTTTGTCAAGCCTGACCTTAAAAACTTCCAAGATTCCACCATCGCCACCCTAGGTAACGCATTCCAGTGCTTCACCACCCTCCTAGTGAAAAAGTTTTTCCTAATATCCAACCTAAACCTCCCCCACTGCAACTTGAGACCATTACTCCTTGTCCTGTCCTCTTCTACTACTGAGAATAGTCTAGAACCATCCTCTCTGGAACCCCCTCTCAGGTAGTTGAAAGCAGCTATCAAATCCCCCCTCATTCTTCTCTTCTGCAGACTAAACAATCCCAGTTCCCTCAGCCTCTCCTCATAAGTCATGTGTTCCAGTCCCCTAATCATTTTTGTTGCCCTCCGCTGGACTCTTTCCAATTTTTCCACATCCTTCTTGTAGTGTGGGGCCCAAAACTGGACACAGTACTCCAGATGAGGCCTCACCAATGTCGAATAGAGGGGAACGATCACGTCCCTCGATCTGCTCGCTATGCCCCTACTTATACATCCCAAAATGCCATTGGCCTTCTTGGCAACAAGGGCACACTGCTGACTCATATCCAGCTTCTCGTCCACTGTAACCCCTAGGTCCTTTTCCGCAGAACTGCTGCCTAGCCATTCGGTCCCTAGTCTGTAGCTGTGCATTGGGTTCTTCCGTCCTAAGTGCAGGACCCTGCACTTATCCTTATTAAACCTCATCAGATTTCTTTTGGCCCAATCCTCCAATTTGTCTAGGTCCCGCTGTATCCTATCCCTGCCCTCCAGCGTATCTATCACTCCTCCCAGTTTAGTATCATCCGCAAATTTGCTGAGAGTGCAATCCACACCATCCTCCAGATCATTTATGAAGATATTGAACAAAACCGGCCCCAGGACCGACCCCTGGGGCACTCCACTTGACACCGGCTGCCAACTAGACATGGAGCCATTGATCACTACCCGTTGAGCCCGACAATCTAGCCAACTTTCTACCCCCCTTATAGTGCATTGCCTGGATCAGACAATGCTTGCATCAAAGCCTCCCAGAAGATGTAACTTCAGTCTGTCCTCTCTGGATTAAAGTGTATACTTTGAAAAAATCTTACATTAAGTAGTGCTCAGGCATATGGTCTTTGCCTAAGCACAGGAGATGCTGAGCATCAATCATGGGTTTTGCTGAGTCCCCGGTAAAGAGATCTTGAATCCTGGAGCCTTGCCTTTAGGCATTTTGATCTTATGTGTGTGTGTGGCGGGGGGTGTCTAACCATGTACAGAGGCTGGCGGGGGGGGGGGGGGGGGGGGGGCAGAAATCTTATCAACACACTGTTTCCACAGGGATTTTTTTTTTTTAAATAGAGGACAGGTATGCTAACTAATGAACTGTAAATAGTGAATCAGAAAACAATAGCTAAATAATCTCTTGCAGATTGGAGGTCACTGAGATCGCAGGGCTCCATGTTGAAGCCATAGGTGGTCAGAAGGAACTGAAAGGCCGTTCAGGCTGCCCTGCTCCTTATACCCTCAGCTACAGTGGTTGCCGGGCTCCCAGGATGCAGAGGAATTCCCGGGGGCACAGCTATTCAAAAGAATATGATTGCATGTGCACAGGGCACATGTGCACCAAAGGTGGAATCTGTGTGCACGATCACTCAAAGAAATTAAACAGCAGTTAAACTGAAACTAACTGGACACAACTCAACTCAAAGCCACATGCCTGGCTGAAAATGCTTTACCTCTTCTTGTTACAAGTAACACCTGAGATCAGCAGAGGTAAATTCAGAGAAAAAGGATATATTTTCACCTCTGTTTTCAGGTTTACTTCCAACAGTTTATACACTCTGGGTAGAGTCATTACCACTGCTCCCCCTGCATAGTCAGTCACTATCCACTCTTGTTTGTGAGGCTCATTCAGAGAGCAACAGATGAGACAATATAAGAGACCAAAAACCAAAGAGAAACGACGTTACTGTAAGGCAAAGGGAAATCGAACAAATTGCCCCTACTTGTTCAGGCGTGTTGCCATCATCAGCATAAAGTCTGGGGTCTGCTCCATATTGAAGAAGTGTCTCCACTGCAGCCATGTGACCACCAAAAGCAGCACGATAAAGAGGGGTCCTGCCAAAAGCCCCCTACACAAATAAAAACAATGAACATGAGGAAAATAGCGTCTGACAGTCACATATAGCAATCTGCTGTCATCAGTGCTCTGCACATCTCCACCCACTCTGCATAAAGGACAACCTATAAAGCTCCATCTCCCTCTGCAGAAGTGGGTACCAGCAGGACCTGATTAAAGCAATTTGCAGCCCTAAACACGCTCACATGGGGTCTCTTCTGTGCCACAACCCTACTCCTCCACACCATCATCCCATCCCTGCTTAGGATTGTAATGGCCAGGGCCACTGTCATCTGGATGACCTGACAACCTTAGATATGGAGCACTTGTGGGGGGGAGGAAGCCAGAGAATGTAAGAATTCTTTAAAAAGGGTTTACCAGTATTTATTTTATATACACCCATTTACTTTCAGTCCTATTTCCTTGTAAGTTGTCTCTTTGTGTACCCAAAGCCTTTTTATTCTCTAGAAAGTCCAAAGTCTTTATAGGGAGGCAGAGCCCAGCCTGTATCCAAACTCAGTACCTTCTTTTCCTACGTCTTATTGCTCCTCAGACAATGATCTGGTGCGGTCTTTAAAACTCCCCTCTCGGAATTGTTCCCCCAACCTCAGAATGAGGTGGGGCTAATTAATGTAAATCCTAGATCCTTCCCACTCCCAGCAGCTTCCGAGAGGATTTGTGATTGATTAAAGCCAGCTGGATCACACCCTAGTTCTAATTTTCTGAGGTAGTTCACTACCTACAGATTCTTGGGGTTTGGGTTTTTTTTCACCCTTGTGACAGTTCATTCTCTCATAGTCATATATATAAAAGCAACCTGCTGGGCTAGAGGGTGGTCTACCATTGCTCCCCTTTGAGCAAGCTGTGGTCTCTCCTCCTTTCTAGAACATCACTCTATTGTCATACAAGCTGGGTTCTGTCCAGAGGGAAGGAGGTCTCAGCCCCTATCATGTGGGCAGGAAATGCTATATATGCATCTTCCCCACTCAGACTATGATGGGGTGGCTGCAGCACGTACCCTGAGTTCCCTTTTCATGTGGTGTCAGAAAAGGCCGTCACGTAGAGATAGCAACTAATGTTCCCTCTTTTTTTTTTCTTCTTGTGTGTGGAACTCATAGCACAGCCTCTCCCACCCTCTCCTATCCCACACATTTCCTTCTTCCTCTATCCTCTCCCTCATTACATCTGCTCCTTTCATTCATTCTCCTTCCTGCCTCTTCATTCATTCCAGATCCTACATTCATTTCAATGAGACTTGATTAGCATGACAAACTACACTTGTGTTGCCAAAGGTCAAGGAAGAGACAGACTGCTCAGGTCTCTGTCAGGAGTGGATGCAACCCACCCACAATAGACTCCCACACTGCATCTGAGGTTTCAACTTTTGCCCATTTATCATTCCTATCCATTCCTGAGCTGCTAGCAGGTTGTTCCACAGCATGACACTCTGTCACTCTTTTTTCCCATAGTCAAGAACAGTTTTCCTCATCACTTTTTGATGACACAACTTTATGATACCGGATAATTTGAAAAAACATCCATCTTGCTCTTCCTCTTATTTGCAATATTGGCCTAGAAAATGTTTGTCTCAATCTCTCCTCTCACATTGGCTGGACAGTCGCTCTTTTCTGAGTTTAAACACTTTCTCTCCACCATTCTCAATTTTCCTTATCCCTCTCTTCCCCATCCCCTTCATCACGTTTGTTAAATTTGAGTGCTCAGTCATTCATTCTGCACACAGTAAAAGAAAGAGGCCACTAGGAGGCGTGCAGTGCCTCTGTCTCTTTCCTTTCTTGGCCACTCAGGTTCATCAGAGCCAGCAGCTGAGTCTCCCCCACAGCTGAGTCCCATTTCCCTGGTACTTTCAAGCACCCTTAAGAGGGGCTCCTTATAGTGGAAGGCCACTCCTCCCAGGGCCTCCTGGGCAAGCTAAGAAGTTTTTTCTTTTCCCTTGCCTCCATCCCTTTTCCATTAGAGCCAAAAGAGTGACAGGGTCCTCTTCAGCGCAGCAGGGGCCTAGTTGCTTCTGGTTGTAGGTGTGGGGCCAGCCATGTCTTCTTTCTGCTGGAGGCTCTCTGCAGTCTCAGACAAACATTACTGCATTGGTTACACTTGAGTCATATTTTCAAACTTTACTTTTTTTTTTTAAATAAAAAGAAAAGGAGTACTTGTGGCACCTTAGAGACTAACCAATTTATTTGAGCATGAGCTTTCGTGAGCTACAGCTCACTTCATCGGATGCATACTGTGGAAACTGCAGAAGACATTATATACACAGAGACCATGAAACAATACCTCCTCCCACCCCACTCTCCTGCTGGTAATAGCTTATCTAAAGTGATCATCAAGTTGGGCCATTTCCAGCACAAATCCAGGTTTTCTCACCCTCCGCCCCCCCCCCCCACACAAACTCACTCTCCTGCTGGTAATAGCTTATCCAAAGTGACCACTCTCTTTCATACACATTGTGAGGAGAGTGGTCACTTTGGATAAGCTATTACCAGCAGGAGAGTGAGTTTGTGTGTGTGGTTTTTGGAGGGGGGTGGGGGGGTGAGAAACCTGGATTTGTGCTGGAAATGGCCCACCTTGATTATCATACACATTGTAAAGAGAGTGGTCACTTTGGATGGGCTATTACCAGCAGGAGAGTGAGTTTGTGTGGGGGGGGGGGCGGAGGGTGAGAAAACCTGGATTTGTGCTGGAAATGGCCCAACTTGATGATCACTTTAGATAAGCTATTACCAGCAGGAGAGTGGGGTGGGAGGAGGTATTGTTTCATGGTCTCTGTGTATATAATGTCTTCTGCAGTTTCCACAGTATGCATCCGATGAAGTGAGCTGTAGCTCACGAAAGCTCATGCTCAAATAAATTGGTTAGTCTCTAAGGTGCCACAAGTACGCCTTTTCTTTTTGCGAATACAGACTAATACGGCTGTTACTCTGAAACCGTTTTTTTTTAAATGGAAGTGGACGTTCTGGCTTCAAGTGATTTCAGAATCTGGGGCCTTAGGTATAGGTTTATAATGCCTATGTAAAGAAGTTATGGAACATGATCCACCTTCATTGCCTGAGAAGCAGGCTCCCACCCCACTAATATCAGAAGGGTTGACTTTACCAAATTGCTATTTTCTGAAGGGAAAAGGGATTTGGGAGTGAAGTTAGGAGGACTGACTACCAGGAGGGAGACACTGGAACATAACTAAACGAAAGGCAATTGATCAGTGTGTGAAGATGGGAGGGGCACAAGAGAAATTAATAGGTAATGCTATAATTTAGTCATGGGTATTTTTAGTAAAAATCATGAACAGGTTATAGAACGATAGAAGATTAGGGCTGGAAGAGACCTCAGGAGGTCATCTAGTCCAATCCCCTGCTCAAAGCAGGACCGATCCCCAACTAAATCATCCCAGCCAGGGCTTTGTCAAGCCTGACCTTAAAAACTTCTAAGGAAGGAGATTCCACCACCTCCCTAGGTTACGCATTCCAGTGTTTCACCACCCTCCTAGTGAAAAAGTTTTTCCTAATATCCAACCGAAACCTCCCCCACTGCAACTTGAGACCATTACTCCTTGTTCTGTCATCAGCTACCACTGAGAACAGTCTAGAGCCATCCTCTTTGGAACCCCCCTTCAGGTAGTTGAAAGCAGCTATCAAATCCCCCTCCACTCTTCTCTTCTGCAGACTAAATAAGCCCAGTTCCCTCAGCCTCTCCTCATAAGTCATGTGTTCCAATCCCTTAATCATTTTCGTTGCCCTCCACTGGACTCTCTCCAATTTTTCCACATCCTTTCCATAGTGGGAGCCCCAAAACTGGATGCAAATCTCCAGATGTGGCCTCACCAGTGCCAAATAGAGGGGAAGAATCACTTCCCTCGATCTGCTGGCAACGCTCCTACTAATGCAGCCCAATATGCCTTTAGCCTTCTTGGCAACAAGGGCACATTGTTGACTCATATCCAGCTTCTCGTCCACTGTAATCCCCAGGTCCTTTTCTGAAGAACTGCCTCTTAGCCAGTTGGCCCTAGTCTGTAGCAGTGTATTAAGTGAGGATCTTCAAAATATGGAACAATATTTCCGGAAATGGAGGCTCAAACCTGTGACAAAGTAGGGAGTATTAACCTGATAATGTTGCATGGGAGTTTTACTTGTTTACTGTCTTCTGCTAACATGGGGCGTGCCTCCATTTCCCTGGGGTACTGCACCAGTGCTAGATGGTGATGGGAAGTAAGAGGGTGACTTCACTGAGGGATGATACTTGATGGCCAGCACATAAATGATGGTGACTGCCCTTCGTAACCTGAGCCCAGGAGGGGACTGGGACCAGATGACACCTTCTGCCCGGGAAACTGGACAAAGGCTGGAAGAGGGGCTGTGGGTGTGGCTGGGTGAGGCAGCAGGAAGGGGTTTCAGTTTGGAGCTGACTGGGGAGATGGCAACATGCCCAGAACCAGGGTCTGGGCTCCCCACCCCACAAGAGGCACCTGGATGAGCACAGGCGCCGACTCTGTGGGTGCTCCGGGGCTGGAGCACCCACGGGGAAAAATTAGTGGGTCCTCTGCACTCATTGGCGGCTAAGCTCCCCTCACCCCCTGCCCCACCTCCTCCTCCTTTTCCCCACCTAAGAGCACCGTGTCCCCGCTTCTCCGCCTACCTCCCAGCACTTCCCCCTGGCCACCACCAAACAGCTGTTTGGCAGCGTGCTGGGAGGGAGGGGGAGGAGTGGGAACATGGTGCGCTCGGGGAGGAGGTGGGGAAGAGGAGGGGATAAGGCGAGAATTTGGGGAAGGAGTTGGAATAGGGGCAGGGAGGGGGCAGAGTTGCGGTGGGGACTTTGGGGGAAGAGTTGCAATGGGGGCAGGGCAGGGGTGGGAAGAGGCGAGGCTGGGGCAGAGCCGCATGGAAAGGGTGGAGTGGGGGCAGGGCCAGGGGCAGGTGGGAAGAGGTCGAGCATCCAGGGAAAGTGTGGAAGTTGCCCCCTATGTGACTGAGGGGTCCTGTTTTCTGTATCTACAAGCTCTGTTTAGAGTGTGTTCCTGTCATCTAATAAACCTTCTGTTTTACTGGCTGGCTGAGAGTCATGGTGAATTGCAGGATGTGGGGGGTGCAGGGCTTTGACTCCCTCACACTCCATGACAAAACCAAACCCTGGAAAAACAATAGTAAGCTCATTTCATCTTGATAATAGGAATGCCAAAAGCACACTGAAAGTAGCTTTCTGTGGTAAAAATGTGCAACACGATTACACTCCAACATATCTTGGAGTGAAACTCGACCACACCCTCTCCTTCCATGATCATCTCGAGAAGGTAGCTGCAAAGATCAAAACGAGAGCCAACATAGTTCAGCTGCAACCTGGGGTGCACCAACATCAGTGCTGCGAACATCTGTAATAGCACTTGTGTCATAAATATAAAGGGAAGGGTAACCACCTTTCTGTATACAGTGCTATAAAATCCCTCCTGGCCAGAGGCAAAGTCCTTTTACCTGTAAAGGGTTAAGAAGCTCAGGTAACCTGGCTGGCACCTGACCCAAAATGACCAATGAGGGAACAAGATACTTTTAAATCTGGAAGGGGGGAAAGGCTTTTGTCTGTCTGTGTGATACCTTTGCCGGGAACAGATCAAGGATGCAAGCCCTCCAACTCCTGTAAAGTTAGTAAGCAATCTCGCTAGAAAATGCATTAGGTTTTCTTTGTTTTGGCTTGTGAAATTCGCTGTGCTGGAGGCAAGGTGTATTTCTGTTTTTGTGTCTTTTTGTAACCTAAGGTTTTGCCTAGAGAGATTCTCTGTGTTTTGAATCTGACTGCCTGTAAGATTATCTTTCATTCTGATCTTACAGAGTTGTTCTCTTATCTTTTTTTGTTCTTCTAATAATGTTCTGTTTTTTAAGAATCTGATTGGGTTTTTTGGGTCTTAAAAATCCAAGGCCGGTTTGTGCTCATCTTGTTTATTCTCAAGCCTCCCCAGGAAAGGGGGTGTAGGGCTTGGGGGAATATTTTGGGGGAACAGGACTCCAAGTGGTCCTTTCCCTGTTCTCTGTCTAAATCACTTGGTGGTGGCAGCATACTGTTCAAAGACAAGGTGAAATTTGTGCCTTGGGAAAGTTTTTAACCTAAGCTGGTAAAAATAAGCTTAGGGGGGTTTTCATCTGTACCCTAGAGTTCAGAGTGGGGAGGGAACCCTGACAACTTGTATATTCAGTATTTGAATATTGTGCACCAGTAAGGAGGAGATGCAGCCACACACGACTTGTGGCCACCCAGCTGAATACAGTGATGTGGTGCATCACAGGAACCCTGAAGTTGACTCCAACACCATGGCTACCTGTCCTGTCTAACATCGCTCCCCTGCCGATACGCTGAACTGGTGCAACATTTGGCGAAGCTCAACGAATCCAGGAAACCAAATGCCTTCCTATTCACCAAGACCTTGACAATGCCCCTGTCATAAATATAAAGGGAAGGGTAAACACCTTTAAAATCGCTCCTGGCCAGAGGAAAAATCCTTTCACCTGTAAAGAGTTAAGAAGCTAGGATAACCTCGCTGGCACCTGACCAAAATGACCAATGAGGAGACAAGATACTTTCAAAAGCTGGGAGGAGGGAGAAAAACAAAGGGTCTCTGTCTGTCTGTGTGATGCTTTTGCTGGGGACAGAACAGGAATGGAGTCTTAGAACTTAGTAAGTAATCTAGCGAGATATGCGTTAGATTATGATTTCTTTAAATGGCTGAGAAATTAAGTTGTACTGAATAGAATGAATATTCCTGTCTGTGTGTCTTTTTGTAACTTAAGGTTTTCCCTAGAGGGATTCTCTATGTTTTGAATCTAATTACCCTGTAAGGTATTTACCATCCTGATTTTACAGAGGTGATTCTTTTTACTGTTTCTTCTATTAAAATGTTTCTTTTCAAGAACTGAATGCTTTTTTCATTGTTCAAAGATCCAAGGGTTTGTGTCTGTGGTCACCTATGCAAATTGGTGAGGACTTTTAACAAACCTTCCCCAGGAAGTGGGGTGCAAGGGTTGGGAGGATTTTGGGGGGAAAGACGTTTCCAAACAACGCTTTCCCAATAAACCCAGATAAACGTTTGGTGGTGGCAGTGGAAGTCCAAGGGCAAAGGGTAAAATAGTTTGTACCTTGGGTAAGTTTTAACCTAAGCTGGTAAAAGTAAGCTTGGGGGGTTTTCATGCAAGTCCCCACATCTGTACCCTAGAGTTCAGAGTGGGGAAGGAACCTTGACATCCCCCCCACAACATCTTAAGTCCCGCAAGCCTTTCAGGTAACATTTGTTTAGCCTCATGCAATCAGGCTACAATCAGAAGGAGGCTTGGAAAGCAGATTGGGCTAAACAAGACTTAAAAAATAAGCAGCTTGTGCCAGATCCCAAGCAGAAGGTTCCTGTGTTTGACCTTCCATGGTCATCTTGGTCAACTCTGAACCGAATGCGAATCAACCATGGTAGATGCAGGTATCTAACGCACAAATGGAAAATCAAGGACTCTGCAGTGTGCGAGTGTGGTTCCCCACGACAGACCATAGAACATATCACTGCCCAATGTATAAATATGAAGAAGGCATCACTGCAATAAATTCTGCTACCCCTGATGTAGCCATTTGGCTCGATCAACTTCAGGTGAAATTGTAGTTGTTGCTCTACACCAGCCGTATGAAAGAAGAAAGAGAAGCGGTGCACGGGATTCTTCCACTCTAAGTGCAGGACTCTCAACTTGTCCGTGTTGACAATAAACAAAAATTCAAAGCCAGTGATCTGCCCATGACTTATACTATAAATACCTGCTGCTGGGGGAGGGGTCGGGGGCCACTGTTGGTGGGGCACTCTAGGGAGCCATTAGGGGGGTGCCCTGGGGCCAGTGGCACCAGCTGCCAGGGGCTACTGTCATCTGACCTCCATGACAGATACAGAGCCCTACTAATAGGTAAAAGTTAATTAAACTAGGAAAGAGAACACTAAAATGTTAGATATTAAATTTAAATGAGAAATTAGGCAAGGGGTGGGAAATAAGTTCCATATAACAAAAGTTTTAAAAAGTAAAGATTAAAAATACAAGAGAGAAAAACAAAAACAGACATAGAATTTTTGGCCAGAATGGACAGTTATGATCATGAAGCTAACCTGCCTGACACTGGCTCATAGAATTTCACCCTATGATGCCAGCACTGTGATTTTTTGCTCACTACAGGGATAACTTTGTTAAATAATCTGGCCTGTTTTATGTAGAAGGTCAGACTAGATGATCTAATGGTCTTTTCTGGCCTTTAAATCTATGAAACTATGAATTATCTGTTTATTCAGCAGTGATGATACCATTACTGGAATGTGCATTCAGTTTTGGTGTCCTTTTAACAAGGGTGTTTAAAAATTAGAGACTGAGTTCAGAAAAGAGCCACGAGAAAGATTCAAGGTCTGGAAAACATGTCTGGGGGCAGGGAGGGGGAAATATTTCGGATCAGCCAGTCATCAAAGCATGGATAAATGTGAGCCTTTGGCTCCTAGATGAGCTGCCATGACCACCAGGCACTTGGTAAATGCTCTCAGTGCCATAGAAAATCCACACAATAGCACACTGTACTGATAGTGTGAGTTTCCTTTTAGGAAACAAAGGTACTTCCTGTGGGCTGGATGGATGTACATACGCGACTATGCCTCCTAGAGAATGAGTGCCCTGAAGCAACCTTGAGATGCTAGTGTAGGGATTATGAAAGCTAGAGTGACCATCCTGAACTCGAAGTGAGAGATGAACTTGTTGAGTCATCTGAGGTCTAGAATGGCATACCATCTTTTCTGATAACTGGGCCTACAAATGTACCCTAATTGTGAGCTCAACTGTAAAAAGTGAGTGTAAGTTCATAAGATGTCACAATGACCTATAACAAATGCTGATGGGAAAAGATGCAAAAGTAAGACAAGACTGAATTAGTCCACACAAAAAGGGTCAATTAAGATCATGCTTGACATATAAGAAAAGTGTGGAACCAGAAATCAGTAAACCAAAACTGGCATAGAAAATGAGGTTTAATTGGTGGACAAAATAATGAGGGAATGGGCTATTTCACCCATCACCAGAGGTGAAAGTAAAATGCAGATCTTACCACTCTGCTCGCTCCCCCCGCCCCCGCCCCGGAAGGGGCATGGCCTTGGGCGGAAGGGGCGGGGCTGGGAGGGTCAGCATCCCCCAGCCAGTCCACCTGCGCTCCCTGGCCCGCACCGCCCGGGGCTCCAGCGGCGATTTAAAGGGGCCAGGGCTCTGGCTCGTGCTGCTGCGGTAGCGGTGGCCGGAGCCCTGGGCCCTTTAAATCGTGGACCTGGGGCAGCTACTTCTTTTGTTCCCCCCCTGCCGTCAGCAGCCGGGGGGGAGGGGCAGCGCTGCCCTTTTTGTGCCCCCCATCGGCGGCCCTGCCAGGTCGTCGCTGCCCCTTTTGCACCCCCCATTGGTGGCCCTGCTGGTAGGGACCTGGCAGGGCCACCGATGCAGTAGTCTGGGAGCTGACCTTGCTCGTGAAGACAGAGGCAAAAAAAGCATTGAGTACATTAGCTTTTTCCACATTCTCTGTCACTAGGTTGCCTCCCTCGTTCAGTAAGGGGCCCACACTTTCCTTGACTTTCTTCTTGTTGCTAACATACCTAAAGAAACCCTTCTTGTTACTCTTAACATCTCTTGCTAGCTGCAACTCTAGGTGTGATTTGGCCTTCCTGATTTCACTCCTGCATCCCTGAGCAATATTTTTATACTCTTCCCTGGTCATTTGTCCAATCTTCCACTTCTTGTAAGCTTCTTTTTTGCGTTCAAGATCAGCAAGGATTTCACTGTTAAGCCAAGCTGGTCGCCTGCCATATTCACTATTCTTTCTACACATCGGGATGATTTGTCCCTGTAACCTCAATAAAAATTCTTTAAAATACAGCCAGCTCTCCTGGACTCCTTTCCCCCTCATGTTATTCTCCCAGGGGATCCTGCCCATCAGTTCCCTGAGGGAGTCGAAGTCTGCTTTTCTGAAGTCCAGGGTCCATATTCTGCTGCTCTCCTTTCTTCCCTGTGTCAGGATCCTGAACTCAACCATCTCATGGTCACTGCCTCCCAGGTTCCCATCCACTTTAGCTTCCCCTACTAATTCTTCCCGGTTTGTGAGCAGCAGGTCAAGAAGAGCTCTGCCCCTAGTTGGTTCCTCCAGCACTTGCACCAGGAAATTTTCCCCTACGCTTTCCAAAAACTTCTTGGATTATCTGTGCACTGCTGTATTGCTCTCCCAGCATATATCAGGGTGATTGAAGTCTCCCATGAGAACCAGGGCCTGTGATCTAGTTACTTCCGTGAGTTGCTGGAAGAAAGCCTCATCCACTTCATCCCCCTGGTCCGGTGGTCTATAGCAGACTCCCACCATGACATCACCCTTGTTGCTCACACTTCTAAACTTAATCCAGAGACACTCAGGTTTTTCTGCAGTTTCATACTTGAGCTCTGAGCAGTCATACTGCTCCTTTACATACAGTGCAACTCCCTCACCTTTTCTGCCCTGCCTGACCTTCCTGAACAGTTTATATCCATCCATGACAGTACTCCAGTCATGTGAGTTATCCCACCAAGTCTCTGTTATTCCAGTCACATCATAATTCCTTGTCTGTGCCAGGACTTCCAGTTCTCCCTGCTTGTTTCCCAGGCTTCTTGCATTTGTGTATAGGCACTTGAGATAACCCGCTGATCGTCCCTCTTTCTCAGTATGAGGCAGGAGCCCTGCCCTCTCACGCACTCCTACTTCCTCCCCATATCCCACTTCCCCGCTTACCTGAGGGCTTTGGACTCCTTTGGGCTCCTTCCCCCGGTGAACCTAGTTTAAATGCTTTAATTCTTTTTTCTTTTTTCTGTATCTTTAATAAAAGGTTTAATGAATTTTTAATTGTGTTTTTGCCAGGGTACTAAGCAGGCTGATGTCTCTGTATACCAAACTCCAAACCTTGTTTAATACTGTTTAATTTTGAACAAAGACTGGATTACATTAACAACTTTGAATTTTTGGGTCCATACATTTCATCTAAATTAATACATCCTCCTTTCTTTTTGCGGATAAAAAATGATGGGAATAAAACCTCTTGTTCTTTAACTCGGGAGGCACCTCCTCCACTTCTCCAAGTTGTAGAAGGGAATCCATTACTTGTCTCAACAATATCTAGTGAAAGGGGTCCATGAAGAGGGACAAGGACGGTGGGGGGTTGGCAATGTTGGAAGTGGAATCAGAGAGCCAGGGCCGGCTCCAGGCACCAGCTTAGGAAAAATGTGCCTGGGGCCTGGATAAGTAGGGGCATAGCGAGCAGATCGAGGGACGTGATCGTTCCCCTCTATTCGACACTGGTGAGGCCTCATCTGGAGTACTGTGTCCAGTTTTGGGCCCCACACTACAAGAAGGATGTGGATAAATTGGAAAGAGTCCAGCGAAGGGCAACAAAAATGATTAGGGGTCTAGAGCACATGACTTATGAGGAGAGGCTGAGGGAGCTGGGATTGTTTAGTCTGCAGAAGAGAAGAATGAGGGGGGATTTGATAGCTGCTTTCAACTACCTGAAAGGGGGTTCCAAAGAGGATGGCTCTAGACTGTTCTCAATGGTAGCAGATGACAGAACGAGGAGTAATGGTCTCAAGTTGCAATGGGGGAGGTTTAGATTGGATATTAGGAAAAACTTTTTCACTAGGAGGGTGGTGAAACACTGGAATGCGTTACCTAGGGAGGTGGTAGAATCTCCTTCCTTAGAGGTTTTTAAGGTCAGGCTTGACAAAGCCCTGGCTGGGATGATTTAACTGGGACTTGGTCCTGCTTTGAGCAGGGGGTTGGACTAGATGACCTTCTGGGGTCCCTTCCAACCCTGATATTCTATGATTCTATGATTCTATGTGAAGGGAAAGCATTTCTGCCATTCTTGGGGCAGCATTTCGGCCACCGGTTTTTGTTTTTTTTTTTTTTGCTTCGGTAGTCCAGGTGATTTTGTTTTTTTTTTTTGGGGTGGCAAAAAAGCTCAAGCCAGCCCTGCAAAGAGCCCCGTGTTGATGACTTCTAGGACCCACTGGTCTGTAGTAACACCAGTCTAGGCATCCAAAGAGAAAGGCAGGAGTTGTCAAACTTGCTGCCTGGATCCATGCACTGCAAGAGTGGCAGTTGAAGAGTAGGCTAAATTTCTTCATCTCTTTCTGAAAGGCTCAACAGATTTACACAGGCAGTAATAGGATGAAGAAGATCTTTGCTGGAATGAGTTTTGAGGTATCTTGTTTCCTCCTCCTCTGAGCCAGAGTATAAAGGCCCAGGGATTCAGGGATTGAAGAGTAACTCTAGAATGTGTCAGTGTAATGCTTCATCCATCTCTGAATTAAATAAGTTAGGACCTCCAAATAGCAGATCCTCAATGGTGCCTTGTACCTTTTTTGGTATACCCGATGACTGCAATCATAAAGATCTGGGCATGGTAACAGAGGTAACCATAAGTGTAGTGGATGTGTCTGAATCATCTACGCCTGCCTTTAACAATGTCTTGGCAAATCAACTGGCCCCCAGTAAGAATGGACCTCACTTCTTCTTGAGTCCTGAGGTACTTTTTCTGCAAAGTGGGAAATCTTATCACATTACAAGGAAGTGCATTTTATTAGAAACACTTGGTAATTGTCTACGTGAACCTGAAGGCTGGCCAATGAATACACTTTCCTCCTGAAAAGTTTTTTTAAAAATCCTTCTTATGAGTCATTTTAGGAGATGGTTTCATTTTCTCCCGCACTACAGCAATCAGCAGCAAATCAAAAGCATGATGAGTGTAAAAATATTCAAATCCTTTAGGAGGGTCCCAGTAACAATGGCCAACTCTTTTAGAAGTGGAAAAGATGGAGGACAATGTTTGCATAAATCCCTTGTCTGCTTCTAGAATACCCTCATTAAATGGGCATGGCTAATCTGCTTGGCATCATGGGATGCAAAATGTCAATATTTTTCTTTTTGATCCTCCTTACTTTGGCCTTCATGTTCCACTATATGGGGCTCTCTGCCTGATGTGCCTATAGTGCTCTAGGAGACCCCAAAAGAGAAGAAGATCTCGGACATGACAAAGGAGATTTCCAAGATTGAGGTCCAGGAAGTTGAGGCTCCCAGATAACTGGTAAGGCCAGGTTCACATGCCATAAGAGTATGACATAAGGCCAAGGTGGAGGTACCCAAGGAATTTGGATCTTGGCTGATCTGTGCCTTTTACAGTTCTGACTAGAAGAGTGACACTGACACTGTCTTGAGTCCCTTTCAAACTTGCATTCAGGGATCGACACTAGTAATTGGGAGACAAATCCAGAAGCAAGTTACTTGCTAGGGTCTGATGAGGAAGAAGTGTAGGAATACATTTCCTCATATGGTGGAGCCGATCTCTCAGATGTTGATAGATGCTTTACAGGTTGGAGAGGAGGACTCCAATGGAGCATGGTGGAGCAAAATTTTTAGTTTTGATTCAGTAATGATAGAGGTCTTTTAAGGATTACTGTCAGTGTCACATTGAGAGAGGGAAACTCTGGCTTTGATGTAGTGACAGTCCCATGGAGTCACAAAAGTAATGACGCTGTGGCCTCCGGAGAATTTAGATGGCCCAGATGAATTCCAGTTTCTAGATGGGTGTCAGGGTCAATTTTTTGCATATTTAGTTGTAAGCCTAACCACAAAAAAAGGGTGATTGTTCAGCGAGTAATGGTGAGGGCATCCGCCCATGTGGCGGCTTTTAGTAGACAATTGTTCAGGTAGGAGAATATTATTACCCACCTGCTTGCATAGATGCACCGCTACCAACGTAAGAATTTTGGAGAACACTTGCTGTGCTGTTGAGAGACCAAAGGGTAGAACTTTGTATTGGTAGTGTTCTGTTTGACGAGTGAACCTGAGGAACCTCCTGTGTGCGGGATGAATGGTTACGTGGAAATATGTGTCTTGGAGATTGAGGGCCCCAATCCCCCTGTTTCAGTGCTGGTATAGAATCATAGAATCATAGAATCACAGAATCATAGAATATCAGGGTTGGAAGGGACCTCAGGAGGTCATCTACTCCAACGCCCTGCTCAAAGCAGGACCAATCCCCAATCAAATCATCCCAGCCAGGGCTTTGTCAAGCCTGACCTTAAAAACTTCCAAGGAAGGAGATTCTACCACCTCCCTAGGTAACGCATTCCAGTGTTTCACCACCCTCCTAGTGAAAAAGTTTTTCCTAATATCCAACCTAAACCTCCCCCACTGCAACTTGAGACCATTACTCCTTGTTCTGTCATCAGCTACCACTGAGAACAGTCTAGAGCCATCCTCTTTGGAACCCCCTTTCAGGTAGTTGAAAGCAGCTATCAAATCCCCCCTCATTATTCTCTTCTGCAGACTAAACAATCCCAGTTCCCTCAGCCTCTCCTCAGAAGTCATGTGTTCCAGTCCCCTAATGATTTTTGTTGCCCTCCGCTGGACTCTTTCCAATTTTTCCACATCCTTCTTGTAGTGTGGGGCCCAAAACTGGACACAGTACTCCAGGTGAGGCCTCACCAATGTCGAATAGAGGGGAACGATCACGTCCCTCGATCTGCTGGCAGTGCCCCTACCTATACATCCCAAAATGCCATTGGCCTTCTTGGCAACAAGGACACACTGCTGACTCATATCCAGCTTCTCGTCCACTGTAACCCCTAGGTCCTTTCCCGCAGAACTGCTGCCTAGCCATTCGGTCCCTAGTCTGTAGTGGTGCATGGGATTCTTCCGTCCTAAGTGCAGGACCCTGCACTTATCCTTATTGAACCTCATCAGGTTTCTTTTGGCCCAATCCTCCAATTTGTCTAGGTCCCTCTGTATCCTATCTCTGCCCTCCAGCGTATCTACCACTCCTCCCAGTTTAGTATCATCCGCAAATTTGCTGAGAGTGCAATCCACACCATCCTCCAGATCATTTATGAAGATATTGAACAAAACCGGCCCCAGGACCGACCCCTGGGGCACTCCACTTGACACCGGCTGCCAACTAGACATGGAGCCATTGATCACTACCCGTTGAGCCCGACAATCTAGCCAACTTTCTACCCACCTTATAGTGCATTCATCCAGCCCATACTTCTTTAACTTGCTGTCAAGAATACTGTGGGAGACCGTGTCAAAAGCTTTGCTAAAGTCAAGAAACAATACATCCACTGCTTTCCCTTCATCCACAGAACCCGTAATCTCAACATAGAAGGCGATTAGATTAGTCAGGCATGACCTACCCTTGGTGAATCCATGCTGGTATTATTGTTGCTAGTGTGACCATCCTGAACTGTTGGAGCCTTATGAATCTATTGAGTTTTCTGAGGTCTAGAATAGGCCACCATCCCCCATTCTTTTTCTGGCTTAAGAAGTAATGGGAATAAAAGCCGTTCCCCCTGCGTTGAGCTGGTACCAGTTCTACAGCACCCAGAAGCAAGAGGTGATTTACTTCTTGCCATAGAAGCTGTTCATGAGAAGCATCCCTGAAGAGGGACGGGGAAGGAGGGTGGGTAGGGGGTGTGGAAATGAACAGTATTGTATAGCCTGTATGGATTATTTCTAGGACTCATTTGTCCATGGTGGTGGGTTTCCATGGTGAATAGAAAGGGGTCACACAGTATCCTTGGAGGTCTCTGCCTCTGCTGTCATGAATCATATTGCCTCAGTTTTTATGTGTATGGGGCAGATCTTGTGCACTGGGAAGGACAGTATCTACCCTGTTTTTTTCCACGTTGCAAGTGTATGTACACCCACAGTACAAAGGGTTGCCTGAGAATCCTTCAGGGTGTGGAGAGTCTCGTCTGTCTTTGTGGCAAACAGCTTTTGGCCATGGCTTGCACCTCCGAGGGGAAGCCAGATAGGTGGAGCCATGACGCTTAGCGCATGACTATAGCAGTGGCAGAAGAGCGTGCTGCCATGTCTGCTGCATCCAAGGATATGATGGGTTTGAATTACTCCCTTTTGTCTTCTAGGGTACAATCAATAAAGTCCATTAATTTAGAATAAATTGATTGGTTGTATTTAGCCATCAATGTGGCATAATTGGCAATCCGAAATTGCAGAGTGGCTGATGAGTAGGCCTTATGGCCAAAAAGGTCTGGTCGCTTCCATTCTTTGTTATATGGCACAGATCTGAAATTATGTTGTTTACCGCACTGATAGACTGTATCAACAACTAGAGAGTTTGGTGCTGGGTGAGAAAATAAAAAGTCCATCCCCTTTTTATCCGCTCTCTTATAGGTGGGTGGTATAGTTGCCAGGGTCCGCCATATGTCTTTGGCTGGTTCCATCAGCGCATCATTTATAGGAAGCGCTATTTTTGATGCAGGTGAGGTGTGTAGAATATCCAGTAGTTTTATATTTTTACTGTGGGACGTCTTATAGAAGGATCTCTAGGGAATATGAGATTCTTTTGAACAGCTCCTCGAAGTGTCTGAAATCAGCAGCAGCTGTGGGTGGTGGAGGCATTACGGCCTTGTTTGGGGAGGAAGAGGAAATTTTGGTTGGAGGCATCGTCTCCTGTTCCAAGGCTTCCTCCTGTTCCTCAAAGCTCTTCTCTGGGGGCTTTAAAGGTGCCACACTGAGGCTGGTGGGGAAGTCCTAATCTTTTCCATGTAGGAATTCAGGGGTCTGGGGTATTGTCCCCTATATGCTGCCCAGGGGTCCCAATAAGGCCACTGTGTGGGAAAAGGCATAGGTGGTGGTAGCCATAGGTCATCATACCAGGACTGGGTGCCCATCTTGTGGATGGATTTAGTCTGCATGTGTGGACCTAAGGGTGCAGTAGTTTGGATGGGAGAAGAGTAGTCTGAGAAAAAGGCACCCTTCTTCTCATTATCTTCCTCCTCACTAGGCGGAGGAGCCAGTGGTGAAGCAGGTTGGCATGGTACTGTGCATACCAGAGAGAAATCGGTGCCGAATAGCAGAGATTGCAGCATTGAAGAGACAAGCAGATTCTTGTGTTGTAAGAAATGGTATGGTGTACCAGTGGTTTTGGCACCGAAGTGGTCGGTGCCGCTGATGCTGTTACAGGTGCGGGTGTTGGTGTCCACCTCTGAGCACTCTGCACTGCTGGAACAGGCGGTGGCACCATAGGCTGTGGGGAGCGCCTCAGTGCTGCGTCCAGCTCCATCGATGCTGTATCCAAGGAAGAGGGTATTTGTTTGCCTCTCAACTCTGAGTCTGCCCGCTTGGGGTCAGCGGTTGTCATGAATCAGAGGATCTCAGTGCCTCGTATGAACTCAGCCGCAGTGCCGTTGGTACCTAGGGTAGGGAAGGACCTGAAGACCGCTTCTTTTTTGCTGCGTCTTTCAGGGGAGAAGTTGATGCTCTTTTCCTCTGAGCCTTTTTGGAGGAATGAGCCTTCTTGTGTGGAGAAGATTAAGTCTCTGGAGATCTTTGTCCAGAGGGGTTCTGCTGGCCAGAATCGGATGCCAGGCACAGAGACTTCTTCATAAGTATTAGCTTGAGACGCAAGTCTTTGTCCTTTCTGGATCAAGTCTTTTGGTTGCTGTAGTGAGAGTACTTCTGAGGTATTTGTCTCACCTAGGCAGTGGGCACTCTGAGAGTATCTGTTCGACACTATTTAGACTATTTAGAAAAGCTGGATGAGCACAAGTCCATGGGGCCGGATGCGCTGCATCCGAGAGTGCTAAAGGAGTTGGCGGATGTGATTGCAGAGCCATTGGCCATTATCTTTGAAAACTCATGGAGATCGGGGGAAGTCCCGGACGACTGGAAAAAGGCTAATGTAGTGCCCATCTTTAAAAAAGGGAAGAAGGAGGATCCTGGGAACTACTGGCCAGTCAGCCTCACCTCAGTCCCTGGAAAAATCATGGAGCAGGTCCTCAAGGAATCAATTCTGAAGCACTTCGAGGAGAGGGAAGTGATCAGGAACAGTCAGCACGGATTCACCAAGGGCAAGTCATGCCTGACGAATTTAATTGCCTTCTATGATGAGATAACTGACTCTGTGGATGAGGGGAAAGTGGTGGACATGTTGTTCCTTGACTTTAGCAAAGCTTTTGACACGGTCTCCCACAGTATTCTTGCCAGCAAGTTAAAGAAGTATGGGCTGGATGAATGGACTATAAGGTGGATAGAAAGTTGGCTAGATTGTCGGGCTCAACGGGTAGTGATCAATGGCTCCATGTCTAGTTGGCAGCCGGTATCAAGTGGAGTGCCCCAAGGGTCGGTCCTGGGGCCGGTTTTGTTCAATATCTTCATAAATGTTCTGGAGGATGGTGTGGATTGCACCCTCAGCAAGTTTGCAGATGACACTAAACTGGGAGGAGAGGTAGATACGCTGGAGGGTAGGGATAGGATACAGAGGGCCCTAGACAAATGAGAGGATTGGGCCAAAAGAAATCTGATGACGTTCAACAAGGACAAGTGCAGAGTCCTTCACTTAGGACGGAAGAATCCCATGCACCGCTACAGACTAGGGACCGAATGGCTCGGCAGCAGTTCTGCAGAAAAGGACCTAGGGGTTACAGTGGACGAGAAGCTGGATATGAGTCTACAGTGTGCCCTTGTTGCCAAGAAGGCCAGTGGATTTTTGGGATGTATATGTAGGGGCACTGCCAGCAGATCGAGGGACGTGATCGTTCCCCTCTATTCGACATTGGTGAGGCCTCACCTGGAGTACTGTGTCCAGTTTTGGGCCCCACACTACAAGAAGGATGTGGAAAAATTGGAAAGAGTCCAGCGGAGGGCAACAAAAATCATTAGGGGACTGGAACACATGACTTATGAGGAGAGGCTGAGGGAACTGGGATTGTTTAGTCTGCAGAAGAGAATAATGAGGGGGGATTTGATAGCTGCTTTCAACTACCTGAAAGGGGGTTCCAAAGAGGATGGCTCTAGACTGTTCTCAGTGGTAGCTGATGACAGAACAAGGAGTAATGGTCTCAAGTTGCAGTGGGGGAGGTTTAGGTTGGATATTAGGAAAAACTTTTTCACTAGGAGGGTGGTGAAACACTGGAATGCGTTACCTAGGGAGCTGGTGGAATCTCCTTCCTTAGATATTTTTAAGGTCAGGCTTGACAAAGCCCTGGCTGGGATGATTTAGTTGAGGATTGGTCCTGCTTTGAGCAGGGGGTTGGAGTAGATGACCTCCTGAGGTCCCTTCCAACCCTGATATTCTATGATTCTATGATTCTATGACACTGTGATCGCCTTCCGGAAGTAAAGGCAACACTTGAAGTCCGGTGAGCCTGGCATACTGCAACTATGGTGGTTCATCCCTACAGATGAACAGTATCTGTTCTAACAGCTAGAAATAAAGGTATAATTTTTTTTTAAAACAGAAAATAAATGGGGAAAGAAAGGGTAAGTAACCATAAGGGGATGGCAGAGGGTACCCCAATCCAGGTCCCAGTTTTTCAGCATGCTATTTCTGATAAGTTTTTGGAAAGTAACTCTGCCTCTTTAAATCAAGATGCAGCTCCAGTGCCTGTGATAACAGAGGAGTTTTGAGAGTAGGAAGTTGTAAGGTGGTCATTTGTCAGAATGCAAATGACCCAACTGACAGAGAGGGAGGTGTTTTTCCACAGGCTGTGAGCACAGAGAGGAGTCAAATGACACCATGGGTAATGAACAAACCAACCTCAAACCAGAGTATCTGAACAGAGGGCGTGGTATCACAAAGATACTTGTAAACAGCCATCTGTGATAAACATTTTGGTATGATGTTAAGTTTTGGGATAATAAATCTGGTTCGCTGTGTGAAGGGGAAACTGAGGCACGTCACTTCATGGCCTCGATGGCTGGATGACAAGAGAATTATAACACAAAGTGTCTTTGAGTTAGTCACTGACTAACCCTCTTGCAGTAAACTAAGGGGGAAAGTGTGACATTCTATACCTTGGGTAGTGTCCTGTAACCCCATATGCCTCATTTATATATAATAGTGATATTGCATATACAGCAGGCCATGCGAGGCATCAGGGGAAAGGTTATGAACTGCTGAAATCCACTGTTCTATCTAAATATGTATATCTTTAGTGCATATGAAGTTATGAGATTGTGTTGTATGGTTGTCACTAAAACATGCTGTAAGTTGGGGAATCAGCCAGATATTAGCTCCTCAGAGACAAGCAACCATCTACAGCCATTGTCCAGCAAGAGAGCTACAATTCAATGACTCACCTGTATAAGGTCAAACCAGGAAAATTGCTCAAACTGTGCCTGGGGACTCAGCAATGCCCACCAGACATACCTGGGCTTGTGTTCTCCAAGCACATGGACTAAGGGTATACAACAGAACACAGGGGCCTCATGCTTGGCCTTTCTCCTGCCCCCACCTATGCTGCAAGCAACCAGGAGACTCAAAAGACTGAAGACTCCAACAGAGGAGACTGGCCTAGGTTTAAGAGACAAACCTGTATATTAAGGACTGCAATATCCAGTGGGGTGAGAAAAACAGCTTAATCTAGATCAGCGTTTTTCAAAGTTTGGGTCGCGACATGTTAGGCACTGGGTCACTCTGGTCAGCACCGCTGCCTGGGTCCCAAAAGTCCCATCGGCGGTGCTGCCCAGCTAAGGCTGGCTAGTGCCTACCTGCTCCGACACCCCACTGCGCCCCGGAAGCGGCCAACAGCAGGTCCGGTTTCTAGGCAGGGGGGCCACGGAACACGGCACGCTACCCCCGCCCCGAGCACTGGCCAGGAACCGGGCAATTGGAGCTGGGGGGATGGCGGTGCCTCCACCTAGGAGCTGGACCTGCAGCTGGCTGTTTCAGGCACAGCGCGGTCCGTGGTGCCAGCACAGGCGGAAAGCCTGCCTCTGCACCCCGGCTGCACCGCTGACAGGGTGCCGCAGGAGGTAAGTTCGAGCCCCAGCCCTGCGCCCCAATCCCCTGCCCCAGCCCTGAGCCTCCCCAAACCTGGAACCCCTTCCTGCACCCCAAACTCCCCATCCCTGGCCCCATCCCAGAGCCCGCACCCCCAGTCCAGGGCAAGATGGTATATTCCTGAGGTACAGAGCTGGGGGGGATTTGGCTCTGGTGCCTTTCCCTGTGTGATTCGTGAGTGGCTCTGGGAGCATTCAGACAATCTAGCTGGGTGTGGAGCTCCACATGCAGTTGTGCTGAGTGATAACAGCGCCTGGAGGGGTTTGCTGCTTGTCACTAGCAAAGCATTGTGAGAGACAGCCCAGGCTGGAGAGAGTTAAGGAGACGCAGCAGTCCCATGGTCCCAGTCTGCACACCGGGGACCCTATCACAGAAGTTACTTACCTTAGAATAACTGTGGTTCTTTGAGACATGTTGTCCACATGGGTTCCACTCTTGGCATGCAAGATTGGATTATCAAAGCCAGCAGTGCCTGTACCCCAGCTCAGGGGGTCTCAACCTTTTTCTCCCTGAGGCCCCCCCTCAACTTGCTATAAAAACGCCAGGGCCTGGCGGGGGGTGGGGAGGAAAGGAGCATGGGTCTCCAGGCCTGGGGGGACCTTTGGGCATAGGCATAGTTTTACTTCTATTTGTGGGGGAAGGAAAGGCTGGCAGGGCTCAAGCCAGCTCCGCACAGCAGGGTCCAGGGAGGAAGCGCCACCTCCACTCCCTGACTCATTCAGGAGGCCACCCAGCCTGGGCTCTGGGGGGGGGGGCACAACCAAAAACATAAGAACATAAGAATGGCCATACTGGATCAGACCAAAGGTCCATCCAGCCCAGTATCCTGTCTACCGACAGTGGCCAATCCCTGGTGCCCCAGAGGGAGTGAACCTAACAGGTAATGATCAAGTGATCTCTCTCCTACCATCCATCTCCACCCTCTGACAAACAGAGGCTAGGGACACCATTCCTTACCCATCCTGGCCAATAGCCATTAATGGACTTAACCTCCATGAATTTATCCAGTTCTCTTTTAAACCCTGTTATAGTCCTAGCCTTCACAACCTCCTCAGGCAAGGAGTTCCACAGGTTGACTGTGCGCTGAGTGAAGAAGAACTTCCTTTTATTTGTTTTAAACCTGCTACCCATTAATTTCATTGGGTGGCCCCTAGTTCTTATATTATGGGAACAAGTAAATAACTTTTCCTTATTCACTTTCTCCACACCACTCATGATTTTATAGACCTCTATCACATCCCCCCTTAGTCTCCTCTTTTCCAAGGTGAAAAGTCCTAGCTTCTTTAATCTCTCCTCATATGGGACCCGTTCCAAACCCCTAATCATTTTAGTTGCCCTTTTCTGAACCTTTTCTAATGCCAGTATATCTTTTTTGAGATGAGGAGACCACATCTGTACGCAGTATTCAAGATGTGGGCATACCATGGATTTATATAAGGGCAACAAGATATTCTCCGTCTTATTCTCTATCCCTTTTTTAATGATTCCTAACATTCCGTTTGCTTTTTTGACTGCCGCTGCCCACTGCTTGGACTTCTTCAGAGAACTATCCACGATGACTCCAAGATCTTTCTCCTGATTAGTTGTCGCTAAATTAGCCCCCATCATATTGTATTTATAGTTGGGGTTATTTTTTCCAATGTGCATCACTTTAAATTTTACCACATTAAATTTCATTTGCCATTTTGTTGCCCAATCACTGAGTTTTATGAGATCTTTTTGAAGTTCTTCACAGTCTGCTTTGCTCTTAACTATCTTGAGCAGTTTAGTATCATCTACAAACTTTGCCACCTGGCTGTTTACCCCTTTCTCCAGATCATTTATGAATAGGTTGAATATGATTGGTCCTAGGACTGACCCTCGGGGACCACCACTAGTTACCCCTCTCCATTCTGAAAATTTACCATTTATTCCTACCCTTTGTTCCCTGTCTTTTAACCAGTTCTCAGTCCATGAAAGGATCTTCGCTCTTATCCCATGCCAACTTAATTTACATAAGAGCCTTTGGTGAGGGACCTTGTCAAAGGCTTTCTGGAAATCTAAGTACGCTATGTCCACAGGATCCCTCTTGTCCACCTCAAAGAACTCTAATAGATTAGTAAGACATGATTCCCTTTACAGAAGCGATATTGACGTTCGCACAACAATTTATGTTGTTCTATGTGTCTGACCATTTTATTGTTTACTATTGTTTCAACTAATTTGCCCAGAACTGACGTTAGACTTACCGGTCTGTAATTGCCAGGATCACCTCTAGAGCCCTTCTTAAATATTGGCGTTACATTAGCTATCTTCCAGTCATTGGGTACAGAAGCTGATTTAAAGGACAGGATACAAACCATAGTTAATAGTTCCGCAATTTCACATTTGAGTTCTTTCAGAACTCTTGGGTGAATGCCATCTGGTCCCGGTGACTTGTTACTGTTAAGATTATCAATTAATTCCAAAACCTCCTCTAATGGCACTTCAATCTGTGACAATTCCTCAGATCTGTCACCTAGAAAGGATGGCTCATGTTTGGGAATCTCCCTAACATCCTCAGCCGTGAAGACTGAAGCAAAGAATTCATTTAGTTTCTCCGCAATGACTTTATCATGTTTAATGACAGGTATTTCACATTTGGGGACAACGTATACCTTCAAATCAGCGGCACTGCTATGGGTACCCGCAGGGCCCCACAGTATGCCAACATTTTTATGGCTGACTTAGAACAATGCTTCCTCAGCTCTTGTCCCCTAATGCCCCTACTCTACTTGCGCTACATTGATGACATCTTCATCATCTGGACCCAAGGAAAAGAAGCCCTTGAGGAATTCCACCATGATTTCAACAATTTCCATCCCACCATCAACCTCAGCCTGGACCAGTCCACACAAGAGATCCACTTCCTGGACACTATGGTGCTAACAAGTGATGGTCACATAAACACCACCCTATACCGGAAACCTACTGACCGCTATACTTACCTACATGCCTTCAGCTTTCATCCAGACCACACTACACGATCCATTGTCTACAGCCAAGCTCTACGATACAACCACATTTGCTCCAACCCCTCAGACAGAGACAAACACCTACAAGATCTCTACCAAGCGTTCTTACAACTACAAAAACCCCCTGCTGAAGTGAAGAAACAGATTGACAGAGCCAGAAGAGTACCCAGAAGTTACCTACTACAGGACAGGCCCAACAAAGAAAATAACAGAACACCACTAGCAATTACCTTGAGCCCCCAACTAAAACCTCTCCAGCACATCATCATGGATCTACAACCTATCCTGAAGGATGACCCATCACTCTCACATATCTTGGGAGACAGGCCAGTCCTTGCTTACAGACAGCCCCCCAACCTGAAGCAAATACTCACCAGCAACCACACACCACACAACAGAACCACTAACCCAGGAACCTATCTTTGCAACAAAGCCCATTGCCAACTGTGTCCACATATCTATTCAGGGGACACCATCATAGGGCCTAATCACATCAGCCACACTATCAGAGGCTCGTTCACCTGTGCATCTACCAATGTGATATATGCCATCATGTGTCAGCAATGTCCCTCTGCCATGTACATTGGTCAAACTGGACAGTCTCTACATAAAAGAATCAATGGACACAAATCAGACTTCAAGAAATATAACATTCAAAAACCAGTCGGAGAACACTTCAATCTCTCTGGTCACTCGATTACAGACCTAAAAGTGGCAATTCTTCAACAAAAAAACTTCAAAAACAGACTCCAATGAGAGACTGCTGAATTGGAATTAATTTGCAAACTGGATACAATTAACTTAGGCTTGAATAAAGACTGGGAGTGGATGGGTCATTACACAAAGTAAAACTATTTCCCCTTGTCTATTCCCCCCCACCCCACCCCCCCACTGTTCTTTGCAACTGCTGGAAATGGCCCACCTTGATTATCACTACAAAAGGTTCCCCTCCCACCCCCCTGCTCTCCTTCTGGTAATAGCTCACCTTTCCTGATCACTCTTGTTACAGTCTGTATGGTAACACCCATTGTCTCATGTTCTCTGTGTATATAAAATCTCCCCACTATATTTTCCACTGTATGCATCCGATGAAGTGAGCTGTAGCTCACGAAAGCTTATGCTCTAATAAATTTGTTAGTCTCTAAGGTGCCACAAGTACTCTTTTTCTTTTATCGTGTTTAAGTCCTCCTTTTGTATCTCGATCATCCAGGGGCCCCACTGGTTGTTTAGCAGGCTTCCTGCTTCTGATGTACTTAAAAAACATTTTGTTATTACCTTTTGAGTTTTTGGCTACCTGTTCTTCAAACTCCTTTTTGGCTTTTCTTATTACATTTTTACATTTAATTTGGCAGTGTTTATGCTCCTTTCTATTTACCTCACTAGGATCTGACTTCCACTTTTTAAAAGATGCCTTTTTATCTCTCACTGCTTCTTTTACATGGTTATTAAGCCATGGTGGCTCTTTTTTAGTTTGTTTACTGTGTTTTTTAATTTGGGGTATACATTTAAGTTGGGCCTCTATTATAGTGTCTTTGAAAAGTGTCCATGCAGCTTGCAGGGATTTCCCTCTAGTCACTGTACCTTTTAATTTCTGTTTAACTAACCTCCTCATTTTTGCATAGTTCCTCTTTCTGAAATTAAATGCCACAGTGTTGGGCTGTTGAAGTGTTCTTCCCACCACAGGAATGTTAAATGTTGTTATATTATGGTCACTATTTCCAAGCGGTCCTGATACAGTTACCTCTCGGACCAGATCCTGTGCCCCACTCAGGACTAGATCGAGAGTTGCTTCTCCCCTTGTGGGTTCCTGTACCAGCTGCTCCAAGAAGCAGTCATTTAAAGTATCGAGAAAATTTGTCTCTGCATTTCGTCCTGAGGTGACATGTACCCAGTCACTATGGGGATAATTGAAATCCCCCACTATTATTGAGTTCTTTATTTTGATAGCCTCTCTAATTTCCTTTAGCATTTCATCGTCACTATCACTGTCCTGGTCAGTTGGTCAATAATAGATCCCTACTGTTATATTCTTATTAGAGCATGGAATTACTATCCGTAGAGATTCTATAGAACATGTGGATTCATTTAAGATTTTTACTTCATTTGATTCTACATTTTCTTTCACATATAGTGTCACTCCCCCCCGCTCCCCCCAGCAGGACCTGTTCTGTCCTTCCAATATATTTTGTCCCATTGATTGTCCTCACTCCACCAGATTTATGTGATGCCTATTATATCAATATCCTCCTTGAACTAGAGTGCCTCGTGTTAACCCATCTTATTATTTAGACTTCTAGCATTTGTGTACAAGCACTTTAAAAAACTTGTCACTGTTTGTCTGCCCTTTTCTGATGTGTCAGATTCTTTATGTGAATGTTTCTTGTCTGATCTGGCCCATACTTTGTCCTCTTTCATCCCCCTCCTCCTGCCTAAAACCTAGAGAATCTCTATCAATAGATTCTCCTCTAAGAGAAGTCTCTGTCCGATCCACATGCTCCTGTCAAGGTTCCTTCCCCACTCTGAACTCTAGGGTACAGATGTGGGGACCTGCATGAAAACCTCCTAAGCTTACTTTTACCAGCTTAGGTTAAAACTTCCCCAAGGTACAAAATTATTTTACCCTTGGATTTCCACTGCCACCAGCAAACTTTATCTGGGTTTACTGGGAAACGTAGTTTGGACATGTCTTTCCCCCCAGAATCCTCTCAACCCTTGCACCCCACTTCCTGGGGAAGGTTTGGTAAAAATCCTCACCAATTTGCATAGGTGACCATAGACCCAAACCCTTGGATCTTAGAACAATGAAAAAGCATTCAGTTTTCTTACAGGAAGACTTTTAATAGAAATAAAGGAATCACCTCTGTAAAATCAGGATGGTAGATACCTTACAGGGTAATTAGATTCAAAACATAGAGAATCCCTTTAGGCAAAACCTTAAGTTACAAAAAAGACACACAGACAGGAATATTCATTCTATTCAGCACAGCTATTTTCTCAGCCAGTTAAAGAAATCATAATCTAACACATACCTAGCTAGATTACTTACTAAGTTCTAAGACTCCATTCCTGTTCTGTCCCCGGCCAAAGCATCATACAGACAGACAGAGACCCTTTGTTTTTCTCCCTCCTCCCAGCTTTTGAAAGTATCTTGTCTCCTCATTGGTCATTTTGGTCAGGTGCCACCGAGGTTACCTTTAGCTTCTTAACCCTTTACAGGTAAGAAGATTTTTCCTCTGGCCAGGAGGGATTTTAAAGGGGTTTAACCTTCCTTTTATATTTATGACAGCTCCTCTGCAGCGATCGGCTTTCCCCATCTTTTAGTTTAAAAACTGCTCTGCAACCTTTTTAATGTGAAGTGCCAGCAGTCTGGATCCACTTTGGTTTAGGTGGAGCCCATCCTTCCTGTATAGTTTCCCCCATCCCCAAAGTTTCCTCAATTCCTAATAAATCTAAACCCCTCCTCTCTACACCATCGTCTCATCCACGCATTGAGACTCCAAAGCTCTGCCTGCCCACCTGGCCCTGCGCGTGGAACTGGTAGCATTTCTGAGAATGCCACCATAGAGGTCCTGGATTTCAGTCTCTTCCCTAGCAGCCTAAATTTGGCCTCCAGGACGTCTCTCCTACCCTTCCCTATGTCATTTGTATCTACATGTACCATGACCACAGGTTCCTCCCCAGCACTACACATAAGTCTATCTAGATTCCTCAAGAGATCTGCAACCTTCGCACCAGGCAGGCAAGTCACCATATGGTTCTCCCGGTCATCAGAAACCCAGCTATCTATGTTTCTAATGATCGAATCTCCCATTACTAACACCTGCCTTTTCCTAATGACTGGAGTTCCCTCCCCCAGAGAGGTAACCTCAGTGCGAGAGAATACGCCAACATCATCTGGAAGAAGGGTCTCAACTATGGGAAGGTTTCCCTCTGTTCCTGTTGCCTGCTCTCCTCTGGGCCTTTCATCCTCCTTAACAATTCAGGGGCTGTCTGACCGGAGGTGGGACAAGTCTACAGTGTCCCGGAAAGCCTCATCAACATACCTCTCTGCCTCCCTTAGCTCCTCCAATTCCGCCACCCTGGCCTCCAAAGCCCGTACATGTTAATGCCCTTTTACTGGAAGAAAGGGAGGATTTAAACTCACAAGAAATACACCACTTAATAAGCATTTGTGCAGCCCCAAGTACTGGACACACTGTGGCAGAGACCGATTTGACTCTCGTGCAAGCAATAGAGTTAGCAAAAACCCTGGGTGGCATAGATAAAACCCTGGAGGGAAAATGGGTACACTGCAGACAACTCAAACAAGCAGGGTCTGCCACGGTGGGAGCACTGTGCTAATTTGTTTCTAAGTGTCTATCTTTCAGCTTCCGAAACAGAACATCAGGAGAGCTGGTACCAGCTGAAAAGTTATAAAAATACCATGGTTATAGTGTTGCGACAAAGTCTGTGTTCAGTGTTCTGTGTTACATGTTCTGTATTGCATGTTCTGTGTCTGTCTCCGGTGGGTGTCCTGTGCTAGCACTGGGTCCAGAGAGAGAGGGGATACTAAACAAGACAGGGTAAATGCCTTTTCCTCTGTCTACTTCCCCCACCTCCAACCAAATTATCAATCACATCCACCCCTGCCCAAAAGACTTTGATCCCCGATGCATCAGGTTTATTTTTTGTTAGGTACTCTAATAATCATTTTGTTGTTGATTTTTGATATTGATACATTTGTATTGTTAGTTATATTTGCTTGTATTGTTAATTCCACCCCTTCCTGTATGCACTCTGGTTCTACTTCCCCAAGCCCTGAAGGGTAGTTCATGGGCCCTCATAACTTGTAAGACCTTGGCCCGTGACTTTAGGGCCCCGTCTTTCAGGTCCCCAGAGACCTCTTGAGAACAACTGTTAGTAATGGGGACTCTGCAACATTTTAGCAACTAAATGTTAGTTTAAGTCCAAATAAGTTTTACCTTGCATGACAACTGTGTACTCCTACCAAATCTTATTTGTTGTGTGTGCTTAAGGAGGTCCTGACCTCAGTTACTTTTATTGTTTGATGGCTATTGCAGCATCAGACTTGAGCCTCATTTTGTTTGTCAATGTACCCAATTATGGTAATGGTGATGGCTTTATTGTATTCCCAATTATTATTATTATGATTGCTTGCATTAGTGTTTATGTTATATCTGGTGTTTAGTCAGTTGTAATGGTTTTAGTTATCGTCACCTGGTTATGATCGTTTGGTTTGTTTGCAACAGATCACCTGTGCCCTACAAAGACAACAACTACTGTAATGATCATAGATCAAGGGGCAGAGTGTTGTAGGAGCAGCCCACCTGGTCAGCAGTTCTAGATATAATTTTTCATCCCATCATTGTTCTATTAGTAACCCTGACGGTTATGTTGGTTCTAATGCTCTGCATGTGCTGCTGGATAAAACAGACGTATTTTAAGCTGAAACCACAGGCCCATATTGTTTCACAATATATAGCCTTGAAACAATTACATAAAGTGTGACCCATTCAATACCCCTGGATTGAAGGGTCAAAAGGGGGACAATGTAGAACTGATCAATGAAATTGTTTTTAATTGTTCACTTTATTAATATAACTTCATAAGTAAAGTTTTATGAATGAAACTACATTCATTCATAAAACCAGATACGCCAATAACTGGCTAATTGACAATTAAGCTGCTTGTTAAGAGCCACAGCTGTTCAGGTTTCACTTTCAATCCAATTGTTGCTTAAATAGCTGAAACTTGCATTGTTTCAGCATTGTAACTTCTGCTCACTGTTTGTCATTCCTTACACTTGTCCATATTGTAACTCAAACTCCATTTTAAAATGCTCACTCCATTTTGCAAAACCCTGCTGTAATCTTATTAGTTTAGTTTAGATGTGTGAATGAGGTATGTATGGATAATGGAATCAACCTCTAGCCCCAGCCTATCCTGATGAAATAAAGTATAAACACCAATGGCTGAAGATGCAGACAACAGTCCTGACAAAGCAAGAAGAGTCCACCCTAAAAAGAAAAGAACAGAAGTACAACTGAAGAAACATCAAAGCCAGGTCCGAGGCTGAAAGTCACATCTGCAATTGACGGGTGATCAATCACACCGAACCCAGAGGCAGCATGACACAGCAAGACCTGTAGACTCTGGATTCAAACTGAAGCCTACAAAAAAGAATGGATGAGATGGAAGATTTTGGAGGGTAACATTCTGCTGCCAACATGGAAGAGCACCGGTGCATGCCCAACAGAGACCCAGCCCTTCCTTGTGCCCGGCTTTCCTGGCCAGTTAGCCGCCACTGCTACAAACCCAAGCCATGAACTCAAGCTACATTCAGGACTGGTAACTATACAGCAGCTGCAGAACATTTGGGGGAGTGTGTGTGTGTGTGTGTGTGTGTGTGTGTGTGTGTACATAGGTATTAGATATAAGTTATTGGTCATAAATCAAATTGTGTGATAATAAACGTGACATCTTGTCTTGTCCCCTGAAACGATCCTGTGTGGTTTTGTCTGCATAACATACACGGCCTCAGGGCTGTCTGAACTTAAGTGGAAGAAGCTCTAATGTGGCTAGGCAGCTCTAACTTGGCTAGTTTGTAACATGTTTTTACATAGCAAGAGATCCAGTTTGATAACCCAAAAGGATATTGCCTGATCATTAACACTAACAGCAAAGGACACAAACAGTTTAGGTGCATTACATAAGAACAGCCATACTGGGTCAGACCAAAGGTCCATCTAGACCTTTTAATATGGGCATCCAGCCCATCAGACTTTTTAATATGTCCCTTAAGCTCCCACCATGGAACAGGGTCAGGGACTTGCCCTGCTCCTCGCATGCTGTGACCCGTGTGGCTCCCAGAAGCAGCGGCATGTGCCCCCTCTGGCTCCTATGTGTAGGGGCAGCTAGGAGGCTCCGCATGCTGCCCCCACCCCAACCGCCACCCGCCACAGCTCCCATTGGCTGGGAACCGCGGCCAGTGGGAGCTGTAGGGGCAGCGCCTGCAGACGGGGCAGCACGCGAGAGCTGCCTGGCCACGCCTCAGCGTAGAAGCTGGAAGGGGGACATGTTGCTGCTTTCGTGTTCTGCTTGAGGTAAGCGCTGCCCAGAGCCTGCATCCCTGACTTCCTCCCACGCCCCAACCCCCTGCCCCAGCCCTGATCCCCCTCCTTCCCTCCGAACCCCTCGGTCCCAGCCCGGAGTTCACTCCTGCACCCCAAACCCAGCCTGATCCCAGAGCCTGCACCCCCAGCCAGAGCCCTCACCCCACCCCTGCACCCCAACCCCTTGCCCCAGCCCAGAACCCCCTCCCGCACGCTGAACTCCTCATTTCTGGCCCCATCCCAGAGCATGCACCCCCAGCTGGAGCCCTCACCCCCTCCTGCAACCCAAAACACAATTTTGTGAGCATTCATGGCCGCCATACAATTTCCATACCCAGATGTGGCCCTCAGGCCAAAACGTTTGCCCACCCCGACTTAGAACCTTTTGTTTACACATTTGAATGTATCTAGAATCAATGCTGGAGTCTGCCACAGGTCTTTTGTAGAATCTAACAACCCCTGTTTTAGGCAGAGCAAGGCTACCATGCATGGAACGGTGCAGAACGTCATAAGAACATTACAACATAAAAAAGTTCACACTGGGTCAGACCAGTGGTCCATCCAGCACAGTATCCTGTCTTCCAACAGTGGCTGGTGCCAGATACTTCAGAGGGAATGAATGGAAAAAGGGAATTATAGAGTGATCCGTCCCCTGTTGTCTCATCCCAGCTTCTGGCAGTCAGAAGTTTAGGGGCACCTAGAGCATGAGATTGCATCCCTGACTATCTTGGCTAATAGCCATTGATGGACCTATCCTCCAGGAAACTTTTATCAACCCAGTTATACTTTTGGCCTTCACAATATCCCCTGCCAATGTGTTCCACAGATTGACTGAGTTGTGTGAAGCAGTACTTTCTTATGTTTGTTTTAAACCTGCTGCCTATTAAATGAATCAGGTGATCCTGGTTTGTTATGTGAAGGAGTAAATATCACTTCTTTATTCACTTTCTCCACACTATTCATGACTTTTTACACCTCCATCATATCCCCTTTCATAAGATGAACAGTCCTAGTCTTTTTAATCTCTTTTCATATGGAAGCTGTTCCACACTGCTAATCATTTTTGTTGCCCTTCTCTGTTTTTATTCCAATTCTAATATATCTTTTTTGAGACAGGGCAACCAGAACTGCATGCAGTATTCAAGGTGTGGGCATACCATGGATTTATATAGTGGCATTATGATATTTTCTGTCTTTTTTTCTATTCCTTTTCTAATGGTTCCTAACATTCTTTTCACTCTTTTAACTGCCGCTGCACATTGAGTGGATGTTTTCAGAGAACTATCCACAATGACTCCAAGATCTCTTCCTTGAGAGGTAACAGCTAATTTAGACCCCATCATTTTGCATATATATAGTTGGGATTATGTTGTCCAATGTGCATTATTTTGCATATATCAACAGTTTTGAATTTCATCTGCCATTTGGTTGCCCAGTAAGAACATAAGAAAGGCCATACTGGGTCAGACCAAGGGTCCACCCAGCCCAGTATCCTGTCTATCGACAGTGGCCAATGCCAGGTGCCCCAGAGGGAGTGAGTGAACCTAACAGGTAATGATCTAGTGATCTCTCTCCTGCCATCCATCTCCACCCTCTGACAAACAGAGGCTAGGGATACCATTCTTTACCCATCCTGGCTAATAGCCATTAATGGACTTAACCTCCATGAATTTATCCAGTTCTCTTTTAAACCCTGTTATAGTCCTAGCCTGCACAACCTCCTCAGGCAAGGAGTTCCATAGGTTGACTGTACGCTGAGTGAAGAAGAACTTCCTTTTACTTGTTTTAAACCTGCTACCCATTAATTTCATTTGGTGACCCTTAGTTCTTATATTATGGGAACAATTAAATAAGCTTTGGACTTAACTATCTTGAGTCATTTTGTATCATCTGTAAACTTTGCCCCCCTCACTGTTTACCCCCTGTGATGTTGCACTCTATATGATTTTATAAAAATATGCTAATGAGTGTGAATATAATGTAACTGGGGTATGCTTCATGCAAAAGGTCTCTTGTAAGGTATCATTACAAAGCTTATAATCTACTGAATGTGTTCATCCTATTTGTATGAATGTATCATTCTTGTATCTGAAACTAGAAATTTAAAATATAACTCTGAGGGCCTATTGTAATTATGCAAAGTGTGGGCCATTAATGGTGGTTTGGAATCTTGATGGCTCCCATTAACCAGGACAATTGACTGCGGATGGCTCTGTTTTACTTAAAAAGAAAAGGAGTACTTGTGGCACCTTAGAGACTAACCAGTTTATTTGAGCATGAGCTTTCGTGAGCTACAGCTCACTTCATCGGATGCATAGCCGATGAAGTGAGCTGTAGCTCACGAAAGCTCATGCTCAAATAAACTGGTTAGTCTCTAAGGTGCCACAAGTACTCCTTTTCTTTTTACGAATACAGACTAACACGGCTGTTACTCTGAAATCTGTTTTACTTGTAAGTCTTCCTGTATATGTGTGCACTGGCAAGTGGGTAATGAAGTCTTACAGTGACATGTGATCATGTCACCTGAACTGGAATCCATCTTTAACCTAGTGCTTTTCCATCGAGAAGGAGGGGTGGGAACCCAGAGGGACAAAGAATTCCTGCCTTATGCAAAAGATATGTAAGTGGGTGGAACAGAACAAAGGGGGCAGCCATCATGAGAAATCCCCTAGCTACCACCTGAGCTGGAACAAGGGCTGAACCAGGGGAAAGGATTGTGCCCAGACTAGGAAGGCATCCAGTCTGTGAAAGAAACTTATTGAAACATCTCTGAGGGTGAGATTTTATCTCTATTCAGTTTTATTACCATACTAGGCTTAGACTTGCGTGTTTTATTTTATTTTGCTTGGTAATTCACTTTGTTCTGTCTGTTACTACTTGGAACCACTTAAATCCTACTTTCTGTATTTAATAAAATCATTTTTTACTTACTAATTAACCCAGAGAATGTATTAATACCGAGGGGAGGGGAGGGGGGGGCAAATAGCTGTGCATATCTCTCTATCAGTGTTACAGAGGGCGAACAATTTATGAGTTTACCCTGTATAAGCTTTACACAGGGTAAAATGGATTTATTTGGGGTTTGGACCCCACTGGGAGTTGAGCATCTGAGTGTTAAAGACAGGAACACTTCTTAAGTTGCTTTCAGTTAAGTCTGCAGCTTTGGGGCCCGTGGTTCAGACCCTGGGTCTGTGTTGGAGCAGACTGGCGTGTCTGGCTCAGCACGACAGGGTGCTGGAGTCTCAAGCTCGCAGGGAAAGCAGGGGCAGAAGTAGTCTCAGCACATCAGTTGGCAGTTCCCAAGGGGGTTTCTGTGATCCAACCTGTCACACCCCCTTTCCCAGATCATTTATGAATATGTTGAATAGCACTGGTCCCAGTAGACATGCTTGGGGGACTCTGCTATTTACCATACCATGCTGCTATGTCCAGCAGTTTCTATGATTTCTCTTTTAACACCTCCAGTTGAAAGTCAAGAGCCTCTGCCATGCATTTCATAAGATCTTAGGGTCCCTTAAAATAGTTGTCTGAAGAAGATGTAGAGGATGAGGAAATTTCAGATGGGATTAATTGTTCTCCCTCATCTGCATGATCTTCATTGCTCTCCTCCTCCTGTCTCTAGCATCTGAGGCTATAGTAATTGACCAGTCTGAGAAGGTCTATTCTGTCTCTGGGGAGAAAGGGATCTAGTCCTGGGGCGGGGGGTGAAAGGCAGTAGACACTGGCTTGCAGGTATGGGATCACACGCCCCATGGTGTCCAGTAAGGCCAAGGTCAATAGGCATATGGATACTGCACTGGAAGACATACCAGGGGGCCTATTAGATTCGTGCCATTTCCTATCATGAGACCAGTCCCTAGAGTCCCTCCCAGATTCCCACTATAATCCCCATAGAAGGGAGGGAGGGCGAGCAAGTGGGAGATGAGCCCCTACTGTGCATTGACTGTGAGAATGAAAAGGAGTACTCCTGCTCTGAAGGTGGGGCTAAACTTTCAAGTGTACAATGTCCCCTCCACTCTGGTATTGATCGAGTTTGTACTGCTGACACTTATCATCTGCAGTACAGAGGTCTTGGTGACTAGTGGTCTAGCCAGCCTCACCTTCAACCTATTTAGCAATGTCGACTCCAGTACCTGGCCTACAGCTAAATCCCTTGGTACCATATATGCTCTAGGTACGGACAGGGGCTGTACCTATGCACTGGGTACCCATGAACAAGTCACTGGAGCGATTAGTACATTGTGGTTGGTGCTGGAAGGAGGGCCGGCCACATGTTTCGTGGGTATCACTGGTACCTGTTTAACTGTTAGCACCGAGGCGGCAGAGGGACTTTTGTCAGGCTATTGGCTGCTCTTTGACTGTTAAGCCTGAGATGACGGAGATGCCTGCAGACTAACAAACAACTAATTAATAATACTAAGAACTTGTGTACACGGCAAGTTAACATATGGGAAGCCAAGGTGTGAATCTACAGTGCACTAGCTTGCCACGCATTAACTCACTGCGTGGCCAAGTCCTAAGAACTTTAACACTAATGCTGGCAGAGAAGCAGGTGGACACTGCAGGGATTCTGTCTCACTACCATTAGTGGTAGGAAGGAACTGAGGGACAGTAGGGCACCTCCACACTTGATGGCCTTGGGTTGGGAGGAGGCAAGGGCATCCAGAGCACAAGCATGGCCCAATGGACTCTGCTGGCCAAAAGAATCCAGCCTCATATGCATGGTACACATGTGCACAAAGACTACAATCCATGTGGACAAACACATGAAGAAACCACTTGATTACTGTGCTGGGGATTCTGCTAGTGGAGGACTTAACACAGCCCCTCCTAACTATTTACCACCTTGGAGATCTCTCCCACATGGATATCAATTCTGGACCCCCAATGGACTGTCTTAGGGGTTAATTACCTACCAAGGATTGAACCTTGCCCTCTTATCCCCACTACAGCAAGTACGGCAGTATGAGTTGAGTACTGAAGTGTGATTAGACACATAACACATTAGCTGACCCCACAGTCTGGCCAAGCTATCGTTCATAAAACTGTTTATACAGGTTGCAGTGAGTCTTGTTCTATTGAATCTCAGGCAGCTCCCATTTCAGTTGTGGCCTCTTTCCTTCCACCACCACAATTTCATACCTTGCAGTTGGGATTGGCTCCATTTTCTATCAGCAGCTTGATAGCATTGGAGTGGCCACCTCCTGCTGCCTCTGAAAGGGGCGTGTTCCCATTGGCGTCAGTGCACTCCACCATGTTGATGTGATTACAGAGACGCGTGGCCTTCCCTTTTTCATCGGTACCCACACCATTCTTAGTATCCAAATCTGACACCTGGAGAGAGACAGACAAATGGAGAAGATAAACATGGAGAATGGGAAAAGAATGCCTTCTGCTCTGGGTACCCCCGGGAATTGTGTATTATCTGAAAGATTAGTGAAGAGAGATTTTTGCATACAGTTTATTTACATTGTGAAGTTTCAGGTGTTTTCCAGACACACACAAAGCATACTCCCGGCATCGAAGAGCTCATGATCAAAGCAGGCAATCAAAGCAGGCAAAAAGAGATTAGAGGCAGGAAGAGACAAACACAGCATGATGCAACCCAGATGGATGGCAAACACCTTACTAGCTCCCTACTTCATTTATGTTTTGTCCTTTGTTACCTAATGAACAAGTCTCTGACGGGAGGAACCAGGAGGCTTGGGGCCTCTTGCATAAAGCATATTTCAGAATGAACCATTTCTACAGCCTTCAACAATGGACTATGATCCAAATCAATAAATTTGGAAATGAACAGAGCTCCCAGAAAAGGGCATGAGGTCCCTCCCTCTCTTATGTGTATTCCAGTTCCTATGGAACCTCTCCCCTGCCAAGTACTAACTTCCTTTAGCACAGCCTTCATCTCTTCCACATCCCCATCAAATGCCGCCTCCAGCATCCGTTTCTTCCTTTGTTGTATTTCTCGCTGCTTCTTCCTTTTTTCTTCCTCTTTCTGTCTCTCCCGTTCAGCTTCTTCCTGCTCCTTCTTCACCATCGCAATGAAGGCCTGCAATAAAACCAGTCATTACAACTCAAAACTCAAAGGGACTCTCAGCCATGTGCACGAGAAGACAGAGGATCCAAGCACCCACATGGAAAGAAAAGTGGGCTGAAGTAGGATTGCTAACCCTCTCAGATTGGCCGGGAGTCTCCCGGAATTGGCCTCAATCTCCCGGTGACTATTAAAGGCAATCCAGGAGATTTTAATAGGCCAAAGTCTGGTCACCAGCACAGTGGGGCTAAAGCAGACTCCCTACCTGCCCTGGCTCCACGCAGCTCCCGGAAGCAGCTGACATGTTCAGCTCCTAGGCGCAAGCGTGGCCAGGGGGTCTCTGCGCGTTTGCCCCCACCCTGAGCGCTGACTCCGCAAAGCCCATTGGCCAGGAACTGTGGCCAATGGCAGCTGCGGGGGCGGTGCCTGCAGGCAGGGGACGGTGCGCAGAGCCGCCTGGCTGCCCCTGAGCCTAGAAGCCACACATGCTGTCCACTTCTGGGAGCCGCACCAGGTAAGTGCCGCCTGGCTGGAGCCTGCACTCCTTGCCCCCTCCTGCACCCCTACCCCAGCCCTGAGCCCCCTTCCACACCCAAACTCCCTCCCAGAGCCTGCACCCCCTCCCACACCCAGCCCTGACCCCCCTCCCTCACCCAAACTCTGCCCCAGAGCCTGAGCCCCACACCTCCTCGTGCACCCCAATCCTCTGCCCCAGGCTCAGCCCGGAGCCCCGTCCCACACTCTGAACCCCTCAGCCCCACTCCCCAGCCCAGAGCCTGCACCCCCTCCGCACCCAACCTCCTGTGCCAGTCTGGTGAAAGTGAGTGAGGGTGGGGGACAGTGAATGACGGAGAGACAGGGCGTGGAGTGAGCGGGGGACTGTGCCTCTGAGAAGTGACTTGGCAGGGGTGTTGGGTTTGTGCAATTAAACAGTTGGCAACCCTAGGCTGAAGATGGTTTCTCCACTGTTATTATAATTATAATAATTAAGTTATTATTATTATAACTTATTAAATATATTTTTATTATAATATAATAATTATTATAATAATAACAGAAAATGTGGAAAAGGCAGAGGTGTTTAATGACTTCTTTGTTTCGGTTTTCACCAAGGTTGGTGGTGATTGGACACCTAACGTAGTGAATGCCAGTGAAAATTAGGTAGCATCAGAAGAGGCTAAAATAGGGAGAGAACAAGTTAAACATTACTTGGACAAATTAGATATCTTCAAGTCACCAGGGCCTGATGAAGTGCATCCTAGAATATTCAAGGAGCTGACTGAGGAGATAACTGAGCCATTTGCAATTATCTTTGAAAAGTCATGGAAGACGGGAGAGATTCCAGAGGACTGGAAAAGGGCAATTATAGTGCCAATCTATAAAAAGGGAAATAAAGACAACCCAGGGAATTACAGACCAATTAGCTTAACTTCTGTACCCAGAAAGATAATGGAACAAATAATTAAGCAATCAATTTGCAAACATCTAGAAGATAATAAGGTAATAAGTAACAAGTCAGCATGGATTTGTCAAGAACAAATCATGTCAAACCAACACGATAGCTTTCTTTGACAGGGTAACAAGCCTTGTGGATGGGGGGAAGTGGTATATGTGGTATATCTTGACTTCAGTAAAGCTTCTGATACTGCCTTACATGACCTTCTCATAAACAAACTAGGTAAATGCAACCTAGATGGAGCTACTATAAGATTGGAAAACTGTTCCCAGAGAGTAGTTAACAGTGGTTCACAGTCATGCTGATAGGGCATAACAAGTGGGGTCCCGCAGGGATCAGTTCTGGGTCTGGTTCTGTTCAATATCTTCATCAATGATTTAGATAATGTAAATATTTAGATAGAGTATACTTATAAAGTTGGCGGACAATACCAAACTGGGAGGGGTTGCAAGTGCTTTGGAGGATAGGATTAAAATTCAAAATGATCTGGACAAACTGGAAAAATGGTCTGAAGTAAATAGGATGAAATTCAATAAGGACAAATGCAAAGTACTCCATTTAGGAAGGAACAATCAGCTGCACACATACAAAATGGGAAATGACTGCCTAGGAAGGAGTACTGTGGAAAGGGATCTGGGGGTCGTAGTGGACCACAAACTAAATAGGCGTCAACAGTGTAACACTGTTGGAAAAAAAAGGGAACGTCATTCTGGGATGCACTAGCAGGAGTGTTGTAGGCAAGACACAAGAAGTAATTCTTCTGCTCTACTCTGCGCTTATTAGGCCTCAACTAACAGGCGCCAACTTTTCTCGGCACCGGTGGGTGCTCGCGGCCCCCTGCCCCGGGCCCTGCCCCGACTCCATCCCTGCCCTGCCCCCATTCCAACCCATTCCCCAAAGTCCCTGCCCCAACTCCGCCCCCTCCATGCCCCTATTGGACCCCTCCCCAAATCCCCACCCCGGCCCCGCCTCCTCCTCTGAGCGCGCCGTGTTCCCCCTCTTCCCCCCTCCCTCCCAGGACTTGCCACTGCGAAACAGCTGTTTTGTGGCGCAAGGGCTGGGACCCAGGGGGGAGAAGCAGGACGCGGCAGCATGTTCAGGGGAGGAGGTGGAGGCGGTGTGGAGGCGGAGGTGAGCTGAGGTGGGGGGGCGGGCAGTTGCTGGTAGGTGCAGAGCACCCAACAATTTTTCCCCATGGGTGCGCCAGCCCCAAAGCACCCACGGAGTCAGCGCCTATGCCTCTACTGGAGTATTATGCCAAGTTCTGGGCACCACATTTCAGGAAGGGTGTGGACAAACTGGAAAAAGTCCAGAGAAGAGCAACAAAAATGATTAAAGGTCTAGAAAACATGACCTATGGGGGAAGATTGAAAAAACTGGGTTTGTTTAATCTGGAAAAGAGAAGACTGAGAGGGGACATGATAACAGTCTTCAAGTCTGTAAAATGTTGTTACAAGGAGGAGGGAGAAAAATTGTTTTTCTTATCCTCTGAGGATAGGACAAGAAGCAATGGGCTTAAATTGCAGCAAGGGAGGTTTAGGTTGGACATTAGAAAAAACTTCCCAACTGTCAGGGTGGTTAAGCACTAGAATAAATTGCCGATGGAGGTTGTGGAGTCTCCATTATTGGAGATTTTTAAGAGCAGGTTAGACAAACACCTGTCAGGAATGGTCTAGATAATACCTTAGCCCTGCAACGAATGCAGGGGACTGGACTAGATGACCTCTTGAGGTCCCTCCAGTTCTGATTCTATGATTATTTATAATGCAGCAGCAGTGCCATGTTGTGCTATGCTATGTACACAATCATAACATAACAAAGAGACCGTGCCTGCCCCTAAGAGCTTACAGTCTAAGTGTACAGTAAGAGACACCTGAATGATACAACAGAGAGGGATGCACAATGTAACACTGAGACAATTAGTTTTCACAGGACAGCATGATACAGACAGAAAAATACTGATGTTAGAGAGAGTTTGAATTAAGCAGATAAAGACATAAAATCCAATGTCCAGAAGTTGAAACTAGACAAATTTAAATGGAAAATAAGGCACACATTTTTAATGGGATAATAAAGCACTGGAACAGATTACCAGGGGATGTGATGGATTCTCTGTCATTTGAAATCTTTAAATCTAGATTGGGCGTCTTTCTAAAAGATGCTTCAGTTCAACCACAAGTTACATAAGAACCTAAGAATGGCCTTGCTGGGTCAGACCAATGGTCCATCTACCCCAGCATCCTGTCTTCTGACAGCAGCTGGTGCCAGGTGCTTCAGAGGGAATGAACAGAACAGGCAATCATTGAGTGATCCATCCCCTGCTGTCCACTCCCAGCTTCTGGCAATCAGAGTCTATAGACATCCAGAGCATGGGGTTGCATCCCTGACCATCTTGACTAATAGCCATTGATGGACCTATCCTTCATGAACATATCTAGTTTTTTTTTTAATCCTGTTGTAGTTTTGGCTTCACAATGTCCCCTGGCTATGAGTTCCACAGGTTAACCGTGCATTGTGTGAAGACATACACAAGTTACTGGGCTCAGTGTACGAATCATGAAGTGCAATTCTAACTCTTGTATTGTGCAGGAGATCAGTCTAGAATCAGATGATTATAATGGTCCCTTTTTTCCATCTAATTTATGAAATACTGTGATGCTACTTCAGGGATGCGCAAACTTTTTGGCCTGAGGGTCACATCTGGGTACAAAAAGTGGACGGTGGGCCATGAATGCTCACGAAATTGGGGGTTGGGGTGTGGGAGGGGGTGAGGGCTCTGGCTGAGCGTAAGGGCTCTGGGGTGGGGCCAGAAACGAGGAGTTCAGGGTGTGGGAGGGGGCTCCGGGCTGCGGTTTGGGGTGCAGGGGTGTGTGTGGGAGGGCTCGGGCTGGGGGTGTGGGCTCTGGGGTGGGGCTGGGGTTAAGGGGTTTGGGGTGCAGGAGGGTGCTCAGGGCTGGGACTGAGGGGTTCAGAGGGCAGGAGAAGGATCAGGGCTGGGGCAGGGGGTTGGGGCATGGAGTTCTCAGAAGTACAGGCTGCGGGTGGCGCTTACCTCAAGCAGCTCCCGGAAGCAGTGGCATGTTCCACCTCTGGCTCCTATGTGGAGGCACAGAGCCAGCCATGCGGCTCTGCATGCTGCCTCATCCGCAGGTGCTGCCCATGCAGCTCTCATTGGCTGCGGTTCCCAGACAATGGGAGCTGCGGGGGCAGTGCGTGGGGCAGGGGCAGCGTGCAGAGAACCCCCTAGCTGCCACTATGCATAGGAGCTGGAGGAGGGACTTGCCACTGCTTCCGGAAGTTGTGCGGCAAGCCCCCGACCCCACTCCCCAGATGGAGCGCCAGAGCAGGACAAGCCCCTGACCTCGCTCCCCGGAGGGAGATCAAGGGCTGGATTAAAAGACCTGATGGGCTGGATGCAGCCCATGGGCCTTAGTTTGCCCCCACCATGTTATCTCTTTCATGTACCCCAAACTCCAGGAGAGAGGCCCTAAGCCCCACCTTTCTGAGTGCAATTATTATTTCTGCAGCTGTTGAAGCCTTCAGGGGTTGGACTTTGCCAGTTGAGAGAGCTCAAGCTTTTCTAGGAAGGCTGCTATCTTGTGCTCCAGGGACTCAAGTTTCATTTTAAAAATGTAATATCTAGCCTTATGGTTGTGAAAGAAAATCTTCAAAATATGCCCCAACTTAACCAATTCCATGAAGTCTGTCTGAGCTTGCAGGCAGACTGAAAAAAACGGTTACCTACCTCTTGGTAACTGTTGTTCTTTGAGATGTGTTGCTCATGTCAATTCCAAGTAGGTGTGTGAGCACCGCATGCACAGTCGCTGGAAGGTTTTTCCCCAGTGGTATCTGTAGGATCAGCTCTGGAGCCCCCTAGAGTCACGCCTTCATGGTGCTGTATATAGGGTCATGCCAACCCCCCCCACCCCCGGCTCTTCAGTTCCTTCACGCCAGCTGACTCTGACAGAGGGGTAGGTGGGTGGGTCTTAGAATGGATGTAGCAACACATCTGGAAGAACAACAGTTACGAAAAGAAAGAAAAGGAGTACTTGTGGCACCTTAGAGACTAACCAATTTATTTGAGCATAAGCTTTCGTGAGCTACAGCTCACTTCATCGGATGCAATGAACTGTAGCTCACGAAAGCTTATGCTCAAATAAATTGGTTAGTCTCTAAGGTGCCACAAGTACTCCTTTTCTTTTTGCAAATACAGACTAACACGGCTGTTACTCTGAAACCTGAGTTACGAAAAGGTAGATAACCGTTTTTTCTTCTTCGAGTGCTTGCTCATATAGATTCCAATTAGGTGACTCCCAAGCAGTCTCCAGGAGGAGGGGTTGGAGGTCACACAGCTTGCATCACTGATTCACAGATTGAAGTACTGCCCTGCCAAATGTGGCATCGTCTCTGGCTTGCTGTACAATAGCATAATGCAAAGTAAAGGTGTGCATAGACGACCATGTCGCAGCTCTATAGATGTCCTGCATTGGGACCTGTGCCAGAAAAGCTGCTGAAAACGCCTGAGCCCTAATGGAGAGTGCTGTCAGTGCGGGTGCAGGTATCTCTGCCAAGTCATAGCATGCACAAATACAAGACATGATCCACGATGAGATTCTCTGGGATGACACCGGGCAGCCCTTCATTCTGTTAGCTATTGCTACAAAAAGCTGAGTTGTCTTCCGAAACAGTTTTGTCCTTTCAATATAAAAGGACAGTGCCCACCTAATGTCCAGGGAATGGAGCTTTAGCTCTTGGCTGCTGGCATGCAGCTTTAGGTAGAAAACCGAGGAAAGTGTCTTGGTTTGTGTGGAATTGTTAGACTACTTTCAGAAGGAAGGCTGGGTGAGGCTGTAGTCAAACTTTGTCCTTATAGAACATCACGTACGAGGGCTCAGACGTGAGGGCTTGAGTTCAGAGACCCTCCTGGCTGAAGTGATAACCACCAGGAAAGCTACCTTCCAGGATAGTTAGAGCAGTGAACAAGTCGCTAGGGGCTCAAACAGGGGCTCCATTAATCTTGATTGTATGAGATTGAGATCCCATGCAGGGATTGGTTGTCGCATGTGGGGGTATAACCTGTCCAGCCCCTCGAGAAAAACAGCCAACAATGGGGTTAGCAAAGACTGATCAGCCAGCCACCCAGGGGTGGAACGCCAAAATCGCATCCAAGGGAACCTTTATGGAGGACCCTGACAGCCCTTGCTGTTTTAGGTACAACAAATAGTCCAAAATGGAGGGTATTTATGACTGCAAAGGCGAAGTTCCCTTCTGCATTGACCAAATGGAAAATCTTTTCCACTTAGCCAGGTATGTGGCCTTAGTGGATGGTTTCCTGTTGCCAAGGACCTCTCCAACGGGTCCTTAGCATGCCAACTCCAAGGGGCTTAGCCATGGAGTTTCCATTCTGTGAGATGGAGAGACTTGAGGTTGGGATGTTGAAGACGGCTGTGGTCCTCTGTGATCAAGCCTGGAACTAGGGGCAGGCTGATTGGTGCCTCCACCGACAGGTCTAGGAGTGTAGTATACCAGTACTGACGTGGCCAGGCTGGAGCTATCAGTATCAAAGATGACCGCTCCTTCCTGACATTCAGCAGAGCCTTGTGAATGAGTGGGGTGGGTGGAAATGCGTAAAACAGATGATCCTTCCAGTGAAGGAGGAACGTGTTCATGATCGAGCCCCGGATGTGATTCAGGAGGGAGCAGAACTGCAGGCACTTCCTGTTGTGTCCTGTTGAGAACAAGTCTATGTGGGGAAGATGCTGTTCACAATGTCCGGGCAAACAGACCACTTGTGGTTGCAGAAGGACCAGTTGAGATGGTCCATCAACTCGTTTTGGGATCCCAGAAGGTAAGAAGCCTCGAGGTGTATCTAGTGGGCTATGCAGAACTCACACGATTGAGGGCTTCCTGACACAGGGGAGAGGAACATGCTCCACCCTGTCTATTTATATAAAACATCGCTGTTGTATTGTCCGTCATGACCAACACAGATTTTCCCTCCAGTTGGGCTTGAAAGGTCTAGCAGGCCAGGCGTACTGCTCTTAGCTCTCTTTATGTAGAGTGAGACCTCCTCTTGGGATCAGAGGCCTTGAGTCCTCAGCTTCCCGAGGTGAGCTCCCCACCTCACCACTAATGCGTCTGTAACTAGAGATAGTGCTGGGTGAGGTCTTGAGAAGGGAGCCGTTGCGCAGAATGTTTGTGTATTGAGCCACCACAGGAGGAGAGCGCAACCAGGTGAGCCTTGAGTGGGCCTGACTGTTATAAGAAGTCAGTCAGCTTCTATGATTCTATGAACTACCTTCTCCAAGTGATCTCGTCTTGGGCGATACGCTGATATCAGCCAAGACTGAGGAGGCCTGCGCTGCAGTCTTTTATGCTGAACCACATATGTATATGCCGCCATGTGCTGCAGAAGTTTCAGGCAGTTCCATCCCATGATAGTAGGGTAGTGGTGCCTGAGGTCCTCTATGATGGAGAAAATAGCCTGGAAAGGAGACTCTGGGAGCAATTCTCTGGCTTGCTTTGAATCCAGCAAGGCCCATATGAATTCTATCCTCCGAGTGGGAGCGAAAGTCAACTTTTGTGCATTTACCAATAGGCCTAGCCCAGGGGTGGGCAAACTTTTTGGCCTGAGAGCCACATCTGGATATGGAAATCATATGGCGGGCCATGAATGCTCACAAAATTGGGAGTTGGGGTGCGGGAAGGAGTGAGGGCTCCAGCTGGAGGTGCAGGCTCTGTGGTGGAGCCAGAAATGAGGAGTTCAGGGTGCAGGAGGGGGCTCCGGGCGGGGGCAAGGGGTTGGGGTGCAGGGGTGGGTGGGTGAGGGCTCCAGCTGAAGGTGCAGGCTCTAGGGTGGGGCTGGGGATGAGGGGTTTGGGGTATAGGAGGGTGCTCCAGGCTGGGACCAAGGGGTTCAGAGTGGGGGAGGGGGATCAGGGCTGGGGAAGGGGGTTGAGGCATGGAAGGAGGTCAGGGGTGCAGGCTCTGGGCAGCACTTACCTCAAGCAGCTCCCGGAAGCAGTGGCAAGTCCCCCCTCCGGCTCCTATGTGGAGGCACAGCCAGGAGGTTCTGCATGCTGCCCCGTCCGCATGTGCTGCCACTGCAGCTCCCATTGGCTGCGGTTCCCGGCCAATGGGAGCTGCAGGGGGCTGCGCTTGGGGCAGGGGCAGTGTGTGGAGCCCCCTAGCTGCCTCTATGTGTAGGAGCTGGATGGGGGATATGCTGCTGCTTCCGGGAGCCAAGCGGAGCCGCAGCATGCAGGGAGCAGGGCAAGCCCCCCAACCCCACTCCCCAGCAGGAGCTCAAGGGCCGGATTAAAAGGTCTGATGGGCTAGACGCAGCCCGTGGGCCGTACTTTGCCCACCCCTGGCCTAGCCTGTCAAAAATTGACCTTATCAGTCCATGTGCTCTTCTACCTGTGCTCTTGTGCATCCCTTGATCAGGCAGTCATAAGGATATGGAAACGTCTGTATACTTCGTTTCCTCAGGAATGTGGCAATGACTGCCATGCACTTGGTGAACATGTGAGGGGCCATTTACAGGCAGAAGGGGAGGATCGTAAACTGATAGTGGGTATGGCTCACTATGAACCTGAGGAACCTTCTGTGATTTGGAATTATTGACACATGTAAGTACGCATCCTTGAAGTCGAGGGTGGCATACCAATCCCCTGGATCCAAGGAAGGAATGATGGAGGCCAAAGCAACCACATGGAACCTCAGCTTCTTCATGAATCTGTCCAAGATGGGTCTAAGAGCACCTTTGGCTTTTGGGATTAGGAAATAGAGAGAGTAGAGCCCTTTGTCCCTTAACTCAGGGGACCTTCTTTACTGCTCCCATTCTTAGGAGTATCTGCACCTCCTGTATTAAGAGTTGCTCTTAAAGGTCCCTGTAGAGGGATGGGAAAGGAGCATGGGAAGGAGGGGGAGAACTGAATCGAAGGGAATATCCCAGTCCAATCATGCATAGCACCCACCGATCTGAAGTAATCTGGGTCCACGCACGATAGAAGTAGGATAAACCATCTGAAAACGACAGGTGAGGTAGATCCAGGATTTGGACTGGTGCTTCAACCCCGGGCACACCCTCAAAAGTTCTGGTTCAACCCGGAGGACTGGTGAGTAGTGCTGGGTCCTTAGGAGAAAGGAGGCAAAGGAGGCCTTCTGCTAGAGTTTCTGTCCTGCCTTCTACTGTAATCTTGCCTGGGCTGTATTTCGTAAAAACATGGCAGGGGTTGAGGTTTGAAACGTTTCCTCTGTGGCGCGGGGGTGTGGAACCCCAAGGATTTTAGCATGGCTCTGGAGTCTTTAAGGCTGTGGAGTTTCAAGTCTGTCTGCTGGGAGAATAAGGCTGGGCCTTCAAAGGGTAGGTCCTGGATTATCTGATGGCCCTTGCATGGGAGGCCCGGGGCTTGCAGCGAAGAACTCCGCCTCATGGCCACTGCTGATGACATGGAGCAGGCCGCTGAATCCACCACATCCAGAGAGGCTTGCAATGAGGCCTTTGCCACCATTTCCCCCTCTTCCACTAGGGCTGAAAATTCTACCCTGAAGTCCGAAGGTACCAGCTTCTTGAACTTTGACATGGCGTGCCAGGAGTTGAAGCTGTACCTACTGAGGACCGCCTGCTGATTTGCAATGCAAAGCTGGAGCCCCCGGACAGAGTATATTTTCCTACAGAAGAGGTCCAGCTTCTTTGCATCCTCTGAGATGCTCCCAGTTCCACAGGCAGGGCCAGTTAGACAGGCAGAACTGCAGAGTCTCAATGCCTGGATGAGACAATGGTGTAGGGAAAAGAGGTTTAGATTTATTAGGAACTGGGGAAACTTTTGGGAAAGGGGGGGCCTATACAGGAAGGATAGGCTCCACCTAAAGCAAAATGGAACCAGATTGCTGGCACTTAACATTTAGAAGGTCGTAGAGCAGTTTTTAAACTAAGGGCTTGGAGAAAGCCGACAGGTGCAGAGGAGCACATGGTTAGGACTTCCCTTAGGGGAGGATCTATTAATAGAGAATCTCTATGGAAAATGATAAAATACAGGCAGGGTCTGATCAGAAGCAGTCAGATAAAAAAGAGTCCCATTCAATTACACGGTGTAATGGCAAATAGCTAAAAGGAGACAAGTTTTTAAAGTGCTTATATGCCAATGCTAGAATCTAAATAATAAAATGGGTGAACTAGAGTGCCTCGTATTAAATGAGGATATTGATATAATAGGCATCACAGAAACTGGTGGAATGAGGATAATCAATGGGATACAGTAATACCAGGGTACAAAATATATCAGAAGGACAGAACAGGTCGTGCTGGTGGGGGAGTGGCACTATATGTGAAAGAAAGCATAGAATCAAATGAAGTAAAAATAGTAAATGAATCAAACTGTACAATAGAACCTCTATGGATAGAAATTCCATGCTCTAATAATAAGAATATAGCAGTAGGGATATATTACCGACCACCATTCCAGGATGGTGAGAATGACTGTGAAATGCTCGGGGAGATTAGAGAGGCTATTAAAATAAAAAACTCAATAATAATAACGGGGGGTTTCAACTATCCCCATATTGACTGGGTACATATCACCTCAGGAAGGGATGCTGAGATAAAGTTTATTGAGACCTTAAATGACTGCTTCTTGGAGCAGCCAGTCCTGGAACCCACAAGAGGAGAGGCAATTCTTGATTTAGTCCTCAGTGGAGCACAGGATCTGGTACAAGAATATAGCTGGACTGCTTGGTAATAGTGACGATAATATAATTAAATTTAATATCCCTGTGGCAGGAAAAACACCACAGCGGCCCAACACTGTAGCATTTAATCTCAGAAAGGGGAACTACACAAAAATGAGGAGGTTAGTTAAACAGAAATTAAAGGGTACAGTGTCAAAAGTGAAATCTCTGCAAGCTGCGTGGAAACTCTTTAAAGACACCATAATAGAGGCTCAACTTAAATGTATACCCCAAATTAAAAAACATAGTAAGAGAATCAAAAAAGAGCCACCGTGGCTAAACAAAGTAAAAGAATCAGTGAGCGGCAAAAAGGCATCCTTCAAAAAGTGGAAGTTAAATCCCAGTGAGGAAATTAGAAAGGAGCATAAACACTGGCAAATGAAGTGTAAAAATACGATTAGGAAGGCCAAAAAAGAATTTGAGGAGCAGTTAGCCAAAGACTCAAAAAGTAATAGCAATTTTTTTTTAAGTACATTAGAAGCAGGAAGCCTGCTAAACAACCAGTGGGGCTACTGGATGATCGAGGTTCTAAAGGAGCACTCAAGGACGATAAGGCCATTTTGGAGAAACTAAATGAATTCTTTGCATCGGTCTTCGCAGCTGAGGATGTGAGGGAGATTCCCAAACCTGAGCCATTCTTTTTAGGTGACAGATCTGAGGAACTGTCCCAGATTGAGGTATCATTAGATGAGGTTTGGGAACATATTGATAAATTAAACAACAATAAGTCACCAGGACCAGATGGTATTCACCTGAGTCCTGAAGGAACGCAAATGTGAAATTGCAGAACTATTAACTGTAGTCTGTAACCTATCATTTAAATCAGCTTCTATACCAGATGACTGGAGGATAGCTAATGTGACGCCAATTTTTAAAAAGGGCTCCAGAGGTGATCCCAGCAATTACAGGCTTGTAAGCCTGACTTCAGTACCGGGCAAACTGGTGAAACTATAATAAAGAACAATATTGTCAAACATAGATTCATAGATTCATAGATATTTAGGTCAGAAGGGACCATTATGATCATCTAGTCTGACCTCCCGCACAACGCAGGCTACAGAATTTCACCCACCACTCCTACAAAAAAAAAATAACCTCACACTTATATCTGTGCTATTGAAGTCCTCAAATCGTAGTTTAAAGACTTCAAGGAGCAGAGAATCCTCCAGCAAGTGACCCGTGCCCCATGCTACAGAGGAAGGCGAAAAACCTCCAGGGCCTCTTCCAATCTGCCCTGGAGGAAAATTCCTTCCCGACCCCAAATATGGCGATCAGCTAAACCCTGAGCATATGGGCAAGATTCATCAGCCAGATACTACAGAAAATTCTTTCCTGGGTAACTCGGATCTCACCCCATCTAATAGACCATCACAGGCCATTGGGCCTATTTACCATGAATATTTAATTACCAAAACCATGTTATCCCATCATACCATCTCCTCCATAAACTTATCGAGTTTAATCTTAAAGCCAGATAGATCTTTTGCCCCCACTGCTTCCCTTGGAAGGCTATTCCAAAACTTCACTCCTCTAATGGTTAAAAACCTTTGTCTAATTTCTAGTCTAAATTTCCTAGTGGCCAGTTTATATCCATTTGTTCTTTGTCCACATCAGTACTGAGCTTAAATAATTCCTCTCCCTCTCCGGTATTTATCCCTCTGATATATTTATAGAGAGCAATCATATCTCCCCTCAACCTTCTTTTAGTTAGGCTAAAAGTCCTTTCATAAGACAAGTTTTCCATTCCTCGGATCATCCTAGTAGCCCTTCTCTGTACCTGTTCCAGTTTGAATTCATCCTTCTTAAATATGGGAGACCAGAACTGCACACAGTATTCCAGGTGAGGTCTCACCAGTGCCTTGTATAACGGTACTAAAACCTCCTTATCTCTACTGGAAATACCTCTCCTGATGCATCCCAAGACCGCATTAGCTTTTTTCACAGCCATATCACATTGGCGGCTCATAGTCATCCTATGATCAACCAATACTCCAAGGTCCTTTTCCTCCTCCATTACTTCTAATTGATGCGTCCCTAGCTTATAACTAAAATTCTTGTTATTAATCCCTAAAAGCATGACCTTACACTTCTCACTATTAAATTTCATCCTATTACTGTTACTCCAGTTTACAAGATCACCCAGATCCTCCTGTAGGGTATCCCTGTCCTTCTCTAAATTGGCAATACCTCCCAGCTTTGTATCATCCGCAAACTTTATTAGCACATAATTTGTTGAGGAAGAGTCAACATGATTTTAATAAAGGGAAATCATGCCTCACCTATCTACTAGAATTCTTTGAAGGGGTCAAAAAGCATGTGTACCAAGGGGATCCAGTGGATATAGTGTACTTAGATTTTCAGAAAGCCTTTGACAAGGTCCCTCACCAAAGGCTCTTACGCAAAGTAAGCTGCCACAGGATAAGAGGGAAGGTGCTCTCATGGATTGGTAACTAGTTAAAAGATAGGAAACAAAGGGTAGGTATAAATGGTCAGTTTTCAGAATGGAGAGAGAGAGGTAAATAGTGGTGTCCTCAAGGGATCTGTTCTGGGACCAGTCCTATTCAACATATTCATAAATGATCTGGAAAAAGGGGTAAACAGTGAGGTGGCAAAATTTGCAGATGATACAGAACTACTCAAGATAGTTAAGACCCAGGCAGACTGCGAAGAGCTACAAAAGGATCTCACAAAACTGGGTGACTGGGCAACAAAATGGCAGATGAAATTTAATGTTGATAAATGCAAAGTAATGCATGTGGGATTATGCTTTCCAAACTATACATATAAAATGATGGAATCTAAATTAGCCGTTACCACTCAAGAAAGAGATCTTGGAGTCATTGTGGATTTCTCTGAAAACATCCACTCAATGTGCAGTGCAGTCAAAAAAGCAAACAGAATGCTGGGAATAATCAAGAAAGGGATAGGACAGAAAATATCATGTTGCCTCTATATAAATCCATGGTACGCCCACATCTTGAATACTGTGTGCAGATGTGGTCGCCCCATATCAAAAAAAGATATATTGGAATTGGAAAAGGTTCAGAAAAGGGCAACAAAAATTATTAGGAGTATAGAATGGCTTCTGTTTGAGGGGAGATTATTAAGACTGAGACTTTCCAGCTTGGAAAAGAGACGGCTAAGGGGAGATATGATAGAGGTCTATAAAATCATGACTGGTGTAGAGAAAGTAGATAAGGAAGTGTTATTTATTCCCTCTCAAAACACAAGAACTAGGGGTCACCAAATGAAATGAATAGACAGCAGGTTTAAAACAAACAAAAGGAAGTATTTTTTCACACAACGCACAGTCAAGCTGTGGAACTCCTTGCCAGAGGATGTTGTGAAGGCCAAGACCATAACAGGGTTCAAAAAGAATTAAATGAATTCATGGAGGATAAGTCCATCAATGGCTATTAGCCAGGATGGGCAGGAATGGTGTCTCTAGCCTCTGTTTGCCAGAAGCTGGGAATGAGAAATGGGATGGATCACTTGATGATTACCTGTTCTGTTCATTCCCTCTGGGGCACCTGGCACTGGCCACTGTCAGAAGACAGGATACTGGGCTAGATGGACTTTTGGTCTGACCCAGTAGGGCCATTCTTATGTTCTTATGTTCTTTGCCTCTGGCATGGGCCCCTGTTGCCCCTGCCTCTCACATTCATTTGTGGCCACTATTACCAGCGATCCCGGTGGAGGGTGCGTGTAGAGGTATTCGTACCCTTTTGAAGGCATGAAGTACTTCTTCTCCATTCTTTTTGCTGTGGAGGGCAAAGATGCTGGAGTCTGCCACAATGTTTTGGTCATGTCCTGGATTGTCTTTATTAATGGCAGGGCAAGCCATGAAGGGCCAGCCAGGGTCAAGATGTCCACCATGAGGTCTGAGGACTCTGACACCTGCTCTACCTGGAGCCCCAGGTTTTGGGCCACCCTTCTCAGGAGCGCCTGGTGAGCCCTGCTATCATGGGCAGATGCTGCAGAGGTCCCCACCACCGCTTCATTGAGAGACGAAGAGTAAGATGCTCAGGCCACTACGGGACACTGTTCTTGCCCTGTGGCTTTCAAAGATCACGCAGTGCTGGCTCCTCAGGCTCGATGTCGACCTCGGCGCTGGGTCTGGTGCCAGTCTTGGTACTGCGGGAATGCTTGTGGGTCAAAGGAGGCAGCAGAGGAGGAAGGAAGGAAGAAAGAGGAGGCAATTGATAGCGACCCCCTTGAATATGAACTCTGGGCTGGATGAAATGCCCATGGGGTCCAAAAGGGCCATTGTGCAGGCACTTGCCACTGCGCCGGCCAGGGCATAGTGGGGAGAGACTGCCCCGCATTGGGCCTTAGGTGCCGATGCTGTGAGTGGTGCTGACTTATCTTTGAGGCATAAGACTCTGCCTCCAATGGTGAAGACTCGCTCTGTGGTGACCAGGCGGGTCGATGCTGGATGGTGTCGGAGAGCAGTGCTGAAGAGAAGGCGACTGGTGCCACGACATGGCTGGCTTGCCTCTAGATGGCACCGAGTGCCTTTGTGGTGCCAGTGGTCTGGCATCCGGTGCCCTCTCACACCTGGTGAGAGACAGCAGTGCCATAAAGGCTATAAGGTCCCTAGCTGCCTCAAAAGTCTCCAGCGTGGAGTGAAGCTCTCGTGTCTCTCTGTGTTACTTCCTCTGAGGGGAGTCCAGAGGCACCGGACTTGACAGACCCCTCAGCAGGGCCAGAGTCCACAGTACCGCACTAGACGGCCTGGAGCTGGAGTGGCCCGGCGCTGGTCACACTCCGCTCGAGCCCTCACCCTCAGCTGTTTTCAGTGTGGGTGAGCGTCCCCTATCCATCTTTCTCTGCTTCTTTCACAGCTCTGGCTATTGGGAGCAGTGCTGCACCTCCCCATGTGAGGAGCTCTTCAGTGCCAGAGAGTCTTGACGGTGCAGAAGACCCTTAGTCCCAGAGTCTTTCCTTGGTGCTGGGGGATCCCTCATTGAAGCCAGTGCACTCCGCACCGATGCAGACGTGATGGGTACCGGTTCAGACCGACTTGGCTCTGAATGTGGGTGGAAAGCTGGCTCCATCAAGAGGAGTTTCAGTCTCTAGTCCCTCTCCTTGTTCATTCTGGGACGAAATCCCCTGAAAATCTTGCAATGATCTTTTTGATGGGATTCTCCCATACACTTCAAACATGACATGTGGGGAGTGCCCCTAGGCATAGGCTTTTGGGAAGCCCCACACGGTTTAAACCTTGAGACTGAGGCATGCCCCGATCTCAGGGAAAAAGGGGTAGGATTGACCCTGATAAGTGGGGACCTAACTTCCTATACTAAAACACTAACACTATTAACTATTTACAAGAAGAAAGAAAAGAGTCCACTAGGGAAATCACTTGCCAAAGCAAGACAGAACCACTGTTTCAACAACCGTCATGGGCACTAAGAAGGAACTGAAGAGGCAGGGGGTTGGCAGGGCCCTAAACAGCACCATGAAGGCGTGACTCCAGGGGGCTCCAGAGCCGACCCCTACAGATAACAGGAGGGGAAAAACCTTCTGGCGACTGTGCATGTGGCGCACGCACACCTACTTAGAATCGACATAAACAAGCACTCGAAGAAGAACAATAGTTCTGAGAGATGTGAGCTAGTCCGTTCATCTCCACGTGGCATTAAAAATGAAGCCTAATGATGACAATTTAAGTATTAAGATTAATTAGTTCAATGCTGATTAAAGCATGCAGGAAAGAAGAGGCACAATCATATTATTGAAGATCTGCACAATATACTCTGAGTAGCAGTTCATTTTGGCATCACATGTGGACAGAGCATAGAGTGTAGGCAGAGCATGGGAGGTTGTCACCATTTATTATTTTCCAGTTTCACCATTGATGGTCCCTCCAATCATATTTAACAGAGCCTTCCAATATTTAAAATTCAGTTTTTACAGTAGAAAGTGATAGGCTACAAATTCTTGTGGAAAGGGCAGGAAACTTCAGATAGAGATAGGAGTTAGGGGGAAGAGGATGATCCCAGATAGCACAGGGAACCTTTAAAATAGAGAGACAAGGTTAGAAAAAAAGAAAATATATATATATTTAAGACAGCAGAGAAAAGGTATTTAGAATCCGTTCTCTAGAATCTTCTCTCTCATAATCCTAAGAGCATCTTTACATAGTGGAAGGTTATGGTACATAGCTTATCTCAAAACTGATTTAAAAAAATATTTTTTAAATAAAAATGAATGCCAGGATAACAGCAATGAGTCACTATAGGGCAGGCATCTATATAGACTTATGTGTAGTGCTGGGGAGGAGCCGGTGGTCATGGTACACGTAGGTACCAATGACATAGGGAAGGGTAGGAGAGATCTCCTGGAGGCCAAATTTAGGCTGCTAGGGAAGAGACTGAAATCCAGGACCTCTATAGTGGCATTCTCAGAAATGCTTCCAGTTCCATGTACAGGGCCAGGTAGGCAGGCAGAGCTTCAAAGTCTCAATGTGTGGATGAGATGATGGTGTAGAGAGGAGGGTTTAGATTTATTAGAAACTGGGGAAACTTTGGGGATAGGGGGAACCTATACAGAAAGGATGGGCTCCACCTAAACCAAAGTGGATCCAGACTGCTGGCACTTCACATTAAAAAGGTTGAAGAGCAGTTTTAAACTAAGAGATGGGGGAAAGCTGATTGCTGCGGAGGAGCACGTGGATCAGACAGAGACTTCTCTTAGAGGAGAGTCTATTGATAGAGATTCTTTAGGTTTTAGTCAGGAGGAGGGTATAGAAGAGGATGAAGTATGGGCCAGATCAGATGAGAAACATTCACATAAAAAAGAATCTGACACATCAGAAAAGAACAAATAAACAGTGACAAGTTTTTAAAGTGCTTGTACACAAATGCTAGAAGTCTAAATAATAAGAGGGGTGAACTAGAGTGCCTCGTGGTAAAGGAGGATATTGATATAATAGACATCACAGAAATCTGGTGGAGTGAGGACAATCAATGGGACAAAATATATTGGAAGGACAGAACAGGTCCTGCTGGGGGGAGCGGAGGGGAGTGACACTATATGTGAAAGAAAATGTAGAATCAAATGAAGTAAAAATCTTAAATGAATCCACATGTTCTATAGAATCTCTACGGATAGTAAGTCCATGCTCTAATAAGAATATAACAGTAGGGATCTATTATCGACCACCTGACCAGGACAGTGATAGTGACGATGAAATGCTAAGGGAGATTAGAGAGGCTATCAACATAAAGAACTCAATAATAGAGGCTATCAACATAAAGAACTCAATTATCCCCATACCGACTGGGTACACGTCACCTCAGGACGAAATGCAGAGACAAAATGTCTCGATACTTTAAATGACTGCTTCTTGGAGCAGCTGGTACAGGAACCCACAAGGGGAGAGGCAACTCTCGATCTAGTCCTGAGTGGGGCGCAGGATCTGGTCCAAGAGGTAACTGTAACAGGACCGCTTGGAAATAGTGACCATAATATAACAACATTTAACATTCCTATGGTGGGAAGAACACTTCAACAGCCCGACACTGTGGCATTTAATTTCAGAAAGGGGAACTATGCAAAAATGAGGAGGTTAGTTAAACAGAAATTAAAAGGTACAGTGACTAGAGGGAAATCCCTGCAAGCTGCATGGATACTTTTCAAAGACACCATAATAGAGGCCCAACTTAAATGTATACCCCAAATTAAAAAACACAGTAAACGAACTAAAAAAGAGCCACCGTGGCTTAACAACCATGTAAAAGAAGCAGTGAGAGATAAAAGGCATCTTTTAAAAAGTGGAAGTCAAATCCTAGTGAGGTAAATAGAAAGGAGCATAAACACTGCCAAATTAAGTGTAAAAATGTAATAAGAAAAGCCAAAACGGAGTTTGAAGAACGGCTAGCCAAAAACTGTAACAAAATGTTTTTTAAGTACATCAGAAGCAGGAAGCCTGCTAAACAACCAGTGGGGCCCCTGGACGATCGAGATACAAAAGGTGCACTTAAAGACGATAAAGTCATCGCAGAGAAACTAAATGAATTCTTTGCTTCAGTCTTCACGGCTGAGGATGTTAGGGAGATTCCCAAACATGAGCCATCCTTTCTAGGTGACAGATCTGAGGAATTGTCACAGATTGAAGTGCCATTAGAGGAGGTTTTTGGAATTAATTGATAATCTTAACAGTAACAAGTCACTGGGACCAGATGGCATTCACCCAAGAGTTCTGAAAGAACTCAAATGGGAAACTGTGGAACTATTAATTACGTTTTGTAACCTTTCCTTTAAATCAGCTACTGTACCCAATGACTGGAAGATAGCTAATGTAACGCCAATATTTAAGAAGGGCTCTAGAGGTGATCCTGGCAATTACAGACCGGTAAGTCTAACGTCAGTACCGAGCAAATTAGTTGAAACAATAGTAAAGAATAAAATAGACACATAGAAGAACGTAAATTGTTGGGCAAAAGTCAACACTGTTTCTGTAAAGGGAGATCATGTCTTACTAATCTATTACATGCATCCGACAAGTGGGACAGTTTGCCCGAGGCCCCGCAGACAGGGCGGGGGCAATTTCGGCGGCAATTCGGCGGTGGGTCTTTCAGTCCCTCTCTTCCTGGGGGTCGGCGGCACTTCGGTGGCAGCTCATTTGCTCTGCTTCAGTCTTCTGCGGCAATTCAGCGGCGGGGTCCTCCTGTCCTTTTCTTCCTTCGGCAGCATGACATGGGTTTTTCTTTTTTTTTTCTTCGCTGCTTGGGGCGGCAAAACTATCACTTTTTAATGGAAGGAGCCCCCGAAATTGCTTTGCCCCAGGCCCCCTGAATCCTCTGGGTGGCACTGGTTCTTTGAAGGGGTCAACAAACGTGGACAAGGGGGATCCAGTGGACATAGTGTACTTAGATTTCCAGAAAGCCTTTGACAAGGTCTCTCACCAAAGGCTCTTACGTAAATTAAGTTGTCATGGATAAAAGGGAAGATCCTTTCATGGACTGAGAACTGGTTAAAAGACAGGGAACAAAGGGTAGGAATAAATGGTAAATTTTCAGAGTGGAGAGAGGTAACTAGTGGTGTTCCCCAAGGGTCAGTCCTAGGACCAATCCTATTCAACTTATTCATAAATGATCTGGAGAAAGGAGTAAACAGTGAAGTGGCAAAGTTTGCAGATGATACTAAACTGCTCAAGATAGTTAAGACCAAAGCAGACTGTGAAGAACTTCAAAAAGATCTCACAAAACTAAGTGATTGGGCAACAAAATGGCAAATGAAATTTAATGTGGATAAATGTAAAGTAATGCACATTGGAAAAAATAACCCCAACCATACATATAATATGATGGGGGCTAATTTAACTACAACTAATCAGGAGAAAGATCTTGGAGTCATCGTGGATCGTGTGCAGCGGCAGTCAAAAAAGCAAATGGGATGTTAGGAATTATTAAAAAAGGGATAGAGAATCAGACGGAGAATATCTTATTGCCCTTATATAAATCCATGGTACACCCACATCTTGAATACTGCGTACAGATGTGGTCTCCTCATCTCAAAAAAGATATACTGGCATTAGAAAAGGTTCAGAAAAGGGTAACTAAAATGATTAGGGGTTTGGAATGAGGCTAGGTCTTTTCACCTTGGAAAAGAGGAGACTAAGGGGAGTTGTGATAGAGGTGCATAAAATCATGAGTGGTGTGGAGAAAGTGAATAAGGAAAAGTTATTTACTTGTTCCCATAATATAAGAACTAGGGGCCACCAAATGAAATTAATGGGTAGCAGGTTTAAAACAAATAAAAGGAAGTTCTTCTTCACACAGAGCACAGTCAATCTGTGGAACTCCTTGCCTGAGGAGGTTGTGAAGGCTAGGACTATAACAGGGTTTAAAAGAGAACTAGATAAATTCATGGAGGTTAAGTCCATTAATGGCTATTAGCCAGGATGGGTAAGGAATGGTATCCTAGCCTCTGTTTGTCAGAAGGTGGAGATGGATGGCAGGAGAGAAATCACTTGATCATGACCTGTTAGGTTCACTCCCTCAGGGGCACCTGGCATTGGCTGCTGACAGCAGAAAGGACACTGGGCTGGATGGACCTTTGGTCTGACCCAGTCTGGACATTCTTACGTTCTTAGGCATTAGTCAGTCAGAAGTGCACTTGATGGCTGAGAGTGCTGGACTCTGTGCCTCAAAACGCAATTAAGGCCTGCACATGCATATCCTATTGCTATATTGGTGCAGTTACCAAACTTCTAAATGCTCTCTCTGTATTTCCAATTAAACTTACTTCTTACCTCTCTCTGGAGGCGCTCCATTAACTCTGTGTATTCTCTCTGCTCCCTAAGGCGCTTCTCCCTTGCTCTACATGCCAGGATGCGACGGAAAGCACACTGCAACGTTAGCACAGCCTTTTCTTTGTCGTTCAGTTCTGTGTAGTGCATAGAGAATGAATGAAGATAGACTGCAACGGAATGTGGATTTGAAACGGTAGAACTGCAGACAGAATTCAGTATTCACAAATGCAAGGTAATGCACAGTGGAAGGAATAATTTAAACTTCTGATACATAATTTAAAGGTAACCAGCCACTCAGAAGGAAGATTTGGGAATCACTGTGAACAACTGGTCAATGTGCAGCAGTGGTCAAAGACTGGAAATGGATAGGACATCCACCATTCTTACTCAGAACACTGATTTGTGCATTCAAATGACAAAATAGATCATTTTCAGCTCTAACTTCTAGAAACTCCATAAAATTCCAGTCAGGCCAGAGAGATTGTTCAAATGGAATCCTATTTCCTTTCACTCTGTTAGACAACATGGGATAACTGTTTTGCTATTTAATATCCTGGAGGTAGAAGGAAATACAGGAACTAATCAAGGACCCAGGCTGACATTTTTTTAAAAAAGTACCGATTTCCACCAGTTTGTGATTAAATTTCTACTTCCAGCCCCATGTTAAAGTGCCTTATTATTAATTAGTGTGTATCTTGGATGACTAACATGTTGCTAGTACTCAGTATGAATAAGAAGTACTGTTTTAATGGGTAAAAGTGCTCCATACTCAGTGGTGCAAGTAGAATTCATTTCTTATCAGTATGCTGCACCAGCTAAAAGGGAGAGGGACGCATGTGACCTCCCCACATGACACGCCCCCCCCCGTGACTCCTCCCCGCCCCCCCCCAGCCCAGGGCCCCGCGGTCTCCCCCTCCCTTTCCCATGATCCATCCCACGTTACCTGGAGGTGGGGGGTGTTTCTGTACTCCTCCCGCTGCACCGGAGACTTCTGAACTACAGGGCTCTCCAGAACCAGCCGGAGGACAGGGCTGGGCTGGGGGCGTAACAGCCAGACCTGAGGAGCTGCCAGCGTGTGGCTGCTGGGTGGACCCACGTTCTGCTCCTTTCGCTGCTGCGGTTCAGGGCTCTCCTGGGAACCACAGCAGCCAATGGAGCAGAACGTGGAGCCACCCAGTGGCCGCACGCCAGCAGCTCCTCCGGCATGGCTGTACTGCCCCCAGCCCTGTCCTCCTGCAGGGCTGCTGTACAGTGGGGTCGCCCAATGGCCCCATGTTTTGCTCCTCCTGTGTCTTTCTGGTATGGTGTACTGGTTATAAATATCTTACCGGTACGGCGTACCGTACCGTACTGCCCTACTTGCACCACTGTCCGTACTATTTACCAAAACAGCTTGAGTGACAATACTACGTTTAGGTATTATTTCCCTTTTATATATTGATAGTAATCATGTTGCAAGACCTGAAAAATTTACCATGGATAAAAGAGCATGTTTCAAACAGGCCTCCAGTGGCAGCATGGTGAGCTATAAACAACAAGTGGGCCATCGCTTAGTAATTGCTAGTAGGGGAAGAGTTATAGAATTACAAAGCTTGTCCCAGATTTCAGATTTAGTACAGCCTAGCTTAGGCAGAGGCCTGCTCCAGTTATGACAGATTTAGTCTAGTTTATTTTAGGCCTTGTCTATCCTAAGAGTTTTGTCGACAAAAGTTAAGCTGCTTTAATTAAAACACTTTAATTAAACCACTGTTGCATGTTCACACTACTTTCCTTGAGTCGACAGAGCGCATCCACACTAGCAGTTCTTGCATCGACACAGAGAGCAGTGTACTGTGGGTATCTATCCCACTGTGCAACTGGCTGCAGGGTGCTTTGGGAAGGGTTTGCAATGCCTCATGGGGCAGGTACAGTGTCACATGATGCAGGTTTCTCAATCCCATCCTTCCATGGGCATCCTACTAGATTGCCAGCCACTTTTCAACTGAAGTGTACATGGCAGGAAGGGAGAGAGTGTATATGACAGGGAGTGCGGTGGGGGGAGAGACAGAAACAGAGCATGTGTTGGGGAAGTGTGTGAGAGATTGTGTGTGTGGAGCGAGAGTATATGTGAGAGAGAGAAAAAGCGAGAGTGTGTGTGTGTGTGTTGGGGGAGAGTGTGTCGGCATGCTGTCTCTTTAAATTCAGACAGCAGCCTGAGCGACCAGTCCTGGGGCGGGGGGGGATGCCCCTCACACACATCAGCCCCTGGCTCTGAACTGCACCTCATTCTCACCCACCGCCCCCCCATCCCCGCAGCAGCAGCCCACTCTGCCTGCCTGCTGCTGTGTTCCGAGGAGAGCAGGGTTCCACACAGGGCCGTCCCAAGCTATTTTGGTGCCCTACGCAGCCCCCTCCCCCTGCAGGGAGGCTGTGTGGGGCCCCAGGCCTCCGCAAGGGGGAGCAGTGGGGGCTGTGTGGGGCCCCGCCCTAGGCCTCCGCAGGAACCGGGGGCTGGCCCCAGGCCTCTCGGGGGAAGATGGGGGGCTGGCCACTTCCTGCGGGAAGTGGAGTGACCTGGCCCCAGCCTGCTCTGGTCCCCTGGCTCCCTGGCTTGGGAGGAGCGGGGAACCGCCCCCCAGCACTCCCCGGCAGCCTGGCTGGGAGCCAGGGGAGCAGAGCAGGCTGGGGCCAGGTCACTCCACTTCCCGTCTACTTTCTGGTGAGTGCAGGCCCGACCGCTTCTGGAGTCCTCAGGGGAGTGGGGGTGGGGCTGGGGCAGAGCCGGGGCGGGGCCCTGGGGGAGAGCTGGAGCAGGGGCTGGAGCAGCACGCAGGGCACCAGGAAATATGGTGCCCCAAATTTCCTGGTGCCCTACACAGCTGCATACTTTGCGTATGGGTAAGGATGGCCCTGATTCCACATTCATGGTTCTGTGATTCCCTCCAAGTTCTCCCAGGGCCTCCTCAGCTACCGGGAGCAGCATCTTCGGCAGCTCTGTGAGCTCTCCATGCTGAGGAAGGTCAAAGACTCGTGAAGTTTTGAAAGGGGAGGGGTGAATGCCTGTGTTAGGATATAGATATCCAGGCCTGTCTGAATTTAGGTGTATTCTTATCACTTAGCGAGTTATAGAGGTATAAATGAAAGAATCAAAATCACAGTTTGCCGGTGTAAGGGTCTTCTCTCACTGTGACAGTCTGAGCCCCTGTTCTTAGGCTAAGGCCTCTGGCTAAGCAACAGAGGCAGCCATAAGCTGGGAAGTGAATGGTCACATGCTCACATTCCAAACTAGTCTCATTGAAAGAAGGTGCTATTGGGCTGTTAGGAATACAATCCTGATAGTGCCTATCGCCTCCAGAGAAAGGGAAGTGCCTAGAAAATGTAAAAGGAAAAAGAAAAGGAGTACTTGTGGCACCTTAGAGACTAACCAATTTATTTGAGCATGAGCTTTCGTGAGCTACAGCTCACTTCATCGGATGCATACTGTGGAAACTGCAGAAGACATTATATACACAGAGACCATGAAACAATACCTCCTCCCACCCCACTCTACCAGCAGGAGAGTGGGGTGGGAGGAGGTATTGTTTCATGGTCTCTGTGTATATAATGTCTTCTGCAGTTTCCACAGTATGCATCCGATGAAGTGAGCTGTAGCTCACGAAAGCTCATGCTCAAATAAATTGGTTAGTCTCTAAGGTGCCACAAGTACTCCTTTTCTTTTTGTGAATACAGACTAACACGGCTGTTACTCTGAAACCTGTAAAAGGAAACTTAGTTTGAGAGCATCCTGTCTGGCAAGAACTCACTTATCAATAGGTGGGATGTGAAATCCTTCATTTCTGTGTTGTTCTATCATTGTAGTCCCCATTTCCCTATTGTTTGTCTGTACAATCTCTGTTTGGTTCTGTGATTGTTTCTGTCTGCTGTATAATTAATTTTGCTGGGTGTAAACTAATTAAGATGGTGGGATATAATTGGTTAAATAACCACATTACAATATGGTAGGATTGGTTAGTTAAATTTCAGTAAAATGATTGGTTAAGGTATAGCTAAGCAGAACTCAAGTTTTACTATATAGTCTGCACTCAATCAGGAAGTGGGGGGAATGGGAACAGGGGTGAGGAAATTGGAATCATGTTTTCCTAAGGGGGGGGGGGGGGATGGGAACAGGGACACAGGTAAGGCTTTGTGGTGTCAGAGCTGGGAAGGGGGAAACTAAGGAAGGAAACTAGAATCATGCTTGCTGGAAGTTCACCCCAATAAACATCAAATTGTTTGCACCTTGGACTTCTGGTATTGTTGCTCTCTGTTCATGCGAGAAGGACCAGGGAAGTAAGTGGGTGAAGGAATAAGCTCCCAAACATCTTGGTGCCATGACTTGGATACATCGCATTGGATAGGTGAGTGGCAGCCTGTAAGTCCCCCTCTCCAACAGTCCGCGCAGCTGCTTGGAGCGGGTGTAGCGAACTCTCGTGATGGTAGTTCTGGGTTCTGGCAAGCCAGCGTAAAGGATTTTTTGGATAAATGGATAAGGAAGAACCAGGGCCCATACCAGGTACAGGGGTCAACCTGGGATGAGATTAAAAAGGAAATGGAGGAAGCGTTAGGGAACCCAGAGGGATGGGGGGTGGCTGAGGAGCCCACCCTTCTTTGGTATATGGGTAGTGGAAGAAGGGGACTGAATGCCTTCCAGGGAAAGGAGGCACTTCAGTCTGCTTGTGAGAGGTTTGAAGTAAGGGCAGCATTATGGGAAGCTGCCAGGAATCTTTCAAGTTTGGTGCTGCTTCAGCAAGGGCTGCTGAAGGGTTGTAAATTAGTTAGGGGTGGTTAAACATGATTTGGCACAACAGGGTTTAAAGTCAAAAGCAGAGTTAACAGACTACCTTTAGAGACTAGAGCTGGGACTTGGTCCTGTGGGAGTGGTGGTGAGGGGGGGAAGAGGTTTCAAAGTGCAAAATGGCAGGGTTTTCAGGAGCAGGTAACAACCCCTACTCTTCTCCCAGAGCCAGGATGAAAACCTGTGGGTAAGGGTTCTCAACTGTTGCAACCCAGGAAGCCTACTCTTGGCTCAGAGCTAACTATATCCTTTTCTTGTTTTCCTTCTTCTTTTTCTCAGTTTACTTAATTTGCTGCTGGTAGCTTATACGTTAAACTGACCTGACAGGCTTAATTGGTTTATTTCCACCTCTTCGCCCTCCTCTCCCCCGCCTTTCCACACTTTTGTTTTTCTGAAGTTTTAATGCAGGGTACTTTGGATACTTATGTGAAATGTTTTTGGTTATTTTGGACAAAGTATGAGGGAGGTCTGCTGTATTCCACTGGAATTTTTGGAGTAAAAGATCCATGGGCATCCATGGAGACAAAAGTTTTACTGCCTCTTTGAACAGTCTCAAGGCGAAGACAGCACAGGTTAAGGCAGCTTTGTGGCAATAATTGTACTTGGTGGCTGAGTTGTTACAGACAAATTGCACTGCCTTAAAGAACTGAATGTAGGAGTAAGTGATTTAAAGAAGTGAGTGAAAGGTTAGAAATAGCTTTTGCAAAAATTGATAATACAGGGTTTGCAGGAAAGTAAACATTTGGGAGTTGTGGAAATGGTAAAAGGTAACTGTTGTGAAGATGTTAAAAGAGTAACAGTTGTGGTGTTACAAGAAAGAAGTTTTTGTTTAATGATAAAACCCAGTTATATAAATGTAACTGTATGTGCAACTCTGTGCAGTCACATTGAATGGAAGCTTGGTAATTAAATTATCCAAGGGGGGTCAGGTAGAGTGGCTACTACCACCACTATGCTTCTGTCCCCAGAAGCCTTTACAGCTATTCTGAGGGAAAATGGGCCCTTTTCCCACAGAAATGGTCTATAAGGGACTGCTGCAGGCAGCAGGCAGAGAAAGAATCTGATCAAAATTATTTCACTGTTGGGTAATGTAATCAAAATCACTAAAGGATGTAAGGGGTTTCTATTGGAACTTAACTTGGCTGCCCCGGTTGTGTCCAGTTGTACAAGATGGCAGTGTAATCGGGGTACATTTGTGTTAAAAAAAATAATAATCACAGTGCAAGGGATGTTAGGTAAAAGAGAATTTTGTGTGTGCACAGGAAAAGGAAAAAGAAAAGGAAAAGGGGAGGAATGATGGGAACGCTAAGCCTTGGGGTGGCTCTGGGGGATCGGATTGTTGCTTTGGTGGGTGTGCATAAAAACTCTGTGGGCACAGGGGAGGCAGTTACACCTTGTGTAAAATTAATATGGCTAATGTTATGGAGGTTAAACTATGGAAGGAATGTGCATTTTCCCAGGACGTGTGCAGTGTACATTGGAGAAGGGGTGGGGGAAAAAATGCAAACAAAACATGGTACTTAATTAAAATCCTATTAGGGCTCCAAAAGGAGCCACAATAGGTTGTGCTTTCTTTTTCAGATCTCTGTGTGTTTTGGAGCAGGAGATGAAAGTAATCAGAACTCTAGTGGAAGTGGACTGTTTCCCTTTTAAGACCGTCTCTGAGCTGTTAATAGCTTTGGATCCAAAAGCAAGCCAGAAAGCCTCTGTGTAAATGCAAATTACTTAGCTGATGGGCACAAAGGAGCTGCAAATAATGAATACATCTGGTCAGCAAACAAGCTACTAGAAGACTCAGATTATGGCCCTCCAGGAAAGGGAGGGGAAAAAACAAGTCAAGCTTGAAAATAAGGGGAACAGGTTAACCCTAAGGGGTGTGTGTGTGTGTGTGTGTGTGTGTGTACAGTGCTAAAATCTGAAGCTGTCTCTCAGCTATTAACTGAGAATAAACTTAAAGCTTGGTACAGCAGAGAAACTGTAACATGGTTTTGTTAATTAAATATTCATGGTAAATAGGCCCAATGGCCTGTGATGGGATATTAGGTGGGGTGGGATCTGAGTTACCCAGGAAAGAATTTTCTGTAGTATCTGTCTGGTGAATCTTGCCCATATGCTCAGGGTTTAGCTGATCACCATATTTGAGGTCAGGAAGGACTTTTCCTCCAGGGCAGATTGGAAGAGGCCCTGGAGGTTTTTCACCTTCCTCTGTAGCATGGGGCACGGGTCACTTGCTGGAGGATTCTCTGCTCCTTGAAGTCTTTAAACCACGATTTGAGGACTTCAATAGCTCAGATATAGGTGAGAGGTTTCTCGCAAGAGTGGGTGGGTGAAATTCTGTGGCCTGCGTTGTGCAGGAGGTCAGACTAGATGATCATAATGGTCCCTTCTGACCTTAGTATCTATGAATCTATTGCAAATCTGATCAGTTGTACAAGAGAGGAAACTGAGGTACACCACCTCATGAATTTCATAAATGACCAGTGAGTGGGGTAATTCTCTAGCCTGACTATAGAACAAAATAAGGACAGCCTGGAGGTAATTCTTCTGTTTTTCCTGCAATTAGCAAGGAAATTTGTAAAAGAAAGTGGTGGTATTTATTATTATTAAGCAATAATCTGTCCCCAGTAGGGGGTGGTGGAAATTGTTTTTTTTGTTTTTCAGACACTCTACAAGCAAGCTGGCGCCAGCGGAAGAATAACCCAGAATACCATGGATCTATGTTTTGTGGTGTTTGTCTTGTTGCTAGCATTGTTGTTTCAATGAACAGAAAACCTCATGATGTGGGTGGGGGATGGCTTCAAAAGGCTGACCCTGGGGGGGAGATGTGTATGGGAATACAAAATGCTCAACTAGGAGGCCAGCACCTGTGTAATAGCTACCATGGTACCTGGAAATGGAACAGCAACTAAGGTGGTCCCCCCAAGCCCTACGGAAATAATGAGAAGAGGAGGAGCTCACTGGGAATCAATGGAGGGGTGTGTAAAATAGTGTAAATCAAGAGACGATGTTTGGATGTGCCCCTCTCCTATAACTACGGAGAAGCAGGATCAATGGCCTATGCACAGGGTGGACAATTGAGTGTACTGTGTATGAGGTGTTTTGCTGGGAATGTACATATTACTGGGGGCACAATTACACCAGCCCATAACCAAACTACACCCATCTACATGCTGCTATCTGAACTCTGGTGCACAAATGGATCTGTGAATCTTATTGCTGTAAATAATCAAACCAGGGCATACGGCCTGATTCCATACCAAGTGGTTAAGCTGGTTTGGACAATATCCCATTTCTCTGTGAACATTCAATGGACTTATGATATGGACAAAACCATGCAAAACCTGCAAGGGCAGCTTGTTGCAACTGGACACATAAGATCATGACCCTGTCGAAGGAGGAGGGGCAGTGTTTTGGTGGTGGCTCGGATGTTGGACCATACTGCTGTGGTGAGGACTTGGTGTTGCTGTTGATTTTGTATTGTTAACTGTTCTTGTGTTACGTTGCATATGGAGATTACTTATAGGTTATGTAGTAACCCCTCAATCCTCTACAGTGTAGTGGAAAACCCGGACTCAACCTTCTCGGGCCCCCTGTAATGGGAAGTCTGGAACACTAATTGGAATAGGTGTGGTATGTCCATACGAGAGAAGGTGCAGGGCACTATACTACACAAGGGGCAGTGGAACAAATGGAATATCGACACCTTCCACCTTGATGCCTGGCCCTATCAGGAAATGTGTCGCCATATCTCCTGGGCTTTTCCAGGGATACCTGGGCAGGAGGATCCCAAAAGAAAAAGGGAAAAAAAAAGGGTGGAGTGTTAGGATATAGATATACAGGCCTGTCTGTAAAGGCCCATACTCTAAGAATTTAGGTGTATTCTTATCACTTAGCTAGTTATAGAGGTATAAATGAAAGAATCAAAATCACTGTCTGCTGGTGTAAGGGCACTCCACTTGATACCGGCTGCCAACTGGACATGGAGCCATTGATCACTACCCGTTGAGCCTGACCATCTAGCCAGCTTTCTATCCACCTTATTGTCCATTCATCCAGCCCATATTTCTTTAACTTCCTGGCAAGAATACTGTGGGAGACAGTGTCAAAAGCTTTGCTAAAGTCAAGGAACAACACGTCCACTGCTTTCCCTTCATCTACAGAACCAGTTATCTCGTCATAGAAGGCAATTAGATTAGTCAGGCATGACTTGCCCTTGGTGAATCCATGCTGACTGTTCCTGATCACTTTCCTCTCCTCGAAGTGCTTCAGAATTGATTCCTTGAGGACCTGCTCCATGATTTTTCCAGAGACTGAGGTGAGGCTGACTGGCCTGTAGTTCCCAGGATCCTCCTTCTTCCCTTTTTTAAAGATGGGCACTACATTAGCCTTTTTCCAGTCGTCCGGGACCTCCCCCGATCGCCATGAGTTTTCAAAGATAATGGCCAATGGCTCTGCAATCACATCCGCCAACTCCTTTAGCACTCTCGGATGCAACGCATCCAGCCCCATGGACTTGTGCATGTCCAGCTTTTCTAAATAATCCCGAACCACTTCTTTCTTCACAGAGGGCTGGTCACCTCCTCCCCATGCTGTGCTGCCCAGTGCAGTGGTCTGGGAGCTGATCTTATTCGTATAAACCCAGTCAGCCAGTCCTGAGGTCCCTTCCAACCCTGATATTCTATGATTCTATGATTGGTTAGTTAAATTTCAGTAAAATGATTGGTTAAGGTATAGCTAAGCAGAACTCAAGTTTTACTATATAGTCTGCAGCCAATCAGGAAGTGGGGGGAATGGGAACAGGGAATGGGGGTTGGGAAATTGGAATCATGTTTTCCTAAGGGGGGGAATGGGAGCAGGGACACAGGTAAGGCTCTGTGGTGTCAGAGCTGGGAAGGGGGACACTGTAAGGAAGGAAACTGGAATCATGGTTGCTGGAAGTTCACCCCAATAAACATAGAATTGTTTGCACCTTTGGACTTCAGGTATTGTTGCTCTCTGTTCATGCGAGAAGGACCAGAGAAGTAAGTGGGTGAAGGAATAAGCCCCCTAATAGCCTGCGTAGCTAGATGCAGCGCAACTGAGTTCAGAAGAGTGAACAGAGCAGTCACAGTGGGCATTGTGGGATACTGAGGAAGGCCAGTTATGCTGCCATAATGAATGGCAGCATCTACACTGTCACTTTGGGCTTGGCTACACTTACATTTTATAGTGCTCTAACTTTCTGGCTCAGGGGAGTGAAAAGTCACCCCCCTGAGCGCAGCAACTCAGAGCGCTTTAAAGCACTAGTGTAAACAGGCTCCAAGCGCTCGCTCCCAGCGCTCGGAGCTGTCACGGGGTCCCTGGGTGATGCCCTGGAACTACTCCATATGAAGCCAGGCAGGACTCTGGGGGAGCCTCTTCTCTGTAAGCAGGCTGTCTGCGGGGCAAGAAGCTTACACAGCTTCGACCTTCCTGGGTCTGATCTCGGAGCATTCAGCATCCCGTCCCACTGTGCACTTCCCACAGCAAGTCCACACAGGCGGGGCTCCTGGGGAAGCCAGAGGGCCCTGCACCCCAACTCCGCAGTCAGACGTGACTCTCAGCCAGCCAATAAAACAGAAGGTTTATTAGCCGACAGGAACACGGTCTAAACCAGAGCTTGTAGATACAGAGAACAGGACTCCTCAGTCAGGTCCGTCTTGGGGGGCAGGGAGGCCAGAGCCCCATCTGGGCCTCCCTCCATTTCCACAGCCAGCTCCCCACCTTGTGGCCCAGGTACAACACCTCTGCTAACCCCACCTTATACTTTCCAGCTTTTACCATCAGTCCTGCCTCCTTGAGGCAGCCCAGCACCCTCTCCACCTGGGACACGTGCTCCTCCCAGGTCTGGCTAAAGACACAGATGTCATCAATGGACATCATGGCCAAGTTCTCTATCCCCCTCAGTTCTACTTCCCATTGGGGAGCCCATTCCCGGTACAGGAATCCCTTCTCCCACAGGAATCTTTCCCTGCAGCCTTCCCCAAGGGAGACTGCAGTGCTGCAGCCAGCAAGTTCCCTCAGCTTCTCCAAGGAGGGATCCTTCTGCAGCTCGGTCTGGAATTCAGCTGCTGAGGAAGGGAGTGGAACCTGTTCCCTCTCACTGGCTGGGCCTGGCGTCACAGCCTCACTGAGCCCTGTCCCTGGTAGCTCCCTCCCTGCCGTGGAATCACTTCCCAGCAGCACCTCTGGACCAGGCAAAACTGGTTGGCAGCCGACCTGCCCTGCCTGTGGGTCCCCCCCACTCAGCTGGGGTCTCAGCTCCCACCGTGCTCAGCACTGCCCTTGCTTCCCATTGGGGACAGGCAGCGAGCTCGCTGCTTTGGTCACAGCATCAGAGCCACCATGAGCCCCCTATCCACTGTGCAGGGGAGTGGGAGCATCTCTCCGTCCCACTCAGCCCCAGGGCTCTGGTTACAGGCAGGCAGGTATCCTGAGCCTAGCAGCTCCTCACCACTGCCAGCCAGGTCATTTGTATTTTCACTGACCATTTCAGTCTCAGCCAATTGTTTCCCTGGATTCAAATTCAAATCCTTGGCCATTACAAAAGCAGAGCCTGGATCCTGTCCCAAAGAGACACAGTCATCCCCCAACAGGACCTCACAGCCAATATCCTGGAGAACCCCAACTACCAGCCAGCCCGACCCCTCCTGTGTCTGCACAGGGATCTGGGCCACAGGCAGAGTGAGGGGCTTCATCCCTGGGACCTTCACCCAGGTCACACAGCCCCCCAGCATCTGGTGGGGCTGCACCACCTGGGGTCTGACAACAGTTCTTGGACCGTGAGACACAGCGAGAGCCTGAGAAAGAGCTGCAGGAGAAGCAGCAGCAGCATGAACTGGCGGTGGTGGAGCGGAGAGGCATAGGGGACTTCCCAGGGGTGAGTGGGGATAGACCCCAGGGTGCCAGTTCCACAGGGAACCTCGATTCTAAATTGCTGCCCCTGGTTAAGGAGAGGGGGATGTGGATGCCCACCCACTGCCTTTGAGCAGGCTGGCGATTTGAACCGGGGGACCCTGCGGAAAAGCCCCAGCATCTAGTTCCCTTGCTGGGTCCCAAGGCCATAGACGCCATCAGCCAGATGTGTGAGATGGTGGACAGGCTTCCTCTCCTGGCCCCAACCTATATGTCTACATGGAGTCTCCTGGGCTCAGGCCCCTCAGACCCCCAGTGGGAGTGGAAGGTGGTGGGATAAGGGTGTGTGATTGTTGCAGAGTCCTAGAGGGCCAGTGTGATGGTGTCTGCACAGAGAATGGCCGACACTCCTGGCAACTGATGGCCTGGGCCCCTCCTCTGCAAAGGTGCCAACTGATGGTATTGGGGAACAAAGAGATCAGGTGGCCTCCTGGCCTGGGAAAGAGACAAAGGCCAGTTTCAGTTTGGAGCTGGCTGGGGAAATGGAGGGAGGCCCAGATGGGGCTCTGGCCTCCCTGCCCTCCAAGACGGACCTGACTGAGCAGTCCTGTTCTCTGTACCTACAAGCTCTGGTTTAGACCATGTTCCTGTCATCTAATAAACCTCTGTTTTACTGGTTGGCTGAGAGTTATGTCTGACTGCGGAGTTGGAGTGCGGGGCCCTCTGGCTTCCCCAGGAGCCCAGCCTGTGAGGACTTGCTGTGGGAAGCGCATGGTGTGGAAGGGGATGTTGAATGCTCCGAGGTCAGACCCAGGAAGGACGAAGCTGGGTAAGCTTCTTGCCCAGGAGACAGTCTGCTCACGGAGAGAAGGCTCCCCCAGAGTCCCGCCTAGCTTCGTATGGAGTAGTTCCAGAGCATTGCCTGGTGATTCTGTGACAGGAGCTAATCCCCTCGTGGAGGTGGATCACCAGGAGTGCTGCGAGAGCTCTCTCCCAGCGCTTGCGCGCAACCACACTTGCACTTCAAAGCGCTGCCGTGGGAGCACTCCTGAGTCAGCGCTTTGAAGTTTCCAGTGTAGCCATGCCCTTTGTTGCTTTAACTTTGCCGCAAAAAGCTCTATGCCTCTTGTCAAAGTGGTTTTATTTTGTTAGCAAAACAGCAGAGTTTTACCACCAAAAGTAGCTTTGTATTATGTACACCTCCACTGTTTTGTCAGCAAAAGGCAGCTTTTGTCGACAAAACTGTGTACCGTAGACAAGACCTTAGGCAGAGGCTTGCTCTAGCCCAGCTGAGAAAAGTTGGTTTAGACAGAGGCCCACATAGGCTTTTGTTTAGCCTGGAAAAAGTTTGTTCCATTTCTGGAGAAGGAAGGTTTCTTTAGCGGGGAACTATACTGTTATGAAGTTGCTAACGCTCAAAACAACCGCAAGCAAAACTGAGTGGGAGAAAATATTTAAACAGAATGGTAATTGGGAATTGTTTAAAATGCTTTAGTAGATGTCCAAAAACAGGATTCTGCAACCATGAAAGAAGAAAGCAAATGAAAGAAGCACACAGAGGTGGAAGCAAGAATTGGGAAAGCAAGTGGAGCTTTTTCAAGACTGACAAATATCTAGAAAAATAAGGAGATTCATACAAGAACCAAGATAAAGTTATACAATGTAACTGTGATACCCAGTTTGTTATATGATTCTGAAACTTGGAAAATGCTAGACGCAAACAACAGGAAACTTAACACTTTCCATCAGAGAGGTTTGCAAACAATACTTGGTGTTTATTGGTGGGACAATGTAACCAAAGCTGATGTGTTACAAAGGATTGGTCAGCAGACTGTAAAGACAATGATTCAAGAAAGAAGGCTGAAGTAATTTAGACATGTTGTAAGGAGGTAAAAAAATTCCTAGATAACCCTTTGACTGGATATCACCTGCTGGAAGACAGAAAAAAACCACTGAGGAAGATGTTGCTGTCATGGAAACAGACTATAACAGAGCAAGAAACATGGCATTAGATGGATGGAGGTGGAAACACTGGGTTGCCTCAACTGTAGCAATGTACGAGAGGAACAGGGGCAGCTAACGGGAGTTTGGTGAGGGAGTTTACAGGGGGAGTGTGAGCAGCGGCTAGATACACCTAACATTCTTTGCACTTAAAGGTCAAAACACCGCTTGATAAAAACAAAGCACCAACAAGGGAACAAGCTTCAGCAGTAAAAAGAGAATGCAGGCAGAAGTCCAGCAACAGAGTGGGAGCTACCCAGTTTATTGCACCCAATGCAGAATTTATGATTACCTGCCCTATGGGCTGGTGGCGAATGTATGCATTCGGTGCAAGGAACTCCTGGCCCTCAGAGACCATGTATGGACTTTGGAGACCAGGGTGGCTGAGCTGGAGGAGCTAAGGGATACAGGGAGGTACATAGATGAGACTTTCCAGGACACAGTAGAATGGTCTCACCCCCAATCTGACAGCCTCTGTGCTGTTGAGGATGAAAGCCTCAGAGAAGGAGAACATCCAACTAGAGCAGAGGGAAATGATCCCATAGTTGGGACCCTCCTCCCAGATGATGTTGTGGTATCCTCTCACATTGAAGATACTTCTCCGGGGGAGGGAACTCCAGTTATTAGGAAGAGACCGGTATTAGTAATGGGTGATCTGATCATTAGAAACATAGATAGCTGGGTTTGCGATGATGGGGAGAACTGCATGGTGACTTGCCTGCCTGGTGCGAAGGTTGCGGATCTCTCGAGACATCTAGATAGGCTTATGTGTAGTGATGCGGAGGAGCCGGTGGTCGTGGTACATGTAAGTACCAACGACATGGGGAAGGGTAGGAGAGAGGTCCTGGAGGCCAAATTTAGGCTGGTAGGTAAGAGATTGAAATCCAGGACCTCCATGGTAGCATTCTCTGAAATGCTTCCAGTTCCAAGCGCAGGGCCAGTTAAACAGGCAGAACTGCAGGGTCTCAAAGCATGGATGAGCCAATGGTGTAGGGAGGAGGGGTTTAGATTTATTAGGAACTGGGGAAGCTTTTGGGAGAGGGGGAGCCTATACAGGAAGGATGGGCTCCACCTACACCAAAATGGAACCAGATTGCTGGCACTTAAAATTAAAAAGGTCGTAGAACAGTTTTTAACTAAGGGCTGGGGGAAAGCCGACAGGTGCGGAAGAGCATCTGGTTCAGACATCCCTTAGGGGAGGATCTACAAATGGAGAGTGCCTATGTCCTAATAAGGAGGAAAGGATGAAAAATGATAAAATACAGGGAGGATCTGATGAGAAACAGTCAAATGAAAAAAAGTCCCATTCAATTACGTCATGCAATAGGGGACAGCCAAAAAATGACAAGTTTTAAAATGCTTATGTACCAATGCTAGAAGTCTAAATAATAAGATGGGTGAACTAGAGTGCTTAGTATTAAATGAGGATATTGATATAATAGGCATCACAGAAACCTGGTGGAATGAGGATAATCAATGGGACACAGTAATACCAGGGTACAAAATATATCAGAAGGACAGAACAGGTCGTGCTGGTGGGGGAGTGGCACTATATGTGAAAGAAAGCATAGAATCAAATGAAGTAAAAATCTTAAATGAACTAAACTGTACTATAGAATCTCTATGGATAGTAATTCCATGCTTGAAAAATAAGAATATAGCAGTAGGGATATCTTACAGACCACTTGACCAGGATGGTGTTAGTGACTCTGAAATGCTCAGGGAGATTAGAGAGGCTATTAAAATTAAAAAGCTCAATAATAATAATGGGGGATTTAAACTATCCCCATATTGATTGGGTACATATCACCTCAGGAAGGGATGCTGAGATAAAGTTTATTGAGACCTTAAATGACTGCTTCTTGGAGCAGCCAGTCCTGGAACCCACAAGAGGAGAGGCAATTCTTGATTTAGCCCTCAGTGAGGCACAGGATCTGGTCCAAGAGGTGAATATAGCTGGACCGCTTGGTAATAGTGACAATAATATGATTAAATTTAACATCCCTGTGGTGGGGAAAACTCCACAGCGGCCCAACACTGTAGGATTTAATTTCAAAAAGGGGAACTACACAAAAATTAGGAGGTTAGAACATGGAATTTCTATCCATAGAGATTCTATGGTACAGTTTGATTCATTTACGATTTTTACTCCATTTGATTCTATGCTTTCTTTCATATATAATGCTACTCTCCCACCAGCACGATCTGTTCTGTCCTTTCAATATACTTTGTATTCTGGTATTACTGTATCCCATTGATTATCCCCATTGAAATACCTTACTTATTAACTGCTGTACCTTACTTAATTGTTTCAAAGATGCTGTTAATGGGGTTCCCATTTTTCCTATATTTTCGGTGGCATATAGAATCATAGAAGATTAGGGTTGGAAGAGACCTCAGGAGATCATCTCGTCCAACCCCTTGCTCAAAGCAGGACCAACACCAACTAAATCATCCCAGCCAGGGCTTTGTCAAGCTGGGCCTTAAAAACCTCTAAGGATGGAGATTGCACCACCTCCCTAGGTAACCCACTCCAGGGCTTCGCCACCCTCCTAGTGAAATAGTGTTTCCTAACATCCAACCTGGACCTCCCCCACTGCAACTTGAGACCATAGCTCCTTGTTCTGTCTTCTGCCACCACTGAGAACAGCTGAGCTCCATCCTCTTTGGAACCCCCTTTAGGTAGTTGAAGGCTGCTATCAAATCCTCCCTCACTCTTCTGCGGACCAAACAAGCCCCATTCCCTCAGCCTCTCCTCGTAAGTCATGTGCCCCAGCCCCCTGATCATTTTCGTTGCCCTCTGCTGGACTCTCTCCAATTTCTCCACATCCTTTCTGTAGTAGGGGGTCCAAAACTGGATGCAGTACTCCAGATGTGGCCTCACCAGTGCTGAATAGAGGGGAATAATCACTTCCCTCGATCTGCTGGCAAGGCTCCTACTAATGCAGTCCAATATGTTGTTAGCCTTCTTGGCAACAAGAGCACACTGTTGACTCATATCCAGCTTCTCGTCCACTGTAACCCTAGGTCCTTTTCTGCAGAACTGCTGCTTAGCCAGTCGGTCCCCAGCCTGTACCGCTGCATGGGATTCATCCGTCCTTCTTTTGGCCCAATCCTCCAATTTATCTAGGTCACTCTGGACCCTATCCCTACCCTCCAGCATATCTACCTCTCCCCCCAGCTTAGTGTCATCTGCGAACTTGCTGAGGGTGCAATCCACCATAAGAACATAAGAACAGCCATACTGGGTCAGACCAAAGGTCCATCAAGCCCAGTATCCTGTCCTCTGAGAGTGGCCAACTAAGAATCTAAGAGAAAGGATTCTCTGTACAACCTCAGAGCACTGGTCTATCTGGTCTAGTGTCCTGTCTCCAGTTGTGGCCAACCTCTGGTGCATCAGAGGAAGGCAAAACACACACTAGAGCACACTAGAACACTTCTGGCCAGATTCTCTGAGTAATTACTACAACTCCTGAGGAAGCTCGTAGAAGGAAGGTAATATGGATGGGGGGTGTTCAGCTGTTGTGACCTGCACTGGATGTGCTATGTTTGTCTTTCTTCCACAGGACAGAAGTGACTTTGTCTGTACAAAGTGCAAGCTGGTCTCCATATTGGAAGAGAAGTTTCAAGGTCTGGAGCAACAGGTATCGACCCTGCGTTGCAGAAGAGAAACTGAAGATTTCCTGGACAGACGTCAGGATATGCTTCTACGGGCACAAAGTTCTGAAGATTCAGAGCAGACTGCACATCGGGGACACGGAGGATGGTGAAGAAATTTGGCATCATGTGACCTCCAGAAGAAAAAAGGGGAACGTCCATGTACCAGCAACACAGATACAGGTAAGTAACCATTTTCATGTTCTCTCCACAGGTACTAATGCAGAGAGTGGACCAGATGATACGTCTGAGGGAAGGGAGCAGAAGGAGACTCCGCCGATTGGAAGGTATGAGATGCACTGTCCTAGGGTTGGGGGTTCCAGGACCACTGCTCCCAAGAGAAGGAGGCGGGTGTTGGTGGTTGGGGACTCTCTCCTCAGGGGGACTGAGTCATCTATCTGCCGCCCTGATCGGGAAAACTGAGAAGTCTGCTGCTTGCCAGGAGCTAGGATTCACGACGTGACGGAGAGACTGCCGAGACTCATCGAGCCCTTGGATCACTACCCCTTCCTGCTTCTCCACGTGGGCACCAATGATACTGCCAAGAATCATAGAATCATAGAATATCAGGGTTGGAAGGGACCCCAGAAGGTCATCTAGTCCAACCCCCTGCTCGAAGCAGGACCAATTCCCAGTTAAATCATCCCAGCCAGGGCTTTGTCAAGCCTGACCTTAAAAACCTCTAAGGAAGGAGATTCTACCACCTCCCTAGGTAACGCATTCCAGTGTTTCACCACCCTCTTAGTGAAAAAGTTTTTCCTAATATCCAATCTAAACCTCCCCCATTGCAACTTGAGACCATTACTCCTCGTTCTGTCATCTGCTACCATTGAGAACAGTCTAGAGCCATCCTCTTTGGAACCCCCTTTCAGGTAGTTGAAAGCAGCTATCAAATCCCCCCTCATTCTTCTCTTCTGCAGACTAAACAATCCCAGCTCCCTCAGCCTCTCCTCATAAGTCATGTGCTCTAGACCCCTAATCATTTTTGTTGCCCTTCGCTGGACTCTCTCCAATTTATCCACATCCTTCTTGTAGTGTGGGGCCCAAAACTGGACACAGTACTCCAGATGAGGCCTCACCAGTGTCGAATAGAGGGGAACGATCACGTCCCTCGATCTGCTCGCTATGCCCCTACTTATACATCCCAAAATGCCATTGGCCTTCTTGGCAACAAGGGCACACTGCTGACTCATATCCAGCTTCTCGTCCACTGTCACCCCTAGGTCCTTTTCTGCAGAACTGCTGCCTAGCCATTCGGTCCCTAGTCTGTAGCGGTGCATTGGATTCTTCCATCCTAAGTGCAGGACCCTGCACTTATCCTTATTGAACCTCATCAGATTTCTTTTGGCCCAATCCTCCAATTTGTCTAGGTCCTTCTGTATCCTATCCCTCCCCTCCAGCGTATCTACCACTCCTCCCAGTTTAGTATCATCCGCAAATTTGCTGAGAGTGCAATCCACACCATCCTCCAGATCATTTATGAAGATATTGAACAAAACCGGCCCCAGGACCGACCCCTGGGGCACTCCACTTGACACCGGCTGCCAACTAGACATGGAGCCATTGATCACTACCCGTTGAGCCCAACAATCTAGCCAGCTTTCTACCCACCTTATAGTGCATTCATCCAGCCCATACTTCCTTAACTTGCTGACAAGAATACTGTGGGAGACCGTGTCAAAAGCTTTGCTAAAGTCAAGAAACAATACATCCACTGCTTTCCCTTCATCCACAGAACCAGTAATCTCATCATAAAAGGCGATTAGATTAGTCAGGCATGACCTTCCCTTGGTGAATCCATGCTGACTGTTCCTGATCACTTTCCTCTCATGTAAGTGCTCATGAATGACCTTGAGCAGATCACTGCGGACTACATGGCTCTGGGAAGAAGGATAAAGGAGTTTGAGGTGCAAGTTGTCTTCTCGTCCATCCTCCCCGTGGAAGGAAAAGGCCTGGGTAGAGACCGTTGAATCGTGGAAGTCAACGAATGACTACGCAGGTGGCGTCGGAGAGAAGGCTTTGGATTCTTTGACCATGGGATGGTGTTCCAAGAAGGACAAGTGCTAGGCAGAGACGGGCTCCACCTAACGAAGAGAGGGAAGAATATTTTCGCAAGCAGGTTGGCTAACCTAGTGAGGAGGGCTTTAAACTAGGTTCACAGGCGGAAGGAGACCAAAGCCCTCAGGTAAGTGGGGAAGTGGGATACCGGGAGGAAGCACAGGCAGGAGCGCGTGAGAGGGGAGGGCTCCTGCCTCATACTGAGAAAGAGGGGCGATCAGCGGGTTATCTCAAGTGCCTATACACAAATGCACGAAGCCTGGGAAACAAGCAGGGAGAACTGGAAGTCCTGGCACAGTCAAGGAATTTTGATGTGATTGGAATAACAGAGACTTGGTGGGATAACTCACATGCCTGGAGTACTGTCATGGATGGATATAAACTGTTCAGGAAGGACAGGCAGGGCAGAAAAGGTGGGGGAGTTGCACTGTATGTAAGGGAGCAGCATGACTGCTCAGAGCTCAAGTATGAAACTGCAGAAAAACCTGAGTGTCTCTGGATTAAGTTTAGAAGTGTGAGCAACAAGGGTGATGTCGTGGTGGGAGTCTACTATAGACCACCGGACCAGGGGGTGAGGTGGACGAGGTTTTCTTCTGGCAACTCGCAGAAGTTACTAGATCGCACGCCCTGGTTCTCATGGGAGACTTCAATCACGCTGATATCTGCTGGGAGAGCAATACAGCAGTGCACAGACAATCCAGGAAGTTTTTGGAAAATGTAGGGGACAATTTCCTGGTGCAAGTGCTGGAGGCACCAACTAGGGGCAGAGCTCTTCTTGACCTGCTGCACACAAACTCGGAAGAATTAGTAGGGGAAGCTAAAGTGGATGGGAACCTGAGAGGCAGTGACCATGAGATGGTCGAGTTCAGGATCCTGAGACAAGGAAGAAAGGAAAGCAGCAGAATACGGATCCTGGACTTCAGAAAAGCAGACTTTGACTCCCTCAGGGAACTGATGGGCAAGATCCCCTGGGAGAATAACATGAGGGGGAAAGGAGTCCAGGAGAGCTGGCTGTATTTTGAAGAATCCTTATTGAGGTTACAGGGACAAACCATCCCGATGTGTAGAAAGAATAGTAAATATGGCAGGCGACCAGCTTGGCTTAACAGTGAAATCCTTGCTGATCTTAAATACAAAAAAGAAGCTTACAAGAAGTGGAAAATTGGACAAATGACCAGGGAAGAGTATAAAAATATTGCTCGGGCATGCAGGAGTGAAATCAGGAAGGCCAAATCACACCTGGAGTTGCAGCTAGCAAGAGATGTTAAGAGTAACAAGAAGGGTTTCTTCAGGTATGTTAGCAACAAGAAGAAAGTCCAGGAAAGTGTGGGCCCCTTACTGAATGAGGGAGGGAATCTAGTGACAGAGGATGTGGAAAAAGCTAATGTACTCAATGCTTTTTTTGCCTCTGTCTTCACAAACAAGGTCAGCTCCCAGACTACTGCACTGGGCAGCACAGCATGGGGAGGAGGTGACCAGCCCTCTGTGGAGAAAAAAGTGGTTCGGGACTATTTAGAAAAGCTGGACGAGCACAAGTCCATGGGGCTGGATGCGTTGCATCCGAGAGTGCTAAAGGAGTTGGCGGATGTGATTGCAGAGCCATTGGCCATTACCTTTGAAAACTCATGGTGATCGGGGGAGGTCTTGGACGACTGGAAAAAGGCTAATGTAGTGCCCATCTTTAAAAAAGGGAAGAAGGAGGATCCTGGGAACTACAGGCCTGTCAGCCTCACCTCAGTCCCTGGAAAAATCATGGAGCAGGTCCTCAAGGAATCAATTCTGAAGCATTTAGAAGAGAGGGAAGTGATCAGGAACAGTCAGTATGGATTCACCAAGGGCAAGTCATGCCTGACTAATCTAATTGCCTTCTATGATGAGATAACTGGTTCTGTAGATGAAGGGAAAGCAGTGGATGTGCTGCTCCTTGACTTTAGCAAAGCTTTTGACACTGTCTCCCACAGTATTCTTGCCAGCAAGTTAAAGAAGTATGGGCTGGATGAATGGACTATAAGGTGGATAGAAAGCTGGCTAGAATGTCGGGCTCAACGGGTAGTGATCAATGGCTCCGTGTCTAGTTGGCAGCCGGTATCAAGTGGAGTGCCCCAAGGGTCGGTCCTGGGGCCGGTTTTGTTCAATATCTTCATAAATGATCTGGAGGATGGCGTGGATTGCACCCTCAGCAAGTTTGCAGATGACACTAAACTGGGAGGAGAGGTAAATACGCTGGAGGGTAGGGATAGGATACAGAGGGCCCTAGACAAATTGGAGAACTGGGCCAAAAGAAATCTGATGAGGTTCAACAAGGACAAGTGCAGAGTCCTGCACTTAGGACGGAAGAATCCCATGCACCGCTACAGACTAGGGACCGAATGGCTTGGCAGCAGTTCTGCAGAAAAGGACCTAGGGGTTACAGTGGACGAGAAGCTGGATAGGAGTCAACAGTGTGCCCTTGTTGCCAAGAAGGCCAATGGCATTTTGGGATGCATATGTAGGGGCATTGCCAGCAGATCGAGGGACGTGATCGTTCCCCTCTATTCGACATTGGTGAGGCCTCATCTGGAGTACTGTGTCCAGTTCTGGTCCCCACACTACAAGAAGGATGTGGAAAAATTGGAAAGAGTCCAGCGGAGGGCAACAAAAATGATTAAGGGACTGGAAGACATGACTTATGAGGAGAGGCTGAGGGAACTGGGGATGTTTAGTCTACAGAAGAGAAGAATGAGGGGGGATTTAATAGCTGCTTTCAACTACCTGGAAGGGGGTTCCAAAGAGGATGGCTCTAGACTGTTCTCAGTGGTAGCTGATGACAGAACAAGGAGTAATGGTCTCAAGTTGCAGTGGGGGTCTTTTTCACTAGGAGGGTGGTGAAACACTGGAATGTGTTACCTAGGGAGGTGGTGGAATCTCCTTCCTTAGAAGTTTTTTAGGTCAGGCTTGACAAAGCCCTGGCTGGGATGATTTAGTTGGGGATCAGTCCTGCTTTGAGCAGGGGGTTGGACTAGATGACCTCCTGAGGTCCCTTCCAACCCTGATATTCTATAATATGATTCTAATTGTGCATCGGGAGAAAAATTCCCTCCTGACCCCTGCACATGACTAGCTGAAGCATGAGATTTGATTATAGTCAAGAGCAGCAAGTGTTAAGAGCATGTTGAGGACAATGCAGGCAATCCTGTTCTCCCCATGTCCCATGAAGAAAGGTCATGAACATGGTATGTGACAGGGTGTACCAGGTCTTTTCTATCTCCTGCTGGAGGCACCACCACCCTGACACCGCCCCCTGAAGGAAGAGTATTACCTGAAAAAGAGCGGCAGTGAATTTAGACCTCTGAGCACTGCCTAGAGAAGACACTCAGGCTCTCATACTAGCAGAACCAGCAAGACCCATGAGGTGAGGTGAGGTAAGAAGACTTGCCTACTTCTTTTAAGGGGTGCTTAGTGAAGCAGGGACAGGAGACGAGCTCCCCAGTTCTAACCCCAACCACATGGGCCCAAGTCAGGGCCTACCAGTCTGACTTCACTTTCAGTTAAGGCATACCACAAACTGTTTATTTTACTGTGGAGTTTAAAAGCCTAAAGGCATTTTTGAGTGTTACAGGACTAGCAAGGGGCTTGGTCCTGACAAGCTTTGACAGGTGATTGATACATTCACAGATTCCAAGGCCAAAGGAAATCACCATGACCATTCAGCCCGACCCCTCTACACACAATCTAGAATTTCTCCTAGCAGACAGATTAAAGCATATCTTTTAAAAAGATATCTAATTTCATTTTAAAGATTCCATGTGATGGTGAGTCCACTACCTTCCCTGATAACCTGTTCCAACATTTAATTACCCTCACTGCTAGGAAAATGTATCTTATTTCAAGGTTGAATTTGTCTACCTTAAACTTTCAGCTACAGGATTTCATATTGCCTTTGTCAGCAGGGGTGACATTATCTTTATATTAAAGTCCTCATTATCTTTTCTATCTGTAAAATGCTAACTACAGAATGCCCAAATCAGCTCTCAACCTTCTCTTCTATACGCTGAATATGTGAGCTCCTTAAGCTTCACATTGAAAGCCTTGTTTTCCAGCCCCGGATCATTTTTGTGAACTCTCTCCAGTATTTCCACATCCTTTCAAGTGTGTACATTTGCACTGGACACAGTAGCAGCAGAGTTTCTGAGGGATTGCCTCCAGTCAGACTCTAATGGAGAAGAAGTGGAGTGCCCCAAGGGTCGGTCCTGGGGCCGGTTTTGTTCAATATCTTCATAAATGATCTGGAGGATGGTGTGGATTGCACTCTCAGCAAATTTGCCGATGATACTAAACTAGGAGGAGTGGTAGATATGGTGGCAAGTAGGGATAGGATACAGAGGGACCTAGACAAATTGGAGGATTGGGCCAAAAGAAATCTGATGAGGTTCAATAAGGATAAGTGCAGGGTCCTGCACTTAGGATGGAAGAATCCAATGCACCGCTACAGACTAGGGACTGAATGGCTAGGCAGCAGTTCTGCGGAAAAGGACCTAGGGGTGACAGTGGACGAGAAGCTGGATATGAGTCAAGAGTGTGCCCTTGTTGCCAAGAAGGCCAATGGCATTTTGGGATGTATAAGTAGGGGCACAGCCAGCAGATCAAGGGACGTGATCATTCCCCTCTATTCGACATTGGTGAGGCCTCATCTGGAGTACTGTGTCCACACTACAAGAAGGATGTGGAAAAATTGGAGAGAGTCCAGTGAAGGGCAACAAAAATGATTAGGTTTCAGAGTAACAGCCGTGTTAGTCTGTATTTGCAAAAAGAAAAGGAGTACTTGTGGTATCTTAGAGACTAACCAATTTATTTGAGTATAAGCTTTCGTGAGCTACTGCATCCGATGAAGTGAGCTGTAGCTCACGAAAGCTTATGCTCAAATAAATTGGTTAGTCTCTAAGGTGCCACAAGTACTCCTTTTCTTTTTAAAAATGATTAGGGGTCTGGAACACATGACTTATGAGGAGAGGCTGAGGGAACTGGGATTGTTTAGTCTGCAGAAGAGAAGAATGAGGGGGGATTTGATAGCTGCTTTCAACTACCTGAAAGGGGGTTCCAAAGAGGATGGCTCTAGACTGTTCTCAGTGGTAGCTGATGACAGAACAAGGAGTAATGGTCTCAAGTTGCAGTGGGGGAGGTTTAGGTTGGATATTAGGAAAAACTTTTTCACTAGGAGGATGGTGAAACACTGGAATGCGTTACCTAGGGAAGTGGTAGAATCTCCTTCCTTAGAAGTTTTTAAGGTCAGGCTTGACAAAGCCCTGGCTGGGATGATTTAATTGGGGACTGGTCCTGCTTTGAGCAGGGGGTTGGACTAGATGACCTCCTGAGGTCCCTTCCAACCCTGATATTCTATGATTCTATGAAGGACTCAAAGACCCAATCCCATATAGAAGGAGTAAGGTTAGAAGAAGAAATTCAAGATAATACAGGTGGGAACCAATAATGCAGGCTGGATGACTGGCTTGGAAAGCAGTGACTCAGAGAAATACTTAGGGGTCATCCTAGATAATTGCCTCAACTTGAACTCTCAAAACAATGCTCTGGCAGAAAAACGAATGTGATCTTTGGATGTATAAAATGGGGAATATCAAGCAGAAGTAGGAAAAACATCTTGTATGCAGCCTGGGGCATGGATCACCTGTTGGGATCAACTGGGCATATCTCATCTAATCAGTTCCCTTCTATTTGAAGGGGCATTAGCAACACCTAAGTCTCTCCTGTTCTTCAAGTGGCTGCACATGTCCATTTCACTGGAGCTGGAGAACTTTTTCCCATAGCAGTACCTGTCAGGGCAACACCTGTACCCTCCAGGCACTCATGCTGTTTAATGCGAGCAAAAGTGGGTGGAGCTGCCCTGACGTTCTGCAGGTTCTTCCTAACACTTGTGATCAGTGGTCTCAGTGTGTGTGACCTCCTCATGCTTTCCCTCTTTGGAGAATTTCTAAAGCTCCATTTGTAAATAGTTTGTTTAAATGTTTATAGTTTTAATAGTTAGTGTTCATAGATTTCTGTTTTAATTACATTTTCTTTGTTTTTTATTGACATTAGTTCGGTACTGGTCATGGCTGCAATAAGTCGATGCCAGACAGCTATCCCCACTTCAGTTGCTTAAAGTACCTGAGTGAGGGTCACTATAGCCATAATACGGAGAACAGTTCCATCAGTGGTTATTAGGCAAGATCGTCAGGGATGCAATCCCATGCCCTGGGTGACCCTAAAGCTCCAACTGCCAGAAGATTGGACTGGACAATGGGATGCTTCCCTGGCAGTGTTAAGTTGTTGACTCCAGCACCTCAAGGGGTACTATTGAGACCCACTGCATGGCAAGCTTCATCTGCAGCACCAATTTCACAAACAACTTTGTCAGTACTGACAACACCTGAGGCATATGTTGTTAGGATATAGATATTCAGGTCTGTCTGCAAAGGCCTATACTTTAAGAATTTAGGTGTATTCTTATCACTTAGCTAGTTATAGAGGTATAAAAGAAAGAATCAAAATCACAGTCTGCCTGTTTATAGGCCTTCTCTCATATGATAGTCTAAGGCCCTGTTAATTAAATAGGCAGCAGGTTAAAAACAAATAAAAGGAAGTATTTCTTCACACAATGCACAGTCAACCTGTGGAACTCCTGGCCAGAGGATATTGTGAAGGCCAAGACTATAACAGGGTTCAAAAAATAACTAGATACATTCATGGAGGATAGGTCCATCAATGGCTATTAGCCAGGATGGGCAGGAATGGTATCCCTAGCCTCTGTTTGCCAGAAACTGGGAATGAGCGACAGGGGATGGATTACATGATGATTACCTGTTCTGTTCATTCCCTCTGGGGCACCTGGCACTGGCCCCTATCGGAAGACAGGATTCTGGGCTAGATGGACCTTTGATCTGACCCAGTAGGGCCATTCTTATGTTCTTATGTTATTTCCTGGGTGGAAAAGCCTCATAGAAAAAGATACAGAGTTAATGATGTCCGGTGTACAGTCCCTCCAGAATAATGTCTCATTGACCTCAGCATGTGAGCTAGCTCAGGCTCTCACCCAGAACATAATCATGGGAATGATTCAGCAAGCCATAGCAAGACAAATTCCCATGGAGGAAATCAACTTGATTTGGCCCCATGTAACGTGTTGGGATATGTTAGGGTTAAGTAAAGACCTGGGAAACTGCTGGTGTGCTGACATGGCATTAGGGAAGAAAGGCACAGACAAGCAGTATTTCTCCGTTTGATAAACAAGCTGCCATCCTTTTCCCTTCCCTGTTGCTTGTGAAGCATTGCAGCTGCACGAGAAATGTAGTTGTCTAAAGAATACCCTTTGCGTAAAAGAAGTGTTATCTCCCCCTCCCTTCCTTTCCCAGCTACATAAGCAAGCCCTGGGTCATGGCCCCTTCCTCCCTCCCCTGAGAACTGCTCATGGCCCCTTCTTCCCTCCCCTGGGAACTGCTGATTAAGGGAGCTTGTGACAACAAATTACTGCAACGAAATGTTTTTTCAAGGTAAAGATGTGTGTATAATGTGCATAATGCTGTAATCAGGCAATAGGGGTGTGTATAATCATAGTATGGGTGTTTCTATTACTTAATAAGGGTTTTGGTGGTATTGTAGTGGATGTAGGCATTTACATACTAACTTAAATGAAAAGAGTGTGCTGTAACTAATCCAGTGCTTACTCGACAATTGGGTCGAGGCGAGCAAGTACTGCAATAAAGAAGCCTGTTTACTCAATCCGCCTCTGGGTCCTTCTGCTCATTCTTCTCTAACATAACGGAGGAAGAATTAGTCCTCCGGCCCTGGTGGAGACTAGTTAACGCTTTGTACAATCACCACCAGCAAAGCTTGCAGTTATTCTTGATAACTGTGGCAGGCAAAGAAATTAGAGTAATCCACCCAGTAGTCCCACTGGGATTGCAGATTAATAATAATTCAGTAATGTACTCCAGAGATCCTAACACTTGGGCTGGGCAGAAAGATAATGTGTGGAACACAGTAAATGTAAAGAGGTGTAGGAGATTTGGGCTATATCTGTGAAGACCAAGCACTGGAGGAATATGATGAATGCTTCTTCCCACAACCTGGGAATAAATCTCACTGTTCCTTCGATGTTATCTACGAAAAGGGGTCTGTTTTTATCTATGTTGGTAAAGCATGTGTGTGTAAGAACAAGATGCAATATTGTATTGATTAATGGACACTGGATTCAACCCATGGTGCCTTACGTTAATCGCTGTTTCTGTAATGTAAGCACTATTGGTAGTTGTGAAATTAAGTTTACTGTGCCTATATGGACTGTACAATATTTAAAAGCCTATCCTGAGCTCTACAAGGAGGTTTCCCCGATTTCGCTGGCAATGGGTCTCACTGCCATTAAGGGACTAGTAACTCATCCCCCCTTACAAACTGAGCTGCAGAAGCTCTGAACTTTGGGAAAGAATGGCAAACTCAAGATTCAACACCAAAACCAAGAGATCTCTAGGCTATCAACTACAGTTAAAAACACAGGCCATGAGTCCTGGTGGGAGACTTTGCTTGGGTGGAGCTCCAGTGCAACAGGTCTTTTAAATATCATGCTTCACCCCATTGTGGTGATAATCGGTTTCCAAACTATCCTAGCAATTGGTCTGGTTCTACTGGTTTGCTGGATCCAGCGACTGATGCGGCGGCTGCAATGGATTGAAGATCAGAACTGGTACCATGGAGTAAGGATGTGATGGGGATACTCGTTCAATGCAAGCACCTCATCAATGGGGGGACTTGTTACCGAGCAGCTCTGTGTCTTGGGGAACCAGAGCGCAGTATCCAGCCTGTCTGACTCATGAAAGACCTTCCCCCTGCCCAGCCTCTGCTTAAACCAAATCTGCATCAGAAGAAAGACTTACAAAAAGCAATGAAAAGGCAGTGGGAGACACACCTAAACCCTAGGGATAAGGATGACAGAATTAAGGAAACTCCCGTAGGCTCATTTGCATCGAAGATGGGACAAGGAGGCGTCTCCATTAGCATACAGAATGGAGAACAGAGATTCCAAGGCAAGATCCGCATGGAACTCTGGGACCTGAAAAGTAGGGAAGCACTGCATGATGGGGGATCTCTGCTCCAGATGTTAATGAACCCACGCCTGCATACTCCCAGCTCAGTAGTTATCAGACCAATTCGAGTAATAAATCCTTTATTGGTATCCAAAATAGTGAAGTCCCTAATTGCACTGTGAGCTCCCTCGAAGGAACACTGCCCAAAGCCAAGAATGCTCCTATGTCTAGCCTGAACAAAACAACTTTGGTATTCTCCCTTGTTTACATATAAACAAATCTAGTGTTCTCCCTTGAACCATTGCTGCTTCTGTACAAAAACCCCTATCCATGCTCAAATAAGTGTTCTGTTGCCTGGATCCAAAATCTGCATCAGTTTCACTGGGACTTCATCTTCTCCTGACTAATCATGCTGGGGGCCCTTAACTAACACCACCACCTGGGACCCCCAATCAATTCAAGCTTCATTGAGTGGTGAGAACCCAGCTTTCTCTCTCTAAGTATAGCCTTCTGACTCTGACTTGTGTGATCAGTTACAGTTTTCTAAATCTGACTTTTATAATCAAGTTTAAGTTAGATTTAATATTATAACTGTTTTGTTTGTTTGGCTCCCCTATGGTTATTACCTGGAAATAAATAACTTTCATGATTAAGCTGGTTGCTTCTCTCTCTCCCTCCCCCCGCCTCCTCAGGCGTTTCTGGTTTCCTCATTTGCTCTGCAGCAACGCTCCTCGTGCCTAAGCTAAAGATCCCTGCAGTGCCCCAAAATCCTGTGGGGTTCGCTCATCCAGTGGGTTACGACCAGAACAACGGTAACGTGAAAGTGGGGATAGGGACGTGCTGAACCTGGGACACACGAGGGTGGCAGCTTGGAAGTGCTGCTCGACCTGGTCTGCTGAATCCAGGGGCATACGAGGGTGGCGGATTGAAAGTGCTGCTTGACCCAGCCTGCTCCGGCGGGCTCTATTCCGGTGCGGTGCCCAAGGCATAAGAGGGTGACAGCTTGGCGGTGCTGTCCAATCCAGCCTGCTGAGTCCAGGGACATACCGGTACAAGGGGTCAGTTTGGGAGCGCTGATTAACCTGGTCCTCTCAGGCGCGCTCTATTAGTGTGTGTATGTTCGTCTAATTCTGGGGCTGGAAGAACCCACCCAAGGGAACATAAGTCCTGCAGGATAGCTCCTTTGGGAGGGAACTTGCAGCAGGGAGAAGTAGAGCTCCGTATGAGAACACAAGTAGTACATTAATAGAAGTACAGAACCCCCTCACCCCACCCTTCCAGAAGAATAACCCTAATAAATGAGCATACCCCAAAATAACGGGCAAAGCTGGCAACAATCTAGCCCAGTATCCTGTCTTCCGACAGTGCCCAATGCCCAGTGCCCCAGAGGGAATGAACAGAACAGGTAATCATCAAGTGATCCATACACGGTCACCCATTCCCAGCTTCTGGCAAACAGAAGCTAGGGACACAATCCCTGCCCATCCTGGCTAATAGCCATTTATTGACCTATCCTCCATGTATTTATCTAGTTCTTTTTTTAACCCTGTTATAATCTTGGCCTTCACAACATCCTCTGGCAAAGAGTTCCACAGGTTGACTGTGCATTGTGTGAAGAAATACTGCCTTTTGTTTTAAACCTGCTGCCTATTAATTTCATTTGCTGACCCCTAGTTCTTTTGTTATGAGGAATAAATAACACTTCTTTATGTACTTTCTCTGCACCAGTCATGATTGTATAGCCCTTTATCTTATCCCCCCTTAGTCGTCTCTTTTCCAAGCTGAAAAGTCCATTTTTATTAATCTCTCCTTATATGTAAACTGTTCCATACTTCTTACATCAACTTAATTATTTCCGTGGCCCTTCTCTGTACCATTTCCAATTGCAATATATATTCTTTGAGATGGGGTGTCCAAATCTGAACACAATATTCAAGAAGTAGGTGTACCACTGATTTATATAGAGACAATATGATATTTTCTGTCTTTTTATCTATCCCTTTCTTAGTGATTCCCAACATTCTGTTCGCTTTTTTGACTGCTGCTGCACATTAAGTGGATGTTTTCAGAGAACTATCGATAATGACTCCAAGATCTCTTTCTCGAGTGGTAACAGCTAATTTAGACCCCATCATTTTATATATATATAGTTGGAATTTATAGTTGTTGCCCAGTTACCCAGTTTTGTGAGATCCCTTTGTAACTTTTCACAGTCTGCTTTGGACTTAACTATCTTGAGTAGTTTTGTATCATCTGCAAATTTTGCCACCTCACTGTTTACCCTTTTTTCCAGATGATTTATGAATATGTTGAACAGTACTGTTCCCAGTACAGACCCCTGGGGGACACCACTATCTACCTCTCTCCATTCTGAAAACTGACCATTTATTCCTACCCTTTGTTTCATACTTTTTTAACCAGTTACCAATCCATGACTTATCCCATGACAGCTTACTTTGCTTAAGAGCAGGGGTTCTCAAACTTCATTGCACCGTGACCCCCTTCTGACAACAAAAATTACTACAGGACCCCAGCAGGGGGACCGAAGCCTGAGCCCGCCCAAGCCCGCCACCCAGAGGGGGGTGTGTGGAATGAGGGCAAAGCCAAAGCCCCACCTCCCAGGCATGGGGGCCTGTAACCTGAGCCCTGCCGCCCAGGGCTGAAGCCCTCAGGCTTGGGCTTTGGCACCGGGCCCCAGCAAGTCTAAGCCAGCCCTGGCAACCCCATTAAAACAAGGTTGTGACCCACTTTGAGGTCCCGACCCACAGTTTGAGAACTGCTGCTTAAGAGCCTTTGGTGAAGGATCGTGTCAAAGGCTTTCTGAAAATCTAAGTACAGTATATCCACTGGATCTCCCTTGTCCACATGTTTGTTGACTCCCTCAAAGAATTCTAGTAGATTGGTAAAGCATTTCTATTTACAAAAGCCATGTTGACTCTTCCCCAACAAATTATGTCCATCTGTGTGTCTGACAATTCTACAGTTTCAATCAGTTTGCCCGATACTGAAGTCAGGCTTGCTGGCCTGTAATTGCCAGGATCACCTCTGGAGCCCTTTTAAAAAAATTGGCATCACATTAGCTATTCTCCAGTCATCTTGTACAGAAGCTGATTTAAATGATAGGCTTCATACCACAGTTAGTAGTTCTACCATTTCACATTTGAGTTTCCTCAGAACTCTTGGGTCAGTATAAACAACAAGGAGTCTGGTGGCACCTTAAAGACTAACAGATTTATTTGGGCTTAAGCTTTCATGGGTGAAAAACCCCACTTCTTCAGATGCATGGAGTGAAAATTACAGATATAGGCATAAATATATATTGGCACATGAAGAGAAGGGAGATACCTTACAATTGGAGAACCAACGTTTAAGGCCAATTTGGTTAGGGTGGATGTGGTCCACTCCCAATAATTGATGAGGAAGTGTCAATACCAAGAGAGAGAAAATTGCTTTTGTAGTGAGCCAGCCACTCCCAGTCCCTATTCAAGCCCAAATTGATGGTGTTAAGTCTGCAAATTAATTGTAGCTCCGCAGTTTCTCTTTGAAGTCTGTTTTTGAAGCTTTTTTGTTAAAGAATGGCTACTTTTAAATCTGTTATTGAGTATCCAGGGAAATTGACGTGTTCTCCTACTGGCTTTTGTATGTTACCATTCCTGATGTCTGATTTGTGTCCATTTATCCTTTTACATAGAGACTGTCAGGGTTTGGCCAATGTACATGGCAGAGGGGCATTGCTGGCACATGATGGCATAGAACAATCTTGGGACAATGCCATCTGGTCCTGGTGACGTATTACTGTTAAATTTATCAATTTGTTCCAAAACTTCCTCTAATGACACCTCAATCTGGGACAGTTCCTCAGATTTGTTTTGTCTGACATTGCTCTGAGCAATCCCCAGCATAGCAGTGGACCTGAACTTTGACCTCTGGAGTCCAAACTCTTCCTTGGTGGAAGTCCCTGAGCAGTGGAACTGAGTCCTCTTGGCCATTCTATTCCTCAGTTTGTGTTCCGAGCATTCTTGCTCTTCATGAGCTGAGAACTGCTTATTCATTGATGCAGCAGTGGTGGTTTTCACAGCTTCTGTTCCTAGGAATTTGTACAAGGCCAGCACAAATGAGCATAGGCTGGCACAAGCTCGCATTCCTCTCTCACATAACAATTTTGCAGCTCTCAGCCCAAGCAGGCAGAGGCAGGCAAACGCGCCTCAAGCAACTTCCCAGAGAAAAAAAATCAGTATCTACTAAAGTTAAACATCTTTAAATCTGCAGGGCCAAATTAACATGCACCCAAAATTTTTAGGAGATGCTGAGGCCCTTTCTCTGCTAAACACTAACCAATCCAAGTTCAGATTACAGCCAAACCACTTTCTTTCTTGTCTTTATGGTCCCAATTTGGGCAACTCACAAACATTAAGGAATTCATCCTCATACACCCTAGCCCCATGTGGTCAGGAAGTAGCATTAGTTTAACTTTACAGAGGGAGAAACGGAAGCACAAGATTAATGGGACCTGCACAAGATCACACAGGGAATCACAGCCACAAAACCTTTCCACCAAGGTATAGTCAAAGACCACATATGCCCTTACAGCATCTTCTGCTGGGGCAGGAGTGGCTAGGAGCTTCCCCCTCCCTCCTGTGTTCCTACCCCACTTCCTACAGCACGTTCTGTTAGGAGAGGCTGATTTGAGCAGTTGGGAGTTCTCACACACCCAGCAGCTAAAACATCATGACAAAGGCAAATTCTAAGAGAACTGCAGAAGTTAGAGATGGAAAAGCCTTTTCACAGGTGACATTTAGTCCATCCTTTCACAGTCCAAAGCAGTATTTCTCACTCATGTTTTTCTAATACTTTGTCTACTTTAGTTTCAAACATGTCCAAATATAATGATCAGTTGAAAGGTGAAAAGAAAAGGAGTACTTGTGGCACCTTAGAGACTAACCAATTTATTTGAGTGTAAGCTTCAAAGGTGGTGAGACATCTAGTGGGGACTGAAGGGAATGCCGTTAGGTCTGCTCTGATTAACGTCTTCATGAATCACAGACTCACAGAATCAGGGTTAACAAGACCACAAGGGTCATCTAGTCTAAGCCCCGCCAAGATGCAGGATTTGTAGCATCTAAACCATCCAAGACAGTTGGCTGTCCAGCCTCCTTTTGAAAACCTCCAGGCAGTCCATTCTGTTGTCCCACTGTTCTTACAGTTAGGAAGTTCTTCCTGGTTTCAGAGTAGCAGCCGTGTTAGTCTGATATCCGTAAAAAGAAAAGGAGTACTTGTGGCATCTTAGAGACTAACAAATTTATTAGAGCATAAGCTTTCGTGAGCTACAGTTCACTTCATTGGATGCAACTTCATCGGAAGTTTTTCCTGAGATTTAATCTAACTCTGCTGTGCTGTAGTTTGAACCCACTGCCTCTTGTCCTCCGCTCTGTAGCCAGAGAGAACAACTTTTCTCCATCTTTTATTGAAGATTGCTATTGTGTTCCCCCTTAATCTCCTCTTTTCTAAACTAAACATAACCAGTTTCTTCAGCCTTTGCTCATATGGCTTGCATTCCATCCCTTTGATCATCTTTGTCGCTCACCTCTGGATCTTTTCCAATTTCTTGACATCCTTTCTATACATTGGTGACCAAAATTGGCCACAGTACTCCAGCTGAGGTTTAACCAGAGCCAAGTAGAGCAGTACTATCACCTCCCGTGACTTGCATGCTATGCGTCTGTTAACACAACCTAAAACTGTATTTCCTTTTTTGCAATAGCACCACATTGCTGACTCATTTTGAGGTTGTGATCCACCAAAACTCCCAGATCCTTTTCAGCAGTGCTGCTGCCAAGTCAGTTATCCCCCATTCTGAATTTGTGCATTTGGTTTTTCTTTCCTATGTGTAGCACCGTACATTTGTCTTTGTTGTCTAAAGCCCTGTTCTCCTATTATCAAGACCCCTCTGAATTTTAGCTCTCTCCTCCAGAAGTGTTGGCAACCCCTCCCCCAGCTTTGTGTCATCTGCAAACTGGATCAGTATGCTCTCTATTCCTACATCCAGGTCATTAATAAAGATGTTAAACAAAACAGATCCCTGTGGAACCCCACTTGAGACCTCCCTTTAGTCTAACAGCATTCCATTAGTATCCTCTGTTTGCAGTTGCTTAACCAATTATGTATCCACTTCGTGGTAGTTGTGTTGAGCCCGCATATCTCCAGCTTATCTATCAGAATGTCACGTGGGACTGTGTCAAAACCCTTGCTGAAGTCCAGGTATATTATTCATAGCTTCCCAGGTATGAGAGTCAGGCTCACTGGTCTATAATTCCCAGCTCCTTCTTTTTAAAGATGGGCACTACATTGTCCTGGAAGACTGGAGAGGGCTCTCTCCTGTTATCCATGAGTTTGTATATATTATTGCCAGTGGCTCCGAGATTTCTTTAGCTAATTCCTTCAGTACCCTCGGATGAATAGCATCTGGCCCTGCTGATTTGAATTAATTCAAACTGGTCAGATCTCTGATGTATTACTTACTTATCCCGATATGGATCCTTCCCCCTTTATTGTCTATGGTAATTTTGCTAGTGATCTGGTCAAATGTTATTTTTTGTGAGAAAACTGAAGCAAAGTAGCCATTGAGCAGCTCTGCCTTCCTATCATCTTCCATTACCAGTTCATCTTCTCCATTGAGCAGCAGACCCACACAATCCCTGATCTTTCTTTTTTGTCTGACATATCTGAAGAACCTCTTTTTGTTGTCTCTAACGTTCCTTGCCAGCTGTAACTCATTCTTTCCTTGGCTTTCCCGATTTTGTCCCTAAATCCTCGTGCTATTCCTATGTTTACCTTCTTGGTGACATGCCCCTCCTTCCATTTCCTGGATGTATCCCTTTTGGTTTTTATTAGGGCTGTCAATTAATTGCAGTTAACTCACGTGATTAACTCAAAAAAATTAATCACAGTTTTAATTGCAGTATTAAACAATATAATACCAATTGAAATGTATTAAATATTTTGGAAGTTTTTCTACATTTTCATATATATTGTATTCTGTGTTGTAATTGAAATCAAATTGCATGTTATTTTTTATTACAAATATTTACACTTTAAAATTATAAACAAAAGAAATAGGATTTTTCAATTCATCTCATACAAATACTATAGTGGAATCTCTTTGTCCTGAAAGTGCAACTTACAAATGTAGATTTTTTTTTGTTACATAACTGCACTCAAAAACAAAACAATGTAAAACTTTAGAGCCTACAAGTCCTCTCAGTCCTACTTCCTGTTCAGCCAATCATTAAGACAAACAAGTTTTTTTTTCATTTATAGGAGATAATGCTGCCCTCTTCTTATTTACAATGTCACCAGAAAGTGAGAACAGGCATTTCCATGGCACTTTTGTACCTGGCATTCCAAGGTATTTACATGCCAAATATGCTAAACAATGTATGCCCCTTCATGCTTCGGCCACCATTCCAGAGGACATGCTTCCATGCTGACGACGCTCATTAAAAAAATAATGCATTAATTAAATTTGTAACTGAACTCCTTGGGGGAGAATTATATGTCCCCAGCTCTGTTTTACCTGCATTCTGCCATATATTTCATGTTTTAGCAGTCTTGGATGATGACTCAGCACATGTTGTTCGTTTTAAGAACACTTTCACTGCAGATTTGACAAAATGCAAAGAAGGTACCAATGTGAGACTTCTAAAGATAGCTACAGCACTCCATCCAAGATTTAAGTATCTGAAGTGCCTTCCAAAATCTGAGAGGGACGAGGTGTGGAGCATGCTTTCGGAAGTCTTAAAAGGGCAACATTCTGATGCGGAAACTTCAGAACCCGAACTACCAAAAAAGAAAATCAACCTTCTGCTGGTGCCATCTGACCCAGATAATGAAAATGAAAGTGCATCGGTCCACACTGCTTTGGATTGTTATTGAGCAGAACCTGTCATCAGCATGGATGCACGTCCCCAGGAATAGTGGCTGAAGCATGAAAGGACTTATGAATCTTTAGCGCATTTGGCACATATCTTGTGAAGCTGGCTAAAACAATGCCATGAGAACACCCGTTCTCACTTTCAGGTGACACTGTAAACAAGAAGCGGGCAGCATTATCTCTGGCAAATGTAAACAAATTTGTTTGTCTGAGCACTTGACTGAACAAGAAGTAGGACTGAGTGCACTTGCAGGCTCTAAAATTTTACATTGTTTTATTTTTGACTGCAGGTTTTTTGCACATAATTCTACATTTGTAAGTGCAACTTTCATGATAAAGAGATTACACCACAGTACTGGTATTAGGTGAATTGAAAAATACTGTTTCTTTTGGTTTTTTTACAGTGCAAATACTTGTAACTAAAAATAAATATAAAGTTGATATATAAATACTACTTTGTATTCTCTGTTGTAATTGAAATCAATATATTTGAAAATGTAGAAAACAGCCAAAAGTATTTAAATAAATTGTATTATATTATTAACGGTGCGATTAATCGCACGATTAATTTTTTTAATCACTTGACAGCCTTACTTTTTATATAGCTAAAAATCTCGTTGTGCAGCCACACTGACCTTCTATGGCTCTTCTTATCTTTCCTCTGCATCAGAATAGTTTGATGTTGAGTCTCCAGGATTACATCTTTTAGGAAGTGCCAGCTCCCTTCAACTCATTTTCTTCCTAACTGGTCTTTCCATGGGACCTTGCCTACTATTTCTCTGACTCGGTTGAAATCCGCTTTTCTGAAGTCCGGTGTCCTAGTTTTGCTATTCTCATGTTCTCCTTTCCATAGGATCTTGAATTTTATCTAAACATGATCACTTCCTCCCAAGTTCCTGACTACCTTCACATTCTCAACTAATTCATTCTTGTTGGTCTAAACCAGATCCAAAATCGATGACCCTCTAGTTGTTTCCTCAACTTTTGTCCCCTACACATGCTAAGAATTTGCAGGACATATGTTTTACTGTAATAGTCTTCGAACAGATATCATGGAAGTTAAAATCTCCCATTAACACTAGCTCATGTGTGTTGGCTAATCTTGTTAGCTGCTTGTAGAATGACTCATCCACTTCCTCTTCCTGATTTGGTAGTCTAAAATAGACCCCCACCATAACATCACTACTGTCGATCTATTATCAACTCAAGGTAATTCTATATTATACCTCTTTCTAACCAATCAAGATTAATTGATCACTGAATTAAAAATTAGTGATTGTCAAGCTGTAAGTGATCACAAGTGTATTGAATGTCCCCACAGGGTTTTACACTGGGTTAACTAAATCAGTTTAAAAATCACACCTTTAGTTAAACCAGTGCATCTTTACATATAGACAAGGCCTGTTACCCCTTATGATCAAGCACTCCCAGTACAACTCTATATTGCACCTACCTATATGCGGGCTGTTTATTAGGGCTGGCTCATTCTGCTTATTGTTCGATTTCCTTGGGAGCTTGGAGCTGCTCTCTTGCTTAGCTGTGCCTTTCCTCTCAGCTTGCTGGCCTAACGCTGGGAAAGGGGCGGGGGAGAAAAAAACCACTTTAGCTATTTTATTTACCAGAGGCTACCTGGTGCCTAAAGACAAGCTCCTAAATCTGTAAAACTTCCAAAAGTGCTGGGCGCCCACAAATCCCATTGAAGTTTTCAGTCAGGCCAGGACACAGAACATCATTAGTGATGTTGATGAATGATCTCTTGAAGTTGATGGAGGGCAGACATTCATTCTCATACTCCTGGGCCTCTCTTCAGCAAACAACAGTCAGTCATGAGCTACTGCTATTCCGCCTGAGGGAGATGGTAGGAATCCAGGGAAATATGCTAAAATGGTTTGAATCCTCCCTGGCAGGATGCACCCAAAGGACAGTAGTGGGAAACTGCACCTATACTCTCAGACCTGCATTCCCTCTAAGGTGCGCACTTGGGTGTCTGCACAAGAGGGCAGCAAGGGCCATGCACCTAATTAGTGCAGCCGCGCAGGTGTGGCTCCACTAATTATGTGCCTGGACCCTGGAGAGGACGCACATGTAAGCTGGTGGTGTTGGGGGGGGGTCAATAGGGATAATGGGGGGCAGTGGGCTGAGGGGTTGGTGGGAACTTGGGGCATGAAGGACTGCAGCAGCTAGTGAGCTCAGCCGCTCCCCTCCCCCAGCTGGGGAGAAACATGCCTCCTTTCTCCCAGCCCCAGCTGGGCTGCCCTGGTTGGGAAGATGCCTCTGAGAGCCAACAGAGAACAAAGTAGTTAAGCTCACAGTGGCTGGCAGTTGTATTCTAAACAAGCTGGTGTCTCTGTTGCTCGAATGTTTAGCCCCAAGTACAGTGACAGTAATCAAGTCTGAAGGTGACAAACACATGGATTATTGAGGCTAGATCTTCAAGGAAGAAGCGGTAGAGGATTTTAGCAGCTGACGGTGGAAGAAGGTGGTGTTGTATTTGTGTGATTCTGGTTTTTTGTTTTTTTGCCACAGACCACTTTAAGCTTAGGGGGGTCCCTTCCAGCTACTGATACTACCTGGTCATTTAGGGGATGGTGAGTGTCTCCCAGAGCTAATGGGAGTACTTGATTTTCACTGGTCTTCACCAGTGTCCAGGGGTGTTCACCAGTGAACAGCACAGCTTTCAATGTTTCCAAGGGCTTCCAGCACTTTATTGTGCATGAGTTAGGGCCAAACTCTTGTCTGGCCCTCTCCCCAAATTCTAAAAAGTAATGGAAATCACTTGTCTGGACTGCAGACAAGTGGTTTTGTATGGTGAAGACCTCATTAGCAAGCTCTGAAGCCATGTTTTAATGTGCTCTATTTACTTAAGGGACTTGTAAAAACTTAATGAGCCTACTCTTGAGTTTTTGAGTTGGTGACACACACAATATAAAACCAGGAGAACTTTAACTTTGCCTGTTTCTATAGGGCTCTGTTGCACTTGCACAGCATGGGTCTAAACACTCATTTAATATACCCATAACCAACCACCTGATGTTTTACTTCCCTTTGTATTTTCAGTGTTGTCACTTCATAGAATATCAGGGTTGGAAGGGACCTCAGGAGGTCATCTAGTCCAACCCCCTGCTCAAAGCAGGACCAATCCCCAACTAAATCATTCCAGCCAGGGCTTTATCAAGCCTGACCTTAAAAAATCTCAAAGGAAGGAGATTCCACCACCTCCCTAGGTAATGCATTCCAGTGTTTCACCACCCTCCTAGTGAAAAGGTTTTTCCTAATATCCAACCTAAACCTCCCCCACTGCAACTTGAGACCATTACTCCTTGTTCTGTCTGTTTGTTCACTTGTTTGTTTGTGGTTTTGTTTGCTGTCTGAGTTGCTTTATTAGTTATTTTTACTGTTCTATGTGTGTGAAGTATTAATCAACTTAAGAGTTGACATCCCATAGAAATTGTATGAGCCTGACTGAATGCCTTTTAGTCTCCTTTCCAATATCAGAAAATATTGTATTAATATTTGTGATGAGAGCATGACTGTTTCTAGTGGACTCATAGATTTGTTTAGCATCTTAAAGCTGAGCTATGTGTGCAGATAATATGCATGCAAGAGGGATAGTTTTGTGAACTGCAAAAGTCCATAGCATGCTAGTGTTTTGACAGCTGCTTCATTTTTCGAGAGCAGCTTTCCCTGAAGATTTAGTAGTCTATGGTAGGATTAGGTTACTGAATTGGCCCTCTGGTGCATATTTTTTATGCTTTCATTTAATGGCCATGACTTTGTTTTATTTATATAGCTGTTTTCAGTATGCCACATTTTGGTGTGTTTACTAGCTTGAGTTGTTAGAAGGGATTATAAAATACATGTACTCCAAGGGCAGTGTTAATTTTCTTTTGATTTCATATTAAATAAACATCTTAAGCAGTGCACCTTGTTTTAGTATTCTCTCTTTTTCTTCCATAACTTCAAAGTCATAACTTCAAAGTTATAACTCCGAACTTTTAAAAAATATATATCTAGGGTTTTTTTTTTGTGTACTGGTGGCGCACATCCTCTCGATATTGGTGCTGCACATAACAAAATTCATTCCGCACATGGATGGAAAAAATTAGAGGGAACATTGTCTCAGATCCCTCACTTGCGAAGTCCCAAAATTATCAATTCTCTCCTAGGTCCTATTCAACATCTGCATACTGCTACTGGGAAAACTGGCGAGATGACATTAACTCAAGTGCCCACAATATGTAGATAACAGACACGTCTACCAAGCTTCACCACATACAATAATATCACTGGCACTAAGCTGGCCCACTGCTTGGACAAGAGCAGCTGGAAGAAGCTGAACCCAGGCAAGACAGAAATTATGCTGACTGGCAGAGAAAAGCACTTTGAAGAGCGTGCAATCAATGTGCAGTATCCATTGGCTGAAGATACACAACCATAGCTGGTCAATTCAGACCGCAGTTTAGGAGTGCTCCTGAATTCCTTTCTGACACTAAGCTCTGATATACAGCAGTGTATATATTGCATGGTATTCCTTAAAATATGCCATAATGAATGACAGTGGGAAACAGTCATCTGGACCTGTGATTTGTCACGGAGGGCCCCAAAAACATATAACCCTCTGGTCTCCTGGGGTGTTTGGGTTATGGGGTTCCACAGTTGAGGTGTGGTGTTACCATGTGTAACCATAATGGTACCTCCATAGAGGACAATTCTTAAACTTGCAGTATTGTACATACCAGACTGGGCATAAAGTCTCCTTTGGAATGCTGGAAATATGACAATTTAACTGCTTTGCAGAATATAACCCTACAGGTAATATGGATGCCAAGCTGGAAGGATTCTGATTTAAGCGGGCCGCAGCCTGGAGCTAGAAATACTTCCTTATGGGAGGGCGTGTGGAAACCACTGTGGGAGTCGGTGCAACCACAGCTCATCAATGTGTCCTTTCAGTACATTACATGGATGGGCGGTACACCCCAAAGAATGGTGGGTGGATTGGGTACACTCCAACTGCAGCACATACATAGAAGGGTTAAAGCAACAATTTAATTAGTGGGTGAGGGAATACACATGGAATTGCTGCTGCAAAAGGGATCTATGGGCAGCAGGAACCACGGGGTTGGGTGTATAGAATCTGGGGGGAAAGGTGTGTATAGGAATGCAAAATGCTCAACTGGGGGCTAGCACCTGGGTAATAGTTGCAGTGGTACCTTGGAATGAGATGGCAACTAAGGTTGTCCATATGAACCCTATGGGAATAATAAGAAAGGGAGGACCACTGTGGGATAGATAGGGAGAATAAAATGCTGTAAAATTTAAATAATTAGTTAAATAATTGTTTGTCCAAAAATATATATTTAAATGTGCCCCTCCCCAATGGCCATAAAGGAGCAGACCCAATGGCCTGTGCCAGGGGTGGACAATTAAATGTAATGTATATGGGGTATGGAGTGTTCTGCTGGGAGTGTTCACAATTCTGTAATATAACACTTGAGACTACAAGTGCACAAGCATCTGACACAATTATACACATAAACATGCCGCCATTGGGACTTTCGTGCATAAATGGATCTATGAAACTCATTGCTGTGGACAATTGAACCAGTGCATTACCCAATTCTATACCAAGTGGTCGAGCTAGTTTGGATAATACCCCATTTTTCTGTAAATATTCAATGGACTCATGATATGGACAAGCGCACATGAACACTGTAGGGGCAGCTCACTGCAACTGTCAACAACTGGACACATTTAAAATATACACCCCAAAATGGTATATATTTTTAACCCTATTAAAGGAGGAGAAGCAGTGTTTCTGGTGGTAGCCCGGATGATGGACTCAGGTCTTGGAAGCCCAGGCCCTTCAAGGAATGAATGCCTTCCAGCTAGCTACTGAACTGCCTGCTGATTGTACTTGAACTGATGTAGCCTGTGCCCTTCAGACAGGTCTAATGGACACTCATTCACTTCTTGGTCGTATTGCTCATGATGTAGGGGTGTTATTCATATTAACTGTATTCATGAGGTGCTTAAAATTATGTGCTGCCCTAGGCTCTCCCCGAAAGCTTGTAAACTCAGTGGCTTACCCTTTTTATGACCTGCCTTCTCTCTCTCCCCATAGCATGATCAGTGGATCAAGGTATCGGGCTAACCAGAGCCAGGGCCTCCAGCCCGAGTGCCCCGCCGTCCAGTGTGCGGGAAGGAGGGGCACCTGGGCCCTTCTTTGAAGAGAGTGGGGGAGTGTTGGGATATGTAAGGGTTAAGTAGAAACCTGGGAAACAGCTGGTGTGCTGGCATGGTATTAGGGAGTAGGCACAGGCATGCACAATTTCTTCGCTTGATAGATAAAATGTCATCCTGCCATAAAGTTCCCTTCTGCTTGTTAAGAATTGATAAGCTCGCAGCTGCATAAGGAATGTGGGGATCTAAAAGAATATCTTTTGGGTAAAGCAGTGTTATGTCCCCCTCCCTTCCTTTTCCAGATACACAAACGAGCTTGGGGTCATGGCCCCTTCCTCTCTCCTCTGTAAACTGCTGATTAAGGAAATTTGGAGCTGCAATTATTGTGAAGAAATGTATCTTCAAAGTAAAAGTTATCTGTAGAATATGCTAATGCTGTAAACAGTAATCAGGTGTGGGAATAATTATATTTAGTATATAGCTATTAATATTCATTGTATGGGCGTTTATATTACTCAGTACAGGTTGTGGGGGTATTGTAGTAAATGTAGATATTTACGTATTAACTTAGATAAAAAGAGTGTGCTGTAACTAAGTCAGTGCTTACTCAACAATTTGGTTGAGGGGAACAAGTACAGCAATAAAGAAGCCCGTTTACTCAATCCACCTCTGGGTCCTCCTGTTCTCTCTAACATTTAGAAGGTAACATGTTCTATCATCTACATCTGACCAGAGAATAGTGTCCTGTCAAGGTTCCTTCCCCACTCTGAACTCTGGGGTACAGATGTGGGGACCAGCATGAAAACCTCCTAAGCTTACTTTTACCAGCTTAGGTTAAAACTTCCCCAAGGTTTTTGCCCTTGGACTTTATCACTGCCACCATCAAATGTCTAACCGGTATATTACTGGGAAAGAGTCCATTTGGAAACGTCTTTCCCCCCAAAATCCTCCCAACCCTTACACCCCCTTTCCTGGGGAAGGCTTGATAAAAATCCTCACCAATTTGCATAGGTGAACACAGACCCAAACCCTTGGATCTTAAGAACAATGAAAAAGCAATCAGATTCTTAAAAGAAGAATTTTAATAGAAGAAAAAGTAAAAAGAATCACCTCCGTAAAATCAGGATGGTAATTACCTTACAGGGTAATTAGATTCAAAACATAGAGAATCCCTCTAGGCAAAACCTTAAGTTACAAAAAGACACAAAAACAGGAATCTACATTCCATTCAGCACAGCTTCTTTTCTCAGCCATTTAAAGAAATCAGAATCTAACGCATATTTCGCTAGATTACTTACTAAGTTCTAAGACTCCATTCCTGTTCTGTCCCCAGCAAAAGCATCACACAGACAGAGAGAGGGGCTTTGTTTCTCCCTCCCCGTATCTTGTCTCCTCATTGGTCATTGTGGTCAGGTGCCAGCGAGGTTATCCTAGCTTCTTAACTCTTTACAGGTGAAAGGGTTTTTCCTCTGGCCAGGAGGGATTTTAAAGGTGTTTACCCTTCCCTTTATATTTATGACGCATCCCCCCCAAAATCACAGATAGGGTGAAACGCTGACTGTGATTTCTTCCTGGAGCTCTAGGGAAAAACAGAGTTAATAAGACACATGCACCTCTAAATATACTACCAGTATATAAAGACTAACAATATTTTCCACATCTCAAGGACGATTTTAACCAGTTGATTCTGGGAAACTTTCATGGGAGAGTGCATCAGCCACTTTGTTAGAAGCTCCTGAGATGTGTTGGATGTCGAAATCAAAATCTTGGAGTGCTAAACTCCACTGAATAAGTTTTTTGTTATTTCCCGTGGCGGTATGAAGCCACCATAGCGCAGCATGGTCAGTTTGCAGGTGGAAACGTCATCCCCAAACATATGGGCGTAGCTTTTCCAGAGCGTAGACAATGGCGTAACATTCTTTTTCACTGACTGATCAGTTGCTTTCCCTCTCAGACAGCTTCTTGCTGAGAAACACTACAGGGTGGAATTCTTGATCCGGTCCTTCCTGCATTAAAACTGCTCCCACACCACGCTCGGACGCGTCTGTGGTTACTAGGAACGGTTTGTCAAAGTCTGGGGCCCTTAGTACAGGGTCAGACATGAGTGTCACTTTAAGATGGTTAAAGGTCTTCTAACACTCTTCGGTCCACTGAACGACATTTGGCTGTTTCTTTTTGGTTAGGTCTGTCAGTGGGGTGGCGATTTGGCTGTATTGCGGTACAAATCGTCTGTAATAAACGGCCAAGCCTAAGAAGGACTGAACCTGTTTCTTTGACTTTGGGACAAGCCACTTTTGGATAGCATCCACTTTGGCCTGTAGGGGGTTGATAGTTCCTTGACCCATCTGGTGTCCAAGGTCAGTCACTCTGTTTAGGCCTATTTGACACTTCTTAGCCTTAACAGTTAGTCCTGCCTCGCTTATGCGCTTGAAGACTTTTTGTAGATGTTCCAGGTGTTCTGCCCAGGAATCCGAAAATATGGCCACATCGTCAAGGTAAGTGACTGCATATTCTCCTAATCCCACTAGGAGACCATCTACAAGTCTTTGGAAGGTGGCGGGTGCATTCCGCAGCCCGAAAGGGAGTACATTAAATTCATACACCCCAACATGGGTGGTGAAGGCTGACCTTTCCTTGGCGGATTACTCTAGCGGTACCTGCCAGTACCCCTTGGTTAAGTCCAAGGTAGAGATGAACTGGGTCCGTCCCAGTTTCTCTAATAGTTCATCTGTGCGTGGCACTGGATAGTTGTCTGGGCGAGTTACAGCATTTAGCTTACGGTAGTCCACGCAAAAACGTATCTCCCCATCTGGTTTGGGAACTAGAACCACTGGAGATGCCCATGCACTGCCAGAGGAGGGGATTTACACCCATCGGTAACGTATCCTGGATCTCCCGTTCTATAGCAGTTTTAGCTTGAGGAGACACCCGATAAGGTTGGACTTTAATTGGGTGAGCATTACCTGTGTCAATGGAGTGGTATGCCCGTTCAGTCAGTCCTGGGGTGGCTGAGAACGTTGGCGCGTAGCTAGTGCACAGCTCCTGGATCTGCTGTTGCTGCATACGCCCAAGGGTCATGGAGACGTTCACCTCTTCCACACCACCAGCACTTTTCCCTTCGTAGTAGACACCTTCAGGCCACTCAGCGTCATCTCCTCCCTGGGCTGTAAACTGACAAACCTTTAATTCTCTGGAATAAAAGGGCTTTAGAGAATTAATATGGTATACCTTATGCTTTCGGTTGGAGGTGGGGAATGCTATGAGATAATTAACAGCTCCCAGGCGCTCCTGGACCGTGAATGGCCCTTCCCACGACGCTTCCATTTTATGGGCCTGGAACGCCTTTAAGTCCATGACCTGGTCACCTACTTTGAAGGAACACTCTCTGGCATGTTTATCATACCAGGCTTTTTGCTCTTTTTGAGCATCCTGTAGGTTTTCTTTAGCAAGGGCTAGAGACGTTCGGAGGGTGTTTTGTAGGTTGGTTACAAAATCCAGAATGTTAGTTCCTGGAGAAGGTGTAAATCCCTCCCATTGCTGCTTCACCAACTGTAATGGCCCCTTAACCTCACGGCCATATACAAGTTCAAATGGGGAAAACCCTAAACTGGGATGTGGTACGGTTCTGTAGGCAAAAAGCAACTGCTGCAACACTGGGTCCCAATCATTGGAGTGCTCATTTACGAATTTACGTATCATGGCCCCCAAAGTTCCATTAAACTTCTCCACCATGCCATTTGTTTGATGGTGGTAAGGAGTGGCAACCAAGTGATTTACCCCATGAGCTTCCCAAAGGCTTTCCATAGTTCCTGCCAGGAAATTAGTCCCTGCATCTATGAGGATGTCGGAGGGCCAACCTACCCTGGCAAAAATGTCTGCTAGTGCCTGGCACACACTTTTAGCCCTGGTGTTGCTTAGAGCTACTGCTTCCGGCCATCAGGTGGCAAAATCCATGAAAGTCAGTATGTACTGCTTTCCTCTGGGTGTCTTTTTTGGAAAAGGACCCAGAATATCCACAGCTACTCGCTGAAATGGAACTTCAATGACGGGGAGTGGCTGGAGAGGGGCTTTGACCTGATCTTGGGGTTTTCCCACTCTTTGGCATACCTCACAAGACCGGACATAGATAGAAACATCCTTGCCCACTCCCTCCCAGTGGAATGACCCCCCAAATGGTCTTTGGTCCTGTTCACCCCAGCATGGCCTCTAGGATGATTGAGGAGACACCCGGTAAGCTCAAGAGCTTGGCCCGGTACTTTGTTGGAACTACCAACTGTCTCTGAGGATGCCAGTCCTCCTGGTGTCCACCAGAAAGAGTTTCCTTGTATAAAAAAGTCCTCTTTCTACAACAAACCTGGATCTATTAGAAGAGCTGAGAGGTGGTGGGTTGCTCCGTGCTGCCGTCCAAGCTCACTGGAGGCTTTCATCTGCTTCCTGTTCGGTCTCGAACTGTTCCCTTGATGCTGGAGACATCAGTTCCTCATTGGATTGTGGACCTATGCTTGGTCCCTCTGGAAGCGATGTAGGGGATGGGGCTGTTTCCGCTGACTGTAAACCACTGTCTGCTGGGGAACTGTGTTGGGGTTCAGGCTCTGGCTGAGCCTCTTGTGTATGGTTATCGGCTGCTGCCGGTTCAGGTTCGGTGGGGCCCTCTGGTGGTGGGGTTGCAAGTACTGGGTTCAGTGCTGGCAGTGGATCTGGTGCCAGTTGTTCTGCCGGTTCTGGTTCTGGGACTGGCTCTGTCTGGGTCTCTGAGACTGGATCCACTACTGCTGTTGCAGACATTGGCCTGGGGTCCGGGTCCATCACCTCTGACCGGGTCCTGGTAGAACTTTCCGGAACAGAGCTAGGCATGACGGCTGGTTTAGCCTGCCTGCGGGTGACCATTCCCACCCTCTTGGCTGGCTTCACACGATTGGCCAAGTCTTCCCCCAACAGCATGGGGATGGGATAATCATCATAGACTGCAAAAGTCCACGTTCCTGACCAGCCCTTGTACTGGACAGGCAACTTGGCTGTAGGCAAATTGAAAGAGTTGGACTTGAAGGGTTGAATCGTCACTTGGATTTCTGGGTTGATTAAATTGGGGTCCACTATGGAAACATGGATAGCCGACACTTGTGCTCCGGTGTCCCTCCACGCGGTGACCTTCTTCCCGCCCACACTCAGAGTTTCCCTCCACTCCAAGGGTATCTGGGAGGTATCTGGGCCTGAGGACCTCTGGCGTGATTCCAGTGCAATGAACTGTAATCTGTTGGGTTTCTTGGGGCAGTTGGCCTTTACATGCCCCGGCTCGTTACATTTAAAACATCATTCAGCTGACAGGTCACTGGGGCGAGGTGAGTTGCTGGAGAACGGTGTGCCGGGACGATAAGGTGTCTGGAGCGTTCCTTGGGGGGTAGTTGGGGCCTTGGGCTGCCCCAGTAGTAGGGTGTGGTCTGAGGTTGTCCCTTCTGGTATCCGCTCCAACTGCGACCAGTTTTTTTCTTTTCTGCCACCTCCACCCATTTGGCTCCAATCTCCCCTGCCTCGATTACAGTTTTGGGCTTCCCATCTAGGATGTATCTTTCTATTTCCTCAGGAACACCCTCTAAGAACTGTTCCATTTGCATTAGAAAGGGCAAATCTTCTGGAGATTTAACACTTGCTCCTGATATCCAGGCATCCCAATGTTTCACAATGTGGTAGGCATGTCGGGTAAATGACATGTCTGGTTTCCACCTTAGGGCTCTGAATCGCCGACGGAAATGCTCGGGTGTTAGCCCCATTCTGACTCTCGCCTTCGTTTTAAACAGTTCATACTGGTTCATTTGTTCCTTAGGCATTTCAGCCGCCACCTCAGCTAAGGGTCCACTGAGCTGCGGGCTCAGCTCTACCCTGTATTGGTCTGTAGAGATGCTGTACCCAAGGCAGGCCCTTTCGAAGTTTTCTAAGGCGGCCTCGGTATCATCACCTGCCTTGTAGGTGAGGAACTTTCTGGAATGGGAAGTGGTACCTGGAGAAGGATTGCTAGGGTTTGTTGGTATATTCTGCTGAGCCTTTGCCTTCTCCATCTCCTGTGCATGCTTCCTCTTTTTTTCCTTCTCCTCCATTTCTTTGTCCCTTGCCTCCATTTCCCTCCTGTGGGCAGCCTCCATTTCTTTTTCCCTGGCCGCGTGTGCATCCATCACCATCCGTATGAGTTCTATCTGTCTTTCATGTTCCTTTTGTTTTTCCTCAGCCTCAGATCTGGCTAATTCCAGCTTTTGTTGAACCGTGGAGTCCGTCATCCTAATCTCTCTGTTTTTAACTAACTTTACACCCAAGAGTTAGAAAGAAAACAAAACAAAACAAAACACTTGGCTTGTAAAATTTTGCTGAGCTGTCCAGATACCTATGTTCTCTGATAGTGATTGTCAGCCTACAGAGAAATCCTTAAAAAAAAAACAACCTAACACCTTTGTTTCTAGGCAAATAGGCAGAAAACCCCTCTAGTTGCTCTTAGGGGGGAAAATAAAAAAAACTTCTTCAGGTCTGTGAAGACTTGTGAATTTCCCTGCAAGAGATTAACTACCCTGCCTTTAGGTAGAGAAAACTCCAGCTCACAAAAGACAATTCCCTTTTGTCTCTACTCTGGCCCCAAAGCAGAGAAAAAAAAACCTCTAACTGCTTTCAGTTGGAAACCTGCTTTCCAGCAGCCGAAAGGGAAAAAAAAATTCCCTTTTAAAATCTGTGCTTCTGGTTCAAAAATCTCAAATTGATCTCAAAATGATTTCAAGTAAATCCCACCGCTCTGCCACCCGGTCAAGGTTCCTTCCCCACTCTGAACTCTATGGTACAGATGTGGGGACCTGCATGAAAACCTCCTAAGCTTACTTTTACCAGCTTAGGTTAAAAATTCCCCAAGGTACAAACTATTTTACCTTTTGCCCTTGGACTTTCACTGCCACCACCAAACGTCTAACAGGGATATAGTTGGGAAAGAGCCTGTTTGGAAATGTCTTTCCCCTCAAAATCGTCCCAAATCTTACACCCCCTTTCCTGGGGAAGGTTTGATAAAACTCCTCACCAATTTGCATAGCTGAACACAGACCCAAACCCTTGGATCTTAAGAACAATGAAAAAAAAAACATTCAGATTCTTAAAAAGAATTTTAATAGGAGAAAAAGTAAAAAGACATCACCTCTGTAAAATAAGGATGGTAATTACCTTACAGATTCAAAACATAGAGAATCCCTCTAGGGAAAACCTTGAGTTACAAGACACAAAAACAGGAATCTACATTCCATTCAGCACAGCTTCTTTTCTCAGCCATTTAAAGGAATCAGAACCTAATGCATATCTAGCTAGATTACTTACTAAGTTCTAAGACTCCATTCCTGTTCTGTCCCCAGCAAAAGCATCACACAGACCGAGAGAGAGAGGCTTTGTTTCTCCCTCCCTGCAGCTTTTGAAAGTATCTTGTCTCCTCATTGGTCATTTTGGTCAGGTGCCAGCGAGGTTATCCTAGCTTCTTAACCCTTTACAGGTGAAAGGGTTTTTCCTCTGGCCAGGAGGGATTTTAAAGGTGTTTACCCTTCCCTTTATATTTATGACATGTCCCATCCTGGAAGATGATGATCTGGGCTCAGTTGTACAAACTTCAGTCATTTTGCAGCTGGCCTACAGCAATGTGATCTACCTGAAAATGAAGATGTAAGCCCTCAGGAAACTTTGACTAGTACAGAATGAAATTGCCTCACACAGAAACACAGGCTGTCTTCCGCTCAGTACGCTGGCTTCCCATAGAACAATAAATGAAGTTTAAGGTCTCAGTACTTACCTTCAATGGTTTGACCCAAGGATACCTAGAAGAATGCCTAAAGCTCCAGGTTGAGGACAGCAGTCATAAGAACAGACATACTAGATCAGACCATAGATACATCTAGCCCAGTATCCTGTCTTCCAACAGTGGCCAATTCCAGGTGCTTCAGAGGGACTTACAGAATGGGGGACTCTATCCTGGGCATAGAATATCAGGGTTGGAAGGGACCTCAGGAGGTCATCTAGTCCAACCCCCTGCTCAAAGCAGGACCAATCCCCAATTAAATCATCCCAGCCAGGGCTTTGTCAAGCCTGACCTTAAAAACTTCTAAGGAAGGAGATTCTACCACCTCCCTAGGTAACGCATTCCAGTGTTTCACCACCCTCCTAGTGAAAAAGTTTTTCCTAATATCCAACCTAAACCTCCCCACTGCAACTTGAGACCATTACTCCTTGTCCTGTCATCTTCTACCACTGAGAATAGTCTAGAACCATCCTCTTTGGAACCACCTCTCAGGTAGTTGAAAGCAGCTATCAAATCCCCCCTCATTCTTCTCTTCCGCAGACTAAACAATCCCAGTTCCCTCAGCCTCTCCTCATCACTCATGTGTTCCAGACCCCTAATCATTTTTGTTGCCCTTCGCTGGACTCTCTCCAATTTTTCCACATCCTTCTTGTAGTGTGGGGCCCAAAACTGGACACAGTACTCCAGATGAGGCCTCACCAATGTCGAATAGAGGGGAACGATCACGTCCCTCAATCTGCTCGCTATGCCCCTACTTATACATCCCAAAATGCCATTGGCCTTCTTGGCAACAAGGGCACACTCTTGACTCATATCCAGCTTCTCGTCCACTGTCACCCCTAGGTCCTTTTCCGCAGAACTGCTGCCTAGCCATTCGGTCCCTAGTCTGTAGCGGTGCCGTCCTAAGTGCGGGACCCTGCACTTATCCTTGTTGAACCTCATCAGATTTCTTTTGGCCCAATCCTCCAATTTGTCTAGGTCCCTCTGTATCCTATCCCTACCTGCCACCGTATCTACCACTCCTCCTAGTTTAGTATCATCCGCAAATTTGCTGAGAGTGCAATCCATACCATCCTCCAGATCATTTATGAAGATATTGAACAAAACCAGCCCCAGGACCGACCCTTGGGGCACTCCACTTGATACCGGCTGCCAACTAGACATGGAGCCATTGATCACTACCCGTTGAGCCCGACCATCTAGCCAGCTTTCTATCCACCTTATAGTCCATTCATCCAGCCCATACTTCTTTAACTTGCTGACAAAAATACTGTGGGAGACCGTGTCAAAAGCTTTGCTAAAGTCAAGAAACAATACATCCACTGCTTTCCCTTCATCCACAGAACCAGTAATCTCATCATAGAAGGCGACTAGATTAGTCAGTCATGACCTTCCCTTGGTGAATCCATGCTGACTGTTCCTGATCACTTTCCTCTCATGTAAGTGCTTCAGGATTGATCCCTTGAGGACCTGCTCCATGATTTTTCTGGGGACTGAGGTGAGGCTGACTGGCCTGTAGTTCCCAGGATCCCCCTTCTTCCCTTTTTTAAAGATGGGCACTACATTAGCCTGTTTCCAGTCGTCCGGGACTTCCTCCAATCGCCATGAGTTTTCAAAGATAATGGCCAAAGATAATGGCATCAGAGACTCTAAAAAGGATTTGGGGGTGAGGATGAACTTCCAGTGTAAAGCGGTGGCCAAAAGGACTACTGCAATCGTTGGATTCCCAGGGAAATCTTGAGTAGGAGTAGGGAGTCTATATTACCATTGTATTTGGGACTGGTGCAATCACAACTGGAATATTGTGTCTAGTTCTGGTATCCATAATTGTTGCAAGAAGTTGATCAATTGAAGAGGGTTCAAAGAAGAGCCAGGAGATTGATTAAAGGTTTAGAAAACACACTGTATAGTGATAGGTACCAGGAGCTCAATTTATTTAGCTTAACAAAAGAGAGGATTAAGGAGCGACATGATCACAATCTGTAACTATCTACATGGGGAACAAAAATTTGATAATGGGCTCATCAGTCTAATAAACAAAGGTATAGCAAGATTCCATGACTAGAAGCTGAAGGTAGACAAATTCAGACTAGAAATAAGGCATACTTTTTTTTTTTTAAACAGTGAAGGTAATTAACCATTGGAACATCTTACCAAGGGTTATGGTAGATTCTCCATTAATCACAATTTTTAAATCAACATTGACTATTTTTCTATAAAGATATACTCTTGTTCAAACAAGAAGTATTTCGATGAAGTCCTATGGCCTGTGTTACACAGGAGGTCAGACTAGATGATCACAATGGTCCTTTTTGGCCTTAAAAATCTATGACACACAGTTTTAAATTACAACTTTTCTTTCTTATTACCCAGACTCCTAGCATTTGTATAAAAGGAACTGAATGTTTTCCCCCTTCAAATTCTTTCCCACCTCATCTCAATATATTCACAGTACCTTGAGCTTGAGTGATATCTTTACGCATTTATAGCACAACTGCCTTCTTAGCATCTTCTCCTGGAATTGCTAGTTTAAGATACTCCTACCTGCTCCAACTGGTTTTCAACCGAGATTAGCCCACCTACTTCTGTGTTGCTGGAGGTCCTATTTGTTCAGGCCCTTCTCCCACTAGAATGTGACCCAATGTTCCACAAAACCAAAACCTTCAGTTTCATATCACCCACATAGATAATGGTGCAGCTCCACTAATTTCTGCCTTCTGCCGTCCCTCATTTATAGGGATGGAAGGATCTCTGAGAGATGACTTGTTTCAGAGTAACAGCCGTGTTAGTCTGTATTCGTAAAAAGAAAAGGAGTACTTGTGGCACCTTAGAGACTAACCAGTTTATTTGAGCATGAGCTTTCGTGAGCTACAGCTCACTTCATCGGATGCATAGCATATCGTGGAAACTGCAGAAGACATTATATACACACAGAGACCATGAGAGATGACTTGGAATTTTTCTTCTTCACAACACTTCCAAGACAGATGAGTCTTTGGTCCAGCAGTTACAGCATTAGCTTAGGATTTAGGAGATGTGTGTTCAAATCCCTGCTCCACCAACGATATCCTGTGTGACCTCGGGCACATCACTTAACCACTCAGCTCCCCATCTGTGAAATGGGGATAAAAGCATTTCTTTACCTCCCAGGGGTGTTTTAAGGATAAATACATTAATGACTGTGAGGTGCTCAGATACTACAGTAATGGGGGCCATAAAAGTACCTAAGGCTAACAACCCTGAAGTTTTCAATAATCTCTGTACTTCCATGTGATGCTGTCCATCAGGTATTCTAATGTGTATCATCACCAGGAGACTTGCCAACCAACTTCAGATCCCCATCCAATCTTACAGTTATAGTTCATGTCTTTGTTCCAGGGAAGCTACACATCATCCTGCTGAATTCTCTGTCCATTCTTCTTAATATGGAATCACTTGATGGTTGCTTGTCATTTTAGAACCGTTAAAAGCCTCTTGGACATCCTTGCCAGTAAGAAGCAAGCAGCTACCCCCTGTAACTTTGTTCCATTCCTCCAAATGTATGTTCAGACACATTTTCTGTAGTTGCCTCACTGAATATTGCAATTCAATACTTCTAGAAGAATTGAATGCCTTCTGTTTCTCTTTCCTCTGTTCACAAATTGCTAGTCATCTTCTTTAGTTTTTACACTCTTACGTTCCTTCTTCACCAATCCTTCCCCAGTAGAATCGGTGGCAACAATTCCCAAATCTTGTTGTCCGATAAGTCTTTGCCATCTCAGTTGGTATGCAGTACTGATACTGGTGATTCCAGATCATATATCTTCTTCGCCAGCATGGCCACCAACTTAAAATTCCTATACAAGAAATCTCTGCTGTTTTCCAGCATGTAGGAAAACAACGCACATCCACCACAGGTCATTATGACTGTTTCATTGTTGACCATATCTGCTGCATAGGGTAGCACCATACCTAAACAGAAAGAAACCGCTGTAACTCCCAAACTAATGATGATGCAAAAGGCTGAAAGACAACAGCAACAGACAGAACCAGAATTCCCCCACCATAACTCTACCTGTTTTTCTAGATGCCGTTCCTGATTTCTTCACCAGTGAAGCTGGTTTGGAACCTTTCTGAGCTGCACCTTTTCCTGCTGCTTTCCTGTCACTCATTTCCCTGAAACAGAATAGAGACCAGCAGGTTTCTTATTAACTTTAAAGCACTAATGAGCTCAGCTTTGCATGAGGCAAGAGACAGCAACTGCTTTGGTCCTGCAAACACGAATGCACCCCAGTAAATTCAATGGGATTACCTGAGTGTGTCTGCAGTATCAGGCCCACTTGTGCCACGGATGTGGCGGGGAAGGGAAAGTTAATTCTGGTGCTAAGAAACCTCAGCATCTTTGTAGGATATCTTGGTCCCTTCCCCTAATGCTTGTCAAAAACATTTTCAAAGTGGTTTAGAACCTAAGGGAATTTTCATCTGAACAAATTCCACATGTGTAGTGAAGAATAAGAGTACATATCAGTAATATAGAAGTTTAAAAAATTACAAGAATGCTATACTTCTAAAAAAAAAAAATACCCAGAAAATTCAGAATTAAGGCTCAATGTAAACATTTGACAATACAGAAATGTAGTTAATGCACCCAAACTATCTTAACTTTACCCAGGTTTTTATTACAGTCGTGCCCATAGCTCCCAGGCGAGATCCCAGAGGGATGTCCTTAGAAAAGCTTCCCAGAAATCAGATACAGCCTTATCCAGCCACCTTACACAACTCCGGGCACCAGTGACCTCCTCCACCAGGCGCCCGCGCCAGTAAAGTAGCGGTGCCCGCGGGCTTTCCCCCCGTCCTCAGGAGACAAATACCGACGTGCCCACGGTCCTCCCCGCCGCGCCGACTCCCTACCGGCCTCCCGCTCCCCCCGTCTGACCGACGCGGGCAGCGCCGCGGCCCCGACCTGCTGTCCCGGGGCCGCCGTGGGAAAGTCGCGCCCGCCAGGATGAGCGGCCCGCCGGCGCCGCTCCAGCTCCTGCGGCTTCGCCCGTAACGGCAGCGGCCCCAACCGTCACCCGGCAACGGCGACGCCGGAAGCGCACCCGTTCCCAACCGGAACTGAAAGGGCGGGTCTGACCCCTACACGTCACGCCCCAGTTGGTGAAGTGACCGCCCCAGATCAGAACCCCGCCCACTTCCTGCAGCGTCAGGGCCTAACGATACCCCCTGGCCCGGCTTCCCCGGCTCCACCAATCCCCGCTCCGGTACCACCACGCGGCCCGGCTTCCCCGGCTCCACCAATCCCCGCTCCGGTACCACCACGCGGCCCGGCTTCCCCGGCTCCACCAATCCCCGCTCCGGTACCACCACGCGGCCCGGCTTCCCCGGCTCCACCAATCCCCGCTCCGGTACCACCACGCGGCCCGGCTTCCCCGGCTCCACCAATCCCCGCTCCGGTACCACCACGCGGCCCGGCTTCCCCGGCTCCACCAATCCCCGCTCCGGTACCACCACGCGGCCCGGCTTCCCCGGCTCCACCAATCCCCGCTCCGGTACCACCACGCGGCCCGGCTTCCCCGGCTCCACCAATCCCCGCTCCGGTACCACCACGCGGCCCGGCTTCCCCGGCTCCACCAATCCCCGCTCCGGTACCACCACCACTCCTCGGCTTCCCCGGTTTCACCAATGGGCGCTCTGATACCACCCCCGTTCCTCCCCCTCAGGTGCCAACCACCGCTCCCCCCATGCCCATGCAGAGACCTAGTCCCCATTCCCCTCCTCCCCCTTCCCCCCCCCCGATCTGCAGTGCCCGTGCAAGCATCGCCTTCCCCCATCCGGGCCATGGCCCGTGCAAGCAGCGCCATCCCTCTCACCCTCCATCCCGGTACCGACCCACCATCCCTCAGCCCGGTACCACTCCTCCACCCCAGTTATCCCCAACTTGCCCCACCCAGGTACCAGCCCCCAGCCCCGTCGCCCATCCAGGTATAACCGTCTCCCGCATCACCTCTCTGGTACTAGCCCCCACACCATTCATCGCCCATCTGGTACCAGCTCCCCACACACACATCACCTCTCCAAAGACTAAACCCACCCCCGTCCCACATCAACATGGCTTTAAAGAGAAAAAGGTCGTGTCAAACAAGCCTGATTTCGTTCTTAGATGACATTACAAGTTTGGTTGCCAATGGTAACTATGTAGGTATAATATATGCAATGTTGTAGCAGATTTTAGGGTTGCCAAGCATCTGGTTTTTCAATGGAACACCCAGTCGAAAAGGGACCCTGGCAGTGCTGACCGGGGCATTAAAAGTCCAGTCAGTGGCGCGGCAAGGCAAAGACAAGTTCCCTGCCTGCCCTGGCTCCAGACGGCTCCCGGAAGCAGCCAGCATGTCCCTGTGGGCCCTAGCCACAGAGGCTGCCAGGGAGGCTCTGCACACTTCCCCCGCCCTGAGCGCTGGCTCCACAGCTCCCATTGGCTGGGACCACAGCCAATGGGAGCTGCGGGGGCAGTGCCTGCAGGCGAGGGAAGCATGCGGAGCATCACTGGCCGGTACTGCACCTAGAAGCCAGGGACATGTCGCTGCTTCCAGGAGCCACCTCAGAGAAGCGCCGCCTGGAGCCTGCACCACACCCCGAACTCCCCCCACCCCTGAAACCCCTGCAGCCCAACTCCCTTCCAGAGCCTGCACCCCCTCCCACATGCCAACTGCCTGCCCCACCCTGAGCCCTCTCCTGCACCCAAACTCCCTTCCAAAGCCCGCACCCCCTCCCGCACTCCGAACCCCTCGGCCCCAGCCTGGAACATCAAACCCCTCATCCCTGGCCCACCCCAGAACCCTCACCCCACCACATACCCTGTGACACAGCAGGGAGGGGGGAGTGTTGACCTGGGAATGTGGCAGGGGAGTTTCACGGGGGATGGGAGACCGGAGAGCCTATAACCTGAGCCCGGGGGGGGGGGGGGGGGTAGGTAACACCTCTGCCCGGGAAACTGGACAAAGGCTGCAGGAGAGAACTTGCTGGGGGGGTTTTGGTTTCAGTTTGGTGCTGGGTGGTGGAATGCAGGGAACCCCAGGGCTGGGGTCTAAGCTCCGTGTCCCCCAGAAGGACTTGACTGAGGGGTCCTGGTTGTACCCACAAGCTCTGTTTTGGACTGTGTTCCTATTGTCCAATAAACCTTCCATTTTACTGGCTGGCTGAGAGTCTCAGTGAATCCCAGGAAGAGGGGTGCAGGCCCCGGACTCCCCCACACTCCGTGACAACTGGTGGTAGCAGTGGGATGTACTGCACCCAGGAACGGCACTTCCTGCAGTAAGTGACGGGGGAACAGTAAAATGAAGGGGGGATTGACGGGGACCAGGCGTGCTGAAGATTCAGAGAGAGACAGTTTCAGGGGGTGGTTAACCCCTGGGAGTGTGTGACCAGAGAGAAGGATTTTTGCAGTAACAGGGTACCCCGGGGGATTGCAGCGAGCCGTCCCAGGGGCAGAGGAGTCTGCAGCTCGACCCTGGCAAAGAGGTGGTGACCTCAAGAAGGACTGGCACCCTAGGGGTTTTTCCTGGAAAAGTGGAAAGCTGCCCGGCCTGTGAGTGGCCAGCAGGGAGATGTACGCTAAACGCCTTAAGAACGACCTAGTGGAGCTGTGCAGGCAGAGGGGGCTGCACATTGTGAGGTCCACCAAAGAACAGCTGATTGCCCAGCTGGTGGAGAGGGATCGCTTGGATGACCCAATCCCTGTCCCTGAGGAAAGCTGCCCGGTGGATGCAGCGTGGGCCCTGGGGCCTAACCGGGCTGGGAGGGGTCAGACTGCTGCCGAGGACATCCCGAGACCCTTCCTACCTATGCCTGGGGGAGGAGTTGGGGGAAGCCCAGCGAATACTGAGGGTACCCTGACCCCGGCAGCCAGCAGGGGATCCTCCTGGCGGAGCTCCCCATCCCTGGAGCGGAGGCGGATGGAATGGGAGAGGGAGATGAAAATGAGGGAGCTGGAGGATCATGAAAAGCAGCGTCAGCATGAGGAGAGGCAACGTCAGCATGAGCAGGAGGAGAAGGAGAAACAGAGGCAGCATCAAGAGAAGCAGAGACAGCATGAGCTGGAGCTGGCCAGGCTGAGGAGCAGTGGGGCCCCGGCTGCGGTGAGTGAGGGGGGACCTAAGACTGCAAGGAGCTTTGATAAGTGCTTCCTGGCCCAGCGGAAGGAGGGGGAGGACATAGATAGCTTCCTGACTGCCTTTGAGAATGCCTGTGAGATGCGCCAGGTTGACCCTGCAGACAGGCTCCAGTTTCTCACCCCCTTACTGGACCCCAAAGCCGTGGAGGTGTACAGCCAAATGACAGGGGCGGAGGCAGGGGACTACGAGCTGTTCAAAAAGGCCCTGCTCTGTGAGTTTGGGCTGACCCCCGAGATGTACCGGAAAAGGTTCCAGAGTCAGCGTAAAACGCCTGAGGTCACATGCCTACAACTGGTCAACTGAATGCAGGGATATGCCCGCAAGTGGACAGCTGGGACCCAAGCTAAAGAGGACCTGCTTGACCTAATCGTACTGGAGCAACTGTATGAACAGTGCCCTTCCGACCTGAGGCTATGGTTGGTGGACAAAAAGCTAGAGAACCCACAGCATGCAGGGCAGCTGGCTGACGAGTTTGTGAACAGTCGGTCAGGGGGTAGCCGGGAGGAATCCCAAAAGAACAGGCCCCCCACGATGGAGAGAGAGAGTCACCATGGGACCTCCCAGCGGGGAAATATGGAGAACCCCCTCCCAAAGGGAACGCCTGGTGTCAGGACCATCCAGCCTGCTCGAGGGGACCAACGTGACGAGCTGCTATCACTGTGGCCAGAGGGGCCACGTACGGACCCAGTGCCCCAGGCTCAGGGACAGACTGAGCAGACCCAACCTACCCAGGGTTAACTGGGTAGGGACCCAGCTGGACAAGGGGCAGACGGCCCAGGCAAGGGGGGCTGCCAGCTTACCACCTGCTCAGGAGAGAAGAGTACCCCAGGCCAGCTCCTCCAGAGGGCTGGATGCTCTGGACTCAGGGGTCTCGGTTTACAGGGTGGGCGCAGGGCTGTCCCTGTGGAGCAAGTGCCTTGTTCCCCTGGAGGTGGATGGGAAGAAGGTCAATGGATACTGGGTTTCGGGCGCGGAGGTGACGCTGGCCCGGCCCGAGGTGGTGGCCCCAGATCAGGTGGTGCCCAACACCTACCTGAACCTAACGGGGGTGGGCGGGACCCCATTCAAGGTGCCCGTGGCAAGGGTACACTTGAAATGGGGGGCCAAGGAGGGCTCCAAGGACGTGGGGGTGCACCACCATTTGCCCACTGAGGTTTTGATGGGGGGGACCTCGAGGATTGGCCAAGCAACCCCCAGACCGCCCTGGTTGTGACCCGTAGCCAGAGCCAGCGAGGGGCACTGCGCCCCGACCTCAGGGAGGGTACCTTGCCCAAGGCGCAGGACCCTACCCTGGTGGGGAGGGAGCACCGAGGGGCACGGCTCAGAGAGGCTGTGGCCTCAGACCTGGCCAGTGAGGGGAAACCGGGCCCCATCCCTTCCCCAGCCGCTAAGTTCCAGGCCAAGTTGCAGAAAGATCCCTCCTTGCAGAAGCTCAGGGACCTGGCCGACCTCAATGTGGTATGGACCATGAGGAGAGGTTGCCAGGGGAGGTTCCTGTGGGAGAAGGGGTTCCTGTACCGATAATGGGCTCCCCCAGGGGAAGTGGAGTCCTGTGGGATCAGGAGGCAGCTGGTGGTCCCCCAGAAGTATCGCTGCAAGCTCCTGTCCCTGGCCCATGACATCCCCTCTCAGGGCACCAGGGAATCCGGCGCACCCGGCAGAGGTTGCTACAGAACTTTTACTGGCCTGGAGTCTTTACCACTGTCCGGCAGTATTGCCGATCCTGTGACCCCTGTCAGGGTGGTGAAGGCCTGGGACAAGGGGAAAGCAGCTCTGAAACCTTTGCCCATCATAGAGGAACCTTTCCAGACGGTGGCCATGGACATAGCGGGACCTCTCAGCAAGACGACCCGGTCGGGGGAGAAATACATTCTGGTGGTGGTAGATTTTGCCACCCACTACCCCGAGGCAGTGCCCTTAGCTTCCATTGAAGTCGACACCGTGGCAAATGAGCTCCTGACCATTTTCAGCCGAGTGGGGTTCCCCAAGGAAGGCTTGACAGACCAAGGATCCAACTTCATGTCGGCCCTGCTCCAGTGCTTGTGGGAGAAATGTGGGGTCCAGCACAACTGGGCCAAGTACTGGATTGGGGCAAGTACTTACCTCACCTGCTGTTCGCGTACAGGGAAGTGCCCCAGGAGTCTACCGGATTTTTGCCTTTCGAACTGTTATATGGAAGGGGCCCCCTGGACCTGATGAGACACGAATGGGAGGGGAAGGCCACTCCCAATGAAGAGTCAGTGGTGGAGTATGTCCTGATCTTCCGAAAGAGACTTGCTGAACTCATGGGCCTGGCCAGGGAGAATCTGGCCAGAGCCCAGAAGAAGCAGAAGGTCTGGTATGACCACACGGCGCGGGCCCATGCCTACGCCACCGAGGATCAGGTTCTCATCCCCGTGAGAAAGAACAAACTACAGGCCGCCTGGGAGGGCCCTTTCAAGGGTGTCAAGCAGCTCAATGAGGTAAACTATGTGGTGGAGCTGTCGAACCGGGCGCACCACCGCCGGGTGCACCATGTGAATATGATGAAGCCATATTATGCCAGGGGGAATGTGGTGTTGGCCGTGTGTGGACATTGGGAGGAGCAGGGAGATGACCCTTTAGTAGATCTATTCCCTGGGACCAAAGCTGGTTCACCCCTGGAAACAGTTCCCCTCTCAGATCAGCTAACCCTGCCCAGCAAGCTGAGATCAGGGGGGTGCTGCATCCGTACCGACAGCTGTTTTCCAACCAGCCTGGACGCACTAATCTGACTGTCCACCGGGTGCAGACAGGATTGCACCCGCCAATAAGATGCTCCCCTTTCGAGTCACAGGGAAAACTGCTCAGGACCTGGAAAGAGAGGTCAGGGACATGCTGGCTTTGGGAGTGGTCCAGCCATCTGCCAGCCCTTGGGCCTCGCCGGTGGTGCTGGTCCCCAAAAAGGACGGGTCGATCCAGTTCTGTGTGGACTATCGGAAGCTCAGTGCCATCACTGTATCTGATGCCTACCCCATGCCCAGGCCTGATGAGCTCCTAGACAAATTGGGAGGAGCTCAATACCTTACCACCAAGGACCTTACAAAGGGCTACTGGCAAGTGCCGCTGGATGGAGATGCCTGGCTGAAATCGGCCTTTATCACCTCTCTGGGGCTCTATGAGTTCCTGACCCTGCCTTTTGGCCTCAAGGGAGCGCCGGCCACCTTCCAGCGCCTGGTGGACCAGCTACTGAGGGGGATGGAGAGTTTTGCTGTGGCGTATATTGATGACATCTGTGTCTTTAGCCAGACCTGGGAGGACCATGTGTCCCAGGTTAGACAAGTGCTGGACCGACTCCAGGAGGGTGGGCTGACCATAAAAGCTGAGAAGTGCAAGGTGGGGATGGCTGAAGTATCTTACCTGGGCCATCGGGTGGGGAGCAGCCGCCTAAAATCCTAGCGGATCTTAAACATAAAAAAGAAGCTTACAAGAAGTGGAAGGTTGGACGTATGACCAGGGAAGAGTATAAAAATATTGCTCGGGCATGTAGGAAAGATATCAGGAGGGCCAAATCGCACCTGGAGCTGCAGCTAGCAAGAGATGTCAAGAGTAACAAGAAGGGTTTCTTCAGGTATGTTGGCAACAAGAAGAAAGCCAAGGAAAGTGTGGGCCCCTTACTGAATGAGGGAGGCAACCTAGTGACAGAGGATGTGGAAAAAGCTAATGTACTCAATGCTTTTTTTTGCCTCTGTTTTCACTAACAAGGTCAGCTCCCAGACTGCTGCGCTGGGCATCACAAAATGGGGAAGAGATGGCCAGCCCTCTGTGGAGATAGAGGTGGTTAGGGACTATTTAGAAAAGCTGGACGTGCACAAGTCCATGGGGCCGGACGAGTTGCATCCGAGAGTGCTGAAGGAATTGGCGGCTGTGATTGCAGAGCCCTTGGCCATTATCTTTGAAAACTCGTGGCGAACGGGGGAAGTCCCGGATGACTGGAAAAAGGCTAATGTAGTGCCAATCTTTAAAAAAGGGAAGAAGGAGGATCCTGGGAACTACAGGCCGGTCAGCCTCACCTCAGTCCCTGGAAAAATCATGGAGCAGGTCCTCAAAGAATCAATCCTGAAGCACTTACATGAGAGGAAAGTGATCAGGAACAGTCAGCATGGATTCACCAAGGGAAGGTCATGCCTGACTAATCTAATCGCCTTTTATGATGAGATTACTGGTTCTGTGGATGAAGGGAAAGCAGTGGATGTATTGTTTCTTGACTTTAGCAAAGCTTTTGACACGGTCTCCCACAGTATTCTTGTCAGCAAGTTAAGGAAGTATGGGCTGGATGAATGCACTATAAGGTGGGTAGAAAGCTGGCTAGATTGTCGGGCTCAACGGGTAGTGATCAATGGCTCCATGTCTAGTTGGCAGCCAGTGTCAAGTGGAGTGCCCCAGGGGTCGGTCCTGGGGCCGGTTTTGTTCAATATCTTCATAAATGATCTGGAGGATGGTGTGGATTGCACTCTCAGCAAATTTGCGGATGATACTAAACTGGGAGGAGTGGTAGATACGCTGGAGGGGAGGGATAGGATACAGAAGGACCTAGACAAATTGGAGGTTTGGGCCAAAAGAAATCTGATGAGGTTCAATAAGGATAAGTGCAGAGTCCTACACTTAGGATGGAAGAATCCAATGCACCGCTACAGACTAGGGACCGAATGGCTAGGCAGCAGTTCTGCGGAAAAGGACCTAGGGGTGACAGTGGACGAGAAGCTGGATATGAGTCAGCAGTGTGCCCTTGTTGCCAAGAAGGCCAATGGCATTTTGGGATGTATAAGTAGGGGCATAGCGAGCAGATCGAGGGACGTGATCGTTCCCCTCTATTCGACACTGGTGAGGCCTCATCTGGAGTACTGTGTCCAGTTTTGGGCCCCACACTACAAGAAGGATGTGGAGAAATTGGAGAGAGTCCAGCGAAGGGCAACAAAAATGATTAGGGGTCTAGAGCACATGACTTATGAGGAGAGGCTGAGGGAGCTGGGATTGTTTAGTCTGCAGAAGAGAAGAATGAGGGGAGATTTGATAGCTGCTTTCAACTACCTGAAAGGGGGTTCCAGAGAGGATGGCTCTAGACTGTTCTCAATGGTAGCAGATGACAGAACGAGGAGTAATGGTCTCAAGTTGCAATGGGGGAGGTTTAGATTGGATATTAGGAAAAACTTTTTCACTAAGAGGGTGGTGAAACACTGGAATGCGTTACCTAGGGAGGTGGTAGAATCTCCTTCCTTAGAGGTTTTTAAGGTCAGGCTTGAGAAAGCCCTGGCTGGGATGATTTAACTGGGAATTGGTCCTGCTTCAAGCAGGGGGTTGGACTAGATGACCTTCTGGGGTCCCTTCCAACCCTGATATTCTATGATTCTATGATTCTATGATTCTAAAGCCGGAAGCAGCTAAGGTGGAGGTGATCAGAGACTGGCCCGCTCCCCACACCAAAAAGCAGGTCCAAGCCTTTATTGGGTTGGCAGGATACTATCGAAGGTTTGTACCCTGCTTTAGCACCATAGCCGCCCCAATCACCGAGCTATGCAAGAAGGGGAAGCCAGACAAGGTGGTCTGGACCGAGCAGTGCCAGGAGGCTTTCCGGGCGCTGAAGGATGTTCTGGTCAGTGGCCCAGTTCTGGCAAACCCACTCTTTGACAAGCCCTTTATGGTGTTCACCGACACCTCAGACTCGGGACTGGGGGTGGTGTTAATGCAGGAGGATGAAAAGGGGGAGAGCCACCCCATCGTGTACCTGAGCAAGAAGTTGCTACCCCGGGAGCAACACTATGCGGCCATCGAGGAGTGCCCGGCCATGGTGTGGGCCCTCAAGAAACTAGAGCCATATCTTTTCAGGCGACACTTCACCGTGCACACCGACCACTCTCCCCTGACCTGGCTGCACCAGATGAAAGGAGCCAACGCCAAACTCCTGAGGTGGAGCCTGCTCCTGCAGGATTACGACGTGGACGTGGTCCATGTGAAGGGAAGTGCCAACCTGATAGCGGATGTGCTGTCCTGGAGAGGGGGCCCTGAACTTCCCCAGGTCACTGGTCAGAGTGACCCCGCTCAGTTCAGTCTTGAAGGGGGGAAAGATGGGACGCAGCAGGGAGGGGGGAGTGGTGACCTGGGAATGTGGCAGGGGAGTTTCACGGGGGTGGGAGACCGGAGAGCCTGTAACCTGAGCCAGGAGGGGGAGGGGGAGGTGACACCTCTGCCCGGGAAACTGGACAAAGGCTGCAGGAGAGAACTTGCTGGGGGGGTTTTGGTTTCAGTTTGGTGCTGGGTGGTGGAACGCAGGGAACCCCAGGGCTGGGGTCTAAGCTCCCTGCCCCCCAGAAGGACTTGACTGAGGGGTCCTGGTTGTACCCACAAGCTCTGTTTTAGACTGTGTTCCTGTTGTCCAATAAACCTTCTGTTTTACTGGCTGGCTGAGAGTCTCAGTGAATCCCAGGAAGAGGGGTGCAGGCCCCAGACTCCCCCACACTCCGTGACAACACCCTGGCCCACCCCAGAACCCTCACCCCACCACATACCCCAACCCCCTTCCCCAGTCCAGAGTCCTCTCACACACCCTAGACCCCTAATTTCTGGCCCCACCCCAGAGCCCACACCACCAGCCAGAGCCCTCAACCTCACCCCCTTCCACACCCAAACCTTCTGCCTCAGCCCAGAGCACCCTCTCACACTCCAAACCCCTTGGCCCCCCCAGCCCAGAGCTGCCTCCTGCACCCCAAAACCCTTGTTCCCAGCCCCACCCCAGAGCCCTCACCCCCAGCCCAGAGCCTGTACCCCCTCCCACACCCCAACCTCCTGCCCCAGGCCGGAGCCCCCTCCCACACTCTGAACCCCCTCAGCTCCATCCCCTAGCCTGGAACCCCCTCCTGCACCGCAAACCTCTCATCCCTGGCCCACCCCAGAGCCTGCACCCACAGCCGGAGCCCTCACCCCCTCCCGCACCCCAACCCCCTGCCACAGCCTGGTGAAAATGAGCGAGTGAGGGTGGGGGAGAGCAAGCAACAGAGGGAGGGGGAATGGAGTGAGTGGGGGAGGGGCCTTGAAGAAGGGGCGGGGCCTTGGGGAAGGGGACAGGGCAAGGATGTTTGGTTTTCTGCAGTCAGAAAGTTGGCAACCCTAGAATTAGTCCCAGGATATTAGAGAGACAAAGTGGAGGAGGTAATATCTTTTATTGGACCAACTTCTTTTGGTGAGAGAGAGAGACACTTTTGAGCTTACCCAGACCTGAAGATTCTGTGTAGTTTGAAATCTTCTCTCTCTCACCAACAGAAGCTGGTCCAATAAAAGATATTACCTCCCCCACCTTGTCTCTTTACATATAATATACTTGGAGTTTCTGTAAGGCATTTTACTTATTACCCCAGGACATTCTGATTTTAAAAGTAGCACTATAAATATCAATAAAGCACATGTTAAATGAATTAAGAATTGGCTGACTGGTCGGGGCGTCATTAGTGAATGGGGATGTTTCTAGTGGGGCTCTGCGGGGATTGGTTCTAGGTCTGAGACAATTCAATGTTATTAATGATTGGCAGAAAGTATGAAATCACTGCCGGTAAAATTTGCAGGTGACAAAAGACTGGCAGAGTGGTAAATAATGATAAGGACAGGGCAGTCATATTCAAACAAAACGTGTTTTTATCCAGCCAAATGCAGTTATACAGCAAGTAACAAAAAATCCAGGCCATGCAGTTATACAGCAAGTAACAAAAAATCCAGGCCATACCTACAGAATGGGGTATGTATCCTGGAAAGCAGTGGCTGAAAAGCATGTAGGGGTCAGAGTGGACAAGCAATTCATCATGAGCTCCCAGTTTGGTGCTGTAGCAAAATAGGGTAATGCGATCCTTGGATGCATAAACAGAGCAGTAGTGAGTAAGAGTAAGAGTAGGGAGGGGATTTTACCTCTGTTGGTGAGATCAATATTGGAATACTATGTCCAGTTCTAGTGTCCACATTTTTTAAAAAGGAAGAATTTAAGAAGGTGCAGAAAAGATGTGAAGGTCTGGGGAAAATATGAAGACCTTCAAAAAAAAAAAGAAAAGAGGAGTTTCCTTTTTTTTTTTTTTTTTTTTAACAAAGGCCTAGTATGGACACGTTGGAAATTTTGGGAAACTGTTATATGAAATATATTCACTCTGAGTGAACAGTAAAAGAGGAATGAAAAAAAAAAGGGAAAAACTTGAGCAATGCTAACATTTCCAAGAAAAAAAACTAGTAACTTTAGATTATATTATCCTGGTTCATAAGATGGCTAGTTTTATCTACAATTACAACACTATATATATGATAATGCACTGTTAAATACTCTGGTATTATTGTTACTATAAAGTTTGGCCAATGTACATGGCAGAGGGGCATTGCTGGCCCATGATGGCATCTATCACATTAGTAGACGTGCAGGTGAACGAGCCCCTGCTGGTGTGGCTGATGTGATTGGGTCCTCTGATGGTGTCGCTAGAGTAGATATGGGGACAGAGTAGGCAATGAGGTTGGTTCCTGGGTTAGTGTTTCTGTGGTGCAGCAACTACACACTACACCACAGAAACACTAACCCAGGAACCAATCCCTGTAACAAACCTCATTGCCTACTCTGTCCCCATATCTACTCTAGCGACACCATCAGAGGACCAAACCACATCAGCCACACCAGCAGGGGCTCGTTCACCTGCACGTCTACCAATGTGATATGTGCCAGCAATGCCCCTCTGCCATGTACATTGGTCAAACTGGACAGTCTCTACATAAAAGAATAAACAGACACAAATCAGACATCAGGAATGGTAACATACAAAAGCCAGTAGGAGAACACTTCAATCTCCCTGGACATTCTATAACAGATTTAAAAGTAGTCATACTTCAACACAAAAACTTCAAAAACAGACTTTAAAGAGAAACTGCAGAACTAAAATTCATTTGCAAATTTAACACCATTAATTTGGGCTTGAAGAGGGACTGGGAGTGTCTACAAAAGCAACTTTCCCTCTCTTGGTATTGACACTTCCTCATCAATTATTGGGAGTGGACTACATCCACCCTGATTGAATTGGCCCTGTCAACACTGGTTCTGCACTTGTAAGGTAACTCCCTTCTCTTCATGTATAATAATGCCTGCATCTGTAATTTTCACTCCATGTATCTGAAGAAGTGGGTTTTTTACCCATGAAAGCCTATGTCCAAATAAATCTGTTAGTCTTTAAGGTGCCACCGGACTCCTCATTGTTTCTGTGGATACAGACGAACACAGCTACCCCCGATACTTAAAAAAATCTGTAACTGACAGGTGAAACTAGAGGGGGCTAATGCTAATTCCAGCCCTCTGCTCTTAGACCCCCTTCAGCTGTCAATCTTGTTTGTTAATAAAGTGGTGGATGTCCTCCACCAGCTACACCTATGAAGGAAGATGCAATACAATTGAGAGTCACTTTGTGGATCTGGGATGGCAGCGAGGCAGGTGATAGTCTCACAGAGTCTCTTGGTATCAAATACCAGGGCAGAGATGAGAAGACAGACTGGAGACCAAACACTGGAGTCACAGGGCTGTAGATAGTATAGATGTGGGTTTGAATTTGCTGAACAATTAATAGCTTCTATGTTAAGAGTCAGTCAGGATTAGAATCTGTATTTAAACAGGAGAGACCTCCTGGATACTGACATGAGAAATACTGGCTACTGACTCAGGATAAAAACTTGCAAGGCTTGTTAGGCAGCTTCAGAGTAAGTAGGAAGAGAGGAGGAAGGGGAGCTTGCACTTAACCCAGATAATCTTGTATATGCTCTACTGCATATGTGCAAAATAAGAAAGTGACTGGAACTGATCAGAAACAAGAGGAATGAGTATTATTAATAGACTTTAAGGCCAAAGGGATCATTATGATCATCTAGTCTGATCTCTTGCCTAACACAGACCATAAAATTTAAAACACCAGGAAGAGTCAGTGCACAAACACAAGGAGCACGGGAAACAAGGGAGAAAAACTACAAGTGACTCTGCCCACTGGGTCTCTAGGGCTCTTGGCAGGCAACTCCACCCCCTGGGTCTCTAGGGCTTTCCATCTGTCTTCAGTTATAAGTTCTTTGGAGGTAGATAATCTCTTTTTATTTGTTTCTTGTACATGGTTGGCCTTTAACAAGTAAGAAATTTTTCATATGTCTAGCTCCCTCTATTCCTGTCTCTCTCCTGTACAGTGAAAGTGACATTCCAGTCTGAGAATTATTCCACTTTATTTCATTTAGGTCCCTAGGTACAAAACTAGGTGGTTGTGAGGCTCAGATACTAAATTGTAGGGGCCACTGAGATAGATAGATATAGATTTAGATGGGTGGGAGGCGCGGGGAAGGAGCGGGAGGCGCTGATCTGTGAGGCCCGCCAGCGGGCAGGAAGGGCTGAGGGCTGGGAAGGGGAGCTGATAGGGTGGCTGTCATTTTTTCACCATGGGTGCTCCAGCTCTGGAGCACGCATGGATTCGGCGCCTATGATCCCAGCTATACCTATAAAATGATGGGGTCTAAATTAGCTGTTACTACCCAAGAGAGATCTTGGAGTCATTATGGATAGTTCTCTGAAAACATCCACTCAGTGTGCAGCAGCAGTCAAAAAAGCGAACAGAATGTTGGGAAAGGGATAGATAAGAAGACAGAAAATATCCTATTGCCTATATATAAATCCATAGTACGCCCACATCTTGAATACTGCAATGCAGATGTGGTTGCCCCATCTTAAAAAGATATATTGGAATTTGAAATGGTTCAGAAAAGGGAAACAAAAATGATTAGGGGTATGGAACAGTTTCCATATGAGGAGAGATTAATAAGGTTTGGACTTTTCAGCTTGGAAAAGAGGCTACTAAGGGGGGATATGGTAGAGGTCTATAAAATCATGACTGGTGTGAAGAAAATAAATAAGGAAGTGTTATTTACTCCTTCTCATAACACAAAAACTAAGAGTCACCAAATGAAACAGGCAGCAGGTTTAAAACAAAAGGAAATATTTCTTCACACAATGCACAGTCAACCTGTGGAACTCTTTGCTAGAGGACGTTGTGAAGGCTAAGACTGTAACAGTGTTCAAAAAAAGAACTAGATAAATTCATGGAGGACAGTTTCATCAATGGCTATTAGCCAGAATGGACAGGGATGATGTCCCTAGCCTCTGTTTGCCAGAAGCTGGGAATTGGCAACGGGATGGATCACTTGACGATTACCTGTTCTGTTCGTCCCCTCTGGGTCACCTGGCATTGGTCACTGTTGGAAGACATGATACTGGGCTAGATGGACCTTTGGTCTGACCAAGTATGGCCGTTCTTATGTTCTTATATCCTACTTTCCTTCCAGCCTCTCCCCGCCCCAGCCTTTCGGGAAATGTATTAATTCCCCACAGCTGGTCATGCCCCACTGCCCTGTACATACCTGCAGTAAAGGCCAACCGCAATGGTCCTTTCTAAAGAGAATGGGCTAATTTTTTTGCTGGTGACCTAGAGATAGGGCATTTTACATCCCTCACAAAAGAGCAGAGTCATTTAAGGTGAAAAAGATGAGAAGCATAAACAGTAGGATGCTGCCAATGGAGTTAAGAGGGTTTACAGTTTCAGTCTCTACTTCCTGTTTGGTTTGTTAATGACTTAACTTCTTTTCATGAAGACAAATAAAGAACAGAAACAACCGAATATCTCAGAAAAGCTCATGGTGTGCCCATGAAAGTGAGGAGGTGAGACAAGCTCCCATGGGTGGGGGAGAAGAGAGGAGACAGATAAACTCTCATCATGATGAGCTTCTGTGATGCTGGCCAGGCTGAGCAAATTATTTGTGACAAGGTCGGTGAAGGGCTTATCAACCACAGATCTTACATAGATCATTGTGAGGCTGAGATCCTGCTGTAAAGCTGTGTTGTGCCTGTGCGAGGCAGATGTTTATTAATTGGGTTTAACTGGCCAATGGTCTTTCCAGCAACTGGCTGGTGTTTCCTTTTCCTATTTCTTCCTATTATGACTTGTAGAGGGAAGGGATGACCTCAATGCTTTGGGTGTGAGGGGTCTGTCTCTCTTTTGCACTTTGGCAACTCTCATGTAGCATGTCATGCGAAAAAAGTCCTGGATCAGAACTGGATGGTCAGCCTCAGTGACAGTGGTGGTGATCTATGGTGTGCCAGATACTCAGAGATCAGTTGACTACTTCACTCCCCAGGGAACTGAGTTAAGGTGAGCTGCTGGTGATGCATCAGATGCCAAGGTATAGAAAATGTTCTCAGCAACCCTGTGTGCTAGACTGCTGCTGTGTTCTGGGAACGGACAACGCTAGAGAAGCCTAGAGTAGTGCAAAGCGGGGGTGCAAATGGGAGGCTGACATTATACTCCCCCTCCATTTACTTGCTCCAAGCAATCCATGTCCTGATGCAGTGCTGGGACCTGGCAGCAGTGCAAGGGAATTGGAGAGACCAAGGGTACTGCTTCATGGGTCACAAATTAAAAACGTCCAGACCCACGAGATTTAGCTGCTAAACTGGTTCCTAGAGGTGAGGGAGGGACCCAGGTTCTGCTCCTCTTGAGAGGGTGGAGATCCTCTAGCTGTTGGAGGCATCTCATTGATGGAGGGAGGTTTTATATAGACACAATATGTATTTTAAGAGCTATAGCCATTGCAGTTTCGCTCATTTGATGACTGTGTCCTACTGTCTCTGCTGCTGGGAAGAAGGAGGAAAGAGGTGATGCTACAGAGCCTGTTAAGTTCTCCTCTGCCTGCCGTAACTGGTGTGATACATGAAGTGGTGCGGGGGGCGGGGGGAAAGTAGCTCCCTTTGATGGACACCCAGCCAGCCAGTTAGCTGTAAAATCCCTCTTGGTCTGTTCTCTGCTTCCTTTACCTGTAAAGAGTTAACAAGCCCCCAGGTAAAAGAAAAGGAGTGGGCATCTGACCAAAAGGGTCAATGGGAAGGTAGAACTTTTTAAAATTGGGAAATAAACTTTCCTTTTGTCTATTGTTCTCTGGGCTGCAGGGACATTGGAAAAAGGCTAATGTAGTGCCCATCTTTAAAAGAGGGAAGAAAGAGGATCCGGGGAACTACAGCCCAGTCAGCCTCACCTCAGTCCCTGGAAAAATCATGGAGCACGTCCTCAAGGAATCAGTTCTGAAGCACTTAGAGGAGAGGAAAGTGATCAGGAACAGTCAGCATGGATTCACCCAGGGCAAGTCATGCCTGACTAATCTAATTGCCTTCTATGATGAGATAACTGGCTCTGTGGATGAGGGGAAAGCGGTGGACGTGTTGTTCCTCGACTTTAGCAAAGATTTTGACACGGTCTCTCACACTATTCCTGCCAGCAAGTGAAAGAAGTATGGGCTGGATGAATGGACTATAAGGTGGATAGAAAGCTGGCTAGATGGTCAGGCTCAACGGGTAGTGATCAATGACTCCATGTCTAGTTGGCAGCCGGTATCAAGTGGAGTGCCCCAAGGGTCGGTCCTGGGGCCGGTTTTGTTCAATATCTTCATAAATGATCTGGAGGATGGTGTGGATTGCACCCTCAGCAAGTTTGCAGATGACACTAAACTGGGAGGAGAGGTAGATACGCTGGAGGGTAGGGATAGGATACAGAGGGCCCTAGACAAATGAGAGAATTGGGCCAAAAGAAATCTGATGAGGTTCAACAAGGACAAGTGCAGAGTCCTGCACTTAGGACGGAAGAATCCCATGCACCGCTACAGACGAGGGACCGAATGGCTCGGCAGCAGTTCTGCAGAAAAGGACCTAGGGGTTACAGTGGACGAGAAGCTGGATAGGAGTCAACAGTGTGCCCTTGTTGCCAAGAAGGCCAATGGCATTTTGGGATGTATATGTAGGGGCATTGCCAGCAGATCGAGGGACATGATCATTCCCCTCTATTCGACATTGGTGAGGCCTCATCTGGAGTACTGTGTCCAGTTTTGGGCCCCACACTACAAGAAGGATGTGGAAAAATTGGAAAGAGTCCAGCGGAGGGCAACAAAAATGATTAGGGGACTGGAACACATGACTTCTGAGGAGAGGCTGAGGGAACTGGGATTGTTTAGTCTGCGGAAGAGAAGAATGAGGTGGGATTTGATAGCTGCTTTCAACTACCTGAAAGGGGGTTCCAAAGAGGATGGCTCTAGACTGTTCTCAGTGGTAGCTGATGACAGAACAAGGAGTAATGGTCTCAAGTTGCAGTGGGGGAGGTTTAGGTTGGATATTAGGAAAAACTTTTTCACTAGGAGGGTGGTGAAACACTGGAATGCGTTACCTAGGGAGGTGGTGGAATCTCCTTCCTTAGATATTTTTAAGGTCAGGCTTGACAAAGCCCTGGCTGGGATGATTTAGTTGGGGATTGGTCCTGCTTTGAGCAGGGGGTTGGACTAGATGACCTCCTGAGGTCCCTTCCAACCCTGAAATTCTATGATTCTATGACATGGAGCAGCAATGCTATAAGCAGAAATGCTGTGTAAGGTTTGAACCAGGTATGAAAAGGTATCTTCCATACCTAGAAGAAATTATGTGGATAGGGAACGTTTAGCTAGATGCGATCAGGTTTATCTTTATTTGGCTTGTGGATCTCCTCTGTGCTAACCCCAGATGCTTTTGTTTGCTTGTAACCTTTAAGATGAACCCCCAAGAAAGCTATTTTGGGTGCTTAATTTTTGTAATTGTTTTTTTTAAGATGTAGAAAAAGCCTACGTTCCAGATGTAATTTTTTCCTTCTTGTTTTTAAATAAAATTTACCTTTTTTAAGAACAGGATTGGATTTTTGGTGTCCTAAGAGGTTTGTGCATATTGTTTGATTAGCTGGTAGCCACCACTAATTTCGTTTGTTTTCTTTCTCAGCTCCTGCCCAGAGCGGGGGTGAAAGGGCTTGAGGGTACCCCCCAGCGAGGAATTCCCAAGTGCTCCTTCCTGGGTCCAAGGGGGTTTTTTTGCATTTGCGTGGTGGCAGCATTTACCAAGCCAAGGTCAGAGAAAAGCTGTAACCTTCAGAGTGTAATACAAGCCTGGAGTGGCAAGTATTAATTTTTGAATGCATCCGATGAAGTGAGCTGTAGCTCACGAAAGCTTATGCTCAAATAAATTTGTTAGTCTCTAAGGTGCCACAAGTTCTCCTTTTCTTTTTGTGAATACGGGCTGACATGGCTGCTGCTCTGAAACCTATTAATTTTTAAAATCCTTGCAGGCCCCCACTTCCTGCACTCAGAGTGAGGGCAGGGTGGGGATTCAGCCTTGACAGCTGGTTTTTCCAGTCCCAGGGGAAAGGTCTTTCCCTTTGTGCTGCTGCAGCTGAGGAAGGAGAAGAGAAAATTTCTTGTTGTATTTTACAGAAAAGATCAATCAAATACAAGAGCCAGAGTAGGTAGAAAACTCTAATCCAGACCAACAGTGTTACCCTCCCCACCATCCCTCACACAATTTTCATCCCTTGACACCACCTGAAGCATAGCAACCCCTGAGAAATATTTGAGCCACCACTTATGAGGCATGCTTCAAATGTATACTAGCATAGCTATATCGGTGAAGGGTGTGCCCCGAGAGTGTGTGAGGAGTCTCCCCTGCATAGCTTTGACTCCAGAGGACGTTAGGAAGAGGGGAAGCCACAGCTATGCCCCGTTTTATCCTCTTCCCCCTCCACCCCCCCAGTGCAGCAGTCCCTGCTTTGGCTGCTTCTGCAGCTGCTCCTACTAACTGTAATCTGGCTCATTTCTTCTTGTTTACCTCTTTCTTTCTTTCATCCCCTGTTGCATTCTGTCATTAACCTAGATTGAGAGCGATCTGGCTACAGACTGTGCCTCTTCAACTACTGCACCATCTCCCTTCTCTTTTTCATCTCTCAACATATTGAATGTGGTGTTTACCATTCCTTTCTGGAGTTCTTTTCCTCCAGTTCCATCCTAGAGCCTCTTCAATCTGGCTTTGCCTCTTGCACTCAACTAAAACCACTCTCACCAAAGTCTCTAATGATCTCTTCTTAGCCAAATCTCAGAACCAGTACTCTATCCTTTTATAGATTCTGAAGCCAGAAGGGGCCACTTTGATCGTCTCACTTAGCCCTGGTCTACATTACTAGTTTAGGTCGAATTTAGCAGCATTAGATTGATTTAACCCTGCACCCATCCACATGATGAAGCCATTTTTGTCAACTTAAAGGCTCTTAAAATCGATTTCTGTACTCCTCCCTGACGAGGGGATTAGCGCTGAAATCAACATCGCCGGGTCGAATTTGGGGTAGTGTGGATGCAATTCGACGGTATTGGCCTCCGGGAGCTAACCCAGAGTGCTCCAGTGTGACCGCTCTGGACAGCACTTTCAACTCAGATGCACTGGCCAGGAACACAGGAAAAGCACCGGGAACCTTTGCATTTCTTTTCCTGTTTGGCCAGCGTGGTGAGCTCATCAGCACAGGTGACCATGCAGTCCCAGAATCGCAAAAGAGCTCCAGCACGGACCGAACGGGAGGTACTGGATCTGATTGCTGTATGGGGAGACGAATCCGTGCTATCAGAACTCCGTTCCAAAAGATGAAATGCCAATATATTTGAAAAAATCTCCAAGGGCATGATGGACAGAGGCTATAACAGGGACCTCAACAGTGCCGCATGAAAATTAAGGAGTTCAGGCAAGCCTACCAAAAAACCAAAAAGGCAAATGGCCGCTCCGAGTCAGAGCCCCCCAAGACATGCCGCTTCTATGATGAGCTGCATGCAATTCTAGGGGGTGCCCCTACCACTACCCCACCCCTGTCTGTGGACACCTGTAAGTGGGGAGTCTCACGCAACAGGGATGAAGATTTTGGGGACGAGGAAGATGAGGAGGAGAATGAGGATAGCGCACAACAGGCAAGTGGAAAAACCGTTCTCCCCAACAGCCAGGAACTGTTTATCACCCTGGAGCCAATACCCTCCCAACCCTCTCAAGGCGGGCTCCTGGACCATGAAGCCGGAGGAGGCACCTCTGGTGAGTGTACCTTTGTAAATATAATACATGGTTTAAAAGCAAGCGTGTTTAATGATTAATTTGCCCTGAAGACTTGGGATGCATTCGCGGCCAGTACAGCTACTGGAAAAGTCTGTTAACGTGTCTGGGGATGGAGTGGAAATCCTCCAGGGACATTATTAAGGGGACATTCAGAGGTGACTGTTCCTGCTGGGCTGTTTGCCTGTGGCTGAAAAGAAATCATCCCCACTTTTAGCCACGCGGTGGGTGGGGGCCCTTTCACACTGAGCTGTTCGCGTTTGGCAGGCAGGGATCTTCCCTGATACTAGTCACGCGGTGGGACGAGGGGTGAAGCGATCATCCCAGAGAATTAGGGGAGGAGGGTTAGTTGGGTTTGTGCTGCACGTTAATCTGAAAACCGCAGCCCTTCCTTTTAAATGACCAATCCAACGGGTGCTTGGTATGGGAAAGGAGGGCACTGCTGTTTGAAACCATTCCCACATGTTATGAAGGTTGAAGAAGCCTAAAGACTGTGGCTTGCCATGGCTGCCTGGAAGCCAAATTCTGTTTCCTGGCCCTGCGTGTGTGATCTCTCACACCAAACCGGCAGGCCCTCAATATAAGAGGCAAAATGCTACCTTGTACAGAAAGCACATGTACTATGTAATGTTAACAGCTTGGTTCACCGTGAAAGAGTCTAACCATTGTTCTCTAAAATGTGTCTTTTTAAATACTACTCTCCCTTTTTTTCCTCCCGCAGCTGCAAATGTTTCAACGCTCCCCCTATCATCTCCATCCCAGAGGCTAGCGTAGATAAGAAGGCAAAAAAAAATGCACTCGTGATGAAATGTTCTGAGCTCATGCATTCCTCCCGCACTGAAAGAGCTCAGCAGAATGCGTGGAGGCAAACAATGGCAGAGTCCAGGAAAGCAGAAAATGAACGCGAGGACAGGAGGGACAGGCAAGATGAAAGGTTGCAGGAGCAAGAGGAGAGGTGGTGGCAACGTGATGAGAGGAGGCAGGATGCAATGCTGAGGCTACTGGGGGATCAAACTGATATGCTCCAGCATCTGGTGGAGCTGCAGGAAAGGCAACAGGAGCACAGATCACTGCTGCAGCCCCTGTGTAACCGCCCACCCTCCTCCCCAAGTTCCATAGCCTCCTCACCCAGACGCCCAAGAACGCAGGGGAGGGGGCTCCGGGAACCCAGCCACTCCACCCCAGAGGACTGCCCAAGCAACAGAAGGCTGGCATTCAACAAGTTTTGAAGTGCAGTGTGGCCTTGTCCTTCCCTCCTCCACCACCCCATCCGATGCTTCCCTCCTTCCCCACCCCTCTCAGGCTACCTTGGCAGTTACCTCCCTATTTGTGTGATGAATTAATAAAGAATGCATGATTTTGAAACAACAATGACTTTATTGCCTCTGCACGCGGTGATCGAAGCGGGGAGGGCGGTTGGGTACAGGGAAGTAGAATGAACCAAGGTGGTGGGTTTTCATCAAGGAGAAACAAACAGAACTGTCACACTGTAGTCTGGTCAGCCATGAAACTGGTTTTCAAAGCTTCTCTGATGTGCAGCGCACCCTGCTGTGCCCTTCTAAATGCCCTGGTGTCTGGCTGCGCGTAATCAGCAGCCAGGCAATTTGCCTCAACCTCCCACCCTGCCATAAACGTCTCCCCCTTACTCTCACAGATATTGTGGAGCACACAGCAAGCAGCAATAACAATGGGAATATTGGTTTCGCTGAGGTCTAACCAAGTCAGTTAACTGCGCCAGCGTGCTTTAAAATGTCCAAATGCACATTCTACCACCATTCTGCACTTGCTCAGCCTATAGTTGAATAGCTCCTGACTATTGTCCAGGGTGCCTGTGTATGGCTTCATGACCCATGGCATTAAGGGGTAAGCTGGGTCCCTAAGGATAACTATAGGCATTTCAACATCCCCCAACAGTTATTTTCTGGTCTGGGAAGTAAGTTCTTTCCTGCAGTTGTTCAAACAGACCAGAGTTCCTGAAGATGCAAGTGTCATGTACCTTTCCCAGCCATCCCACGTTGATGGGGGTGAAACGTCCCTTGTGATCCACCAGTGCTTGCAGCACCACTGAAAAGTACCCCTTGCGGTTTATGTACTCGCTGGCTTGGTGCTCCGGTGCCAAGATAGGGGTATGGGTTCCTTCTGTGGCCCCACCACAGCTAGGGAATCCCATTGCGGCAAAGCCATCCACTATGACCTGCACATTTCCCAGAGTCACTACCCTTGATAGCAGCAGCTCAGTGATTGCATTGGTTACTTGGATCACAGCAGCCCCCACAGTAGATTTGTCTTCTCCAAATTGATTCCTGACTGACGGGTAGCTGTCTGGCATTGCAAGCTTCCAGAGGGCTATCGCCATTTGCTTGTGAACTGTGAGGACTGCTCTCATCTTGGTATTCTTGCGCTTCAAGGCAGGGGAAAGCAAGTCACAAAGTTCCATGAAAGTGCCCTTACGCATGCGAAAGTATCTCAGCCACTGGAAATCATCCCAGACCTGCAACACTATGCGGTCCCACCAGTCTGTGCTTGTTTCCTGGGCCCAGAATTGGCGTTCCATGGTATGAGCCTGCCCCACTGCCACCAGGATGTCCAAATTGCCAGGGCCCGTACTTTGAGAGAAGTCTGTATCCATGTCCTCATCACTCTCATCACCGCGCTGCCGTTGCCTTCTCGCCTGCTTTTGCAGGTTCTGGTTCTGCACATACTGCAGGATAATGTGTGAGGTGTTTACAATGCTCATAATCGCTGCAGTGATCTGAGCGGGCTCCATGCTTGCTGTGGTATGGTGTCTGCAGGAGAGCAGAGTTGCAGCGGAAGTGGTGGCTGATGACAGATGCCATGAGAATAGATATTTATAGAGAACGACGAGAGGACCTGCGAGGTGGATTCATGAGAGCAGAGTTGCAGCAGAAGCGGTGGAGGATGACATTTAACACTGCGCACATTTCCCGAGGAAGGACACACGTACCCAGGAGCCCATGACAGACAACATGGAGAAATTCGCTATTGAGACAATAGTAGCAGAGCAGAGTTGCAGCAGAAGTGGTGGGTGATGACGGTTAGAGTCCTACTGCACTGTCTGCTGAAAGCAGTATGGCGTCCACACGGAAAAAAGGTGCAAAATGATTGTCTGCCATTGCTTTCATGGAGGGAGGGGTGACTGAGGACATGTACCCAAAACTACCCGCGGCAATGTTTTTGGCCCATCAGGCATTGGGAGCTTAACCCAGAATTCCAATGGGCAGCGGAGACTGCGGGAACTGTGAGATAGCTACCCACAGTGCACCACTCCGTAAGTCGATGCTAGCCACAGTAGTGAGGATGCACTCTGCCTACTTAATGCACTTAGTGTGGACATACGCAACTGTCATAAATATAAAGGGAAGGGTAAACACCTTTAAATCCCTCCTGGCCAGAGGAAAAGCCCTTTCATCTGTAAAGGGTTAAGAAACTAAGATAACCTTGCTGGCACCTGACCAAAATGACCAATGAGGAGACAAGATACTTTCAAAGCTGGGGGGGGGGGGGGGAACAAAGGGTTCTCTCTGTCTATGTGATGCTTTTGCCGGGACCAGAGCAGGAATGCAGGTCAGAACTCCTGTAAAGAGTTAGTAAGCAAGCTAGTTAGATATGCATTAGATTCTGTTTTGTTTAAATGGCTGATAAAATAAGTTGTACTGAATGGAATGCATATTCCTGTTTTTGTGTCCTTTTGTAACTTAAGGTTTTGCCTAGAGGGATTCTCTGTGTTTTGAATCTGATTACACTGTAAGGTATTTAGCATCCTGATTTTACAGAGGTGATTCTTTTACTTTTTCTTTAATTAAAATTCTCTTTTAAGAACAGGTTTCAGAGTAACAGCCGTGTTAGTCTGTATTCGCAAAAAGAAAAGGAGTACTTGTGGCACCTTAGAGACTAACCAATTTATTTGAGCATAAGCTTTCGTGAGCTACAGCTCACTTCATCGGATGCATACTGTGGAAAGTGTAGAAGATCTTTTTATACACACAAAGCATGAAAAAATACCTCCCCCCACCCCACTCTCCTGCTGGTAATAGCTTATCTAAAGTGATCACTCTCCTTACAATTTGTATGATAATCAAGCTGGGCCATTTCCAGCACAAATCCAGGGTTTAACAAGAACGTCTGGGGGGCGGGGGGGTAGGAAAAAACAAGGGGAAATAGGTTACCTTGCATAATGACTTAGCCACTCCCAGTCTCTATTCAAGCCTAAGTTAATTGTATCCAATTTGCAAATGAATTCCAATTCAGCAGTCTCTCGCTGGAGTCTGGATTTGAAGTTTTTTGTTGTAATATCGCAACTTTCATGTCTGTAATCGTGTGACCAGAGAGATTGAAGTGTTCTCCAACTGGTTTATGAATGTTATAATTCTTGACATCTGATTTGTGTCCATTTATTCTTTTACGTAGAGACTGTCCAGTTTGACCAATGTACATGGCAGAGGGGCATTGCTGGCACATGATGGCATATATCACATTGGTGGATGTGCAGGTGAATGAGCCTCTGATAGTGTGGCTGATGTTATTAGGCCCTGTGATGGTGTCTCCTGAATAGATATGTGGGCACAGTAGGCAACGGGCTTTGTTGCAAGGATAGGTTCCTGGGTTAGTGGTTCTGTTGTGTGATATGTGGTTGCTGGTGAGTATTTGCTTCAGGTTGGGGGGCTGTCTGTAGGCAAGGACTGGCCTGTCTCCCAAGATTTGTGAGAGTGTTGGGTCATCCTTCAGGATAGGTTGTAGATCCTTAATAATGTGTTGGAGTGGTTTTAGTTGGGGGCTGAAGGTGACGGCTAGTGGCGTTCTGTTATTTTCTTTGTTAGGCCTGTCCTGTAGTAGGTGACTTCTGGGAACTCTTCTGGCTCTATCAATCTGTTTCTTCACTTCCGCAGGTGGGTATTGTAGTTGTAAGAATGCTTGATAGAGATCTTGTAGGTGTTTGTCTCTGTCTGAGGGGTTGGAGCAAATGCGGTTGTATCGCAGAGCTTGGCTGTAGACAATGGATCGTGTGGTGTGGTCAGGGTGAAAGCTGGAGGCATGTAGGTAGGAATAGCGGTCAGTAGGTTTCCGGTATAGGGTGGTGTTTATGTGACCATCGTTTATTAGCACTGTAGTGTCCAGGAAGTGGGTCTCTTGTGTGGACTGGACCAGGCTGAGGTTGATGGTACTCCAGCGAGAGACTGCTGAATTGGAATTCATTTGCAAATTGGATACAATTAACTTAGGCTTGAATAGAGACTGGGAGTGGCTAAGTCATTATGCAAGGTAACCTATTTCCCCTTGTTTTTTCCTACGCCCCCCCCCCCCCAGACGTTCTTGTTAAACCCTGGATTTGTGCTGGAAATGGCCCAACTTGATTATCATACACATGTAAGGAGAGTGGTCACTTTAGATAAGCTATTACCGGCAGGAGAGTGGGTTTGTGGGGCGGGGGGGGGGAGGAGAAACCCTGGATTTGTGCTGGAAATGGCCCAACTTGATTATCATACACATTGTAAGGAGAGTGATCACTTTAGATAAGCTATTACCAGCAGGAGAGTGGGGTGGGGGGAGGTATTTTTTCATGCTTTGTGTGTATAAAAAGATCTTCTACACTTTCCACAATATGCATCCGATGAAGTGAGCTGTAGCTCACGAAAGCTTATGCTCAAATAAATTGGTTAGTCTCTAAGGTGCCAAAGTACTCCTTTTCTTCTTTTAAGAACCTGATTGCTTTTTCATTGTTCTTAAGATCCAAGGGTTTGGGTCTGTGTTCACCTATGCAAATTGGTGAGGATTTTTATCAAGCCTTCCCCAGGAAAGGGGGTGTAGTGCTTGGGGGGATATTTTGGGGGGGAGACGTTTCCAAGTGGGCACTTCCCCTGTTCTTTGTGTAACACTTTGGTGGTGGTAGCGTTTAACCTAAGCTGGTAAGAATAAGCTTAGGGGGTCTTTCCTGCAGGTCCCCACATCTGTACCCTAGAGTTCAGAGTGGGGAAGGAACCTTGACAGCAATCGACTACAAAATCGATTTCTAAAAATCGACTTCTATAATATTGACCTAATTTCATAATGTAGACATACCCTCACAGTGAGTGCCAGGTTATTGCATTGTACATTCACATACAAGCTTGCTGTGTGCTAAGTCTCTGAGTAGAGAAGCCCCAAAAGTTGTGATGGATTCTCCATCGCTGGCAATTGTAAAACAAGATTAAACATTTTTCTAAAAGATGTGCTCTAGTTCCAACAGGAATTAATTCAGGGAAGTCCTATGGCCTATGTTATATATGAAGTCAGACTGGATGATCACCATGGTTCCTTCTGGCCTTATAATTTACAAATCCATCCACAACATAGCTAAAACTTTCATCCTGGCTCTCATCATCTTTTTCCTCTGGCCTTGATAAAGGCCATCTCACCCCACTCATATCCATTCAGAACGTTGCTGCAAAAATCATTTTTCTAGCCTGTTGCTCTGAGCATGTCACCCCTCTCTTTGCACCCCTCCACTGGCTCCCCCATCTCTGTTGTATCAGATATCATCTATTTGTCTTCAGTTTCTAGGCTCTGCCTGGCCTATCCCCACACTCCCTTTCCTTCAATTCATATCAACATGCCTCTGATCAGCCCAAGATGCCAGCTCTGTCACCTGCTTGTTAAAGTTTCAAGTAAGCATCTTTGTGCTTTTTCTGATGCGAAACACTCCCTATAAACATTCACAAAGCCAAGTCATTGTCCTTCATATCCCTCCTTAAAACTCTCCTTTGCCTACAAAAAATTTGAGAACAGTTAGGCTACTGGTGGGCTAAGTACTGTTTCCTTGTACTCTCCCATCTGTTAGTATCCTTCGTTGTCTTATCCTTAGATTCATAGGTGCTGACTCCGTGGTGCTCCAGGGCCCAAGCACCCACAGAAAAAAAGTAGGGGGTGTTCAGCACCCCCCAGCCACACTGTTTGGCAGGGCCCCAGGGCTGGACATCAATCAGCTGTTCGGTGAGGCCCCGGAGCTGGCAGCCGATCATCTGTTGGGCAGGGTCCGCTGATCAGCTGTTTGATGGCTGGTGGGAGGTACTCGGGGGAGGGTGGAGAGGAGCCCGTGGTGGACACAGGAAGGGCCTCAGGGGAGGGGGATGAGAGAAGCGAGCGAAGGGCAGGGAGGCCTTGGGGGAGGTGGGGCAGGAAGAGACAGAGAAAGAGTGGAGCCTCAGGGGAAGGGGTGGAGCCTTAGGGCAGAGCCAGGGGTGTGCATCCACCAGGAAAAATAAAAGTCAGCGTTATGCTTAGATTGTACTCTTTGGAACAGGGACTGTCTTCTTCCGTGTTTGTACAGCACTTGGTACAACGAGGTCCTGTCCCATGACTGGCGCTCCTAGGCATATTGATCATACAAATAATAAATAATAACAATGACATCATATGTTTGAACAGTGCCTAGCACGGTGGGGTCCTAATCATGACACTATTCATAAATAATCATTAACTAGATGCATTCCTGGGCTAATCCAATATGGTAATTCCTGTGTACACGGAAAATTTGTACAAACAGAACAGCTGGTTCAGATGATATTCATCATAAACTATTAACAGAATTAAGTTTCCTGACTACTAGTTATTTTTGAAAAGCCATGGACATTAGGCAAGTTACCAGAGAAAACTAGAGGTAGCATCCGTTTTCAAAAAAGGAAAGAAGGAATGCACCAACCCAAATGACTAACCTTCCGTACTTGGTAAAATAATTGAACAAATATGAAGTCGAAACAAAAATCACTGACCACTGCGGGGGGAACAAAACTATGAACACTAAAGAGCAGGAGTGCTTTTATGGATAAAAGGTCTTGCTGAACCAACCCAGTAGAATCAGACTAGTGTCCAAGGGGCTCAATGCAGGTGGATTTTATTAACATATTAGACAGGGTGACTCATGAAATTTAGCTTTCCAATATGTCTGGTTATCACTCAGGGTGTGGACTGATGACTTTCTGAGGACCATAAGCAAAGAGTAACAATAAAGGGCAACGTATAGAGTGGCAGAGGGTAGGGGCCTGGAAGGTGTCCCGTGGGGTTACACGGGTCGAGGTTAGAAACAGTGTGGTATAACCATCCCATTAATGACCAGGATGAGGGATTAAACAGGTTAATGAGATTCTCGCATGATAAGAAATTGAGAGGAGCCACAAATCCAAGTCAGGACACAGAAATGATCCAAATGCATCCCTGAAGAGTTGGAGACCTGGGCAGGGATGGCACAGTAAGACATACCATGGATACATGCAGCTAATACATCTGGGGAAGGTGAACACAGATCAGGTGCCAGATCATAAACTGCTTACATTAATTATGGGCAAACAGATTCATGGATTCCAAGGCCAGAAGGGACAAGCTAGTCTGACTTCCTGTATAACACAGGCCACAGAACTTCCCCAAAACCATCCAATCTTGATTTCAAAATTGTCAGGATGGAGAATCCACCATGACCCTTGGTAAATTGTTCCAATGGTTAATTACACTCACTATTTAAAATGTGCACTTTACTTCCTGTCTGAATTTGTCTAGCTTCAACTTCCAGCTAGTGGGTTGTCCTATACTTTTTTCTGCTAGATTGAAGAGCCCATTATTAAATATTTGTTCCCCATGTAGATATTTATAGACTAATCAAGTCACCCTTAACATTTTCTCTGTGTTGAACTAAATAAATTTAGCTCTTTGAGTCTATCGTTATAAGGCATATTTTCTAATCTTTTAATCATTCTAATGGCTTTTCTCTGAACCCGCTCCAATTTATCAATGTCCTTCTTGAATGTGGGCACAAGAACTGGACACAGTATTCTGGCAGCAATTGTACCAGTGCCAAATACAGAGGTAAAATAACCTCTCTACTCCTCCAGAGATTTTCCTGTTTATGCATCCCAGGATCACATTAGTTCTTTGGCCACAGTGTCATACTGGGGCTCATGTTCAGCTGATTATCCACCATTCTCCCCCACTCAATCTTTTTCAAAGTCACTGCTTCCCAGGATAGAGTCCCCCATACTGACAGTATGGCCTGCATTGTTTGTTACGAGATGTGTATGTTTACATTTAGCCATATTCAGATGCTTATTGTTTGTGCCCAGTTTATCAAGCAATTCAGATTGCTCTGAATTACCCACCTGTCCTCTTCATAATTTACCACTTCCTATTTTTGGTGTCATCTGCAAACGTTATCAATAATGATTTTATGTTTTCTACCAGGTCATTGATAAAAAATGTTTAACAGCCTACGGCCAAGAACCGATTCCTGGAGACCATGCTGCAAATATACCCACTCAATGACAATTTCCTGATTACAATTAAATTTTGAGACCTACCAGTTAGCTTGTTTTTAATCCACTGTCATAAACATACAGCTAAGGAATACAACACATTTCAGGAGCTTCTAACAAAGCGGCTGATGCACTCTCCCATGAAAACTGAATGCATCCGATGAAGTGAGCTGTAGCTCACGAAAGCTTATGCTCAAATAAATTTGTTAGTCTGTACGGTGCCAAAAGTACTCCTTTTCTTTTTGTGAATACAGACTAACATGGCTGCTACTCTGAAATCTCCCATGAAAGTCTCCCAGAATCAAGTGGTTAAAATCGTCCTTGAAATGTGGGAAATATTGTTAGTTTTTATAGAATCAGTAGTATATCTAGAGGTGCATGTGTCTGATTAACTCTGTTTTCTCCTAGAGCTCCAGGAAGAAATCACAGCCAATGTGGAACAGGCTGTCCAGCACCATCTGTGATTTGGAGAGCATGTCATAAACATATAGCTAAGGGTAGCATAAAATCCCTCCTGAGCAGCTGTACTGTATCTTTACCTGTAAAGGGTTAAGAAGCTCAAATAACCTGGTTGGCACCTGACCAAAAGGACCAATAAGGAAAGAAGATACTTTCAAATGGGGGGGGGGGGGAGGGGAGGGGAGGGGAGAGGAGGTCTTGTTTGTGCTCTCTTTGTTTGTTCCCTCTCTGGATGGAGAGACCAGGCAGGTAAAACATCTCTTGAAAGCATACCTGAAATGATCTATCTAAGATTACAAAAATTTTAAGGCAAGGAAATGCATTAGATTCTCTTTTGTTTTAGCTTGTGAATTTTCCCTATGCTAAGAGGTAATTTCATTCCTGTTTTGTAACTGGGAAGCAGAGTCAGAGGGGAATCCTCTGTGTTTTAAATCTTTTTATTTACCCTGTAAAGTTACCTTCCATCCTGATTTTGCAGGTGTGATTCTCTTACTTTTTTATAAATAAAATTCTTCTTTTAAGAACCTGATTGATTTTCAGTGCCCTAAAAACCAAGGGGTTTGGTCTGTGCTCACATTGTAACCAATTGGTTAGTATATTATTCTCAAGCCTGCCCAGGAAACGGGGTGAAGGGGTTTGGGGAAATATTTTGAGGCAACAGGGACTCCAAGTGACCCTTTTCATGAATTTTTGTCTAAATCACTTGGTGGTGGCAGCAATACCGTCCAAGGACAAGGAAAGGATTTGTGCCTTGGGGAAGTTTTTAACCTAAGCTAGTAGAAATAAGCTTAGGGGGTCTTCCGTGCGGGTCCCCACATCTGTACCCCAGAGTTCAGAGTGGGGAGAGAATCCTGACATACACGTAATGTGTGCCATGTTAATTTTATATAATTCTAGTTTTCTAATCAAAATAGGGTGCAGTACCAAGTCAAATACCTTACCGAAGTCTAAGTATATTACATCAACATTATTACCTTTATCAACCAAACTTGTAATCTCATCAAAAAAAGATATCAAATTAGTTTGACGGTCCATCTTCCATAAACCCATGTATCAGCTACTTCGTTTTCTTGCCATGGATCAAGGTCTTTAATTAATCCGGTCATCCCGTTTGCTTTTTTTTTAAAATGGCTCATTAGCTTTCTTCCAGTCTTCTGGAACTTCCCCAGTGCTCCACAACTTACTGAAAATCATTATTAATGGTCCAGTGAGCTCCCCACCAAGCTTTGTTAAAACTCTTGGATTCAAGTTATCTGGACCTGCTGATTTTAAAATGTCTGACTTTAATAGCTTCAGTTTAACATCCGCCAGATATACTGGAATGGAAAGAGTGTTACCATCATCATATGACGAGACTGTGTCATCTATTTCTTCCCCCAAAACATACCAGAAATATTTATTGAACACTTCTGCCTTTTCTGCATTGATAATTCTACCATTTCCATCTAGTAATGGACCAATACCTTTATTTTTGTTCCCAATACATGTAAGCAGGGTCTGAATGAATGCTTCCCTGACAGCATGAGAGTGAGAGACTCTGGGTGTGGCTATGTAAATACAGTTTGCTTCTGCTTTGCTTAGATGTTAAGCAGATGGAGCGGTATTCTGCTCATGGTAATCAACTTGGCTGGTACTGGGTCACAAATCACGTTAGTACTGAATGCAGGGATAGTGAAATGGTGTTATCACCATTATTGTGGGAATGCAGGGAAGCAGGACTGTACTTAACCTGTTCCAATTGGGCGGCGTGGGGGGAGGGGGGGATCACCCTTAGCAGAGCGGACCTCATGGAGCCAGGGGTTCGACTGCCGAAACCCTGTAAAAGTAAGAGGGGTGGGGACAGGATTCCTGGTCAGGAGGCTGTATTTCCTCCCCCCAGGATCCTCTCTAGACTGGTTTAACCTGTTCTTCCCACAACCTTAATTCACCCCCTATATACATATGCATTCTGATAAAGTCTTTAATTATCTGATCACATATTATCTGAAATGGTTTCAGAGTAACAGCCGTGTTAGTCTGTATTTGCAAAAAGAAAAGGAGCACTTGTGGCACCTTAGAGACTAACCAATTTATTTGAGCATAAGCTTTCATGAGCTACAGCTCACTTCATCGGATGAAGTGAGCTGTAGTTCACGAAAGCTTATGCTCAAATAAATTGGTTAGTCTCTAAGGTGCCACAAGTGCTCCTTTTCTTTTATCTGAAATGGGCCACTCTCATTACCACTACAAAAGTGATTTTTCCTCACTTGTTATCCTACTATTAATTGAATTGTATCGTTAGACTGACCTCCCACTTGGTAAGGCAACTCCCATCTTTTCATGTGCTGTGTATTTATACCTGCTAGTGTATTTTGCACTCTATGCATCTGATGAAGTGGGTTCTAGCCCACAAAAACTTATGCCCAGATAAATTTGTTAGTCTCTAAGGTGCATTGTTTTTGCTGATACAGACTAACATGGCTACCACTCTGAAACTTATATTCCCATAAAAGCCCTGTCTCAATCTGTGCACAGGATGGATGGTGCTCTGGGAGTGAACTGGAGTTGTGTAGTGAAGGAGGCTGTTGTCTGCTGGACCCTTGCCTCATTTGTTGCAGAAGCTGGAAGATGTGTATGAACAAGGCAGGAGTTTGCAGGAAAAGAAGAGGGTTGTGTGACTAATGCAACTGAACGACACCTGGAAAACTGGATTCTGTCCCTGTCACTTACATAAATTCCTGTGTGATGGTGGGCAAGTCACTTAAACCAAACTTTTCACAAGTGGCTACTAATTGTATGTTCCTCATTTTTTGGGCACAGCAACTTAAATAAATATTTATATATTTTTTGGGCTATAGGGCAAGAATTACTGTATAGCCCAGTGGTTAGGGCACTTATGTGGGAAGCAGGAGACCCAGGTTCCAGTCCCCATATACCAAGTAATAATTATTTATACACAGTGGAGAAGCTTCAACAGGAGAGATTTCTGCTCCAGAGTATTCACTAACCCAGTGATTAGGACACTTTCCTGAGAGGTGGGAAACTCAAGTCCCTGCTTCACATGAGGCAGAGGGGGGTGGATTTGAATGTGAGGTGTCCTACAACCTGGATGAGTGCTCTGATAAGTGGATTAAAAGTTATGGGGGTTGGGGAAGGACACCTCTATCTTTCACTAAAGCACACTAACCTGGCTTAGTCACCTTCAGGAGAGGGTTAACAATTCCAAGTTAAGGGAGGCACTTCCCTTTGGCCTGACTTTAGGTACCTAAGCCCCTTAGGTCACTAGTTTTCAAACTTTTTTTCTAGCGGCCCAATTGAAGAAAATTCATAGAATCAGAGAAGATTAGGGTTGGAAGAGACCTCAGGAGGTCATCTAGTCCAACCCCCTGCTCAAAGCAGGACCAATCCCCAACTAAATCATCCCAACCAGGGCTTTGTCAAGCCAGACCTTAAAACCTCTAAGGATGGAGATTCCACAACCTCCCTAGGGAACCCAGTCCAGTGCTTCACCACCCTCCTAATGAAATAGTGTTTCCTAATATCCAACCTAGACCTCCCCCACCGCAACTTGAGACCATTGCTCCTCATTCTGTCATCTGCCACCACTGAGAACAGTCGAGCTCCATCCTCTTTGGAACCCCGCTTCAGGTAGTTGAAGGCCGCTATCAAAGCCCCCCTCACTCTTCTCTTCTGCAGACTAAACAAGCCCAGTTCCCTCAGCCTCTCCTCATAAGTCATGTGCCCCAGCCCCCTGATAATTTTCATTGCCCTCCACTGGATTCTCTCCAATTTCTCCATATCCTTTCTGTAGTGGGGGGGGGGGGGAGCGGGGCGGGGGAGCAAAGCTGGATGCAATACTCCAGATGTGGCCTCACCAGTGCCAAATAGAGGAGAATAATCACTTCCCTCAATCTGCTGGCAACGCTCCTACTAATGCAGCCCAATATGCTGTTAGCCTTCTTGGCAACAAGGGCACACTGCTGATTCGTATCCAGCTTCTCATCCACTGTAATTCCCAGGTCCTTTTCTGCAGAACTGCTGCTTAGCCACTCAGTCCCTAGTCTGTAGCGGTGCATGGGATTCTTCCGTCCTAAGTGCAGGACTCTGCATTTGTCCATGTCGAACCTCATCAGATTTCTTTTGGTCCAATCCTCCAATTTGTCTAGGTCACTCTGGACCCTATTCCTACCCTCCAGCGTATCTACCTTTCCCCCCAGCTTAGTGCCATCTGTGAACTTGCTGAGGGTGCAATCTATCCCATCATCCAGATCATTAATAAAGATGTTGAACAAAACTGGCCCCAAGATCGACCCCTCAGGCACTCGGCTTGGTGCCAACTAGACATTGAGCAGTTGATCACTACCCTTTGAGCCCGATAATCTAGCCAGCTTTCTATCCACCTTATAGTCCATTCATCCAATCCACACTTTTTTAACTTGCTGGCAAGAATATTGTGGAAGACTGTATCAAAAGCTTTGCTAAAATCAAGATATATCACATCCACCACTTTCCCCATATCCACAGAGCCAGTTATCTCATCATAGAAGGCAATCAGGTTGGTCAGGCATGACTTGCCCTTGGTGAATCCATGTTTACTGTTCCTTATCACCTTCCTCTCCTCCAAGTGCTTCAAAATGGTTTCCCTGAGGATCCGCTCCATGATTTTTCCAGGGGCTGAGGTGAGGCTGACCAGTCTGTAGTTCCCCGGGTTCTCCTTCTTCCCTTTTTAAGATTGTTGATGCCCGTGACCCAAGGGAGCTGGAGATGAGGGGTTTGGGGGTGTGGGAGGGGTTCAGGGCTGGGACAGAGGGTTGGCATGTGGAGGTGAGGGCTGCAGGGTGGGGCCAGGAATGAGGGGTTCAGGGTGTGGGGGGGCCTCAGGGAGGGTTGGAGTGCATGAGGGGGTCAGGGCTCTGGGCTGGGGGTGCAGGCTCTGGAGTGGGGCCACGGATGAGGGGTTTGGGGTGCAGGAAGGGGCTCCGGGTTGGGGGGGCTCAGGGCTGAGGCAGGAGATTGAGGCACGGGGTTGGGGGACAGGCTTACCTTGGGTGGCTCCCGGCCAGCAGCACAGAGGAGGACTAAGGCAGGCTTCCTGGCTGTCCTGGCACCGCGGACTGCACTGCGCCCCAGAAGTGGTCAGCAGCAGGTCTGGCTCCTAGGCAGAGGTGCATAAGCAGCTCTGCGTGGCTCTCGCCCACAGGCACAGCCCCCACAGCTCCCATTGGCTGGGAACCGGCCAATAGTAGTGCAGAGCCAGTGCTTGGGGTGGGGGCAGCGCACAGAGCCCCGTGCCTCCCTCCTGCCCACCCAGGAGCTGGCCCTGGCCCTGGCCCTGCTGCGGGCCACTTCCAGGGCGCAGTGTCAGAACAGGTGGGGACTAGCCTGCCTCACCCGGGCAGCACCGCCGACGGGACTTTTAATGGCCCGATTGGCTGTCGTGGCCCAGTGCCGGGTTGCAACCCGCAGTTTGAAAACCACTGCCTTAGGTCACACCATTCTCCTTGGCTTTTCCTACTGGCTAGCTTAGACAGTTCCCTGCTCAGCATGCTGGTTTTTGGGAATCCCATTCTTAGGCCACCACCTCTCATGCTGACCAATATTGTCTCCTTGTTCTCCCCCATCCATCTGTTTCCCCTTGTCTTTTACTTACATTGCAAACTCTCTGAGGCATGGACTGTCTTTTTGTTCTGTGTTTGTACAGCACCTAGCACAATGGGGTCCTGGTCCATGACTTGGGCTCCTAGGCACTACAATAATAGGCTCCTAACTTTCCCCAAGCATTGTATAAGGCACTTAACTCAAAGTTGTAAATTCCACTGGATGGCAGGGAGCCAAGTCCCCTTGTGAATCTTACCCTAAGCACCGTCCTAGACTCTTTCCCCCACTTACTGTAGCTAGGGTCTTGTCCTGTCCTATCTGTCTCTATGCAATTTTTAGTCCAGCTCAATGAGATTTCATTCACATGGTCAGCTCTATGAGTGCTGCTGTAAGGAAAGAGGCAGAGAACCCTCAGGTCTCTGTCAAGGTGCGTGTGTGTGATCCCACAGAGGCTACATGCTATGTGTGGACTATGATCCCTTGTGTCCATTTGTCAGAGCAAACACAAAGCACTGCAAGCCTCCCCCGCCCCGCATCAGAGAGACTTCCCTGTGTTTGTCAGGAATTGGGTTACCAAGGTGAGTCAGCTCACAGCTTCCCTTATTGGAGCTGCCTCCCGAGCCGCTCCCTCTGCTGCAGTCCTGGGCACCACCCTTTGCACAACCAGTCACAGCTGCTGCCAAGCTTCATAAGGTAGAACATGAAAGACAAAATAACAGGCAGCTGCCCCACCCGCAGCTGAGGGAAATTTCACTTTGTTAACCCTTTGTGATCTGGACTAGACTCTTTTGCCCAGCCACTTCCTTTCACCTAGGCAGGAGCCAGCTCCCTCACCTCAAACCCTCTACTCTGGAGCAGGCTGCATTTTTCTTCTCACCCTTTTTGTCATTCCCTGGCTCTGACTGGGGAGGTTGGGGGTATGCACGCAGTTTGGGTGTGGGGTAACCCCTGTGGGAATGATTATTAGTAGCACTACTGTCATGCTGAAGGCTCCAACCACTGGAATCGTGCTGTGCACTGCTCAGGTAGGTAGTGAGACATAGGTTCAGCCCCCGAACAGCTCACATTCTGAGCACCAATTTGTAAACCTCACTGTATTTTCCACTGCATGCATCCGATGAGGTGAGCTGTAGCTCACGAAAGCTTATGCTCTAATAAATTGGTTAGCCTCTAAGGTGCCACAAGTACTCCTTTTCAATTTGTAAACCAATAATCTCCAGGTAGTTGCAGTTTCTCAGTGTGGCAAATTTCCAGGTCTCTCCGCTGCAAAGGGGTTTGCCAGCCCACAATGACTGCTGCACCGGGCCCTGGCAGTTGTGCTGGGTGCAGATAAGGGCAGCATTTTAGCTCTCTAAGTGGAATCTAGGTGGGTATTTATGGCCCTTACTGTGTGGGGTTGATGTCACAGTTATTGTATCCTATTCTACTCACCCATCACTTGGAAGTCTGTGGGTTTAGGAGGTGTCAAAGTGACTATAGGCCCCTCAGGGCTTGAACGTTTTTGTTGCAACTTTGCCAACATGAGCCTATGCTAGTGAAGACCAAAACGCTAGAAATCATCTTTGAAACTAACCCGAATGATTGGCTAGCTGCTGCTAAATACAAGCTATCCCCTCACACTGTGGTGGACACTGGGCCTGGTCAGACCTCACGGTTGGTCATCTGCTGAGGGAAAGGACTGGGAACACTCCCGCATGGAGCTGTGCAAGGCTCAGTCAGGGCATGTCTAAATCACTTTCTTTTCGCTCTGTGAAGTGTTGAATTTCAGAATCCCTGGGAGCCGCTGGGAGTTGTTTTCTCCCTTCCTGCAGGAGGAGACCTGAGCGATAGGCTGCAGGGAAGACAGGAAGGGAGAGGCAGACAGCCTGTAGCTCAGGAATGCGGTGCCCTTATCTCTCACTCTCCTGCAATCCCGAGGAATAACTCTCCAGAGTTTGTGCCTTGCTCGCTCGCTTACTCACCCTCTCCCCTGGGTGGAGCTTCACTCTGGCCTGTCTGAGGTGCCAGTGAATCAGGCTTCAGGCACGTCAGGGGGAGAGGCAGAGCCCAGAGCGAGACCCGCCACCTGCACTGGCTCACCTGGGAAGGTAGGAAAAGTTTAGGCTTCCTACATTACTTAGTCTGAGGGTCTCAGGGGACTCACTGGCGCCCTGGCCCTGGCGTGAGCGAGCCAAAGGCTGCAGGTGCGGGGGAGCTTGGGAACCAGGGACTCTCCCAGCTCGCAAGGGGGGTGCGTTGCCTCAGGCGGCTGCTGCTGCTGCCGGGTCTAAACAGCCATTCTCCCCCAGTTTATGAAGTACTAATGGGTGGGGAGGGGGAGCCCAGCAGCGGAGGCGAGCCCAGCAGGGGAAGATCCTAGCAGACTGGCTGGGAGGAAAAGGGGATCGCAGCAGAGACTAACCAAAAATGCTTGTTGGGGGAAAGAGGGTCCCTCTAAAGACTAGATGGCGGGGAGGGCGTTGCGGAGGGAAGCTGTTCTCCTCTGTCCCCCAAGCCCTGGGGCAGGATTCTTCCTTGCAGCTTTTTATCAGGTCTCTGTCCAGTCTTCTTCTGAATGCCCCATGGAAAGTAACTTTTCTGATTCCACCTGGGAGGGGATCCACAACCTGATGGAAGCTGCATGCGTGTGACTCACTCCTCAGAGGGGCGGCTGCAGATGTCTGTGTAATTTGACGGGAAATGCTGCACTGGGAGGTTCTGGTCAGAGCATTAAGATGAAAAAGACTAACTGGGTTACCGGACTGGAAAGGGGAGGGGCAAGGTGGGCAGGGGCACAGAAAGACTTGCTGCCACCCTCTGCTTCTTTGCCTGCCCTGGCCTCCCTCCGTATGCGCGCACACTCACACTCACACACACTCACACTCCCTTGCTTTCCTCTGCGGATGGAAACCTTTGTCTTTCCTATGACAAAACTTGACTATGTGTGTAGAGAGAACAGGAGGACTTGTGGCACCTAAGAGACCAACACATTTATTTGAGCATAAGCTTTCCTGGGCTACAGCCCACTTCAGCGGATGCACTGAATGGAACATAGAGTAAGATACAGATACACACACACACACACACACACACACATACAGATAAGCTGGGAATTACCATACAAGTTCCATTGTATGTATGTGTGTATCTCTTATTATATGTTCCATTCTATGCATCCGATGAAGTGGGCTGTAGCCCAGGAAAGCTTATGCTCTAATAAATTTGTTAGTCTCTAAGGTGCCACAAGTCCTCCTGTTCTTTTTGCAGATGCAGACTAACATGGCTGCTACTCTGAAACCTGTGTAGAGAGAGGGGAAGACCCAGTGCTTAATTTGTAATGAAAGAGTGGCCTGGGCTCAAGCAATTTTTTTACATTCATAACGGATGCAGCAAGCCCAGAGGTTCCGGGGCTATGAACTGCCAAGTCTAGAGGTGCTGGGGCTCAGCCCTGGCACGAGTCAAGCACTGGGAAGGCCTCATTTCCCAGGCACTCAGAAATGGTTCTGGTGAATGAAATGCAATTCAGCACTGGGCTGGCTTCAGACTGGGGCTCTCTGTATTGCTGGGACAATGCTGGAAATGGGGTCTTGAAGGAAGAATAGTTTCTTTGGCAGGGTGGGCAAACTATGGCCCAGGGGCCGCATCCGGCCCTTCAGTCATTTTAATCCGGCCCTCGAGCTCCAGCCGGGGAGCGGGATTGGGGGCTTGCCCCACTCTGCATGTGCCATGACTCTGCACAGCTCCTGGAAGCAGCGGCATGTCCCCCCTCCAGCTCGTACATGTAGGGGCAGCCAGGGGGCTTCACGCTGCCCCTGCCCCAAGTGCTACCTCTGCAGCTCCCATTGGCCAGGAACCATGACCAATGGGAGCTGCAGGGGCAGCACCTGCAGATGGGGCAGCATGCAGAGCTGCCTTGCTGTGCGTCTGCATAGGATTCAAAGAGGGGACATGCTGCTGCTTCTGGGAGCTGCTTGAGGTAAGCGCATGCACCCCTGACCCCCTCCTGCACCCCAACCCTCTGCCCTGATCCCCCTCCCACCCTCTGAACCCCTCGGTCCCAGCCTGGAGCACCCTCCTGCACCCCCTTATCTCCAGCCCCACCCCAGAGCCTGTTCCCCCCCAACACATCCCCTGCCCCAGCCCAGAGCCCCCTCCTGCACCCTGAAATCCTAATTTCCGGCCCCACCCCAGAGCCCACACCCCCGAAGCCAGAGCCCTCACCCCCTCACACACCCCAACCCCCAATTCTGTGAGCACTCATGGCCTGCCACACAATATCCATACCTAGATGTGGCCCTTGGGCCAAAAGGTTTGCCCACTCCAGGTCAACGGTGACTTGATTTCATAGAATATCAGGGTTGGAAGGGACCTCAGGAGTCATCTAGTCCAACCCCCTGTTCAAAGCAGGACCAATCCCCAACTAAATCATCCCAGCCAGGGCTTTGTTAAGCCAGGCCTTAAAAACCTCTAAGGATGGAGATTCCATCACCTCCCTAGGTAACCCAGTCAAGTGCTTCACCACCCTCCTAGTGAAATAGTGTTTCCTAATTTCCAACCTAGACTTCCCCCACTGCAATTTGAGACCATTACTCCTTGTTCTGTCATCTGCCACCACTGAGAACAGTCTAGATCCATCCTCTTTGGAACCCCCTTTCAGGTAGTTGAAAGCAGCTATCAAATCCCCCCTCATTCTTCTCTTCCGCAGACTAAACAATCCCAGTTCCCTCAGCCTCTCCTCATAAGTCATGTGTTCCAGTCCCCTAATCATTTTTGTTGCCCTGCTGGACATTTTCCAATTGTTCCACATCCTTCTTGTAGTGTGGGGCCCAAAACTGGACACAGTACTCCAGATGAGGCCTCTCCAATGTCGAATAGAGGGGAACGATCACGTCCCTCGATCTGCTGGCAATGCCCCTACTTCTACTTCCCAAAATGCCATTGGCCTTCTTGGCAATAAGGGCATACTGTTGACTCATATCCAGTTTCTCGTCCACTGTAACCCCTCGGTCCTTTTCTGCAGAACTGCTGCCTAGCCATTCAGTCCCTAGTCTGTCGCGGTGCATGGGATTCTTCCGTCCTAAGTGCAGGACTCTGCACTTGTCCTTGTTGAACCTCATCAGATTTCTTTTGGCCCAAACCTCTAATTTGTCTAGGTCCCTCTGTATCCTATCCCTACCCTCCAGTGTATCTACCTCTCCTCCCAGTTTAGTGTCATCTGCAAACTTGCTGAGGGTGCAATCCATGTCATCCTCCAGATCATTAATGAAGATATTGAACAGAACTGGCCCATTATCTCATCATAGATGGCAATTAGGTTAGTCAGGCATGACTTGCCCTTGGTGAATCCCTGCTGACTGTTCCTGATCACTTTTCTCTCCTGTAAGTGCTTCAAAATTGATTCCTTGAGGAGCTGCTCCATGATTTTTCCAGGGACTGAGGTGAGGCTGACTGGCCTGTAGTTCCCCGGATCCTCCTTCTTCCCTTCTTTAAAGGTGGGCACTACATTAGCCTTTTTCCAGTCGTCCGGGACCTCTGTTGCATTTTCCAGTCATCCGGGACCTCTGATGCATTCAATGTATCCGATGAAGTGAGCTGTAGCTCATGAAAGCTTATGCTCAAATAAATTGGTTAGTCTCTGAGGTGCCACTAGTACTCCTTTTCTTTTTGCGAATACAGACTAACACGGCTGCTACTCTGAAACCTGTCACTAGGTTGCCTCCCTCATTCAGTAAGGGGCCCACACTTTCCTTGACTTTCTTCTTGTTGCTAACATACCTGAAGAAACCCTTCTTTTTACTCTTAACATCTCTTGCTAGCTGCAACTCCAAGTGTGATGTGGCCTTCCTGATTTCACTCCTGCATGCCTGAGCAATATTTTTATACTCATCCCTGGTCATTTGTCCAATCTTCCACTTCTTGTATGCTTCTTTTTTTGTGTTTAAGATCAGCAAGGATTCCACTGTTAAGCCAAGCTGGTCGCCTGCCATATTCACTATTCTTTCTACACATCGGAATGGTTTGTCCCTGTAACCTCAATAAGGATTCTTTAAAATACAGCCAGCTCTCCTGGACTCCTTTCCCCCTCATTTGGTTGGTGACACCTTGTTTATAAAGGTTGCACTCAGTTTCAGATGGAATACAGACAGTAGGACAATGGACAGACACCTCAGGAGGTTGTGGAAGCTCCTTCACTGGAGGTTTTCAAAAGGAGGCTGGAGAGCCAACTGTCTTGGATGGTTTAGACCCAACAAATCCTGCATCTTGGCAGGGGGTTAGACTGGATGCCCCCTTGCACTCCCTTCTAACCTTATGGTTCTATGATTCTATGTATGCATAGAATGTGGTAAGAGGCAAAGAACCCACTGGGCAGAAAAGCTGTAGCATACTTTAACCGGGGCTATGAGGGGCGTTTATAGCACACCTTTACCCATCCAGCCATGGGCCCAAGATAGCATATCTTCTTCTGTCTGGGGCTCTGGAGGGACTGTCATGCCCTGTCAGAGGTGGAATACTATGATGTTATTATGAGAAGGCAACATTAACCTCGTTTTGTGGCTGAAGGAGGATAACATGCCAAAGTAGGCAAGTGATAGTATCATGCTCCATAGTCTGGTATGACTGCACCAGGGGAGAGTCCTGGCTCAGGAGACACCTGCATTCTGAGCTCCTATTTTCGTATCCTGCAGCTGTCCCTGGCACATTTCTAGACCACATGAGATATTTTGAACTTTTAGTAAAGTTCCATTTGGCAAGTTTTGCACAGTCCCACTAAGGATGGGAGTTTTATTAGTAAACTCATATGACCCAACCCAGCTTGTAATGAAAACAGAGGCCCAGGACAACCCACAGAGGGGACCTTGTAATCAGTTTTGCTGATTTGCCATAATCTTCCCTCCCCAAATTACATCTTCTCTTGTTGCTTTCCCTCTCTGTTACGAGACATCCCTCCTGTGGCTCCCTGCTATGTACAAATCCAGTGTGAGGGTCTGACTTTGTCACTTCAACCCCTTTGCTTGGGGCTGCCCTCTCCATGTATAACTTTCTGCACAGACTCTTCGCACACTCTATCTCCCTTAGTTTCCAGTCTGTTTTCATGTGCAGAAAATAACCAGTTCTAAACATCAGGCTTTGTCCAAGTGACTTTGTGCAGGCTGGATTTATCTATCCCTCACCCGGTAACACAGCAGATTTTTTACTTTGTGAGAGAGGCAGGTATGACTCATTGTCCCAGTAACTACTTCAAAGGGAAGCTTAGAACATGTGACGACTTTGCTACTTTTCTCCTTGCCTTACTCTGGTCTCAGAATCACCTAGATGTTCCAGCCGTCCACCCCCAAGGAGGGAATATGCCATGAGTCCCTCCTGAACAGAACGGGAAGGTAGCATTGAAAAGGGGTCCAGAAGGGTCAATCAGGCGTTGAGAAGGATCACCAATCACTGTCTTCCTGGGGTCTATCTTGTGTCCAATTGTACCCAATACATTACTAATGTGGATGTTAGAGCTTGTTAGCCTAGTTCATGGGCTGAAGTGTGTATATGCACACTAGGTATGATACAGGCAACTGAATGAAATTGAGACATTAGGTGAATTAATACATGAAAGTGAGTTCCTCACCCACTAATCATGACCTCAACAAGAGTGAAATTCCTTCTAGACTGATGCAGGCAGGTATTGCTCATTTTTTCCACTGCATCATGCAGCACAGATGGTGACTGGCTCATGTGAAACCGTTTTGTGCTAGGAATGGGACTGTATTCCAGTCAAATGCACTAACCTAGAGTGGCAAATACAGGCCGGTCAGATGCCCAGAGAGGAGGTATGGGTCAAGAGAGAATAACATAACACTGTCACAAGAAGGCACATGCCTCAATAGAAACATAGGACTGGAAGGGACCTTGAGAGGTCATCTAGTCCAGTCCCCTGCAAGAGCCTCCACTGTAGCCCAGGCAAAGTTGTTAACCCTCAGCTCAGACTCCATTTTGCAGGCAGGCAGAAACAGAGAGAGTTCAGTAGAAAGCACATGAAAAAACATTAAAGGGAAAGAATAATTGCTGTGAGGGCATGGTGGAGACAACTGGTGGGGCTGTGAAGGTCCAAGTGTGTCCCCAGACCAGTGTCCCTGAGCAGCAAGCCAGTCCCAAACTGTTCCTTCTTATGAGGGTGTCCATCCCCATGTCTTGGAAAACAGGTCCTATTTCTTCTCATTTGTGTAGAGGCAGGCATCTTGGGTCTCTGATGTGCTCCTTAGTCAAACCAGGCAGGTTTAATTATTTAAATCTGCCCCCATATCTCAGGTCTTCTGGCCCCTGCTTGTTTCTGTGGCTCTTCTGAACTCCCTTCAGTTTGTCAGTGTCTGCCTGTCACTGTGCCCAGAACTAAACATGATATTTCAGGTGTAAACACACCAGTGTCCTAGCAAGAGACTGTTCACATGAAGCCTCTGGATATGCAGTTTCAAACTCACATTGGTCTGTTTGTTGCCACAGCCCATTGCGAACTCAGGTCTAAGTATTTGTTAACTGCATGTGTCCAGGCTGCACCTCCCTCTGCTTCCCTGCCCAGATTTCTAACCCCTCTAGGTCCTTTTGAATTATATCTCTGTCCTCATTGGGATTCGGAAGCTCCTCCTTACTGAGTAGGATCTGGGCATTTCATTGGTACCTCAAAGATCCAACAAGTCAAGGAGTTTTCTGTGAAGTCGGTTCCTCTCCACTTGTTACTTGTCTCTCATGTGCTGAAAGGTTGGGGCTCTGAGAAAGGCAAGGTGCCTGATCCCAAAACGTTGTGTGTGTGTGTCTGTGCATGCAGGGCTGATGCTAGGAACAGGCAGAGATCACATGGAACCACTCCTTTTCCAGGGGGATTATCCCATGCACTGCTGCCTCACAGCCGTTCTTTCTGCTGGTGCATGTAGCACCAGGAAGACCTCAATGTTTGGGAGTGTCTGAGGCAGACAAGCAGGTCTAGTCAGGGAGGGGCTCAACTGAGAGAGAGGCAGGCTGGGAACTAGCTGTGCAAGTGAAACACGTAACAACAAGCACCAGAGACACAGCACTAGGCAGGAAAATAACAGAGTGAGCCTGGAGCACTGAGACTTCAGTGGGAGCTGACATCAGGCAGTAGAATGTAAGTGAGAAAGGAATGACTCTGACCCACTTCTCCTTTTACTTAGAGCAGATTTACATTGGTATAGAACACTGCAGTGATTTCAGGGGCCTCACTCCTGGGTCAGATGAGGGTTAGAGAAAAATTGAGTCCTGTGCATTTGCTACTGATTCATAGACTTAAGGCCTGATGGGCCCATTATTATTTATCTAATTGGACCTTCTGTAAACACAGGCCAGAGCGTTTCACTTAGTGATTCCTATATTGAGCCTATTACTCCTGGTTGAACTAGAACGTTTATTTTAGAAAGGCATCCAGTAAGACTTCAAGTGACCTAGAACATACCATGTCCCTAGAAGTTATTCCAATGGTTCATTACCCTCCCTATTTAAAAAATGCACCTTATTTCTCATCTGAATGTACCTAGTTTCGGCTTTCTGTCATAGAGAGTTCTGCTTTTGGCTGCTCAGTTTAGAAAAGAAGCTGTCTAAGGCAGGCTTTCCAGACTAATGAATCTTGTGGTTCACACTGGGCTGAATGAGTGAGAAAAGAGTTGGGTTTAATTGAGTCACTCCAAGTTACATGGGGATGTGTGGGAGTAGAACTGGGCCCTAGCCCAGCCCAGAGGGAAACTTCCCATAAGGCTCTTAGACTGAAAGGCCTCCCAAGGTACTAAGGGACACCTATGAACTGTACTCCTTCAAAGGAGTGGGTTCAAGGGTCTTCACTGCTTCCCTCAGCTACCAGATGGCTCACGCTTGATCTTCTCCTCTTCCCCTTCCCCTGCTAGCCTCCTCTGGGTACATACAGAAGTGGAAAGGACACTGCTTCCTGTACAGAGGTCCCCAGAAGCAGCGACCAGTCCAGCTTCTTTGGACAAGGCCACGCTGAAGGGTGGGGAAGATAGGCCTCTAGAGCTAATTGGAGAAGGATGCAAGACCTGTGGACCTGATTCTGTTGCTCTACATAAGAATGGCTATACTGGGTCAAACCAATGGTCCATCCAGCCCAATATCCTGTCTTCCGATAGTGGCTAATGCCAGCTGTCCCAGAGGGAATGAACAGAACAGGGAATCAAAAAGTGATCCATCCCCTGTCATCCACTCCCAGCTTCTGGCACACATGGTGTTGCATCCCTGCCCATCCTGGCTAAGAGCCATTGTTGGACTTATCCTCCATGAACTTATCTAGTTCTTTTTTTAACTCTGTAATAGTGTTGGCCTTCACAATATGGTCTGGCAAAGATTTCCACAGATCGACTATGTGTTGTGTGAAAAGGTACTTCCTTTTGTTTGTTTAAAACCTGCTCCCTATTAATTTCATTTGGTAACCCCTAGTTCTTGTAAAAAGAAAAGGAGTACTTGTGGCACCTTAGAGACTAACAAATTTATTTGAGCATAAGCTTTCGTGAGCTACAGCTCACTTCATCGGATGCATTCCATAAAGCTTATGCTCAAATAAATTGGTTAGTCTTTAAGGTGCCACAAGTACTCCTTTTCTTTTTGCGAATACAGACTAACATGGCTGCTACTCTGAAACCTAGTTCTTGTGTTATGCGAAGGAGTAAATAACATTTCCTTATTCACTTTCTTTATACCAGTCAAGATTTTACAGATCTCCCCCCTTAGTCATCTCTTTTCCAAGCTGAAAAGTCCTAGTCTTATTAATCTCTCTTCATATGGAAGCTGTTTCATACCCCATATCATTTTTGTGGCCCTTCTCTGTACCTTTTCCAGTTGCAATATATCTTTTTTGAGATGGGGAGTCCAAATCTGCACACAGTATTCAAGATGTGGGCGTACCATGGATTTATATAGTGGCATTCTGATACTTTCTGTCTTGTTATATATCCCTTTCCTAATGGTTTCTAACATTGTTAGCTTTTTTTGACTGCCCGGCACATTAAGCAGATGTTTTCAGAGAATTATCCAAAATGACTCCAAGATCTCTTTCTTGAATGATAACAGCTAATTTAGACCCCATCATTTTGTATGTATAGTTGGGCTTATGTTTTCCAATGTGCATTATTTTGCGTTTATCCACGCTGAATTTCATCTGCCATTTTGTTGCCCAGTCACCCAGTTTAGTGAGAACCCTTTGTAACTCTTCACAGTCGGCTTTTGACTTATCTTGAATAATTTTATATCATATGCAAATTTTGTCACCTCATTATTTAACCCGCTTTCCAGATCATTTATGAATATGTTGAACAGCACTGGTCTCAGTACAGATCCCTGGGGGACACCACTATTTACCTCTCTCCATTCTGAAAACTGACCTTTTATTATTTTTATGTCCTGTGCCTTACATGGCCATTGATAGCAATGCAAAAGTGACTGTAAACCAGAGCATCACTCCAGTGTGTGTGTGAATTGGGTCCCACAAGTACAACTCCAGCACTTGTATCAAGAATGAGAAACTCTAGAAAGACCTAGCCAAGCTAGCTGACTTGAGAAGTAATGGCAGGTGAAATTCACAGTGGAAGAGGGATTTTGGACCCCTCATACACATTGCTTCACAAGTGCCTCATCTTGACTCTTAAGGCCCTTCATAATTTAGTCCCATCCTACTTAATATTTCTATTATCTTGCCATTGACCCTGCCTCCGACTCTGCTGTGCCAACAGTGCTAGTCGTGAACCTGCTAGTCCACTTGTCCACCCTGCACCTTTCCATTTTTTCCCATGCTGCCCTTACACATGGAGAAAACTCCTTGTCCTCCTTCAGATCCCTTCTTAGAACTTACTTCTACTGCTATGCCTGAAAAATACTTGTCCTACAAGAGCTGGGGCTACTCCTACTACGCTAAACTTGCTCATCTTCCTGGTAACATGGCCATAGCCCATTTCTCTCTTTCATCCATCCATTGTATCTTGTGGGACCTAGATTATGAGATCTGTCAGGCAGGAACTGACATTAATTGCTTGTACAGCACCTAACACAATGAGATCCTGGATCCTTGATTAGATTCTCCAGCTGTTACTGTAATACAAACCATAAACAAATAGCAACATTGCTTGCTTCCCATCGTTAAATTAGAAGTCAGGAAAATGACCTTGTCAGTGGGCATCAGGGCTCAAAGCAGTAAACAAAATGTTAGGAATAGTATGCTGCAAGTGTTATGCCTTTTATATAAATCAACAGGATATTCTTATCTGGGATACTGTGTTCCGTTCTGGGCACCCTATTTCAGAAAGGGTACAGCAAAAAGAGAGGGTTCAGAGGCACTTGAGGAGAAAGCTTGGAAGCTTGGAGAGACATCTGTCCACAAAGAGATTGAAAAGATGAGGACTTTAGAAAAACTAGGAAGGCGAGAAGTTAACTGGTAAGGCTAAATACCAGGTTCAAGAGATTATTCAAGACAAAGAGAGGTCCTCCAGAATGTGGAAGGTTAACCCTAATGAAGGCAATAGGCAATATGTAAGAAAGAAATTAGGAGTACTGAGATGGATTTTAAAGAGCATGTAACTAAAAGTTTTTTTTTTTAACCTTTCCTCATAGGTCAGGTTTTCTAAACCTTGTATCATTTTTGTTGTTCTCTGGACTCTCCAATTTATCCACATCTTTCCTGAAGTGTAGTACACAGAACTGGACACAGTACTCCAGCTGAGGCCTCACCAGTGCCAAGTAGAATGGGATAATTACCTCTTGTGTCGTACATACAACACTCCTGTTAAATACACCCCAGAATGATATTAGCCTTTTTCGCAACCGCCTCACATTGTTGACTCATTGGGTTTGTGATCCCTGTAGTCCCCAAATCCTTTTCAGCAGTACTACCACCTAGCCAGTTTTCCCCCATGGTTGCTGTCCATTTGATTTTTCCTTTCAAAGTGTAGTACTTTGCACTTGTCTTTAGAAAACTGGTCTGAAATCAACACAATGAAATTCAGTAATTTGCCAAGTTCATTTTGAATTTTAATCCTGTCCTTCAAAGTCCTTGCAGCCGCTCCCAGCTTGATGTCATCTGCAAATTACTGTACTGGGGCCAATACTGTTTCACATATTCATAAATGATCTGGAAAAAGGGATAAACAGTGAGGTGTCAAAGCTTGCAGATTATATAAAATTACTCAGGATTGGATTTAACTAAAATGACTGTGAAGAGTTAAAAAGGATCTCACTAAACTGGGTGACTGGGCAACAAAATGGCAGATGAAATTCAGTGTTTATAAATGTAAAGTAATGCACAGTGGAAAACAATGCCACCAATACATACAAAATGATGGGGTCTAAATTAGCTGTTACCACTCAAGAAAGATCTTGGAGTCATTGTGGATAGTTCCCTGAAAAAATCCACTAAATGTGCAGATGCAGTCAAAAAAGCAAAAAGAATGTTAGGAACCATTGGAAAAGTGATAAATAATGACATGGAATATCATCATGCCATTATATAAATCCATGGTATAGCCACATTTTGAATACTGTGTGCAGTTCCGGTCACCCCATCTCAAAAGAGATCTATTGCAATTGGAAAAGGTACAGAGAAGGTCCACAAAAATGATTCGGGGGATGGAACAGCTTCCATATGAGGAGAGATTAAAAAGACTGGGACTGTTCAGGTTAGAAAAGAAACAACTAAGGGGGGATATCGTAGAGATTTATCAAAAACAACGAGGAGTCCTTCTGGCACCTTAGAGACTAACAAACTTATTTGGGCATAAGCTTTCATGGGCTAAAACCCACTTCATTAGATGCATGGAGTGAAAAAAACAGTGAGCAGAATGACAAGTTTCAGAGTAGCAGCCCTGTTAGTCTGTATTCGCAAAAGGAAAAGGAGTACTAGTGGCACCTTAGAGACTAACAAATTTACCACCTTCCCCCTTAATTCAATTGGCTCATTAGCACTGACCCAGCACTTGGTAAGGCAACTCCCATCTTTTCATGTGCTATAATATATATTCTGCTTACTGTTTTTTTCACTCCATGTATCTGATGAAGTGGGTTTTAGCCCACGAAAGCTTATGCCCAAATAAGTTTGTTAGTCTCTAAAGTGCCACAAGGACTCCTTGTTGTTTTTTCTGATACAGACTAACACGGCTACCACTCTGAAACCTGTCACCACAGAGATTTTCAAATCGTGAATGGTGTGGACAAAGTGAGAGGAAGTGTTACTTACCCGTTCACATAACACAAGAACTAGGGATCACCCAATGAAATAAATAGGCAGCGGGTTTTAAAAAAACATAAGGAATTACTTCTTCACACAATGCACAGTCAACCTGAGGAACTCATTGCCACGGGATGTTGGGAAGACCAAAAGTGTAGTTGGGTTCAGACAAGAATTAGATAAATTCATGAAGATTAGTCCATCAATGGCTGTTAGCCAACATGGTCAGGGATGCAACTCCATGCGCTAGGTGTCCCTAAATTTCTGAGCGCTAGAATGACTGGATGACAGGGGATGGAAGCATGTGGCACGAGTCACTGTTGGAATACAGGATACTGGGCTAGATAGACTATTGGTCTGACCCAGTATTGCTATTCTTATCTTATGTAAATTTTATGAGCAGCTTCTCCACTTCATCGTGCAAGTCTTTAATGAAAATATTGAATAGTACTAGACCCAGCATTGAGCCCTGTGGGACCCCACTAGATCTGCCCTTCCAGTTTGACAGTGAACCAGTGTTAATTTCTCTTGGAGTATGGTCTTTCCACCAGTTGTGCACCCCACCTTACAGTAATATCATCTAGGGGACAAATCCCTAATTTTCTTTTGAGAATGTCATGTGGCACTATGTTAAAATCGTTACTAAAATCAAAATATATCACATCATCTGTTTCTCCCATCCACTAGGCTAGTAATTGTCTAAGAAGGAAATTAGGTTGGTTTGGCAAGATTTGTTCATGACAAATCCATGCTGGCTAGTCTTGATAACCTTCTTATTCTCTAGGTGCTTACAAATTGATTGTTTAATAATTTGTTCCAGTATCTTTCCAGGTACGGAAGTTAGGCTGACTGGTCTATAATTCCTCCAGATCTATTTGTTCCCCTTTTTAAAGATAGGTACTATGTTTGCTCTTCTCTAGAACTCAGGGGCCTCACTCGTTCTGTATGAGTTCTCAAAGATAATTGCTAACAGTTTGGAGATTGCTCCAGCTATTTTTTAACCTTTCCTCATAGATCAGGTTTTCTAACCCTTTTATCAGTTTTATTGCTTTTCTCTGGGCTCTCTCTCCAAGTTATCCACATCTTTCCTACAGTCTGGCACCCAGAATTGGACTCAGCGTTCCAGCTGAGGCCTCACCAGAGCTGAGTAGAGCAGGACAGTCACCTCCTGTGTCTTACATACGACACTGGTGAAGACTGAAGCAAAACAGGCATTGAACACTTCAGCCCTCTTGATGTCATCAGTTATTAGCTCTCCTTCTCTTTTATGCCCCTTGTTAGGCTAAGGCACAAAATGATTTACACCTATCTGATTTTGTCCCTACGAGCTTGTGCTAATCTCTTGTGCGCTTCCTTGGCAATTTGTCCATGTTACCACTTTTTGTAGGATTCCTTTTTGATTTTCAGCTAAAGAGCTCCTGACAGCACCATATTGGTCTCCTACTGTCTTTCCTTTGCACTTGTGCCTTTAATATTGTCTCCTTGAGAAATATAGGCCATAGAATTTCACCCAGTTACTCCTGCATTGAGACCAATAACTTGTTTGTCTAAAGCATGTCTTCAGGAAAGGCAAGATCTTGATTTTTAAGGCATCACGAGATGGAGAATCCACCACTTCCCTCTGGGGCACCTGGCATTGGACTCTGTTGGAAGACAGGATATTGGGCTAGATGGACCTTTGGTCTGACCCAGTATGGCTGTTCTTTTGTTCACTTTCCTTGGCAGCTTGTTCCATGGTTAATCAACCTCACTGTTTAAAAATGTGGGCCTTATTTAAAATTTAAATTTGTCTGGCTTCAGCTTCCAGCAATTTGTTCTTGCTCTGCTTTTCTCTGCTAGATTTAACAGTCATTTATTACCTGTTATTTCTGTGGTTCTTTTCTGTACCCACTTGAATTTTTCAACCTCTTTTTTAAAATGTTGACATCAGAAGTGGGTGTAGTATTCATCATCCACATGTGATAAAGTAAATCATCCTGCTTCTTCCCAAATACAAATCACTTTCCACAAATGGAAAAAAAAAAGAGGAAGGAGACAACAATCAATATAGATTTGACATTATGAAGTGTAGAAAATGGATAAGGGATACTAAAGACATCAGAGAAAAATATCTAAATAATAAAGATAAGTATATAAGGAACAAAAGAAATCCTCAAAATTATATAGGTCCATTACTAAATTGATATGATAAGATTGATAGTGATGGTGTAGAAGAGGCAAAAGTGATCAATACATAGTTGTGACCTGAATTTGGAAAGAAGCAGGAGGATGTATTCTTATCACATGTGGATAATGAAGTACTTTCCAGTCCATTAATATGAGTGTTAAATAGCAGCTACTATGGATAAACATTTTTAAATTTGCAGGCCCTGATAACTTGCACCTAAGAGTACTAATATTATTCCAATACTCAAAAGGGGTAAGTGGGATGATCCACATAATTAGAGGACAGTTAGCCTGACTTCAGTATGAAGCAAAATAATGAAACAGCTGATGCAGAAGCCAAATCAATACAAAATTAAAGGATAAGAATATAACAATTGCCAATCAACATGGAAAATAAATCTAGTCAAACAAACCTGAATTCATATTTTGATGAGATTACGAGTTAGATTGATAAAGATAACTGTATAGATGTAATATACTAGACTTTTGTAAGGCATTTGGCTTGGAATCACATGATATTCTGATTTAAAAATATAGCACTGTGCAATAACCAAAGCACACATTAAATGGATTAAAGAACTGGCTGACTTACACATCTCAAAATGTAGTTGTCAAAATGGAGAATCATCCAATTATATATTTCCAGTGAGGGTCTGCAAGCATCAGTACTAGAATCATAGAATATCAGGGTTGGAAGGGACCTCAGATCATCTACTCCAACCCCCTGCTCAAAGCAGGACCAATCCCCAATCTTTGCCCCATATCCCTAAATGGCCCCCTCAAGGATTGAACTCACAACCTTGGATTTAGCAGGCCAAAGCTCAAACCACTGAGCTATCCCTCCCCCCTAATAGGCCCAATGCTATTCAATATTTTTATCAGTGCTCTGGAAATAAATAAAAAAAACACTGCTGATAAAATTTGTGGCTGACACAAAGATTGGTGGTGTGGCAAAAAATTATTAGGACAGGATTTTGTAACACTCCCCCTCCCCCATCCCACCCCTGGCCCCTGAGGGGGAAGCGGGGAGTGAAGCGGCTCCGCACGCTGCCCCCGCCCCGAGCACCGGCTCCACATTCCCATTGGCTGCAGCTAATAGGAGCTGTGGGGGTGGCACTTGCGGGTGTTGGCAGCGCACGGAGACCCGCTGCCTCCCTCCCCCAAGGGGCCGCAGAGACGTGCCAGCAGCCAGCCACTGCTGGTACTGGCGTGGGGCCAGGGTAGGCAGGCAGCCTGCCTGAGCCCTGCTGCGCTGCTGACCGGGAGTTGCCTGTGATAAGTGCCTCCCAGCTGGAGCCTGCACTTTGCACCCCCTCCTGCACCCCTTTCCCATCCTGGAGCCCCCTCCTGCACCACAACTCCCTCCTGCACCCCAATCCCATGCACCAGCCCGGAGCCCTCTCCTGCACCAAACTCCCTCCCAGAGCCTTCACCCCCTCCTGCCCCCCAACACTCTGTCCTACCCTGGAGTCCCCTCCTGCACCAAACTCCCTCCCAGAGCCCGCACCCCTCACTCCCTCCTGCACCCCAACATTCTGCCCCACCCTGGAGTAACCTCCTGCACCCAAACTCCCTCCCAGAGCCCGCACCCCTCACCCTCTCCTGCCCCCAACTCTCTTCCCCACCCTGGAGTCCCCTCCTGCACAAAACTCCCTCCCAGAGCCCGCACCCCTCACCCTCTCCTGCACCCCAACACTCTGCCCCAGCCTAGAGCCTCATGTAAAACTCATGAAATGTCCAGTGGATTCTATGAGATTAGGTGCAGTGTGACCATATGACTCCTGCACCCAAACTCCCTCCTAGAGCTTGCACCCCTCACTCCTGCACCCCAACCCCCTGTCCCAGGCTCAGCCCGGAGCCCCCTCCCACACTCCAAACCCCACGGCCCCAGCCCAGAGCCAGCACCGCACCCCTGCCCCAGCCCGGTGAATGTGAGTGAGGATGGGGAAGAGCGAGCGACAGAGGGAGTGGGGAATGGAGTGAGCGGGGTGAAGGCCTGGGGAGGGGGCAGGGCCTCGGGGAAGAGGCGGGGTAGATCCTGGCTTGGTCTTAAATTCATAAAGTAATCTTGTGCATGAAAAGGTTGGAGAATACTGATCGAATGGTTCCTTCTGGCCTTAAACTATGCATCTAGTGGGCATCAGTCCAGGAATATCCCAAAACAAGTATCTACAGCTTTCACCAAGCTTACATCAGCAGCAGCATGAGCTCAGTCTGCATTTCAGGAACAGAAAAGTGATGGTAAAACTACACAGGCTTTTAAAAACAAATAACTGAAATGATAAATAATAAGGTTTCCTCTCTGTTGTCCGGTTTCAGAGTAGCAGCCGTGTTAGTCTGTATCCGCAAAAAGAAAAGGAGTACTTGTGGCACCTTAGAGACTAACAAATTTATTTGAGCATAAGCTTTCGTGAGCTACAGCTCACTTCATCGGACGCATTCTGTTGTCTGATGGTCTTAAAACACTTTACAAACATTAGTTCATGTATCCTTCCAAACCCCGTTTTGAAGCAGGAAAGAAAGAATTATCCCTATTGAACATGGGGAAATTGAGGCACAAAGAGGTTCTGACTAACATTTTCAAACTGGATACTTAAAGCTAGGCAGCTAAATGAGGGGGCTGGTTTACAGAGGTGTTGAACACCTATAACTCTTAGTGAAGTCAATGCAATCTCCACTTGCTTAGCACCTCTGAAAATCAGGCCCCTCATTTAGCTGCTTAACTTTAAGTATTCAAGCTTGAAAATTTTTGCCTAATGGTTTGTCTACACTGCAAAAAAAAAAAAAAAAAAAAAAAAAAAGACCCACGGCAGCAAGTTTCAGAGCCTGGATCAACTGATTTGGGCTCACGCTATCTGGCTAAAAATAGCAGTGTAGACATTAGGGCTCATGCTGGAGCCCAAGCTCAGAGACACTCCCTCGTCGGGTTTTGGAGCCCAGGCTCCAGCTCAAGTTTGAATAGCTACACTTTTATTTTTAGCCCCAGAGTGCAAGACCCACAAGCCTAAGTCAGTTGATCTTGGCTCTGAAACTCACTGCCAACGGGTGTTTTTTGCGGTGCTGGTCTACCCTGAGGTATGTCTACACTGCGATTAAAAACAGCAGCACAGCCTTGGCTGGCCCAAGTCTGCTGACTTGGGTTCATGGAGCTTGGGCTATAAAATTGCAGTGTAGACATTTGGGCTGGTCTGGACCCCAAGCTCTGGGACCTTCCCCACTTACTGGATCTCAGAGCCTGGGCTCCAGCCTGAGCCCAAATGTCTGCACTGCAATTTGATAGCTCTGCAGCACAAGCCCTATGAGCCTGAGTCAGCTGCCTCCTTTCAGAACAGCAACAGGTCTTTCATTGCAGTGTTCGTGTACCCAAGATCACACAAGAAAGTTGTGGGAGGACCAGGAACACAATTCAGATCTCATGACTCAGCCCTATGCATCTATCACTGTTATCTTTCACCTCTAAGGGCATGTCTACAATACAATCTTAAGTCGACCTATGTTAGGTCGACTTATTGCGGTGCCTGATGTCCACACTATCCTTCTTCTGTCGGTGGTGCGTGTCCTCACCAGGAGTGCTTCCACCAACTGAAGAGGGGCAGTGTGGGGGGCTGAGAGCCAAGACTCTCGGCTCCACGCAGCTCCCCACCAGGAGCCTAGCTGTCCCCCAGTCTTCTCGCCTCCCCACTCCCAGCTGGGAGCGAGGGAAAGCAGCCTGGGGCGTCTCGTCTCCAGCTGGGAGATCTGTGCCCAGAGTCCAGTCAGCTGTCATGCTCCTGGCAGGGAACAGGGATCTGGGACCCCGGAGGTGGCAGCCCAGTTTGGACATGACAGCCCGGCTTGGAGTAGAGACTGGGTAGCAGCCTGGCTGGGGAACCAGGAGTTGGCTTTCTTGTCAATTTCATAGTTCCAGCAGAGCCATGAAATTGACAAGACAGCCAACAGCCTGTGGAGGAATGCAATGTCTACACAGACATTTCATCGCCCTAACTACATCAACATAAGCCCTCCGCCTCTCATGGAGGTGGAGTTATGTCGGTGTAGTAGGGCACTTACATCGGTGGGAGCAATGCTGTACTGTAGACACTGACATAGTTAGGTTGACATAAGCTGTCGCATGTTGACCTAACTGTAGTGTAGACCTATCCTAAGATGATGAGGGTCTAATTTATCAAAAACAACAAGGAGTCCTTGTGGCACCTTAGAGACTAACAAATTTATTTGGGCATAAGCTTTCATGGGTTATAACCCACAGACTAACACGGCTACCCCTCTGAAACCTGTAATAATTTATCAAAGCAACTTCAGCTTTTGGTTGCCCACATTTGAATGTATGGATAAAAATGGTAAAACATGCCTTTATAATAAACAGGAATTTGTGGGATATATCCCTGAAATAGATCTGGCATCAATTTTCTAAAAGCAAACCAAAAGTCTTTGAATTTATTTTGTATGACTGGTGTGCAAAAGGTACTTAGTCACAGTTTTCTACTAAAAGAAAAGGAGTACTTGTGGCACCTTAGAGACTAACCAAATTATTTGAGCATGAGCTTTCGTGAGCTACAGCTCACTTCATCGGATGCATACTGTGGAAACTGCAGAAGACATTATATACACAGAGACCATGAAACAATACCTCCTCCCACCCCACTCTCCTGCTGGTAATAGCTTATCTAAAGTGATCATCAAGTTGGGCCATTTCCAGCACAAATCCAGGTTTTCTCACCCTCCACCCCCCCACACACAAACTCACTCTCCTGCTGGTAATAGCCCATCCAAAGTGACCACTCTCTTCACAATGTGTATGATAATCAAGGTGGGCCATTTCCTGCACAAATCCAGGTTCTCTCACCCCCCCTCCAAAAACCACACACACAAACTCACTCTCCTGCTGGTAATAGCCTATCCAAAGTGACCACTCTCCTTACAACGTGCATGAAAATCAAGGTGGGCCATTTCCAGCACGAATACAGGTTTTCTCACCCCCCCACCTCCATACACACACAAACTCACTCTCCTGCTGGTAATAGCAGGAGAGTGAGTTTGTGTGTGTATGGGGGTGGGGGGGTGAGAAAACCTGGATTTGTGCTGGAAATGGCCCACCTTGATTATCATGCACATTGTAGGGAGAGTGGTCACTTTGGATAAGCTATTACCAGCAGGAGAGTGAGTTTGTGTGTGTGTGTTTTTTTGAAAAAGGGGGGGGGGTGAGAAAACCTGTATTCGTGCTGGAAATGGCCCACCTTGATTTTCATCACGTTGTAAGGAGAGTGGTCACTTTGGATAGGCTATTACCAGCAGGAGAGTGAGTTTGTGTGTGTGGTTTTTGGAGGGGGGTGAGAGAACCTGGATTTGTGCAGGAAATGGCCCACCTTGATTATCATACACATTGTGAAGAGAGTGGTCACTTTGGATGGGCTATTACCAGCAGGAGAGTGAGTTTGTGTGTGGGGGGGGTGGAGGGTGAGAAAACCTGGATTTGTGCTGGAAATGGCCCAACTTGATGATCACTTTAGATAAGCTATTACCAGCAGGAGAGTGGGGTGGGAGGAGGTATTGTTTCATGGTCTCTGTGTATATAATATCTTCTGCAGTTTCCACAGTATGCATCCGATGAAGTGAGCTGTAGCTCACGAAAGCTCATGCTCAAATAAATTGGTTAGTCTCTAAGGTGCCACAAGCACTCTTTTTCTTTTTGTGAATACAGACTAACACGGCTGTTATTCTGAAACCAGTTTTCTACTAGAGATACACCTGTTTAGAATTCTTGTGACTACAACCAGTAAATGTATCTTACCACTAAAGAAATGTGTTAGAATAAAATAATTAGAGAAATGGAACCATTGCCTGCCTATGTTAGATTAGCAATGAGGAAAAATGGGTCAAATGGGAAAAAGTGATAAAAAGAAGTGTTGATAACTTTTATAAGAACAATCTTTAACACCTAGCCTACCCTACCATACCCAGACTTCTGAAAGGCATTTAACTTAGGCCCAGATGATAGTCTGACTAAAAAATTAGCACTGTACAAATATCAGTGCAGCACATATTAAATGGATTAAAAACTGGTTAACTAATAGTTCTCAAAGTATATGTAAAAGGAGAATCATCATCCAATGAGGTGGTTTCTAGTACAGTCCTGCAGGGAACTGTTCTCACCCAGCTGGTATTCAATATTTTTATCAATGACCTAGAGAAAATAGAAAAGCATTGCTGATAAAGTTTGCAGATGATGCACAGATTTGTGGAGTGGTGCATATAGTTTGGGACAGGTCAGTTACAGAACGAGCCGGTTCCTCCTGGACTTTTTCTTCTCCCAAGCCCACATGCTGCATGTTGGGGGAGGATGCTGAGGGATCACTTGGGTCCTAGTACCTCTCGAATTGTGCAGGGATCATCCTGGTCCCTCTGAGTCCAGGGGCTGCTAGTGGGGAGGGGTGGCTGTGGCTGGATCCCATCTTTCCTCTTTCCCTCAGGCTGTAATACCTGCTGAGATGGCTTCTCTGCTCCTGCTGATTTGAGAGTTTCTTTGCCCTCCCCTCCCCCCACCCCAAGCTAGCTCCTTCCTGGAATTTCTATTTTCCTCCCAAGCTGCATTGATCCAAGTGTGGGTGGATGGGAGCGGCATTTGGGGACCACTCCTGCATACCTCAGGGTCTGTCAGGTACTGGTCTGCACCAGGTGCCAAGTTCACTGTGGTGTAACTTTCTGGCTTCAGTTAATTCAATTTGCCTAGGACAAATTGGGCCCTAGGTACTTGGCTCCTTAAATCCAGCTGGTGTCTCAGATATGAAATGCAGCCCAGGAACTTGTCTGTCTTCCCCAGGATTTCAGGTCTCCAAGTCAGGTAAATTAGGTCTCTGGCTCTTCAGGAAGCAATGAGCAGACTCCACCTTTCTCTAAAAATAGTTGTAAACCTTTCCTGGTGGCACAAGACTTCATAGGAGATGCCTTTCTCTATACAAGATGATGATTTCTTGCCATTGCTGGTCAGCCTCTCACAGCTCTTGGTGCACCAATCTGAGCAGCCCAATATGTCATCCCATCTTAGATGCACTTCGTGTAGGCACAAGGGGTGGGCAAAGATGGCCTAAAGCCACGTCTCAGTATTCTAGGCCTTACTGGGGCAGCCTGGGATCATGAGGGTTTGGTGTAGAGCTGGCCCCGAGCACCCTCCTTCTAGGAACATTCCAGTAGGGGTAAGAGGGATTGGTTACTTACATGGCATAAAGGGCCTTAGAGCAATAACAAGTCAGACCCTGGGCCTCTGTAAAGCATGTGTTCATTCGCTCTCTTAGCTCACAGGGCCTAAACTTACAGCTTCTTAAACTTAGGCCTAATTGTGGAGGCTTCTCTCTTTGAAGCCACCGTTGGCAATGTGGTTTTTGACTCACTGGGACTGGTTCTGCTCTGACACCAGAGAGAGGCAGGATATCAATGGCTACACTAGCATACAAGCAATGTAAGTGGGATCAGAATCTCGCTGTCTGTGTCAGACTTGGGGCTGTCTGTCAGTAACTGATGCTTCTCCCTCCCCCTTGCCTCAAATTCCTTCCAACATCTTGAATGAGTTGGACCATTTCTTAAAGCTCATGGTCTCATTGGAGGAGAGGGGTTAGTAATATGCTAAACTCTAGCTAACCTCTCTCACCTAGCCTTGCTTTGCTGATAAGGGGATTACCGACTGTCTTGTTCAACTCCTTTAAAAAGATTAAAGCTTGAGTGCAGACAGGGCTCAGAGACCACCTAAGGCTTCTCAGTACCTCTGCAAAAACAAAACCCTGACTATATTTCCCAGGCTTGCTCGTTTTCCTGATGAAACTTTGAGGTAAAGGCTCCTAATTGTATGTATCTGAATATGTGCTTAGAATGGCAACGGCAACGCTACATAAATTTCATAGACTCTGAGAAGGCTTCTGATAGCATTCACAGGACCTGCCTATGGCGCATTCTGCGGGCATATGGAATTCCTTTCCGTATAATCAACGTCATCAAAAGCTTCTATTTCAATGGCACATGCAGTATTATCACAGTAAACTCAGTTTTGAAGTCAAGACAGGAGCACGTCAGAGGTGTGGTCATGTCTGCAATCCTCTTCAACATTGCCATCGACTGGGTAATGCGGCGTACAACAGAAGACATGCCAAGAGGCATGAAATGGACACTCTTCTCATCCCTTGAAGACCTGGACTTCGCAGACGATGATGAGCTCCCATCACATACCCAACACCATATACAAGAAAAAACAATTCAACTCAACACATTCAGCCAGCAAATTGGACTGAAAATCAACCTCAATAAGACAGATATCATGACCTTTAATATTGCCTCACCATCACCAGTACAGATAGAGGATTATGTTCTCACCAATGTAGAAACATTCACATACTTCGGCAGCACCATCAGTCAGGATGGTGGAACAAGCCAGGACATCAGGAACAAAATCAATAAATCCAGGGACACCTTCAAGAGCTTAAATTCAGTCTGGAAATCGTCAAAATATAGCACCAAAACCAAACTCAAGATTTATCAGAGCTGTGTACTTTCAACACTAGTTTATAGTGCAGAATGCTGGGAAATCAGAAAGTATGACATGTCAAAACTGTCTTCATTCCATACAATGTGCCTCAGAAAAATCCTCTGTATCTTTTGGCCCAAAACAATCTCAAACCAAGATCTATTGAGACAGTGCAGCCAAGAAGATCTGAGCACCATGATTGCCAAGAGGCGTTGGAGATCGATCGGTCATGTGCTTCGGATGGAAACTGATTCCATCACCAGAGTAGCAATAAGATGGACACCTGAAGGCAAGCGAATATGAGGCTGCCCGAAAACAACATGGTGAAGAGCTGTGGAAGCCAAGCTGAAAAACCTGGGGGACAGCTGGGGAACTATTGAAAGACTTGCCAGAAACAGACAGGAGAGGAGGAGCTTCGTCACTGCCCTAAACACCAGAGGCGTAATAGAAACATGATGATGATGATAAATATGTGCCAGGCCAGTCCTCTGGGCTCATATGCACTAAAATAGAAAATGTTAACCCCTCACTCTCTGGTAGGGCAGTTGATCCTACACCTATAATCTTAAATTGAGTGTCTTAAAACCATACAGAATGTAGACAGCAAAAGATGCCCTATCCCAAAGGTCTTAGAATCTAACCAGACAGAACAATTCACCTGCACGTGTTTATAAACTGAAAGTCCAGGCTTCATATGATTATTTTTAAAATATGATGGAGGTGTTGGTAGCAACTCCGGAGCTAAGGTGGTGTCATTTCTGCTCAGAAGACTAAAATTGTTCCACTTTGTACTTTAGTGATTGAATTTAGTCTCCACAGTATAGTCACTAACTGACCAAGTGAAAACTGGATTTGCCAGTTATCTTTTTGAGTTAAAATATAACTAATTTTGTACAAACTTTTTAAAATGCTGCTGCTGCTGTTTTTTTAAATTTTACTCTATTTTGGTTTGGGTTCCTTTGGCTAACAGACAGGCCTCACAAACTCTGCACACAGTCTGACACAAGCCACTTTTGAAATTTCATAATTAATCAGATTATTTCCTCAGTTAGAGATAACATAATTGAAAAGCTAAGATCCATTAGTTACTTCTGTTCAATGCAGCCTTCCTAGGTCCTTCTCTAAGGGCTGGTCTACAGTATCGCTTAAGTTGATTGATGTAACTTGCGTCGCAGGACACCCCCTTGAGTGATGCAAGTTACATTGGCTTAAGTGCTGTCCACACCAGCGCTATGTCGGCAGGAGACGCTCTCCCGTCAGGATAGCATGTCTTCACCAGATGTACTACAGCAGCGCAGCTGTGCCAATGTAGCACTGTAGTGTAGACTTGCCCGAAATCACACAAGCGTGACATAGCCTGATGAAAGTGTGTCCATCAATTAAATAGCATTGTCCCCCTGAGATCATAGTTCATCTTGTGCATCAGTGTGAAGGAAAGGATGGAATGCATGCAATGCAGATGGCAGTACACAAGATGCCAGAAGGAGATTACTGGAGGTGAGAAAGCTAAGTGTGCTAGGTGGGTGGGAAGGCTGCTCTGGATGTTAACATATAGGGATTCCACTGGTTTTTAGGAACTATGGCTAGGATTTCCAAAAGGTGCCTAAAGGAATTAAGTGACCAAATCCCATTCAGAGCAGAACATAGATGCAAGCAGAGACACAGCAGCCTTCTCAATCTCTCAATGCCTAAGAATTCCTCATTAAGGAATTGTTCTGGTTCTGGCCTCAGCTCAGGTAAGTGAAGGAAGCTGCCAACCAATTCCGTAGCAGACAGAGCTACACACAAAAAGAGACTCCCACTACCCTCTTTGTTATGTACGTTTAAGAACATAAGAACAGCCATACTGGGTCAGACCAAAGGTCCATCCATCCCAGTATCCTGTCCACCGACAATGGCCAATGCCATGTGCCCCTGAGGGAGTGAACCTAACAGGTAATGATCTAGTGATCTCTCTCCTGCCATCCATCTCCACCCACTGACAAACAGAGGCTAGGGATACCATTCCTTACCCATCCTGGCAAATAGCCATTAATGGACTTAACCTCCATGAATTTATCCAGTTCTCTTTTAAACCCTGTTATAGTCCTCGCCTTCACAACCTCCTCAGGCAAGGAGTTCCACAGGTTGACTGTGCGCTGAGTGAAGAAGAACTTCCTTTTATTTGTTTTAAATCTGCTACTCATTAATTTCACTTGGTGGCCCCTTGTTCTTGTATTATGGGAACAAGTATGGTGTATAACAAGTATTATGGGAACAAGTATGGTGTATAAGTAGGGGCATAGCCAGCAGATCGAGGGACCTGATCGTTCGCCTCTATTCAACATTGGTGAGGCCTCATCTGGACTACTGTGTCCAGTTTTGGGCCCCACACTACAAGAAGGATGTGGATAAATTGGAGAGAGTCCAGCGAAGGGCAACAAAAATGATTAGGGGTCTGGAACACATGACTTATGAGGAGAGGCTGAGGGAACTGGGATTGTTTAGTCTGCAGAAGAGAAGAATGAGGGGGGATTTGATAGCTGCTTTCAACTACCTGAGAGGTGGTTCCAGAGAGGATGGTTCTAGACTATTCTCAGTGGTAGAAGAGGACAGGACAAGGAGTAATGGTCTCAAGTTGCAGTGGGGGAGGTTTAGGTTGGATATTAGGAAAAACTTTTTCACTAGGAGGGTGGTGAAACACTGGAATGCGTTACCTAGGGAGGTGGTAGAATCTCCTTCCTTAGAAGTTTTTAAGGTCAGGCTTGACAAAGCCCTGGCTGGGATGATTTGATTGGGGATTGGTCCTGCTTTGAGCAGGGGGTTGGACTAGATGACCTCCTGAGGTCCCTTCCAACCCTGATATTCTATGATTCTATGATTCTAAGTAAATAACTTTTCCTTATTCACTTTCTCCACACCACTCATGATTTTATAGACCTCTGTTATATCCCCCCTTAGTCTTCTCTTTTCCAAGCTGAAAAGTCCTAGCCTCTTTAATCTCTCCTCATATGGGACCCGTTCCAAACTCCTAATCATTTTAGTTGCCCTTTTCTGAACCTTTTCTAATGCCAGTATATCTCTTTTGAGATGAGGGGACCACATCTGTGCACAGTATTCAAGATGTGGGCATACCATGGATTTATATAAGGGCAATAAGATATTATCCGTCTTATTCTCTATCCCTTTTTAAATGATTCCTAACATCCCGTTTGCTTTTTTGACTGCTGCTGCACACTGCGTGGACGTCTTCAGAGAACTATCCACAATGACTCCAAGATCTTTCTCCTGATTAGTTGTCGCTAAATTAGCCCCCATCATATTGTATGTATAATTGGGGTTATTTTTTCCAATGTGCCTTACTTTACATTTATCCACATTAAATTTCATTTGCCATTTTGTTGCCCAATCACTTAGTTTTGTGAGATCTTTTTGAAGTTCTTCACAGTCTGCTTTGACTATCTTGAGTAGTTTAGTATCATCTGCAAACTTTTCCACCTCGCTGTTTACCCCTTTCTCCAGATCATTTATGAATAAGTTGAATAGGATTGGTCCTAGGACTGACCCTTGGGGAACAACACTAGTTACCCCTCTCCATTTTGAAAATTTACCATTTATTCCTATCCTTTGTTCCCTGTCTTTTAACCAGTTCTCGATCCATGAAAGGATCTTCCCTCTTATCCCATGACAGCTTAATTTACATAAGAGCCTTTGTTGAGAGACCTTGTCAAAGGCTTTCTGAAAATCTAAGTACACTATGTCCACTGGATCCCCCTTGTCCACATATTTGTTGACCCCCTCAAAGAACTCTGATAGATTAGTAAGACATGATCTCCCTTTACAGAAACCATGTTGACTTTTGCGCAACAGTTTATGTTCTTCTATGTGTCTGACCACTTTATTCTTTACTATTGTTTCAATTAATTTGCCCAGTATTGACATTAGACTTACTGGTCTGTAATTGTCAGGATCACCTCTAGAGCCTTTCTTAAATATTGGCGTTACATTAGCTATCTTCCAGTCATTGGGTACAGTAGCTGATTTAAAGGACAGGTTACAAACCATAGTTAATAGTTCCACAATTTCCCATTTGAGTTGTTTCAGAACTCTTGGGTGAATGCCATCTGGTCCTGGTGACTGGTTACTGTTTAAGTTTCTCAATTAATTCCAAAACCTCCTCTAGTTGCACTTCAATCTGTGACGATTTCTCAGACTTGTCACCTACAAAAGACAGCTCAGGTTTGGGAATCTCCCTAACATCCTCAGCCGTGAAGACTGAAGCAAAGAATTCATTTAGTTTCTCTGCGATGACTTTAAGGGCTCCTTTTTTATCTCGATCGTCCAGGGGCCCCACTGGTTGTTTAGCAGGCTTCCTGCTTAATCATAGAATCATAGAATATCAGGGTTGGAAGGGACCTCAGGAGGTCATCTAGTCCAACCCCCTGCTCAAAGCAGGACCAATCCCCAATTAAATCATCCCAGCCAGGGCTTTGTCAAGCCTGACCTTAAAAACTTCTAAGGAAGGAGATTCTATCACCTCTCTAGGTAACCCATTCCAGTGTTTCACTACCCTCCAAGTGAAATTTTTTTTCCTAATATCCAATCTAAACCTCCCCCACTGCAACTTGAGACCATTACTCCTTGTCATGTCCTCTTCTACCACTGAGAATAGTCTAGAACCATCCTCTCTGGAACCACCTCTCAGGTAGTTGAAAGCAGCTATCAAATCCCCCCTCATTCTTCTCTTCTGCAGACTAAACAATCCCAGTTCCCTCAGCCTCTCCTCATAGGTCATGTGTTCCAGACCCCTAATCATTTTTGTTGCCCTTCGCTGGACTCTCTCCAATTTATCCACATCCTTCTTGTAGCGTGGGGCCCAAAACTGGACACAGTACTCCAGATGAGGCCTCACCAATGTTGAATAGAGGGGGACGATCACGTCCCTCGATCTGCTCGTTATGCCCCTACTTATACATCCCAAAATGCCATTAGCCTTCTTGGCAACAAGGGCACACTCTTGACTCATATCCAGCTTCTTGTCCACTGTCACCCCTAGGTCCTTTTCCGCAGAACTACTGCCTAGCCATTCGGTCCCTAGTCTGTAGCGGTGCATTGGGTTCTTCCGTCCTAAGTGCAGGACGCTGCACTTATCCTTATTGAACCTCATCAGATTTCTTTTGGCCCAATCCTCCAATTTGTCTGGGTCCCTCTGTATCCTATCCCTGCCCTCCAGCGTATCTACCACTCCTCCTAGTTTAGTATCATCCGCAAATTTGCTGAGAGTGCAATCCACACCATCCTCCAGATCATTTATGAAGATATTGAACAAAACCGGCCCCAGGACCGACCCCTGGGGCACTCCACTTGACACTGGCTGCCAACTAGACATGGAGCCATTGATCACTACCCGTTGAGCCCGACAATCTAGCCAACTTTCTACCCACCTTATAGTGCATTCATCCAGCCCATGCTTCTTTAACTTGCTGACAAGAATACTGTGGGAGACCATGTCAAAAGCTTTGCTAAAGTCAAGAAACAATACATCCACTGCTTTCCCTTCATCCACAGAACCAGTAATCTCATCATAGAAGGCGATTAGATTAGTCAGGCATGACCTTCCCTTGGTGAATCCATGCTGACTGTTCCTGATCACTTTCCTCTCATGTAAGTGCTTCAGGATTGATTCCTTGAGGACCTGCTGCATGATTTTTCCGGGGACTGAGGTGAGGCTGACTGGCCTGTAGTTCCCAGGATGCTTCTGGTGTATTTAAAATACATGTTGTTGTTACCTCTTGAGTTTTTGGCTAGCCGTTCTTCAAACTCCTTTTTCACTTTCCTCTTTCATTTTTACATTTAATTTGGCAGTGTTTATGCTCCTTTCTATTTACCACACTAGGATTTGACTTCCACTTTTTAAAAGATGCCTTTTTATCTCTCACTGCTTCTTTTACACGGTTGTTTAGCCATGGTGGCTCTTTTTTAGTTCTTTTACCGTGTTTTTTAATTTGGGGTATACATTTAAGTTGAGCCTCTATTATGGTGTCTTTGAAAAGTGTCCATGCAGCTTGCAGGGATTTCCCTCTAGTCACTGTACCTTTTAATTTCTGTTTAACTAACCTCCTCATTTTTGCATAGTTCCCCTTTCTGAAATTAAATGCCACAGTGTTGGGCTGTTGAGGTGTTTTTCCCACCACAGAAATGTTAAATGTTATTATATTATGGTCACTATTTCCAAGCGGTCCTGTTATAGTTACCTCTTGGACTGGATCCTGCGCTCCACTCAGGACTAGATTGAGAGATGCCTCTCCCCTTGTGGGTTCCTGTACCAGCTGCTCCAAGAAGCAGTCATTTAAAGTATCGAGAAATTTTGTCTCTGCATTTCATCCTGAGGTGACATTTACCCAGTCAATATGGGGATAATTGAAATCCCCCACTATTACTGAGTTTTTTATTTTGATAGTCTCTCTAATCTGCCTTAGCAATTTTCTTGCTGACTTGGTAAATAGTAATAGCTACAACTCTCTAAAGTACCTGGGGATGGGCAGCTTCAAGGAAAGATGCTATACAGAATAGAGGTGCATTTCATTATATGCCAGAGTTTCCAGCTATTAACTTTGTCAAGGAACTGATGTCATTATGGAAACTGGCATTGCATGGATAGATCACAAGCTTGGAGACTAAAATTTTTCAGATGACATCTGTCTTATAGATAAGTCAGTTGATGATAATGCAGTCAGATAAATGATCTTGCAAATAGGTCATATCAATAAATCAAAGCCAGAAATTATAAAATGAGTTTATCTACGAATGCTTTTATCTACTCGGAAGAAGGTGCCTTGAAGACCTATTAATACATTTACTTGTGAGTAGCATCAATCACAATACTGGTGATTGCACATTTGCTGTAGAGTCCAGAATATGCAAAGCAAGTGTTGTATTTCAAAAATTTCATACAGTATGGAAGTTCAACGTGATTAGAATACACAAAAACTTTGTAGCTGCAAAGTCCTAAATGTCCTCTTATATGGAGCAGAGTCCTGGAAAAATGAATGAGTCCATCCATAGAATATTCAACATAAAATGTATAGATAGAATAATTAGCCAAGAGGTCCAACTACCTATAACACTACAAGTAGTACAGAAGAAGAAGAGATGGACATATTTGAGACAACTTTTAGGAATGTCTGTTAATAGGCTACTAAAAAAGCATTTCTTTGGCAATCCTAGGGCAACTGATGAGAGACTGACCTGCAGCCACACTCTGTAGCATAATAATGGCTGAAGTGGCATTACTACATCTGAATATAGAAGACCTGAAAAAATTAGCCCAGGATAGGGACAACTGGTGTTCTTTGACATCTACCTTATGATGTGAAAAGGATGATGATAGTTTCTCATGGCATTTAAGGCTATTAGCTCACCTAGACTGACCTCCTATGTATCACAGGCCATTAGAGGTAATCCAAGTACCCAGTTACTTCAGTTACACCAAAACATTTTAGTCCTCAAGAGTCCCCCTGCTGCAGAGGAAGCAGAAAAAAAAGATGCTAAAGGGTCCATGCCAATCTGACATCGGGGGGAATCCTCCCCATCCCCAAATCTGGCAATAAAATTGACCCGGAGCATGTAAGCAAGACACACCAGCCAGGCACCTAAGAAGAGGTTTCTCTGTACCACCTTAGAGGACTGGTCCACCTCATCCAGCATCCTGGCTCCACCTGTGGCCAATCTAATGCTTCAGAGGAGGGTGAAAAAACCCAAAATACACCTGGCCAGTTGTACATCATGGGGGGAGGGATTTCCCTCCTGACTCCTGTGGACCAGAAAAAGCACTGAAGCTGGAGATTTTATTAGTCATTGTCTTAATGCAGCGTTGCAAGAGTTATGAGCAGGTTGAGGAAATGCAGAGTTTCCAGTTCTTCCCACAGCCCTTGAAGGAACCAACGCAACCATCAAGCCTGACCTTCCTCCCACTTCCCCAACTATAGAATTTCTCCAAGAAGCTGGATTAAAGCTTATCTTTTAAAAAGATATCTAATTTTGTTTAAAGACTCCAAGTGATGGTGAGTTGACTACCTTCTTAACAAGTAGTTCTAATGTTTAATGACACTGCTAGGAAATTGTCATTTCAAGATTGAATTTTTCTAACCTCAACTTCCACCCATTGACTCTTGTTATGGCTTTGTCAGCAAGTCTAAAAAGCACCCCACTGTCGGATATCTCTTCCATGTCTAGGTACCTGTGCAAAGATTTTGTAGATACATGACAACCCTCACCTTCCAGAAATACACCCCCAGCAGTACAGAGCCTCCTTTGGCCTGACAAATCTGGCATCCTTTGGTTTAACAGAAGCTCTGAGCATGTTGATCTGATTTTTCGGGAGCTTTTCCTACAAAGACCTAGAAACATTTGTCCCTTCAACTTTGACATCCCCAAGCATGAGTTTTTGATTGGATTCAAAGGCTAGGATAGTTTCATTGCAGGAACACAACAGTATGCTCCTGAAGGTGTTTATAGCCCCTGTAATTCCATCTGATTTCCCAGATTCCATGGCAGCAAAACATCAGGTTCCCATCTTGGACAAGTGTGATGCATAGACTCTTATTCCGTGCTTCTAAGGGCTGAGCACCGTGAAGTTATAGATGTGAAGTTCCAACAGAGCACAGTCAGTTGGAACCAGACAGAATAAATGAGATCTCTTGCAAGCACCTTAAGCACTGAGTGATCACTGAACATCACATGGTACCAGGACTAAAAAGAAATCAAGAAAATACCCTGAGGGAAAAATGGACCTGTCAGAAGTTCCACCAGAGCTGAAACTCTGAAAATGTGACAGAAAACTGGAGGAAGTTCAGGCAGTGCTTCACTCTGTGTCTGCAAGCAACGGGTTCCAACAAAGAGGAAGACAGTCAGAAGGTAGCCTTATTCTTGACACTGGCTGGTTCTGAATCACTTGATGTATTTAATAGTTTTCTGTTAACTCAGGCAGAGGAGTCTAAGTATGAAACTCTAGTACAGAATTTTAAGTACTGCACTCCATGTAACAGACATTTGTAATATATGTTTTTAATCACAGGGTCCAAAGGAAGGTAAAACTATAGAAGAATTTGGCTCTTCGTCTTCAGATGAGATAATCTTACAATTTTGGGGGGGCTGAGTGCCTGATAAGAGAGCAGATTATGATTGATGCTGGAACTAAAAAACCAAAACAATCTCTTCCACACACACATACTCAAGGTACATCTACAGTGTGATAAGAGACCCATGGCACAGCCACACAGGCTGACTCAGGCTCCCAGGGCTTGGGCTGCAGGACAATAAAAGTGCAGCATAGGCATTCGAGGTTGGGCTGGCACCCAGGCTCCCATGAGGGGAGGGGGTCCCAGAGTCCAGGTGCCAACCCAAATCCAAATGTCTACACTGCAGTTTTATAGCCCTGCAGCCTGAGACTTTGAGCCCTAGTCAGCTGATCTGGGCTCTGAGACTCAGTGCTGCTCGGTTTTTTTTAGTACAGTGTAGATGTAACCTCAGGTATTAGTAGAAGAACCTTGACAGAGCGTTTAGAATTTGCCAACCTACAGAAGTTGCCCAGTCCAGAATGACGCTTATGGAGGGTGGACAGTGTGTTGTAGTAGCCAGGCAAGGTACTAACAAACTTCAACAGGACTTTATTTTTTAAAGTGGAAACCTCTTTTCCAAGGTGCTGCTGCACCCTCAGTAGCTCTCCCTCAGCCTCTTCAACTCCTCCCTCCTCCTTCCTGTCTCCTGTCCTTTCAGACTCCCAACAGCCAGTGCTCCCAATTCTAATAATTACAAGCAACATCTAAACACCACATTCCCTCCTCTCTTAAGAAACTCTCCCAATTACAATAACCATTGTCGTTCTAACTACAGGAACAAATAGAAAACAAGGCACTATACTGTTGACAGAATTATTACACTAAAAACACTATAGATGCTACAGGTTTCAGAGTAACAGCCGTGTTAGTCTGTATTCGTAAAAAGAAAAGGAGTACTTGTGGCACCTTAGAGACTAACCAGTTTATTTGAGCATGAGCTTTCGTGAGCTACAGCTCACTTCATCGGATGCATAGCATATCGTGGAAACTGCAGAAGACATTATATACACACAGAGACCATGAAACAAAACTTCCTCCCACCTCACTCCCCCGCTGGCAACAGCTTATCTAAAGTGATCCTCAAGTAGAGCCATTTCCAGCACAAATCCAGGTTTTCTCACCCTTCCCCCCCCCCCCCCACACACACATACAAATTCACTCTCCTGCTGGCAACAGCCCATCCCCCTTTGAAACCCCTCTTTATAATGCGCATGATAATCAAGGTGGGTCACCTCCAGCACTAATCCGGGTTTTCTCACCCCCCCCCCCACACCCCCCTTTTTTCCAAAAACCACACACACAAACTCATTCTCCTGCTGGCAACAGCTCATCTTACAATGTGCACAGCAATAATCCAAGTTGAACCAGAACATAACATAGTCTCTAGTCCAGACAGGTGGTCGTCTGGGTCTGACAGGCCCTCTCTCAAGCCCCGGTTCCAGTGCAAAGTCTTGTTGTGTTGATACTACGGTGAAGTCATCCAGTGCAGACTGGGTGTTGGCATAATCTCCTCTTGGTGCATAGGCAGGTGCAAGAGAAGAAGCATTCCATACCCGCCCATCAGAAAGTCGATAGGTGTAAGGTCCCTTCTTCTCTATGATTTTAAGAGGAGCTGTGAATGTATGGTTCCCTTTGTGTAAAATTCCAGGCTTTCGTATTTTAATGAAGGAACCACACTCAAACTTTGGTTCCTTAGCAGCCTGCTGCTTGTCTGTGAAAGCCTTATACTTTGCTTGGTTCTGTTCAATTGTTTTTCTCACATCATCCTCGGTTGGGGCCTCAGGTCGTGCCTTTAACAATCCAGCAATGTTCAGTTTAGTATTCATCTGTTTTCCATGCAGTAATTCTGCGGGTGATCTTTGCATTGTGGCATGTCATGTAGCCCGGTATGCTTGCAAGAAATCAGTAGTGCAGGTTATCCACAATCGCCCTTCCAGTTTAGCCATTTGCAAACACTCTTTCAAACTTCTGTTAAACCGTTCGATTTCCCCATTGGCTTGAGGGTAGTATAGGGATGACCTTCTGTGTAAAATGTTCCTCTTTGCTAGAAAAGTTTCAAACTCCAGGGAAGTAAATTGACTACCATTATCTGAAACCAGTTCTTTGGGATTACCTTCCCTGCTAAAAACTGAAGAAAGGAACTTAATTACTGTAGCAGAAGAGATTTGCGATGTAAATGCAACCTCAGGCCATTTACTGAAATAGTCTATTAAGGTGATGGCATAACAGCAGTCAATTGGAGCAATATCAAATGGTCCTACAATGTCAATCACCACTTTTTCCCATGCAGATTCAGAAAGAGGAACAGGCTGTAATGGAGGGGTACATGTCACTGCTGTCTTATCATGCATTTTAAAGAATCCTTATTGAGGTTACAGGGACAAACCATCCCGATGTGTAGAAAGAATAGTAAATATGGCAGACGACCAGCTTGGCTTAACAGTGAAATCCTTGCTGATCTTAAACACAAAAAAGAAGCTTACAAGAAGTGGAAGATTGGACAAATGACCAGGGATGAGTATAAAAATATTGCTCGGGCATGCAGGATTGAAATCAGGAAGGCCAAATCACACCTGGAGTTGCAGCTAGCAAGAGATGTTAAGAGTAACAAGAAGGGTTTCTTCAGGTATGTTAGCAACAAGAAGAAAGTCCAGGAAAGTGTGGGCCCCTTACTGAATGAGGGAGGCAACCTAGTGACAGAGGATGTGGAAAAAGCTAATGTACTCAATGCTTTTTTTGCCTCTGTCTTCACGAACAAGGTCAGCTCCCAGACTATTGCACTGGGCAGCACAGCGTGGGGAGGAGGTGACCAGCCCTCTGTGGAGAAAGAAGTGGTTCGGGACTATTTAGAAAAGCTGGACGTGCACAGGTCCATGGGGCCGGATGCGTTGCATCCGAGAGTGCTAAAGGAGTTGGCGGATGTGATTGCAGAGCCATTGGCCATTACCTTTGAAAACTCATGGCGGGGTCCCAGACGACTGGAAAAAGGCTAATGTAATGCCCATCTTTAAAAAAGGGAAGAAGGAGGATCCTGGGAACCACAGGCCAGTCAGCCTCACTTCAGTTCCTGGAAAAATCATGGAGCAGGTCCTCAAGGAATCAATTCTGAAGCACTTCGAGGAGAGGAAAGTGACCAGGAACAGTCAGCATGGATTCACCAAGGGCAAGTCATGCCTGACTAATCTAATTGCCTTCTATGATGAGATAACTGGCTCTGTGGATGAAGGGAAAGCAGTGGACATGTTGTTCCTTGACTTTAGCAAAGCTTTTGACACGGTCTCCCACAGTATTCTTGCCAGCAAGTTAAAGAAGTATGGGCTGGATGAATGGACTATAAGATGGATAGAAAGCTGGCTAGATTGTCGGGCTCAATGGGTAGTGATCAATGGCTCCATGTCTAGTTGGCAGCCGGTATCAAGTGGAGTGCCCCAAGGGTCGGTCCTGGGGCCGGTTTTGTTCAATATCTTCATAAATGATCTGGAGGATGGTGTGGATTGAACCCTCAGCAAGTTTGCAGATGACACTAAACTGGGAGGAGAGGTAGATACGCTGGAGGGTAGGGATAGGATACAGAGGGACCTAGACAAATTGGAGGATTGGGCCAAAAGAAATCTGATGAGGTTCAACAAGGACAAGTGCAGAGTCCTGCACTTAGGATGGAAGAATCCCATGCACCGCTACAGACTAGGGACCGAATGGCTCGTCAGCAGTTCTGCAGAAAAGGACCTAGGGGTTACACTGGACAAGAAGCTGGATATGAGTCAACAGTGTGCCCTTGTTGCCAAGAAGGCTAACGGCATTTTGGGCTGTATAAGTAGGGGCATTGCCAGCAGATCGAGGGACGTGATCGTTCCCCTCTATTCGACACTGGTGAGGCCTCATCTGGAGTACTGTGTCCAGTTTTGGGCCCCACAGTACAAGAAGGATGTGGAAAAATTGAAAGAATCCAGCGGAGGGCAACAAAAATGATTAGGGGACTGGAACACATGACTTATGAGGAGAGGCTGAGGGAACTGGGGATGTTTAGTCTACGGAAGAGAAGAATGAGGGGGGATTTGATAGCTGCTTTCGACTACCTGAAAGGGGGTTCCAAAGAGGATGGCTCCAGACTGTTCTCAGTGGTAGCAGATGACAGAACAAGGAGTAATGGTCTCAAGTTGCAGTGGGGGAGATTTAGGTTGGATATTAGGAAAAACTTTTTCACTAGGAGGGTGGTGAAACACTGGAATGCGTTACCTAGGGATGTGGTGGAATCTCCTTTCTTAGAAGTTTTTAAGGTCAGGCTTGACAAAGCCCTGGCTGGGATGATTTAATTGGGGATCGGTCCTGCTGTGAGCAGGGGGTTGGACTAGATGACCTCCTGAGGTCCCTTCCAACCCTGATATTCTATGATTCTATGATTTGGCAAGTGACACAGGATTTTATGAGTGCTTCAGTTTGAGAGTCCATCCCTGGCCACCAATACGGATCGAACGTTGTTTGGTTCGAACGTTGACGTTGTTTGGTTCGAACAATTCCTTGATGAATATCGTGTGCCAGGTGTATGAGTTTTGACTGTAATTCTTCTGGCATAAGGAGCTGGTGTGTACCTTGTAGCACACAGCCATCAAGCAAAGAAAGTTCATCCCGAACTCTAAAATAAGGCAGCAAAACTGGGTCAAGGTTTTTAGGGTTACTGGGCCATCTCTTTGTCAGAAATTCCTGTAGTTTTTGTTGAATTGGACATGCTGAACAAGCAGCTTGAAATTGTTCTCTTGTAACTGCAGTGAGAGCACTTGTAAAGCACAACCACGACATCCTCATCCTCCGGTGGACCATCTGGTGAAGGCAAAGGCAGGCGAGAAAGGCAATCAGCGACCACATTTTGGTTTCCAGGCTTATATTCCAGTTCATAATTGAAGGAGAGTAGTCTTGCAGACCATCTAGCAATACGATATCCTGCTCTTTTCAGTCCTTTTGTGGTGAGCAACACTGTCAAAGGGTTGTGGTCTGTACGCAACTTGAACGTGGGGCCCCACAGGTAAGTTCTCCATTTTTCAGTAGCCCAAGTACAAGCAAGTGCTTCTTTTTCGACTGTAGAATATTTTCTCTCAGCATTACTTAGTGTCTTTGAAGCAAATGCAACAGTCCTCTCTGTGTTGTTCTCATGAAGTTGTGTGAGGACAGCCCCAAGTCCACAATCAGAAGCATCAGTAGTTACAATTGTGGGCAATGCAGGACTGAATAGGGCAAGTACTGGACTATGTACAATCAAGTCTTTCACCGTTTCAAAACTAGCTTGTGCATCCATTGTCCACACTAAGGTGGAACTTCCCCATAGTAATTCTCATTATGGTTCAATGACAGAAGCATAATTGGGAATGAATTTTGCATACCAGGAGGTAAGACCCAAGAAGGAACGTAAGATTTGCAAATCTATTGGAAGAGGAGCATTTGAAATTGCCAGGATATAAGCCGGATCAGGTTTTAGTCCAGCCTGTGAAATTGTATGCCCCAGAAAGGAGAGTTCAGTTTGTCTAAATTTGCATTTGGACCTATTGAGCTTGAGGCCTGCTTTGCTGATACAGTTTAGTACAGACTGCAGGTTATTGTCATGCTCCTCCGAAGTATTTCCAAACATGATAATATAATCCAAATAGCACTGAACTCCATGTTGATTCTTCAAAATCAATGACATCATTTTTTGGAAGGCACTTGGGGCTGATGCAAGACCATATGGAACATGTTTAAAATGGAATAGTCCCTCATGTGTAATAAATGCTGTGAGGTCTCTGCTATCTTCGTGCAACATAACCTGGTGGTATGCGCTCTGCAAATCAAGAGCAGAAAACATCTTTGCCCCACAGAGTTCTGCAAATACTTCTTCTATGTGAGGAAGAGGATGGCTGTCAATCACAATAGCTTTATTTGGCTCCCTTAAGTCCACACAAAGGCGAATGCCTCCACCTTCTTCTGCGTCACTACTATAAGTGAAACCCATTCCGAGGAGTTAATCTCTTCAATAATGTCCTCTTGAACAAGTTTTCTAAGTTCCGCTGAAACAGCTTCCCTGACTGAAAATGGTAAGTGCCGTAATTTCTATCATACAGGCCATCACATTATTCCGCATTTTAACTTTATGCAGAAACCCATAAGCACAGCCAAGTTTCTCCTCAACCTGGTGTTGGGTCCCAGCTGAAACAGGTGTGTGTACCGCAAGAGTGCTTTGCTGAGGAAGATCGCCTTTGTGGACAATGTAGAACTCTGCAGTTACACAGCAATCACGAAAAGTAACTATTGTTGGCAGGCAGCCACATACTGGAATATGGTTTTTCAAAAAGCACACCAAGTGAAGCGTGGGTTCAGTAAGAGGCACATCTTTAAAGTAATGCAAATAGATGGAATCAGGTAGTATAGGTACTGCTGAGCCAGTGTCCAACATTAGTTGAATAGAGTGTGATTTGCCTGAGGGTATGGCAGAAATGTTTACCGTGCACTTTATTTTTTCTGGAATATGTGCAGTAGCGATTTTGTCCACGCTCAGCACAGTAACATCTGGTATTGTAACTGCATGCACCTGTTGATTGAACTGGCTGCTGCAACATACTTTAGCAAAATGCCCAATCTTTTTGCAATGATTGCACTGAGCTACTTTTGCCGGACATCCTGTGTAGCTTGCAAGGTGTTGTGGGGATCCACAGCGAAAGCATGCTTTTACTGTATTTTGAATTTGCTGATTTGGTGGTTTTTCATTAGCTTTCCTCTTGTAATTGTTTGTTTGCAGTGATAGTGAACTTTTCTGCAAAGGAGTCACAGACTGGACTGTGCCTCCTGTATCCATGCTCATTATTTTGGCTTCAGCTGTAGCTGACTCAATCTGGTTAGCAATGGTTATTGCTTTTTCTAGTGTAAGTTGTGGTTCTAGAAGTAAGCGTTCTCTTACACGAAGCATGGTTTTTTTCTCAATGAGCTGGTCTCTAATGATCTCATCTGCTGTATTCCCAAAGTCACAAGTTACAATCAGACTCCTCAGGGAAGCAATATACTGCATTATAGTCTCTCCTGGTTTCTGCTCATGCTGGCAAAATCTGTAGCGATTAGCTACTACATTAACTTTTGGTACCAAAAAGTTCTTTAAGGCAGTGAGTGCAGTCTCCTATTTATCGTCTGCAAGGGGAAAAGTGTAAAATATATGCTGCCTTTCTGCTCCAAGACACTGGATTAGCAGAGCACACTTTCTTACTTCAGAAATCTCTGTAGCACTGATTGCAAGCAGATAAGTCTCAAACATATGGATCCAGGCAGTAAAAGCAATTGGAGGCTCACCTGGGCTTTGTAGAAAGGGTGCAGGTGGGTTCAGAGGCAGAAGATCCATCCTCGTTGCCAAAATGTTGTAGTAGCCAGGCAAAGTACTAACAAACTTCACCAGGACTTTATTTTTTAAAGTGGAAACCTCTTTTCCAAGCTGCTGCTGCACCCTCAGTAGCTCTGCCTCAGCCTCTTCAACTCCTCCCCCCTCCTTCCTGTTTCCTGTCCTTTCAGACTCCCAACAGCCAGTGCTCCCAATTCTAATAATTACAAGCAACATCTAAACACCACACAGTGCTCTGACACAGCAGCTATGATTGAGAATCCAAAATACCATGTTGGGAGTGGAGTTGAGGGAAGAGAGAGAAGAGGAATAAAAGCACACAGAACTCAAAGTCTAAATCCAGCAAAAACAGCACATGGAGCTGCATACCCTGTGGCAATAAGTACAAGTTAAGACTGTTCCTGGAATGTGGGAACAAAGGCAAAAAGTGAATGGTTTACATCACTTTGCAAGAGTTTGCAAGCACTAGCAGAGAGCACACAGCATGAGCAAAAAACAGCACCATTAGCTCAGAGGATTCTTCATAGGAGCAATGGAGACCACTGCAGCAGATGATTGGACTGTCAACCTGGAAGCAAATGGGACATTTATTACTTTTAAGTTGGACACTGATACACAAGCCAATGTCTTGCCAGAAACACTGTTAGTAACTGGAAGATAAAGCTACAGGTAGCAGGTAAACCTCAGGGCTTATAGGGGTGCGCTCATTCCCACTACATGGGTACATGAACTAAATGTATAGGTAAATAACAAACTGTATCTTGCAACTTTGTATGTAGTATAGTTGTAGCCGTGTCAGTCCCAGGATATTAGAGAGATAAGGTTGGTGTGGTAATATTTTTTATTGGACTTGTCTCTCCCACCAACAGAAGTTGGTCCAATAAAAGATATAACCTCACCCTCCTTGTCTCTCTTTTCCGATTTGTAATAGTACCAGGGAAAAGTGTACCTATTATTGGATTAAAAGTATGTCAAGCCATTGGTCTCATTAAGAAGATGCATTCAGGGAGGATCAGGGAACCAAAACAATTGAGGAAGAGTTTGAAAAAATGTTTCTCAGGAAATAGGGAAGATCTCAAAGTACAAAAAAAAAAAGGATGGGGAGGGGAAGAGCCCAACCATCCCACAATTAACACCCCTAACATGTTAAAAAGGGAACATTTTCCATTACCTGCAAGGGGAGAAATTTTGTAGAAGATGGTTGATGCTAAATATTTTTTGTTGTTAAACTCTTAAGGTATGCATCAGCAGGCTTCTGGCAAGGCCTTTTGGGAAAACAAAGCACGTTTGTGCACATTCAGTGCCCCCTTTGGGAGACACTGTTTCTGCAGATTGCCATTTGGATTCTGTTCAACACCCAGCATGTTTCACCAGAAAATACAATTTTTTTTTTGATCCTATGGAGGGTACTAAGGTTTACATAGATGACATTTTCATCAGGGAGGGGGGTGGAGTAGGGGATCCAAAACAATAGAAGAGCATGACCAGAGGCTCCACACATCTTTGTCTGGAGCTGATGGGCTGAACAAAAATGTAAATTCTGTACAACAGAAATAACAAACCTGGGAGAGAAGTTAACACAGCAAGGTTGAGGCCATCAACAACATGCCTGCCCCAGTAGACAAGGAAGAAATACAGAGATTCCTCGGAATTATGAACTATGTAGGGAAATTTGTGCCTACTTTAGCTGCCCGAACCAGCAACCTGAGCTGTATTATGCAAAGCTGTCCAATGAACATGGTGTGCAAATCTTAATAAAGAGAAACTGAAGGAATTAGAGCAGGGGTGGGCAAACTTTTTGGCCTGAGGGCCACATCTGGATATGAAAATTGTATTGCAGGCCATGAATGTCACAAAATTGGGGGTTGGGGTGCGGGAGGGGGTGAGGGCTCCATCTGGGGGTGCGGGCTCTGGGGTGGGGCCAGAAATGAGGAGTTCAGGGTGCAGGAGAGGGTTCCAGGCTGGGGCAGGGGGTTGGGATGCAGGGTAGGCGGGTGAGAGCTCTGGCTGGGGATGCGGGCTCTGGGGTGGGCTGGGGATGAGCGGTTTGGGATGCAGGAGGGTGCTCCAGGTTGGGACCAAGGGATTTGGCGGTTGGGAAATGGGAGGAGGTCAGGGTGCAGGCTCTGGGCAGCGCTTACCTCAAGCAGCTCATGGAAGCAGCAACACGTCCCCTCTCCGGCTCCTATGCGGAGGTGCGGCCAGGTGGCTCTGCGTGGTGTCCCATCCGCAGGCTCTGCAGTGGTGTCTGCGGTTCCCAGTCAATGGGAGCTGCAGGGGGTGGCATTTGGGGCGGGGGCAGCATGCGGAGCCCCCTAGCTACGCCTACGCGTAGGAGCTGGCGGGGGGACATGCCACTGCTTCTGGGAGCTGCACGGAGCCATGGCATGCACGGAGTGAGGCGAGCCCCAACACCACTCCCCAGCAGGAGCTCAAGGGCCGGATTAAAAGGTCCAATGGCCTGGACGTGGCCCATGGGCCGTAGCTTGCTCACCCCTGAATTAGAGGACCCAGTTCTGAGGTACCGTGACAGTAAGCACAAAACTAAGTTGTCCCCAGATGTTGCCAAGGAAGGTATTGGCACATGACAGCATGGTCAGAATTGGAGACCAGTGGCTTATGCACCATGGGGATTAACAAAGACTGAGTGTTAATATGCTCAAATAGAGAAGGAAGCTTTGGCCTTATTCCATGGGCGTAAAAGTTTAACATATTTATTTATGGGAGGTCTGTGTTATGTGAAACAAACCATATACCACTTATTACCAGTGCCAAAAGGGGTCAGGCATCCCCCACCTCTGCCCCAGAATACATAAGTATTTTTTCAGTTACAAATGTATGATTTGTAAATTGAATACAAACCTGGAAGAAATTTGATGGTTGCAGACACATTCTCTAGAGCATTTGACAAAAGTGCAATGGAACAAAGTCCAGATTTTGTACATGTCATTCTGATTAAAAAAACCTGTCCAGGTGTAACACCAACAGACCCCAGTCTTCAGTGGGCAGGGTCGAACCTGGGACCTCTGGAGCTTAGAGCATGAGCCTTTACCGCATGAGTGAAAAGCCAACTGACTGTTAGCTATCGCTGTAGATCAGACTCATTTTATCTCTCTCTAAGTGGTCTTGGTGCTACTAGATGGGACAGAACACCACACCCAGGAGGTGTGTGTTACACCTGGAAATCAGGCTCCTTCTGCCATCCCCAAGTCACTGCAGCACCAGCCCGTCCCAGTGCTGACTCTCTTGCTGACACACCCACTTTCTGTCAGCCTCAGGGACACATTCCTGCTTGCAGCTTCCCCCAGGATCTTCAGCATCACACCCTGCACGCAGCCTCCACCAACCCCACAGGACAGAAGAGTCATCCTGCATTAATCACAGCTGAGGCCAGCAGTACAGAAGACAGAGTATCCAGTGTACTTGCAGCAAGAGGACACACTCCTTTTGCATAGAAATACAGTGAGGGACAGTGCCATGCTACAGCTATTTTTACTCCAGAGGTCCCAGTCAAGGCCCCGGTATGCTGTGTGCGGCACAGAGTAAAGACCATCCCCTGTCCTAGAGACAAGACTGACAGAAATAGACCAGAAGTAATAGCCAGGCAACACTTATACAACATGTCACAAGTAGAGAGTTAGTTCTATCTCCCCTCACAAACCAATGCCGCATCGCTGACAAGAGGCCCCAGCCAACCTGCCATACTACTTGTTACTCTGAGTCAGGCTGGAAGAAACGCAGAGCAAGAAGATACCCTCCTTTCACACATAAACCTGAGAGTAAAACACTTCACACACCAACTAGACTACATGCATACCTGAGCCATTTGTGACAAAGTGAAGATGATGCTCCCATGACATGAGAGTGACAGCTGGATGACACAACAGGATTAGAAATGAGTAACTTGATAAATTGAAAAAAAATTGTAAATGGGGAATTATTATCCAATGAGGATTTGTTTCTAGAGGGGGTCTCGCAGGAATCTGTTCCGGGCCCAATGCTATTTAGTATCAATGACCTAGAGCAGGCGTGGGCAAACTACGGCCCACAGGCTGCGTCCGGCCCGTCAGACCTTTTAATCCGGCCCTTGAGCTCCCACCAGGGAGCAGCACTGGGGGCTTGCCCCACTCCGGCGCTCCAGCCGGGGAGTGAGCTTGGGGGCCTGCCCCGCTCTGCGCATGCCATGGCTCCGCACGGCTCTTGGAAGCAGCAGCATGTCATCCCTCTGGCTCCTACGCGTAGGGGCAGCTAGGGGACTCCGTATGCTGCTCCTGCCCAAGCACCAACCCCCGCAGCTACCATTGGCTGGGAACCATGGCCAATGGAAGCTGCAGGGGCAGCATCTGCAGATGGGGCAGTGCACAGAGCTGCCTAGTCCAGCTACTGCAGACAGAGGAGAACTTAACAGGCTCTGTAGCATCATCTCTTTCCTCCTTCTTCCCAGCAGCAGAGACAGTAGGACACAGTCATCAAATGAGCGAAACTGCAATGGCTATAGCTCTTAAAATACATATTGTGTCTATATAAAACCTCCCTCCATCAATGAGATGCCTCCAACAGCCAGAGGATCTCCACCCTCTCAAGAGGAGCAGAACCTGGGTCCCTCCCTCACCTCTAGGAACCAGTTTAGCAGCTAAATCTCGTGGGTCTGGAAGTTTTAAATTTGTGACCTATGAAGCAGTATCTTGGTCTCTCCAATTCCCTTGCACTGCTGCCAGGTCCCAGTACTGCATCAGGACATGGGTTGCTTGGAGGAAGTAAATGGAGGGGGAGTATAATGTCAGCCTCCCATTTGCACCCCTGCTTTGCACTACTCTAGGCTTCTCTAGCATTGTCCGTTCCCAGAACACAGCAGCAGTCTAGCACACAGCATTGTTGAGAACATTTTCTATACCTTGGCATCTGACGCATCACCAGCAGCTCACCTTAACTCAGTTCCCTGGGGAGTGAAGTAGTCAACTGATCTCTGAGTATCTGGCACACCATAGATCACCACCACTGTCACTGAGGCTGACCATCCAGTTCTGTTCCAGGACTTTATTAGCATGACATGCTACATGAGAATTGCCAAAGTGCAAAAGAGAGACAGACCCCTCACACCCAAAGGACTGAGGTCAAAGCACTGAGTGGCTAGGCAGCAGTTCTGCAGAAAAGGACCTGGGGGTTACAGTGGACGAGAAGCTGGATATGAGTCAGCAGTGTGCCCTTGTTGCCAAGAAGTCTAACAGCATTTTGGGCTGTATAAGTAGGAGCATTGCCAGCAGATCGAGGGGCCTGATCATTCCCCTCTATTCGGCACTGGTGAGGCCTCATCTGGAGTACTGTGTCCAGTTTTGGGCCCCACACTACAAGAAGGATGTGGAAAAATTGGAAAGGGTCCAGTGGAGGGCAACAAAAATTATTAGGGGGCTGGAGCATATGATTTATGAGGAGAGGCTGAGGGAACTGGGATTATTTAGTCTGCAGAAGAGAAGAATGAGGGGGGATTTGATAGCTGCTTTCAACTACCTGAAAGGGGGTCCCAAAGAGGATGGATCTAGACTGTTCTCAGTGGTAGCAGATGACAGAACAAGGAGCAATGGGGGAGGTTTAGGTTGGGTATTAGGAAAAACTTTTTCACTAGGAGGGTGGTAAAGCACTGGAATGGGTTACCTAGGGAGGTGGTAGAATCTCCTTCCTTAGAGGTTTTTAAGGTCAGGCTTGACAAAGCCCTGGCTGGGATGATTTAGTTGGGGATTGGTCCTGCTTTGAGCAGGGGGTTGGACCAGATGACCTCCTGAGGTCCCTTCCAACCCTGATATTCTATGATTCTATTATTCTAAAGCCAGACAAATTAAGACTAGATATAAGGTGCAGATTTTTAACAGTGTTACCACATTTGCCCATTACTTTGGGGTATGCTCATTTATTAGGGTTTTTGTAGGGAAAGAACAATGGTTCAAGGGAGAACACTAGATTTGTTTATGGGTAAACTGATGGCTCAAGGGAGTATCCCAAAGTTGTTTTGTTCAGGCTAGACAACAGGAAGTGATCATTCCTGGCTTTGGGCGGTGTTCCTTGGAGGGAGCTCACAGTACAATTAGGAAGCTTCACTATTTTGGATACCAATAAAGGATTTATTAGTAGAATTGGTCTGATAACTACAGAGCTGCGTGTATGCAGGCGTGGGTTCATTAACATCTGGAGCAGAGATCCCCCACCATACAGTGCTTCCCTGCTTTTCTAGTTCCAGAGTTCCGTGCGATTCTTGCCTTGGAATCTCTGTTCTCCATTCTGTGTGCTAATGGAGATGCCTCCCTGTCCCATCTTCGATGCAACTGAGCCTAGGGGAGTTTCCTTAATCCTGTCACCCTTGTCCCAGGGGTTTAGGTGTGTCTCCCACTGCCTTTTCATTGCTTTTTGTAAGTCTTTCTTCTGATGCAGATTTGGTTCAAGCAGAGGCTGTTGGGGTGGGGGACGTCTTTTGTGAGTCAGACAGGCTGGGTGTTGCGCCCAGGTTCCCCAAGAACACAGGTAACAACAGTGAGGGTAATTAACCATCAGAACAACAGTGAGGGTAATTAACCATCAGAACAATTTACCAAAGGCTGTGGGGAATTCTCCATCACCTGGAGTCTGTAAATCAAGTTTGGATCTTTCTAGAAGAGCTGCTCTACCTCTGCCATGAGTTATTTGGCTTGAAGCAGGAATCCCTGGGTGAGGTTCTCTGTATTAAACTGAAGTTCAGCCTAGATGATCAGAATAGTTTTTTCTGTTCCCCCCCACCCCACCCCAAAAAAGTCTGTCTAGGACATATAACATTCTGAGCCACATTCATCCAGCCATTGCCATCTGCACACCTGACAGTAAGAGGACATCCCCCAGCATACGCAAAACACAAGAGAGACACCTTGCACCCAGCACTGGATTAGGCAATCGTGAGGCCTAGAAACACCACAACAGAGTTCCCTGTGGCTTCATCCCTGCAGCATTGTAGCCCCACTCTCACATAAGGGTCCCCTCACCTTTCCCAGATTGGCAAGGGTTATACTCTGGGTCCCCAATCTCCTCTTCCTCCAGGAGCAGCAGATCTGAAACCCCCCACCACACCCCACCCTACTCTACCCTTTATAAGCAGCATGGGATCCCTCTCCCTTAGGAGAAAGGAAGGGCAGCCAAAACTCCCACAGTACTTACCTCAGCTACAGGGGTGTCTCTGATTGGGTGGGTGGCCCAGGCCCTCTTTACTCTTCTCTTATTACAGAGAGTTCTCTTCTGGTCATTGACAGGGCTCCTGGAACCATGGGGCTGGGAGTTAATGCTCCAGTGAGAATCATGGGATAGTTCCACCCTCTCAGAATCAGGTTCCAGATGCTCTGCAGAACGCATAGGCATGTTGCTAGTTTAGTTGCCTTTCAGGTACATTTCCAAGCTTTTGTCCAACCCGAAGTGCGCACACACACACACACCACCACTCTCAGACTCAAATATACAAGGCAGACAGCAAGACAACATTCCATACACCCACATACCAAGAGACAGAGACAATGCACACACACACACACGACTACACACCAAACTAGTCTATACTATGATTAGGGTACCATCAAGATAAACAAGGGACTTAAATTTAGGATCTTCTAATCCATCAGCAGAAATTGTGACCCAGAGAGACACAAGTGTATGCAAATTACACAGACTCCAACATCAAGTAAAGTCCTAATGTAACTCACAACATCAACAAACCAACACCTCCGTACAGCTAGACTAGAGCTGAGAAGGCAAAGCAGGCCTGCAAAAAACAGAAACCTGATTTCAATTTCAGGAGCACAGTAAAAAAAAAAACACAACAGGGAAAATTCCTAAAGAGAACCTAAGCTAATGGCCAACTAACCAGTCAGGAAGGTAGGAAAAAAAGCTTCCAACAACCATAATCCAAGACCCTGCCCTCAGGTCTGTCTTTATTCTCAAATAAGAGTTTCAGAACAAGAGTAAATAAAGTGTGAAGGCTAGGTACTAACCTAAACTTTCCCAGCTCCCATCAGATGGGAGAGAAGAGACCTCACCTTTCTCTTTAGTAGCCCTTCCTAGCTACTAGGACATACCCAAGTTCTTCTTGCCAGCTACACCTACCCACAGAGGTGTTTCTAGCTTCCTGTAGGCTCCTAATCATATGCCCTGGTGGCTATAGTTCCCAGTTTTAAAGGATCCAAGGGCTTGAAGAGGTGCACAGGGATGTATGAGTGTACCGCTTCATCCAGTGCCCTGTTTCACAAAATAATTAATTTAAAAGAGAGACTGATAGTTTGTTTCACTGACGTCCAACTAATATCCAGACAAATTATACTTGCTTTAACAAAAAGTCTAGACTGTTACAAAAAAATAAAAAATCTAACTTTAGAAAGCCTGAAAATGAACAGCTAAGGCATCCTGCTTTATAATCCCTTATCACTCACCATCACACCTTCCCAATTTACACCATCCTCCCAACCATAACTTTGAACAAATATATGCTAATATGTCAAAGTAACACATTAGTAGGTGACCGTACAATCCCATTTCCTTGCCAAGAGATCAATTTCCAAGCCACTATAACACTGATATATAATGCCTTGCGTACCGCAAAAAAAGCTGTATATACGGTAATTACTAGCCAGTGCACTTGACATCTGTTCACTGTCTCCCACTATTTTACCATGCATGATCCCTATGCATAGCCATTTGGGAGGAGGAAGGTGTCAATGGGGATGAGGGTGATGGTTAATGTTGGCTATTAGCTCCCTGCTCTTTATTCCTTTCCTGCAGCTCCCCTGCCCCTCATGGCTCGCCGGTCCCAGAGCTCCTCACAGGGGGACAACCCCCTGGACCCTAACTACCTGCCACCCCATTACAAGGAGTATTACCGGCTGGCTCTGGATGTGCTAGCTGAGAAGGGGCAAGAGAGTTATCATCATTTCCTGGATGAAGAAGGAGCCCCTGACTTTCTCTGCAGCACAGAGGTTGAGCATATCACTCAGCATCTCCAGAAGCCCCAGTATGCCAACCAGGAGGGCAGTTGCGTGGATGCCATGCATGACAATGACATGGACGGATCCTCTGGGACTTATTGGCCTATGAATTCTGACCTTGCTGTCCCTGAGCTTGATCTGGGCTGGCCAATGGTCTTTGGATTCAAGGGTACTGAGGTAACAACTCTGGTGCAGCCACCACCCCCAGATAATCCCAGCATCAAGGAAGAAGCCCGTAGGATGATCCGAGCTGCACAACAGGTGAGATTGAACAAAGGCCAGGAACCAACAGAACTGAAGGGGATGGGGCAGGATGCGGCAGCTCTGCACTGATTCCCTCTTCTATTCCCTGTGCAAAATTACACTCAGGACCCCTTAGGCCACTCTGACAATTGAAAGGGGTTTTACTGGACTGGAAGCAGCTCCCTGAGACTCCCCTCATACAGGGGCCTCCCTAGTTTGTGTAGAGCAGTGTAAAGGCTCTGCATTGGCATTCCTCCCAGTCCCTGGCATGGGGAGGGAAAGGGAGGGTGTTGGATGCATGGCCAGCATTCACTGTACTACAGTTATTCTCTGCTGCCAAGAGGCCATAGGAAACTGCATAAGTTAGAGCAGCCCTGAGGCTATGCTACACCAGAGGTTACACAGGACTCTGCATGGTCTCAGAACACGAGGAGCCCAAAGATGGCTTAAAGACACCACCCCCACTGCCAACTTTAAAGAATATAGGCAATACCTACAGAATGGGGGAATTGTATCTTGCAAAGCTGTAAATCCTGAAAAGGATTGAGAGAGTCACAGTGGACAGGCTACTGAACATGAGCTCCCACTGAGACATGGTAGATGTATAAAACAGGGAGAGTGAATGCGTGTAGGGAAGTGATTTTTACATTGGTGAGTCTGATACTGGAATACTGCGTCCAGGTTTAGTGTCGACATTTTAAAAAGCATGTTGAAAAAGTGGAGAAGATATAAAGAAGAACCACAAAAATGATTCCAAGGCTGGAAAAAAAAATGCTTTACAGTAAGAGAAAGGACTCAGTCTGTTCAGCTTATCAAAAAGATGTTTAAGAGGTGACTTGATTATGATGTAGAAGTATCTTAATGGGGAGAAAAAAACAGCTATTAAAGGTCTCTTTAATTTAGCAAAAAGAAAAGGAGGCGTTGTGGCACCTTAGAGACTAACAAATTTATTTGAGCATAAGCTTTTGTGAGCTACAGCTCACTTCATCGGATGCATGCAGTGGAAAATACAGTGGGGAGATTTATATACACAGAGAACATGAAACAATGGGTGTTACCATACACCCTGCAATGAGAGTGATCAGGTAAGGTGAGCTATTACCAGCAGGAGAGCAGCGGGAAGGGGGATACCTTTTGTAGTGATAATCAAGGTGGGCCGTTTCCAGCAATTGACAAGAATGTGTGGGTGGGGGGGGGGGGAAGAATGGGAAATAGTTTTACTTTGTGTAATGACACATCACTCCCAGTCTTTATTCAAGCCTAAGTTCATTAGCACCCTGACAGCAGGATTGTCTGGCTATGTAGACTCCCTCCTCAGGCCCTACGCTACCAGCACTCCCAGCTACCTTCGAGACACCACTGACTTCCTGAGGAAACTACAATCCATCGGTGATCTTCCTGAAAACACCATCCTGGCCACTATGGATGTAGAAGCCCTCTACACCAATATTCCACACAAAGATGGACTACAAGCCGTCAAGAACACTATCCCCGATAATGTCATGGCTAACCTGGTGCCTGAACTTTGTGACTTTGTCCTTACCCATAACTATTTTACATTTGGGGACAATGTATACCTTCAGATCAGCGGCACTCCTATGGGTACCCGCAGGGCCCCACAGTATGCCAACATTTTTATGGCTGACTTAGAACAACGCTTCCTCAGCTCTCGTCCCCTAACGTCCCTACTCTACTTGCGCTACATTGATGACATCTTCATCATCTGGACCCATGGAAAAGAAGCCCTTGAGGAATTCCACCATGATTTCAACAATTTCCATCCCACCATCAACCTCAGCCTGGACCAGTCCACACAAGAGATCCAATTCCTGGACACTACGGTGCTAATACGCGATGGTCACATGAACACCACCCTATACCGGGAACCTACGGACCGCTATGCCTACCTACATGCCTCCAGCTTTCATCCAGACCACACCACACTACCCATTGTCTACAGCCTAGCTTTACGATAGAACCGCATTTGCTCCAACCCCTCAGACAGAGACAAACACCTACAAGATCTCTATCAAACGTTCTTACAACTACAGTACCCACCTGCTGAAGTGAAGAAACAGATTGACAGAGCCAGAAGAGTATCCAGAAGTTACCTACTACAGGACAGGCCCAACAAAGAAAATAACAGAACGCCACTAGCCATCACCTTCAGCCCCCAACTAAAACCTATCCAACGCATCATCAAGGATCTACAACCTATCCTGAAGGACGACCCATCACTCTCACAGATCTTGTGAGACAGGCCAGTCCTTTCTTACAGACAGCCCCCCAACCTGAAGCAAATACTCACCAGCAACCACACACCACACAACAGAACCACTAACCCGGGAACCTATGCTTGCAACAAAGCCCGTTGCCAACTGTGTCCACATATCTATTCAGGGGCCACCATCATAGGGCCTAATCACATTAGCCACACTATCAGAGGCTCGTTCACCTGCACATCTACCAATGTGATATATGCCATCATTTGCCAGGGATGATGGCCCCTCTGCCATGTACATTGGCTAAACTGGACAGTCTCTACGTAAAAGAATAAATGGACACAAACCAGACGTCAAGAATTATAACATTCAAAAACCAGTAGGCGAACTCTTCAATCTCTTTGGTCACTCGATTACAGACCTAAAAGTGGCAATTCTTCAACAAAAAAACTTCAAAAACAGACTCCAACGAGAGACTGCTGAATTGGAATTAATTTGCAAACTGGATACAATTAACTTAGGCTTGAATAAAGACTGGGAGTGGATGTGTCATTACACAAAGTAAAACTATTTCCCCATGTTCCTCCCCCCCTGTTCCTCACACGTTCTTGTCAACTGCTGGAAATGGCCCACCTTGATTATCACTACAAAAGGTTTTTCCCACCTGCCTCCCCTCCCTCCGCTCTCCTGCTGGTAATAGCTCACCTTACCTGATCACTCTTGTTACAGGGTGGATGGTAACACCCATTGTTTCATGTTCTCTGTGTATATAAATCTCCCCACTGTATTTTCCACTGAATGCATCCGATGAAGTGAGCTGTAGCTCAAGAAAGCTTATGCTCAAATAAATTTGTTAGTCTCTAAGGTGCCACAAGTCCTCCTTTTCTTTTTGCGGATACAGACTAACACGGCGGCTACTCTGAAACCTTTAATTTAGCAGATAGGCTACAAGCTGAAGACAAATTAAAATTAGAAATAAAGCACACATTTTTAATAGTGATGGTGTTTAGCCATTGGAACAAGTTACCAAGGGAAGTGTTGGGTTCTTCATCTCTTGATGGTTTTAGATCAAGACAGGATGCTTTGTTGGAAGATATGCTTATTCAAACCCAAATTATCATGGACAGTAGGGGGTAATGGTGAAATTCTCAGGCCTGTGTTAGGCAGGAAATCAGACTAGGGATATGTCTATGCTACAAGTACTACAGGCCACGCCGCTGTAGCATAGACACTTACTACAGTGACGTGAGGGTTTTTTCATCGCAGTAGTAAACCCGCCCACCCCCTCAGCAGGGAGTAGCTAGGGCAATGGATGAATTCTTCCACTGACCTAGCTGCATCTACAGTGGGGTTAGGTCAACCTAGCTGTCATGCAGGGCATGAATTTTTTCATAGCCCTGAATGATGTAGCTAGGTCAACCTAAGTTTTAGGTGTAAATCAGACCTAGATGATCTAATGATTCCTTCCAGCCTTAAAGTGTAAGAATTCTTACTCTCGGGACACGAAGTGAGTCCAGAAGGGGCAGGTGCCAGAGTGGGGCACAGAACAGGTCCAGCAGGGCACGTGCTGTCAGGGTAGGGGGAAGGAATGCAGCAAGTACAACAGAGGCAGATGCTGGGGTGGGAGGGACTGTGCTGTAAGCAGCTGCCAGTGAATGCTCATATATAGGGATGACGAAGGCAGGCCTGAAACTGGACTGTCCTTACCTAACTCTCTCTCCCACAGGTAGTAGCTATAGTGATGGACGTTTTCACAGATGTGGATCTGCTGAGTGAGGTGCTGGATGCTGCTGCCCGCAGGGTCCCTGTGTATATCCTCCTGGACGAAATGAACTCCCAGCTCTTCCTAGACACAGCTGCTAAGTGCAAAGTCAACCTCAACTATGTGGAGGTGACCTGGGCGGGTTCATCGCTGGGACCCTATGGTCTGGTCCTGAAGAGCTGGGGGGCGGGGGGAGGGAGGGGTTTACAAGGCAGATGGGTGTAAGGGGCCAGGAGAGAAAGGAGTTATCTCAGTAATGAGGGGAGATAAAGGCGGGGGGAAGCCTGGGTAGTGTCATGATGAGACACTGTAGTTGGACAGAAAGGCAAATAGAGAAGCTAGTGCTGATGTTATGGGAGAGATGGGTATGAAGAAATGAGCTAATGGGGGACAGGGGGAGGGCAAGAGCAGCTGCTGCGTTTGGAAGTCACTGCCTCATCTCTCTGCTGGTTTGCAGTTCCTGAGGGTCCGGACAGTTTCTGGCCCCACCTATTACTGCCGCACGGGGATGTCCTTCAAAGGGCATGTGAAAGAGAAGTTCCTGTTGGTGGACTGCATGGTGGTGCTAAGTGGCAACTACAGGTAAGGGGGTGTAGGGAGGGACTGCAGAATGGCATGGCCCTGTCTCCATTAGGAAGAGATGCTGGTGGAAGAGGGCGCTCTAACTATGACAACTAAATGTCAGTGGCAAGGTTGTATCCCTTAAACTCGACATTGGCGCACAATGCACGATTATTCCAAGGGATAATATATAATTCTGTAGCTAAGGAAACTACAGAAGTCTAAAGCCAAGCTTGTTTCATATCCAGGACATAAAATATCTGTACAAAGGTTAGTAATTGTTACAACTAATTTAAACACTCAAAATCACTGCAGACACCAGCAGTGCTAGGGACGCTAAGTCCAAATACCATCTGGCTGAAGCCACAACATAATCAGCCCAGACTGAGTCATGTCAGTGATTGTGTCCTGAGAAAACATAGTCAGGTTTTTGAAATATTTTTTTATTTCAGCCCAGCACCAAACATAAGTGTTATCATTGAATAATTAAAGTTGCTAAAAAGATGGGTGGGTTATTAAAATCAGCATCTAGTTACAAGTATGGGAGTGACTATTTCATAATATTAATATATAGAAATTACTATGTCAATGGCTGTGTTATACTTCTGAGTTTAGATAGGTCAATCTAATGAAAACAGCATACTAAGTACTTTTGGTACTAAAGTGAGTGGCCCCACATTAAAAACCCAGATAAGGAAAATTATTACCTCATTGAGGCAGGGAGCATGCTGTATGGATCTTGCTGAGAGAGTGAGACAGTACTTGTGAGGAATGGGGTGCTCTTCCTTGCAGGGGAGTCCTTGTCTCAGTGCTGTACAGGTGGGTACTTTATTTACAAATAAAAAGAATGTATTAAAATAACTTTAAAATATTTAATTAAAAAAAATTCAGCACGGGACAATCATATTAGCATATTTTACCATAACCCTCATCCTCCTTTCCCCCATCCCCTCTTCTCTGTGGTTACCACTTGATATGTTAGATCTCTCAGTTTAGAAAGTGAGCCTATTAGTCTTGGGATTGACTGATGCCCAATAATCAATAATTGTTAATGGGGGAACTCTTGTGGGCTGTAGAAAGCTGCCAGAGTAGTACTTGGTGCTAGTAGAAGGCTAGATCTAGTGCATGGTGGATGTGAAGTGGTGCCACTGATTTGACACATCAGATGCTAACCACATCTCATCTTTTCTGTATCTTGGTACAGTTTTATGTGGTCCTTTGAGAAGATTCATCGAAGCATCGCTCACATCTTCCAAGGGGAGCTGGTGTCCAGCTTTGATGAAGAATTCCGAATTCTCTTTGCTCAGTCAGACCCTCTCATTCCTCCAGCCAATGTCTTGGTGAAGGCAGAGAACCCATTTACCATGGCCCCCTTTGGCAACAATATGCCCTTCTTTCCAAAGAAACCACACCTGCTATTCCAGAGGGATGACAATGTCTTTCCGCCCTTCATGGACAGAGTTGATCCAGACAGATACTTCTTGTCAGCCTTTAGACGGGATGAACTGATGCGCCACAGTATGGAGGGGACAGCAATGCGCATGTATTCTAAGAAGGCAGAAATGGAGAATTCTCAGATTGATCCTGTCAGAGGTTTATTTCGCTCCAGGCAGTTAGAGCTGGATTCCTTTAAGAGGCACAGCTTTGCTGAAGGAACCTTTGAAAACTTTTCTTCTTCAAAGCAGTGTTCTAGGCAGATGTTCATGAACAATCTGGATGACTTTAAAATGCAGTCCAGTCACTTTCAAAAGGACCAGTTCTACCAGTATCAATTTGAACATCCCTATGGTTCCAGCAGGCCTCAGGGGTTCTTTGAGCGAATCCGAGGGGGTAGGCCGGGATTCAATGAAATGGAGGACTATGCACAGGACCCCAGATACCCTGAACTTGAATCCCACTTCCCACAAGAGGGTTTCCCCTTAAGGCTAGATTATGAGCATTCAAATTCTTCCAGGGAAGTGAGGCATGGTTCTGACCAGGTAAACCCTGCAGGGCTGATGTCACTAAGGAGGCAAAACATAGGGCAGAAATTCATGTGCCAGACATCCCCCACACAGAAGCAGAGCCTGGAACAACGACTGTTTTTACAAGACCAGGACCCAGATCAGGACAAGAAGACCCAGGAAAATAGAACAGGTTTGCGTAACTGGAGGATTTCTTCATACCTGAGTGCATACCAGTCAGAACCAGGAGACGAAGGCATCCCAATGCCCATGGAATCAGAGTCATATAATGATGTTTTGAGCCTTGGAGAGCCCCTCACAAAGCACCCCAGTGACCTGATCCCATCTTTCAAGTCTCCTATGTCATTTAATAATAAATCATTGGGAATTGAAAGCGCCAAAGAGTCGGCAGGTACTGAGAGAGCAGGCGAGGAGACCTCCCTTGTGAAACAGGATTCCTTTAGGTCCAGGATAAATCCTTTGATCCAGAGGAGCTCAAGGCTCAGATCTTCTTTGATTTTTAATGCTGCCAATTTAGATCAGCAGAATATGACAATGGAGAAGGTTCAGATGATCCAAAAGGAGCAAATATCCAGTGATATTATAAAAGACAATGAAACCATAAAGGCAGCCACCTCTTCTAAAGTGGCAGAGCTTTTAGAGAAGTACAAAACTGTGGGCAAAGACAGAGAGAGTGCTACAGTTAGTCACACCAAAGCTGTTTCCAGTTTTCTACAGGAAGAATCTCAGAATGCACAGAAAAAATGTACCAAAGCTGTGCAATACAAGATCCTGGAGAGTAGGGTGCTAGACTCAAAAGAATCCTTCAGTAGTTACAAGATGCACATTGAGTCTGAGAAACAGCTTGGTATGTCTCCCTCAGCCACCCAGCTCCTTGACACACTAAGTAAAGATCCTATAACAAATATTAGCAGCAAAATGGAAAAATTATCTTCTCGGTTCTATCCCATAGACAGCAAACCTACTCTTCCAATGAAGGAGAACCTGATGTTTGTAGGAGACACTCAGAAGCTTGCTCTGCCAGAGAAGAGGGAGAAACTGACATTCAGAAGAGACACACAGGAACTAACTGACACAGAATTCAAAAAACCACAGGCTAGGATAAGCACCACATCAATTTCTGAAAGTTTATCCAAGAATCAAGGGTCTGACAGCTCTCTCAATAAATCCGAGGAAGAGGGTGCCAAACAGGAACAGAGTCCATTGGAATTTTTTAGGAAAGGGTCGCTAAGGTTGAAACAGTTGCTGAATCCAAAAGGTGAAAAGAAATCAGAGGAAGAAACCATTCTTGAGAGTGGAAAGTTTGACAAGCAGACCATGAGCCTTAAACGATCTTCAAAGGGGGATTTTCAGGAAGTGATGGAGGAAGAGAAATCCCAAAGGATCACAACAGCACCTGCTTTCAAAAGCAACCAGCCATCTCAGACCAGGTTTGCTTCTTCCACGGCAAACATCCTATACAGCAGCAACCTCCGTGATGACACAAAGGTGATTCTGGAGCAAATTTCTGCCAACAGTCAGAAGAACAGAGCTGAGTTGGCCAAGCAATTACCTTCCACAAGTAATCCTGATCTTTCCAAGTCTACCAGCAGCTTGGAATGTAAAGACGAGAAGGAGAAAAGCTGCAACATTAGCAGGTCAGAAAGTTTTGGGAGCCATAAGAGGAATCCTCAGAGGCAACCATCAGAGGACAGAGATACCCTTCTGAAAAAGATGGAGAATATGCGAAAGGAGAAACGGGTCTATAGTAGGTTTGAGGTCTTCTGCAAGAAGGATGAACAACCAGTTCAGAGTGATGGGGAATATGACACAGATGCCAAAGACAAGAAAATGGGAAAATTCATGCCCAAACTCCTGGGGACCTTCAAAACCAAAAAGTGACCTTAGAAATGCTGCCTAAATCCCAACTCCAGGGGCTGTAATTACTGTCTGTCAATGGAGAAATGGGAGGTTATGCTTCAGTGATGGACACTAGTAACATACTGAATACTCCTTCATGTTGTTGAGTGCGCAGTTGTGCAACACTGGCCTCCTACAGCATGATTTCCTCATATAGTTACATGGTGAAAGGCAATTTTACTGCAATAGGATCCAAATTATAAAAAAATTAAATCAACAGATTGTTTAAAACAAAAATAAAGTGGAGTCTATTTATCATCTGTAGAGGGAAGCTCCTCAGCAGACAGAACAAGCTTGCTATTATTCGGGGAGGGGTGAAACTATAATGCAAAGCTCTGCCCTGAGCCAGGGAAGTCCGTACTTCTCATTTACAAGAACAATGCTGATTTTTGGATATTTCTCAGGTTGTGGTCCATTTTTTCCACATATGTGGTACCAGGAGGATCTTTGACAGTTTCCAGGAGCAAGATCTTGCAGTAAATTCTTTGCCCTTACCTGTAGTTATGACCCTGTCCATCGGCACATGTCCAGCTTTTATACTTAGCATTGTATAACCTTATGGGTGTTTTTAAATATAGTTCAAAATATTATTGCTTTAGAGGGGGAGGCATGAGCAGGCAGCTGGAAGGCAGCAGCAGAGGGAATTTACATGCCATGCTGGGATAAAGAGGTGTCTCTAGTTTAAATTAACCAAGCTAGTAGGGCACTGAATCAAGCCTGTACAATGCAGCCTTCATCAAGCAGAATCTTCCTTGAGGGTGTACCGCCAAGAAGAGGTGTTTTCTCTCAGGGAGGGATTTGTAGCAGAGGATAAGCCATTTCAAGTGTTAGCAGGTTCCCTCATTGTGACGACAGGAGAGGGAGGAGGGGTTCAGACAAAAGGAGGAAGTAACTGAGCTTTACTGTAACTTATCTTTTCTTAAAGCTCAGCAATGTTTTTTTCTCACATAGATTTCTTTCAGGTGTTTGGTACCAGGCCTGGCCCAGACCAGCCTGTATGGTTCATACTGTGGTATTGGATTGTCTGGCAGGACAGTGGGCGAAGGGTGGGTGTCAAAAAGAAAGAAGAGCATTGTACATAAGGTTTTCTGCCTTGGGTCTGTTGTTCTTCAGCCTGGGACTCTCTCTTTTAGGCAACACAGCAGCAGTGGCAATGGGTCTGAATGCTGGAAATTATATCTGACTTTATATTTTTGTCTGTGTGCCAACAGGTACAAATAAACACATTTGGTAAATTAAAAAATAAATGCATAAAAAGTCACAGCAAGCTCAAGTCCTCTGCTGGCAAGGCAGCCTAGAAGAACATCTTATAGTACCTGGGCTGTGGGAAGGGAGAAATAATTCCTTTGAAAATAGGCAACAAGACTTTTGAGAATCAGTTCTGGGCACCTTCCTTTACTCCACATCACTGCCAGAAGCTCAGTTCCCCATTACAACTGTGGTTCCCTCCCAGCCTCACAGGTTGGGAGTTTACCTGCAGTCTAGGCCATTATGTGACAACTGTAACTCTGGAAAGAGGCCCATACCTCTTATTGGAAGTGGCTGCCTTACTCCTTTGGACTGTGTTTCTAACAAGGGGAGGCAAACGATATAAGGGCTGAGGCCTAACTCATGCATGTCAGGTGCTCCTTAGTTCCCGCAACAACAAGCAAGGTGGAAAGTCAAGCAAAAACAAAAGAGGAATGTAGCAGAGAACTATGTTTTAGAACTCTGTTAGAGCCACATCTACAAGACAGGTTTCAGAGTAGCAGCTGTGTTAGTCTGTATCCACAAAAAGAACAGAAGTACTTGTGGCACCTTAGAGACTAACAGATTTATTTGAGCATAAGCTTTCGTGAGCTACAGCTCACTTCATCGGATGCATGCAGTGGAAAATACAGTGGGGAGATTTTTTATACACAGAGAACATGAAACAATGGGTGTTACCTTACACACTGTAACCAGAGTGATCAGGTAAGGTGAGCTATTACCAGCAGGAAAGAAAAAAAAACCTTTTGTAGTGATAATCAAGGTGGGCCATTTCCATTTTCTCTTCTGCTGGTAATAGCTCATCTTACCTGATCACTCTTGTTACAGGGTGGATGGTAACACCCATTGTTTCATGTTCTCTGTGTATAAAAAATCTCCCCACTGTATTTTCCACTGCATGCATCCGATGAAGTGAGCTGTAGCTCACGAAAGCTTATGCTCAAATAAATCTGTTAGTCTCTAAGGTGCCACAAGTACTCCTTTTCTATCTACAAGACAGTGATCAAATGATCCTAAAGGACTGGGCAGACCATCTCTTCCTCTCCTGTGGCCTACACTGAAGAGTATTTTCCATCCCTATCTGAAGAATCTCCCAACTTCCCAGTCCAGCTCATGTTTCACCTGATGCATATGTTGTGGGCAGGAAGTAAGTGCCCTTACTTTGAACTATCCTTCTGAGTTTTTCTGCCAACGCCAATGAGATTGAGAAACAGCTGATGCCCCTTCCATGATCACTAGGATTGCAGGTTTGTCATAGCAGGAAAAAAAAGTCACGTATTGTGCTTTTCCCATTTGTCCATGACTTTTTTTCTGTGCCCACAACTCATCCTGAAGTGGCAGCTCATGCAATTCCTGTCCCATGGTTTGAGCTTGGCTCTCTGCTCTGCATGACCTGGGTTGCAAACCTGCTCAAGTTTGACCCGCCAGACCCTCCATCATGACTGGGTGGGAGAAGGGTGAGGGAGAAAACTTCAATGAATGGCATTGTGCCCGAGTGGACTGGGCCACAGAACCACTCAGGTTTAGCCTGCCTGACATTCTATCATGACAGAGCAGTCAGGCAAACCTAAGCAGTGCTGCGAACCAGTGTGCCCGGTTGCAATGCCAGGAGCAAGGTGCTGAGCCCAGCATCATGGGACACAGGAGCCACAGGAACTGCCACTTTGGGGTGAGTGCAGGGCACTGGGCCCAGAACCATGGGACACAGGAGCTGCCACTGCAGGGCGAGTGCAGAGTGCCAGGTCCAGTCCTGTGGGACAAAGAAGCCAGTTGCGGGGTGATTGTGGGGTGGGTTCTCTCCACAGCAGCTCCCACCAGCTTCCCCTCTGCACTCAGCCAGGATTAGGGTTGCAGTGCTGGAGTGGAGGGTCCTGCTGCAGGTGGTTGGTGCCCCCTTGGTGAGGCAAGGAGGGCATTTTTTTAAATTAAAAAAAAACATTTTTAAAATTTTTGATGAAAAAAATGCTGAAATAAACCTGCAGCCCTAATGAACAAGTACCGGGACTGGAGCTGCAAGCTCAGCAACCCTGCTACAGGTATGTGGGTGACAGGTGGGGGAAAGGCCGATTGAGTGCCAACAGTTGACAGTAGCTTTATTTATGTCTTAAAGAATTAAATGTTTCAAGATGCCTAGCTGTCATGCTAACAGCACTATATAAATTAATTAAATTTTCAGTGACAAATGGTGGTTATTTTACTGGTTGCTGGAAGCAGTGTCAAATGAAGTCCTGTGTGGCTGGATTTCCCAGTTTGAAGAATGGGCTGGTCAGGAAACCCCACAAGTGATGATTGAAATCTCCAGTGATCAAGATTATATATCATTTCTAACATGAACAGTTCAATTAGACGTAAATATATTAGCACAAAGAAATGAGCAGAGAAGTGCAGAGGAGTGCGCCAAAAACACAATAAGGAGCCTAAAGGGCATTTTAAATGTACTCCATGTTGCAAATAATATTAGGAGGAAGATGGCACAAGAGTTCATACAGTAGAACAGAACAGTCTTGTTCCTGTACAGAGCTGCATCTCTTTTCTTATTCAGTTTCTTGCTACTGTTATATATTAAGAGGATGCTATCTAAGCCATTCTGTATATTGTGGTGCATAAAATAAACAAATTAATTTTTACTAAAACACTGTGCTGGAGTCAGATTTCACACACAGAATTGTTTAGTGAAGCACATGATGGTGAGCTGAATGCTGTAGGTGAGATGAGGGAGGCAAGGATGTCAAAGCCAGGCAGGCAGTGAGCTGGAGGGTCACAGATTACCTGACCTGTAAATATTTTCCATCTGCACTTTCTTTCCCCAAATAAAAAGAGATTGTTAAAAAGAAAAGAGCCTCAGTGAAGTGTGGCTAATATCAAGAGAAAAAAATAAAAACAGCATGACACATTCTACACCAAGTTCTACACCTCTAATAACTTTATATATGAAATCAGTAACACCCAGAAGCCCTAGTCAAGATCATGGCCATATTGTTCAAGGTGCTGTACAAAACACACTCAGCTGCACTATGAAGGTGAGGGGATAGAGATCCACTCAAATATATGCAGGGCCAGAGCCTTGGGTGGTTTAAAATCTGTGTCCTTCCATTGACTTCAACAGTACCACACCGACTTGCACCATCTAAGGATCTAACCCACAATTTTTATATACACAGAAAAGCATTTGGATAATTCATTTGTTATTACAAACAGCAGTACTGTATGAATTAAACCAAATTATTTGAAAGTCTAAAAATGAATAGTAAAGTGACCCAGCCACTTCTCCACTGCCATGTTCATACTACTATTCATCACTCCATCAAGCTACCAACCATAACTGTGCCCTCCTTGCTCTGCAACTGAAATGTATTGTTGGAGGTATACTACTGATTGTATATATTATTTCTGGGGGCTTGTCTAGATCAATGGTTCTTAACCTGGGGTGCACGAACCCCCTGGGGCTGCGAGATGCCCTTTCTGTGGGTGTGGGACATGCCAGATATTTTTAGAAGGTAAATCATCGAAAACACAAATTAAGCACATGCACATAAGTACATTATACATTTTTTAACAATTACTGTAATATACAAACAAAAAATATATCTAGGTTTAAAGAACTGACCTACTTCAAAGATTTTTGATAAGGGGTGCGAGAACATATTTTGATTTTTGATAGGGGTGTGAGAACATATTTTGAGAACCAAAGGGGTGCAGGCCACAGTAAAGGTTAAGAACCACTGGTCCAGATGAACAGTTAGTGTGCAGCAACCTGGGGTATAAATTTGGAGAGGACTAGCAAACCGCACACAATCTGTGTGGACCCTGCTGCCATGCATCAAAAATTCCCTAGAGGACTTTGAGTTACTCCGATTTCAAAGTTGAGAAGATCCAAAGTGCACCAGGGAACTTTTAGGGTGTGGCAACAGGGTCCACATGGACAGTTGGTGCGCAGTATGCTAATATGCTACTATGCTCTCAAACGATAAAAGACAAAAACACCATATCACCCAGGAAAGAAGACTTCACAAAATGATCCCTCTATATCTGACCTCTCAGTCTGCGTCCTCAAAGGAAACCTGCGCAACACCTTCAAAAGACAAACCTGGGAGCTTAAATTCATAACTTTGTTAGACACTAAAAATCATGGACTCAATAAAGACACTGAATTTATAGTTCATTACAACAATCTATAACCTACTAACCCTCCATTGTCCTATGCCTGCAGAGGTGTTAACCGTCCACTTCACCTTGAATGGTCTCTTACATGGTAATTCCTTATGCTAAACAATCCACTCCACTTTGTATTTAGCTGTGACACTCTAAGGCCTTGTCTACGCTACAGAGTTTTGTTGATGCAAGTTACACCGACGATCAAAAACTGGTATAATTACGTCACTTGTGCATGTTCACACAAGGTTTCTTCTGTCGCAGAGCATGTCCACAGTTGGTGTTCTAGCATTGACAGAAAGAGCAGTTCACTGTGGATCGCTATCCTACTGTGCTACTTGCCACCTTCTGCAGCTAGAAGTTGTGGGAAGGCGGAATGGATCACAGTGCATCATGGGTGTAGGCTCAATGTCCCATGATGCATTTTTTCCTGTCCCATCATTCCACAGGCTTCTAATTGCATTTTGCGGCATTTTTCAACTACTCCTGTTTATGTGTGCTCACCATCGCTGTCTGAAAGGACGGATCCTGCACTGCTCTCTACTTTTGTGGTCACTGTTATGAACACATTACGGCTGGTCATGCAGTATATCATGAGCACCCAATCTGAAAAGGAATCAGAGGTGCCTGCCCTGCTGTGTGCCATGGAAAGAAACAACACCAGATTACTTTTGGTATTAACAGAGCAGCTGCACAAGGTATACCATTGCTTTTGGACTTGGGAAACAAGCACTGAGTGCGGGGATTGCATCGTTATGTGGGTCTGGGATAATGAGCGGTGGCTGCAGGACTTTTGGATGCGGAAAGCCACCTTCCTGGAACTCTATGTGGCACTCACCCTAGCACTGCAGCAAAAGGACACCAAAATGAGCTGCCCTCTCAGTGGAGAAGTGTGTGGCGATCACTGTATGGAAGCTAGCAACTCCAAACTGCTACTGGTCAGTTGTGAATCAGTTTGGTGTTGGGAAGTCCACTGCTGGGTCTGTGTTAACGCAACTGTGCAGAGCCATTAATCATATCCTGCTATGAAGGACTGTGACTTTTAGAAATGTGCGTGAAGTAGTGGATGGCTTTGTGGCAATCGGATTCCCTAACTGAGGCAGGGCGATAGATGGCACACATATCCCAATTTTGGCCCTGGACCATCTTGCGATGGAGTACATCAATAGAAAGGGGTATTTCTTTTTGGTATTGCAGGCGCTTGTGGAGCACCATGGCAGTTTCACTCACATCAACACAGGGTGATCCGGGAAGGTGCACAATGCACGCATCTTCAGGAACATTAGCCTGTACAGAAAGCTGCAAGCAGGGACTTTCTTTCCAGATCAGAAGATTCCAGTGGGGGATGTTGAAATGCTCTGTGATCCTTGGAGACCCAGCGTACGCTTTATTGCCATGGCTCATGAAGCCTCACATGACAAACCTGGACAGTAGCAAGGAGCACGTCAACAACAGGCTGAGCAGGTGTAGAATGTGCCTTTGGCAGATTAAAAGCACATTGGCACTACCTTTATGGCAAGTTAGACCTAAATGAGGAAAATATTCCCATGGTCATAGCAGCCTGCTCTGCACTCCATAACATTTGCAATGCTAAGGGTGAAAAGTTTCCCCTGGGGTAGAGCATGGAAGAGGATTGCCTGGCAGCTGATTTTGAGCAGCCAGATACCAGGGCTACTAGAGGGGCACAATGGGGGGCTATTTGAATCGGGGAGGCTTTGAAGCACCATTTTGAGAATGAGCTCCAGTAATGTGTCTTTCTGTCCAGCAGTCTGCCATGCTTTGTTAACTGGCTGCCTTGCATGAAAATTTTAATGGTTACTGACCGTGATTTGTACTCAGCAAATGATCAAACTGCCACTTTGAATTAATTCCAGCAGCAATCAACATGTGTAGGAGACAAATAAAGGTTGGTTATCTTTCAGAGAGTATGTTTTTATTAAATACCAATTAACAACCCACACAAAAGGTTTGGTGGGAAGGGAGTGAACAGGAGAGGCTAACGGGAGTTTTGTGAGGGAGTTTACAGGGGGAGTGTGTGTGTGGGGGGCTAGATACACTTAACATTCCTTAAACTTCTTTAAACTTAAGAAAACCTGATGAAAACAACACAACAACAAAGGTACAAGCTTCAGGAGTAAAAAGATAATGCAAGCAGAAGTCCAGCAACAGAGTAGGGTCTATCCAGTTTATTGCACCCAATGCAGCATGTATGATTACCTGCCCTATGGGCAGGTGGCATATGTGTGTATTCGGTGCAAGGAGCTCCTGGCCCTCAAGAGACCATGTACGGGCTTTGGAGACCAGAGTGGCTGAACTGGAGGAGCTAAGGGAGGCAGAGAGGTACATAGGAGGGGTCCTTTGACAGGGTGACAAGCCTTGTGGATGGGGGGAAATGATCCCATAGTTGGGACCCTCCTTCCAGATGATGTGGTATCCTCTCACCCTGAGAATACCTCTCCAGTGGAGGGAACTCCAGTTGTTAGGAAGAGACAGGTATTAGTAATGGGCGATTTGATCATTAGAAACATAGATAACTGGGTTTGCGATGACTGGGAGAACCGCATGGTGACTTGCTTGCCTGGTGCGAAGGTTGTGGATCTCTCGAGACATCTAGATAGACTTATGTGTAGTGCTGGGGAGGAGCCGGTGGTCGTGGTATATGTAGGTACCAGTGACATAGGGAAGGATAGGAGAGAGGTCCTGGAGGCCAAGTTTAGGCTGCTAGGTAAGAGATTGAAGTTCAGGACCTCCATGGTAGCATTCTCTGAGATGCTTCCAGTTCCACGTGAGGGGACAGTTAGGCAGAGCTGCAGAGTCTCAATGCCTGGATAAGATAATGGTATAGGGAGGAGGGGTTTAGATTTATTAGGAACTGGGGAAACTTTTGGGAAAGGAGGCGCCTATACAGGAAGGATGGGCTCCACGTAAACCAAAACGGAACCACATTGCGGGCATTTAAAATTAAAAAGGACGTTGAGCAGTTTTTAAACTAAGGGCTGGGGGAAAGCCGACAGGTGCGGAGGAGCATGTGGTTTGGACAGAGACATCCCTTAGGGGAGGATCTATTAATGGAGATTCTCTATGTCCTAGTAAGGATGAGAGGATGGAAGATAAAATACAGGTATGTTGGGGCCCCAGGGCATGGCCACTAGTTAAGTCAATGGGATGGAATACCATGAGGGTCGAGGAAGTCTCCCTGCTCTAGGCTCAGGGGCTTCCTTTCAAACCCCCCCCTTAATGGAACTTAGGCCTGGCTGGCCTGAATAAGCTCTTTTTCTTTTAAAATAATGTTGCAGCCGCAGATAATGTTCCATAGTGTAGGGTCTGCTGACGCCAAGTTAAGATAACAGGAGGAGACAGCTTCAAGGCCAGGCGGGATGTGCTGGTTGTTTAAGTTGCTAGGAATGCATGTTAGAGGTTGCAGGAAATAAACATTGTTGTAACCCATATAAGGAAGGCAAAGTATATGTGCAAAGCTTTTATTGGCTGATGTGTAGTGCAGTAGCATTAAAGAATATAAAAGTGTGTGTAATGACCTGCTCTGGTGTGCAGGATTTGAGATTTCTCTCCCTGTACCTTTCTTTGGAATTCCAAATAAACTTTTCTACTTCTCCACCCCGTTGTGATTATTGGGTGACGCACACTGGACAACGAACACCTGCTGTTGCTTGCCTCAGGCACTCTGTGCCAGCAACAGGTAGGATCTGATGAAAAACAGTCAAATGAAAAAAAGTCCCATTCAATTATATCATATAATGGCAGACAGCTAAAAAGTGACAAGTTTTTAAAGTGCTTATATGCCAATGCTAGAAGGCTAAATAATAAGATGGGTGAACTAGACTGCCTGGTATTAAATGAGGATATTGATATAATAGGCATCACAGAAACTTGGTGAAATGAGGATAATCAATGGGACACAATAATACCAGGGTACAAAATGTATTGGAAGGACAGAACAGGTCATGCTGGTGGGGGAGTGACACTGTATGTGAAAGAAAGCATAGAATCATGGAGTATCAGGGTTGGAAGGCACCTCAGGAGGTCAGCTAGTCCAACCCCCTCCTCAGAGCAGGACCAATCCCCAACTAAATCATCCCAGCCAGGGCTTTGTCAAGCCTGACCTTAAAAACCTCTAAGGAAGGAGATTCCACCACCTCCTTAGGTAACCCATTCCAGTGCTTCACCACCCTCTCAGTGAAAACGTTTTTCCTAATATCCAACCTAAACCTCCCCTATGGCAACTTGAGACCATTACTCCTTGTTCTGTCATCTGGTACCACTGAAAACAGTCTAGATCCATCTTCTTTGGAACCCCCTTTCAGGTAGTTGAAAGCAGCTATCAAATCCCCCCTCATTCTTCTCTTCTGCAGACTAAATAATGCCAGTTCCCTCAGCCTCTCTTCACAAGTCATGTGCTCCAGCCCCCTAATCAAATGAAGTAAAAATCTTAAACAAACTAAACTGTACCATAGAATCTCTATGGATGGTAATTCCATGCTCTAATAATAAGAATGTAGCAGTAGGGATATATTACCGACCACCTGTGAAATGCTCAGGGAGATTAGATAGGCTATTAAAATAAAAAACTCAATAATAATGGGGGATTTCAGCTATCCCCATATTTACTGGGTACATGTCACCACAGGACAGGATGCAGAGATAAAGTTTCTTGACACCTTAAATGACTGCTTCTTGGAGTAGCTAGCCCTGGAACCCACAAGAGGAGAGGCAATTCTTGATTTAGTCCCAAGTGGAGCACAGGATCTGGTCCAAGAGGTGAATATAGCTGGACCGCTTGGTAATAGTGACCATAATAAAATTAAATTTAACATCCTTGTGGCGGTGGAAACACCACAGCAGCCCAACACCATAGCATTTAAATTCAGAAAGGGGGACTACATAAAAACGAGGAAGTTTGTGAAACAGAAATTAAAAGGTACAGCGCAAAAAGTGAAATCCCTGCAAGCTTCATGGAAAATGTTTAAAGATACCATAATAGAGGCTCAACTTACATATATACCCCAAATTAAAAAACATAGTAAGAGAACCAAAAATGTGCCACCGTGGCTCAACAACAAAGTAAAAGAAGCAGTGAGAGGCAAAAAGGCATCCTTTAGAAAATGGAAGTTAAATCCTAGTGAGGAAAACAGAAAGGAGCCTAAACGCTGGCAAATAAAGTGTAAAAATATAATTAGGAAGGCCAAAAAAGAATTTGAAGAACAACTAAAGACTCAAAATAGCAAATAGCAAAATTCCTTTTAAGTACATCAGAAGCGAGAAGTCTGCTAAACAACCCGTGGGGCCACTGGACGATTGAGATGCTAAAGGAGCACTCAAGGATGATAAGGCCATTGCGGAGAAACTAAATGAATTCTTTGCATCGGTCTTCATGGCTGAGGATGTGAGCGAGATTCCCAAACCTGAACCATTCTTTTTAGGTGACAAATCTGAGGCACTGTCCCAGAATGAGGTTGTCATTAGAGGAGGTTTTGGAACAAATTGACAAACTAAACAGTAATAAGTCACCATGACCAGATGGTATTCACCCAAGAGTTCTGAAGGAACTTAAATGTGAAACTGCAGAACTACTAACTGTAGTCTGTAACCTATCATTTAAATCAGCTTCTGTGCCAGATGAGTGGAGGATAGCTAATGTGACGCCAATTTTTAAAAAAGGCTCCAGAGGTGATCCCGGCAATTACACGTCAGTAAGCCTGACTTCAGTACCAGGCAAACTGGTTGAAACTATAGTAAAGAACAAAATTGCCAGACACATAGATGAACACAATTTGTTAGGGAAAAGTCAACATGGTTTTTGTTAAGGGAAATCATGCCTCACCAATCTACTAGAATTCTTTGAGGGAGGTCAACAAGTATGTGGACAGGGGGGATCCAGTGGATATAGTGTACTTAGATTTTCAGAAGGCCTTTGACAAGGTCCCTCACCAAAGGCTCTTAAGCAAAGTAAGCTGTCATGGGATAAGAGGGAAGGTCCTCTCATGGATTGGTAACTGGTTAAAAGACAGGAAACAAAGGGTAGGAATAAATGGTCAGTTTTCAGAATGGAGAGTGGTAAATAGTGGTGTCCCCCAGGGATCTGTACTGAGACCAGGCCTATTCAACATATTCATAAATGATCTGGAAAAAGGGGTAAACAGTGAGGTGGCAACATTTGCAGATGATACAAAACTACTCAAGATAGTTAAGTCCCAGGCAGACTGCAAAGAGCTACAAAAGTATCTCTCAAAACTGGATGACTGGGCAACAAAATGGCAGATGAAATTCAATGTTGATAAATGCAAAGTAATGCACATTGGAAAGCATAATCCCAATGTAGCGGGGTGGTTACCCGCTCTTGCCCTGTGGGGCTTAAAAGCCAGCCCTGGGAGAGAGCCAGGGCTGAGGGCAAGAGAAGCTAGGCTGATTGGGGAAATGGCCGCAGCTGGGCCATGCCCCAATCAGGCCACAGCTGGGCCTATAAAGCAGCTGCTAGGCTGAAGCTTAGCTAGTCTCTCTCTGTGTTCAGAGAGGGAAGGGCCTGGCTGTGGGGACCTGAGGGAATACCTAGCTTGGGGCAGGGCAGAGGGGGAAAGGCCTTGGGAGCAGGGGAGCTCCGGCTTGGAACCCCCAAGGCTGCGAGGTGTAGATTAGGGCCTATTAGGTACTGGGGTTGCAAGGGGGCAGCCCACAGGTAGACAGAGGCAGAGGGTCCAAACCCCCTCGCCTGTGATGAGTGGCTGATACACTGCAGTCTGCCCCGGGGAGCAGGGCTAAGCGTGACTGGCAGTAGCCAAGACTGAGGTGAGGTGGGGGTTCCCCAGGGAGGGGAGACCCTCAGGGATTGTTGGGATTTACTGCCAGGGGACAGCACCCCTGTGGGAGGAGGCACTGGGTCCTGGGAGGGACTGGGGCTGGCAGTAAGGTGGATCACCAGATGGCAGAGGGTGCTCCAGAGGCTGATGAGCAATTCCCAAGGACAACCAACAGGAGGTGCTGCTGGGTGAGTCAGGCTCTATTACACCCATCTATACATATAAAATGATGGGATCTAAATCCGCTGTTACTACTGAAGAAAGAGATCTTGGAGTCATTGTGGATAGTTCTCTGAAAACATCCACTCAATGTGCAGGGGCAGCCAAAAAAGTGAACAGAATGTTAGGAATCATTAAGAAAGGAATAGATAATAAGACAGAAAATATCATATTGCCTCTATATAAATCCATGGTACACCCACATCTCAAATACTGTGTGCAGATGTGGTTGCCCCATCTCAAAAAAGATATATTGGAAAAGGTTCAGAAAAGGGCAACAAAAATTATTAGGGGTATGGAACGGCTGCCATATGGGGAAATATTAGTAAGACTGGGCCTTTTCAGCTTGGAAAAGAGACGACTAAGGTGGGATATGATAGAGGTCTATTAAAATTATGACTGGTGTGGAGAAAGTAAATAAGGAAGTGTTATTTACTCCTTCTCATAACACAAGAACTAGGGGTCACCCAATGAAATGAATAGGCAGCAGGTTTAAAACAAACCAAAGGACGTATTTTTTCACACAACACACAGTCAACCTGTGGAACTCCTTGCCAGAGGATGTTGTGAAGGCCAGGACTATAACAGGGTTCATAAAAGAACTATTAAGTTCATGACGGATAGGTCCATCAATGGCTATTAGCCAGGATGGACAGGGATGGTGTCCCTAGCCTCTGTTTGCCAGAAGCTGGGAATGGGCGACACGGGATGGATGACTTGATTACCTGTTCTGTTCATTCCCTCTGGGGCACCTGGCATTGGTCACTGTCAGAAGACAGAATACTGGGATAGATAGACCTTTGGTCTGACCCAGTATGGCCATTCTTATCTTCTCGCTAAATATGACTACCTGATCTGTGGCAGAGTATCACCCTTCAATGAAAAGCCCCCCCAGGAAATAAGAGTTGACTTAAAATCTGTCATTTCAGAGGAACAATTGGTAGCCAGAACTTTACTCCAACCAGCCCGTACTCCTCTGACACAGCAGCCCGTTCCAGGGCCATGGCTGTTACCATGCAAAGGGCATCCTGGTTACAGTCCTCAGGGACACCCAAAGAAGTACATATGACTGTAGAAGCTCTCTCTTTCTTTCAAAGGGCCTTTGAACTACACCTATTTTTCTTTTCCACCAAAAAAAGATTTGAACATATTTTAACATTACTGGAAGCACTATCAAAAGCAGGGAATTTATTCCCAGTAAAATATTCCAATATCTAAAGGGAAAGAAAACAGGGCCAAGCTTAGGGGTGGGCAGGCTGGGCGACTTCCCAGGAGTGCTGTTCAAAGGGTGGGGTGCCTCTGAAGCAGGGTATTCCTCCTTTCCGCTCTGCTGCTGTCTGCAGCTATTGCCCTCTGCTTCGGAGCTGCCTCCGGCCAAGCTGGTCCTGGGAACCTCCTGTCTACTGTGCAGTGCGGGAGAGGAGGGCTGTCAGGGTGTCCCCCCTCCCCCCCAGCCTGTGTACCCAGTCTCTGCTGAACTGGGGTGGGGGAACAGGAGTCTGCTGCTGCTTCTAGGTCAGGAGTGGGAGCTGCTAGCAGCTGCTGCTGTCTGAACAAGCCTTCAGACTAGTGAGTGCTGTGCTTAAAGTGACAGCGTGCTGTCTCTCACACTCCCCCATCACATATATTAAAATTAAGCAAATACATTTTTAGTGGAGTGAAAAACAATTGACTAAAATAGAGTAGATAATGGCAGTAACATAGAATGCATCTGCTAGAGAAAGTAAGCAGATTTTATTTCACTTTACTGAAGATAGTGTACAAAGTATCAAACTTGTGTTTCTGATATCTCTGTTAAAGTTCTAGAACTGATACCTCAAGGCTTGGGATTGGGAATATCTTGCTGTATTATCTCCTGATTGTTCTAAATTTACATATAAATTTAAAATATGGTTTTAATTGTATGTATTTTTTTTCTTTATATAGGAATTGGATACTGAGCTCCTGTCAGCTAATTCTCAAGTTACCTGCAAACCCCTCCTCCCCCCCCGCCCCCCCCCCAAAAAAAACCCAACCAAACAAAATCCCTAGTTTTCAGGCGCTTAAGTAGTCTCTGGAACATGGTTAAAGTTTCCCCCCAGCCCCCAAAATCTGAAATGGCGCCCCTGGTGAGCCAGGAGTGATTAGAGGGCTGCAGGAGGCCATGGGCTTTGGTAAGAGGCAGCCCCAATGTAACTGTGCAAAGCCTGCCTTGAGCTGCAGGCAGAGCATCAGTCAGCATTTCCTTTCCCTCTTGAGGCCCTCCCCAGCCATCTTTTATCTTCTCTTTATAACCCTAACTTAAGTCCTTAGTTAACCCATTCCTTTTCTACCTTAGTGTGGGATATGTACACCCCATCACCAGCTCCTTAAACTACGTATCACTGTAATTCCCCCAGAAACAATAAGTCACTTCTGAGAAAAGCCAGATAAATAAACTATATTTTGAATTTATAGACAAAGCTGGAGATACGATGGGCTAACAAGAGCTTGGAAAATTTTCAGAGTTGGTAACAGGAATATATTTAAAACACAATAATTTGAATATTGTTTTTCTGATTGGAAAAACACTACCCTGCAATGAGATGTGGTTTGTGAAACTTCAGGGACAGTGGCTTCTTTTGGGGGAAGTTGAGAGGGGAATGCGTTGGAAAGACCGCTGTTAAAGTGGGAAGTTAGCTTTAGCCTTAACTATGATAGGGCAACTGTTGTTCCATAACAACTTTATGATTCAGCAAAGGCATCTCATGGAGTGCTGAATTCTGGGAGAGACAAGTGAATGTATAATCAGTGTCAGGCCATTAGACAAAGAAGCACTTCCCTAATGATTCTCTCTTTCACTATCTTACATAGCGGACAACATGCTGTGAAAAGAAGGTACTTCCCTCAGTGAAATATAAGCAGTTTATTATTACAATACATACAAGAGTATATCAACACACGGTAGTTATAGTATTAAATACACTGGAGAAAAATACATAAAAGAAAGGGAACTACTTTATTGGAATGAGAGAATGTTAACTGATTTTGTACCCCAAAAGGATATGGGAACTACTGGGAACATAAAGAGAAGGGAGTTCAAGATATCCATGGTAAATTTAGTCTTCCTGGGCTTCAGAGAATGATCTAGTCTTAGTTACCTGCTCCTCTCCAAAGTTTGGATTCAGTGAACACAAACCGATTGAGGCCAATAGAAATGGACAAATCAGCCTGGATATATCTAACAACACAAGCCAGCAGCAGAATAAAGCAGATTTCTGTAGCTATCAGTGATACTGAATATGCGGAAAAGTATGTAAAGATAAACTGTGCCTACAGCATTGTATGGAAACAAATGGTGCTGCATCCCCTGCCTACCTTGTGTCTTTGCACAGGCTTGAAGTTAAATGGATCAGAATGCCAGACCATTCTTGCTATCTTGCTCGGAGAAAGTGGCACTGTGCCCCATATGGTGAGTGCAGGCAGTACTTCTCTAGCATTTGGGGTCCTGCCAAATGTCTGGGAGTGGGGTTGTACACCAGCTGTTTGTTCCCTACAGGGCCTGTCGCTGCGTGGATTGGGCTGTACTCCATTTGGTCAGTGCTGGTGCATATTCAATGCTGGTGCCTGTTGGCAGGAATTTGATATTGGAAGATTCTGGAGTGCAGATTTACAGATGGTCCCATAGGACTGGGAGTAACTGCCCATCGATGCCTTGGGATCTCCAGCAGCTCCCATATTTGCTGTGACCTGGAACATCTTTTTACTTGACTTCAGAAGAGGGTGAGCATCCCTGCTGGGAAACTGTGGGTTCCTTGGATTCTGTGTGAGAAAGAAAAGTCAAAACAGCTCAGGCACCCTAAATCAACTCCTCATACAGAAACAAGGGGTGTGGAAATGGAATGGTCTGGGGAGTGGGACAGATCCTGGCTATGCAGAGAAGAAGGAGTAGGGCAAATCCCAGAGCGTGAAGGAGAAGGGGCATAGGGCAGGACTGTCCAGAAGGTGAAGGAGAGAAGGTTGTAAAGGAGATGTGGGCTCAGCCTGCACCCCGAGAGAGAGAAGACAATGGGGATCAGACACAAGATATGAAGAGACAGTATCTACAGCTGTATCCCTTTCCCATCAAACTCTTTTCTCTTCCCAGAAAAGAGTTTGACGGGAAAGGCATACAGCTGTAGATACTCTGTGCAGCTCCAATCAGTCACTTGAAATGGGGAAAGGAAAATGCCCATACTTACTAATCTGGTACTGGCTGCTGTCACCACAACCATCATGGGAGAGTCCTTCCTGGTCAGGTGACTGTGGATAGCAGCTTTCTGTGCCTGACTGGATAGTGAAAATGATCTCAGGTTGGATACAGACTGACCTTGAGAGTCAGGACCTTCTGGCACTTTCTGATCCTGAAGGAGAAAGATATCAGTGACAGGGCTGAGCAGCAGTGTCTGGCAGCCCCTGGGGCTGGGAGAGGAGGATCAGTATTCTGAAGAAAAAGCTCTTCTCTTGCTACCATCACGGAACAAGTGGAATTTCTTGCCAGGCAGGATTTATTAAGAGAGTACATCTGTGGTTTTTACATCTGGGGTGATCACCTCCATTTACATTTTTCTCAGGATGGATAACCCTTTCTGTACCAGTGCAAGGGAATATGCAGGGGTTAACCCTTCAGAAACGGTTGCTTCTGTTCGAACTCTCTCCTAGCTTTGACAATGAGCACATGCACAGGTGTTGGACATTTACATGCTCCAAAAATACATCGTGTTAACTAGCACTTGGTATCTAATTCACAGGCAGAGGTGATGTTTCTGCTGACCTTCTGGCAGATCATTTTAGTCACCAACAGGACTCTACATGCACAAAAGGACGGAAAATCACAAAGCTGCCTTCTAAAGGTGTGAAACAATGACTATTCTCCTCCTCCTCAAGAGGAATACGCTCATGGACACTAGAAGAACTGCTGTTACTTCACATCTAATTCTTGTGATGTCACTATTAGTCACTGCTTCAAAATCTGATGTAAAAACATTGGATCTTAGCGATGAAAAATCCTTTGTGGGGCATCCAGTTCTTACTCATGCTAGCAAAAACTCTATAGCCAGCCTTCTCTTCAGTGTCCCTGGCAAAGGAAACATCAATCTTCTGTGTGGGCACACTGGGATTATTACCCACACTGTGCAGACTGTGGGAACTCTCTCAGATGAAAGACTCTCCATATGTCTTGCAGCACTTACCTCAGTCACAAGAAGCCTTTCAGCCTTTCTAACTGAGCAACTCACAGACCAACTTGACTTCCCCTTGGAAGTGGCACCAGAGTGGAAGGCAAGTAAAAACTCATTTCCCCCCACAGCAACTTAGATCTCTGCAAACAGTAAGACTGGTTTTGTGTGATGCTACTCACATTATAGGGATTCTGTATGCTTGTTGCAGGTGGCTGAGCACTCATATTCACCCATGTGATCTGTCTCCCAAGTTTCCTATTGATGGAGGATGCTCTCTGATGCTGAGGGAGCAGTGCTGAATGGTTCCTGGCCATTACAACAGAACCCAGGCTATCTGCAGGAAGAAAGAACACGTGTGTGATGCATGGCTAAAAAGGGTTAAACATCCTGCAAAATAAATAACCCTCAAGACATGTGGGGAGATAATGTTTGTGTTTTGTGTATTTACATATGTATGAGTAGGGTTGACAATGCAATCAACAGTCCCTGTCTATGCTACATTCTGGTAATTCAGAGGTCAAAAGAACATCCTATCATTTAAATGAATTGTAAACTAATTGAGTAACCAGTAAGGTAATAAAGAAGCTGTTTTATGCTAGCTTGGTAAATGGTAAATCTGAGTATTGGAATATCCACCAGCTTTGTCATGTATAATTTTTGGGGTTTGTCTGCTCCATTTTTTTGCAGTGCACCCTAATTGAGTGACCATACTTAGCTCCGCACTAGGACCCCAGTCACAATGTGATACATAGAAAGGAGGGAGAATTAAAGTGAGAAGGATGAAACACAGATGGTAAAGTTAGAGCAAGGTTAGAAAGGATGAAATGGACAAAGAAAAAGAACCTCATAGAGAAACAGAAGAGAAGATAGTAAGTGGGGGAGGGAGGTGGAAGAGGTGCATCTCATACCTTCTCTCCTACAGGGAGGGAAAGAGCAAAGGTGGAAGAAACAAAGGGATGGGAAGAAAAAGGAACACACAGAGCCAGAACAAGAATAGTGAAGAAGCAAACAGGTAGAGACAAAGTGAGTGAATACAGAGAGAGAAACCAAGGAATCAAGAAAGGGGTTGCATGGGAAAGAGAAGGTTACTCACCTTCAGTAACTGAAGTTCTTCGAGATTGTTGTTCCTGTGGGTGCTCCCCTTTAGGTGAGCCTGCGCCTGTAATCGGAGATTTTCAGTATCAGTGCCTAGTTGGGTTGCACATGTGCTGTCCCCATCTCACGCCACTTCTGGTGGTTACATACCACTTTGCAACCAACTTTCTCTCAGTTCCTTCTCTACTGCAGAGTCTCTAACATGAAAATTCTGAAGTAGAGGGAGGGTAGTGGAGCACCCACAATGACAACCATCTCAAAGAACCTCAGTTACTGCACAGGGTGAGTAAACCTTTTCTTCTTCTTCTTCAAGGCATGTCTCTATGGGTGCTCTACTTGAGGTGACTGTAGAGCAGTGCTCATGGTGGAGTAGGGGCTCGTATTTCGGGGTAGAGGTTACAGAAACCCTTGAGAAAGTGTTTAGTGGTCTGGTTTCAGAGTAGCAGCCATGTTAGTCTGTATCCGCAAAAAGAAAAGGAGAACTTGTGGCACCTTAGACTAACAAATTTATTTGAGCATAAGCTTTCGTGAGCTACAGCTCACTTCATTGGATGCATGCAGTGGAAAATACAGTGGGGAGGTTTTATATACACAGAGAACATGAAACAATGGGTGTTACCATACACACTGTAACAAGAGTGATCAGGAAAGGTGAGCTATTACCAGCAGGAGAGTGGGGGGAGGGGGGGAACCTTCTGTAGCGATAAGCAAGGTGGGCCATTTCCAGCAGTTGACAAGAAAGTCTGAGGAACAGTGGGGGGGGGGGGGAATAAACATGGGAAAATAGTTTCACTTTTGTGTAATGACCCATCCACTCCCAGTCTTTATTCAAGCCAAAGTGAATTGTATCCAGCTTGCAAATTAATTCCAATTCAGCAGTCTCTCATTGGAGTCTGTTTTTGAAGGTTTTTTTGTTGAAAAATTGCCACTTTTAGGTCTGTAATCGAGTGACCAAAGAGAAATTGATGTGTTCTCTGACTGGTTTTTGAATGTTATAATTCTTGATCTCTATCAAGCGTTCTTACAACTACAATACCCACCTGCTGAAGTAAAGAAACAGATTGACAGAGCCAGAAGAGTACCCAGAGGTTACCTACTTCAGGACAGGCCCAACAAAGAAAATAACAGAACGCCACTAGCCATCACCTTCAGCCCCCAACTAAAATCTCTCCTGTGCATCTTCAAGGATTTACAACCTATCCTGAAGGACGACCCATCACTCTCACAGATCTTGGCAGACAGGCCCCCAACCTGAAGCAAATACTCATCAGCAACCACACACCACAACCACTAACCCAGGAACCTATCCTTGCAACAAAGCCCGTTGCCAACTGTTTCCACATATCTATTCAGGGGACACCATCATAGGGCCTAATCACATCAGCCACACTATCAGAGGCTTGTTCACGTGCACATCTACCAATGTGATATGCCATCGTGTGCCAGCAATGCCCCTCTGCCATGTACATTGGCCAAACTGGACAGTCTCTACATAAACGACTAAATGGAAACAAATCAGACGTCAAGAATTATAACATTCAAAAACCAGTCGGAGAACACATCAATTTCTCTTTGGTCACTCGATTACAGACCTAAAAGTGGCAATTTTTCAACCAAAAAAACCCTTCAAAAACAGACTCCAATGAGAGACTGCTGAATTGGAATTAATTTGCAAGCTGGATACAATTCACTTTTGGCTTGAATAAAGACTGGGAGTGGATGGGTCATTACACAAAAGTGAAACTATTTTCCCATGTTTATTCCCCCCCCCCCCCCCCCCACTGTTCCTCAGACATTCTTGTCAACTGCTGGAAATGGCCCACTTTGATTATCGCTACAGAAGGTTTTCCCCCTTCCCTCCCCCCCCCCCCCTCTCCTGCTGGTAATAGCTCACCTTACCTGATCACTCTTGTTACAGTGTGTATGGTAACACCCATTGTTTCATGTTCCCTGTGTATATAAAATCTCTCCACTGTATTTTCCAGTGAATCCATCTGATGAAGTGAGCTGTAGCTCACGAAAGCTTATGCTCAAATAAATGTTAGTCTCTAAAGTGCCACAAGACAGCTTTGAGTAATTTGAGTGGTTGCATTTGGCCATTACTGCTTCATAGTCTGTGATCCTAAACTGTAGAATCGCTGAAGAGTACGCTTTGCACCCAGAAAGATCCAACCTCTTCCAGTCTGTTATATGGGGTGGATCTGAAATGGTGTTGTCTTCCCTGCTTGTTCCCAGCCTCTACCACTACAGAGTTTGGTGTGGGGTGTGAAAATAGGAATTTCATCCTGTTGGAAAGGACATAATCATTTTTATCTGCTCTTTTGCAGGTGTGCTGAATTGTTGCTGGGGTTTGCCAGGCAGTCTTGACTGGGTCCATGACAGCCTAATTTATAGGGACGACAATCTTGGAGGAGGCTGAAGTCTGGAGGATGTCCAGCAACTTATGTTTGGACTCCGCCACTTCTTCCATCGGTATCTCCTGGGAATCTGCAATCCTCTTAAACATTTTGTGGAACTGTTTAAAGTCATCTATGAGGGTGGTGGGGGCATGATAGCTTCATCTGAGGAAGAGGATGAAAAATTGGCAGTTGGTGCAACTTCCTGATCTGAAGTGTCCTCTAATTCCTTGACTGCCTCTTCTGGAGGTTCAGAGGGTCCAGGTACAGAGGGGGAAGCAGAATGCCTTGCCCTTGCCCTAGGTGGACTGGGAACCTTAGTGTAGTGTTGGCACTATGCTGTCCATAGGCCCCAGTAAGGCCACTGTAGTGGAAAAAGCATGGATGTCTATACCAGCCTTGAGTCTTGTGTGGTGCTCTGGTGGACCTGGTCTGGTAACTGTGTGGACAGGCAAGGAGTGATGGGAGGAGTAGATTTCATCATTATCATCCTTGCCACTCGATAAAGAAGCAGCTGATCTGGCTGGTGTGGTAAGTTAATTCCGTACCAAGCGTGCTGGAGTGAGGTTGGTACTAAGGAGTGGAGATTCCGGTGCCGAGGAGATCAGAAGATCCTTGTAGTGGAGAAATTGCTGTGGTACCAAGAGCATCGGTACCCAGGAAGGTGTTGTCAGCAGTACTGATGCCTTTACCACAGTTGTTGGTGCAGAGGGTCATGCACTATGCGCTGTAGAGGCAGAAGCCATAGACTGTAGCACTGCCGAGCTGCTTGCTGCCACATGTTTGAGTGGCTCTGGCAGTACTGAGGCAGGGACTATAGGTTTCCATTTAGTGCCTCTTTCCAAGCCAGCTCACTTAGGGTCTTTGGCTCATGGTACACCTGGTACTGGATGGTCCTGTTACCTCATTGTTGGATGGTTTTGGTGCGGTCGGTACTGATGGGGTCTGACAAGTCAGGGAACGCTGCTTTTTGGTGGATTCCCAAGGAGGGGAGGTCAGAGCCCACTTCTTTGTTGCCTTTTTGGCACAGGGCTCCTTCCCCGGAGATGGTGGAGGGAAACCTCTGTCAGATGCTGCCATGGGAGACTGTCCAGGAGGGGTCTGTGATCCTATATAGGACATGGAGCACAACTTCTCCATCATGAGAAGTTTTATCTGTAGGTCTCTCTCCTTCCTGGCATGGGCTTACAAACTGTGGCAGTGGGAGCACTTCTGAGGAATATGTGTCTCGCTGAGGCAGCAGACACACTGTACGTGCCTGTCAGATGCCGGGATTGAGGAGCGGCAAGCGAGGCAACATTTAAAACCCAGAGAGCTGGTCATGCCCCTCAAAGTAGAGTTTCTCCTGTGAGGGAGGGTATTCTAATAACTGAAACTTAATTTTTTTTCTTATCTTTAGGAATTTAAGAAAAAAATAAATAGGGAAGAGGAAGTAAACAAAACTATTAACTAACTATTGGTTAACTAACTAGTATTCTAAAGTTAAAACTAGAGAGAGAGAAAAACAGGCATTGCTAAGTGCTTCATCTCAAGCAGAGCACGGTAGAGAAGAACTGAGGGGGTGTTGGCTGCACAGGGCTATTCGCCGCCAGATGCAGCGCAAGATGGGGAGAGCGCATGTGCAACCCAACGAGGCACTGCTACTAAAAATGTCCAACTACAAGCGCTGGGGCACAGACTCGCCTAAAGTGGAGCACCCACAGGGACACTCCTCGAAGAAAAAGGGTGGGAGTCTTTGTTTTAAAGTTTTTAATAAGATAGCTTGTTCTTCTGTAACAGGCTTTGGCAGGTTGGGTCTGAGGCCATGTCTACACTACTGGCTAAACCAGCACTGCTGCAATCAATGCATCAGTGTAGATTTAGCAGATCTGGTGAAGATACACTAAGTCAATGGCAGAGCACTCTCCCGGCAATGTCTGTCTGTACTCTACCTCCCCAACAAGCAAAAGCTATATTGACAGGAGAGCGTCTCCCGTCAACACAGTGCAATGTAGACACTGCTGTAAGGCAACCTAAGTTGCGTCGACTTCAGGTACAGTAACTTAAGTAACTGAACTAGCATAACTTAGATAGGGCTGGTCTACACTAACTCTGTAAGCGTAATAGACAAATCAGCCTCACAGGAATCACTGGCTATCATTATTGTGCTTCGGCTTAGAGATGATAGCTTAGATCAGGGGTGGGCATGCTTTTTGACCTGAGGGCCACATCTGGGTATGAAAATTGCATGGCAGGCCATGAATGCTCATGAAATTGGGGGTTGGTCTGTGGGAGGGACTGAGGTCTCTGGCTGGGGGTGCAGGCCCTAGGATGGGACCAGAAATGAGGAGTTCAGTGTGTGGGAGAGGGCTCCAGGCTGGGGCAGGGGTGCAGAGGGGGGGGGTTAGGGCTCCAGCTGGGGGTGCAGGCTCTGGGATGAGGCTGGGGATGAGGGGTTTGGGGGTGCAGGAGGGTGCTCCGGGGTGGGACCAAGGGGTTTGGAGGGTGGGAAGGGGATCAGGGCTGGGGCAGAGGGTTGGGGTGTGGGAGGGGGCCGCTCCAGGCGGCGCTTACCTCAAGCAGCTCCTGGAAGCAGCGGCATGTCTCCCTCCAGCTCCTACGCAGAGGTGCAGCCAGGCAGCTCAGCATGCTGCCCCATCCACAGGTGCCACCCCTGCAGCTCCCATTGGCCATGGTTCCCCTTGGCTGACCTTAGGCATAGGAGCCAGAGGGGGAACATGCCGCTGATTCCGGGAGCTGCACAGAGCCACAGCACAGGCAGAGTGGGGTAAGCCCTGGACCCCTCTCCCTGGCAGGAGCTTAAGGGCCAGATTAAAACGTCTGAAGGGCTGGATGTGGCCCCCAGGATGTAGTTTGCCTACCCCTGGCTTAGATCTATTATATATGTATGTAACATTAGCTTGAAATGCCTTCAATTAACTCTGCTGTATTCCCTTTTATTTTGTATTTGTCACCCTCTCTTTTAATTCTTCTGTAAAAAGATAATTTGTACTGAAAAATTCTATATATCCTTAATAAAAAAATCAGTAACTAGCCTTTTACTAAACTGTAATAAAAGAGTGCCCATTAAATCATAGAATATCAGGGTTGGAAGGGACCTCAGGAGGTCATCTAGTCCAACCCCCCTGCTCAAAGCAGGACCATTCAATGTTCCAGGTGCATTTGACAATCTTTAAAAAATATATTAAGACCTATTAGTTATTCCAGATCAAATAACCCAGAGACAACATAAGTAATAAAAATTATTTGGTCTGTTCACAATCCTCACCAGCGTCCTCTATTACCACTACCAGGTCTACCCAACTCCTCATGAGCAATGGCAAAAAGGCAGGCCTTGCATCATCCCCTGAAAGCGAACAAATATGAGCTGTTACAGCCCAAAGGAAGGAGTTCCAAAGACCCAGGAACCCTAAAAAGAATGCCCTCCCAGCTGTTCCTTCTCTTATACTGATGGGGCTTTGACTGTAATTGTGGCAGTATGTCACAGGGAGAGAGGAAGTCTCTCACATAGGTCCCAGGCCAGTTTGGTGGCACGTTCTACTGGTATGTGATTTTGAGAATGGAAATAGTAGAAAGAAAGGATTTTGGGAAGGAAAGATATTGTTTAACAGCCAAAAGAATTAACATTGAGTCTTTACTGGTAAGTTTGTGATTCTTGAATGAGCATTTGGTGTTCCAAATATTTGAGTAGGGAATTTCAACACCCAGCACCTCTCCACAAAAGTGTCAGTACAAATCATTCCGAGAAGGGAAAATTCCACCCCCCGCAATTGGAAATTCATTTGTCTTGATATTCTCTATGCACTGTCTTCCTGGTGCAACTTCCCTTCCCCTTTTACACTCACCATCTCATATTGCCCCTGTAAATTTCATTGGTTTCTATCTCCTTCCTGCTTCGCTGTCCCTGTCCTTAGCTATTATGTGCAACACATTCTAATTCAGGAGGTTGGTACATACTCTGAACGGTGGTGTGCGTTATGGGGTTGTAAAGCATGTTGATTTTAGGTCTCTGGCAGAGAGTTCCTGCTAAACCCTCTCTCTGGCTGGAAACTTCACAAAGCACTGTAGGCCCTGCAGGCACATGTGAACTTTTCATAAGAGTGGGTCTTGGCTCTCTCTGATCCCCGATGGTAGATAAAGGCACAAAGCTGGTGTTTGGAAGAGATGGTTTGAACTGAGATGGACTTGGTTGAAGGTTCTCTCTCTGGATTTGTTTCTGTTGACGGTTATTTGCCTTCCTTTCCAGAATCATCTGCAGGAACAAGAAGCTGGTTAGATTTAAAACCTATAAACGTGATTAAGAACATAAAGATGGCCACATTGGGTCAGACCAATGGTCCAACTACCCCATCTTCCCAAGTGGCTGGTGCCACATACTTCAGAGGGACTGAACAGAACAGGGCACTTTATTTATTGATCCATCCCATCATTCAGTTCCTGGTTCTGGAAGTCGAATGGCTACGCAGGTGGTGTCAGAGAGAAGGCTTTGGATTCTTTGACCATGGGATGGTGTTCCAAGAAGGAGGAGTGCTAGGCAGAGATGGGCTCCACCTAACAAAGAGAGGGAAGAGCATCTTCACAAGCAGGCTGGCTAACCTAGTGAGGAGGGCTTTAAACTAGGTTCACCGGGGGAAGGAGACCAAAGCCCTCAGGTAAGTGGGATACCAGGAGAAAGCATGAGCAGGAGCGCACGAGAGGGCAGGGCTCCTGCCTCATACTGAGAAAGAGGGGCGATCAGTGAGTTATCTCAAATGCCTATACACAAATGCAAGAAGCCTGGGAAACAAGCAGGGAGAACTGGAAGTCCTGGCACAGTCAAGGAATTATGATGTGATTGGAATAACAGAGACTTGGTGGGATAACTCGCATGACTGGAGTACTGTCATGGATGGATATAAGCTGTTCAGGAAGGACAGGCAGGGCAGAAAAGGTGGGGGAGTTGCACTGTATGTAAGGGAGTAGTATGACTGCTCAGAGCTCAAGTATGAAACTGCAGAAAAACCTGAGTGTCTCTGGATTAAGTTTAGAAGTGTGAGCAACAAGGGTGATGTCATGGTGGGAGTCTGCTATAGACCACCGGACCAGGGGGATGAGGTGGACGAGGCTTTCTTCCGGCAACTCACAGAAGTTACTAGATCGCAGGCCCTGGTTCTCATGGGAGACTTCAATCACCCTGATATCTGCTGGGAGAGCAATACAGCGGTGCACAGACAATCCAGGAAGTTTTTGGAAAGGGTAGGGGACAATTTCTTGGTGCAAGTGCTGGAGGAACCAACTAGGGGCAGAGCTCTTCTTGACCTGCTGCTCACAAACCAGGAAGAATTAGTAGGGGAAGCTAAAGTGGATGAGAACCTGGGAGGCAATGACCATGAGATGGTCGAGTTCGGGATCCTGACACAGGGAAGAAAGGAGAGCAGAAGAATACGGACCCTGGACTTCAGAAAAGCAGACTGACTCCCTCAGGGAACTGATGGGCAGGATCCCCTGGGAGAATAACATGAGTGGGAAAGGAGTCCAGGAGAGCTGGCTGTATTTTAAAGAATCCTTATTGAGGTTACGGGGACAAACCATCCTGATGTGTAGAAAGAATAGTAAATATGGCAGGCAACCAGCTTGGCTTAACCGTGAAATCCTTGCTGATCTTGAACGCAAAAAAGAAGCTTACAAGAAGTGGAAGATTGGACAAATGACCAGGGATGAGTATAAAAATTGCTCGGGGATGCAGGAGTGAAATCAGGAAGGCCAAATCACACCTGGAGTTGCAGCTAGCAAGAGCTGTTAAGAGTAACAAGAAGGGTTTCTTCAGGTATGTTAGCAACAAGAAGAAAGTCCAAGGAAAGTGTGGGCCCCTTACTGAATGAGGGAGGCAACCTAGTGACAGAGGATGTGGAAAAAGCTAATGTACTCAATGCTTTTTTTGCCTCTGTCTTCACAAACAAGGTCAGGTCCCAGACAGCTGCACTGGGCAGCACAGCATGGGGAGGAGGTGACCAGCCCTCTGTGGAGAAAGAAGTCGTTCGGGACTATTTAGAAAAGCTGGACGAGCACAAGTCCATGGGGCCAGATGCGCTGCATCCGAGAGTGCTAAAGGAGTTGGCGGATGTGATTGCAGAGCCATTGGCTATTATCTTTGAAAACTCATGGAGATCGGGGAAGTCCCCGGACGACTGGAAAAAGCCTAATGTAGTGCCCATCTTTAAAAAAGGGAAGAAGGAGGATCCTGGGAACTACAGGCCAGTCAGCCTCACCTCAGTCCCTGGAAAAATCATGGAGCAGGTCCTCAAGGAATCAATTCTGAAGCACTTAGAGGAGAGGGAAGTGATCAGGAACAGTCAGCATGGATTCACCAAGGGCAAGTCATGCCTGACTAATCTAATTGCCTATCTTCTATGACGAGATAACTCCCTCTGTGGATGAGGGGAAAGCGGTGGACGTGGTGTTCCTTGACTTTAGCAAAGCTTTTGACACTGTCTCCCACAGTATTCTTGCCAGCAAGTTAAAGAAGTATGGGCTGGATGAATGGACTATAAGGTAGATAGAAAGTTGGCTAGATTGTCGGGCTCAACGGGTAGTGATCAATGGCTCCATGTCTAGCTGGCAGTCGGTATCAAGTGGAGTGTCCCAAGGGTCGGTCCTGGGGCCGGTTTTGTTCAATATCTTCATAAATGATCTGGAGGATGGTGTGGATTGCACCCTTAGCAAGTTTGCAGATGACACTAAACTGGGAGGAGAGGTACATACACTGGAGGGTAGGGATAGGATACAGAGGGACCTAGACAAATTGGAGGATTGGGCCAAAAGAAATCTGAGGTTCAACAAGGACAAGTGCAGAGTCCTGCACTTAGGACGGAAGAATCCCATGCACCGCTACAGACTAGGGACTGAATGGCTCGGCAGCAGTTCTGCAGAAAAGGACCTAGGGGTTACAGTGGACGAGAAGCTGGATATGAGTCAACAGTGTGCCCTTGTTGCCAGAAGGCCAATGGCATTTTGGGATGTATAGGTAGGGGCATTGCCAGCAGATCGAGGGACGTAATCATTCCCCTCTATTCGACATTGGCGAGGCCTTATCTGGAGTACTGAGTGGAAGCTGGGCCAGACCTGAGGGGAACTGTGAACCCGTGCATCTGACATGATTTGGGAGCCAGCCCCAACCCTGCAGGACAGGATCCACAGGAGCTGTCACTCCCGAGTATGTTTGTTTTAACGATTGTTTTCCTCTGTGTTATTTTGCATTTGCAAATCCACAGGGCTCAACTGTTAGTTATCTTCTCCATTCTCTGAAAGGGTACCACAAAGTTATTTCTTAGTCATTCTCCTGGGATTTTTTCCAGTCTAATTTTAATTGGCCAAAGTGATGTATCTTCCAGTCCCTCTGCATTCTTTTAAGCAGCACTCCAGAAACTCCTCTCCTCTCCCAGTCTGCAACCTCAACTCCTTGCTAATCACCTCCCTTCTCTGGTTTTGATACCTGGCTTTCCCTTTTATTTCATCAAAATCTTCCCTACCCTCATACACGGTGACTAATTTCCATGCTGATGTTCCATCCAATCCCTTAGAGACCTAACTCCTCTCATTTTATTTCCAACAAGAGACCAGCTCGCCCACTCACAAAATTGACCCCTCATTTGACCATATCTTCACCAACCATTGCTCCTTCAATACCAGAGTGTCCTCTCTATCAACTGTCATTTTATTCAACGTCACCCATTTGTCCCCTGGTCGGGCCATCTGTGACTAATTGATCACCATCCATGATTTCTCAGCCACACCACTCTCGTCTCAATCTTCACCCCACTTTACCAAATCATTCTGTATGGAGAGATCTTGGCACACCAGCAAAATGCCTGGACCACGACTGATAATTAGAATATTGATTATCATGCTCATTGCCAAAAGCAGCTAAATCAGTAGGCCTTAACAGGCCTCTGCAATGGCCTTACTATAATTAAGCAAGCAGCCCGGGGGCAGGGGTTGAGGGGGAATCTGACCCTGTGTCCTTCCTGATAAGATCTCTGTTGAAACTGCTGATGTATGTGTTTTAGAAAAAACAGGATGCTTACCTAGATCTGCCCTTTGGGATGTGTTTGTCAGGGTCCTCAAAACATGCGGACTCTGGAAAAAAAACACATCTGTCTAATAGATGGTTTAAGGAAAACTCGTTGCTTAACCTTTGAAATTGTTTGCTTAACAAGTTTTTTGACGTTATTGTTACACTAACCTGAAAAAATTAAGGAAACTTCATGGACACAGCTTAGGATCCACAATGGCAGTGAAAGATGGGCCAATTGGACGGCTGTCATTGTACCACTCAAAGACCACTCCAGACTTCGGTAATTTACTGATTTTTGGGGTGTTTTATTAACCTGTTGCAGACATGTTTAAGTGCTTAAGACTAAAATAAAGTGCAGCTTTAAGTGAAAGCAGTCTTGTATTGTACTGTGTGTGCCAGACATCTATTGGTCCGAGGGCCATGTTTCCCTTGATTTATTTCCTGCCACTGCCTCACCAAGAGTAACAGTTACCAAAAGCTTTGGGTTTTTAGAACCACAGTAACAGAATTGGAGGCCCCAGAGAGGATTGGTGGAGAGGAAGGAGACGAATGGTACAAACAGTTTATCTATTGCAATAGGAGGTAAAAGATGGTGTGGTGGGGTAGCTCTCTACAAGTGCCTGTGTCGTAGTTCGAGTTAATTTATGGATAAATTCTGTTACTGGGACTTAGAGCTCAACCTGTTTGAGTGGGGAATTACGTCCAAAGGAAAGGAAGAACGGTTAAAAATTATGTTGGGGAAACAGCTTGACTGATTTTGTACTTTGCTTTCCAGGCAGTTGCAAAGTATCAGTAGCAATCTTGAGAAAAGTAGTAAATTAACAAACAAAGGATATTACTGTGTCAGAATCTTTCCTTAGGTAAAGGTCCCGCAGACACACAGAGCACTGAGTCCACCGGGAAGGGGTATATAGTTGGGTCCCTTACTTTCTGAGTGCCCAAGAGAGAGTGGGGTGGGGGGGTGAGAACCCTAAATTGTGTGGGTAACAATCCACTCCTTCCAACGTCTGACTCTCTCGTTAATTCCCAACCCTCCTTCCATTCCTCCTCTTGATCATGCAGAATCTTTCCAATGGGCAGGGGAGAGATGAAGAGGGAAATCAACGAACTTTGTCATGATCCCCTTCTCCCATGTAACTACCTTTTAGGTCACTTGCTTGTTCACCTTTAGCCCCTCCAGCCATTCCTGTAAACCCATCCCCTAAACCTCCATCACCCTTACGCTCCCTGCCTACTTTCCTCCATTACTTCTCACCATCTGCCTAATCCTTTGCCTTACCATTTAAGATTTATCATCTCCATTCTTAAAAAAAAAAAAAAACCCACCCCCTCCTTGCCTCTCTAGCTACTGCCCTCGTCTCCCTCTCACTTCTAAATTCAACGAATGTCCCACCTACAAGTGCTACCTCACACATTCGTCTTCTCCTGCTCATCCCAGATCCCCTCCAATCCAGCTACTGACCTCTCTGCTCCACTGAAACTCCTCTCATTAACATCTCTAATGACCTCTTCCCAGCCAAGACTCAAGGCACGTACTCATCCTCCTAGACCTCTCTGCTGTATTCAATGCTGATAATCATACTGTGACACACTCTATACAATTTTATAAAAGTATGCTAATGTGTGAATATAATGTAACTGGAATATGCTTCATGCAAAAGGTCTCTTGTAAGGTATCATTACAAAGCTTATAATCTACTGAGTGCGGTCATCCTAGTTGTATAAATGTATCACTCTTGTATCGGAAACTAGAATATAACTCTGAGGGCCTATTGTAATTATGCAAAGTGGGCCATTAATGGTGGTTTGGAATCTTGATGGCTCCCATTAACCAGGACAATGGTCTGTAGGTGGCTCTGTTTCACTTGTAAGTCTTCCTATATACGTGTGTGCTGGCAAGTGGGTAATGAAGTCTTACAGTGACATGTGATCATGTCACCTGAACTGGAATCCATCTTTAACCTGGTGCTTTTCCATTGAGAAGGAGGGAATGGGAACCCAGAGAGGGACAAAGGATTCCCGCCTTATGCAAAAGATATATAAGTGGGTGGAACAGAACAAAGAGAGGCAGCCATCATGAGAAATCCCCTAGCTACCACCTGAGCTGGAAAAAGGGCTGTACCAGGGGAAAGGACTGTGCCCAGACTAGGAAGGCATCCAGTCTGTGAAAGAAACTTGTTGAAACCATCTCTGAGGGTGACATTTTAATCTATATTCAGTTTTATTACTGTATTAGGCTTAGAGTTGCGTATTTTATTTTGCTTGGCAATTCATTTTGTTCTGTCTGTTACTACTTGGAACCACTTAAATCCTAGGTTTCAGAGTAGCAGCCATGTTAGTCTGTATCCGCAAAAAGAAAAGAAGTACTTGTGGCACCTTAGACTAACAAATTTATTTGAGCACAAGCTTTCGTGAGCTACAGCATCCGATGAAGTGAGCTGTAGCTCACGAAAGCTTATGCTCAAATAAATTTGTTAGTCTCTAAGGTGTCACAAGTACTCCTTTTTCCTTTTTACTTAAATCCTACTTTCTATATTTAATAAAATCACTTTTTACTTATTAATTAACCCAGACTATGTATTAATACCTGGGGGGGGGGGGAAGCTGTGCATCTCTCTATCAGTGTTATAGAGGGTGAACAATTTATGAGTTTATCCTGTATAAGCTTTATACAGGATAAAATGAATATATTTAGGGTTTGGACCCCATTGGGTGTTGGGCACCTGAGTGTCAAGGACAGGAACGCTTCTTAAATTGCTTTCAGTTAAGTCTGCAGCTTTGGGGCCCATGGTTCAGACCCTGGGTCTGTGTTGGAGCAGACTGGTGTGTCTGGCTCAGCACGAGAGGGTGCTGGAGTCTCAAGCTCGCAGGGAAAGCAGGGGCAGAAGTAGTCTTGGCACATCAGTTAGCAACCCCCAGGGGGTTTCTGTGATCCAACCCGTCATACACACACTCCTTTTTTACCCTGTACCCTTACTGACCTTCCTACCCTGGTTCTCCTCCTACTTCTCTAACCACTACTTCAATGTCTCTTTTGTTTGCTTCTTCTCCCACTACACATGAGAGTTTCTCAGGACCCCCTCCTCTTTAATACTACAGACCCTGCCTTTGGATAATTTAATTCACTCACACTATTTCAAGTATCATCTTTGCATTGATTACTCATAAATCTTTTTCTCCACTCCTGACTAGTCTTCTTCCACCCTATCCTGGGCCTCAGCCTGTTTTGAATGTCTCTTCATGGCTGTTTCACTATGAACTTAAACTTAACACGGCCAAAGTCAAATTCCTTTTTTCCCCATTCTCCATCACCATTGACAAAACCACTATCTTCCCTGTCACTCCGGGTTGTAACGCAGGTTTTTCTTAGATGCTTCCCTTACCCTGATCATCCAAACTGTGTCTAAAGTCTATCTTTTTCTTTTATCTGTGCAACTAAAGTTCTCATTCAGCCTCTCATAATTTCTTCATACATAAATGATCTGGAAAAAGGGGTAAACAGTGAGATGGCAAACTTTGCCGAGGATACAAAACTACTCAAGATAAAAAGAAAAGGAGTACTTGTGGCACCTTAGACTAACCAATTTTATTTGAGCATCAGCTTTCGTGAGCTACGGCTCACTTCATCGGATGCAGTGAGCTGTAGCTCACGAAAGCGCATGTTCAAATAAAATTGGTTAGTCTCTAAGGTGCCACAAGTACTCCTTTTCTTTTTGCGAATACAGACTAACACAACTGTTACTCTGAAACCTACTCAAGTTAGTTATTTAATCTTGAATACTGCGTGTAGATATGGTCACCACATCTCAAAAAAAGATATATTGGAATTAGAAAAGGTACAGAAAGGGCAACAAAAACGATTAGGGGTATGGAACAGCTTCCATATGAGGACAGATTAATAAGACTGGGACTTTTCTGCTTGGAAAAGAGACGACTAAGGAGGGATTTCTATAAAATCATGACCAGTGTGGAGAAAGTAAACAAGGAAGTGTTATTTAGCCCAGTGGTTCTCAACCTTTCCCTTTCCAGAATACTGTACTCCTTTCCGGAGTCTGATTTGTCTTGCGTACCCGCAATTTCACCTCACTTAAACTACTTGCTCACAAAAATCAGACAAAAATACAAAAGCGTCACAGCACACTATTACTGAAAAATTGCTTACTTTCTCATTTTTACCATATCATTATAAAATAAATCAATTGAAATATAATTACTGTACTTACATTTCAGTGTATAGTATATAGAGCAGTATAAACAAGTCATTATCTGTATGCAATTTTAGTTTGGACTGACTTCACTAGTGCTTTTAATGTAACCTGTTGTAAAACTAGGCAAATATCTAGATAAGTTGATGTACCCCCTGGAAGACCTCTGCATACTTCCAGGGATACATGTACCCCTGGTTGAGAACCACTGATTTAGCCCTTCTCATAACACAAGAACTAGGGGTCACCAATGAAATTAATAGGCAGGAGGTTTAAAACAAATAAAAGGAAGTATTTCTTCACACAATGCACAGTCAACCAGCGGAACTCCTTGTCAGAGGATGTTGTGAAGGCCAAGACTATAGCAGGGTTCAGAAAAGAACTAGATAAGTTCATGGAGGATAGGTCCATCAATGGCTATTAGCCAGGATGGGCAGGGATGCAAAACCATGCTCTGAAGTGTCCCTAGCCTCTGTTTGCCAGAAGTTGGGATTGGGTGATGGGATGGATCACTTGATGATTGCCCTGTTCTTTCATTCCCTCTGAAGCACCTGGTATTGGCCATTGTCACAAAACAGTATACTGGGCTAGATGGACCATTGGTCTGACCCAGTATGGCCGTTCTTATGTTCTTGTCTTGATTATGATGTCATCCTTCTCTCTGCTCTTCCCAACTTCCACATCAACCCATTCTAGGCCATACAAAATAATTCTGCTAAGATCATCTTTGGACACTGTTCTGATCTTATCAGCCGCTCTTTGAATCCCTCCACTGACTGTCCTTCCGCTTTATCTCATTGCTTAGTGACATACTTCTTTGTATGCAGCCAAGAATTTCATTGGCATTTTTACTATTCTATTGAACTGCAAATTCAAGTCTAATTTACTTTCCACCATCAAACCTCAGTCTCTCTCAGACATTCCTTCTCCACATATATCTCCCTCCAACTGAGAATGTGGCTTTCAAGTTATTTTCCCTCCCACCCCCCAAGATATAGCAGCATGGGACAGTATGATGAGCAAGGTCAGGTATAAGTGCAGGACTAGGGGTGAGTGGAAGGTGAATGGAAGGAGGAGATAGGTAGGATTGAATGTCTGTGGAAAGGGTGGCAGGTAATCTGGAGAAGTAGTGTTATGGGAAGCAGAATAAGAGGAGCTACCTCATACAGTTTATTGCGATATTCTGCCACAGACAACTGGATATCGTCATCTAAAGGAAGAATCACATCGTAGTCCAGAGAGGGCTCCTTGGCGGGGCAGTGGAACCTACCAAGAAGATATCAAATATGTGACGAAATCTGAGAGTGAACACACACAAAAAAACACAACAGGAGAGGTGCTAGATATTAATAGATTTTAAGGCTACAGTGAAAGCTAAAACAGAGAGAGAGAGTGAGAGATCTGAAATATCACATACTAAAGGCACACTCACCTTTTCACATGAAGAGGAGGAGAAAGCGGATTGAAAACTACCATTACCTTCACCATTTCACATGGCAGAAGGGAAACTTGTGCTGGTAGCAGCCACACAACAGGCTTGGAGCGGGGGTTGGGAAATGTCACACTGGCAATGCCCTCACCTTTTCACATAGGGATGTTGCAGGGCCTCTTCTGCAGTCAGCCGTTTGTCAGGGTTAAATACTAAGAGCCTCTTTAAAAGGTCCAAGGCATGAGGGGGGATAGAGGAGGGTAAAATTTCCTCAATTGTCACTCGCCGTCTGAAAGGCAAGAATCAAAGTTGTAGCTCCCAGTGCCCAATTTCACTGCAAAACCCTGTATCTCAATCCTGGGAATCTCATGGAGGTAACTCCTAACCCCAGATTTCACTCCCAAGGAGTGGTTCATGACTAATACTACGGTTTTGTCATGGATATTTTTAGTAAAAGTCAGGGACAGGTCACGGGCAATAAACAAAAAAAATCACAGAAGCCGTGACCTGTCCCTGACTTTTACTAAAAACATCCCTGACAAAGGGAGGGAGGAGGGTCCAGCACCCTGGCCCTTCCCACCACAGTGGCTGGGAGCTGCAGAGACCCGATTGCCCAGTGGCTGGGAGGAGTCCCCCCCCGCTGGCTTGTGGGACTGGGAGCTGCAGGAGGGGGGTCCCCCACTGCCTGCAGAGGCAGGGTACCTGCAGGGAGGCTCCTGCCAGCAGTGGAGTCTGAGGATCTCCAGGGGGCCACTGCTGGCTGGGAGCTGCGGGGGGTCCCGCTGCCCAAGGAGGCTGGGTGGCTGCAGGGTCCTCAATGTCACAGAGGTCGCTGGAAGTCAGAGTCTGTGACTTCTGTAACCTAATCTTAGCTTTTGTCATGACCCAGCCATACACTGTCATGCTCAAATAACTAGATTATTGTGAGGTCTCAAACCTAGCTAGGTAATGACATGGAAACATTTTTCTGTGTTACTAAGAGTTAGAAAACTAAGCAAAGAAACATGAGCAAAACATCTTTGTTAGGAATTTATGACAGAAGTAAACTGCTAGGAACACATACATAAAAACTGATATAAATTTTTTAAAAGTCAGTTCAAATTAAAAAACCTTCATTACAAAAATAAAATCACTATTTTTAACTATGTTGCAATGTCATGGTAATGACCGTCTGGGTGACTGGACTGGGGGTGCCAGAGTAGGGGAGGTGAAGAGGCTATGTTAGGCCTCCTACTTTTGAAAGTGGACAGGTCTGGCCAGTATGCTTTTTGCCACAGGCCTGGCCCAGCCCCCTGCCCTTCTTTTTCTTCCCATGGGCCCACCCCCTGGCCAGGCCGGAAGCTGGAGCCTGGGCAGCTGTGGGGAGCCATGGACCCTCCACCAGCCCAGGGTAGGGGGTTCCCACGAGCAGCCCCCGATCCATGTTCCTGCGGCCTGGGACCCCTGCCCAGGAAAGATAGAGTGTCCGCAGCTCTCCGAGCAGCTCTTACCATGGCCTAGCTGCTGCTCTTTAGGCCCCGGGCCCCCTCGTCCAAGCCACCCTGGAAGCCGGAGCTAGGCTGGGGTAAGAGCTGCGCAGGCACCCGTGGGGAGCGGCAGACCCTCCACCTGCCCTGGGTGGGGGGTACAGGGGGTGGGGACATGGGCAGGGGGATGCTCTCAGCTGCCCCCACCCCAGGCAAGTGGAGGGGCCCACGCTCCCTGACCCAGCTCCAGCTTGGCTGGGGAGCAGGGCCTTGTGGGAAAGAGGAGGGGCAAGGGCGGAGCCATGGCAGGGGCGGGGCCTTGTGCCCCCCTCTTCTGGGAAGAATCCATCACCTCTAGACTGGATACTGAACAGTATCATCTCTCCATTTGTCACAAGTCCTTCTGCTTATTTGTATTTATCTGTTTTTGTTGTGTGAAAGGGATGGTTAGTGGTTATGGTGTTCTTTGAACATAATGATTCATATTATATAATGAATGTGATACTTTGATGTTGACACACACATACAGTAGTCAGAGTTAAAGTTGCAAGGGAAAAGAACAGCTACTTACCTTACAATAACTGTGGTTTGAGACAATTTATCTGTGTGGATCCCTTCCAAGGTACACATGCACCTCACGAATGAGAGATCAGAATTTTTGACCAGCAGTGTCTATCGGGGCGTGCCTGCACCCTGCATATCTTTCTGCCTCTCCACTGCCCTTCAATTCCCTAATTCAGAAACCCTATTAGGATAAGACTCAGAAATAGGGATGGGTGGTGGATCGTGGGATCTCATGAACAAAATATCTCTACGAACCAAATTACTATAAGGTAAGTAACTGTTCCTTCCTCTTTGAGTCCTTGTATGCATGGATCCCACTCAAGGTGACTAGTTAGCAATATCCAATTAGTAGTAGGAGGAACTGAAGCCAATTCAGTGCATTATACAAAATTGTTTATGAAAGCAAGCAAAATTTGGAGACACACTGGATTGCTTAAGTTAAAGAAGTGGAACAAGAGGTCCTCAAGTTCCTGGAAGTGTCATGGGTTGCCATGACAATTAGATAAAAGATTTTAAAAATGGGAGGAAATATTTATAGTTCAAATAACTTTTGTTTAAATTGGTTAATTTCATCAGAATATGGTTGTCATCTCTCCTTGGACATCATTTATATAGGGGCCACTGTGACAGACAACAGGACAGTGAATTAGGAGGAAGTTTCACCATCATGGCTGCTACTAGTCTCCCAGTGTCCTGGGATCCACTAAGACACCACTGAGACTTTATTATCCTGATCCTGAAAGGTGTCTCTGGCTTGATCTGGTCAGGACATTACCCCATCCACCAGCTTCAACTAAATCTTGACCACCACCTAGAATTGGCACTCTGGGTTCCAGCTGTCACCCCGGGTTCCAGCTGTCACCCCGTCCCTGGAGTGTCATTTTCCTTCCCCACCCTTTTTCCTCCTCTTTCCTATCTTTTTTTTTGTCTGATAAGAGTCTGATTTAGCCTCCAAGAAAACTCCACCTTTTGTAATATTGCTGTGACCAGGGAAGCAGCTAAAAGTAATGTCCTAAATAGCCCAATGCTGGTAAAAGTTTGCCAATCTTAAGAGTGGCTGATAAGACCATGTGCTGGGCCTATCATTTCCCAGCACCTGGACTGCAAGGGAAATAAAGTGTTAGAGACAGAAGCTGCATTTTCTATCTTTGCTGATCTTTTCTCTCCCTTTTTCAGCAAGTTGTCTGGCTTTGTCTTAAAGAAAAGATGATTGGACTTCAACAACAACTACCAAAGACCATCTTAACTCTCTCTCTCTCTTTCCCCCAAAAGAGACAGTTAATACCATCTTTAATATGATCTAAGACTTTCAAGCGGAGATCTTCTGCTATAAAAGACTATACTGTGACATTATTGACATGAACTGTGACCGCATAGATCATTGTTTCAACCAGGGTCCTATGGTTGCACCAGGTCTTGTACAGAGGAGGTCAAGTGGGGTGTCTATGGCAAGGTTGTAGTTTTCTGGTTATGATTATGCTATCTGTATGCATGTTTCATTTATGCATTTAAAGTTACAAGTATTGGCTCTATACTGTCTGTATTTCAAACTTGTGCTATGCTTCTGGGTGACACCCCAGACAATTTGGTATCAGCACTGTCTAGCCTGCTTGATAGCCCATTAAGCACCATCAGCTATTCAACTGACCCACTGAGAGAAGGTATATACACCTTGTGACTCAGCAAGGCAGGCAGGGACATGCTAAGTTTTTTCCATGCCATGTGCTGGAGAGCTTGTCTTTGAAACAAAGAAAGCAGAGCCCACATGCCAAGAGATTATAAAAGGCTGCTGCATCTCCTTCATCTTGTCTTCAATCCTGCTTCTTACTTCTGGAGGAACCTTACTACAAATGGAAGCTTTAAACAAAGGATTGAATGACCCATCCCAGCTGTGGATGTACTCCAGAGATTTGATTTGAGTCTGCAGTTTATTCCATCACTGCTACAAGCCTGAACCAAGAACTTTGCCATTACTGTATGTAACTGATTCCATTTAACCAATTTTTAGCTCTCATCTATATTTTTTTCTTTTATGAATAAACCTTTAGATTCTAAAAGATTGGCAACAGCAAGATTTGTGGGTAAGATCCAACTTGTATATTGATCTGGGTCTGGGGCTTGGTCCTTTGGGATCAGGAGAACCTTTTTTTCCTTTCACTGGGGTATTGCTTTTCATAACCATTCATCCCCATAACAAGTGGCACTGGTGTGATACTAAGAAACTGGACTGTCTAAGGGCATTGCTTGTATGACTTATGGTTAGCCAGTGGGGTAAAACCAAAGTCCTCCCTGTCTGGCTGGTTTGGCATGCCTTAGAAGTGGAGAAACCCCAGCCTTAGGCTGTAACTGCCCTGCTCCAAGCAATTTGTCCTGAATTGATACTCTCAGAAGAGTCCCACCAAAGGCAGCATCGTTACAGTAACCAAACACTTAACTGACACTGGACTTTGGGAGACACCAATCCACATCTGGGCTTTCCTGGGAACGTTCAAACTAACATGTAAACAATGGCATTGGACTGCAAAAAGCTGAATCATTCATGGACATGTGACTTGCCCAGGTGGCTACAAACTCCATCCTGTTGCTGTGACTTCGCACAGAAGAACAAAGGGGTTTCCGCCCACAAGAGAGAGACTATAAAAGGCCCTGGAAGCCTCTCCATTTTGTCTTCAGCTGGCTAAAGAGATGGCCTCTCCACCCCCAAGAGATGCCTGAAAGAAACTGGAACAAAGGACAGTAACTACAGGGAGTGTGAGTGATTGCTGGACCCGGACTAGGAAGGAGTCCAGTCTGTGAAAGAAGCTTATGGAACATCTCTGGAGGTGAGATTATCTGTCATCAGTTTCTTAATGCATTAGACTTAGACTTGCGTGTTTTGTTTTATTTTTCTTGGTAACTTATTTTGTTCTGTCTGTTATTACTTGGAACCACTTAAATCCTACCTTTTATATTTAATAAAATCACTTTTGCTTATTAATTGACCCAGATAAGTAATTAATACCTGGGGGAGCAAACAGCTGTGCATATCTCTCTATCAGTGTTAGAGAGGGTGGACAATTTATGAGTTTACCCTGTATAAGCTTTATACAGAGTAAAACAGATTTATTTGGGGTTTGGATTCCATTGGGAGCTGGGTCTCTGGTTGCTAGAGACAGGAGTTAAGTCTTCAGTGTTTTCAGTTAAGTCTGCAGCTTTGGGGCACATGGTTCAGACTCTGTGTCTGTGTTAGAACAGACTGGCGTGTCTGGCTCGACAAGGCAGGGTTCTTGAGGCCCAAACTGGCAGAGAAAATGGGCTCAGAGGTAGTCTCAGCACATCGGGTAACAGTCCCAAGGGGGTTTCTGTGATCGAACCCATCACATATATAGCAAAAGGGAAAGGGAATAAGGAAAATTCTTTAAATAAAAGTCTTACTTAAGTCTTTAACTCCCCTTTTCCTATGTGTTCAACAAGATGTTAAAATGTTTTCAATGGTGGCTGTTACAACTGGGGTAAACCAGCAATAACTTGACACAAACCACAAAACATGCTTAATGTTGCATCACTAAGCAAGGATTTTATTAACAGCTTATCCCTTGTTGGGCCCCAAATACCCCCTGTGGCAGTGCACCCCATATTTATCATAATAATATCACTATGAAGATGACATAATTATGATGTATTTTATGCAAGATAAGTCATGTGAGGTGTCATTGGAAAAGTAATGATTTGCAGAACATGGTTATCCTATCTGTATGCATATATGATTTATCTGAAGTTATGAATATTTACTATGTATCTGTATTTCAAATGTAGTTACACCTGGGTAATGCCCACTAGACAAGATGCTTTTAGTTTAGATCGTGGGTGGGGAAGGGCCTATTCAGGGCAATTGGCCATTAAGAAAAAGCAATAGGTCTTAGGAGAAGCTTATCGCCCACCTGGTGAGGAGCCTTCCTGGGAACACTCCAAACAGCCTGTGAGTAATGGCTACTATGACTCTACAAGGGCACATGGTCAGACCACATGATGCTGGCCTCCATCTTGGGATGTCAGTATTTTTCCACAGACTGGCCTGGGAACCAAGCTTTGAAACAAAGGGTTCTCACCATATGCAAAAGCCCTATAAAGCAGGGAGTGACTGTGACGTTGCACTCCATATGTTTATGGAAATATGCTTATGAGTGTAAATATAATGTAACTGGAATATACTTTATGCAAAAGGTATCATTACAAAGCTTATAATCTACTGAGTGTGTTCATCCTATTTGTATGAATGTATCATTCTTGTATCTGAAGCTAGAAATATAAAGTATTACTCTGAAGTTCTATTTTAATTATGCAAAGAGTGGGCCATTAATGATGCCTTGGAATCTTGATGGCTCCCATTAACTAGGATAATTGGTTGTAAATGGCTCTCTTTACTTGTAAGCCTTCCTGTATACACGGTGGGTGCCAGCCAGCGAGTAATGAAGTCTCACAGTACATGTGAGCATGACACATGATCCTGGAATCCATCTTAAACCTGGTGCTTTTCCATTTAGAAGGCAGGCTGGGAACCCAGAGAGAAATGTTTGGCACAAGGCGGGAATCCTATAATGGGGGGGGGAAGAACAAAACAAAGGGGGTTGCTGGTCATGAGAAATCCCCAAGTTACCACCTGAGTTGGAACTAACAAGAACTGTACTGGGGAAAGGATTGGACCCAGACTAGGAAGAAGTCTAGTCTGTGAAAAAAGCTTATTGGAACATCTCTGAGGGCGAGATTTACCTATAAGCAGTTTCTTAAATGTATTAGGCTTAGACTTGCGTGTTTTGTTTTATTTTGCTTGGTAACTTACTTTGTTTGGTCTGTTATTACTTGAAACAACTTAAATCCTACTTTTTATACTTAATAAAATCACTTGTTTATTAATTAACCCAAAGTGATTAATACCTGGGGGAGCAAACAGCTGTACATCTCTCTTTCTATCGGTATTATAGAGGGTAGACAGTTAATGAGTTTACCCTGTATAAGCTTTATACAGAGTAAAAAGGATTTATTTGGGGTTTGGATCCCATTGGGAGCTGGGTGCTGGAGATAGGTGACTTGCCGAACAGTTTTTGGTTAAAATGTGCAGCTTTAGGGGCATGGATCAGACCTAGGTCTGTGTTGTAGCAAACTGGTATGTCTGGCTCAACAAGGCAGGGGTCTGGAGTCCCAAGCTGGCAGTGGAAAATGGGCTCAGAGGTAATTTCAGCACATCAGGTGACAGTCCCGGGCGGGGGGGGGAAGGAGGGGGTATCTCTGTGGCCGAACCCATCAGTGACATCAGCTCATGTTCTTCACTCCCCACACAAAAAAGAGTGCTCCTGAAACCCGGGAGCTTTGTGAACAAGGGCCGCTAACAGGGAGTTTCGAGAGGGAGTTTGAAAGGGGAGTAGGAAGGGGGCAAGGTACATTTGCCATTCTTAAAACCTTTACACTAAGCTATAATCAAAACGTCTTGATTTAAAACAAACCCTATCATTAACCTCGGTAAGTGTAAGAGAAAATGCAGGCAGAAGCCCAGCAGCAGAGTAAGGGCTATCCTGTTTATTGCACTCAGTATAGCATGTATGATTACCTGCCCTGTGGGTGAGTAGCATACGTGTGCATTCGGTGCAAGGAGCTCCTGCCCCTCAGAGACCGTTTACAGGCTTTGGAGGCTAGGATGGCAGAACTAGAGGAGCTAAGGGAGGCAGGGAGGTATGTTGATGAGGCTTTCCAGGACACTGTAGATTTGTCCCACCTCCAATCAGACAGCCCCTGCGCTGTTAAGGAGGATGGAAGGCCCAGAGGACAGCAGGCAACAGGAACAGAAGGAAACCTTCCCATAGTTGGGACCCTCCTTCCAGATGATGTTGGGGTACCTCTCGCACTGAGGTTACCCCTCAGGGGGAAGGAACTCCACTCATTAGGAAAAGGCAGGTGTTAGTAATGGGAGATTCGATCATTAGAAGCAGATAGCTGGGTTTGTGATGACCAGGAGAACCTTATGGTGATTTGCCAGCCTGGTGTGAAGGTTGCGGATCTCTCAAGGCATATAGACAGACTTATGTCTAGTGCTGGGGAGGAGCTGATGGTCATAGTACATGACACAGAATCATAGAATATCAGGGTTAGAAGGGACCTCAGGAGGTCATCTAGTCCAACCCCCTGCTCAAAGCAGGGCTAATCCCCAACTAAATCATCCCAGCCAAGGCTCTGTCAAGCCTGACCTTAAAAATATCTAAGGAAGGAGATTCCACCACCTCCTGAGGTAACGCATTTCAGTGTTTCACCACCCTCCTAGTGAAAAAGTTTTTCCTAATATCCAATCTAAACCTCCCCCACTGCAACTTGAGACCATTACTCCTTGTTCTGTCATCAGCTACCACTGAGAACAGTCTAGATCCATCCTCTTTGGAACCCCCTTTCAGGGAGTTGAAAGCAGCTATCAAATCCCCCCTCATTCTTCTCTTCTGCAGACTAAACAATCCCAGTTCCCTCAGTCTCTCCTCATAAGTCATGTGTTCCAGTCCCCTAATCATTTTTGTTGCCCTCCGCTGGACTCTTTCCAATTTTTCCACATCCTTCTTGTAGTGTGGGGCCCAAAACTGGACACAGTACTCCAGGTGAGGCCTCACCAATGTCGAATAGAGGGGAACGATCACGTCCCTCGATCTGCTGGCAATGCCCCTACTTATACAGCCCAAAATGCCATTGGCCTTCTTGGCAACAAGGGCACACTGTTGACTCATATCCAGCTTCTCGTCCGCTGTAACCCCTAGGTCCTTTTCTGCAGAACTGCTGCCGAGCCATTCGGTCCCTAGTCTGTAGCGGTGCATGGGATTCTTCCGTCCTAAGTGCAGGACTCTGCACTTGTCCTTGTTGAACCTCATCAGATTTCTTTTGGCCCAATCCTCTAATTTGTCTAGGGCCCTCTGTATCCTATCCCTCCCCTCCAGCATAGGGAAGGGTAGGAGAGACGTCCTGGAGGCCAAATTTAGGCTGCTAGGAAAGAGACTGAAATCCAGGACCTCTATGGTGGCATCCTCAGAAATGCTACCAGTTCCACGTACAGGGCCAGGTAGGCAGGCAGAGCTTCGGAGTCTCAATGCGTGGATGAGACGATGGTGTAGACAGGAGAAGTTTAGATTTATTAGGAACTGGGGAAACTTTTGGGATAGGGGGAGCCTATACAGGAAGGATGGGCTCCACCTAAACCAAAGTGGATCCAGACTGCTGGCACTTCACATTAAAAACTTGCAGAGCAGTTTTTAAACTAAGAGATGGGGGAAAGCTGATTGCTGCAGAGGAGCATGTGGATTGGACAGAGACTTCTCTTAGAGGAGAGTCTATTGATAGAGAGATTCTCTAGGTTTTAGGAAGGAGGGGGGGGATGAAAGAGGACAAAGTATGGGCCAGATCAGACAAGAAACATTCACATAAAGAATCTGATACATCAGAAAAGGGCAGATAAACAGTGACAAGTTTTTTAAAGTGCTTGTACACAAATGCTAGAAGTCTAAATAATAAGATGGGTTAATATGAGGCACTCTAGTTCAAGGAGGATATTGATATAATAGGCATCACAGAAACCTGGTGGAGTGAGGACAATCAATGGGACACCATCATTCCGGGGTATAAGATATATCAGAAGGACAGAACAGGTCATGCAGGGGGCGGAAGAGTGGCACTATATGTGAAAGAAAATGTAGACTCAAGTGAAATAAAAATCTTAAATGAATCCACATGTTCTATAGAATCTCTATGAATAGTAATTCCATGCTCTAATAGATCCCTACTGTTCTATTCTTAACGACCACCTGACCAGGACAGTGATAGTGACGATGAAATGCTAAGGGAGATTAGAGAGGCTATCAAAATAAAGAACTCAATAATAGCGGGGGATTTCAATTATCCCCATACCGACTGGGTACATGTCACCTCAGGACAAAATGCAGAGACAAAATGTCTCGATACTTTAAATGACTGCTTCTTGGAGCAGCTGGTACAGGAACCCACAAGGGGAGAGGCAACTCTCTATCTAGTCCTGCGTGGGGCGCAGGATCTGGTCCAAGAGGTAACTATAACAGGACCGCTTGGAAATAGTGACCATAATATAACAACATTTAACATTCCTATGGTGGGAAGAACACTTCAACAGCCCAACACTGTGGCATTTAATTTCAGAAAGAGGAACTATGCAAAAATGAGGAGGCTAGTTAAACAGAAATTAAAAGATACAGTGACTAGAGGGAAATCCCTGCAAGCTGCATGGACACTTTTCAAAGACACCATAATAGAGGCCCAACTTAAATGTATACCCCAAATTAAAAAACACAGTAAATGAACTAAAAAAGAGCCACCGTGGCTTAACAACCATGTAAAAGAAGCAGTGAGAGAGAAAAAGGCATCTTTTAAAAAGTAGAAGTCAAATCCTAGTGAAGTAAATAGAAAGGAGCATAAACACTGCCAAATTAAATGTAAAAATGTAATAAGAAAAGCCAAAAAGGAGTTTGAAGAACAGCTAGCCAAAAACTCAGACGGTAATAACAAAATGTTTTTTAAGTACACCAGAAGCAGGAAGCCTGCTAAACAACCAGTGGGGCCCCTGGACGATCGAGATACAAAAGGAGGACTTAAAGACAGTAAAGTCATTGCGGAGAAACTAAATTAATTCTTTGCTTCAGTCTTCACGGCTGAGGATGTTAGGGAGATTCCCAAACATGAACCATCCTTTCTAGGTGACAGATCTGAGGAATTCTCACAGATTGAAGTGCCATTAGAGAAGGTTTTGGAATTAATTAAGAAACTTAACAGTAACAAGTCACCAGGACCAGATGGCATTCACCCAAGAGTTCTGAAAGAACTTAAATGTGAAATTGCGGAACTATTAACTATGGTTTGTATCCTGTCCTTTAAATCAGCTACTGTACCCAATGACTGGAAGATAGCTAATGTAAAGCCAATATTTTAAAAAGGGCTCTAGAGGTGATCCTGGCAATTACAGACCAGTAAGTCTAATGTCAGTACCGGGCAAATCAGTTGAAACAATAGTAAAGAATAAAATGGTCAGACACATAGAAGAACATAAACTGTTGCGCAAAAGTCAACATGGTTTCTGTAAAGGGAGATCATGTCTTACTAATCTATTACAGTTCTTTGAGGGAGTCAACAAACATGTGGACAAGGGGGATCCTGTGCACATAGTGTACTTAGATTTCCAGAAAGCCTTTGACAAGGTCCCTCACCAAAGGCTCTTGGGATAAGAGGGAAGATCCTTTCATGGATTGAGAACTGGTTAAAAGACAGGGAACAAAGGGAAGGAATAAATGGTAAATTTTCAGAATGGAGAGGGGTAACTAGTGGTGGTCCAAGGGTCAGTCCTAGGACCAATCCTATTCAACTTATTCATAAATGATCTTGAGAAATGGGTAAACAGCGAGGTGGGAAAGTTTGCAGATGATACTAAACTGCTCAAGATAGTTACAACGAAAGCAGACTGTGAAGAACTTCAAAAAGATCTCACAAAACTAAGTGATTGGGCAAACAAAATGGCAAATGAAATTTAATGTGGATAAATGTAGAGTAATGCACATTGGAAAAAACCACCCCAATTATACATACAATATGATGGGGGCTAATTTAGCGACAACTAATCAGGAGAAAGATCTTGGAGTCATCGTGGATAGTTCTCTGAAGACATCCACGCAGTGTGCAGTGGCGGTCAAAAAAGCAAACGGGATGTTAGGAATCATTAAAAAAGGGATAGAGAATAAGACGGAGAATATCTTATTGCCCTTATATAAATCCATGGTATGCCCACATCTTGAATACTGTGCACAGATGTGGTCCCCTCATCTCAAAAGAGATATACTGGCATTAGAAAAGGTTCAGAAAAGGGCAACTAAAATGATTAGGGGTTTGGAACGGGTCTCATATGAGGAGAGATTAAAGAGGATAGGACTTTTCAGCTTGGAAAAGAGAAGACTAAGGGGGAATATAATAGAGGTCTATAAAATCATGAGTGGTGTGGAGAAAGTGAATAAGGGAAAATTATTTACTTGTTCCCATAATATAAGAACTAGAGGCCACCAAGTGAAATTAATGGGTAGCAGGTTTAAAACAAATAAAAGGAAGTTCTTCTTCACTCAGCGCACAGTCAACCTACGGAACTCCTTGCCTGAGGAGGTTGTGACGGCGAGGACTATAGCAGGGTTTAAAAGAGAACTGGATAAATTCATGGAGGCTAAGTCCATTAATGGCTATTAGCCAGGATGGGTAAGGAATGGTGTCCCTAGCCTCTGTTTGTCAGAGGGTGGAGATGGATGGCAGGAGAGAGATCACTTGATCATTACCTGTTAGGTTCACTCCCTCTGGGGCACCTGGCATTGGCCACTGTCAGTAGACAGGATACTTGGCTGGATGGACCTTTGGTCTGACCCAGTATGGCTGTTCTTATGTTTCTTATGTTCTTAAACACCTGAGGAACAAAGACTGAACTGGGGGAAGTGCTGGATCCAGGCTAAAGGGATTTCTAGCCAGTGAATGAGACACCTGGGGATTCCAAGCTGTAAAGTAAGTGCAGCTTGCCCCTTAAGAATCTGCAGCCTGCTTGTATCATCTCTTAGGTTGAGAATCTGCTATTCATAGCCAGTCTATTTAGTATATTAAGCTTAGTTTGTGTTTTTTTGCTAAGTAATCTGCTTTGATCTGTTTACTATCACTTATAATCTACCTTGTGTAGTTAATAAACTTGTTTTTGTTTATCTAAACCAGGGGTGGGCAAACTACGGCCTGCAGGCCAGATCCAGTCTGTGGGATTGCATCCCGTGATGCCGCAGGCCCCGCACCGCTCTCAGAAGTGGCTGACACCACATCCCTGGGGGATAGAAAGTGGGGGGTGTGCCAGAGGCCTCCATGCCTTGCCCTTGCCTCCAGGCACCGCCCCCTGCAGCTCCCATTGGCTGGGAAGGGGGAACTGCGGCGAATGGGAGCTTTGGGAGAGGTACCTGGAGGCGTGGCAAGGGCAGCGCATGGAGCCCTGTGTCTCCGCTCCCACAGGGGCCACACAGGGACGTGGTTCCATCCGGTTCCCGGAGCGGTGCGGGGCCAGGGCAGGCAGGGAGCCTGCCCTGGCCCCGGTGTGCAACACTGCCATCCCGGAGCTGCTTTAGGTAAGTGGTGCTGGGCCACAGCCCGAACCCCTCCTGCACCCCGCCCCCCAAACTCCCTGCCTTAAGCCCCCAGCACCCCAACCCCCCTGCCGCACCCCAAACCTCTGCCCTGAGCCCCCTGCCACACCCCACACCCCTCCTGCACCCCAACCCCCTTCCCTGAGCCGCCTCATACACCCTGCACCTCTCCTCTCCCCCAATCCCTGGCCCTGAGACCATTCCTGCACACCGCACTCCCTCCCACACCCCAACCCCCTGCCCCACATACAATTTCCCCACCCAGATGCGGCCCTCAGCCCAAAAAGTTTTCCCACCCCTGATCTAAACCAGTGAGTTGGAGTGACGTGTATGGGAATCTTAGTTCAAGGGGAAAAGGCTGTTGCATATTCCTCTCCACGTTGGGGGAAGGGGTGAATTTTATGAGCTTATGCTGTACAGTTCCCTGTGCAGCACAAGACGGTATAATTTTGGGTTTATACTCCAGCGTAGGAGGGAGGAGGGGGGGAGAGAAGAAGGAGATGAGTCTGGAAAGCTGGGAAATTGGCTGCTGTCTGCTGCATGTATTTGAGTGGCTTCCGTGAAACTGCTCTCTCAGGTAGCTCAGTTTGGGTGTGTCGTGCCACCTGCTGTCGTGTTGGGTGATAATACGGCCTGGATTAGGCTGGCTGTGTCCCCAACCAGGGTGAGTAGGGCCAACCCAACTGAGCGATTAGAGGGGCCCCCGCAGTGCCCACAACTCCGAGACTGCACCCCGGGGTGACAACCAATCACACCCCATTATTATCCATCAGCACTTGTTGTGTTAAGGAGGTTCTGAAGCTTCAACCCTCACCCAAAGAATCAGTCAGGAAAGGCAAGGACAGACCTAAAAAGTTGCAATTCTCCAACAACAAAAATTCAAAAAACTGACTCCAACAAGAAACTGCAGAATTGGAATTAATTTGCAAACTGGACACCATTAAATTAGGCTTGAATAAAGACTGGGAGTGAATGGGTCATTACACAAAGTAAAAACTATTTCCCCATGCTAATTTTTCCCCTACTGTTACTCACACCTTCTTGTCAACTGTTTGAAATGGGCCATCCTGATTATCACTACTAACATTTTTTTTCCTCCTGCTGATAATAGCCCACCTTAATTGATTAGTCTCGTTACAGTTGGTATGGCAACACCCATTTTTTCCATATATATCTTCCTACTGTATTTTCCACTGCATGCAACCGATGAAGTGGGTTTTAGCCCATGAAAGCTTATGCCCGAATAAATTTGTTAGTCTCTAAGGTGCCACAAGTACTCCTCGTTTTTTTTCCTCCCATTAAGGTGTCGCAAAGGGCTGTGAACAGAAGGGGAAAAGCCTAAAGACCAAGGAAGGGATACTTGTAGTCACTTGTTTTAGACTAAGTAACATATGATGGGCTGTTGGTACAAATACACAGTGTTGAGGAAAAAGTGTTGAAACAAAAAGTTAAAGCTAAAATTACACTTTTGTCAGATAAAACTAAACAGTGTCACATTATAACAAAAACAAAAGTGTATCAACTGATCCTATAAAAAGTATAACCACCAAAATATTCTTAAATAAGAGGAAGCCATTTGCACCTCTCTCAAAAAAGGAGAAACAGAAGGAAAATGGAATGTAAGTGTGAGGTTAAGATTAACAGGTTTAAATCCAGATACTGGACTAGCCAGTATGTAGTTACAAAAAATATTCAGGGAAAGCACCAAGATGGAAGTTAAAAAGTTCTTCTGAGACATTGGTCAGCAGAAGCTGAGGACTGACAATTCAATATTTTGTTGCGAGGCAGAATTACCCCCAGGTCAAAGAACATCTCTACCTAAAAGAGGATTGTTTAGGACATACAAAGCTGTTCACCAGCTCCTGCAGAGAATTGAATCCAAAGTAGACTAGCCAAAACTAGTACCCAAAACTAGTCCATGGGAGAAGAACTGTGTCAAGGCAAACTAAAGAATTGTAAGATCCCATCTTACCCATCTGGAGATGTAACTACACCCAGACAGAAATTAAGCATTACTCCACACTAGTATTAAAAGCCTAAATGGAACAACATCTAAGATTGTATATCCAGATACAGGATCATCCAGAGAGGATGGTTCTACACTATTCTCAGTGGTAGAAAAGGACAGGACAAGGAGTAATGGTCTCAAGTTGCAGTGGGGGAGGTTTAGGTTGGATAGTAGGAAAAACTTTTTCACTAGGAGGGTGGTGAAACACTGGAATGCGTTACCTAGGGAGGTGGTAGAATCTCCTTCCTTAGAAGTTTTTAAGGTCAGGCTTGACAAAGCCCTGGCTGGGATGATTTGATTGGGGATTGGTCCTGCTTTGAGCAGGGGGTTGGACTAGATGACCTCCTGAGGTCCCTTCCAACCCTGATATTCTATGATATGTTACATGATTTTTAGCCAGATTTAAGGTAGACTAAGTTATCTGAAAACCCCTGCAGTTTGAAGAAAAAACAATTTCTAATAAGTAACTTTAAAGTTTTAGCATCTTTCTTAAAACAAATACAATAATAATAAATGTTTGTCTAAGGTAAACCTGTTCCTGTAACTAAAATTAATGCAAGGTAAAACTCCCCATAATGTGCACTTTGGTTGGTTTTACAGTGCAATGTATGAGCTAACAGAAGTGCACTGTGGTGTTGTAATGTGACATGCATTTTTACTGATTGCTTTTAATAAGTAGTAATAAAAGTGGAATTTTGCTTACTACAAGGGTGGAGTCCTGAATCCTCTGTCTTAAGCTATACAGAATTTTTAACGTGGGCTCTCTAAGAAAAATCAGGTTTCTAATAAAAATACATAAAGAAACTTTTCATAAATTTGAAATAAAAAAACCCCAACGTATTAGAGAGAACCAGCTATCCTCGACTTCATAATCTTAAGAGTATAACCAGCACAAAGAATACAAGGGAATGTTCTACTTTTGACAACATCACAACATAAAAGCCTGGAATTTGGGCCATGGCAAGTAAAAAGCTGTCAGGTCAACTTTAATATTAGTCCTGAATGATGAGCAGTCACTGGTTTTTGCTTCAGTTGTTTCTATCTAATGTCACTGCCTTGAGGATGAATAAGTGAGTCTGTAGACAGAAATCCCTGCCAGCTGGTTGCTGAACTTATTCCCATATTATACCAACATCTGTTGGTTTCTGCTAGTGACACAACGTAAAAGGCTTACCTGGAACTTATGCGGTTAATAACAGAGGCTCTGTAGTCCGAATGGATAGCTAAAATATCTGCAAAGGAAAACAGATTTCGTGAACGCCATGGGCAGGATTCCAAGAGCCATGCAGTTTGTGACTCGAAACTTTGAATTTGAACCTAAGGTATTAATTTTGGTAGAGAAGATTCAATAATATTTTACCCATCTCTAATGTTTTCCAAGAGATAATCTCAATTGCTTTACATACATTAAATGAACACAGCACCTTATGAGGTATTATAAGCAAGAGTCCCATTTAACAGATGGCAATTGAGAGACAGAGATTCCTGTACACCATAGCAGATACTCTAGAGATAGTAAGTGGAAGAGCAGGGTTTATAATCCTGGAATTTCTGCATGGAGGAGAATATTTCTGATAGAAGAGGACTGTTTGTCTGATAGATTAAAGACATAATAAGATTGCAAATTGAAGCTAGATTAATTCAGATTAGAAATAAGACTAATTCAGACTGATTTTTAACAGTGGGCTTGTCTATATGAACAGTTAGTGCATGACTAGCTGGGGTGTAAGTCTATAGTGCCCGGCAGGCTAGTGTGCTAACTCGCTGTATGGACCCAACTGCTTTGCACTAGAAGTGCCATAGTCCACTTTGATTTATTTCACTTTGAAACGGGAGTAGTTCAAAGTGCACCATGGAACTTTTAATGTGTTGTAGCAGGATCCACACAGCCAGTTAATGCACGGCACACTATTGTGCTATAAATTTACTAATGTTCATATAGACAATCCCCAGTGAGTGTAATTAACCACTGGAACAATTTGCCAAAAGATGAGGTCAAGTCACCATCACTTGGAAATCTTTAAATCAAGACTGGATCTCTCTCTAGAAAACCATGCTCTAGCTCAACACTAACATATGGGCTTGATGCAAGAATTCTTGGGTGAAATTCTATAGCCTGTGTTATGCAAACAGTCAGCTTAGATGAGTGGTTCTCAACCAGCGGCCCGTTTGCGGCCCAATCAGCACACAGCTGTGGCTCATGTGACATCCTCAGGGCCATACAGGTTGTGTGCCTGTGTCTGTGTGTGTGGAGAGAGAGAGAGAGAGCGCACGCATGGATGCAGCCCACAATGGTAATAGGTTGAGAACCACTGGCCTAGATGATCATAATAAATCATTCTGGCCTTAAAAAAAAAAAAAAAAAGCCATCTATGAATTTCAGGCTTCGAGTTTGTGTTCAGGTGACCAGGTCAGGAAGCCTGACTGACTTATTACATCAATCACCTTAATATATGTAACTGTCATCAACCACCTCCATGCATGCTAGAAGCAGTATGTTATCTATGTCATCTGATCACGGTGACAAAATGGCCAATGTTGGTATGGTGGGTCCTGTGCTTTTCTTGGGGGGTACCTAGGACACCACTCTTTGCCCCTGCTCTTGAAGCGCCGAGGGCCCCGTTAGTGGCCCAGGAAGGTGGTAGAGGAGGGAAGTGTCTGGGTTTGTTCCTCACTCTGAGCCCCAGCCCCTCTCAACCCCTGCAGGCTTCTTACCTTCTTCCCCCTTGGGTAGGTTTACCGTCTATCCTTGACACTGGGGGAGGGAGTCTCCCTGCCGTGCTGGGGCAGGGTCTGCCTTCCTCTGGTCTTTCAATTCTCAGCAACACAACTCCAAACTCCAGTCCTCTCTCCTTCTTCACACCACCCTCTCTGCCTAAAGCAGGGTTTTTTTTTTTTTATTAGGTTCCTGACAGGGCCTTAATTGACTACAGGTGCTCCAATTAACCTGGAGTAGCCTTCCCTAGTCTACAGGGAACCATGCTTTAATTACCCCAAGGCTTATATATCTCTCCTCTCCCACTGCTCCCTGGCCCTGCTGTATCACATCACTTAAGGTTTTATTTTCCATGCTGTTCCCAACATTCCACCACTCAGTCTTCTGAGTTCCTGGGAGACAGCAAGAATGCCAATTATGAGTCATTCTCTTAGCAATTGGGCTGCTAATACTTCCCTTCATGGAAAAAAGTCTCACCTTCCTGGGATGGGGCAGGAATGACACTCAAGATCTGCTCTATCTGATTCACTGTGGACGTTCCAGGAAAAAGAGGTTTTCCAAGCAGCATCTCCCCCAGAATACAGCCAATACTCCACATGTCCACGCCCTTTGTGTAGCTACAAGAAAGAACAGATTTATCAGGACACACCAATATGCTTTTGTAACACTAACAATATGCTTCTGTAACCCTGAGACCCCCTTCTATTTCTGACCATCCTGCAAGGAAAAACAAACATGTCTAATAGCCCCACAGGAGATGATATGTTGATGGGTTGTTGCTATAAGGGAAGCCAAAGAAAGTATGGAGGTGGCAATCACCTGAGGGATTTCTTGTCAAGGCTTATTTGAAATAAGCAGTCAGAGGAAGTTCATTACACAATTAAAGATGAAGATGGTAATTAGATAATAAAAATCTGGGGTACTCATATGACTAAAAATCAAGACACAAGCTGATTTCTGGGAACTGACATGGTGTGGTCAATGACAAAACCTTTTGGGATCTTAGATATCCAGAAATCAGTTAAAATTACTTAAGCAGAGTCAATGGGAAACAATGCAGAGAATGATATAAAGGTTTGTCAACATTCATACTCCTTAACCCAATATATATGTTTAAATAATTAAACTACTAATAAAAAGTAAACCAAATATTAAAAGAACGAACCACTTGAACAGTGGCTAAACAAATCTTTCCAGTCAAATATAATAGCCTTTTTAGGCTGTTGCTATAATTAAAAAATTAGTGAATAAAGAGAATGCAGTGGATGTGATAGTATCAAATACTGTATTAAAATCTAAAACTATGTCTCATGAAATCTAACTGCAATAATTAATTCAAATTGGCAGGGATATCATGCCTCCACACAGATTAAAAGTTGGCTTGCAGGACCTAAACAGAAGTGTTATTATGTATGACAGCATATCGAGTTTTGGGGACTCACATGGGTTGGTGGTAAGTCTAGTGCAAATTTAAATTACATACATAGATCACTGACATCAAGTGATCCAGATCGCTTTGTAAGCTGAATGCAAGCAAACCATTTGCATTTTAATATGGCCAAGTGTAAATGTATACATCTAGGAACAAGATGAGGGACTCTATCATGGGAAGCAGACTCTGAAAAGGGCTTGGGGGTCATGGTGGATAATCAACTGAACATAAGCCCCCAGTGTGACAGAACAAGGAGTAATGGTCTCAAGTTGCAGTGGGGGAGATTTAGGTTGGATATTAGGAAAAACTTTTTCACTAGGAGCGTGGTGAAACACTGGAATGCGTTACCTAGGGAGGTAGTGGAATCTCCTTCCTTAGAAGTTTTTAAGGTCAGACTCAACAAAGCCCTGGCTGGAATGATTTAATTGGGGATCGGTCCTGCTTTGAGCAGGGGTTGGACTAGATGACCTCCTGAGGTCCCTTCCAACCCTGATATTCTATGATTCTATGTGACTGTATGATTAAAAGGGCTTATACAATCCTTGGATGCATACACAGGGGACTCTTGAGTAGGAATAGAAAGGTTATTTCTCCTATGTATTTGGCACTGGTACAACCACTGCTGGAATACTGGGTCCAGTTCTGGTGTCCAAAATTCAAGAAGGATGATGATAATTTGGAGAGGTTCAGAGGAGAGCCACAATAATGATTAAAGGGTTGGAAAACATGGCTTATAGCAATAGAATCAAGGAGTTCAATCTATTTAGTTTAACTAAGAGAAGGTTAAGGTGTGAGTTGATCACAGTCTGTAAATACCTACATGGGGATCAAATATTTGATGATGGACTACTGAATCTAGCAAACAAAGGTGTAACAAGATCCAATGGTAGGAAGTTGAAGCTAAACGAATTCAGACTGGAAATAAGGTGTCAATTTTTAACAGTGAGGGTAATCAACAATTGGAAAATTTACCAAAGGTTGCAGTGAATTCTCCATCACTAGTGCTTTTTACATCAAGATTGGATTTTTTTCTTTTTTTTTTTTTTAAATATGCTCTAGCTCAAACAGAAGTTATTTTAGGAAGTTCTTTTGTCTGTGTTATACAGGAAGTCAGACTAGATGATCCACATCATCCCTTCTGACATTGGAATCTATGACTATGAATTAATCCCATGGAAGAGGGTGTTTACAACAGGTTATTAAAAATGTACAGAGCATACTAAACTAGGAGGAGCAACAAACACCAGCGGAAAGAAATATGTGCAGAAAATAGCAAAATGAGATTTAATATGGACTAAAGGCAGCTAAAACACACTGAACCTTAGTGGAAAGGAGAAACCCTGGAAGCAAAAATAGCTAATTGAGATACTGAAGAATGAAATCTTATCTATCTAGGTTTTTGTACTGAGTCCATCACCATGCGGTGTGATACTTAAATTGAACAGCGTATTAGATATGAGTTTGAAAAGAAAGGCTGCTATAAATGTTTGACTTTGTGCAAAAGCATCACATCATGGAACAGGAACTCTAATTACTGTGCCTTCCTTCAGCAGCAAAGCAAGTGGAAGAGTAACTGTAACAGCCCTAGTTAAATTGTTATGGCCCATGAATGGGAGTAAAGATCAGCAGCTCCTCTAGGCTCCTCCTCCTTGGGATAGGTTTGTTTCCTCCTCACTTAAAATTGGCTGAGGCTAGGCTCAAAAGTCTCCTGCCATACAGCCAGTGTCTAGGGGTGAAAAGAAGCTTTCATCCAGCTCTAGCAATCCTATTCCTAGGCCTAATGAAGGGAACAGATGACATCCTAGGTGGGATTTAAAAAAAAAAAAAAAAAGTCTTATCAGCTCCAGTGGCTTCTCCTTGACCAAGAGAATTGACAGAGCAAAGCCCCTCCAGAGCCCCTCCACAGGGACTAGGGAAGCAGTTTTTCAAGTGGAGCAGCCAGGAGATAAGGAGAAAAGATTGCCATTGGGGAACACTTAAGGCCAGACTTGAAAAGAAAGGCTGAGGCATTTTCCAAATTTTGTAAAAGTAGGAAGAGAAAAGATTAATTTGGTATATGTGAGGAAGAACTGGGTGAAAGTCAAGTGAATGGTGGGGGCTGAGTAGCAGATGAATGCAGGGCTGTCTGGTGTGCAAGAGACCAATGTAGAGAGAGGAGTTCAGGTGTGTATGGTTGTATGTGTAAAGAGAACTGGGGACAAGGGATTGCATGTGTTGGTGTTTGTGGTAAGGGTGGACTATACGATTTTTACCTCAACTGTTAAGTTTTCTTGACAGTGTTTCAAGGGTGTATAATAAAACCAAAATTGGGTTCCCAAACCATCTCAAAATAGCCCATCTCAGAGACATCAGGCAGATTGTTTCCCAGTCTTTCAATTACCTATGAGAGGAAAGCAGGATCTCAGGGGCTCGGTACCAGCGTGTTGCCACATACTCTGTCAGTACAGGGCTGCCTTGGTCCTCATGGATCTGACAAAGGGAGCGAGCCAGTCCAAAATCACAAAGTTTAACAAAGCAGTCTGCATCCAGCAGGATATTTGAGGGCTGCAGTTGAACACAAACATTTATAAGAATTTCTTTATTCTCTGTATAGGGCAGAAAGGGAGGAAATAAAAACCCATGTCAGGCTGCACCTCCCCCTGCCAGGGACAAAGTGCTTTTAGGGGTGTTAGGAGGAAACCGAAACAAAAGGTATACATGACCTACTAAAGGTCATGTGATACTATGGTCATTTTCTTTTCTCTTCACTCCCTTCACCCCCCTACATATATCATTTAACTCCAGTCTTGAATGGAGGACAAATCTTTCCATTTAGGTAAGGCCTAGTGAGTGCAAATGTACCTTCTGGTCTCTGTGAATGACATTCCCTGAGTGGATGAATTTGGTTGCCTTCAGGAGTTGGTAGAGGATGTAACACTTGTGGATGTCTTTCAGCAAATTCCCCTTCTTGATCACAGCATGTAAATCTGTCTCTAACATAGAACATTAGAGAATTATTGTTTGGGAGTGAAAGGAACCCAAAGCTAGGGCATCAAGTCTGTTCTCCGAACTCTAAGCTCTCTAGCTCATTTTTAAACAGAAGCTCAGCAAGACAGCCTTTGAAAAAGTTGTATCTGCTATAGCCCTATTTCCTGAACTACTGCAGCCCTATTTCCTGAACTTCACTTAGGGCAGGGAAAAATACTTCACTGAAAGCAAAGACTAGACAGTAACTGAAAAATTACAATGGGACTTATTGTTCCACTCACATCCTACATTACATCCACCCATCTATAGTCACTCATTCATTTATCCTCTTAAATTGTTTTACTGTCCCACTCTGCTCATTACCCCAAAATTGCAGCTGGACACCCATTCACTTTATCTCTCCCAATCTGCCTGCCATTGTCCCACTTCCAAATCAATTCCTATGCAATTGCTTCCCCACTAACTTCACCACATTCATTGGTTCACTTTTCCATCTAGCTCCACCAACATTCACATTTATCTCATTACATGAATCTTTCTATTTTGCTACTTTCAAGGCAGTGAATGAAATACATTCTTTCTCTCTAAAGAGTGAAAACAGCTGAAGCAGTGGTGGGTCTCACCCATAGATTCGAAAACCAGGTAAATATCCCTGTCATTCTGAGCTCGGATGACATTAAGCAGCTTGATGATATTTGGATGTTCTCCAAATTCCTGCAGGGAAATAAGACCCACTTGTCAGAGTCAAGTGACTGAACCTATTATACGAAAGATTACACTCCAAAATAAAGACCAGGAGGTTATTCCCTTCATTGTGCCTCTACTAAAATACAGACTTTTTTTAGGGAATAAATAAAAAGCCTACCTTGCTCTGTAGTATGAGCTGCCACTTAAGCTACACAACCCTCCCACTTGGCTCTCAGGTTACTCCTCCTCACACTTTAGTACCAAAAAGCATTATACACAAAATAACTGCAAAACCTGAATATCCACATCAATCCACACACTTAGTATTTAAAGCAAAGAACTATTTGATTATAGAAGTGTGATAATAGTGGTGAAACATATATAAATGTTAAGCATTACCATCATTATTGTTATCACAAAAACCCTATGTTTAGTGACAGTTAAAATTGAAGCAGGATACACCCCATCCACCAAAAACTTATTTCCATGCATTTAAGGTTAAGTGGAATGACTTGTGCATTCCTTTCCACCTTTATACTGTCTACAACACTGTTGATAATACAGTACAATGCTCCACAAGGCTTTCACTTCCGTGTCAACAGATACCCAAAAGTAATTCATACTCCAACTTCATTAAACTCACACTCTAATGGAAAGCCTTAACAGTGACTTCTTATGCTTTTGTATCAACTACATAAACACATCAGCATGGCTCATTGTCATGGCTCATTTCCATGAATTTGTGAAGTTAATTTGCTATAACACTATGGATGTCACTGTTAAAGGTTTGCATTAGTCTCCTTTATTCTGATTATTCAATAAATGGCCCCGTTCTTTATTTACTGCTCACAACCCAAACTCTGAAATAAAGACAGAATTAGTAATTTCCTTTTCTATAGTATAGTACAGTCTATAAATTGGTTAGTCTCTAAGGTGCCACAAGTACTCCTTTTCTTTTTGCAAATACAGACTAACACGGCTGCTACTCTGAAACCTTTTCTATAGTGCTCATCATTATAGTTTGAGTGCCTCAGAAACAGTGAATTTATCTGTACAACATCCCTATGAAGTGAGTGATACTATTATTCCTGTTTTACTGATGTTGAACTGAGGCATACCAAGGTTAAGGCCAAAATTTTTAGAAGTGACCACTAATTTTGAGTTCCTCGATGACTGGATGCCTTACTGAAGAGAACCAGGACCTGATTTTTCAGAGGTGCTAAGCCATTGCAGTACCCATTGCTTTTAACTGCATTTGTGAGTGTGCTGCACTTGTGAAAATTAGGCTGTAGGCGTTTCAAACTGACCACCCAGAATAGCAGTGGTAGTGAAAGTTTTGGTTTAAGTGACTTGCCCACCATCACATAGGACGTCTGAGGCAGAATCAGGGCAGAATTCAGTTTTCATGGTGCACAATCAACTAACTGCCTTAACTACAAGACCATCCTTTCTCTTCCAACAGTCCTCTGACTCATTCATTATACATATTCCAAATTCTGTAATATTAGCACCACCTTTGTGTCTTTTTCTCATCCAGAGAATCAGCTCTGTATGCTCACTTCAGAATGATGTCAGAAGCTCAATGATGCAGTAGAGCATGCACAGTTCAGATAATATGTTCAGAAAATTAAGCACAAAACATTCAACAAGTTCTACTGTACATGTGTGAAAAGCAATTTCTCTTATTACATGGCAAGATCTAAACACATTTTTTCAGGAATAGCAAAAAGCACACCTCTGACCCAACAACTACCCCCTGACCAAATTTCAGGTTCCTGTTCTAAAGTTTTGAAATGCCTGAGCTCTCCAAAAACTGGTCAGAGAAAGTGGCTTATACTGGAAAATCTTCCTATCCTCCCCACCCCCGACTACCAGCTTAGTCTTAAAAATGGCTACATCATTTGTACTGAAAGTTTTTTTAAAAATCCAACCTGAGGCAGAGCCGAAGCATGGAAAACTGCAACCCAAATAGTTTAAATTTAGCAAAGATATAAACAACTGCAAATAAGGGGTTATCAAAGGAAGAATTAAGCAACCTTAATATAGTGGTCACTACTTGCATCATCTATAATTAAAAAGAAAAGGAGTACTTGTGGCACTTTAGAGACTAACCAATTTATTTGAGCATAAGCTTTCGTGAGCTACAGCTCACTTCATTGGACGCATGCTGTGGAAACTGCAGAAGACATTATATACACAGAGACCATGAAACAATACCTCCTCCCACCCCACTCTCCTGCTGGTAATAGCTTATCTAAAGTGATCACTCTCCTTACAATGTGTATGAAAATCAAGGTGGGCCATTTCCAGCACAAATCCAGGTTTTCTCACCGCCCCCCCCCCCCCCAAACACACACACACAAACTCACTTTCCTGCTGGCAATAACGCCACTAGCCGTCACCTTCAGCCCCCAACTAAAACCCCTCCAACGCATTATTAAGGATCTACAACCTATCCTGAAGGATGACCCAACACTCTCACAAATCTTGGGAGACAGGCCAGTCCTTGCCTACAGACAGCCCCCCAACCTAAAGCAAATACTCACCAACAACCACATACCACACAACAGAACCACTAACCCAGGAACCTATCCTTGCAACAAAGCCCGTTGCCAACTGTGCCCACATATCTATTCAGGGGACACCATCACAGGGCCTAATAACATCAGCCACACTATCAGAGGCTCGTTCACCTGCACATCCACCAATGTGATATATGCCATCATGTGCCAGCAATGCCCCTCTGCCATGTACATTGGTCAAACTGGACAGTCTCTACATAAAAGAATAAATGGACACAAATCAGATGTCAAGAATTATAACATTCATAAACCAGTCGGAGAACACTTCAATCTCTCTGGTCACGCAATTACAGACATGAAGGTCGCTATCTTACAACAAAAAAACTTCAAATCCAGACTCCAGCGAGAAACTGCTGAATTGGAATTCATTTGCAAATTGGACACTATTCATAGAATCATAGAATATCAGGGTTGGAAGGGACCTCAGGAGGTCATCTAGTCCAACTCCCTGCTCAAAGCAGGACCAATCCCCAATCAAATCATCCCAGCCAAGGCTTTGTCAAGCCTGACCTTAAAAACTTCCAAGGAAGGAGATTCTACCACTTCCCTAGGTAACGCATTCCAGTGTTTCACCACCCTCCTAGTGAAAAAGTTTTTCCTAATATCCAACCTAAACCTCCTCCACTGCAACTTGAGACCATTACTCCTTGTCCTGTCCTCTTCTACCACTGAGAATAGTCTAGAACCATCCTCTCTGGAACCACCTCTCAGGTAGTTGAAAGCAGCTATCAAATCCCCCCTCATTCTTCTCTTCCGCAGACTAAACAATCCCAGTTCCCTCAGCCTCTCCTCATAAGTCATGTGTTCCAGACCCCTAATCATTTTTGTTGCCCTTCGCTGGACTCTCTCCAATTTATCCACATCCTTCTTGTAGTGTGGGGCCCAAAACTGGACACAGTACTCCAGATGAGGCCTCACCAATGTCGAATAGAGGGGAATGATCACGTCCCTCGATCTGCTCGCTATGCCCCTACTTATACATCCCAAAATGCCATTGGCCTTCTTGGCAACAAGGGCGCACTGCTGACTCATATCCAGTTTCTCGTCCACTGTAACCCCTAGGTCCTTTTTATTAATTTAGGCTTAAATAGAGACTGGGAGTGGCTAAGTCATTATGCAAGGTAGCCTATTTCCCCTTGTTTTTTCCTACCCCCCCTCCCCCCAGACGTTCTGGTTAAACTTGGATTTGTGCTGGAAATGGCCCACCTTGATTTTCATACACATTGTAAGGAGAGTGGTCACTTTGGATAAGCTATTACCAGCAAGAGAGTGGGGTGGGAGGAGGTATTGTTTCATGGTCTCTGTGTATATAATGTCTTCTGCAGTTTCCACAGTATGCATCCGATGAAGTGAGCTGTAGCTCACAAAAGCTTATGCTCAAATAAATTGGTTAGTCTCTAAGGTGCCACAAGTACTCCTTTTCTTTTTGTGAATACAGACTAACATGGCTGTTACTCTGAAACCTGTCATCTATAATTAGTTTTTCAGATTCATGGATTTTTAAGGCCAGAAGGAATCATCACACTATCTAGTCTGACCGCCTGTATAACATAGGCCATAGAATCTCACCAAGTTACTCCTGTATTGAGTCCCAAACCTTCTGTATATCTTCCAGTATATCTTCCAGAAAGGCATCTAGAATTGATTTGGACTTCACAAGATGGAGAATACACCACTTCCCTTGGGAGTTTCTTCCAATGGTTAATCATCCTCACTATTAAATGTGTGTGCCTTATGTCTAATTTGGATTTGTCTGTCTTAACAAGAGCAAATGGCTGGAAGTTATATCTTTCTCTGCTAGATTAAGGAACCTCTTAATTCATAGAATCATAGACTATCAGGGTTGGAAGGGACCTCAGGAGGTCATCTCGTCCAACCCCCTACTCAAAGCAGGACCAATCCCCAATTTTTGCCCCATATCCCTAAATGGCCCCTTCAAGGATTGAACTCACAACCCTGGGTTTAGCAGGCTAATGCTCAAACCACTGAGCTATCCCTCCCCCCAACCACTGAGCTATCCCTCCTAGTATTTTCTCCCAGTGAAGGTACTTGTACACCGTAATCAAGTTGCCTTTTTATAAACTAAACAGATTGAGCCTCCTAACTCTCTCACTAAGTCATTTTTTGGCTCTTCTCTGCTCCCTCTCAAATTATTATTATTATTTTCCAAATGTGGACACCAGAACTGGATATAGGATTGCAGTATCAGTCGCAGCAATGCTACATACAAAGATAAAATCATCTGCCTAATAATATCAGTTCTGTTTGATAGTGTCTCTGGAGAAGATATGCTTCATAAATGATGAAGGCAGTAGCAAGGTGGCTGGCTGGCTGAGTTCCTGTGGAATTGATTTTAATGCTGCTGAGACTTAAATTTATTGTATGATTTATTATGCTAGTGTGCCACGAGAATGATGAAAGGATTAGAAAACTTGCCCTATAGTGGGGTAAGCTAAATCAACTGAGCTCTTTGAGTCTAATACAGAGAAGGCTAAGGGGTGACTTGATTACAGTGTGTAAGCACCTCCAGGGGGAACAAAATATTTAATAGTGGGCTCTTCAATCTGGCAGAGAAAGATATAACATGATCCAGTGACTGGAAGTTGAAAGTAGACAAATTCAGACTGGAAATAAGGCATACATTTTTGACAGTCATGGTAATTAACCATTGGAACTATTTACCACAGGTCGTGGTGGATGGTCCATCACTGACAATTTTTAAATCAAGCTGAAGTGTTTTACTAAAAAATATGTTCTAGGAATTATTTTGGGGAGGTTCTGTGGCCCGTATAATACAGGAGGTGAGACTAGATGATCACAATGATCCCTTTTGACCTTCGAATCTATGTATAGAATTGCTCCTTACAATACATTTTACAGGATTCTGTCAAGTTTTGATTATTTCAGATGATCAGGCTCTCTCCCTCACAGGTGAGGTAAGGAACATCTTTCACCTTCTTCCCTACCCAACCAGGGCCTCTGGTTTTGAGCACCACATGCCCTCCTTCCCCAGACAAGGACTTCCAAACCTGACAGCATGACCTCCCTACCAGAGCATCTAATAAAATGCAAGAGCTAAAACCAAGGATTGGCTGTGTGCAGGATATATCATTTAGAAAAGGGAAGAAAGAAGGCAGGGGGAGTGAGACCGATTATAGATCAGAAACAATGACAGGAGCATAATTAAGAAGATAAAAGAGTAGTGAATCCACAGACAAGTCAGATGGACACACTCTGGGAGGAACACCACCAGATTCGTTTAAAAATAAATAAAAGGCATGGAAAGACTGCTTGCTACTGCTGAGACTGACAACACAGAAAAGAATGATTGAGATATGACAAGAGGTAGTGGCAATAGTCACTGCACTGTAACTAAAGGATGAGAAGGAAAGAAGCGAATGCTGGCTGGAAGAGATACAAAGGAGAGCTAAAGGATACATCAGAGGGCAGAAGACAGGTGTTACTTACCTGCAGGAGCATAATTTCCCGGAACGTTCTCTAGAAAGAAACAAAAATATTTACTGTCATAGCAATAAGATAATAGATGGAAGAGGAAGTGACTGCCCAGTGCGATGGTTAAACCCCATTTATTAAGGAGTGGAGTACCATGTGTGTGGGTCAGACTAGGGAAAATCTAACTGCTTGGTAACATGAAAATATTTACATGTCTATGGAGGAAGTTTCTTCTCAACATCAGCCAGTCAGTGGTTAGTTACATCATGACACATGAAGTTCGGATAAAAATGCGTAAGAGGTAGCCAAACTAGTGTAAGCTGTAGAGGGTGATATTCTTATTGCCCATATAAATGTCAAATCACTTACTACACTCTTGTCCTTAATATCTTGTGGCAACAAGTTCCAGAGATCTACCCATCTAGGTCAATGTGTGACTCTTTGAAGTACCCCTGAACTCACCATGTAGGTCTTTCAGAACACATTGGTAAAATAGTTCCTTACCTGAGCATCTGTTCTGTTCCTAAAAGCATCAAAGATCTTCTTGACAGCAACTATTTCTCCTGTCCTGCGATCAATTGCTTTCCACACAATTCCATAGGCCTAGGGGAAAAGGATAGATGGATTCACCAGTTGTATCACCCACACCAAATTTCCTTTCAGTCCCTAGATTCAGTTAGGACCAGATTAGGGGGGAAATGTTCTTAGTAGAAGGTATTAACAGAAAAAAAAAATCAAATCACTAAACATCTAAAGGGTAGAGACCAGGATCAATAAGAAGCACTGTTAGGATTGAGGGCTGTAAAAAATAAATCTTGCTAGATTTAAAAAATAAAATAAATAAATAAATAAATAAAAATAGCAATACTTTTGTCACATAAGAACAGTCACACTGGATCAAACTAGTGGGGTCCTTCTAGTACAGTATCCTGTCTTTGACAGTTGCCAGCATCAGATGTTTAAGAAGATGCAAGAAACCCCACAGTAGACAGTTACCGAAAATCATGTCCATAAGAGAAGTTTCTTCCTAACCCCTGTCAGAGATCAGCTTAGACACTGAAGCATTATACTTTATACCTCTTATAAAAAAAGTTATCCTATCCAATGTAATTCTGGACAGTCTCATTACCCATATAGTTATTATTTTATTACATTAGCACCTAGTGACCCCAACTGAGAATGGGATGCAATTGTACTATATGCTATGTATGGCCCAAATCCACAAAAGTATTTAGGCTCCTAAGAAGCCTGAATATCTGTGGATCTGGGCCTATGTGTTTACATACTATCAGACAGGCTCTGTCTCAAAGAGCTTACAATATATACATACACAAGACAAACAGTAGGAGAAAGGAAGTATTATCCCCATTTTACATATTATGAACTGAAGTACAGAAACATTAAATGATTTGCCCAGCAAGGTAACACAGAAAGTTGTGACACAGCTGGGAATTGCACTCATAACACCTAAACCTCATTTCAGTACTTTAACCAAAAGACAATCCTTCCCCTAAATATTCAGTCATTTTTAAAATCCTATTAAGCACTTGATCTCAATTATATTTTATGACTATTCTATATTAATGTTTTTGAGGGACTCTTAGGACTATGAGTATCTAGAGAGATTGGAGTGAATAAAGTTATGCATTGTGAATTTGTCCTATCAATATGTTTCATAGAATTACATTAGCAGCTGATGATGGGCCTACAGAAGATGTTATATATCTTGGATTTTAGTAAAGCATGTGATACAGTTTCTCACAAAATCTTAACAGAAAAAGGAATTCAAATGATCTTAAATAGGTCACTGTCCTGTGGATTGAAAACTGGCTAAGAGATTAAATAAAGGGTACTGATACGGGCAAAATACTGAACTGCAGTAGGCATGAGAGGTGGAATGCACAAAGGGACTCAAGCATTGCAATGCTGAGCGTGAAGGTGCTTAACTTTTAGGTGCCTAGAAAATCCAAAAACAACAGCGAGATCCATAATGCTGAGTTAGGTGCCTAGGCTATCTATTCAGTCACAGAATCACAGGAGTGGAAGGGACTTCAAGAGGTCATCTAGTCCAGTCCCCTGCACTCATGGCAGGATTAAGTATTATCTAGACCGGGGTGGCAAACTATGGCCGGCCTGCAGGCTGGATCTGGCCCACAAGCCGTTTTAAGCCAGCCCACGAGCCATACCACATGTCTTGGCCCCACTTTGGCTGGGGCGCAGGGTTGGGGGACGCACCACATGGCTCCTGGAAGCCGCGGCATGGCCCCGCTCCGGCTCCTACACACTCCAATGGAAGCTTCAGGGGCAGTGCCTGCGGAAGGGGCAGCATGCAAAGCCACCTGGCTGTGCCTCTGTGTAGCAGCCAGAGAAGAAACATGCCACTGCTTCTGGGAGCCACTTGAGGTAAGCGCCGCTTAGAGACTGCACCCCCTGAGCCTCTCCCAAAGCCCCAACCCCCTGCCCCAGCTCTGATCCCCCTCCTGCTCTCCAAACCCCTTGACCCCAGCCTGGAGCACCGCCCTGCACCCCAAACTCATCCCCAGCCCCACCCCAGCACCCCCTCACCAATTTTTTGAGCATTCATGGCCTGCCATACAATTTCTGTTCCCTGATGTGGCCCTCAGGCCAAAAAGTTTGCTCACCCGTGATCTAGGCCATCCTTAACAGGTGTTTGTCTAACCTGCTCTTAAAAATCTCCAATGTGGAATTTTCATCAACCTCCCTAAGCACTGGAATAAATTGGCTAAACACCCTGACAGTTAGGAAGTTTTTCCTAACGTCCAACCTAAATCTCCCTTGCTGCAATTTAAGCCCATTGCTTCTTGTCCTATCCTCAGAGGTTAAGAACAACAATTTTTCTCCCACCTCCTTGTAACCTTTTATATACTTGAAAACTGTTATGTCCCCTCTCAGTCTTCCTTTTTCCAGACTAAATCTCAATTTTTTCAATCTTCCCCCATAGGTCATGTTTTCTAGCCCTTTAATCATTTTTGTTGCTCTTCTCTGGATTTTTTCCAAATTTGTCCATATCTTTCCTGGAATGTGGCGCCCAGAACTGGACACGATACTTCAGTTGAGGCCTAATCAGTACAGAGTACAGCAGAAGAATTACTTCTTGCATCTTGCTTACAACACTCCTGCTAATACATCCCAGAATGATATTTGCTTTTTTTTGCAACAGTGTTACACTGTTGACTCATATTTAGGTTGTGGTCCACTATGGCCCCCAGATCCCTTTCTACAGTACTCCTTCCTAGGCAGTCATTTCCCATTTTGTATGTGTGCAACTGATTGTTCCTTCCTATATGGAGTACTTTGCATTTGTCCTTATTGAATTTCATCCTATTTACTCCAGACCATTTCTCCAGTTTGTCCAGATCATTTTGAATTATAATGCTATCCTCCAAAGCACTGGCAACCCCTTCCAGCTTGCTATCATCCACGAACTTTATAAGCATACACTCTATGCCATTATCTAAATCACTGATGAAGATATGGAACAGAATTGGACCCAGAACTGATCCCTACTGGATCCCACTCTTTATGCCCTTCCAGCGTTGACTGTGAACCACTGATAACTATTCTCTGGGAATGGTTTTCCGACTAGTTATGCACCCACCTTACAGTAGCTCCCTACTATAGTAGTGGATTTCCCTAGTTTGTTTAAGAGACGGTCACACGAGATAGTATCAAAAGCCTTACTAAAGTCAAGATATACCACATCTACCACTCCCCCCACCCATCCTCAAAGTTTGTTACCCTCTCAAAGAAAGCTATCAGGTTGGTTTGACACGATTTGTTCTTGACAAATCCATGATGACAGTTACTTATCAAAATATCCTCTAGATGTTTGCAAATTGATTGCTTAATTATTTGCTCCATTATCTTTCCAGGCACAGAAGTTAAGATGACTGGTCTGTTCTTATTTCCCTTGTTATAGATGGGCACTATATTTGCCCTTTTCCAGTCTTCTGGAATCTCTCCCATCTTCCATGACTTTTCAAAGATAGTATCAGAGGGGTAGCCGTGTTAGTCGGGATCTGTAAAAGCGGCAAAGAGTCCTGTGGCACCTTATAGACTACAGACATATTGGAGCATAAGCTTTCGTGGGTTAATACCCACTTCATCGGATGCATGTAGTGGAAATTTCCAGAGGCAGGTATAAATATGCAAGCAAGAATCAGGCTAGGGATAACGAGGTTAGTTCAATCAGGGAGGATGAGGCTCTCTTCTAGCAGCTGAGGTGTGAACACCAAGGGAGGAGAAACTGCTTTTGTAGTTGACTAGCCATTCACAGTCTTTGTTTAATCCTGAGCTGATGGGGTCAAATTTGCAAATGAACTGAAGCATATTTATACCTGCCTCTGGAAATTTCCACTACATGCATCCGACAAAGTGGGTATTCACCCACAAAAGCTTATGCTCCAATATGTCTGTTAGTCTATCAGGTGCCACAGGACTCTCTGCCGCTTTTTCAAAGATAATTGCTAATGGCTCAGATGTCTCCTCAGTCAGCTCCTTGAGTATTCTAGGATGTATTTCATGAGGCCCTGGTGACCTGAAGACATCTAACTTGTCCAAGTAATATTTAACTTGTTCCTTTTCTCTGTTTTAGCCTCTTCTGATCCTACCTCATTTTCACTGGCATTCACTATGTTAGACATCCAATCACCATCAAGGTTCTTGGTGAAAACCAAAACAAAGAAGCTATTAAGCACCTCTGCGATTTCCACATTTTCTGTATACAATGAATGGGTATGTCTACACTGCAATAAGACACCCATGGCTGGCCTGTGTTAGCTGACTTGGGCTCTGAGGGCTATAAAATTGCAGTGCGGACATCCAGGCTTGGAGCCTGGGCTCTGGGACCCTCCACCCTCACGAGGTCCCAGAGCCCAGGCTCCAGCCCAAGCCCAAACATCTACACTGCAAATTTACAGCCGCACTGCCTGAGCCCCAGGAACCCAAGTCAGCTGACATGGGCCAATGGTGGGTGTTTTATTGCAGTGTAGACATACTCTTAGATTGAGATCCTCAAAAGCCAAGACACTAGGCAGGGAGCAGCCTAAGCTAGCTAATGGGAAATGCCAACAAGAGGTGGGTGTGCTAAGCCCGGTCCCCCTTTTGAAGACAGGCGACGTAAAAGTCTGGGCTGTAAAGAGGTGCCTAGCTCTGTTTAGCAATCCATGAACAAGCACCTTCCACCTGGCTTAGGTGCCTAAGGAATTCTTTGTGAGAATGAATTAGGTGCCTGCCTCATGCCAAACAAAATGGCCAGAGGAGGTGGCAGTGGTACCCATGTTATAACTTGTAGCCCACTAGTTAGAGCACTTACCTGGGATGTGGAAGACTCAGGTTCAACTCCCCATGGCTGTCCAGGGGCAGTTGAACAGTGGTCTTCCACATCTCAAGAGCATTCACAAACCACTGAGCTACGAGATATTCAGATGCGGATCTCCCTAAGTCTCTCCTGTTGAAGCTGTCTCATTGGGGATCAATAACGAAAGAATGGTTTAAGCAGGAGGACTGGACCTGGGCTTTCCCACCTCACCAAAATCCTAATCATTGCATTACAGAGTCATTCCTACACACTCATTCTCTCTCACCCAATGGCTATTTTAGTATCTATCCACAGTGGAATAGCTTCAACAGGACAGATTGAGGGAGCTCCAAATCAGAATATCCCATAGCACAGTGGTTAGAGCACCCATCTGAGAGGTGGAAGACCCGTGGCCAAATCTTAATCCCATCTCTGGCAAATGGGGGAATTGTATCTGGATCTCCCATATACAAAGTGAGTGACCTAACCACTGGGCTACAAGTTTTATGGTTGGAAGCAGCTCCTCCTCTTTGATTCTGAATGGGACCAAATCCAACAGGCACCTATAAGCAGTGATGAGCTGCCAAAATCTTAACAACCAGTTCCCTCCTCACCCCACGAGGGGGTCGTGGCCCACCCCCACCCTCCGGGACTCCTGCCCCATTCATACCCCTCCCCCATCCCCTGACTGCCCCCAGAACCGGGCAGGAGGATCTCATGGGCCACCGTAGTGCGTGCCCACCCTGCCCCTAAGAGCCAGAGGGACCTGCCAGGGAGCGAGGTAGGGAGTCCTGGCGTTGCTTACCTGGGGCGGCTCCCAGGAAGCATCCGGCAGGTCCCTCTGGCTCCTAGGGGAGGGGTAGCATAGCTGGGGGGTGGGGAAGCAGGGGGAGTGGCTGCTCCCCCTACTGATCACATCAAAAGTGGCGCCTTAGGCACCGACTCCATGGGTGCTCCGGGGCTGGAGCACCCACGGGAAAATTTGGTGGGTGCAGAGCCCCCACCAGCAGCTCCAGGATCCTTTCTGGTGCCCTACCAGGGGGCCCACCTGCCCCTCCTCCAGCCCCAGCTCACCTCCGCTTCCTCCCCGCTCTGCTTCTCCGCAACCCCCTGGCTCCCCGCGAATCAACTGTTCCCACGGGAAGCCCGGGAGGGCTGAAAAGCAAGCGGCAGCTTCGCCTTCAGGCCCAGGGAGGCGGAGGCGAGCTGGGGCAGGGAGCAGTTCCCCTGCGCCCCCCGGGTTACCTGCTGCAGTGCGGACGGCCCACCTCGCGCCCCCCCTACCCCAGCTCACCTCCGCTCTGGCTCTGCCTCCCTGGGCCTGAGCACGAAGCTGCCGCTTGCTTCTCAGCCCTCCAAGGCTTCCCGCGCGAACAGCTGATTTGTGGGAAGCTGGGGGTGGGGGGGTGGAGAAGCAGAGCGGGGCGTCGCGTTCAGGGGAGGAGGCAGAGCGGAGGTGAGCTGGGGCCGGGTGCGGAGCTGCCGGTGGGTGCTCTGCACCCACCAAATTTTCCCTGTGGGTGCTCCAGCCCCGGAGCACCCACGGAGTCGGTGCCTAAAGCGCCACTTTTGCCCGGTTGTTAAATTTAGAAGCCCTTTTAGAATCAGTTGTCCCTCATGGGACAACTGGTTCTAAAAGGGCTTCTAAATTTAACAACCAGTTCTAGCGAACCGGTGCGAACTGGCTCCAGCTCACCACTGCCTATAAGCATGCCTACCAATTTGAGCCCTGCATGAAGTTAGGTGGCTCAATGCCAATCTTCCCCTGGTTTGCAAAATGCTCTGGGGCTTAAGTGGGAGACAGACATCCAGATGCCTAGAGTGAGACAGCAGTGATCATGCCCAGAGGCAGAAATGTAGGGAATTTTTACCCGGAAGAAAAAAAAAAAAAAAAAACTTAGGCACCGAGTGAGTTTAGGCTCCTACAGGATTTTGCATGAGTTTTAAGAAGTATATCACTTTTCTCTTCTATAGGTTCTTGGCCTCGTCAGACCACATTCCTCCTAATAAGTATAGTTGCCCTTTCAGGAATGCTTTCAACTGTCTTTTTACTGAAAAAGAAAAACAAAACCCTGAAAAAAATAGCTTCCAGTCTAATTGTAATAGAAAATATGACTGAAGAGTCATAAAGTGCTATTTAAAAGGTAAATTGTGCATTGTAGGAGGAGGAGGGGATTAAAACGACCTCTTTTCCTTAAACCCTCTATTCCTCCACTTTATCAGCAACTTGGGTCATTTAAAGCTTTGTTTTAATTAAGAAAATTAATTGGGAGGCCTGAACTGGTTGGGTTTACCCTTTAAAAAGCATTAAAGTGTAAAGCACCCCAGCAAGCCCTGCATCCCTCAGGCTAGATCAGCAGGAAAAACCTGCTTTTTCCTGTTGTTTGCTTGCCTAATGTTAAGAGTTAGCATTTAGAAAGCACAGCGCGAACATAAGTGAGTTAATGAATGGTCTGAGCAGGGCTGACAGCGAAGGGACTGACATGGTCATTGTTTCCGAGTGACTGGGCTGCTCTAACATTAAACATCACTGACAAATTTGAAGGCAGAGCCATTCCAAGCTTCCCACTCCACTGGCTTGTGTTTCCCTTTCTGCCCGCCTCAGGGTTAGCTTGTCCGGCATTTTCCAGCGCGGTGGGGCTTCGGCCGCGGCGCGCAGCCCGTCTCCCGGGCAGCAGGAGCCCAGGCACCAGCGGGCGAAGGGGCGCTTCTGCCCCCGCGGCCCCCGGTTACCGCGGCGAGGAGCAGCCGGCGAACGCCGCACCGCAGCAGCAGCCTGGGTGCCATCCCTCCCTCCGGCTCCGGGCGGGGGCCAGCCGCTGGCGCTCGGAAGGCGCCGGGGGTCCTACCCCGCGGGGCAGCGGCCGCGCTCACCCCCTTGCCCAGGCGCTTCTTGATCTCGTATTTCTGGGAGACGAGCTCCTCCACCTCCGCCACGCTCATGGTGCCTCGGCCCCGGCCAGCGGGGGCCCTCCCAGGCCCCGGGGTCGCTCACAGCCGAGGGTCCGGAGCGCTGACGCCCGAGGCGCCCTCAGTCTCCCGGCGGCGCGCGCCGCCCAGCTGCCCTCACGGTGCCCGCGGAGGACACGCTGAACGCGGGGAATGGGCGCGAGACCCCGCCGCCGAGGTGCAGGCCGGAGCCCAAACCGCAAGTGGGCCTGTTGATTTCTGTTGCCATAGAAATAGTGGGCGGGGTGCCGTGCGCGCATGCGCAGAGCGTCTCACTCGCCCCCAGTGTGGGCCGTACCGCGGGCTCTCGGGTCAGCGGACCGACTCCAGGGGCGCCCCCGCGCTGCTCCGCGAGCCGCTCTTCGGCTCCCCCGCCCCTGCCGCGGGGCAGCGTCCACACACATCACCGTGCGGGCGCCCCCTTGCCTGCAGGCGTCTCTCGCCTGGGACTCCATCGCGCCATTTCCAACTGTCTAACGGCATAACCTCACTCCACCCCCTCCCTCTCATCGGGGTGGGGCTGAGGGTGGGGGTGTGGGGAGGGTGACCAGCTGTCTGGGTTTCGACGGGAACACCCACTCAAGAAGGGACCCTGGTGGCCCCGGTCAGCACCACCGACCAGGCTGTTAAAAGTCCGGTCGGCGGTGCTGCGATGCCAAGTTAAGCTAGTCCCCACCTGTCCTGGGGCATCGGAAGCAGCCAGCAGGTCCGGCTCCTAGTCGGGGGTGGGGGGAAGGCAGGAGGCTCATGGTGCCCCGAGCACCAGCTTCTCCCTCCCATTGGCCAAGCTGGGGGGGGGGCAGTACCTCCGGGAGTGAGCAGTACACGCCATGGAGCCTCCTACCCCACCCCCCGCCTAGAAGCCAGACCTGCTGGCCACTTCTGGGGTGCAAGCGCAGTGCCCCAGGACAGGCAGGAAGCCTGCCTTAGCACTCCTGCTGCAACACTGACCGGGAGCTGCCCGAGGTAAGCCCATGCCCCAACCCTCAACCCCAACCCAGAGCCCCCTCCTTCACCTCAAACCCCTCATCCCTGGCCCCACCCCAGAGCCTGCACCCCCTGCCCAGAGCCCTCACCCCTCCCACACCCCAACCCCCTGCCTCAACCCGCAGCCTCCTCCCACATTCCAAATCCCTCAGCCCCACCCCCCAGCCTGGAACCCCCTTGTGCACCCCAAACCCCTCATCCATGGCCCCACCCCAGAACCAGCACCCCCAGCCCAGAGCCCTCACCCTTCCCACACCCCAACCCCCTGCCTCAACCCACAGCCCTCCCCCGCACCCTGAACCCCTCATTTCTGGCCACACCCCCATTTAGAGCCCTCACCTTCTCCCGCATCCCAACCCCCTGCCCCAGCCCAGTGAAAGTGAGCGAGGGTGGGGGAGAGCAAGCCAGCGAGGGAGGGGGAGTGTAGTGGGTGGGCCCTCAGGGAAGGGGTGGGGCCTCGGGGAAGGGTCAGGGCTAGGGTGTTAGGTTTGTGCCAATGGAAAGTTAGCAGCCCTAGGTGTGGGCTCTGGGAGGGAGTTTGGGTGCAGGAAGGGGCTCCAGACTGGGGCCGAGGGTTCTGGAATATGGGAGGGGGCTCAGGCCTGGGGCAGGGGGTTGAGGTGCAGGAGGGGGTGTGGGGTGCAGGCTTTGGGAGGGAGTTTGGGTGCAGGAGGGGGCTCAGGACTGGGGTAGTGGGTTGGAGTGTGGGAGGGGGTTTGGGATGCGGGCTCCAGCTGGGTGGTGTTAAGCAAAAGTTAGCACATGTGACTCCATTTTGGTTTGGGGCCCACCATTGTCTAAAAGCAAGCACATCATACACCAGGAGGAGTGTTCCTTAGACACTGCATCCCTGTGAAAATCCTCCTCCTTGTCTCCAGCCTGTCTTGACTCCCAGTATCTGTTTTTTGTCAGTCTCTAACTCCCTATCTCCTGGCCTTTGATGTGAGGCCTCCCATCCTGATAATAAAAGTTACTGATGCATGGCTTTAGGACCATGCTGTGTCATTAACATACTGGTTTAGCACGAGGAATGCACCAAGCAGGGATAGGTGATAGATAAGAAAAGGGTTTGTTTATTGGCTAAGGTTTCTGATGCACGAGGGCAACATGCTTTGCTAAAAAGTATATAACCTTTGTATAATCTGTATTCGGGGTCCCCTTGTGTGCGTGTCTTATCAGGTATAATTCGTAACAGTGGCGCTTACCTCAGGTGGCCCTCAGAAGCAACCAGCATGTCTGGCTCCTAGACTCAGGGGTGGCCAGGCGGCTCTGCGGTGCAATCCATTGGCTGCGGTTCCCGCACACAGAGAGCCCCCTGGCCGCCCCAGTGCCTAGGAGCCAGAGGGACATGCCGGTAACTTCTGGGAGCCACGCGGAGCTAAGGCAGGTAGGGAGTTTGCCTTAGCCCTGCTGCGCCACGCGCTGGACTTTTGGCCCATTAAAATCTCCCAAATGGCTTTCAATAGCCAGTAGGCGGTCAAGGCCAATTCCGCGAGACTCCCGGCCAATCCAGGAGGGTTGGCAACCCTAATATTGGAGGGCCAGAAAGGAGTATTAGGATAAGTTAGTCTGATCTGGTGCATAACACAGGCTATAGAATATTGCCTAGTATTAAGCACCAAACCCATGTTTGAGCTAGAGTAATTGTTTAGAAAGTCTTCACTAGGGTTGCCAGGCATCCGGTTTTCAATCAGAACATCCAGTCAAAAAGGGACCGTGGGGGCTCCCGCCAGCACCACTGATTGGGCCGTTAAAAGTCCTTTTGGCCACCCGCAGTGGGGCAGGAAGGCTGCCTGCCTGACTCTGCACGGCTCCTGGGAAGCAGCCGGCATCTCCCTCTGGCTCCTAGGTGCAGAGGTGGCCACAGGGGCTCCATGCGCTGCCCTGTCCAACGCTGCCCTTTTACCCTTCCTCTCCAAGCTGGGGAAGCCCATTTCCATTATCAGCCCTCTCCCGCTTCGTTGCAAGGACCCCGCCCTCCGTCATGTCCTGTCCTTCCACCAGCAGGTCCAACCAACTGCCGCCAGCGGTGCGTGGCGGGGTGGCGCTCGAGGGATCCTTTCTGGTGCCCTACCAGGGGGCCCACTACCGGGTGCACTACTCCTCAGGGGAGGCCAGGCTTTGGGAGGGACTGCCCCCTGGCCCAGGATGGAGGGGCCCCCGGATCCCCGAGATCCGGGAGGGCACCGCCCTGCCATTGCCGGTGACCTTGGTGGCCCAGCTCCCATAGTCACCCCTCCTCCTTCTTCCATCGCTCTGGCTCGGGCCCCAGGGGTAGCCCCCCCCAGTGTGCCCAGATGAGGGGGTGGGCCCCGCCTCCATCGTGTGTGGTCCAGCGGGGCCCATGGAGGAGAGGGCAGCAGGGCCATTGCTGGGCACAGGAGAGGGTGCTCCCCAGGGGGAGGTTTCCCTTCCCCTCGTTGTCCCCTCCTTGCTTTCCGAACCCCCAAGTTTATCGCCCTTGCCCCCTGGCCCAACGCCTGCTGGCTGGCCCTCCACCTCAGAGGGCTGGGTATTCGTGCAGGGAAAGCGCAGCAAAAGGAAGTCTTGGGCTCAGAAACACCCCCTCAATGCAGAGGCGGGGAGGCCCCCCACAAGACCATGAGGGGGGTTGCCGCTGCTGAGTCTTCCGCCGCACCCCCTGATAGAGTCCAGCAGGTGGAGTCAGTCGGGAATGCCATGGTAGCGGAGGGGGGGTGGAATTACCCCCCTCTCAGAATCTCTCCCCAAGGGAACCTCAGATGGAGCCCCCCCAACCCTTTTGTCACCCGAGCCCCCCGTCGGCGCCGAGGCAATTGCTGTCTTGGTTGATGGCAGGGAGGACTCTGGGGTGGTGTGGGGAGACTTCACCTCCATCTTTGAGGAGATCGCGGCCCTGGGTCTGATCCCGATCACTGAGGCGGTGGATGACCCTTTGCCAATGGGCCTCAATCTAGGTGGCGGCTTAGTCACGCCACCCCCTCCTCCTCTTTCCCCCTTGCCCCAGGCAGCTGCCCCTGCTCTCGACCTTGGGGCACCCCTGGGTTAGTCCATCTGTCTGGCCACAGACTGGACCTTGCTCTTGGCTGCTGAGACCCTGGTGGCGATGGCCGGTGCCAAGCAGCCAGGCCCCGAGCTCTTGGGTGCGCCCCTTTTTGAGGCAAGGCAGCTGCTTCCCCACCCGGTTGGGGGCCCTGCCGCTGATGCCACCATGCCCGACGCTGTGGTTGAGGGCACTGAGCTCATTGAAGCGCCCAGGCCCAGCGCTGGTGAGGGCCCCCTTCCCATCCCCGCCCCCTCGGCCCCTGAATCTGGTCGAGATGTGCTGCACCCCAGTGACATAGCCGCCGGGGATTCCGCTCCCACCTTTTCCCCTACTCCTGCCTCTGTTCCGGGTCCTGACACCAGCCCCGCTCCCGCCCCTGGCGACGCATTGCCCGCCTCCTTCCCCTCCGTCCCCCATATCACTGCCGCCCCCGAGGTTTTTTAGTTTCCCTAGTCCTCGAACAACCCTCAGGGGGCGGTTTTCATGTCTCCCATCCCTGACCCTCTAGGGCAGTGGTCTCCAAAGTGGGGTGCCCAAGACGATCCATTGGGGGGCACGGCAGGAGGAGCACCGCCGGAGCAAAAGGGCGGCGTGGCAAGAGGAGCGCCGCCGGATGAAAAAATAAAAGGGGGGCAGCCAGAGGAGCACTGCCCTAAGATTGGCCAGAATGCCACCCCTTACAGTGTGACGCCCCAGGCACGTGCTTCCTACGCTGGTGCCTGGAGCCGGCCCTGCGAGGTATCCTGAAGGAAGAGTGGGAGTTCCACAACACGGAGGGGTTGACAGTGGCGTCCTCACTCATTCATTCGCTTTCAGTGTATTGTGACGTATTGCAGTTTACATGTGCCCGGTTAAGTGGATTTACAGATTATATTATCTAGTTTTAACTAAACTAACCCTCACAAAATGGACACGTGGCTTAAAAAGATTCTTGCAAAGAAACCGCGGATTGAAGATAATACTAATAATGCAAGCACAAGCGAACAAGAAAATAGCAGAGCTGACAGTTCTCCTACTCCTAGTACGAGCTCAAAAAGAAAGGAAGACTTGTGGCACCTTAGAGACTAACCAATTTATTTGAGCATGAGCTTTCGTGAGCTACAGCTCACTTCATCGAGCTCTTCATCAGCCATATTATCAGATCTGACAAGAAGTTGGCCAAAAAAATTCTAAATTATCAAGAAGACTATTTGAAATGGATTTACATCCACTATCGTTAACAATGAACCTCGCCCTAAGTGTATATTGTGCCTTGAGGTATTAGCTAATGATAATATGAAGCCATCACGATTAGCAAGACATTTAAAAACTAAGCATCCAGAACATGAAGACAAACCTCTACTATTTTTTCAGCGATGTTTAAAGTCATGCAATACTCAATCCAGTGCTTTACAAAATTTCACTAAACTCAATGATAAATGTTTAGAAGCCTCTTTTGAGGTTTCTTACTTTATAGCGAAAGACAAAAAGCCACATACCATTGAGGAAACACTTGTTCTTCCTGCCGCAGTAAAAATGAATGAAATAATACACGGAAAACAGTATGGCGACAAACTAAAATGCATTCCTTTGTCAGCAAATACTGTTGGAAGACGCATAGAAAACATTGCTGAAGATTTAAAGAAACAAGTATTAGAACAAATTATGCAGTGTGGGAGGTTTGCTATACAGTTGGATGAAAATACAGATGTTTTTAACATGTCTCAGCTTATGGTATTTGCTAGATTCTGTTTCAATAATGAAATACACGAAGAACTAAGTTTTTTGTGAGCCTCTAAAGGAAAGATGTACCAGAGAATATATATTCTCAACAGTAAATGACTTATTTAATAAAAACAATGTTTTATGGAAAAACTGTGTAAGTGTAACCACTGATGGAGTAGCTGCTTTGACTGGAATAAAGAAAGGATTCCGGAGTAAGGTTACAGAGATAGCACCACATGTGAAATTCATTCACTGCATCGTTCATAGGCAAGCTATTGCAGCAAAGAAGTTGGAGCCAGAAGTGCACAAAGTGCTACAGGATGTCATCGATGTGGTTAATTTTATAAAAACAAGACCTTTAAATAGTAAAATTTTTACAATACTTTGAAATGAGATGGGGAGTGACCATGAAAATCTTTTGTACCACACCGAGGTTTGCTGGTTATCTTGTGGCAAAGTGCTTAAAAGAGTTGTCAAACTTAAAGATGAGTTACATATTTTTCTTTTACAAAAAGACAAGTGTTCCAAATTTGCTGACCTTTTCTGTGATGACAAGTGGCTGTCAGTAGTATGCTACCTAGCAGATATTTTTAAAAAAATAAACACACTTAATCTGTCCCTTCAAGGTAAAGGTGACGTTTTAACAATGAGTGAGAAAGTAACTGCTTTTTGAAAGAAACTCGTGCTATGGCAAGAGCTTTTTGAAAACAGATGTTTGGAAATGTTTCCATCGTTATGTGATTTTGTTGCCGAAAATGACGTAAGTGTATCACCTATAAAAACTCTCATATCTGCACACTTAAAAAACTTGGAAACAGAATTTTCTAACCTGTTTAAAAATCTTCCAAACAAAGAGTTTCAGTGGGTTTTGAACCCATTTGTTAAAAATATAAAAATGCAACACCTTCCAATTAGTTTGCAAGAACAAGTGGTTAACATCAGGGAAGATGGAAATTTACTAGCCAAATTTCAACAAAAACCTTTGCATAATTGGTGGATGAGACTGAAAAATGAGTATCATGATTTAAGGTATGTCTACACCATGAAATTAGGTCAATTTTATAGAAGTCGATTTTTCGGAAGCGATTTTATACAGTCGATTGCCTACGTCCCCACTAAGTGCATTAAGTCGGCGGAGTGCATCCACAGTACCGTGGCTAGCGTAGACTTCCGGAGCGGTGCACTGTGGGTAGCTATCCCACAGTTCCCGCAGTCTCTATTGCCCATTGGAATTCTGGGTTGAGCTCCCAATGCCTGATGGGGCAAAAATATGGTTTTGGGTACATGTTGTCAGTCGCACCTCCCTCTCTCCCTCCCTCCATGAAAGCAACGGCAGACAATCGTTTTGCGGCTTTTTTCCTGGGTTAACTGCACAGGTGCCATAGCACTGCAAGCGGGAGCCCACTCAGCTCACCGTCACCACTGCTGTTGTGGGCAAGTCTACTGTGAGGGCTGCTGTGATCCAAGTAGCCAATGCAATCATTGACATTCTGTTATCAAGGGTAGTGACTCTGGGAAATGATTTCAGGTGCATCATATTCCTGTCCTTTGTCACTGGTGAAGAAGTCTTGCAGGCGCACATTCCACATGAAACAGCTCCAGGGCTCCTGCTCTTTTGCCTCGGCCACACAGCAGCAGCTCCTGGGTGCCTTCGCATCAATGGTGAACAGCTCCACTGCTTCCACAGCAACTCTGCAGCAGATGGTGCAGTAGGACTGCTAGCCGTCCTCATCAATGGTGTTTTGCTCTCTCCACCACTTCCGCTGCAACTCTGCTATCCTGATCTCCTGCGAGCTGCAGGCTTCTGCCTCAGGCTGCTCTCCCAGCCAGCAGCACCGTGCAGTTTCACCTACCCCAACCTACCCCTTGCTCCCATGGCTCATGAAGCCTGGACAGTAGTAAGGAGCAGTTCAACTATAGGCTGAGCAAGTGCAGAATGGTGGTAGAATGTGCCTTTGGACATTTAAAAGCTCACTGGCGATGTTGGTCAGACACCAGCGCAACCAACATTCCCATTGTTATTGCTGCTTGCTGTATGCTCCATAATATCTGTGAGAGTAAGGGGGGGACGTTTATGGCGGGGTGGGAGGTTGAGGCAAATTGCCTGGCGTCCGATTTTGAGCAGCCAGACACTGATTAGAAGAGCACAGCAAGGCACACTGCGTATCACAAGACACTTTGAAAACTAGTTTCATGACTGGCCAGGCTAAGGTGTGACAGTTGTGCGTGTTTCTCCTTGATGCAAACCCGTCCCCTTTGTTGATTTTAATTCCCTGTAAGCCAACCACCCTCCCCCCTTCAAAATGAAGTAACTATTGTTTTGAAACCATGCATTCTTTATTAATTAAAAAAAATTGAGATAACGGACAAGGAAACTGCCAGTGGTTTTGGGTACATGTCGTCAGTGACCATTCCCTCGCTCCCTCCCTCCGTGAAAGAAACGGCAGACAATCATTTCTCGCCCTTTTTCCTGGATTGCCCGCGCATACGCCATAGCACTGCAAGCGGGAGCCCGCTCCGCTCACCGCTGCAGTTGAGAGCATTGTAAACACCTCACATTTGCCCTTGGAGATTTTGGCATATATATTGGCATTACGTCTTTTGGAATGGAGTTCTGATAGCACGGATTCGTCTCCCCATACAGCGATCAGATCCAGTTCCCCCTGCTTTCAGGGGACTGCATGGTCACCTGTGCTGATGAGCTCGCCATGCTGGCCAAACAGGAAATGAAATTCAGAAGCTCCCGGGGCTTTTCCTGTGTACCTGACTAGTGCATCTGAGTTGAAAGTGCTGTCCAGAGTGGTCACAATGGAGCACTCTGGGATAGCTCCTGGAGTCCAGTACTGTTGAATTGCGTCCACACTACCCAAAATTCGACTCAGTGATGTCAATTTTAGCGCTAATCCCCTTGTTGGGGAGGAGTACCAAAATCGATTTTAAGAGCCCTTTAAGTTGACAAAAATAGCTTCGTCATGTGGACGGATGCAGGGTTAAATCGACCTAATGCTGTTAAATTCGACCTAAACTCATAGTGTAGATCAGGGTTTAGTAAGTGCAGCCAACAATGCACTTCTTCCATTTGGATCTACGTATCTTTGTGCAGCATCTTTTTCAGCTACGACAGCCATTAAAACCAAGGTGTGAAATAAACTGAATTTAGAACCAGACCTTAGAATCGCTGTATCACAAAGTGTTAAACCACGATTTTCAAAAATAATGAAGCATATTCAATCACATTGCTCTCACTAAAAAATTATTATTAATAATAATATTTTAGTGAGAGCAAAAAGGTTTTTTGTACCATTAATAAATAAATGAATAAATAAAAAATATTTTAAAAATATTGTTTGTTTCATCTTTATCTCATCCTTTTTTAATTTCTATTTTTTGTGTATGTTTTATAATGTACATAATATATTAGTACAGTAGTATATGTATGTAATTTATCATAAATAAATATACATATTGGGGGTGCGTGCTCAAAAATTTTTTACTGATAGGGGTGCGCGATCAAAAAAGGTTTGGAGACCACTGCTCTAGGGGCTGCTCTCTTCCCTCCACTGCCCCCTCCCCCACCAGAGATGGAGATGGGTTGTGCGGCGCCACCGCTACCGGCACCGCTCCGGGGGTCCGCCTTCTGTGCGCCCATCTCCATGAGCTGCGGGACTGTTGCAGGGGCCCAGCTGGAGGACAGCAGCGGGTCCGTGACCCCATCCCCTGTTGCGCTGCGGGATGAGCTGCGCTGCTTCCTGTTGGAAACCAGTGGTTTCAAGGGAAAGGTGCAGCTCGCTCTTCAGCGCTGGGGGGACTTCTGTCTTGTCCTCCAGGCCGTGAGGGCCGTTTTGAAGGAGGGGAGGGGGACTGAGAGGCAGAGGATGGCGCCCCCCTCAAGGATTCGGAGGAGATGCATGGAAGGGCCAGGGCCTCTTATGCCGGCCTCTTCTCCTCGGATCTGACCGACTCTGATGCTTGCATGGTGCTCTGGAATGAACTCCCAATGGTCAGCGTGGGCACCTGGGACTGACTGGAGCTGCCTCTCACTCTGGCCTAGCTCTCAGAAGCTCTCCATCTCATGCCCACCAATAAATCTCCAGGTATAGATGGGCTGACCATGGAGTTCTACCGCATGTTCTGGGACATCCTCAGTCTGGACCTGGTCACCGTCTGGGCCGAGTCCTTGGAGAGCAGGGTCCTCCCTCTGTCATGCAGGCAAGCTGCGCTCGCCTTGCTACCCAAGAAGGGGGACCTCCGCGACCTTCAGAACTGGCGTCCCATCTCGCTCCTCAGCGTGGACTACAAAGTTATAGAGAAGGCCATCTCTCTGAGGCTGGGGTCCGTGCTGGCGGATGTGGTCCATCCCGACCAGACCTACACTGTCCCAGGCTGCACCATCTTTGATAACTTATATTTGGTCTGGTATCTCCTGGAATTCAGGTGTAGGGATGGTCTGTCGTTCACCCTCCTGTCCCTGGACCAGGAGAAGGCATTCAACAGGATTGACCACAGGTATATACTGGGCACTCTGCAGGCGTTTGGCTTCAGGCCCCACTTTGTGGGTTTTCTCCAGGTGCTATACGCCTCCGTGGAGTGTTTGGTCAGGCTCAACTGTTGGTCAGGCTCAAGTTGCAATGGGGGAGGTTTAGATTGGATATTAGGAAAAACTTTTTCACTAAGAGGGTGGTGAAACACTGGAATGCGTTACCTAGGGAGGTGGTAGAATCTCCTTCCTTAGAGGTTTTTAAGGTCAGGCTTGACAAAGCCCTGGCTGGGATGATTTAACTGGGACTTGGTCCTGCTTTGAGCAGGGGGTTGGACTAGATGACCTTCTGGGGTCCCTTCCAACCCTGATATTCTATGATTCTATGATTCTAACTGGACCCTCACTGAGCCAGGCAGCTTCGGATGGGGGGTGGATCAGAGGTGTCTGCTGACAGGCCAGCTGTATACTCTGGTGATCGAGCTCTTCCTCTGTCTCCTCCATCGGAGGCTGAGGGAGTGCGTGCTCCGTGAGCTGGAGTTGCGGCTGGTCCTATTGGCATATGACGATTACATGCTCCTCATGGTCCAGGACCCAGGTGACCTGGTGTGGGTGGAGGCCTGCCAGGTGATCTACTTGGCGGCCTCCTCCGCCCAGGTCAACTGGGTCAAGAGCTCTGGCCTGATGGTTGGGGAAGGGTGGCAGACGAGCTCCCTCCCACCCTCACTTCAAGCCATTCTGTGGAGTGTGGGTCCACTGCTCTATCTCAGCATTTTCCTTTCTGCCACGCATCCTTCTCCGCTGGAGAACTGGAAGAATTTGGAGGCCAGGGTGGGTGAGTGGCTGCAGAGATGGACAGGCCTCCTCCGATGCCTCTTCTTGCAGGGGAGGGCACTGGTACTGAATCAACTAGTCCTGTCCATGCTCTGGCACCGGCTCAACACCCTGAGTCCAGCCCCGGGGATACTGGCCCGGCTCCAGAGGGTAGCTCTGGAGTTCTTCTGGCCAGGACTGCACTGGGTCTCTGCAGGGGTCCTGAGTTTTTCCCTGGAGGAGGGCAGACAGGGCCTGGTCTGCCTCCACAGCCAGGTCCATGTCTTCTGCCTCCAGGCCCTGCAGAGACTCCTTTATGGTGCAGGTAGTCTGGTGTGGAGCACATTGGCACACGCCCTCCTCTGCTGCCTCTGAGGGCTCCAATAGGACCGGAAGCTCTTTTTTCTCTACTCGAGGGGTCTTTTGCAAGACCTCTCTGAGCTGTTGGTCTTCCACTAGGACCTCCTCCAGACCTGGAAGCTGTTCTTGGTGACCAGGTCTATTGTGGCCACCTAGAGGGCACACCTCCTCTTGGAGCCCCTGCTACACAACCCCGATCTTCGTGTGCAGGTGGCAGAGTCCCCCTCGGTGCGCTAGAGGCTGGTCCTGGCAGAAACCACCATAATCGGAGACCTCCTGGACTATGACAGGGGGGACTGGGTGGATCCCTGAGCTTTTAGTCAACACATGGGGCCTTCCACCCTCCTGACCCCCCTGCGTGTGCTGCAGGAGATGGGGTCAGTCTTGTCACCCACCTCTCGGGTTTTCCTTCAGCAGGTACTGCGAGAGGGCACTCCCCACTCACCCCAGGACCTCCGGACCTTTTAATTGGGCCCTGTCCCGTGAGCCCTCCCGGCCCCCTCCCTTCCTCAATACAAGCTGGCTGCATCCCCTACAGCTAGTTCGCTTCCAAAGCGCACCAAGGAAATAACTATACACACTCATGCTACACACGTTTCACTTCCTCACCCTTGTGTCCCACCCTGATAACAAATGGTGGGACTATCTACCACCTGTGGAGGGTAAGGAACCCCAGTCCCACAGCCTGGTTCCACGGCCTGGTCCCACGGCCCGCCAGGGATATCGGTTGGCTGCTCCTCCATGGAGCCATGAGCACTGGAGTGTTCCTGGCGTGGTTCACCCCCATTCCCAACGCCTGCCCCTTTTGTGGTGTGAGGGAGAACTTGGTGCACACTTATCTCGAAGTGCCAGGTTGAAGCCCCTATTCCGGCTCCTCCAGAACTTCCTGTTAAGGTTCTGGCTGCACTTTTCCCCACACCTGTTCATATTTGCACACTCTGTCCGTGGCATCACGAAGTCGTGACACCTCCTCATCAAGCTCCTCCTGGCCCTGGCAAAGTGGTCATCTTCAACACCAGGAGCAGGATGCTAGACAAGGGATGCTCTGTGACTGTGGGACCTATTTCCGCTCCTCCCTGGTCTCACGCATCCGGGCAGAGTTCCTCTGGGCAGCATCCGCTGGCTCCCTAGACAGCTTTGAGGAGCAGTGGGCACTGACCGGGGTTCTCTGCTTGGAGTCCCCGTCTGGATCCCTAGTTTTGAACTTGTGACCTTCACTCCTGACCCTGTTATTCATTAGTCACCCCCCGTATTCAGTTGGTGCCCAGGTCCAGTGGTCCCTCCCGCAAGGCTGGGGGAGGGGCCTTTAGATGTGGGCGGGCTTGGGCCTGCCCACCTCCCAGGATTCCAATAAGACCTCACTACACCCTCCACATCACCTTATATCTCAGTCATAACTTTTCCAAGCTGTTCCATCAGGTTACTTCAACATTTAATACACACAGTGAATGCAACTGGAATTCATGCAGATAGCTCCCAGTTGCTATTACCCACTCCAGCGTGGAGTTTAACTTAAGGTTCCACAGTGGTGTATTAATGTAGGTGGAATATATGGACCCAAAGAGTCAAAGATGTTAACATGGCCCTGAAACTGTTCGCCATTAAACAGTTGTAATATACCTCAGCATGCTTAGTAACATGACAAACATACCATTAAAAATCCTTTTAAGCTTTTATTAAAGATACAGAAAAAAGAGAAAAGCGTTAAAACATTTGAGATGTAAAGTATTAAGTAAGGCTTTCATTTTTACAACATCCTTTGTTCAGTTTCCCTTAAGCTGGAGAGAGTTTTTAGAAAGAAACCCCCATTTGACAGACTCTTAGATGGTCTTAAAAGATGGTAATAATTGGCTTTTTGGGGAAAAGAGAAGTTAGTTGAGATGGGCTGGATCTGTTGTTGCTGCTACTGTGAAAGTCCAGTCCATAAGAATGTAAGAATCTGCCCAGTACCAAGTCTTCCAACAGTGGCTGGTGCCAAATGCTTTAAAGGGAATGAACAGAACAGGGCAATTTATCAAGTGATCCATCCCCTGTCATCCAGTCTCAGCTTCTGACAATCCCATTGGCAAAACAAGACAAACACAGAAAAGGGAGAAGAAAAGAAAAGATAGAATATGCAGCTCCTGTCTCTGATGTTGAGACTTACTTGTACCCACTTCTGGAAAAACACAGGCACAGCACGCAGTCTTGTCAGCAACTCAGAGACCTTATTTCTGTAGGGCGTGTAAAGTGCAGGTCTGTTAGCAGTTGTGGGAAGGCCTTGAAAGAATGGGACTTAACTGAAAAAACTGGACCTAAAAGGTAATTGATAAGATAGAGCATTGAAACAGCAATGACCACCAATCCAGCCAAAACCTTGTTTTTAATTAAGTTAGCAACAGGCAGCAGCAGTATCCTTTGTTTGTTAAAGGGTATAAAAGGGTGAACTTTTAGAGTGTTCATTGCTAATACCTGCCTGACCACATTGAAGCCTTATAAATGTTGTGTTACTAAATGAATGTATTAATTGGTTATTAGTTAGGCTTTCAGACATGTTTAGAGCATTGATATAAATATCATCCGGACTTTGGATTTAATAAAGGAATTTATGGTTAAGTTAGTGTTTGGTGTGGTACCCTATATTAATATTAATAATAATTTGTACAGAACCCCAGAAAGAAGTTATGGGTGCACCAGCCTATCCTTTCATTAATTAGGCCTAATTTCCAACACACCAAGTTTGGGTCATTAATTTCCAACTCCATACTTTCCTTGTTTTTCAGGCATGATCTTAACACAATCCTTGAGTTATGTCATTAGGCCTTTTTGTTTGGACTATTTCAGTCTTTCCTTCTTTTTGCACCTTGTCCCATCACTATATGTTGTTTAGGTTATTGTGACATTTTATGAACATTCATTCACTTCTTACAGTTGAGCTCACAATTAGGGTAAATTTGTAGGCCCAGTTATCATGACAGTGAACATGTATAACTTAACTCTTCATTTTCTGGTATTCAGATGTCTGAGTGATGTTGAACTCAACATTCTGGAAGTGCACAATTTATCACCAGTCAGCTGTAACTGTATTAAAAAAGTTTGTCGTCTGTGAATTGATATTGTATAGTGCTAATTTTTTAATCAGAATGTCACGTGGTACTAAGTGAAATGCCTTACAAAAGTCTATTACATCTTCACAGGTTTCAGAGTAGCAGCCGTGTTAGTCTGTATCCACAAAAAGAACAGGAGTACTTGTGGCACCTTAGAGACTATCAAATTTATTAGAGCATAAGCTTTCGTGGGCTACAGCCCTTACCTTTTGCAACAAAATTTATAATCTCAGTGTCATGGGGGACCCTGTCTGAATGCCCTCCTGTAGCAGCCAACAGCATAGTGGGTGCACCTGCTTCAATGTCCCCTTCTGAGTCCCCAGTAATTCTACTCCAAGTAATTCTCTTGCCTAAGTCATATCCCTCCTTGGGGCCCATTTGTTAGAAAAACATAGTGCAAAACAGTCCTTAACAAAATTCCCAAAATTTATCATCTCCTGTATATAGTTCTTAATGTAGCAGAAACAGAGAGCCTGAGACATGAGGCCTGGTATAAGGGCCTTGGTGTAAGGCCTAAGGTCCAAACAAAAGTCAGGCCCTGCTGATATAAGGCAAAATTAGTAAGAGTCAGACTATGAGCAAAAGTCAGGACCTGTTACAAAGCAGATGCCTGCTCGCAGGTTCACTATCCAATACACGAACTTGGCAAGAACAGGGCTGATGCTGCAAAAACACTAGCACTCCTAGGAAATACGAGGCATTGGTTATTCATGTAAACACATTCCAGAAGAGTGGTACCAGAACACCCTGACACTAAGTTATGGTGTAAACACACTCCCCAAAGCTGATACAGGGACACAGTGACCCCTACTAAAGATAAGGTGAGGATTACAGGGTAATGGACAGATGTTTTGACAGAACCAAAGCCCCGAACCCCAGTAGGCATGCCCCAGGGGCCTAAATCCCCAGCAGGCACCTCCCAGGGGACTGAAGACCCAAGACCCTGCTTCCCACAGGGCAGAAGCCCAGGCAGGTGCCTCCCGCAGGTCTGAAGCCCCTAGTCCCACTTCCCCGCAAGGCAGAAGCTCTTAGCCCCATTATCCTGCCACAGGGCAGAGGCCTCAAGCCCTACCCCACCATGCCACAGGGTAGAAGCCCTGGCAAACTTCTGAAGATTATCATATGCAGCTCAGAGGGTCTGTAACTTTGGCCACCCCATTCTATACCACACTTCAACATTTTCTGTAACACCTAGGGTCCTTGTCACTCATCTTCTGTCCCACTTCCAGGACAGCCACCCCAGCCCTTCCAGCTAGAGTGGAACACTGCTCTTCCCAGCAGAAACTGCCACAGCTTCTCTGCTGGGAGGCTATCTTCACCAGCAGACCATCCTGCTCGGCCGTCTCCAGCCCTCAATTTCAACTCTCTGGTTTAAAAGTAAGCTCTCCGTCCCTCTCTTGCAAGGGTGGCCAACCTGTAGCTCTGGAGCCACATGCGGCTCTTCAGAAGTTAATATGGGCTCCTTGTATAGGCACCGACTCCGGGGCTGGAGCTACAGGTGCCAACTTTCTAATGTGCCAGGGGGTGCTCACTGCTTTGTGCCACTGTGCCAGGGGGTGCACAACCCTGGCTCTGCCACAGGCCCTGCCTCTACTCCACCTCTTCCCGTCCCCTCCCCTGAGCCTTGCTCCTTCCCTCGCCCCCCCCAGCCTCCTGCACACCACGAAACAGCTGGTCAGGAGGTGCGGGGAGGGAGGTGCTGATTGGCAGGTCTGCTGTTGGGTGGGAGGCGCTGGGAGTGGGGCTGGGGGAGCTGATGAGGGGCTGCTGACTTATTACTGTGGCTCTTTGGCAATGTACATTGGTAAATTCTGGCTCCTTCTCAGGCTCAGGTTGACCACACCTGCTCTATTCTGTCTTGTCTTCAGCCATGCCTCACTGGCTTGGAAAGATCAGCTAGCAAACCCCTCTTGCTGCTCTTCTGCCTTCAGCCTTCCCCCAGGAACCTCCTACAGCTTCCTTCAAGAACTTCTTCCAGTCTCCTGATCCCAGACAGCTCTCACCTGCCCATTTTCCTGGCTAATCCAGGCAGCTCTCACCTGCCCTCTTTTCCTGAATGACTCTGATGTTGGGCCAGAAAGGGTTAAGCAACTAGCAGGGTAAATGACCCAAATTCTACATTTAGAGACATGTTAGAAAAGAATGTAAATGGTAATTAGGACCATTCCATACTTAATAGGTTAGAACTTTGAAATGTAAACTTGTATTGTTAAAGAATTGGAAGAAAATAGTGATTGTAGTAGTCTGTGTTTAACTATAGCTTGTTAGAGGTTAACAATGTAACCAAATGGTTCCTGCCCAGGGCTGGATTCTGTTAATTCAGTGATAAAAAAGAAATATTAACATTTAGATTAAACTTCGGTGAAATAATGTCATTGTCTATATCAAGAAAAGGAGTACTTGTGGCACCTTAGAGACTAACCAGTTTATTTGAGCATGAGCTTTCGTGAGCTACAGCTCACTTCATCGGATGCATAGCATATCGTGGAAACTGCAGAAGACATTATATACACACAGAGACCATGAAACAAAACTTCCTCCCACCTCACTCCCCCGCTGGCAACAGCTTATCTAAAGTGATCCTCAAGTAGAGCCATTTCCAGCACAAATCCAGGTTTTCTCACCCTTTCCCCCCCCCCCCCCACACACATACAAATTCACTCTCCTGCTGGCAACAGCCCATCCCCCTTTGAAACCCCTCTTTATAATGCGCATGATAATCAAGGTGGGTCACCTCCAGCACTAATCCAGGTTTTCTCACCCCCCCCACCCCCCCCCTTTTTCCAAAAACCACACACACAAACTCATTCTCCTGCTGGCAACAGCTCATCTTACAATGTGCACAGCAATAATCCAAGTTTAACCAGAACGTCTTGGGGGGGGTTTTGCAGGAAAAAAAACAAGGGGAGAAAGGCTACCTTGCATAATGACTTAGCCACTCCCAGTCTCTATTCAAGCCCAAATTAATAGTATCCAATTTGCAAATGAATTCATTTGCAAATTGGATACTATTAATTTGGGCTTGAATAGAGAGTGGGAGTGGCTAAGTCATTATGCAAGGTAGCCTGTCTCCCCTTGTTTTTTTTCCTGCAAAACCCCCCCCAAGACGTTCTGGTTAAACTTGGATTATTGCTGTGCACATTGTAAGATGAGCTGTTGCCAGCAGGAGAATGAGTTTGTGTGTGTGGTTTTTGGAAAAAGGGGGTGGGGGTGGGGGGGGGTGAGAAAACCTGGATTAGTGCTGGAGGTGACCCACCTTGATTATCATGCGCATTATAAAGAGGGGTTTCAAAGGGGGATGGGCTGTTGCCAGCAGGAGAGTGAATTTGTATGTGGTGTGTGGGGGGGGGAAAGGGTGAGAAAACCTGGATTTGTGCTGGAAATGGCTCTACTTGAGGATCACTTTAGATAAGCTGTTGCCAGCGGGGGAGTGAGGTGGGAGGAAGTTTTGTTTCATGGTCTCTGTGTGTATATAATGTCTTCTGCAGTTTCCACGATATGCTATGCATCCGATGAAGTGAGCTGTAGCTCACGAAAGCTCATGCTCAAATAAACTGGTTAGTCTCTAAGGTGCCACAAGTACTCCTTTTCTTTTTACGAATACAGACTAACACGGCTGTTACTCTGAAACCTGTCTATATCAAGGGTCTCAAATTCAGTTTACCTTAGGGCCAGTGCCAGTGCTCAAATCCTGCCAGCGGGCCAATAATGTCACTGAAGATGGTGTTCAGAAAAGAAAACATTTATATTGTATTTTTTATTTAGAATTTCTTAGAAATAATAAAACTGTCATACAACTTTATACAATTCTTCGCCTGCCAGAGAGTTTTTAGTGTTTGCCAGACACCTGGCAACGCTTCAGGTCTATCAGTTCGTTGATGTTTGGCCTCAGTGACTGAGCAGCTGAAACCTTCAGGATTGTATCGAGGTGGGCATCAGATAGTTGTGTTCGCTATTTTGACTTGTTTATATTCATTGTGGAAAAAAGTGACACTGCCTCCATGGCTGACTCTGCCCGGCGACTAGTGATGATATCTCTATCCCTCTCCTCCGGCCAATGGGAGCTGCGGGGGATGGCGCCTGCAGCAGATGGAGGCGGCAGCGTGGCTGCATGGATCTCTCCTCTGTGCGCCACAGTGGGGAGGTTCATGGCACAAATGGCCCGCGGGCTGGGACTTTGAGACCCCTTGTCTATATGTCTCTTTAAAGTTTATGATAAACTGCTTAATGGATAAATTACCGTATGTTAATCTATATCGTTAATTACTGGTGATGTTTGGGAAACAGAAGGTTATATCAAAGGCCTATTGTTCATCCAAGAACTCTGTGCTGCCCAGGAACTGTTTAAAGAACTCTTGGGACCTGATCCTTTCATCTCAGATCTGCTTATGCTTTATCAGGGAAGACACTGAGCTGCAAGATTGAGGTCTCCACATTTATTTGGATCATCCTGGTATGGAACATGGGACTGAAGCTATGGACTAATTCTAAAAAACTCTTTGCAACACCAAAGTTCACCATCTCTACTATGAAACTGATATCAGAACTGTACTCATGTTTTCTTGTATAATTATCTTTTAACCAATACTTTCTCTTTTCTTTTTAAATACATTTTAGTTTAGTTAATAAGAATTATCTGAAAAGCATGTATTTGGGTAAGATCTGAAATATTCATTAACTTGGGTGATAATGTGTCAGATCATTTGGGATTTGCAGAACGTTCATATTTGACTTGACTGTCTGGCAAGAAGCCCAAGCCTGGGTTACTTTAAGGGAACTGTGTTTTGACTTCTGTGCAACCAGTAAGGTATTGTAGAAGCTATTCTGTTGCTAGCTGGGTGGATATAAGTATTGAATAACCACCAGTTTTAGGGATTGTCTGCCCCTTTCTTTGCAGTTTGCCTTAATGGAGTAACCTCAATTTGAGTAACTGCAATGCTCAGCATGGCCCCCCGGCATCCTGGTCATAGACTCTCACTCAGGGTGCTTTCTATATCAGCTCTGACTCATCAGGTCTCTCCTCTTTAGGGCCCAGATGTCCTCTTTTAAGTCCAATTAGGTGTAAGATGATGAGTCATGTGTACTGGCCTATTCCCTTTTAACAAGCCGGTGCCACTCTGTGACACTCAGAAAAATGGTTGTTTGGCAAGACCTATTTTCCATAAAAACTTGTTGATTGGGATTAATTGTATTTTCATCTTTTAATACTTTATTGATTGAATGCTGTAGCAGATTTTCCATGATTTTTTCAGCGATTGGTAGATATAATTACCAATGTCATACTGCTTATCTTTTTTTAATAAAGGCACAAAATTAGCACTCCTCCACTCTTCTGGAATTTCCCCAGTTTTCCAAGGTTTATTAAAAAATTAATATCAGCAGAACAGAGATCTCCTCAGCCAGCTAAGGAGATGCACATTGGAAAACATAATGCACACTGGAAAACACAATCCCAACTTAATGACAAGTTTCAGAGTAACAGCCGTGTTAGTCTGTATTCGCAAAAAGAAAAGGAGGACTTGTGGCACCTTAGAGACTAACCAATTTATTTGAGCATAAACTACTACATGCAACAAGGGGCCACAGCAATGGTTCCCTCAACCCACCCAGCAATATTGTTAACCTATCCAACTATACTCTTAGCCCAGCAGAAGCAGCTGTCCTATCTCAGGGCCTCTCCTTCTGCCCCTCCACCCCCACGAACATGATACAGTTCTGTGGTGACCTAGAATCCTATTTTCGACGTCTCCGACTCAAGGAATATTTCCAACATACCTCTGAACAACATACTAATCCACAGAGACCTCCCTATCAACACTACAAAAAGAAGGATTCTAGGTGGACTCCTCCTGAAGGTCGAAACAGCAGACTGGACTTCTACATAGAGTGCTTCCGCCGACGTGCACGGGCTGAAATTGTGGAAAAGCAGCATCACTTGCCCCATAACCTCAGCCGTACGGAACACAATGCCATTCACAGCCTCAGAAACAACTCTGACATCATAATCAAAAAGGCTGACAAAGGAGGTGCTGTTGTCATCATGAATAGGTCAGAATATGAACAAGAGGCTGCTAGGCAGCTCTCCAACACCACTTTCTACAAGCCATTACCCTCTGATCCCACTGAGAGTTACCAAAAGAAACTACACCATCTGCTCAAGAAACTCCCTGAAAAAGCACAAGATCAAATCCGCACAGACACACCCCTGGAATCCCGACCTGGGATATTCTGTCTACTACCCAAAATCCATAAACCTGGAAATCCTGGGTGCCCCATCATCTCAGGCATTGGCACCCTGACAGCAGGATTGTCTGGCTATGTAGACTCCCTCCTCAGGCCCTACGCTACCAGCACTCCCAGCTACCTTCGAGACACCACTGACTTCCTGAGGAAACTACAATCCATCGGTGATCTTCCTGATAACACCATCCTGGCCACTATGGATATAGAAGCCCTCTACACCAACATTCCACACAAAGATGGACTACAAGCCGTCAAGAACACTATCCCCGATAATGTCACGGCTAACCTGGTGGCTGAACTTTGTGACTTTGTCCTTACCCATAACTATTTTACATTTGGAGACAATGTATACCTTCAGATCAGTGGCACTGCTATGGGTACCCGCAGGGCCCCACAGTATGCCAACATTTTTATGGCTGACTTAGAACAACGCTTCCTCAGCTCTCGTCCCCTAACGCCCCTACTCTACTTGCGCTATATTGATGACATCTTCATCATCTGGACCCATGGAAAAGAAGCCCTTGATTTCAACAATTTCCATCCCACCATCAACCTCAGCCTGGTCCAGTCCACACAAGAGATCCACTTCCTGGACACTACAGTGCTAATAAACGATGGTCACATAAACACCACCCTATACCGGAAACCTATTGACCGCTATTCCTACTTACATGCCTCCAGCTTTCACCCTGACCACACCACACGATCCATCGTCTACAGCCAAGCTCTGCGATACAACCGCATTTGCTCCAACCCCTCAGACAGAAACAAACACCTACAAGATCTCTATCAAGCATTCTTACAACTACAATATCCACCTGCGGAAGTGAAGAAACAGATTGATAGAGCCAGAAGAGTTCCCAGAAGTCATCTACTACAGGACAGGCCTAACAAAGAAAATAACAGAACGCCACTAGCCGTCACCTTCAGCCCCCAACGAAAACCACTCCAACACATTATTAAGGATCTACAACCTATCCTGAAGGATGACCCAACACTCTCACAAATCTTGGGAGACAGGCCAGTCCTTGCCTACAGACAGCCCCCCAACCTGAAGCAAATACTCACCAGCAACCACATATCACACAACAGAACCACTAACCCAGGAACCTATCCTTGCAACAAAGCCAGTTGCCAACTGTGCCCACATATCTATTCAGGGGACACCATCACAGGGCCTAATAACATCAGCCACACTATCAGAGGCTTGTTCACCTGCACATCCACCAATGTGATATATGCCATCATGTGCCAGCAATGCCCTTCTGCCATGTACATTGGTCAAACTGGACAGTCTCTACGTAAAAGAATAAATGGACACAAATCAGATGTCAAGAATTATAACATTCATAAACCAGTTGGAGAACACTTCAATCTCTCTGGTCACGCGATTACAGACATGAAAGTTGCGATATTACAACAAAAGAACTTCAAATCCAGACTCCAGCGAGAAACTGTTGAATTGGAATTCATTTGCAAATTGGATACAATTAACTTAGGCTTGAATAGAGACTGGGAGTGGCTAAGTCATTATGCAAGGTAACCTATTTCCCCTTGTTTTTTCCTCCCCCCCTCCCCCCCAGACGTTCTTGTTAAACCCTGGATTTGTGCTGGAAATGGCCCAACTTGATTATCGTACACATTACAAGGAGAGTGATCACTTTAGATAAGCTATTACCAGCAGGAGAGTGGGGTGGGGGGAGGTATTTTTTCATGCTTTGTGTGTATAAAAAGATCTTCTACACTTTCCACAGTATGCATCCAATGAAGTGAGCTGTAGCTCACGAAAGCTTATGCTCAAATAAATTGGTTAGTCTATAAGGTGCCACAAGTACTCCTTTTCTTTTTACAATCCCAACTATGTATACAAATTGATGGGATCTAAATTAGCTGCTACCACTCAAGAAAGAGCTCTTGGAGTCATTGTGGATAGTTTTCTGAAAGCATCCACTCAATGTACAGCAGCAGTCAAAAGAGTGAAAAGAATGTTAGGAACCATTAGGAAAGGAATAGATAATAAGATAGAAAATATCATAATGCCACTATATAAATCTATGTTATGCCCACACCTTGAATGTTGCATGCGGTTTTGGTCACACTATCTGAAAGAAGATATATTAGAATTGGAAAAGGTACAGAGAAGGGCAACAAAAATGATTAAGGGTGTGGAACATTTTCCATATGAGGAAAGATGAAAAAGACTGGGGCTTTTCAGCTTGGAAAAGAGACGACTAAGAGGGGACATGGTAGAGGTCTATAAAATCGTGAATGGTTTGGAGAAAGTGAATAATGAAGTGTTATTTGCTCCTTCCCATAACACAAGAACCCGGGTTTCAGAGTAGCAGCCGTGTTAGTCTGTATTCGCAAAGAGAAAAGGAGTACTTGTGGCACAAGTACAAGAACCCAGGGGTCACCAAATGAAATTAATAGGCAGCAGGTTTAAAACACACAAAAAGAAGTACTTCACACAATCCACAGTCAACCTGTAGAACTCATTGACAGGAGATGCTGTGAAGGCCAAAAGTATAACTGGGTTCAAAAAAGAATTAGATAAGTTCATGGAAGAGAGGTCCATCAATGGCTATTAGCCAAGATAGCAGGGATGCCACCGCATGCTCTGATTGTCCCTAGCCTCTGATTGCTAGAAGCTGGGCTTGGATGACAGTGGATGGATCACTCAATGATTGCAAGTTCTGTTCATTCCCTCTGAAGCACCTGGCATTGGCCCATGTAGGAAGACAGGACACTTGGCTAGATGGAACATTGGTCTGACCAATGTTTATGTTTAGGTAACTCTCTTAGGACTCTTGTGTGCAAATTATCCCAATGTCCATATTTGAAAATGTTTATCCCCAGTAGATGCTGTTTAACATCCTCCTTAATTACTAATGGACTGGAAAGTACTTCATCATCCTCATATAATATGATTACATCATTCTGCTTCTTTCCGAATACAGAACAGAACTATTTATTGAACACTTCTGCCTTTCCTGAAACATTATTAACAATTTTACAGTCTTCATCTAATAATGGGATTATCCCATTGCTAGGATTTCTTTTGCTCCCAATATACTTTAAAAACTCCTCCTTATCGTCCTTAGCCCTGCCAGCCATGGATGTTCGTGTGATGTCTTTAGCTTCCCTTATCAATTTTCTACATTTAATAAGTTCCAGTTTATATCAATTGCTAACTACTTCTCCATTTTTCCATTTGATGTATTTTTTTATATTTCTAATTGCTGCTGTCACTTCCCCTCTTAACCAATATGGGCTTTTAAGTGAAGTTGTCCTCTTTCTTCCTTGTGGAATTTTTGTCTTTTGGCCATCTAGTAAATAATTCTTAAACAACTCCTAATTTTCACTCACGTTTGTCTGTCCAAGTTTTGCCTCCCAATCAATTTTGTTCATAACTTTCCTCGACTTTGGAAAATTAGCTCTTTCTTACAGACCCCTTTTCCATTGGTATATGGCCTAATGTTCCACAAAACCAAAGCCTTCAGCTTCACACCAGCTGCATTAGCTATCGTTCACCTCCATTATTTTCTGCCTTACCTTGTGTGTGTGACTGGTAGAATTTCTGAGAAGAAAACTGTCTGGACTATGCATCCCAAGCAAGGAGAAAAAACTTTAGGGAAGGACTCCAGATCTATTTGGATGAATAATCACCCCAAAAAGGATATTAGGAGTAAACAAGGAGTCTACAATGAATGGAAAAAAGGTTTGATGGCAAAAAAACCCTACATCTTGGAGGTTAAAAAGTGCAGAGATAAAGTGAGAACTGCCAAAAAATAAGATGGATTAGACCATGCAAATCTAATTAAAACAAATAATAAAGGGTTCTTTAGCCATATAAATAAAAAGAGAATAAGAAAAAAAGTGGGAACGCTCTGCAGTGAGGGTGGGGTAGAGATTGAGTATAATCTAGATATGGCCCAAAAACTAAATGTATACTTGCCTCAGTTTTCAATAAGGATGATAAATTTAGGGTAGAACTTGAGGACAAAGGCAGGATGGCTAACGAGGATGTGTGTGTAGAAATGGAAATTACACAAGGCACTGGTAAGATCTCATCTGGCATACTGTGTACAGATCTCTTCACCCATGTTCAAGAAAGATTAATTCAAATGGGAACAGGTGTAGAGAAGGGCTATTAGGATCATTGGTGCCAACTTTACAATGTGCCGGGGGGTGCTCGGCCCCCAGCTCTGCCCCAAGCCCTCCCCCCAACTCCACCCCTCCCCCTCCACCTCTTCTTACCCCCACCCCACTTCTTCCCACCCCATTCCACCTCCTCCCCGCTCCTCCCAGAGCCTCCTGCGCCCTGAAACAGCTGATTGCAGCAGGCAGGAGGGGGAGGGGGAGGTTCTGATAGGGGGGCTTCTGGTGGGTGCTCAGCACCCACCATTTTTTCCCCGTGGGTGCTTCAGCCCCAGAGCACCGATGGAGTCGGCGCCTATGACTAGGATGATTGGAGGAAGGTTATTTTATGGGAGGGGACTGTAACTGGTTTCAATCCCCTATCTAGAGAAGAGTTAAATCCTTAGATACAAGAGTAAACCCTCCTCTGCTACCAAATGTTGACACCAGGGGGTGCTACTACCCCTGAAATGGATCTTTACTGGCTCCTGGTGGAACACTTACTGTCATACTAGTGAGAAAGGTCCACAGTAATTAATTTCAATACACAGCAGTTTATTGAGAAGGAATTACACAAGTGGTAAGGAGTCATATCAAGCACATAACTCCTATGTTAGACATTAAGAGCTATACATTCCCCTTAATGAGTCTCTTTTTTACTAGCATACACAAACGGTGACCTCACACAGTTCCTGCTTGGCAAACAGAGAAAGTGGTTACCAATTTTATAGACGGCTTCTTCTTTCCTTGTCTGTTCTTCTCAGCCCTCTGGTCTGTTTTGGATTCCGCGAAGCAAGACCTCGGTTGCCTTGAGACCCCTCTGGTTCACAGTCCCACATAGCAGAGTGATTGGTTACTCTGTCGAGCAGCGTTGCAAGCTTCTTTAAGTGTCAATTAAGGAAGCCCAACAGTAATTTAATTTGCTTGATTTTTATACTCTTTTTCCTCAAAGAAGTCACATGTCTTAAAAGCATGCCCAGTGGGCATGTGGTTACTAATTTTTACCTAATTGGTATTTTTAGAAGGGGCTGGAGGGGTGGTACTGAATGAAGATCACCCCATGTTTACATACTTATCAATCATTCACTCTGGCTCTCCGCATGATGTTCCTGCTGTAAGGTCACTATAACCAGGTCGACCTGTGCTCCATGCTGGAACTTTATACATGGATATTTACTTTTGCATGGGCCCATATTTGCCAACAAATAGGTTCAATATCGATCGTACACACAGACTTTTCCAGTTCTTTATCAAATTTGCTTCTGCTTAAAGGGAACCTACTCCCAGGATCCTCTGCAGTCATTCAGCCATATTTAAGCCCTGGTCTACACTAGGACTTTAGGTCGAATTTAGCAGCATTAAATCGATGTAAACCTGCACCCGTCCACACGATGAAGCCCTTTTTTTCGACTTAAAGGGCTCTTAAAATCGATTTCCTTACTCCGCCCCTGACAGGTGGATTAGTGCTTAAATCGGCCTTGCCGGGTCGAATTTGGGGTACTGTGGACACAATTCGACGGTATTGGCCTCCGGGAGCTATCCCAGAGTGCTCCATTGTGACCGCTCTGGACAGCACTCTCAACTCAGATGCACTGGCCAGGTAGACAGGAAAAGAACCGCGAACTTTTGAATCTCATTTCCTGTTTGGCCAGCGTGGCAAGCTGCAGGTGACCATGCAGAGCTCATCAGCAGAGGTGACCAGGATGGAGTCCCAGAATCGCAAAAGAGCTCCAGCATGGACTGAATGGGAGGTGCGGGATCTGATGGGGAGAGGAATCTGTGCTATCAGAACTCCGTTCCAGTTTTCAAAATGCCAAAACCTTTGTCAAAATCTCCCAGGGCATGAAGGACAGAGGCCAAAACAGGGACCCGAATCAGTGCCGCGTGAAACTTAAGGAGCTGAGGCAAGCCTACCAGAAAACCAGAGAGGTGAACGGCCGCTCCGGGTCAGAGCCCCAAACATGCCGCTTCTATGATGAGCTGCATGCCATTTTAGGGGGTTCAGCCACCACTACCCCAGCCGTGTTGTTTGACTCCTTCAATGGAGATGGAGGCAACACGGAAGCAAGTTTTGGGGACGAAGAAGATGATGATGATGATGATGAGGTTGTAGATAGCTCACAGCAAGCAAGCAGAGAAACCGGTTTTCCCGACAGCCAGGAACTGTTTCTCACCCTGGACCTGGAGCCAGTACCCCCCGAACCCACCCAAGGCTGCCTCCTGGACCCGGCAGGCGGAGAAGGGACCTCCGGTGAGTGTACCTTTTAAAATACTATACATGGTTTAAAAGCAAGCATGTGAAAGGATTAATTTGCCCTGGCATTCGCGGCTCTCCTGGATGTACTCCCAAAGCCTTTGCAAAAGGCTTCTGGGGAGGGCAGCCTTATTGCGTCCTCCATGGTAGGACACTTTACCACTCCAAGCCAGTAACACGTACTCAGGAATCATTGTACAACAAAGCATTGCAGTGTATGTTTGCTGGCGTTCAAACAACATCCGTTGTTTATCTCTCTGTGTTATCCTCAGGAAAGTGAGATATCATTCATGGTCACCTGGTTGAAATAGGGTGCTTTTCTTCAGGGGACACTCAGAGGTGCCCGTTCCTGCTGGGCTGTTTGCCTGTGGCTGAACAGAAATGTTCCCCGCTGTTAGCCATGGGGAGGGGGGAGGGTTGAGGGGGTAGCCACGCGGTGGGGGGGAGGCAAAATGCAACCTTGTAACGAAAGCACATGTGCTATGTATGTAATGTTAACAGCAAGGTTTACCCTGCTTACCAACAGGAGAGTGGTTTTTTTGGGTGGGGGGAGAAAACCTGGATTTGTGCTGGAAATGGCCCACCTTGATTATCATACACATTGTAAGGAGAGTGATCACTTCACATAAGCTATTACCAGCAGGAGAGTGGGATGGGGGTAGAGAAAACCTTTTGTAGTGATAATCACTCATTTTTTTATGGTTTGTGTATATAAAAACGTCTTCTGTATTTTCCACAGCATGCATCCAATGAAGTGAGCTGTAGCTCACGAAAGCTTATGCTCAAATAAATTGGTTAGGCTCTAAGGTGCCACAAGTACTCCTTTTCTTTTTGCAAATACAGACTAACACAGCTGTTACTCTGAAACCTGAAAGAGTGTAGCCACTGTTTTATAAAATGTGTCTTTTTAAATACCGCTGTCCCTTTTTTTTTCTCCACCAGCTGCATGTGTTTCAATGATCACAGGATCTTCTCCTTTACAGAGACTAGTGAAGATTAGAAAGAAAAAAAAAAACGCACTCGTGATGAAATGTTCCTTGAGCTCATGCTGTCCTCCCACACTGAGAGAGCACAGATGAACGCGTGGAGGCAAATAATGTCAGAGTGCAGGAAAGCACAAAATGACCGGGAGGAGAGGTGGCGGGCTGAACAGAGTAAGTGGCGGGCTGAAGACAGGGCTGAAGTTCAAATGTGGCGGCACCGTGATGAGAGGAGGCAGGATTCAATGCTGAGGCTGCTGGAGGATCAAACCAGTATGCTCCAGTGTATGGTTGAGCTGCAGCAAAGGCAGCTGGAGCACAGACTGCCACTACAGCCCCTGTGTAACCAACCGCCCTCCTCCCCAAGTTCCATAGCCTCCACACCCAGACGCCCGAGAACGTGGTGGGGGGGCCTGTTAGATCATATTAAAGAAGTTCTGTATTAAAATCACAAATGAGTTTGATTCCCCATAGTTTAAATTCCAGGGTATTACTAATTAAGAGGTCTCTTGGTTTTTGGTACTGTTTCTCTCCCTCTGTGTGTGAAACTTGCAAGCTGCTAATTGTGTTAGTATATTCTAAGACAGAGTCTGTTCTCAAAGCAATTCACAGAGACTCAAAGCAATACTCTAACAACAGAAACAGCACCCAGAGACTCCCCGCCCTTTTGTTGTATTAACAATTGTGATTAAAATAGAGATAGAGGATGTATGTGGATGGATGCTTGGTGTGGATAATAACTGAATGATCAGGGAGGTGCCAGCCTAAGAATCCAGTGTCCATCGGCTGAAGAAGGCGTCAAGTGGAAATAACCAGAGGACCCCCGGAGGGCAGACTGGAATCCACCCAACAGCCTCAAGAATGGGAGAACCAAAGAACAAGATAACATCTTGGAGCCGTCAGGAATGTGCTATCTGCTGATTGATTCAGCAACAGCATGATGAAGCAATTCCCATAGACTGGCATAGGAAGAAATTCCTATAAAAATAGACTCTAAAAAGTGAGAACTTTGGGGTCTGATTCTGCAAACCAACTTCCAGGAGCATCAGATGAGCATCTGACAAGGCCCTGCTCCCTCCTCATGTCCAGGCCACCTGGCCAGTTGCTTGGCATGAGCAACTCTAAGGCTGGTAACTATGATAACAACTTTGCAGAACCTGTGTGTGTGTGTGTGTGTGTGTGTGTATGAATGAATGTGTGAATAAATATGAGATTGAATGGAATGTTATAGCTATAACTAACTGCTTACTATGATAACAACCTTGCAGAACCTGTGTGTGTGTATGAATGACTGTGTGAATAAATATGAGATTGAATGGAATGTTATAGCTGTAACTAACTGCTTACTATGATTCTTTCTGTATTCACAATAAATGTGGTATTTTGCCTTTTTCCCTTTAATAAGATCCTGCTGGTTTTTAATTTATTGGTACAACAGGCCTCCAGCCAACCAGCCATTCCACCACAGAGGATTGCCCAAAAAACAGAAGGCTGGCATTCAATAAATTTTAAAGTTGCAAACTTTTAAAGTGCTGTGTGGCATTTTCCTTCCCTCCTCCACCACCCCTCCTGGGCTACCTTGGTAGTCATCCCCCTATTTGTGTGATGAATGAATAAAGAATGCATGAATGTGAAGCAACAATGACTTTATTGCCTCTGCAAGCGGTGATCGAAGGGAGGAGGGGAGGGTGGTTAGCTTACAGGGAAGTAGAGTGAATCAAGGGGCGGGGGGGTTCATCAAGGAGAAACAAACAGAACTTTCACACCGTAGCCTGTCCAGTCATGAAACTGGTTTTCAAAGCTTCTCTGATGCGTACCGCGCCCTCCTGTGCTCTTCTAACCGCCCTGGTGTCTGGCTGCGCGTAACCAGAAGGCAGGCGATTTGCCTCAACCTCCCACCCTGCCATAAACGTCTCCCCGTTACTCTCACAGATATTGTGGAGCGTACAGCAAGCAGTAATAACAGTGGGAATATTGGTTTTGCTGAGGTCTAAGTGAGTCAATAAACTGCGCCAGCGTGCCTTTAAACGTCCAAATGCACATTCTACCACCATTCTGCACTTGCTCAGCCTGTAGTTGAACAGCTCCTGACTACTGTCCAGGCTGCCTGTGTACGGCTTCATGAGCCATGGCATTAAGGGGTGGGCTGGGTCCCCAAGGATAACTATAGGCATTTCAACATCCCCAACAGTTATTTTCTGGTCTGGGAATAAAGTCCCTTCCTGCAGCTTTTGAAACAGACCAGAGTTCCTGTAGATGCGAGGGTCATGTACCTTTCCCGGCCATCCTATGTTGATGTTGTGATCCACCTTGTGATCCACCAGAGCTTGCAGCACTATTGAAAAGTACCCCTTGCGGTTTATGTACTCGCCGGCTTGGTGCTCCGGTGCCAAGATAGGGATATGGGTTCCGTCTATGGCCCCACCACAATTAGGGAATCCCATTGCAGCAAAGCCATCCACTATGACCTGCACATTTCCCAGGGTCACTACCCTTGATATCAGCAGATCTTTGATTGCGTGGGCTACTTGCATCACTGCAGCCCCCACAGTAGATTTGCCCATTCCAAATTGATTTCCAACTGACCAGTAGCTGTCTGGTGTTGCAAGCTTCCACAGGGCTAACGCCACTCGCTTCTCAACTGTGAGGGCTGCTCTCATCTTGGTATTCATGCACTTCAGGAAAAGCAAGTCACAAAGTTCCATGAAAGTGCCCTTACGCATGCGAAAGTTTCGCAGCCTCTGGGAATCGTCCCAGACCTGCAACACTATGCAGTCCCACCAGTCTGTGCTTGTTTTCCGAGCCCAGAATCGGCGTTCCACAGCATGAACCTGCCCCATTAGCACCATGATGCATGCATTGGCAGGGCCCATGCTTTCAGAGAAATCTGTGTCCAGGTCCTGATCACTCACTCGACCGCGCTGACGTCGCCTCCTCGCCCGGTATCACTCTGCCAGGTTCTGGTGCTGCATATACTGCTGGATAATGTGTGTGGTGTTTAATGTGCTCCTAATTGCCAAAGTGAGCTGAGCAGCCTCCATGCTTGCCTTGGTATGGCGTCCGCACAGAAAAAAGGCGCGGAACGATTGTCTGCCATTGCTCTGACAGAGGGAGGGGCGACTGATGACATGGCTTACAGGGTTGGCTTACAGGGAATTAAAATCAACAAAGGGGGTGGCTTTACATCAATGAGTATTTCAGGCAGGACTTCATGGAGGGTTCCAATAAGAAATGGTGCACCTAAGTTATTGTTCTTATTGGAACAAGGAGGTTAGCCTGGCCTCTGATTGATACATGGCTAGATTTACCTCGCTGCACCTTCTCTGTGAGTGACTGCAGTGTGACCTAGAGGAATGAGTCCCCTAGACGGGGGAGGGGGGGAAGCAAATGAGTACAAAACAAATCTGGTCTATTTCTTGTTTTGATCCACTCCATCTATCTTTTACATCTTTGGCTGGCAGCAGACGGTGCAGAAGGACTGCAAGCCATCCACATCTCATGGCTGCTCGGCAGAAGATGGTGCTAGCCATCCTCATCTCTTGCCTGCCTGGCAGAAGATGGTACAGTAGGAATGCTAGCAATCCGTATCGCCTGCCTGCTCACCATAAGATGGTTCAATAGGACTGACTGCAGGATTAAAGAGAATGACCTGGTCAAGTCACTTCTAATGTAGTCCCTGCACCCATGTCTGCCCAGGCTCTCCTGGCCGACGTGGCCAGGAGCACCTCGGACATGACGATGACGGCTGCTAGTCCTACTGCATCATCTGCTGCCACAAGGCAAGGGTTTGCTGCTGCTGTGTAGCAATGCAGTACCACGTCTGCCAGCACCCAGGAGACATACGGTGACGGTTACCTGAGTGGGCTCCGTGCTTGTGGTGGTATGGTGTCTGCACAGGTAACTCAAGAAAAAAGGCGCGAAACGATTGTCTGCTGCTGCTTTCAAGGAGGGAGGGAGGGAACGGGGGCCTGACGATATGTACCTAGAACCACCTGCGACAATGTTTTAGCCCCATCAGGCATTGGGATCTCAACCCAGAATTCCAATGGGCAGTGGAGACTGCGGGAACTGTGGGATAGCTACCCACAGTGCAACACTCCGGAAGCCGATGCTTGCCTCGGTACTGTGGAAGCACTCCGCCGAGTTAATGCACTTAATGCACTTAGAGCATTTTCTGTGGGGACACACACACTCGAATATATAAAACCGATTTCTAAAAAACCGACTTCTATAAATTCGACCTAATTTCGTAGTGTAGACATACCCTACGTCATGTCAAGTTATGCTTTCACCATTAATTCAGTATGGCCACACCAATTTGGCACCATCCCAACAACAAGGAGCTGCATGTGATTCTCAGCGACGACCCCATCTCAACGCCCAAGAGCAGCGTGGATACCTCCGAGGAGTCAGGTCCTGGGCCACTGCAGGCAATCCTGAGCAGGAGGTCTGGGATGAGGCAGAGGCGAAGGAGAATGGGAGACAGGCGAGTGAGAGATCCATTGTGCCGGAGAGCCAGGAGCTGTTTGTAACCCCAAAGCTGGGAATGGGTGACAGGGAATGGATCACTTGATGATTACCTGTTCTGTTCATTCCCTCTGAGGCACATGGCATTGGCCACTGTTGGAAGACAGGATACTGGGCTAGATGGACCTTTGGTCTGACCCTCTATGGCCATTCTTATGTTCTTATGAGGAGTCCAGCCAGTGACAGTACAGCAGCATGGCCAAGCATGATGTTGGGGAAGGAACCTCTGGTGAGTATGCAATTCCAATTAACATTTTGGGGTCATATGTTCTTATATGCTATTTTTTATTTAAAAAAACAGTTGAGATAGAGTGGCTATCTGCTTCCCAGTGGCTGCACCAGCTAGGCAGAGGGTGCCCTATGAAAAAGATTGTTTATATACACAGGGATGTCCCAGGAATCCTCCATAGCTTTCCTGGAGGTAGTCTGCAATCTATTGTAAAAGGTTTCTGAGAAGGGTTGCCTTATTTCTTCCACCATGGTAGGACACTTTGCCATGCCACTCCAGTATTAATTCAGCTAGTATCATCACAGTACACAGCATAGCAGCATAAGGACCTGGTCTGAACCAGACTCTTACAGCAGCTGTTCTCTTGCCGCCTCTGTTACTCTCAGGAGCATGATATCAACTAGAGTCACTTTTGGGAGACGGAGGTAGTTTCCATTTAAATTGCTCAAACCACAAACAATAGTGTCTGTGCCCCCCACTTGTGATTTTCCGCTCCTTTCCCCATGCTTTACAATACATGGCCATAGTTTGGGTGTCAGGTGTCAGTGCTGACCACAGAAAGTGCAAGCCTTGGGCAGGTGGGATGTGGGGACATGGGCTCGGGGCTGCTCTCTAGCACCCCATCCCCTGCCCCCGTCCAGGGCAGGTGGAGTGTCTGGGCCTCCGCACACTATCCTGGTCTCTCTCGGAGGCTCTTAACACTGCCCGGGCCCGGCTTCTGAACTGGGCTGGGGGCGGTGGACGGGGGGGGTGTGCCTTGGATGCTGGAGAGCAGCAGTGGCAACAGGACAGGAGGGTAAGGAAAATGTTGTGGTAGCCATAAGCCACCGCAAGCACCCGCCCCAGTGCTGCCTCTTCCAAGGCTTGCAGTTTGGGAAGGAGAACACTGGTCCCCAACCTCCAGACAATATCCATGTTACAAAAGGGAGGTGGCATTGCCCCCTGGCCACCTCCAGTTCGGCCATGGGTTGCTCCCCACCACTGCAGATGGTCCAGCGCCCCTGTTCCCAAGCCATACTCACCAGAGCTGGGACATCAAATTGGTTTAATGAATACCTTGTAGAAATGAAAATGTTCTGTTTTACACTTGTGTGGATTCAGGGGAGTGATTTTTATATAGCAATTCTGCACTAGACCTTGGGTCTGCACTGACAATGGTTCCTTTGTGTTTTGCATGTTTTACACATTAAAGTGTTCGTCTGTATTCGCAAAAAGAAAAGGAGTACTTGTGGCACCTTAGAGACTAACCAATTTATTTGAGCATAAGCTTTCGTGAGCTACAGCTCACTTCATTGGATGCATTTCCACAGTATGCATCCGATGAAGTGAGCTGTAGCTCACGAAAGCTTATGCTCAAATAAATTGGTTAGTCTCTAAGGTGCCACAAGTACTCCTTTTCTTTTTACATGAAAGTGTGTCCTTCAGCTCTTCCTCCACACCAGCGGAGAGGCTCTCCCAGGTAAGACAAAGGCTAAAGAGAACATGTGAAGACCTGTTTAATGAGATAATGAACACCTCTGGGACAGTGGACACTGAGCAGAGAGTGTGCAGGATTGCTCTCTCTGAAAAACTGGACATGGACATTATGAGCAGGAAAGCAGCCCAGTAAAATGAGCGTGGCATGCAGCAGGTCATGCGTGGGATTCAGAAGGGACAAACAGACATGTTGAGACATTTTGTTGACCTTCAGGAGAAACACCTTGAGGCTTGGCTCCCCCTGCAGCCCCCACAGAATGGCATTCTACATCACCGTACTCTCCCTGCCCCCCTCGTACACATTCCACTAGTCGATGGGGGCCAAAGCAATGTCCCTTCCACTCAACCCCGAGGTAAGGTGCCAAGAATAACAGCTGCACGTACCCTGATGTATAACAGGCGAGATCGCTATGTTTTAAAAGAGATGTTTCCCCCCTCCCAGTTTTATTCCCCTGTATTTCCATGGTTTAATTCTTTGTCAAATCTTTCAGTGTCTATTTCTGTGTGTAATAAAAGTCCATGTCTTGAAAATGAAATTGTCTTTATTAATTCATAGCATGGGTGGGAGGGGTGGGACAGGGAAACTGAGGCTCCGGGGTTGAGGGATGTGCACAACTTCACACAGAGCCGGGGCTGTGGAGAGACCTCAGAAGTCCTGGTTCCCATCCCCTCCATACTCTAACCCAGTGGCTCTCAACCTTTCCAGACTACTGTACCCCTTTCAATAGTCTCATTTGTCTTGTGTACCCGCAAGTTCCACCTCACTTAAAAACTAACAAAATCAGATATAAAAATACAAAAGTGTCACAGCACACTATTACTGAAAAATTGCTTACTTTCTCATTTTTATAATTATAAAATAAATCAATTGGAATATAAATATTGTCCTTAAATTTCAGTGTATAGTATACAGAGCAGTATAAACAAATCATTGTCTATGAAATTTTCGTTTGTATTGACTTCGCTAGTGCTTTTTAGTTGCCTAGTTTTACAACAGGCTAGATATCTAGATGAGTTGATGTACCCTTGGAAGACCTCCTGGGGTACACGTAGCTCTGGTTGGGAACCACTGCTCTAACCAGTAGCCCACACTCCCTTCACTCATGGCAGCCACTGTTTTGGCCCCCAAGAGGAATGAGTTGCTGGGTTGCTGCCCATTCCCCAGGCACCAAATACACCTCCCCTCAATGGCTGTGCCTTAGGAGAGGCAAAGGGTTGAATGGCATATTGGGTCATCTCTCCAGCACTAGGCTGGGAGGCGGCTCTAGTGGAGGTCGATGGTGGGGGCTGGGAGTTATTTTCAGAGCAAAGCAAGGGGTGTGTTTCCAAAATAACATTACTACACAGACAGCAAGCGCAGCAAGGTTCAGACTATGTGTAGGCACAATGCAGAAAAGCAGCACACTTTACTGTGTGTCATTAATAAAATGGATTTTCAAAGCTTCCCTGAGACACGCTGCTCCACATAGAGCTCTTCTTATAGCCCTGGTATCAGGCTGCTCAAAATTAGCAGAAAGCATATCCACCTTCATGCCCCACCCCTGTGGAAACTTCTTTCCCTTTGCTTCACAGATATTATGAAGCACACAGTAGGCAGCTATAATGATGGGGATATTTTTTTCACAGAGGTCTTACCTAGTGAGAAAACTGCACCAGCGACCATCCAAATGGCCAAAGGCACATTCAACCACCATTCTGCACTTGCTGAGCCTATTGTTGAACCGGTCCTTGTTGCTGTCCAGGTGTCCAGCTGTGACAGGATCCCTGGAGTGCAACCTGGAACTGTGGGACCGCTGTGACCCCTTTACTCACTATTCTGGGTTGTCTCTCACAATGGCTTACTGGTGGCAAGCAGCAAACCCCTCCAGGTTCTGTTACCACTCAGTACAACTGCATGTGGAGCCCCACACCCAGCTAGATTGCATGAATGCTCCCACAGCCACTCATGAATCACAAGAGAAAGGCACCAGAATAATCTGCCCCCAGCTCCCAGCCTTGTATGGTAGGAATATACCATTTTGCAATGATCAAGATGCTTTCTTGAGCAATGCAAGTTCATTAATTGGTTTGCCATTTCATCAATGGAAAGTGGACATACACCACCCTTTGTAACCTGAGCAGATTTACCAAGCACTTCAAACTCATTGGTATGGATACACATTAAAATAAGTTTATTGATTACAAAAAGATAGATTTAAAGGATAGGCCAAAAATCAGAGTGGTTACCAAAATAAAATAAAATATAAGCATGCAGTCTAAACTCTCAACCTATAGACTGGGCAACATCTAGATTAAGCAATTTTTCTCACCCCATTGGATATTGAAGGTTGGTCACAGTCTTTCCAGGGCTTTCCCTTTTAGCCTCAGGACCAGTCTCTTCAGCTCCAGCATTCTCATTGCCTTCAACATAGGTGGAGGAGAAGAGGAAGGAGGAAGAGTGGAACCACTGTGTTCTGTTTTATACCTTAGTTCCATGTGCTTGGAAAACATAAGTTCAGGCATGTCTGGTGGGCATTGCTGAGTCACCATGCAAGGTTGAGCAATTCCCCTGGTGTGACCTTGTGCAAGTGAGTCATTGAACTGTAATTCTCTTGCTGGATAATGGCTGTTGATGGTTGTTCAACACCCGCCCAGGTGTTGGTTAGCTCTCTTCTACTTGTCTCTGGGGATCTAATATCTGGGCAATTCCCCAACTCACAGCATATTTTAGTGACAACCATACAACACAGTCTCATAACTTCATATGCACCAATGATACACATGTTTAGCTAGAACAATGACTTTCAGCAGATCCTTTCCCATGATACCTCACACGGCATGCTTTATATTAAATATCACAATTATATATAAACTATGAATATGGGATTTACAGGGCGCTCCCCCAAAGTAAAGAGTGTCACAACAGCTTCATGAACCATGGGAGTAAGGGATAGGCTGGGTCTCCCAGGATCACTATTGGCATTTCAACATCACTTCAGTAGGCAGGGATTAAAAGCAGTCAAGCTAGGCTGATTGGGGACGCAGCCACAGCTGGGGCCATGCCAGTCAGGGCCCAGCTGGCCCTGATTAGCTGCCTGAGAGGAAGGTACCCGAACTGGAGCAGTGCTGGGGAATAGGGCAAGGGAGCTGGGGAGCTCCATCCTAGTAAAACCACAGGCTGCAGGCCTTGTTGAAGGCTTACAGAGATACTGGGGCTGCAGAGATCCAGCCTGGGAATAGGCAAAGGCAGCAGTCCTAACCTCCTTGCCAGTGATGAGTGGACATGATAGACTGCAGTTCACCCCAGTGAGTGGGGGCTAGATGATGACCGGCAGTAGCCACTGAGGCAAGGTGGGTTTAGAGGGTTGGGGGTTCCCCTGGGAGGGGAGACCCAGAGCGTGGACCCATGGCTAGGGCTGAACCCTGAGGTAAAAGGCACTGGGGTCTGGGAGGGACACGGGGCCAGTGGCAGGCAAGACGCTGGCCTGCAGAGGGTACTCCATATGCTGGAAAAGAGCTAATTCCCGGACGACCAGCAGGAGGCACTGTGCCGGTGAGTCATCACTTCGCTACAGACCTATATGGGTCTTTGGGGCCAAGCACAATAAAGGGGTCACTCCCAAGGGACCGCTTACAGGCTAGAGCAGGGGTCTCCAAACTACGGCCTGCGGGCCAGATCCGGCCCGGGGCTTCCATTTGTCCGGCCCTCCAACCAACAGGGGAGAAGTAGCAAACAGCTGAGTAGGCATGCCAAGCAGGCGGGGCAGGGGCCACCGGCAGCAGCTTATGAGGGGCGGCAGTACAGCTGAGCTGTGCGACGGGGTGAGTGCCCTTGGGAGCCAGTGTCCCCCCAAAAGGGGAGCCAACTTGGGGGAGAGTCGTTGCTGCAGCTGAGCAGGTATAGGGAGAAGGAAACAGGCAGTATTTGTATGATACAGATGTGTGAGGTCTTTAGAAATAAAATTTAAAAAAAATGTGAAATAATTTTTAACGTATTGACAAATATTTTGTGTGATTTCACAGAACCTGCGTCGATTAACTTTTATACCTGATTTAGAATTTAATGCAATGCTGACACAGAGTAGAATAGTGTTGTTTTTTAATGATTTTGCATATATTTGCATATACTTAATTTCTTTCACAGTCGCTTCGGCCCGCGAAGCCCCTTCAAAAATCTAATATGGCCCTCGTCTCATAAAGTTTGAGACCCCTGGGCTAGAGAATAGATCAGACCTTGTGGATCAGCCGAGCGCAGCCAATTCTTGCTTTTTCTTTTTATATCCACAGCATGGATGATTTAGTTGGGGATTGGTCCTGCTTTGAGCAGGGGGTTGGACTAGATGACCTCCTAAGGTCCCTTCCAACCCTGATATTCTATGATTCGCTCTAGTGACACGTTACTATCCGTCACGGAAAACGTTAGCAGGATACTCCTGGTGTGTTGTATGCACCACAAAATGGCCGTAAGATATAGGCTTCCCTTGTTGTGAGAATGCAGAAGTAATGGCAGTCATAGCCCTGCTAATGGGGCTGCTGAGGAAGCTCAGGATCAGTAAGTATTGATGTACCTGGACGAGGAGGTGACTTTAAGCTATCAGAAATAGACTGATTGCCAGCAATTTTGGAGATGAGATGATCAGGGACGATAACAATTAACAGGAACAGTCAAATGGGGAAATCAATGAATATTGTCTTTTATTGTTATTTGTAGCTTATGGCCAAAGGCTGAATAGCCTGATTTTTGCTTACATTGTGTGACGTGAAAGGGATTTGTCTGCCGTAAGTGCACCTACATGCTGCTCATGTGTTTATTTCTTTGTGTTCCCTCTTTTGAACACTGGTTTTGAGATTACATAATTTAAGGTTTCTGTCTGGATTTCTACCTCAGTGACTTGGGTTTGGAAAACTGGTGTAGATGGGGATAGCAGACTTTCAACAGTTCAAGTCTGCAGTGTGTACAAACACAGCATAGAATGACTACATGTTCCAGCAGTAGCCACAAAATATCCTTTCAGATATGTCTGTTCTGTGCTATATAAGGATTCCTCATCTGGCCAGAGAGTCCATCTTTACAACCTCTTTATACCGCCAAAGTAATGCAGAGGAATTAGAGTGGGGCTGAAGACCTGACCCATAATATTAGCTGATCATGAGATCAATTATACCCTCAGAAACAAGTATCTGCACTCAAGAACTTCTTACTTTTTTTACTTATTTTTTATTGTTCTTCTCTCCATTCCCTCCCCTGTCTTTTTTTAATTCACGAATATTATCTGCTGGTAGGAAAGCATCAATTTATTGATCATCATAGTCTGTCTCCAGAGAGGGAAATTTTAGTTACTTATATTGTGGAGAAAAGGGATTACACTTTCAAATGTCACTTAACTATGAAAGTTGAATTTAACCTTCACTTTATGATTTGGCACTAGTGAGGGAAGTAGGGATGTGTCTGATCTTGGCTGATGTGATGCTTTTGAGGGAGCTGCCAAAGCTGTTGACTTCATTGTTTGAGCCCTGTGCCCTATGCTGCTTTATTTAACCAGTGGCGCATGCGTGTGAGGTCTTGGCTATAATGGTGCTCCCGGAGGAGTTGCTGTTGCTGCTCTCTTAGTTGAAGCTTGAAGGTTTTGAGGATGTGTGAGCGTCGGATGAGGCTGAGCAGTTCATGGCGCAGTCGCCAATTCTCTGCTTTCACCTGCTTGGTGTGCTGGATTAGACTACGTACAGCTTCCTCTTCAGCTCTCTTGGCCAGAGACTGAACCTTCTGATGAGAGTCCAGCTCATATTTAGCTTTTACTTGCAGGAATCTGCTCTTGACTTTGTGCATTTGCTCTGAGTGCTGGATTTTTGTGACCAGCAGTTCTTTCTCCAGCTCCTTGATTCTGCTCAGCTGTTCCAACTGCAGGTCCTTGAAGGGCTGCAAGTCTTCAACCTCCTTGTTCATAAGAGAATACTTTGTCTCCATCTCCATCAATTGGTTCCTCACTTCCTTCTCTTTAGCTGTGTACTGTGAGATCAATTCTTCCTTCTGCTTTCGGACCTGTGCCAGATCGAAGTGGTTCTGGTTGTTTAGTGTAATGATAGCATTTTGGTGTTTCTGAGTATGTTTGCTTATATAGGTCATGTAGGCTTTGCTGTCCTCCCGAATCTTCTGGGCCTCCTTATCCAGGAACTCATTCTCCCACAGGAAGTGCTCTACTCGCTTCATGTACATGTGCACATGCTCAGTCAGGATCTTATATTCCTTCTCCAGATATTGCTCCCTCTCTTTGACAAATGGTTCTGTGCTGCTCCTTGCCTTGGATATATCATCTTCCTTTCTGTTTGCTCCTTGCTTACTTTTTTCAAAATCTTCAGCTTTTTGTTCTGGCTTCTCTTTCTTGGATGCCATGTTCAGTGCTGGGGTGCCAGGGTTACTAGCAAAATACAACAGCATGGGAGGTTATATATTGTAGGTGAAGAACTACGAACACATATTTTAAGGTTGGCTAACCCTTCTAGTCATAAATCTCCTGTTTTTAACTGATTGAAATGTTGGCAGACTTTAACTGGTTGGCCTGAAATTTTTCATGCTTGGTCTCTTATTCAGGATTAATTTGTGGTGGAGGAGCTGGGGGGAGGGTGAGGGGGAGGGAGGACAGGGAGTGTGTAGCCAGGACTAGAATAGCAGTACTGAGAGATATCAGGAGAGATATGACTTGGGGAGAGTATGATTGGAATAACAGAGGGGCATAGGCTGAGCAGCATGATAGGGAGCCCAGGGCTGGAATAGCAGGGGGCCTGTGGGCCAGGACTGAGGGACTTTGGCAGAACTGTGTGAGTGTGGGAGGATAGATGAAATACTCTAAGGGTCAAATTCCCTGTGTGTGGAAAGGAAGGGAGTCACTGAGAACTAGAATGCTTCCAGGCATGTGAAGGAAGTAAGGACCCAGGCTCCAGAGCGCCAAGGGAGCCCCCAAAGGTCTGAAGCATATGTCTGAATCTCTGACCTCAATTGTTCTACCTTCTCTCCCACTCCTGAGCTCTTAATAAACCTTTGGGTAGTTTCTGTCACTGAACTCCCAGGAACGAGTAGGATAGTAACCTCCAACAGCCGGCCCCTAGAGGCTGTTAGCAGCTGTGTGGCCTTTGCCACTCAGTAAGCAGTTGAACACACTGGTGTGATTGGACTCTCTTGAAAGTCATGTGTATCCAAGGTGACAGAATATAATGACATCACAGGGCAAGCTCTATGTGTCCATGACGATGGATGGGCAGGGCCCAGTGTATAGTGCACCTCTGTAGGTGCATAAATTACCACATAATTGTCTTTGTGTGGGAATATGCTGAATAATAATGCTCTAGATATCTGAGAATCTTTTAACTCTTCCTCCCATTCTTACACCCCCAGTCTAATTCTCATGATTGCAAATTAAACCCTCAAAACCTGACTTGTGTGCAATAACATCTGTCTATATAAACCATTAATCTCAATGGGGTGTTAACATTGAAGCCTAATGATAATATTTTAAATCTCAACATTGCTAAGTGCTTATATAAGTGACTGAAAGACATGGAGATACAAGGGTCCAACATGGATATTAAATGCAGCGTGGTGGATAATGTTAAAATGTTATATTTTTATGTACCTATTTACAAAGATGACATTATCTCATTGTAATGCAGGAGGATGGTAAGAGTCAAACAAGGGCATTTGTTACAATACAGGGGAAATACTGGGGTCCTGTTATCATTTAGCAGGAACATCCATCTAAAGAGCTTCTCCTTTTTGGATGGATATAATAGTAATAATTAAGAAGTTCAGTGGGACAGGTAGTTGCCTTTGAGTTTTGGTTCAGTGGGAAATGAGATGTTCAAATCCCTGTCCTTGAAATTTAAACTCATCTCTGATCCTTGCCCAAAAAGTGGGAGGAAAATCTCTGTTGCTTAAAAGTGTTATGTTGCCAAAAACAAAACAAACTCCTGTTTTTTTTTCCCTGGGTGCTAAAAGCCAGAGCAGTCTCCTCCCTAGCAGAAAAAGACCTCCCATTTTCCCCAACAATTTCTACAATGCAGCCATGCATTTTCAGTAGTAAAATCTGAAGCACATTACACATTTGTAGGGTAGTGAAAAATGAACTGAATTTCCTGTGAAAGAAAATAAGGGGTACTACCCTGATTGTATTGTGCTGGCCTGAGATGGGGCAAAGTAAGGGAGACACAGCTAGTGACTGATGCATATGTCAGGTTTAGGACCTTATATCTATGCTATCTACCAGGAAACTGCTTTATGGCCTGAGCATTAAAATGTCTTTTTCTGAAATTTTGTTAGCTGCCCTACCTAGCCTTCCTCTTAATTAAAAAAATATATATTATGGCAGACTGCTGGGTCTGGTATAGATAAGATAAAACCAGTTTCTAAGTAATCTAAAATCTTCACAGTTACTTGAATTCCTTTGAAATTTGCAGCATAAATGTGCATAGTATGGTGTGATGTTATTGACTTGAACTGGGACCATATAGAACATTGTTACAATCAAGGTCCTGTAGTGGTACCAAATCTTGTATAAAGGGGGTCAAATAAGGTGTCTAAGATAAGGTTATGGTTTGCTGGTTATGATTATGCTGTGTATATGTGTGTATCATTTTTGTAGTTGAAGTTATGAATATTGGTTCGATACTGTCTGTATTTCAAACTTATGCTCTGCTTCTGGGTGACACCCTAGACAAGTTGGTGTCAGCTCTGCCTCGCCTGCTTGATGGCCCGTTAAGGACCATCAACTATACAACTGACCCACTGAGAGAAGACAGACACTCCTTGTGACTCAGCAAGGTATGCAGGGATATGCCTATGGACAGAACTCTGAGGTGTTTCCAGGCCATGTGATGGACAGCTTGTCATTGGAACAAAGAAAGAAAGACCACATGTCAAGAGAATATAAAAAACTGCTGCAGCTCCTCCATCTTGTCTTCAGTCCTGCTTCTTACCTCTGGAGGAGCTTTACTACACTGAAGCTTTGAATGAAGGACTGAATGACCCAAGTGTGCCCTTGTTGCCCAGAAGGCCAATGGCATTTTGGGATGTATACATAGGAGCATTGCCAGCCGATCGAGGGACGTGATCGTTCCCCTCTATTTGACATTGGTGAGGCCTCATCTGGAGTACTGTGTCCAGTTTTGGGCCCCACACTACAAGAAGGATGTGGAAAAATTGGAAAACGTCCAGTGGAGGGCAACAAAAATGATTAGGGGGTTGGAGCATATGATTTATGAGGAGAGGCTGAGGGAACTGGGATTATTTAGTCTGCGGAAGAGAAGAATGAGGGGGGATTTGATAGCTGCTTTCAGCTACCTGAAAGGGGGTTCCAAAGAGGATGGATCTAGACTGTTCTCAGTGGTAGCGGATGACAGAACGAGGAATAATGGTCTCAAGCTGCAGTGGGGGATGTTTAGGTTGGATATTAGGAAAAACTTTTTCACTAGGAGGGTGGTGAAACACTGGAATGCATTACCTCGGGAGGTGGTGGAATCTCCTTCCTTAGATATTTTTAAGGTCAGGCTTGACAAAGCCCTGGCTGGGATGATTTAGTTGGGAATTGGTCCTGCTTTGTGCAGGGGGTTGGACTAGATGACCTCCTGAGGTCCCTTCCAACCCTGATATTCTATGAAGCCCTACCCCTGGAGGGGGCAGAGTCTGAGTCTCCTCTCTACCGTCTCATGTGTTCTAGGATCTGGGAGTCCCTGCTCCTCTGAGGATGTCTGAGCCCCTCTCTCTGCCCCCCTCCCCATGTAAGCCAGGATCTGGGGAAACCCTGCTTCTCTGGGTTTCTCTGTGGAAACCCTGCTTCTCTGAGCTGAGAACAGGTATGCTGAGATCATGCACCAAGAACACATGGCTGGGACTGGGGGTCAGGTGTTTAGAATGGGCATGTTTGATGTGTATCACAGGGTCTTCAGCACTGGGGAGGAAGGAAGGGAACACACACTGATATGAATGGAGCCATTCATGTGTCTCACAGCTAGTGTTTTAGAATATATTCATCTACATGTGGTGTTCTTATTCAGCTGAGAATATTTAAGTGAGATGAATGAGCTATTTTACACCTCTGAACCTCCTCTGCTGCAGTTGGATGTGTAGAGTCCCTTCCCTCCATCCTTACTAAAACGTCTCCCTTTCAGTATTATCCTGTGCTGGGCATGTGGATATAGAGTCAGGCTATGTCTACACCACAAAATTAAGTTGACCTAAGTTACAACGACATACAGCTTCCACAATAATTAAGTCGATTTTGCATGTCCACACTACGCTCCTTGTGTCGGTGGTGCGCATCCTCATTAGCAGCACTTGCATCGATGCAGAGAGCAGTGCACTGTTAGGAGAGCTAGTGACAATGTAGGATTCAGGCCTGTATATCCACCTGAGATAGAATTTTGCTTTTCATTTGCCCATTTGATTTATGATACGGGGGAGGGATAGCTCAGTGGTTTGAGCATTGGCCTGCTAAACCCAGGGTTGTGAGTTCAGTCCTTGAGGGGGCCATTTAGGGATATGGGGCAAAAATTGGGGATTGGTCCTGCTTTGAGCAGGGGGCTGGACTAGATGACCTCCTGAGGTCCCTTCCAACCCTGATATTCTATGATACACATATATCCTTATTAATATGTGTGAACAAAGACACCATGTGTTGCTTCACCCTAGTCAGATGGGTTTGTTAGTATAATGGGAACAGATAAGACCAGCTAAAGTGTTATTGGGTATGGTGGGAGTATAATATATGAGCGCACACTTGAAGACTGCCTCGACTCCTATCTCAAGGCAAGATCAAGCAACCAGTCGGAAGAGGGTTGGGGGCAGGGAATGTATAAAACACCAAAGCCAAAGGTTTCAGAGTGGTAGCCATATTAGTCTGTATCAGCAAAAACAATGAGGAGTCCTTGTGGCATCTTAGAGACTAACAAATTTATTTGGGCATAAGCTTTCGTGGGCTAAAACCCACTTCATCAGATGCATGGAGTGGAAAATACAGTAGAGAGGTATAAATACACAGCATATGAAAAGATGGGAGTTGCCTTACCAAGTGGGGGGTTAGTGCTAACGAGCCAATTCAATTAAGGTGGAAGTGGGCTACTCTCAACAGTTGACAAGAAGGGGTGGAAATCCTTTTTGTAGTTCTAATGAGGCCAATATAATCAAGGTGGCCCATTTCAAATAGTCAACAAGAAGGTATGAGTCTCAGCAGGGGGAAATTAGTTTTTGTAGTGACCTATCCATTTCCAGTCTTTATTCAGGCCTAATTTGATGGTGTCCAGTTTGCAAATTAATTCCAGTTCTGCAGTTTCTTGTTGGAGTCTGTTTTTGAAGTTTTTTTTTTTTTTTTTTGATGAATTCTGATGAAGTGGGTTTTAGCCCGTGAAAGCTTATGCCCAAATAAATTTGTTAGTCTCTAAGGTGCCACAAGAACTCCTCATTGTTTTTACTAAGGCCAAAGAAATGCCTGTCCCTGACTGAAATACAACCTCAGTCCTTATCCCTCCCATCGGATACAAAAGAGGTGGGACAAAGACCTCAGACTCATGACACCCCAAAATGGAACATGACCCTAAATTGTAAGAGGTGAGACTAAGGGTGTGTACTAGAGGTATATTTATGCCTGCTAAGGAGGTGGGGAGGGAAACAAGGCTCTGCGGAGTCAGAGCTATGGATATGCTTGCTTGAAACTAACCCCAATAAACATTGCATTGCCTGCACTTCAGACTTCTGGTCTTCTGCTTTCTGTCTGCATGACAAGAACCAGGGGAGGGGGTGAAGGGAAAGCCCCCTAACATGCACCACTGATAGCTATCCAACTGTGCAACTCTCCACCATGTAGCACAAGGTGTTGTGGGAAGGGTTTGCAGTACATCATGGGGGCACCGAGTGGTGAAGGTGTGACTGGGCACATGAGTTCAACATCCGATGATGCAGTTTTCTCCATCCCATCATTTCATGGGCATCCTATTATGTTTTGTGCCTCTTTTCAAAGCCTGTCTGCCATCTCTACGAGAAGCATGAATCCTACACTGCTCTTCAGTATTGTGATGAGCGTTACAAACACAACGCAATACTGATCTTGCAGTATTTTCAGAGCTGCAAGACTGAATATAATGATTCCTTGCAGGCTGCTTTGCTGTGCACCATGGAAACAAACAATTCAAGGTGGTTGTTGGCATTCACGGTGCAGCTGCACAAAGTGGACTGCCAGTTCTGGGCCCGAGAAACAAGCACTGACTTGTGGGATCGTATTGTTATGCAGGTATGGGATGATGAGCAGTGGCTGCAGAACTTTTGAATGTGGAAGGCCACATTCCTGGAACTGTTTATAGAGGCCAATTATTGGGCCAAGACCGAGACCAGAATTGCCCACCTGGGGAGTGGGAGGGCTGATGATTACAATAAAGGGGAAATGGAAAAGGATCTCAGCGCTCACTCCTTGGGATGTAGGGGAGGTAAATGGGTGGTACTGCTTTACTTTCTCTTCTGGCTAAGTCCCTGCTGCAATAAATGGTAATCTCGTAACCAAAGACTCCAGTCTCTGTGTAGTCCTGTGTGTCGGCTTGGCAAGCCCAATAATAGTGGGATCCTGGGCACTTCAACAAGAGGTACTATTGTGAGTGCATTAATTCCCCTTGATCCACACAAGTTACAAGCACTACATTCCCACTTCTGCTGGGATTCACAGAGCACAATGGCAGTCCCAGCTATGGTGAGTATGGCCTGGGAGGGTGGGGTGGCAGCTGGGCCAATAAGCAAGGGAGCTCACAGACATGAGGACATGCGGATATGGCAATTTAATTGAATACCGGCACCATTTTCCACAGGCTGTGGTGACTTTAGCTGAAATCTTACTCCTGAGGGTAATGGGTGCTGAAAGGGGACAGCTCCTGTATATGTCCAGCTGCAGACCGGGTCTATATGCTGCTTGTCTGTGTACTGCAGTGGTGTCTGCAGAAGTAATTGCTGAGTGGTGAGGGAAAGTGTCCTACTGTGGCGGAAGAAATAAGGCAACCCTTCCCAGAAACTTTCTGCAGAGGATTGAAGACTACCTCCAGGAAAGCATCCTTGAGATCTCCAAGGAGGATTCACAGGCCATCCTGGTACACCTAAACAAACTGTTCTGCAGGGCCCCCTCTGCCTAATTGTTGATAAGCAGATAGCAACTCTATCTATATTGGTTATTTCACTACTTCTTGCAGCATAATTAAAAGAGAGTAAATGAACAGATGTGTCCTTGCAATATTAAAGCAAACTGGATACTTACCAGAGTTCCTTCCCCTGCATCAGGCTCACCCATGCTGAACTGCTGGGAGTGGCTTGACTGCTTGAGTCAAAAAGAGGTTCTGGCTTGCAGCGCCAATGGATCCCCCAGTCCCCTGTCCCCGATTCTCCTCCTCCTCGGGGTTCACTACAGTGGCCTGTAACTCCAGCTTCACCAAAGTATCCATTGATCCCTTGGGGGTGGGAGTGGGGTCACCGCTGAGGATGGCATGCAGTGCCTTGTAGAAGCGGCAGGTCTGCAGCTCTGCACCAGAGTGACTGTTTGCCTCCCTTGCCTTCTGGTATGCCTTGTGCAGCTCCTTGATTTTCACATGGCACTGCTGCATGTCCCTCTTGTAGCCCTTCTCCCCAATGTCCTGAGCAATTTGCTAGTAGATATCAATTTTTCTAGGGCTGTAGTGGAGCTGTGCCTGCACAGCCTCTTCTCCCCACACACCTAGGAGATCCACCACCTCCTGTGTACTCCAGGCAGGAGCACATTTGCAGCATGGAGCCAGCATGCTCAGTTGGGCGGTTGCTATGTGCGCTCTCCATGCCAAGCAAACAAGAAAGGAAATTTAAAATTTGCAGGGCTTTAAAAGGGGAGGGGTGTGTTCTTGTTTACCTGGCTGCCAGCAGCAGAGTTCAAAATGGTGACCAGAGCGGTCATGGTGGATCATTGTGGGACACCTTCTGGAGGCCACTAAAGTCAACGTAATTTATGCAGTGTCTACACTGCTACTGCATTGACCTAACTATGTTAACTTAAGCGCTATGCCTCTCATGGAGGTGCAGTTATTAGGTCGGCATAGCGGGTGACTTACATTGGCCGGAGCAACATTGTAGTGTAGATGCTTACGGAGTTAGGTCGACATACGCTGCCTTATATTGACCTAACTCTGTAGTGTAGACCAGGCCTCAGAGAATCATAGAAATGTAGATCTGGAAGGGAACTCAAGAAGTCATCAAGTCCAGCCTCCTGCATTAAGTCAGGACCCAGTAAACTGAGCCCATCCCTGACAGGTGTTTGTCCAACCTGTTCTTAATAAGCGTCAGTGGTGAAGATGCCACAGTCTTCCTTGGAAGCCTATTCCAGAGCTTAACTATTCTTATAGTTAGAACGTTTTCCCTTATATCTAACCTAAATCTCCCTTGCTGCAGATTAAGCCTGTTACTTCTTGTTCTGCCTTCAGTGGACATAGAATCATAGGGTTAGAAGGGATTACATGGGTCATCTAGTCTAACTCCCTGCCAAGATGCAGAATTGTTGTGTCCAAACCATCCCAGATAGATGGCTATCCAGACTCCTTTTGAAAACCTCCAGTAAAGAATCTTCCACAACCTCCCTAGGCAGTCTGTGGCACTGTCCTACTGTTCTTACAGTTAGGAAGTTTTTCCTGAGATTTAATCTAAATCTGCTATGCTGTAGTTTGAACCCATTGCCTCTCGTCCTGCCCTCTGCAAGAGAGAACAACTTTTCTCCATCTTTTCTATGGCAGTCTTTCAAGTATTTGAAGACTATCATGTTCCCCCTTAATCTCCCCTTTTCCAAACTAAACAACCCATGTCCTTCAGCCTTTGCTCATACGACTTGCATTCCATCCTTTTGATCATCTTTGTTGCTCACCTCTGAATCCTTTCCAGTTTCTCTACATCATTTCTATACAGCTATGACCAAGGTTGGACACAGTACTCCAGCTGAGGCCTAATTAGTGCCGAGTAGAGCAGTACTCTCACCTACTAGGACTTACACGCTATGCCTCTGTTAATGTAACCCAAAATTGGATTTGGTTTTTTTTTGCAACAACATCACATTGCTGACTCATGTTGAAGTTGTGATCCACCACAACTCCCAGATCCTTGTCCACAGTGCTGCTGCCAAGTCAGTTAGCCCCCATTTTGTATTTGTTCATTTGTTTATTTTCTTCCCTAAGTGTGGCACTTTACATTTGTCTTTGTTGAATTTTATGGTGAACAACTGATCACCGTCCTCTTTATAACAGCCCTTAACATATTTGAAGACTGTTATTGGATTCCCTGTCAGTCTTCTCTTCTCACAACTAAACATGCCCAGTTTTTTTGACCTTTCCTCATAGGTCAACTTCTGTAAACCTTTTATCATTTTTGTTGCTCCCCTCTGGACTCTTTCCAATTTATCCACATCTTTCCCAAAATGTGGTGCCAATAAATGGACACAATACTTCAGCTGAGCCTCACCAGTGCCAAGTTCTGCGGGACAATGATCTCCCATGTCTTACATATGACACTCCTGTTAAGACACCTCAGAATATATTAGCCTTTTTTCACAACCGCATCACATTGTTGATTCATATTCAATTTGTGATCCACTATAACCACAAGATTCTTTACAGCAGTACTCCCACCTAGACAGTTATTCTCCATTTTGTAGCTGCACATTTGAGTTTTCTTTCCTAAGTGAAATACTCTGCATTTGTCTTTATTGACTTTCATCTTGTTGATTTCAGACCAATTCTGCTATTTGTTGAGGTTGTTATGAATGCTAATCCTGTTCTCAAAGTGCTTGCAACCCCTCCTGTATTGGCGTAATCTGCAAATTTTATGAACATCTGCTCCATTCCATTATGCGTCATTAATGAAAATACTGAATAATACCGGATGCAGGGATGACCTCTGCGCGTTCCCATTCAATATGCCTTCCAAGTTTGACAATGAATCATTGATGACTACTATTTGAGTATGGTCTTTCAACCAGTTGACCACCCACCTTATAGTAATTTCATCTGGACTGCATTTCCCTAATTTGCTTATAAGAATGTCATCTGGGACTGTGCCAAAAGCCTTATTGAAATCAAAATATATCACATCTATTGCTTCCGCCCATCTGCTATGACAGTAACCTTGGCAAAGAAGGAAATTAGGTTGGTTTGGCATGATTTGTTCTTGACAAATGCATGCTGGCTATTCCTTATATTCCTATTATCTTCTAGGTGCTTACAAATTGATTGTTTAATAATTTGTTCCAGTATCTTCCCAAGTATTCAAGTTAGGCTGACTGGTCTATAATTCCTCAGCTCCTGTTTGTTTCCCTTTTTAAAGATAGGTACTATGTTGCCCTTCTCCAGTCCTCTGGGACTGCTCCTTGAATTCACAAAGGTAATTGGTAACTGTTATGAGATTGCTCCAGCTAGTTCCTTAATATGAATTTCATCAGGCCCTGCTGACTATAATACATCTAAATAATCTTAAAGCTGTTACCCTATTTTGGCTTGTGTTCCTTCCCCCTTGTTAATATTAATTGTGTTGAATATCTGGTCATCATTAACCTTTTTAGTGAAGGCTAAAGTAATATAGGCATTAAACACCTCAGCCTTTTTGAGGTCATCAGTTATTAATGCTCCTTCCCCGCTAAGTAGAGGACCTACAATTTACTTCATCTTTCTCTAGCTCCTGATATATTTTAAAAAACCTCTTCCAATTTTCTTTTATGTTCCTTGCTAAATGTATCTCATTTTGAGCCTGAGCCTTTCTGATTTTGTCCCTATGTGCTTGTGTTTTGCTTTTTGTACTCCTTCTTCGTCCATGTTTTCACTTTTTGTAGTGTTCCTTTTTGATTTTCAGGTAATTAAAGAGCACCTGATGGAGCTATATTGGCCTCTTGCTTTCTATCTTTCCTTCTCATCTGAATAGCCTGCAATTTTGCCTTTAATATTGTCTCTTTGAGAAACTGCCAGCTCTCCTAAATTCCTTTATCCCTTAGATTTTCCTCACATGGGACCTTACCTACCAGTTCCCTGAGTTTGTTAATAGCTACTTTTTTGAAGTCCATTGTCCTTATTCTGCTGGTTTCACTCCTTCCATTCCTTAGAATCAAGAAATCTATTTCATGATCACTTTTGTCTAAATTGCCTTCCATGTTCAGATTTGTAACCAGTTCCTCCCTGTTGGTGCGAATCAAGTCAAAAATGGCTGTCCCCTGGTTACTTCCTGAAACAAAAAATTGTCCTCAGTATATTCCAAGAATTTACTGGAAATCTAATCTAATCTATCTATCACAAAGCAGCTGCTGATAATTAATGTAATAAAATATTATTGTTAGATAGCTAGGCCTGTTATAGTTAAAGTTGTGAAGGCCATCCTGTTTAAAGGCTGACTTTGCTAACTGCTACAAATTCTTGCAGGGATTGTCTTGACAGTTGCTATGCCTCATGGGAGTGTGGCATAGGGTTAGGTATCCAACTTTGGGATCATATGAGTAAGGAGTACCTGAAATACAGCCTGCTGAAAAAAATAGCATTTTATAAAGTTCACAGATTCTAGCAACTTTGAAATTTGAAAGTGTGGTGTTTAGATATTGCTTGTAATTACTAGAATTGGGGGCACTGTCTGTTGGGAGTCTGAAAGGACAGGAAACAGGGAGGAGTTGAGAGGCTGGGCGAGATCTACAGAGGGTGCAGCAGCAGCTTGGTTTCCACTTCGAAAATAAAGTCCTGTTGAAGCTTGTTAGTGCCTTGCCTGGTTGATACAACAGAAAGCCATCTGGGCAGGAATCTGAAAATGAAATGTAAACATTTCAGTAAATATCTGCCTCTGTCAAGGTTTATTTGTTTGTTTTTATTTTGGAGAAATGTAATCTGAGTACAGAAGATAATTCAGAAGGAATTCAAACTATTTTTGAAAATAAAATTGATTGCACATATGAGTGTTCAATGGGAGGGTAGGATGATTGGGGTGGAAAAATGAGTGGAATAGAGAGAGAGGGGGTTGAGTCTGCAGGAAGGGGAGGAGGATAAATTGAAATGGAAGTAGGGAAAAGAAAGAGGGGTTGGGAGCTCATATAGATGAGAAGGAGTGGGGATTTGGGGAAATAAGAAGGGAGAGGATAGGAGGGGTGAGACAATATGAGGGATGATGTGGAGTGGGCTGGAAAAAGTTGTGGGTTCCATGTGTATCCTGTAATCTGGGGGACCCTGTCCCTCTTGGGGTGTCTGAGCCCCTCTCCCTGTGTCTCCATGTGAGCTGGGATCTGGGGAGCCCTGTCTCACTGTAGATGTCTGAATCCCTCTCCTTTCCTCGTGTGACAAACTGGGGATCTTTCTGTACAATTTATGAATTTTGTTGATATTGTGAAGTTGTATCATGAAAAGCCTATATGTATGTGGATCCAACATTGCTGACAGGACATGCAGCAGGTACACTCCAGACTGAAGACAGTGGAAGGGTACTTAACTGTTAACACTGGCACTTTGGTGACAATATTATGCTAAACAGTAGCTGCACCTTGGGAAACCAATTTTATCTTACAACTCTGGAAGAAGGGGGAAAGTAGGAAATGTATGAGGAGCAGAACAAAAGAAGCCAGGGTTAGAGAGAAGTGTGAGGGATATGTTAGGGTTTGGGATAACGGTTAAAGTTTAGGGTTAGGAGTTAATGTTTGGGACTAGGGGTTGAGGTCTAGGGTTAGGTTTTAGGGTTAGGGTCTGAGTGCCTTCCTCAAGGCAGACTGTCAAAAACAGGGCAGATACCCCAAACTGTTCTATTATATTCTAGAATTAGATTTTACTAAGCCAGTGGTAGTCTTACCATGGAGTCACTGACAGTCCCGTTAGACTCTCCAGTCTATCTTGCCACCCAGGCAAACTGGACTTAATGATAACTTACACCAAAAATCACACAATATGCCGACTGCTTCCAGTCCCAAGAGACCAGTCACTTACCACAGATCAACTGGTACCCTAGATCTTACACCAAAGACAACACCTGTAGCCAATCCTGTAATAAACTATCTAAAGGATTATTAACTAGGAAACAGAAATAGGAGAGTTATTTACAGCTTAAGGACAGCAAACATACACACATGAATTGCAATCTAAATCTGAAGAGTGTTAGCGTTCATAGAATATCAGGGTTCGAAGGGACCTCAGGAGATCTAGTCCAACCCCCTGCTCAAAGCAGGACCGATCCCCAATTAAATCATCCCAGCCAGGGCTTTGTCAAGCCAGACCTTAAAAACCTCTAAGAAAGGAGATTCCACCACCTCCCTAGGTAACGCATTCCAGTGTGTCACCACCCTCCTAGTGAAAAAGTTTTTCCAAATATCCAACCTAAACCTCCCCCACTGCAACTTGAGACCATTACTCCTTGTTCTGTCATCTGCTACCACTGAGAACAGTCTAGAGCCATCCTCTTAGGAACCTCCTTTCAGGTAGTTGAAAGCAGCTATCAAATCCCACCTCATTCTTCTCTTCCGTAGACTAAACATCCCCAGTTCCCTCAGCCTCTCCTCATAACTCATGTGTTCCAGTCCCCTAATCATTTTTGTTGCCCTCCGCTGGATTCTTTCCAATTTTTCCACATCCTTCTTGTAGTGTGGGGCCCAAAACTGGACACAGTACTCCAGATGAGGCCTCACCAGTGTCGAATAGAGGGGAACGATCACGTCCCTCGATCTGCTGGCAATGCCCCTACTTATACATCCCAAAATGCCATTGGTCTTTTTGGCAACAAGGGCACACTGTTGACTCATATCCAGCTTCTCGTCCACTGTAACCCCTAGGTCCTTTTCTGCAGAACTGCTGCCGAGCCATTCGGTCCCTAGTCTGTAGCGGTGCATGAGATTCTTCCGTCCTAAGTGCAGGACTCTGCACTTGTCCTTGTTGAACCCCATCAGATTTCTTTTGGCCCAATCTTCCAATTTGTCTAGGTCTCTCTGTATCCTATCCCTACCCTCCAGCGTATCTACCTCTCCTCCCAGTTTACTGTCATCTGCAAATTTGCTGAGGGTGCAATCCACACCATCCTCCAGATCATTTATGAAGATATTGAACAAAACCGGCCCCAGGACCGACCCTTGGGGCACTCCACTTGATACCGGCTGCCAACTAGACATGGAGCCATTGATCACTACCCGTTGAGCCCGACAATCTAGCCAACTTTCTATCCAACTTATAGTCCATTCATCCAGCCCATACTTCTTTAACTTGCTGGCAAGAATACTGTGGGAGACTGTGTCAAAAGCTTTGCTAAAGTCAAGTTGTAGTGATCTGTCAATTCAAAGTGTCTTTCAGGGTGGACCCAGGAGGTAACCCCCGGGGATCTCTGACTTCAGTTTGGCGTCTGTGGATGCAGCCAAGAGCTGTGGCCTCCCTCGGATATTGACAGCGAGGGAGGGCCACACCCACCATGGTGGGCAGAACCAGGAAGGTCATGCCCTCCACGCCAGAAGCAGAGGGGCGGGACAGGAACAGAAAGTACAAAAGGCAGGCCCTGTAGCTCGGTTGGGGTGAAGCTGCCGAGGGAGGCAGATGCCTCCACCCTGCTGCTGGAGCCAGAGCCTGCTGAGGACTTCGGCTGTCCTGACGACTCACCTGAGCTTCCAGAGCATCCCACCACTCCAGACACCGAGGAGCTGCTGGGACTACCATTAGTGATGTATCCTGGGGAGATGGAGGATGACACCTGGATGCAGGTACACCCCGAGGGGAGGGGAGGAAGTGGCCCAGGGACAGTTTACTATAGTCTGGCTGGGTTGCTCCCTGAGTCCAGGTCAGCATGTTGTGGCTGCATCTCTGCTGCTCCAGTGGCAGACCACCCTGCCACTGTAAGGGCCCTGGGCAGGTTGTGGTGGAGTTGTGTGGGCCCCATCCCCCTATCCCCTGCCAACCCACCCCAGGGTAGCAGCTCCCCCACCTTAGGCCAAGAAGTCTGAGTCTACTGTTCACTGAGCTAGAATGCTAGACTGCTTGGGGGTTCCCCCCACCTGAGCCCCTAGACTGTGTGGGGGCTCACCCATGCCTGGTCCTCTAACTGTTTGCTGCCCCATCCTGCTTGAGGGCCAGGGCTTTCAGACAGATATAGCTCTGCCCTGATTGCAGGCCAGAGCCCCCTAGACTGCTAGGTGCTCTGCCCTGCCTGAGGGCCTGGGCCCGGGAACTAAGCTCTGCTCTATCTCACCTGAGGGTTTGAGCCCTAGAGAATACTAATATCCCCTGTTTTGTAGACTATTATTCCAGGGGTGTGACAGCAAAAATATGTGGTATCCCTCAGAAATTGACAGCGAGGGAGGGCCAAACATCCCTACACTGGACATGTGAGAGTTTAAACAGCAAAGAAATGGAAAACGTTCCTTTTGTCTTTGTTTTATTTCCTTCATTCAGCTTTTAAATCCATAGAAAGAACTTCCTTGCATGTAGCATTTCAAAAGTGGGATAGAGCCATTAACCATCCTTTGTATTGCAATATTCCTTGATGGCCCATCTGATTTTGACAGTTCTTCTGGATGGGTGGGGCTGAAGAGGCGGGGGACAATCTTCCCATCTGGGTTCACAAATTTAGAAAAAACATTTTCAAATTTATAAAGCAAAACTTACATATTTCCTTATAGCAAGGAATACAGACTTTACAAATAAGATTAATGCATGTGTAGTACAAAGAGATCCTGAAACATGAGGCCTGGTACAAGGAGCCTGGTATGAGGCCTAAAGCCAGAACTAACATCAGGCCTTGCTGCTATAAAGCAAAGTTAGCAAAAATAACTAGCTATGAGCAAAAGTCAGGCCCTGTTACAAAACATGCCTACTTGCAGGTTCACTGTCCAAAACATGAACTTGGCAAGAATTGGTACTGCAAAAACAGAAACACTCCTAAAAAGTGCTACCTACTAGACACTTGCATAAACACATTCCAGAAGGATCATAACAGAACACCCCTGTGATGGGGCAGAGTGGCCTCACATTGGTACCGCAGGGGTTAACCCTTCCTTCCTGGCAGAGGAAGCCACGCCCCGGAAGCTCTGCTGGGCATGCTCCAACTGGAGAACAGGTATAAAAGCCTGCAGAGCTGCTCAGTCTGGGCTGGTTGCTGGAGGGGAAGGAGGCACACTGCCAGCTCCTGAGGTGGGACAGCCAGCATATCAGGGTACGGAGACTAGCCAAGCTGGGACGTACCCTGATACCCAGATGGAGTATGTCACAGTAGGGGAACAGACTGGAGTACTGCCCGCAGCAGAGAACCTGGCATTTATGGTAGGAAGTGACCCAGGGGAACTTTAGACGCAAACAGCGTTAGAGCCACACAGATGCTTGGCGTGTTGTGGGCGGATCCCCGCTGAGCTGGTGGCAAGGGAAACTTGCCACTACCAGGGCCCTGGATCAGGACCCAGTAGAGAGGGTGGGCCCAGGTCCCCCCCCCAACAGCCCTCCCACTGTGGGAATCCTATGGACTCTGGCCACTAGGCTGCACTACCCTGCTTGTAAGGGGGATTGTATGGACCCTGGCCATTAGGCTGCACTGCTCCCATGCAGGGAGTGAGTTATCTGGACCCTGGCCATTGGATCACACTAACCTGCCCCAAGTGTCATGGACTCTGGCTGCTAGGCTGCACTACCCTGACCAAGGGGTGATTGTGTGAAGGGAGGCCATTAGGCCGCAACCGGCCGCCCACAGAGGGGTGGGTGTGTGAACTAGTGAGTGGTGAGGTTCTGATACGCCATCCTACCCCTGCCACAAAGGGGTGGTGCGGTACCAGGCCCACCACAACCTTGATAACAAGATATGGTATAAACACACTCCCTGAAGATGGTACAGAGACACACTGACCACCCGCCTCCCCCCAAAGATAAGGTCAAGATGACAGGGTGATGGGTAGAGATGTTTTGATCAAACCAACATGTACAAGGTAAAGGGTGGTAATGAACCACGTCAGAGGGGCAATACATAACTTGTGTGACGGGGCAAGGCCAGATGGCTATAGAAAAGTAGTGGGAGATAGATATATTACCTCCAGGCTAAACAAATCCCTGGTACCAGGATAAGTGAAATGGCAGCTGCTCCAGGTCAATTAAGACACCTGGGGCCAATTAAGAATTCTCCAGAAGGCAGGGAGAATGCTAGGTTGATTGGGACACCTGAAGCCAATCAGGGGCTGGCTGAAACTAGTTAAAAGCCTCCCAGTCCGTCAGGTGGGTGTGCATGTCAGGAGCTGTGGGAGGAAGTTGCGCTGTTGGAGAGGCTGAGTAGTACACACCATATCAGGCACAAGGAAAGAGGCCCTGAGGTAAGGGTGAAGTGGAGCTTGAGGAAGTGGGGGCTCCTGTGGGGAAGTAGCCCAGGGAATTGTATGTGTCATGTTTCTAAAAGGTCGGCTACCATAGCTGATACTATTAGGGTCCCTGGGCTGGAGCCCAGAGTAGAGGGTGGGCCTGGGCTCCCCCCTTTGCCACCCCCCCCCCGATTAATCACTGAGACTGGGAGACAACAGAGACTGTGCAAGGGAGGATAGCTTCTCCTCAGCTCCCTAGCTGGCTTATGATGAAAATGGCACAATAGACTGTGACTTTTCTCTCTAGAGAGAGAAGAGTTACGTGGAGGGTCACAGTGAGCCTCTGAGGCTAGCGAAATCCGCCAGGAAACACGGGACCCACGGAGACAAGGACAGAGCTTTGTCACATTTGTTTGTATCCATGTATAAAAGAGGGGTCACTGAGGGGGTGTCTTTTTCTGGCTGAGGGAGGGAAATAGAAAGTCCTGCCATTCACTGAGCTGGTCCAGTGTCACGGGCATACATGTATTAGTGGTCCTGTAGAGTCTATGGGATATTAGTACCATGCTTTGTTGGCAATAAACCTGCATGAGCACCTTTGCTACTGAACTGAGTCTGTGGTCTTCACTTGAAGTCTGCTGGAATATCTGCCCAGAGCCAGTGCAGTATGCAGGGAGAACACACTCAGCCGACAACAGCATGCAGCCCCCTACAAACATTCTATAGAGTCTAAACACTAAATACATTCTGGTAAAACTAATACCTATTCTAAGCAATACTAACACATAAGTGAACTGGTTTGGTCTCCAGCTATGAGTTTGTCAGTTCTTAATTAATGCCCGCAGCCAGGGGAAGCGTTAGTTAGCGTTAGGGGTAGGAAATAGGATTAAGATGATGGTTAAGGTTAGGTTTAGGGGGAGGATTAGGGTTGGGGGTAGGTTTAGGGGCAGGACTAGGAAGAGGGGTTCGGGTTGCGTTAGGATTAGGGGATTAAAGGTTAGGTTTAGGTTTGGGTTAGAGTAAGGCTTCGGGTTAGGGTTCACCGTTGGGGGCTAGGGCTTAGGGGTACATGTGGCTGGTTCCCCCGGGGTGCCAATTGGAAGTGGGGTACCACTGATCCCCTGACCCACCAGCCTGGGCTCCCTTTAGCACTGTATTGTTGTGACAAGCTGACATGCTGTCTCCAAACTTCAGCCTGCACTTTCACCAGCACACATACAGGTTGGGACACACCCAGCTATTGTTGCATGCAGACACTGTGCCCAGCTACTACATGGGGAGGCTCCCACTAGGGTACTTCCCAGCTACTCAGGCACACCCCCTCTCTGGAGTGTAAACCCAAAATTATACTGTCTTGTGCTGCACAGGGAACTGTATGGCATAAGTTCATAAAATTTGCCCCCTCAGTCAATGTGGAGAGGCATATACAACAGCTTTCTGCCCCAAGCTATGAACATGAGAACATCCATCCTGGGTCAGACCAAAGGGCCATCTAGCCCAGTATCCTTTCTTCAATGTCAGGTGCCCTAGAGCAGTGGTTCTCAAAGCCGGTCCGCCACTTGTTCAGGCAAAGCCCCTGGCGGGCTGGACCGGTTTGTTTACCTGCCGTGTCCGCAGGTTCAGCCGATCACAGCTCCCACTGGCCGCAGTTTGCCGCTCCAGGCCAATGGGGGTTGCGGGAAGAGCAGCCAGCACATCCCTTGGCCCGCGCCACTTCCCGCAGCCCCCATTGGCCTGGAGCGGCGAATCGCGGCCAGTGGGAGCCGCGATCGGCTGAACCTGCGGACGTGGCAGGTAAACAAACCGGTCCAGCCCACCAGGGGCTTTCCCTGAACAAGCGGCGGACCAGCTTTGAGAACCACTGCCCTAGAGGGAATGAACAGAACAGATAATCAAGTGATCCATTCCCTGTCACCCATCCTCAGCTTCTGGCAAATGGACTCCCACACACTGGGTTTAGATAAAGCAAAAACAAGTTTATTAACTACAAAAGAGAGATTTTCAATTTACAAGGGATAACAAACAGATCAAAGCAGATTACCTAGCAAATAAACAGAAAATGCAAACTAAGCTTAATATACTAAAAGTTTGGATGTAAATAGCATATTCTCACCTGAAGTGATGACACAAGCAGGTTGCAGACTCTTAAGGGACAAGCTGCACTTGCTTACAGCTTGGAATCCCCAGGTGTTTTCTTCACAGGCTAAAGATCCCTTTAGCCTGGGTCCAGCTTCCCCCAGTTCAGTCTTTGTTCCTCAGGTGTTTCAGGAGTCTTCTTGGATGAGGAGTCAGTGAAGAACCACGATGATGTCACTCCCCTGCCTTATATAGCTTTTGCATAGGGCGGGAACCCTTTGTTTCCAAGCCTGGTTCCCACGCCAGTCAGTAGAAAAATACTGATATCCCAAGATGGAGTCTAGCACCAGGTGACCTGGTCACATGTTCCTGTAGGGTTACATGAGCAAGTCACATGTCCATGCATGCTTTGCTTAGTCATAGCAGAGGCCGTTACCCATACTCTAGTTAGAACATTCACAGGAAAGTCCATGAGGTGTAGATGGGCATCTTCCATGGTCCATTGTGAGCTAAGTGTTCCTTGATGGCCCATTCAACTTGAATGGGCCTGTGATGGGTTCCCTGCAGTGCATCCTGGGACCATGGGACCACTCTGCCCCCTTAACTCTAGAGCCTGGGCTGTCCCTCAGTGTTTTGGTAGTGACAACCAACAAGACGCTCCAGGCACTATCACTCAGCACAATTGCTTGTGGAGCCCCACACCCAGCTAGATTGCATGAATGTTCCCAGAGCCACTCATGAATCACAGAGAAAGGCACCAGCCAAATCTCCGCCAGCTCCCAGCTTGTACCTCAGGAATATACTGTCTTGAGCAGTGCAAATTTATTAATTGGTTCACCACTTCATCAATGGAAAGTGGATATACACCAACCTTCGCAAACTTGAGCAGAACTTACCATACACTTCAAGCAAACTCACTGGTAAAGACAAACAGTTAAAGAAGTTGATTGACTACAAAAGATTATAAGTGATAGGCAAAAAGTCAGAGTTAGTTACAAAAAGAAAAGAAAATGTAAGCATGCAGTGTAACCTCTCAACCCTATTAGACTGAGCAACATCTAGATCACAGGTTGGCAACCTTTCAGAAGTGGTGTGCTGAGTCTTCATTTATTCACTCTAATTTAAGGTTTCATGTGCCGGTAATACATTTTAATGTTTTTAGAAGGTCTCTCTCTATAAGTCTATATTATATAACTAAACTATTGTTGTATGTAAAGTAAACAAGGTTTTTAAAATGTTTAAGAAGCTTCATTTAAAATTAAATTAAAATGCAGATCTTATCAGTTTAGTGCAGTGGTTCTTAACCTGGGGTGCATGCACCTCCTGGGAGTGCGAGATGCCCTTTCTGGGGGTGCGAGACATGCGAGATTTTTTTTTAGAAGGTAAATCATTGAAAACACAAATTAAGCACAGGCACATAAGTACAACTACTTTGTTTCATCAGACCTATGTATTAACATTATACATTTTTTTTTAACAATTACTATAATATACAAAGTTTTCAAGCTAATTGTAGTGTAATTTTTCATAAGAGCTGCAGAGCCCTGGGCCCAGGCCAGGAGCAGAGCCCTGGGCTGGCTGCCAGTACCCCAAGCCAGCAGGAGGGCCAGAGGGCTGGACTTGATCCCCAGACCAGCAGCGAGGTGAGCAGGGCCAGTGGCTAGTATCCCAGGCCGGCAGCAGGCTGAGCAGGGCAGATGGCCAGGATCCCAGCTGGCAAGGGGCCGGCTGCCGGAACCCCAGACAGTCAGCAGGCTGAGCTGGGTGGCAGACAGAACCCCAGACCGGCAGCGGCTCACCCGCTGCCAGCCGGGGGTTCCATTCACTCAGGCCAGCAGCAGGCTAAGCGGGGCTGGTGGCTGAGACCCCGGCTGACAAAGGGCCGGCAGCTGGAACTCCAGACTGCCGGTCTGGTGTTCCGCTGGCTCCTGCCATCCAGGGTCCCGGCCCTGCTCAGCCCGCTGGTGGCCTGGGGTTCCAGCAATGTGCCAGTAAAAATCGGCTCGTGTGCCGCCTTTGGCACGCATTCCACAGGTTGCTAACCCCTGATCTAGATTAAGCAGTTTTTCTCAGCCCACAGGATATTGCAGTTCATAGTATGCAGGTTTCAGCCTTGAAACCTGGGCCAGTCCCCACTGTTGGAATCTTCAGTCTTCTGAGTGTCTTTGTTGCTTGCAGCATAAGTGGGGGCAGGAGAAAGGCCAAGCATGGGGCCCCTGTGTTCTGTTTTATACCCTTAAGTCCATGTGCTTGGAGAACACCAGTCCAGGCATGCCTGGTGACTCAACAATGCCCACCAGACAAGGTTGAGGAATTCCCCTGGTGTGGCCTTATGGAGATGAGTCATTGAATTGTAGCTCCCTTGCTGGACAATGGCTGTTGATAATTGTTTTACACCCACCCGGGTGCTGGTTACTTTCCTTGGCATTGTCTCTGGAGAGCTAGTTTCTTGGCACTTCCCAAATCCACAGCATATTTTAGTGATAACAATACAACACAGTTCTCATAACTTTATATGCTTTAATGATATAGATATTTCAATAGAACAGTGACTTTCAGCACATCATAACCTTTGCCCTCATACCTCACATGGCCTGCTGTATATGCAATATCACTATTATATATACATGAGGAATATGGGGATTACAGGATTCTCCCCCAAGGTATAGAATGTCACACCTCCCCCTTAGTTTACTGCAATAGGGTTAGTTACTGACTAACTTGAAGGCAGTTTGTGTTATAGTTATCTTGGCAACCAGCCATCGAGGCCATGAGGCGGCATGCTTCAGTTTCCTGTTGTCACGGACTCACAGGTCGTGCCCACTCTTGGCCCCGTGTGGTCTGTGGGGGGAACCCCCTTCAGTGAGACAGCCCTTCTCGAGGGTCCACTCTCTCTCGGGGGTTAAGCCCCTCCACCTCCTGGAGCCACACCTCTCTGAGCCTTAACACACCTGTTTCTCGCCGTGAGCTCCCTCAAGGAGTCCACTCGCTTTGGACCCCCAGGGCCTCCACTCCCAAAGGTAATAGTGCAACCCTGTTCTCTAGACTGGAGTGACACTCAGCCAGCATAAAACAGGAGGGTTTATTGAGTGCCTGAACACAGCATAGGAAACTCTCAGGGCCCTCAGGTCTGGCCTCCCTCAGCACAGCACATCCAAGTCTCCCCTGCATTCAGGTGGGCTCTGTCTGCGCGCGCGCTCTCTCTCTCTCTCCAGTCCTGAGCCCCGCTGCTTCCCAGCTGGGCATCTGATATCACCGGCCCGAAGCCCCGCCTCTGTCCATTGTGTTCTCTCCAGGTAAACAGGGTCGCCTGGGCCTCCTCTCCCATCTTCTGTCCTCTGGCCCCCTCTGGCTGGAACCGGCCGGTTAGGTCACTGGGGTCCTTTTTTCGCAGCCCATTGTCCTTCCACTGGCCAGAACCGGCTGCGACTCCTGAGCTGGACCTCTGGGTTGCCAGGTCACCAGTCGCTAGGGTATCCATTCTCCAGGCCATTGGCTGGGGTCCCAAGTTCCCTCGCTGGTCCTCTGTAACAACAAACGCTCTCCCATCACCTCATTAAACCAGTAACACCCAGGGAAACTGAGTCCCACCCCCTGTGCATGCAAACCGTTGGAAAAACAAGGAAAAAACAAGAAAATCCCCCACTTCATCACACCCCTTCACACAGCAAACCAGATTTGTTATGGTTTCTCTGCTTTTGTAAGGTTTGTCTGTTTACATGTATTAACTGAAGTAGCATTATCATAAGGTTTAACATCAGTATCAAAATTCTTATCCCAAAACTTAACATAATACCAAAATTTTTATCACAAATGGGCATTTACAAGTATATTTGATACCATGCCTTCTGTTCAGATAGTCTGGTTTGAGGTTGGTTTTTTCATTACCCATGGTGTCATTTGACTCCCTCCCATGTAATCAGTCACTGGCTTTTCTTTTCCTCCAGTGTTCCCTTCTGTGGGGCTCTTAATTTAATCATGTTTCTGGGATTTTGGTACCTCGGGGTCTGGCAAGATAGGGGACCAGGGGGATCCTGCATATTGGTTGGCCCTTTGGGGAGCTGTCTCTCAACCCCAGGACTGTACATATGCAAAAAATCCAACTCCCTTTTTGGGGGTTACCCTGTGTTTCCCCCCCTCCCAGCACTGAGTTCATCCCTGCCTCCTAGACGGCTGTCATCTGTGCTCTCTGGGCTAAGCGTGTTTATCCTTTGATCAGATGCACCTTTTCCCAGCAGGTTTTCCATAACTGCTTTTTGTGTCTCAACAGCCTGAGGAAAGACGTGAACCACTCTGTTAGTCAGGTCATTTGTGTAAGCAGAGTCAGGATGAGCTCTACCCTGACATCTGGTGGCGAGTTGTGGAAAAGAACTTCAGGGGCTGATCTCATTTGCATAGGCACACCCACCCCACCTAGATGGTCACTTTGGCTGCTGTAGGAGCCCCAGTTTCTCTGTTATTGGGGCAGGAAGAATAAACTGTTTTCCTGATTATGTGAATCAAGGACAGTGGAACTGTATTTGGCCTTTTGTTATGATGGAGGGACTCTCCATCAACTAAGTAGCACTTGCTAGGCAAGGGTCATGGGTTCCAACACCCAGTGAATTGAGAGAGGTTGGGGACAGGTTTGGCTTTAAGTTAAGATCAAGCGTAATAGTCTCTTGGTCTAGCTAAGGCTGTACTCAAGTGTATTGATGATCTTGGTCTTTTAGCCTCAAGATGAAAACTTTGCGTGTGTCTGTTGGACCTTGAAGTGAAAAAATTAAGTTATACTTGGTGGTATGGACCCCTGGTGAGGGCCCTAAATGCCAATTGTACCTTCTCTCTCCACTGTGGAATATCAGAGCTAGTTTTGATTCCATTAGGAGTCTACTTACAGGCTGCTGAGCTGAATTCACTTTGGGTCAATGGTGCACCAGCCCTGAGGCTCCCCTACTACAAGCTGAAATTGCTAAAGAGCTAAAATTACTAAAAGCTGAAATCACTGAGTGCTGTGTTAAGTAGTGGGGGAGGGGGGCTGAAGATATATTGTGAAGCAGCTCATGGGGACTGGTGGAGTGGTGCAGTTTGCAGGACAGCTGGTGGAGCAGAGTGGCTGGCAGAGTGGAACAGTTTGTGGGATAGGTGGCAGAGCGGAGCAGTTTGTGGGACAGCTGGAGCGGAGCGGCTGGTGGAGCAGCGCGATTCGTGGGACGGCTGGTGGAGTAGTGTGGAGTGGAGCCCCATGGAGAGGTGGGGCAGTCAGCTTTGGATCACATAAGGTGCCATTAACCCCTCCATTTCCACCCAGGCTGGGCGGTAAAACTCTGCAGATAAACTTTCAAACTCTGGGGCTGCACTGACCAGGGACAGAGACTTTTGGATTGTTGGACACAAGAACCAAAGGGAAAGGACACAGCCCAATTTCCTTGGGATGGGTTTTTGCTCATGGGTTGTGTTATGACTCCTGTTGGTGGTGGTTTCCCAACATAATGCCACATTGTTATTAAGGCTTTTGCTACACTCAGACTCTGTGCTTGTGAGAGGGGAAGTATTGCCTCTTAGAAGCGCCCAGGAGGGTGGTATATATTTATCCTAGGTCACTGGGTGGGGGCTCAAGCCGGTTGTGCATTGCGTTATTGGAACGGCACCCTTAGATACTGAACCTAGCACTTGTTGAACCTAGCGCTACCAACTCTGACCGGCAGAAGGGTTACATTTGCATTCTCACAGACCACCACCTGGCAATTTCCTGGTTTCAACTCCTCCACTATGACAAGCATTGGAGCTGCATCTTGATGTAAGGAGACACAGTTACTTGCCAAAAATTTATCTGAAATAGCATCCTGAAAAACTGGGACCTGGATTGGGGTACCCTCCGCCATCCCTTTGTCCCTGAGAAGTCAGCTGTGTGACCGCACCCCTCTCAAAACCTGGATCACAGGATGAGTGCCTGGGTGCACAGATGCTGACCCTGCCATTTGGTCCTGGGTATCTTCTCCCAGGTGACCAGTGAGGAGACATTTCCATCCTCCCACTATTCCTTAGAATCACAGATATCAGGGTTGGAAGGGACCTCAGGAGGTCATCTAGTCCAACCCCCTGCTCAAAGCAGGACCAATCCCCAACTAAATCATCCCAGCCAAGGCTTTGTCAAGCCTGACCTTAAAAACCTCTAAGGAAGGAGATTCCACCACCTTCCTAGGTAACCCATTCCAGTGCTTCACCACCCTCCTAGTGAAAGTTTTTTTCCTAATATCCAACCTAAACCTCCTCACTGCAACTTGAGACTATTGCTTCTTTTGTCATCTGCTACCACTGAGAACAGCCTAGATCCATCCTCTTTGGAACACCCTTTCAGGTAGTTGAAAGCAGCTATCAAATCCCCCCTCATTCTTCTCTTCTGCAGACTAAATAATCCCAGTTCCCTCAGCCTCTCCTCATAAGTCATGTGCTCCAGCCCCCTAATTATTTTTGTTGCCCTCTGCTGGACGTTTTCCAATTTTTTCACATCCCTCTTGTAGTGTGGGGCCCAAAACTGGACACACTACTCCAGATGAGGCCTCACCAATGTCAAATAGAGGGGAATGATCACGTCCCTCCATCTGCTGGCAATGCCTCTACTTATACAGCCCAAAATGCCATTGGCCTTCTTGGCAACAAGGGCACAGTGTTGATTCATATCCAGCTTCTCATCCACTGTAACCCCTAGGTCCTTTTCTGCAGAACTGCTGCCTAGCCGTTCGGTCCCTAGTCTGTAGTGGTGCATGGGATTCTTCCATCCTAAGTGCAGGATTCTGCGTTTGTCCTTGTTGAAACTCATCAGATTTCTTTTGGCCCAATCCTCTAGGTCTAGGTCCCTCTGTATCCTATTCCTACCCTTCAGTGTATCTACCTCTCCTCCCAGTTTAGTGTCATCTGCAAACTTGCTGAGGGTGCAATCCACGCCATCCTCCAGATCATTAATGAAGATATTGAACAAAACTGGCCCCAGGACCAACCCTTGGCACTCCACTTGATACTGGCTGCCAACTCGACATGGAGCCATTGATCACTACACCTTGAGCCTGACAATCTAGCCAACTTTCTATCCACCTTATAATCCATTCATCCAGCTCATACTACTTTAACTTGCTGGCAAGAATACTGTGAGAGTATCACTCAGCGCAACACCATGTGGAGCTCCACACCCAGCTAGATTGCATGAATGCTCCCAAATCACAGAGAGGCACCAGCCAAATCCCCCCAGCTCCCAGCCTTGTACCTTAGGAATATACTGTCTTGCATTGCTCAAGATGAGCAGTGCAAATTTATTAATTGGTTCACCACTTCATCAATGGAAGGTGGATACACACCAGCCTTTGCAAACTTGCGTAGACTTACCACACACTTCAGGCAATATCACAATTATATATAAATAAAGAATATGGGGGTTACAAGATGATCCCAGAAGATATAGATTGTCACAGAGCCCTTCCCAGCCAGCCATCTAGACTGAGAGCCTTTTGCCTAGTGGGCGTTACCCAGGAATAACTACATAAATACAGATACACTCAATGTTCATAACTTCAGATACAAAAATGATATCTGCATACAAATAGGATATTATATTCAGCAAATCAGAACCTTTCCAATGATATATGTGACAGACCCAGACCAGTGCGGTACAGGAATCTGGTCAAAGGCAAATATACTGGCCACTGAAAGAATAGTTTTCTGTTCCCTGGGTGACCAGAGGAGGGGCTGCACTAGAGCAATCAGGAACCTCCTAGAACGAATTAAGAGAGGCAAGCTAATTAAGACACCTGGAGTCAATTAAGAACATACTAGAATCAATTATGGCAGGCAAACTAATCAGGACACCTGGTTTAAAAAGGACCTCCCATCAGTTAGTAGGGGCTTGTAGGGAGCTAGAAGGTATGCTGCTGGAGGATTGAGGAGTACAAGCATGATCAGGCTTCAGGAGCAAGATTCTGTGGTGAGGATAAAGAAGGTGCTGGAGGGAGGCCATGGGGAAGTAGCCCAGGGAGTTGTAGCTGTCACATAGCTGATACAGGAAACATTGTAGACAGCTGCTATCCACAGGGCCCTGGGCTGGAACCCAGTGTAGGGGGCGGGCCTGGGTTCCCCCCCATGCCTCCAACTCCTGATCAGACACAGGAGTTGACCTAGTCTGTGAGCAACACCAGAAGGGAAGGTCTAATTTGGAAAGGGATCTGGCCTGTCCCTGACCCACTAGGTGGGACAACAGAGACTCCGGAGATTGTTCTCAGTTTCCCCCATGCTGGCCAGTGAACAGAAGGTTGGCTGAGTGAACAGCAGGTTTGAGCCTCTAGCAGAAGTAGCCAAACTGAGGGCTGCCATGAACCTCTGAGATGAGAAAATCTGCCAAAAAGCGCAGGACCCACCAAGGTAGAGGAGGAACTTTGTCACACATCTTACATGCCTTATCTTGCATAAACTACATTATAACTATGATCATATTATAATATCTCTATGAAGAATATGGGGTACAGTGTCACACCTCCCCCACCCCACCCCTTAGATTACTCCCAGAGGGTTACAGAGTACCAGCCGTGTTAGTCTGTATTCACAAAAAGAAAAGGAGTACTTGTGGCATCTTAGAGACTAACCAATTTATTTGAGCATAAGCTTTCGTGAGCTAAAGCTCACTTCATCGGATTCCATCTCCAGGGCTATGCCCATGCAAAAAATCCACACACACCCCTAGGGTTTTCTTGTGATTTTCACTCCCAGCACTGGAACTTTACCCACCCCCTTTTCCTAGAGGACTGAGGTCTTTCAGTAGCTTTTCCTTCGCTGCTTGGTGGAACTTACCCACCTGGGAAACTGCTTCCTCCTCCCCTTTCTCAGGTGGGTCATTAGCATTTTCACTGATATGCAAGTCTTTAGTAGGATTCCCATCCTGTCTTAAAGAGACAGTTAGTTTCCACAAGTACATCAGGAACAACGTTTTGCAAAAGTGGGACCAGGACTGGGGTATCCTCTGCCAGCCCTCTCTCTATCCCCAAGAGGTCAGTTGTATGACTGCTCCCCTCTGGGAGGTCAGTTACACAGTTCCCTCTTAAAACCTGAGCCACAGGTTGGGCACCTGGGAGCACAGATGCTGACCCAGCAAATCTGTTCTGGACAAACCCTCCTTTATAATCAGTGAGGAGACATTCCTGTACTCCCACCATTTCACTCTTAGCTTCCTCCTCTGGGGCCCCCACTAAGACATGCACCTCTGTGCTCTCTAGAGTGGGATCTATCCCCTGTCCAGCTGTGATGAGCTGACGGCCTGAACAGCTCTTTCACTGGTGGGCACTCCACTCTCCTCCCTCTTTGCGTTGGGTTTGCCTCCACTTATAGAGTCAATAGAACCCTCACCCACCTCAGTGGTCTCTACGATTCCATCACCCTTCTCTGGGCTTCCCTCTAAGACACATTTCCCCCTGCACCCTAGAGTGAGGTCTGTCCCTTGCCCACCTGCAACCTGATGAACAGTTTTCTCGCTGACAGGCACCATGCTCCACTCCTCCCCAGAGGAGATGCTCCCTTTAGCCACCAGGTGGTAGGAGCTCATCTCAACCACATCCACCCCTGGAAGCATACTGTTCCCCACTGCTGCAGAGGAATTAAAGAGACACTCTCCCAGTCCTTCAGCAGTACCTGAGACTTTACCCTTTCCCTATGGGGTTTCAGCACAAAATTTCTCCTTGACAGTCCGAGCTACATGGAAGAAATCATTCCCCAGCAATAACAAAATCAGGTTATTAGCTATTACAGCCATGGACAATTCAGCTTCCAAATCCTCAGTTTCTATGTGCACTTTAGCTAAAGGCACAAGGATTTTGTAACTTCCCACTAATAAAAGCTCTGTCATCTGCCCTGGCAGCAAGTCAATCTTCTGTACAACACTCCTTGTAACCACAGAAATTTCTGCCCCTGTGTCTTTCCATCCCAGATATTCCTTGCCATTAACCCTGACAGCCTTTATGTGCTTTCTGCCTGGCTGTGCAGCAGCTACTTTCACAAACCATGTGTGATAAGTGTCAACTGCCTGAAGAGTGTCTGTGCTCTGGGTAGCAGCATTTTCATGAGTTGCTGCCTGTTGCCTCCCAGCACAGGGCATTTATTCCTCAGGTGCTCAGTAGAATTACAGTGGTGGCACCTTCTGGGCTTCTCTGGTTCTACAGGAGACTTGGGACAGGGACTAGAGAAATGGTTTTGGGAAGGAAAGTGTCCAGCCTCCCAGCCACCCTCCTTCTTCCCACCAGGTTTAAACTCCCCTGTCTGTGGTTTATTTCTAATAGATGCTTGTGTGTGTTCAAATTCATCAGCTAGAGTAGCAAGTTCCTCAACAGTTTTGTCATCTTTTTATCCCATAAGCACTGTTTTACATCATCACTACATATCCTCAGAAAATGTTCCTGAGCAACAAGATTGCACATTTCTTCAAAGCTAGCTGGGGGTTGGGACCCCTCAGGAAGTCACAAGGTTATTACATGGGGAGTCATGAGCTGTCAGCCTCCACCTCAAACCCTGCCTTGCCTCCTGCATTTATAATGTTAAATATATTTTAAATTGTTTTTAATTTATAAGGGGGATCACACTCAGAGGCTTGCTATGTGAAAGCGGTCACCAGTACAAAAGTTTGAGAACCACTGTTGTAGCACTTTTCCCACTTATCCATCAAATCTTTCATTTGGTTTACATATGCCACATTACTCATCCCAACACTCCTCTTAAGGCTTCTAAATTTTACTCTGTAGCTTCAGGGGTAATCTGAAACTGTTTAAAAACCATTTCCTTGAATGTACCATTATCAGAAGCATATCTAATTGGCATCTTATTGAATATATCCAGAGCTCTCCCAGACAACTTTGCAACCAAAGTGGGCACCTTTTGGTCCTCAGGAATCTCATTAAGAGCACACAGCCTCTCAAAGGTGATGAAATATTCAGCAGTGTCCCCTGTCTTTCTGTATGCAGGACACAACCGTTTCCATTTATGGATTTTTTTGGAGAGGTGGGACTCCCTGGAGCGTGGGAGTTCTGGTTCTGCTTCTCTATAAAGTCCAGTTGATGCTTCCATTCCCTTTCTTTCCCCTCCATTTCTTTGGCCTGCAGTTCCAGGGTCTCGCCTGGCATTTTCTGCTTCTATGGTTCTTTGGTGTGCAGCTTCTTGCACATTAATCACCATTTGTTATAATTCCATATTTCTTTTGTATTCCTTCTCCCTCTCTCCTGCCTGTAATCTGCATAGCTCCAGCTTCTTACCAGTTTCACTTTTACTCATTTTCCTGTTTTTCTGTCCCTGCTTCCCTTGCCCAAAATAAGCAAACAGAAAACAACAACCTCTTTGACTGATTTTAAGCCACCACACTTAAATCTGACTTAAAATCACCACCAGTGTAAAGTGCAAATCTCACACAGAGCAACAAGCTATGCATATGACCTTGTTTGCTGCGCCACTATGACAGGTTCCCCCTGGGTTGCCACCTGGAATTGCGGTACCACTGAGCCCCCCGACCAACCAAACTGGGCTCCCTTTAACACTGTATTGCTGTGACAAGCTCTCTCCAGGCTTCAGCCTGCACTTTCACCAGCACACATACAGGTAGGGTCACACCCAGCTGCTACTGCATAGGGAGGCTCCAGCTAGGGTACGTCCCAGCTACTGAGGCACATACCCACTCTGGAGTAAAACCCAAAATTATACCATCTTGCGCTGCACAGGAAACTGTACGGCATAAGCTCATAAAATTCGTCCCCTCCCTCAATGTGGAGAGGCATATACAACCGCTTTCTGTCCCAAGCTATGACTCCCACACACTGGTTTTAGATAAAGCAAAAACAAGTTTATTAACTACAAAAGAAATTTTTAATTTATAAGGCATAACAAACAGATCAAAGCAGATTACCTAGCAAATAGAAAACACAAACTAAACTTAATATACTAAAAGTTTTGATAGTAAATAGCATATTCTCCTTCTAAGTGGTGACACAAGCAGGCTGCAGATTCTTAAGGGACAAGCTGCACTTGCTTACAGCTTGGAATCCCCAGGTGTTCCATTTTCACAGGCTGAAGATCCCTTTAGCCTGGGTCCAGCACTTCCCCCAGTTCAGTCTTTGTTCCTCAGGTGTTTCAGGAGTCTTCTTGGATGGGGAGTCAGTGAAGAACCACGATGATGTCACTCCCCTGCCTTATATAGTTTTTGCATAGGGCGGGAACCCTTTGTTTCCAAGCTTGGTTCCCACACCAGTCAGTGGAAAAATACTAATATCCCAAGATGGAGTCTAGCACCAGGTGACCTGATCACATGTTCCTGTAGGGTCATATGGGCACGTCACATATTCATGCATGCTTCGCTTAGTCATAGCAGAGGCCATTACCCATACTCTCATTAGAACATTCACAGGAAAGTCCATGAGGTGTAGATGGGTGTCTTCCATGATCCACTGTGAGCTAAGTGTTCCTTGATGGGCCAATTCAACTTGAATGGGCCCTTCCCAGCCAGCCATCTAGACAGAGAGCCTTTTGCTTAGTGGGCATTACCGAGGAATAACTACATGAAATAGTCAATGTTCCCAACTTCAGATACATGAAAAATGATACATGCATATAAATAGGAGAATCATATTCAGCAAATCAGAACCTTTCCAGTGGCATCTTACATGACTTATCTTGGGTAAAATACATTATAACTGTGCTATAATCATATAATAATATCTCTATGAAGAATATGGGGTGGAGTGTCACAGTACGGGTAGGGTTGGAGTTTGGGGTTAGGGTTTAGGTTTAGGACTGGCACCAGGGCTAGGGTCAGAGTTAGTGGGTTAGGGTAGGGTGAGGGTTTAGGGGGAGGGTTAGGGTTGGAGTGAGGGTAGGGATTAGGGTTTGGGGTTAGGGGTAGGTTAGGGATAGGAGCAGGGTTGGGTTAGGTTAGAGCTAAGGTGTAAAGTGAGGGTTAGATTTGAGTGAGGGGGAGGGTCAGGGATTGGGTTAGGGTTAGGGGTAGGTTAAGGTTAGAGATTAGGGTTGGGTTGGGTTAAGGTTAGAGGGCTAGGGTTTATGGTTAGGCAAGAGTTAGGATTATGGTTAGATTAGGGTTACTAACCTTAGGGCCCCACAGGAGATGTAGTGTCCGCTGCCACCATCTTCCGTCAGCCACTGCTGGCCCTGTGGCACCAGGGCAGATGTAGTGTCCACTGCCGCTGTCTCCTGTCAGCCACTGCGTAATGTCTGCTGCTTTGGGGCTTTTTCATCTCTTTGTAGACTTTTGGGCTCAGGCTGAAGCCTGGGCTCTAGGACCCTGCATGGTGGAAGGGTCCCAGAGCTCGGGCAGCAGAACTGAGTCCACAAGTCTACACAGCACTGAAAGAGTCCCAGAGCCTGAGCCCGTGAGTCAGGGTCGGCTGGCGTGGGCCAGCCATGGATTTTTCTTTGCTGTGTAGGCATACCCAGAGCGATTGCTTTTTGAAAAGTGTTCACCCACAGGTGATAGGTTTTTTTGTTGTTGTTTTTGTTTTTTGTCTTTTATTGGTTTCCTGTGTCAGTTCGTTCCAGAGTGTAATGACTGTCTGGGTTCACCCACATAGTTGTCATTGCGGCATTTAGTGCACTGGATGAGGTTAATGATATTACTATAGCTTGTTGTTCATGCCCCCACTTGACTATTCAGATAGTTCAGGGGTGGGCAAACTATGGCCTGCGGGCCACATCTGGCCACCAGCAAATTTAATCTGGCCCTCAAGCTCCCGCTGGGGAGCGGGGTCAGGAGCTTGCCCAGCTCCCGCACTCCAGTCGGGATGCAGGGTCGGGGGCTGCAGCAGCAGCAAAAACAAATTTGTGAACTGCTGAGAGACATTACTCAAAGTGTAGTTTTTTGGTTTTTTTTGGGAGGGGGGTTGCCAACATTCTATTTGCAGAAAATCGAACACCTTGCCCTGCCCCTTCTCTGAGGCCCCACTCCTTTACTTGGTTTTTAACCTTCCAAGTATTCTCTCTGGTTTTTGTAAAGTAAGCAAAGCTTTTGACACGGTCTCCCACAGTATTCTTGTCAGCAAGTTAAGGAAGTATGGGCTGGATGAATGCACTATAAGGTGGGTAGAAAGCTGGCTAGATTGTCGGGCTCAACGGGTAGTGATCAATGGCTCCATGTCTAGTTGGCAGCCGGTGTCAAGTGGAGTGCCCCAGGGGTCGGTCCTGGGGCCGGTTTTGTTCAATATCTTCATAAATGATCTGGAGGATGGTGTGGATTGCACTCTCAGCAAATTTGCGGATGATACTAAACTGGGAGGAGTGGTAGATACGCTGGAGGGGAGGGATAGGATACAGAAGGACCTAGACAAATTGGAGGATTGGGCCAAAAGAAATCTGATGAGGTTCAATAAGGATAAGTGCAGGGTCCTACACTTAGGATGGAAGAATCCAATGCACCGCTACAGACTAGGGACCTAATGGCTAGGCAGCAGTTCTGCGGAAAAGGACCTAGGGGTGACAGTGGAAGAGAAGCTGGATATGAGTCAGCAGTGTGCCCTTGTTGCCAAGAAGGCCAATGGCATTTTGGGATGTATAAGTAGGGGCATTGCCAGCAGATCGAGGGACGTGATCGTTCCCCTCTATTCGACACTGGTGAGGCCTCATCTGGAGTACTGTGTCCAGTTTTGGGCCCCACACTACAAGAAGGATGTGGATAAATTGGAGAGAGTCCAGCGAAGGGCAACAAAAATGATTAGGGGTCTAGAGCACATGACTTATGAGGAGAGGCTGAGGGAGCTGGGATTGTTTAGTCTGCAGAAGAGAAGAATGAGGGGGGATTTGATAGCTGCTTTCAACTACCTGAAAGGGGGTTCCAAAGAGGATGGCTCTAGACTGTTCTCAATGGTAGCAGATGACAGAACGAGGAGTAATGGTCTCAAGTTGCAATGGGGGAGGTTTAGATTGGATATTAGGAAAAACTTTTTCACTAAGAGGGTGGTGAAACACTGGAATGCGTTACCTAGGGAGGTGGTAGAATCTCCTTCCTTAGAGGTTTTTAAGGTCAGGCTTGACAAAGCCCTGGCTGGGATGATTTAACTGGGAATTGGTCCTGCTTCGAGCAGGGGGTTGGACTAGATGACCTTCTGGGGTCCCTTCCAACCCTGATATTCTATGATTCTATGATTCTATAAGCCTTTAGCCTGATCTAGGGTGTGTTAATAATGATTTAAGTTATCAATTTAATTTAATTTATTTCGATTAATTTTAATTAATTTATAGTAATTATTAATATTAATTAGTATGGGTTTTAGGCTTGCCAATCTGTTTGATCAAAAGATAAAAGTTTTTGTTCTGAATTAGGCTCCACAGAATTTACAAAGGACCCTCGGGGGTATGACGGGAAACTCACACTGAGACAGATATAGTTATAAAGACTTTTTATTAAAATTAATGAAATAGTAAGTAAATGGTAAAATAGTTACAAAATTACAAATGTATTACTAAAAAGAAAAGGAGTACTTGTGGCACCTTAGAGACTAACAAATTTATTTGAGCATAAGCTTTCATGAGCTACAGCTCACTTCATCGGATGCATTCAGTGGACTGAACAAAGCCTAGTCCCCTTGGAACTTAAAGTTTGAAAAGAAAATAAGTACGGCCTGTTAATAGCCATTGTGGATAGATAGCATTGATAGTTAGTTGAAGATAAGATAGTGAGGTGGGTCACCTTTTTTTATAGGGCACAAGTGCCAGAAATCCTTCCTCTTAAGCCCAAATTTCATTCCTCACCCACAGAAATGTTAGGGTACACTTACCCCATAGGCTAGTATATATGTGCATATTGATGACATGTATGTATGCACATCAGTTTCTTATGGTGTACTTGTTAAGTGTGTGGGTACAACTTTGAGACTGAAATCCAGGACCTCTATGGTGGCATTCTCAGAAATGCTTCCAGTTCCAGGCGCAGGGCCAGGTGGGCAGGCACAGCTTTGGAGTCTCAATGCGTGGATGAGACGATGGTGTAGAGAGGAGGGTTTAGATTTATTAGAAACTGGGGAAACTTTTGGGATGGGGGAGCCTATACAGCAGGGGTTGGCAACCGGTGGCACAAGTGCCAAAGGTGGCACACGTGCCGATTTTTATTGGCAGGCTGCTGTCAGCCAGGGTTCCAGCTGCGGCCCTGCTCAGCCTGCTGCTTGCCTGGGTGAACAGAACCACCGGCTAGCAGCAGGTTGAGCGGGGCTGGCGGCCAGGACCCCGGCTGGCAAGAGCCGGCGGATGGAACCCCAGACCGGCAGTGGGCTGAGCCGCTCATCCCGCCACCGGTCTGGGGTTCTGTCCACTGGCCCCGCTCAGCCCGCTGACGGTCTGGAGTGCTGGCCGCTGACCCCTTGCCAACTGGGGTCTCGGCCGCCGGCCCCGCTCCGCCTGCTGCTGGCCTGAGTGAACGGAACCCCCGGTCAGCAGTGGGCTGAGTGGGGCTGGCGGCTGGGACCACAGCTGGCAGGAGCCAGTGGAACCCCAGACTGGCAGCAGGTGAGCCGCTGCCGGTCTAGGGTTCTGTCTGTCACCCAGCTCAGCCCACTGACAGTCTGGGGTTCCAGCTGTCGGCCCCTTGTCAGCCAGGGTCCTGGCCATCTGCCCTGCTCAGCCTGCTGCCAGCCTGGGATACCAGTCGCTGGCACCACTCACCTCACAGCTGCTCTGGGGTTCCAGCCACCCGTGCCCCTGCCAGCCGGGGTCCAGGCGTCCAGCCCTGCTCAGCCCTCCTGCCGGCTTGGGGTACTGGCAGCCAGCCCAGGGCTCTGCTCCTGGCCTGGGCCCAGGGCTCTGCAGTCCTTATCAAACATTATACTACAATAAGCTTGAAAACTTTGTATGTTACAGTAATTGTTAAAAAAATGTATAATAATAAATACATATGTTTGATGAAACAAAGTAGTTGTACTTATGTGCCTGTGCTTAATTTGTGTTTTCAATGATTTACCTTCTAAAAAAATCTCTCATGTCTCGCACCCCCTGGGGGTGCATGCACCCCAGGTTAAGAAACACTGCACTAAACTGATAAAATCTGCATTTTAATTTAATTGTAAATGAAGCTTCTTAAACATTTTAAAAACCTTGTTTGCTTTATATACAACAATAGTTTAGTTATATAATAGACTTATAGAGCGAGGCCTTCTAAAAACATTAAGATGTATTACTGGCACGCGAAACCTTAAATTAGAGTGAATAAATGAAGACTCGGCACACCACTTCTGAAAGGTTATTGACCCCTACTATACAGGAAGGATGGGCTCCACCTAAACCAAAGTGCATCCAGGCTGCTGACACTTAACATTAAAAAGGCTATAGAGCAGTTTTTAAACTAAGAGATGGGGAAAGCCGACTGCTGCAGACGGCAAGTGGATTGGACAGAGATCTCTCTTAGAGGAAAGTCTGTTGATAGAGATTCTCTAGGTTTTAGTCAGGAGGAGAGGATGGAAGAGGATAAAGTATGGGCCAGATCAGACGAGAAACATTCATATAAAGAATCTGACACATCAGAAAAGGGCAGACAAATAAACAGTGACAAATTTTTAAAGTGCTTGTATACAAATGCTAGAAGTCTAAATAATAAGATGGGTGAACAAGAGTGCCTCGTGTTAAAGGAGGATATTGATATAATAGGCATCACAGAAACCTGGTGGAGTGAGGACAATCAATTAGATGCAATCATTCTGGGGTACAAAATATATCGGAAGGACAGAACAGGTCACGCAGGTGGGGGGGAGTGGCGCTATATGTGACAGAAAATGTAAAATTAAATGAAATAAAAATCTCAAATGAATCCACAGAATCTCTATGGATAGTAATTCCATGCTCTAATAAGAATATAACAGTAGGGATCTATTATCGACCACCTGACCAGGACAGTGATAGTGACGATGAAATGCTAAGGGAAACTCAATAATAGTGGGGGATTTCAATTATCCCCATACCGACTGGGTACATGTCACCTCAGGACAAAATGCAGAGACAAAATTTCTCGATACTTTAAATGACTGCTTCTTGGAGCAGCTGGTACAGGAACCCACAAGGGGAGAGGCAACTCTCGATCTAGTCCTGAGTGGAGCGCAGGATCTGGTCCAAGAGGTAACTATAACAGGACCTCTTGGAAATAGTGACCATAATATAAGAACATTTAACATTCCTGTGGTGGGAAGAACACTTCAACAGCCCGACACTGTGGCATTTAATTTCAGAAAGGGGAACTATGCAAAAATGAGGAGGTTAGTTAAACAGAAATTAAAAGGTACAGTGACTAGAGGGAAATCCCTGCAAGCTGCATGGACACTTTTCAAAGACACCATAATAGATGCCCAACTTAAATGTATACCCCAAATTAAAAAACACAGTAAATGAACTAAAAAAGAGCCACCGTGGCTTAACCACCATGTAAAAGAAGCAGTGAGAGATAAAAGGCATCTTTTAAAAAGTGGAAGTCAAATCCTAGTGAGGTAAATAGAAAGGAGCATAAACACTGCCAAATTAAATGTAAAAATGTAATAAGAAAAGCCAAAAAGGAGTTTGAAGAACAGCTAGCCAAAAACTCAGAAGGTAATAACAAAATGTTCTTTAAGTACATCAGAAGCAGGAAGCCTGCTAAACAACCAGTGGGGCCCCTGGATGATCAAGATACAAAAGGAGCACTTAAAAACGATAAAGTCATTGCGGAGAAACTAAATGAATTCTTTGCTTCAGTCTTCACGGCTGAGGATGTTAGGGAGATTCCCAAACCTGAGTCATCTGTTGTAGGTGACAAATCTGAGGAATTCTCACAGATTGAAGTATCGGTAGAGAAGGTTTTGGAATTAATTGAGAAACTTAACAGTAACAAGTCACCAGGACCAGATGGCATTCACCCAAGAGTTCTGAAAGAACTCAAATGTGAAATTGTGGAACTATTAACTATGGTTTGTATCCTGTCCTTTAAATCAGCTACAGTACCCAATGACTGGAAGATAGCTAATGTAACGCCAATATTTTAAGAAGGGCTCTAGAGGTGATCCTGGCAATTACAGACCAGTAAGTCTAATGTCAGTACCGGGCAAATTAGTTGAAACAATAGTAAAGAATAAAATGGTCAGACACATAGAAGAACATAAATTGTTGCACAAAAGTCAACATGGTTTCTGTAAAGGGAGATCATGTCTTACTAATCTATTACAGTTCTTTGAGGGGGTCAGCAAACATGTGGACAAGAGGGATCCTGTGGACATAGTGTACTTAGATTTCCAGAAAGCCTTTGACAAGGTCCCTCACCAAAGGCTCTTACGTAAATTAAGTTGTCATGGGATAAGAGGGAAGATCCTTTCATGGATTGAGAACTGGTTAAAAGACAGGGAACAAAGGGAAGGAATAAATGGTAAATTTTCAGAATGGAGAGGGGTAACTAGTGGTGGTCCCCAAGGGTCAGTCCTAGGACCAATCCTATTCAACTTATTCATAAATGATCTGGAGAAAGGGGTAAACAGTGAGGTGGCAAAGTTTGCAGATGATACTAAACTACTCAAGATAGTTACGACCAAAGCAGACTGTGAAGAACTTCAAAAAGATCTAACAAAACTAAGTGATTGGGCAAACAAAATGGCAAATGAAATTTAATATGGATAAATGTAAAGTAAGGCACATTGGAAAAAATAACCCCAATTATACATACAATATGAATGGGGCTAATTTAGCGACAACTAATCAGGAGAAAGATCTTGGAGTCATCGTGGATAGTTCTCTGAAGACGTCCACGCAGTGTGCAGCGGCAGTCAAAAAAGCAAACGGGATGTTAAGAATCATTTAAAAAGGGATAGAGAATAAGATGGTGAATATCTTATTGCCCTTATATAAATCCATGGTATGCCCACATCTTGAATACTGCGTACAGATGTGGTCCCCTCATCTCAAAAAAGATATACTGGCATTAGAAAAGGTTCAGAAAAGGGCAACTAAAATGATTAGGGGTTTGGAACGGGTCCCATATGAGAAGAGATTAAAGAGGCTAGGACTTTTCACCTTGGAAAAGAGGAGACTAATGGGGGGATATGATAGAGGTATATAAAATCATGAGTGGTGTGGAGAAAATGAATAAGGAAAAGTTATTTACTTGTTCCCATAATACAAGAACTAGGGGCCACCAAATGAAATTAATGGGCAGCAGCTTTAAAACAAATAAAAGGAAGTTCTTCTTCACTCAGCCCACAGTCAACCTGAGGAGGTTATGAAGGCTAGGACTATATCGGGATTTAAAAGAGACCTGGATAAATTCATGGAGATTACGTCCATTAATGGCTATTAGCCAGGATGGGTAAAGAATGGTGTCCCTAGCCTCTGTTTGTCAGAGGGTGGAGATGGATGGCAGGAGAGAGATCACTTGATCATTACCTGTTAGGTTCACTCCCTCAGGGGCACCTAGCATTGGCCACTGTTGGCAGAGAGGATACTGGGCTGGATGGACCTTTGATCTGACCCAATATGGCCATTCTTGTGTTATGTTTGAAAAAACCCCTATGCCATTCTTTATTGTCTATTGGTCTAGGTAAAAGGTCTTAGCCCTGATCGGCACTACGAGTTTAGGTCAAATTTAGCAGCGTTAGATCGATTTAACCCTGCACCCGTCCACACAATGAAGCCATTTTTGTCAACTTAATGGGCTCTTAAAATCGATTTCTGTACTCCTTCCTGACGAGGGGATTAGCGCTGAAATCGACATCGCCATGTCAAATTTGGGTTAGTGTGGATGCAATTCAACAGATCCCTTCCAACCCTGATATTCTATGACTATTGGCCTCTAGGGGCAATCCCACAGTGTTCCATTGTGACCGCTCTGGACAGCACTCTCAACTCCGATGCATTGGCCAGGTACACAGGAAAAGCCCCGCAAACTTTTGAATTTCATTTCCTGCTTGGCCACCATGGCGTGACCACGCAGAGCTCATCAGCAGAGATGACCATGGAGTCCCAGAATCGCAGAAGAGCTCCAGCATGGACCGAACAGGAGGTACTGGATCTGATCGCTGTGTGGGGAGATGAATCTGTGCTATCAGAACTCCGTTCCAAAAGATGAGATGCCAAAATATTTGAAAAAAATCTACAAGGACATGAAGGACAGAGGCTATCACAGGGACCCGCAACAGTGCCACGTGAAACTTAAGAAGCTCAGGCAAGCCTACCAAAAAACCCAAGAGGCAAACGCCCACTCGGGATCAGAGCCCCAGGCATGCCACTTCAATGATGAGCTGCATGCAATTCTAGGGGGTGCCCCTACAACTACCCCACACCTATACATGGACTCCTGCAAGGGAGTCTCACGCAACAGAGATGAGGATTTTGGGGACAAGGAAGATAGCGCACACCAGGCAAGCGGAGAAACCATTCTCCCCAACAGCCAGGAACTGTTTATCACCCTGAAGCCAATACCCTCCCAACCCAGGCTCCCGGACCTTGAAGGCGGAGAAGGCACCTCTGGTAAACATAATACACGGTTTAAAAGCAAGCATGTTTAATGATTAATTTGCCCTGAAGACTTGGGATGCATTCGCAGCCAGTACAGCTACTGGAAAAGTCTATTAATGTGTCTGGGGATGGGGTGGAAATCCTCCAGGGACATCTCAATGAAGCTGTCCTGGAGGTACTCCCAAAGCCTTTGCAAAAGGTTTCTGGGGAGGGCAGCCTTATTGCATCCTCCATGATAGGACACTTTACCACGGGAGGCCAGTAGCACGTAGTCTAGAATCATTGCATAGGAAAGCATGGCAGCATATGGTCCTGGTGTTTGCTGGCATTCAAGCAACATCCGTTCTTTATCTCTCTGTGCTCTCCTCAGGAGAGTGATATCATTCATGGTCACCTGGTTGAAATAGGGGACTTTTATGAAGGGAACATCAGAGGTGGCCGTTCCTCCTGGGCTGTTTGCCTGTGGCTGAAAAGAAATCATCCCTACTGTTAGCCATGTGGTGGGGGGAGGGGTGTAATGATCATCCCAGAAAATTGTGGGGGGGGGGGAGGGTTAGTTGGGTTTGTGCTGCACGTTAACCCGAAAACATCAGCCCCTACTTTTAAATGGCCAATGTGTCTCTTTCAATTTCAATCTCCCTTTTTTTCCTCCCACAGCTGCAAATGTTTCAACACTGTGACTAGCATCTCTGTCCCAGAGGCTAGCGCAGATAAGAAGGTAAAAAAAATGCACTCACGATGAAATGCTCTCTGAGGTCGTGCAGTCCACCCAAGCTGAAAAAGCCCAGCAGAATGCGTGGAGGCAGACAATGGCTGAGTCCAGGAAAGCACAAAATGAATGCGAGGACAGGAGGCGGGAGCAACAGGAGAGGAGGTGGGATCAAGAGGAAAGGTGGTGGCAGCATGATGAAAGGAGGCAGGATGCAATGCTGAGGCTACTGGAGGATCAAACTGATATGCTCCGGCGTATGGTTGAGGTGCAGGAAAGGCACAGATCGCCACTGCAGCCCGTGTGTAACCAACCGTCCTCCTCCCCAAGTTCCATAGCCTCCTCACGCAGATGCCCAAGAACAAGGGGGCGGGGGGGCTCCGGGCACCCAACCCCAGAGGATTGCCCAAGCAACAGAAGGCTGGAATTCAATAAATTTTGAAGTGCAGTGTGGCCTTGTCCTTCCCTCCTCCCCTTCTCCCCCACTCCACCCGGTGCTTCCCTCCTCCCTCACCCCTCCCGGGCTACCTTGGCAGTTATCCCCTTATTTGTGTGATGAATTAATAAAGAATGCATGAATTTGAAACAACAGTGACTTTATTGCCTCTGCAAGCAGTGATCGAAGGGAGGTGGGAGGGTAGTTAGTTTACAGGGAAGTAGAGTGAACCAAGGGGGGGGGGGGGTTCATCAAGGAGAAACAAACAGAACTGTCACACTGTAGCCTGGTCAGCCATGGAACTGGTTTTCAAAGCTTCTCTAATGCGCAGCATGCCCTGCTGTGCTCTTCTAACCGCCCTGGTGTCTGGCTGTGCGTAATCAGCGGCCAGGCGATTTGCCTCCACTTCCCACCCCACCGTAAACGTGTCCCCCTTACTCTCACAGATATTGTGGAGCACACAGCAAACAGTAATAACAATGGGAATACTGGTTTCGCTGAGGTCTGAGTCAGTAAACTGCGCCAGCATGCTTTTAAACATCCAAATGAACATTCTACCACCATTCTGCACTTGCTCAGCCTGTAGTTGAACAGCTCCTGACTACTGTCCAGGCTGCTTGTGTATGGCTTCATGAGCAATGGCATTAAGGGGTAGGCTGGGTCCCCAAGGATAACTACTGGCATTTCAACATCCCCCAATGGTTATTTTCTGGTCTGGGAAGAAAGTACCTTCCTGTAGCTTTTGAAACAGACCAGAGTTCCTGAAGACGTGAGCGTCATGTACCTTTCCCGGCCATCCCACATTGATGTTGGTGAAACGTCCCTTGTGATCCACCAGTGCTTGCAGCACCATTGAAAAGTACCCCTTTCGGTTTATGTACTGGCTGCCTTGGTGTTCCGGTCCCAAGATAGGGCTATGCATTCCATCTGTCGCCCCACCACAATTGGGGAATTGCATTGAAGCAAAGCCATCCACTATGACCTACACGTTGCCCAGGGTCACTACCCTTGATAGCAGCAGCTCAGTGATTGTGTTGGCTACTTGGATTACAGCAGCCCCCACAGTAGATTTGCCCACTCCAAATTGATTCCCAACTGACTGGTAGCTGTCTGGCGTTGCAAGCTTCTACAGGGCTATCGCCACTCGCTTGTGAACTGTGAGGGCTGCTCTCATCTTGGTATTCTTGCGCTTCAGGGCAGGGGCAAGTAAGTCACAAAGTTCCATGAAAGTGCCCTTATGCATGTGAATGTTTTGCAGCCACTGGGAATCATCCCAGACCCACAACACTGTGCGGTCCCACCAGTCTGTGCTTGTTTCCCGGGCCCAGAATCGGCGTTCCACAGCATGAGCCTGCTCCATTGCCACCAGGATGGCCAAATTGCCGGGGCCCATGCTTTGAGAGAAGTCTGTGTCCATGTCCTCATCACTCTCATCACCGCGCTGCCATCGCCTCCTTGCCTGCTTTTTCAGGTTCTGGTTTTGCATCTATTGCATGATAATGTGCAAGGTGTTTTACAATGCTCAAAACGGCCACGGTGATCTGAGCAGGCTCCATGCTTGCCGTGGTATGGCATCTGCAGGAGAGCAGAGTTGTAGCGGAAGCAGTCGTTCAATGACGATGGTTTGCAGACCTATTGCACCATCTGCTGCCAGGACACAACAGCTGAGCAGGCTGCACGCTTGCCATGGTGTGGTGAGACAAGAGCAGCCGAGCAGAGCTGCAGTGGAAGCAGCCCTGTGAGACCACCAGGAGAGCAGAGTGGCAGCGGAAGCGGTGGATGACGACTTTCATATAGAGGACCTGCGAGGTGAATTCATAGCATCAGGAGAGCAGAGTGGCAGTAGAAGTGGTCATTTGATGACGATGGTTTGCAGTCCTACTGCACCGTCTGCTGAAAGCAGTATGGTACCCACACGGAAAAAAGGCGCAAAATGATTGTCTGCCATTGCTTTCATGGAGGGAGGGGTGACTGACGACATGTACCCAAAACCACCCACGACAATGTTTTTGCCCCATCAGGCATTGGGAGCTTAACCCAGAATTCCAGTGGGCAGCGGAGACTGCGGGAACTGTGAGATAGCTACCCACAGTGCCACGCTCCGTAAGTCGAAGCTAGCCTCGGTACTGTGGACGCACCCCGCCGACTTAATGTGCTTAGTGGGGACACACACAATCAACTGTATAAAATTGCTTTCTAAAAAAATCGACTTCTATAAATTCGACCTAATTTTGTAGTTTAGACATACGACATAGGCATGGGTACTCATATATTTAGGTAACAAGATGAAGGTTAACTTTACTTTCTGGGTAAAAGGTCTTAATATAGATATGCTAACTTTTGCCTTAGCTTAACATACAGGTTTGTGGCCTGTAGGTCTCTTGCATTACAGTCAAACTTATTTTTAATATGAATAGGTTTGGGTTTGGGTTTGGGTTTGTTGCCCCACCCACTCCATCCCCCCCTCCCTCAGTCACTCGCTGTCCCCCACACTTGCTCATTTTTACTGGGCTTGGGTAGGGGGTTGCGGTGCAGGAGGGGGGTGAGGTCTCCGGCTGGGGGTGTGGGCTCTGGGGTGAGACTGGAAATGAAAGGGTGGGGTGCAGGAGGTGGCTCCAGGCTCGGGGGTGGGGTCAAGGGATTCAGAGTGTGGGAGAGGGCTCTGGGCTGGGACAGGGCATTGGGGTGTGGGAAGGGGTACAGGCTATGGGCTGGGGGTGCAGGCTCTGGAGTGGGGCCAGAAATGAGGGGTTCAAGGTGTGGGAGGGGGCTCTGGGCTGGGGCAGGGAATTGGGGTGCAGGAGGGGGTTTGGGGTGCAGCCTCCGGATGGCACTTACTTCAGGTGTGTCCCGGAAGTGGTGACATTTCCCTCTGGCTCCTAGGCACAGGGGTGGCCAGGTGGCTCTGCATGCTGCCCCTGCCTGCAGGCATCACCCCCGCAGCTCCCCTTGGCTGCAGTTCCTGGACAATGGGAGCTGCGAAGCCAGCGCTTGGGGCAGGGGCAGCATGTGGAGCCCCTGTGGCTGCTCCTGCACCTAGGAGCCAGAGGAAGATGCCAGCAGCTTCCTGGGAGCCCCATGGAGCCAGGCAGGCACCCTGCCTGCCCTACTGTGGGCAAACAACTGGACTTTTAACAACCCGATGAGCAGTGCTGACCATGGCCGCCAGGGTCCCTTTTTGACTGGCCATTCCAGTCAAAAACCTGATGCCTGGCAACCCTATGTATGTAAAATATTTCACTGAATCAAGTCTCCTTTAGCACCTCAGTACGTTATATCAGATAGAGAGGAGCTGCTGTGTTTAGGCTTTGGGATGCCTGTGCCTTTAAGAACAGAGCCCTGGGAAGTGGGTGCTGAGACTTACTGTCCTGTGGGAGGAGAAATAAAAAAAACCCTCTCCCCCACACCCTGTTTTTGGAAACACGGAAGGTGGCTCATCCCATCTGAGTAACTGTTACCTCCTCTGCCCCTCCCTGTGCCAGCATTTTGCCGTCTGCCACCATCTGGCAGTGCCACTTCACCCCTGGGCTTATATCCAGCTCCTACCCCTCCCTGATTTTGCTCCTTGTCCCCTCTCTTGCCCCTATCTCCAGCTGTTTGATAGCCCCCATACACAGTCAGTTTCCTCCCCCTGCACAGACTCTGCACACCCCCTCCTCTGATTTGCCCCTTGCTCTGTTTTAACTCCTGTGAACAACAGATTTTAATTCTGAGTAAGGGCAGAGTGAGGGCAATGGCTTCAGCAGATGTTACTGAGCATGCTCACTCCATGCACGCCTGTTCAGTACAAGCCAAGCAGCTGTATCCAAAGCAGCTCCCAGCAAAGCCGATATTGGTTGTTACTTTAATTGCCTATTCATTTCTTTAAGTAGCCTGTTGCTTGTTTGGGTGCTTTCCCCGGGGTGGGGCTTCCACTTTATGAAGCCTACATTGGCTTCTTTGCGTATGCAATTTCCCATTCATTTAAATTAAGTAGCCTGTTGCTTTTCTTTAAGTAGCTTTATCATTGAAGTGTGTGGCTTGTTTTTGGCTTGGTGATTGGCAGTGGGCGGTGCCTCCGAAATGGGATTGGCTTGGTTTGGGCTTGCTGTGAAAAGGCAGTGCAGCTTTTTAAAAATCTTGTAGACCTGCAGCGGGTTTCCCTACATCACCCTGTGAACTGCACCCCTTAGCTGGTGAGGGGGATCGATAGGAGAAGGGAGCAGGGCCCGTGGCAGGGGGAGTCTCTAACTCCAAGGGGAATTCTGTGCAAAAAAATTCAACATTCTGCATATTTTATTTGTCAAAATAATGCAATATAATCACACCAGTTTCAATTGTTTTGATAATTTATTTAAACTACGCTACAGAAAAAAGTCACAACTATTCAGCATTTCCTAAACACATGAAAGTTAAGTTATAAATACTTGGTAACTAATACCCTGCATTCCAGTTATAATCCTGGATTTTCATTTAAATTACATTACAGAACACCAAACAGCACCAAAAAAAAAAAAAAAAAGCAGAATGTCATTTTAAATTGGTCAGACTTTTACACATGAAAGTCATAGTTTTGCTAATCATTGTCCTGAACATGGCTAGGTACTTTGGGAAGTGGTTGGTTCCAGGGATTTCCCTACACCCCCCACCCCCCGCCCGAATTTCCCAAACACCCCCCCCACACACACACACAGTTTTGTGAACTAGTTACATGCAGTGTTGCCAATTTAATGATTGTTTGGAAATGTGAATTGAAATTGAAACATTAATACACACTTTAAAAGCATATACAGTGTATGATAAAATACATGTATCTGAAAAAGTATAATAGATTTGAAAAGTATGAACATAGGCTAGCTTCTTTATACAGCTGTTGTTTTTATGACCATGTCAGTGCATTCATTTCGGTGATATTGGCCAACCTAATAATTTCAAATTATGATTTGTAAGCAAAGGCTAAATGAGCTCTCCCTGACAGCCAGTGATGAGCTGGGGGCTAGGGGGAAAGGCTTCAGGACCAGATTGTATTTACATTCACACCTAATCTACCTAGGTATCCAGCAAACAGAGCTGTGTTGCCCAAGTGATAGATTTTGGCTGGGGTTGGGTTGGGTTACAAATCACTAGAATGAGCACGGGGGGGGAGGGGGTGGTGGTTAATGAAACGCTGTTGTTCTTATTGTAGGAGTAAAGGGCAGTAGAACTGTATTTAGCCTGTGCTAATTGAGGGCATCAAGAGAGAGGGTGGGGACAGGTGTTTTGCTTGATGGTCTGCCTGAGTCACAAGTACTATTTGACCTGCCACTCTCCACTGTTTAAAGACAGAGCTGATTAGGCTCCATAGATAGTCTTTTGATCTGTTAAGTGATCACTACAGCTGAAATCACTGATAATCAGATCTAAGTGCTTAGACCTGCTGTGGGACAGTGTTTCTGTGGAAGAGACGGCCCAGTCTGCACTAGCAGCGAGGTTCCACCACTGAGAGCTCAGCTGAAATCACTGAGAGCTGGTGGAACCTCAAGAGACCAACTAGCAGAGGTCACAGTGGCAGGTGGCAACAGAAGGTGACAGCGCAGGGCCATTGGCAACAAAGTGATGGAGTGAACGGTGGCACAATGAACAGTGGCCAGAGCAAACGGTGAGCAGCTGGAGGAACGAGCAAGGTGCCACCTTACCCCCGACTTGGGAGGTGAACTCATGTGAAAGCAGCTCTGAACTCTGAGTCTCCACTGACCAAGGACAACACCAGTGAGTGTTAATGAGGCTGTTAAGAATGCTGGAGACACAACACAGTTCATGCGAACAAACATGGCTGTAGCATCATACTTTCTATTTAAGCAAGAAATACCACACACTACAAACTGGAGGCCAATGTTAAGTGCATTGTCACTTGTTCATCCTGAAGTTGAACACTGGTTCCGAACAAGACCAGCAAATGCTCACTATCTTTCTGCAAGAAACAAAACTGCCTGGCTAGATGCATGTGGTACAACAGTGAAAGACTCAACAGTTGAAAAAGTGAAGAACTCTCTCACCACATTCAAAAAATTTGCATACATGACTGAAGTTCATATTAGTCCAACCTGGGAAAATCCTCTGGCTTTCTCATGAGCGATCCTTGGCTGTTGTCTTAAAATTACGCCAGCCATTATTACTGGCTTTGGAAAGTATCTACCAAGATGGGATGAATCTAAGTAGTGAGGCTGGTGGATTACTTTTGCTACTACATTCAGAGAAGACTATTGCCATTCTCTCTCTTGTAAGTCTACCATTGAAACCACTTGGGTCATTAAACAATGCCATCCAGGCATCTGCTACAACAGTAGTAGATCTTTGTCCAGCAACAGAAGCTATATTTGGATCAATCAGAGAGCTATCCATTGAAAAAGTACTGGAAGAAGCAAAGACTTCTGTCAAGAAGTTGACTAACGAAGGAATTTATATTGAATCCTTAAGTAAAGAGGACAGTAAGTGTTTATTAAGACAACTGAAAAAGTACACAGACTTGATTCTTAAAAATCTACAACAATGACTTCTAGATTCTACTCAACCTCTAGGAAAGTGTGGGCCCCTTACTGAATGAGGGAGGCAACCTAGTGACAGAGGATGTGGAAAAAGCTAATGTACTCAATGCTTTTTTTGCCTCTGTTTTCACTAACAAGGTCAGCTCCCAGACTGCTGCGCTGGGCATCACAAAATGGGGAAGAGATGGCCAGCCCTCTGTGGAGATAGAGGTGGTTAGGGACTATTTAGAAAAGCTGGACGTGCACAAGTCCATGGGGCCGGACGAGTTGCATCCGAGAGTGCTGAAGGAATTGGCGGCTGTGATTGCAGAGCCCTTGGCCATTATCTTTGAAAACTCGTGGCGAACGGGGGAAGTCCCGGATGACTGGAAAAAGGCTAATGTAGTGCCAATCTTTAAAAAAGGGAAGAAGGAGGATCCTGGGAACTACAGGCCGGTCAGCCTCACCTCAGTCCCTGGAAAAATCATGGAGCAGGTCCTCAAAGAATCAATCCTGAAGCACTTACATGAGAGGAAAGTGATCAGGAACAGTCAGCATGGATTCACCAAGGGAAGGTCATGCCTGACTAATCTAATCGCCTTTTATGATGAGATTACTGGTTCTGTGGATGAAGGGAAAGCAGTGGATGTATTGTTTCTTGACTTTAGCAAAGCTTTTGACACGGTCTCCCACAGTATTCTTGTCAGCAAGTTAAGGAAGTATGGGCTGGATGAATGCACTATAAGGTGGGTAGAAAGCTGGCTAGATTGTCGGGCTCAACGGGTAGTGATCAATGGCTCCATGTCTAGTTGGCAGCCGGTGTCAAGTGGAGTGCCCCAGGGGTCGGTCCTGGGGCCGGTTTTGTTCAATATCTTCATAAATGATCTGGAGGATGGTGTGGATTGCACTCTCAGCAAATTTGCGGATGATACTAAACTGGGAGGAGTGGTAGATACGCTGGAGGGGAGGGATAGGATACAGAAGGACCTAGACAAATTGGAGGATTGGGCCAAAAGAAATCTGATGAGGTTCAATAAGGATAAGTGCAGGGTCCTGCACTTAGGATGGAAGAATCCAATGCACCGCTACAGACTAGGGACCGAATGGCTAGGCAGCAGTTCTGCGGAAAAGGACCTAGGGGTGACAGTGGACGAGAAGCTGGATATGAGTCAGCAGTGTGCCCTTGTTGCCAAGAAGGCCAATGGCATTTTGGGATGTATAAGTAGGGGCATAGCGAGCAGATCGAGGGACATGATCGTTCCCCTCTATTCGACACTGGTGAGGCCTCATCTGGAGTACTGTGTCCAGTTTTGGGCCCCACACTACAAGAAGGATGTGGATAAATTGGAGAGAGTCCAGCGAAGGGCAACAAAAATGATTAGGGGTCTAGAGCACATGACTTATGAGGAGAGGCTGAGGGAGCTGGGATTGTTTAGTCTGCAGAAGAGAAGAATGAGGGGGGATTTGATAGCTGCTTTCAACTACCTGAAAGGGGGTTCCAAAGAGGATGGCTCTAGACTGTTCTCAATGGTAGCAGATGACAGAACGAGGAGTAATGGTCTCAAGTTGCAATGGGGGAGGTTTAGATTGGATATTAGGAAAAACTTTTTCACTAAGAGGGTGGTGAAACACTGGAATGCGTTACCTAGGGAGGTGGTAGAATCTCCTTCCTTAGAGGTTTTTAAGGTCAGGCTTGACAAAGCCCTGGCTGGGATGATTTAACTGGGAATTGGTCCTGCTTCGAGCAGGGGGTTGGACTAGATGACCTTCTGGGGTCCCTTCCAACCCTGATATTCTATGATTCTACGTAGCTTTTACAGATGCCTGTCTTATAAAACACTGACAGTTGAGTGGAGTGAGGCACTACCAGCAATGGGGCTGCCATGTGCTCAGGACAGAATAGAGAATTTGAACAGAGTGGAATATCATATGACGAATGAATGAAGATTTGACTTCAATTTCTTTTTTATCATCACTAGTGGCTTGACCCAATCTTTATGCTATGTTTCCTGGGCTGAAAGAAGTAGGAATTCATCTCTTGCTACTCCCAGTCACAGCAGATACAGCTGAGCGTTCTTTTGCCTCATTGAATAGAATTTTGTGTTTTGAAAGAAGTCGCCTTCTGCCTGATCTTGTGAATGAACTAATGAGCATATCAATTGAAGGAATGGAGGCACTGGAACATGAGAAGCCATGAAAGATGAAAGCATTGCATTCAAGAAGTTCATTAACAGAGTTGTGCAAACTTTATAACAAGAAACCAAGAAGGATGTAGATGTAGTGCTTCATAGAAGGCTTGAGTACCCAACTTTAATTTGTGTGATGATTTTCAAATCTAATAAAATGGTCATGAAACATTTTTCAGTTTTTACTATGGTGCCATGCAGCCCACCTTCACCCTCATGGTCTCACCCCTCATCGGCCCTGTCAGGGTTCCCTCCCCACTGTGAACTCTAGCGTACAGATGTGGGGACCCGCATGAAAGACTCCCTAAGCTTATTTCTACCAGCTTAGGTTAAAAACTCCCCGAGGCACAAATTCTCCCTTGTACCTTGGAACTATGACGTGATTGGAATAACAGAGACTTGGTGGGATAACTCACATGACTGGAGTACAGTCATGGATGGTTATAAACTGTTCAGGAAGGACAGGCAGGGCAGAAAAGGTGGGGGAGTAGCACTGTATGTAAGGGAGCAGTATGACTGCTCAGAGCTCCGGTACGAAACTGTGGAAAAACCTGAGTGTCTCTGGATTAAGTTTAGAAGTATGTGCAACAAGAGTGATGTAGTGGTGGGAGTCTGCTATAGACCACCGGACCAAGGGGATGAGGTGGATGAGGCTTTCTTCCGGCAACTCACGGAAGCTACTAGATCGCATGCCCTGATTCTCATGGGTGACTTTAATTTTCCTGATATCTGCTGGGAGAGCAATACAGCGGTGCATAGACAATCCAGGAAGTTTTTGGAAAGCGTAGGGGACAATTTCCTGGCGCAAGTGCTAGGGGAGCCAACTGGGGGGGAGCTTTTCTTGACCTGCTGCTCACAAACCGGGTAGAATTAGTGGGGGAAGCAAAAGTGGATGGGAATCTGGGAGGCAGTGACCATGAGTTGGTTGAGTTCAGGATCCTGACGCAGGGAAGAAAGGTAAGCAGTAGGATACGGACCCTGGACTTCAGGAAAGCAGACTTCGACTCCCTCAGGGAACAGATGGCCAGGATCCCCTGGGGGACTAACATGAAGGGGAAGGGAGTCCAGGAGAGCTGGCTGTATTTCAAGGAATCCCTGTTGAGGTTACAGGGACAAACCATCCCGATGAGTCGAAAGAATAGTAAATATGGCAGGCGACCAGCTTGGCTTAATGGTGAAATCCTAGCGGATCTTAAACATAAAAAGAAGCTTACAAGAAGTGGAAGGTTGGACATATGACCAGGGAAGAGTATAAAAATATTGCTCGGGCATGTAGGAAAGATATCAGGAGGGCCAAATCGCACCTGGAGCTGCAGCTAGCAAGAGATGTCAAGAGTAACAAGAAGGGTTTCTTCAGGTATGTTGGCAACAAGAAGAAAGCCAAGGAAAGTGTGGGCCCCTTACTGAATGAGGGAGGCAACCTAGTGACAGAGGATGTGGAAAAAGCTAATGTACTCAATGCTTTTTTTGCCTCTGTTTTCACTAACAAGGTCAGCTCCCAGACTGCTGCGCTGGGCATCACAAAATGGGGAAGAGATGGCCAGCCCTCTGTGGAGATAGAGGTGGTTAGGGACTATTTAGAAAAGCTGGACGTGCACAAGTCCATGGGGCCGGACGAGTTGCATCCGAGAGTGCTGAAGGAATTGGCGGCTGTGATTGCAGAGCCCTTGGCCATTATCTTTGAAAACTCGTGGCGAACGGGGGAAGTCCCGGATGACTGGAAAAAGGCTAATGTAGTGCCAATCTTTAAAAAAGGGAAGAAGGAGGATCCTGGGAACTACAGTCCGGTCAGCCTCACCTCAGTCCCTGGAAAAATCATGGAGCAGGTCCTCAAAGAATCAATCCTGAAGCACTTACATGAGAGGAAAGTGATCAGGAACAGTCAGCATGGATTCACCAAGGGAAGGTCATGCCTGACTAATCTAATCGCCTTTTATGATGAGATTACTGGTTCTGTGGATGAAGGGAAAGCAGTGGATGTATTGTTTCTTGACTTTAGCAAAGCTTTTGACACGGTCTCCCACAGTATTCTTGTCAGCAAGTTAAGGAAGTATGGGCTGGATGAATGCACTATAAGGTGGGTAGAAAGCTGGCTAGATTGTCGGGCTCAACGGGTAGTGATCAATGGCTCCATGTCTAGTTGGCAGCCGGTGTCAAGTGGAGTGCCCCAGGGGTCGGTCCTGGGGCCGGTTTTGTTCAATATCTTCATAAATGATCTGGAGGATGGTGTGGATTGCACTCTCAGCAAATTTGCGGATGATACTAAACTGGGAGGAGTGGTAGATACGCTGGAGGGGAGGGATAGGATACAGAAGGACCTAGACAAATTGGAGGATTGGGCCAAAAGAAATCTGATGAGGTTCAATAAGGATAAGTGCAGGGTCCTGCACTTAGGATGGAAGAATCCAATGCACCGCTACAGACTAGGGACCGAATGGCTAGGCAGCAGTTCTGCGGAAAAGGACCTAGGGGTGACAGTGGACGAGAAGCTGGATATGAGTCAGCAGTGTGCCCTTGTTGCCAAGAAGGCCAATGGCATTTTGGGATGTATAAGTAGGGGCATAGCGAGCAGATCGAGGGACATGATCGTTCCCCTCTATTCGACACTGGTGAGGCCTCATCTGGAGTACTGTGTCCAGTTTTGGGCCCCACACTACAAGAAGGATGTGGATAAATTGGAGAGAGTCCAGCGAAGGGCAACAAAAATGATTAGGGGTCTAGAGCACATGACTTATGAGGAGAGGCTGAGGGAGCTGGGATTGTTTAGTCTGCAGAAGAGAAGAATGAGGGGGGATTTGATAGCTGCTTTCAACTACCTGAAAGGGGGTTCCAAAGAGGATGGCTCTAGACTGTTCTCAATGGTAGCAGATGACAGAACGAGGAGTAATGGTCTCAAGTTGCAATGGGGGAGGTTTAGATTGGATATTAGGAAAAACTTTTTCACTAAGAGGGTGGTGAAACACTGGAATGCGTTACCTAGGGAGGTGGTAGAATCTCCTTCCTTAGAGGTTTTTAAGGTCAGGCTTGACAAAGCCCTGGCTGGGATGATTTAACTGGGAATTGGTCCTGCTTCGAGCAGGGGGTTGGACTAGATGACCTTCTGGGGTCCCTTCCAACCCTGATATTCTATGATTCTATGATTCTATGACTCTATGATTAGGTAACGCTGCCACCACCAAGTGATTTAGACAAACTCAGGAAAAGGACCACTTGGAGTTCCTACTCCCTCCTAATACCCCCCAAGTCCTCACACCCCCTTTCCTGGGAAGGCTTTAGAATAAACAAGACAAGCACAGACCAACCTTGGGTTTTTTAGGACACTAAAAAAACCACCCAATCACATACTAAAAGAAACAGAACTTTATTATAAAGAAAAAAGGTAAAAGAAGCACCTCTGTAAAATTAAATTGGAAGATACTCTTACAGGGCAATCAGATTCAAAAACACAGAGGATTTCCCTCTGGGCCAAACTTTAAAGTTACAAAAAGAAAACCAGGAATACACCTTCCTCTCAGCACAGAGAAAATCACAAGCCAAAACAAAAATAAGCTAACGCATTCCCTCGCTAGTACTTACTAATTCTAATGGAGTTGGATTGCTTGCTTCCTTGATCTGTGTCTGGCAAGCACACAGAACAGACAGACCAAAACCTTCCCCGCCCCCCGCTCCCAGATTTGAAAGTATCTTGTCCCCTTATTGGTCCTTTTGGTCAGGTGCCAGCCAGGTTACCTGAGCTTCTTAACCCTTTACAGGTAAAAGGATTTTGTGCCTCTGGCCAGGAGGGATTTTATAATACTGTATACAGGAAGGTTGTTGTCCCTCTCTTTATATTTATGACAGGCCCTGACCCCCCTCCCTGTAAATTTGAACCCCCCCCCCACCCAATTTCAATTCCTGGGGAAAACACTGGTTGGTTCTGATTGTCCTGACATTTTATTGACTGCTTGGTAAATGTTTTATTTGCCCTCAAAGTCTTTTTTTTTTTAAAATAAGTAAAAAGTAAAATAAATCGTGAGCTGTAGTCTAACCCCATTGTGCCACTTTGGCATAGGAAAAAGTGAGAAAGTACCCAGATCTTCCTAGCTGAGGATTCCCTTACGGTCATTTATAAGACGATTTCTTTACATCAGTCTGGTAATGTAGGGGCCTTAAAACTTTCACAGATTTTATGCTTGTGTGGGAATTGATTGAGAATGGGAACAGTTAAGGGACATAGGCGTGCGTATGGAATGGCAGGGGTTGGCAACCTATGGCACACATGCCAAAGATTGTATGCGAGCTGATTTTTAATGGCACGCTGCTGCCTGCCGGGTTCCAGCCCCCAGCCCCGCTCATCCCGCTGCTGAAGCCAGGCCAGCAGAGGGCTGAGCGGGGCCAGCGGCCAGGACCCTGACAGGTAGCAGCGTACCTTTTAAAATCCTGCCCGCCCCTGCCCGCTCTTCTCTGCCTCCCCACCCCACAGGGGCAGGGTGAAGAAGCTTGGTCCTGCCGGCTGCTGCTGCAGGGCAGGCAAGCTCCCCCCTCCCCTTCCTCTTCCCCCAGTGTGCTGGGTTCCTGCCCCTCCTCCTCTTCCTCCCTGCCGCTGATCAGCTGATAGCCCTTGCGAGGGAGGGGGAAAAGCGGAGTTGCAGCACACTCGCAGCTGTGGGAGGAGGCGGAGAAGAGGTGGGGATGGGGACTTGGGGAAGGCGGGTGGAATCAGGGCATATCCCCTCCAGCCCCTGCTGTGAGCCGCTCTGGGCAGGGGGCTGGGAGCACACCCACGACCCTAGCCCACACCCCCAGCCCTCTGCCCTGACCCCTGCACCTCCCCACACACCCTCCCAGTCCTCTGCCCTGACCCCTGCACCCCCCAGCCTTGACACCTGCACCCTCCTCACACACGTCCAGCCCTCTGCCCTGACTCTTGCACCCCCAACATTCCCACCCCCACCCTGAGCACCAAATGGGAGCTCCTGCACCCCCACCCCACATTCCCACCTGCACCCCTCGCACCAAATGGGAGCTGCCCAGATAAGCACTCCACACCCAAACGTCCTGACCCAACCCTGAGCCCCCTCCCTCATTCTAGTTCCTGGCCAGACCCTACACCCCAACCCCCAACCTGCTCCTTCACCCCCCAGCCCTGTGCTCAGTGCATTCCCACCCTCAGCTCAGTGCAGAGAGAGAGGAAGAGAAGGGGCTAGAACCAGGGAAAAGGTAGGTACCGACTCTATGTGGGCAGGGCCAGGACCCCAGACCGGCAGTGGGCTCAGCGGGGCCGGCAGCTGGGACCCTGGCTGGCAGGAGCTGGCGGATGGAACCCCAGACCGGCAGCGGGCTGAGTGGCAGTGGGCTGAGCCGCTCAGCCCACGGCTTGTCTGGGGTCCCGGCTGCCAGACCCGCTCAGCCCGCTCCCGGTCTGGGGTTCTGGCTGCCGGCCCCTTGCCAGCCAGGGTCCCAGCTGCAGGCCCCGCTCAGCCTGCTGCCAGCCTAGGTGAACAGAACCCCAGGCTGGCAGCAGGCTGAGCGGGCCAGTGGCGTGAGATCATCACTTTAATTTAATTTTAAATGAAGCTTCTTAAACATTTTGAAAATCTTGTTTACTTTACATACAACAATAGTTTAGTTATATAATATATAGACTTATAGAGACCTTCTAAAAAATGTTAAAATGTATTACTAGCATGCAAAACCTTAAACTAAAGTGAATAAATGAAGACTCGGCACACGACTTCTGAAAGGTTGCCAACCCCTGGCCTAATGTCCCAAAAAAAAAGTGGCTTTGCATTTTAATTTAATCGCATGATATGCTCTTTTAGTTTTAAAGTATGGATTGTTGTATTATGCAATAAGTGCCGAATTGCATAATATAGATGTTGTAGAAATGTTTAGAAAGCCCGTGTTCGCTCGCAGCATGTGTACCCACTACTGCGGTGGTGCATTACCATGGGTCCTTCCCTCTCCCTCTGACTACTATTCTAGAAAATTCTTTGACCTATATAAACGGCCGCGTCAGGCGTGCCCAGTGCAGTGTCTACAGTGTTTGTAATCTTTGTCACGTGTACTCTACTGAAATAGCATAACAAGCCTGTGGCTTTACATTTTAATTCAATCGTATGATACCCCCTTTTAATTTTAAAGTATGGATTGGTTCGTTGTTAAGATAAGAAAAAGAGCAGACAAACTGAATTATAACGCATGTGCTGATAGTAGTGCAAATACCTCGGACGCCTCAGTTAAGAACTTACATGAAGATAATGCCACCACCAGTTCCAGTGCGTGCAATAAATTGAGTAATGACCAACAGAAACACACTTTGTCTCTTAGTTTAGGTCAGTGTAGTTCCTATTCAAAGCCATCAAACATTCCATCTGATGACCCGGTCTGTGATATTCCAAAAAATAGATTAGATTGCCAGTCTCAATTATCCAGAGCAATGCTACTCAAAGTGGTGGTCCGCAGACAGGTGCCGGTCCGCGAGCCATCGGCTGCCGGTCTGCGTGCACATTGGAAAAAAAAAATGCTGGTCCCCCACATCAGATAGCTTGAGAAGCACTGATCTAGAGGTCCTTATCTGCCTAGATTGAGCATGTTTCCTAGAAGTAAAATAGGGAATAAACAAAGAAGTTTTTAGTCCGATTGGTATGAAAAGTATAGGTGGTTAGAATATAGCCCATCAAAGGACACAGCATTTTGCTTTTACTGCCATTTCTTCTCTAATGATGCAGCAAACAAAGGTCACACTGATTCAGCATTTATTGATAAGGGATTCAGAAACTGGCATAGGGCTAACGAATGTTTTAAAAACCACTAACTGTCAAAATCTTGTGTTGAGCTGTTCTTCATGGTCAAGTTTTAATGAAGGGAACCCTATTGATGTACTGTTGGATGAGGGCAAGCAGGTTTTTCTGTCTAAACAAGAAGAAGAACGGTGCCATAACCCAAGTGTAATGGAGCAACTAATTGACATTGTTCTGTGTTTGGCGAAAGGTGGAAGACCATTCAGGGATCACAATGAAAAAGCTAACAGTTTTGAGAAAGGTTTATTTCTAAATCTTGTCAATATGCTCCAAAAATATGATCCCATAATGGCAAAGCATGTGCAACAATCTCCTCAAAACGCTACCTATCTGAGTAACTGCATCCAAAATGATATAACTGTAGCCTTGCACAATGTTGTGCAACAAAAAATTGTGTCTTCACTAAATGGAAAAATGGTCTCAATAATTGCCAACAACACTACTGACTGTGGACACCATGAACAGATGTCCATTGTGGTGCGGTATTTTGACAATGAAAAACATAGTCCAGTTGAACATTTTGTGTCTGTTCAGAGACTATTAACAGTCAACGCTCAGTCTATTTTTGACCAGTTAAATGACATCCTTGGCATTCTTAAAACTGACTGGTCATCAGTGATGTCTGTCTGTTTTGATGGCACATCTACTATGTCTGGATGTACTGCGGGAATCCAAATGAAATGTAAAGAAAGAAACTGTGAAATACTCTATGTACACTGCTATGTGCATTGCTCGAACTTCATCCTAGTAGACGCATGCACTTCAAGTAAACAAAACAGAACTGTCTTTGTTTTTTTGGTGTTACTCAGACTCTTTATGCCTTCATGGAGGGGATTCTTGTGCGACATGCGGTAATGGAAAAGATTTCACAAGAAGTAGGGTCCCAGTTGAAGACTTTGAAGTCCCTGTCAGACACAGGATGGGCATGCAGAGCAGAAGCAGTGACTGCTGTAAAACAAAACTACTCCATTATTTTACAAGAGATTATAGAAAAAACTCACCTTGCTGATGCTAATATAAAAGCCAGGGGCCTTATCCATGAACTAAATTCATTCAAGTTCATCTTTGCCCTTCACGTGATGCACCCTATTCTCCAGATGGTCGTAAAAGTGAGTAAGGCTCTTCAAGCTCCAGATCTCAACTTACTTACTGCAATGACAGGGGTGAAAAGCTTGTGTAACTCTTTGGCTGCGATGAGAAGTGACCCAGAATATTTTCAATCTATTTTCAATGCCAGTGTGAAAATGTGTGTAGAGAATGATATATCGATTCCTCCAGTTAAGAAGAGAAAAACGTCCACTCGTTTTGATGACACATTTGAGTCCCAGCATCACTTTGATACCAAAGAGGAGCAGGAGAGAATAACTTCATTTTCCCCACTCCTAGACTCAACGATTACCGGCACTGACCAGCGATTTGAACAGGAGACTTGTAAAATTGTGATTGCAATGGGAAAACTGCTGAGCTTAGACATTGGCAGGGACAATATGAGAATCGTTGCCAACAAATTTAAAGTGTCCTTGGATGAGTTGGAAGCTGAAGTCAGATTGCTTCGGGGTTATGACGGATCTGTTCCTAAAGGTAGCACTACGAACACCACCAGAGAGTGGCTTGATTGGCTAAAGGAATCGGATCAGTCTTCCATGTTCCAGGCCTTTTACAAATCTATTCAATGCTCTGCAGTCTTACCTGTTACAAGCTGTTCATGTGAAAGAGCCTTTTTGAAACTAGCACATGTAAAAAACTAAGAAGTACAATGTCCCAACAGCACCTCGACTCACTCATGATTTTGTACATTGAACAAGAATTGGCTTCGTCAGTTAATTACAATAATGTGATTGAGGAATTTAAGTCCATAACACCTGGTGAGCGACGTCTCATTCTCTAGGACAGGAAGATTAAGAAATCTTAATCTGTTTTGGTCAATTTGAGTTAGCTCATTATCTGGTTAAAGATCATGCAAATTGACTGTATCTTTGTATACACCTGGTTATCACTAGAGAAAAAAATTGGTTTCAGAGTAACAGCCGTGTTAGTCTGTATTCGTAAAAAGAAAAGGAGTACTTGTGGCACCTTAGAGACTAACCAGTTTATTTGAGCATGAGCTTTCGTGAGCTACAGCTGACTTCATCGGATGCATAGCTATGCTATATGCTACACAGTCACGGTGCTGCCACATTTGTGCCGCTAGCCTGCCTCGTCCACGATAAAAATCCCAACCCTTACAGGCCAGGAAGCTGCAGTTGGAAGAGAGCGGGACAGGGTCGCTCTCGCGTTGGCACCCACGTTCGCCCAGCCTCCCCCGGTGATCACGCAGGCACGCCCGGCAGCCCCCTCTCCCGTCTCTGGGGCTGCTCCCGGGGCAGGCCCGCTGGAACAGAGGCGCTACCTGGGCTGCTGGGAAAGCGGCGCGTGTCCCCCAGCACGTTTCTTTTGCATGTTTCTGTGAGGGGAGCACGGAAAAACGCGGGCCCCATGAGTTCTGCGCTCGCCTCTCCGAGGAGGACGGGTGGGCTGGGGAGCAGGGCTGTGCTCTGCGGGGGGCCGGGGTGCTACGAGGAGGGTGGATTGATGGGGGCTGGGCCGAGCCCAGAACCCTCCCATATCTAGGCTGCAGAGGACGGAAGCGCACCACTGCAGGTTGGGCGGTGTCGCTCTGACGCTCTTTAGACCGGAAGTGACGCAATCCGCTGCCCCAGCGACGGGCGCTCACATCCTGCAAGAAGCGGAAGTGACGCATTTGCCCTCCTGCCTTCTCTGGGGACCCTTGGCCTTCTACGGGCTGAGGGGTAGTGGGCGTATCAGTCCGCCACCTCTCTTGTCCGTCCCTGATTGGCGGCCGCTCGTCTTGCTGCCTGGCGCGGGCTCGGGTAGCTCCTGACGGGGCCGGGGGAACAAAGAGGAGACACGGGGTAGGCCGCGCCGCCGGCTCCAGGGTGAGCTGGGAGCCGGAGCCCGAGCTGAGCCGCCGCCGCCGCTGCTGCTGCCACCACGGTGGGGCTGTGCCAGGAGAGAGCTTCCCTGGAGTTCTGTCTGTGCCCAGCCCGGGAGGGCTTTCCCCGGCTGGAGCCAGCCCCAGGCTCTGCCGCCCCAGTCCCGAGCCCAGACACCAGGTGAGGGAGAGATCTCGGAGCCAGCGCAGGGGCGGGCTGGGAAGAGCCTCTGCACAAAGGCTCCGGGAGCCGCCCGTGTCACCCCCTGAGGATCTGCTCCCGAGTGGGGAACGCGCCTGGGCTGGAGGGGGCTGCGCAGCCCTCACGCGGCCTCCGGCTCGGTCAGGATCTGCCCCAGAGGCAAAACGGGGGGTTCCGGTGGTGAAAGAGCAGGGGCGGGGCCCAGTGCGGTTTCCCCTCTGCGTGTCTGGAGTGGGAGGGGTCCGGCCCAGGCGGGATGGAAAATCAACCGGAGATGGAGGGCGAGGAAGGATGGCGTGAAATGTGCTGGACTGAACTGTCTCTGCAGCCAGGGATCTCCAGGGGCAGACGAGCAGGTGACACAGTGAGGGGGATTAATGAAATCCTCTCTGATTTCACCACTTCCCTCTCAAATAGTGACAACGTGCTCCCGCATTTCTCCCTGACTGTCACCAATGGATATAAAATCCATGTAGATTTCTCCTCTTTTCTATCAAATTATTGACCCTTTCTCTAGTCTCCTCCTCAGATTTTGCCTCATTTTCTCTCTAACTCTCCAATGTTAATTTTAACTCTCCTCTAATTTGGGATATTTTTCCATCCATTTGATGTGCTGCAAATTGTCCATCTTTAGGTGGGAAATTGTTCCCCTGAGTCATACAGCAAATGGGAAGGAGGTTAATGGGTGTAGCCTGGAGAGCACTGAGACATGGCTACCTCTGGGGTGGGGTGGGATGGGATGGGATGACCGTTCTCTGCCAGCAACAAGGCATGAAAGGGCACAGGAGAAGAAAGCAGGAAGAAGTGTCCCCAGTGGAGACTGTCCAGTCCCAGGTTACACATTCCCAGCTACTGACCCCCAACTGCCCAACACAGCTCCCACCCCAACCATCAGCTGCCAGTTACATGCCCACCTCTTCTGCTGGCCCCTCCCCACTGCCAGGGAGTCTTCCTGTTCCACACACCTATCACTTGTTCTTTTAAAGCAGCTTCCCAAATGCCTCCCTGCTGCCCATGTGAATGGTGTGTGTGGGCAGGAGACTTACTGTCTGTTTCTTGAATTTCCATACACAGTCCCTTCAAACTGTCCCACTACTCTCACTTATTTAAATCAGTATAAAATCCTTTCAGCTCTTGGTGGTTTTCTCTCATTATCTATTTTTTTTCCTATTTCCTCTCTAATTCTCAAAGATTGATATATTCTCATCTAGAATACTGTGTGCAGTTCTGGTGTCCCATGTTTAAGAAAGATGAAATCAAACTGGAAGAGGTAGAGAGAAGAGCTACTAAGATGATCTGAGGAATGGAAAACCTGTTTTATGAAGGAGACTCAAGGAGCTTGGCTTGTTTAGCCTAACCAAAAGATGGCTGAGGGGAGATATGATTGCTCTCTATAAATATATCAGAGGGGTAAATACCAGGGAGGGAGAGGAATTATTTAAGCTCAGTACCAATATGGACACAAGAACAAATGGATATAAACTGGCCATCGGGAAGTTTAGACTTGAAATTAGATGAAGGTTTCTAACCATCAGAAGAGTGAAGTTCTGGAACAGCCTTCCAAGGGAAGTAGTGGGGACAAAAGACTTATCTGGTTTCAAGATTAAACTCGATAAGTTTATGGAAGGGATGGTATGATGGGATAACATGATTTTGGTAATTAATTGATCTTTAACTATTCATGGTAAATAGGCCCAATGGCCTGTGATGGGATGTTAGATGGGGTGGGATCTGAGTTACTACAGAGAATTTTTTCCTGGATATCTGGCTGGTGAATCTTGCCCACATGCTCAGGGTTCAGCTGATTGCCATATATGGGGTCGAGAAGGAATTTTCCTCCAGGGCAGATTGGCAAAGACCCTGGGGGTTTATCTCCTTCCTTTGTAGCTTGGGGCACGGCTCACTTGCTGGAGGATTCTCTGCACCTTGAAGTCTTTAAACCATGATTTGAGGAATTCAGTAGCTCAGAAATAGGTGAGGTTTATTACAAGAGTGGGTGGGTGAGATTCTGTGGCCTGCATTGTGCAGGAGGTCAGACTAGATGATAATAATGATCTCTTCTGACCTTAATATCTATGAAAAAAATATATATATACTGTGTGCAGTGCTGTAGTAGCCATGGTGGTCCCAAGATATTAGAGGCTGCCCCCTTGATTTATATACAAACTTTTGGTGTTATTCTCCATCCCATTCCTCATGAATCCGAATATTAACTTTTTTGCGGCAGCTGTGCACTGAGTGCAGTTTTTTGTTGAGCTCTTTACAGCAACATGTAGGTCCCTTTCTTGAGTTGATAGTTAATTTACAACCAAGTAAGGTGTATCAGGAGTGTTAGAGAGCTTATTCCTTCACTCTCCCACTTCCCTGGTCCTTTTCGCATGAACAGAGAGCAACAATACCCGAAGTCCGAAGGTGCAAACAATTCGATGTTTATTGGGGTGAACTTCCAGCAAGCTTAAATCCAAGTTCCTTTTTCCTTATTTTTGAATCCCAACTTACTTCCTGTTTGCCCCTAATTTATATAGTAATATTCTTAGCTATACGTTAACCAATCATTCTACTGAAATTTACCTAACCAATCCTAACATTATGTAACATGATTAGCTAACCAATTATATCTCACCACCTTAATTAGTTTACACCCAGCAAAATTAATTATACGGCAGACAGAATCACAGAACCAGACAGAGACCATGCAAATAAACAATAGCAAAGTGGGAACTGTCATAAATATAAAGGGAAGGGTAAATCCCTTTAAAATCCCTCCTGGCCAGAGGAAAAATCCTCTCACCTGTAAAGGGTTAAGAAGCTAGGATAACCTCGCTGGCACCTGACCAAAATGACCAATGAGGAGACAAGATACTTTCAAAAGCTGGGGGGAGGGAAAAACAAAGTGTCTGTCTGTGTGATGCTTTTGCCGGGGACAGAACAGGAATGGAGTCTTAGAACTTAGTGAGTAATCTAGCTAGATATGCGTTAGATTATGATTTCTCTAAATGGCTGAGAAATTAAGTTGTGCTGAATAGAATGAATATTCCTGTCTGTGTGTCTTTTTGTAACTTAAGGTTTTGCCTAGAGGGATTCTCTATGTTCTGAATCTAATTACCCTGTAAGGTATTTACCATCCTGATTTTACAGAAGTGATTCTTTTTTACTTTTTACTTCTTCTATTAAAATCCTTCTTTTCAGAAACTAAATGCTTTTTCCTTGTTCTTAAGATCCAAGGGTTTGGGTCTGTGGTCACCTATGTGAATTGGTAAGGATTTTTACCAAACCTTCCCCAGGAAGTGGGGTGCAAGGGTTGGGAGGATTTTGCGGGGGAAAGATGTCTCCAAACAACGCTTTCCTAATAAAAATAAACCCAGATAAACGTTTGGTGGTGGCAGTGGAAGTCCAAGGGCAAAGGGTAAAATAGTTTGTACCTTGGGGAAGTTTTAACCTAAGCTGGTAAAAGTAAGCTTAGGAGGTTTTCATGCAGGTCCCCACATCTGTACCCTAGAGTTCAGAGTGGGGAAGGAACCTTGACAGGAACTATAATGACAAAACAATACAGAAGTGAGGATTTCACAACTACGTCTATAAAGACATAAGGGTTTCCCAGCTGTGTCTATTGATAAGTGAGTTCTTACCAGACAGAAAACTATCAAACTAAATTTCCTTTTACATCTTCTAGGCTCTTCCCTTTCTCTAGAGGTGATAGATCGGATCACCTTCCTAACAGCCACATATTGACTAGTTTGGAATGTGAGGATGTGACCGTACGCTTCCCAGCTTATGGCTGACTCTGCTGCTTAGCCAAAGGCATTGGCCTAAGAACAGGGCCTCAGACTGTCACAGTGAGAGAAGGCCCTTACACAGTTTCTTTCTTGTATACCTCTATTGCTGAAGCAATTTGTTGGGAGCAGGAGGGTTGCAGAAAGCGGGCTTGTCTCCCACCGCATGCCTATTCTGAGCGGCGGAACAGGTTGTTGATAGACGCCTTCACTTCACAGGAATCTCCCTCAGAAATCTCCAGGAAACTCTCTTGGAGATACTGGGCAATCCACTGTTGCAGGTTCCTTGGCAGAGCTGCTTTGTTTCTTGCCGCATTAACGGTAACTTTCCCAGGCCACTGTGCTGTCATGGGGGAACCATTGCTGCACACAGGCGAGCTGCATAGGGGCCAGAGCGGAAGCTGCAGGCTTGGAGAAGACCCTGATTCCCTGCTCACCCTCAGCAGCGAGATATCTTCCATAATGATAACATCCTGTGGAAAGTAAGGGGACAGGAATGATTATCAGTGCGCCTCCCCCTCCCCCCCATCCTTGTTGTACTTGGAAAATGAAAACTTTTAATCCAACATGCTGGCTCTCCCCAAGAGCCACATGCCCAGTGTACAGCATGGTCTGGGAAGAGTGATTTACCCTGCCCCTGTGGCTACTCAGCATTTTGGGGGTCTTGTGGCTCATGTGCTTGCCTGGGGTCAGCCAGTTAGTGCAATTATGTTATGCAATTATGTTAAACCCACTTACTGCATCATGTGCACCGGTCACCTCCTAGCATTACAAGCACTGCAATCTCGAGCATAGCACCAAATATTAGTGGCTTTCAGGTTCCTGCCTCAAGGCATCCCTGATCCTTATGGCCCCGCCCTGTGCCCCTCTAATAGCCCTGGTCTCCAGCTGTTCAAACTCAGCCTCCAGGTGTTGAGCCTCTGCGGTCCAGCCCTGAGTGAAGCTTTCACCCTTCTGTGATGTTATTGACATAAACTGTGACTGTATAGATCATTGTTGCAACCACTGTGGTGCAGAATTCCTCTAGGAGTAAAGAGCCTGGGGGGAATTGTAATGTAACATTACTGTCCTCTTTTTGCCCTGACAGGCTGAAGCGTTACATCCCATCCTTCTGGAGGACAGGGAAGGGAAATGGCTGCAGTGAAACCAGTTCAGGTAGGGATTATCAGGGAGTTTCTGGTGGGTTCCTGTTGGATGGAGAAAGGCAGTAAATACATAGGAGGCGGGTGCTTCTGCAGGGTGTAACTTGGTCTGGAGGTGGGAAGGGGCAGGAAATACACAGGGTGGAGAAAGGGAGTGGGACAGGGTGTGACAAACCTGCTGGGATTTGTTTACTGTGGTGCCTAGATTCTAGGAACGCACCCATGGAGTTAGTGGAAATTTCCTAACTTGTGGAACGGGAAACAACCCCCCTCAACTGGGCTGGGAAAATTCCCAAGTGCTGGAGCCTGAACCTACTAGCTAGAGGATGCTATGAGATATGAAGGGGCACCCACCATTGCGGCCTAGGGAAGACTCCCGTCCCATCCCGCTGCTGGCACTGGGGAGGGTGTTGGGATTCCTGCCAGGGAGTTGTCCCTGCGCCCTGCTGGGGACTCCATCTCCTGTATCAACCTCTGGCTAGTAGGTGAGTGATGTATGTGAAGACCCCTGCCCCCTCTATCTGCTGGGAGTGGTGAAGGGCTCTCTTTCTCCCCTCACCTTGATGCTTCCTGGCTGCTCTGATGGGGTGGGGGTGGGACTCTGCTGACTGTCCACCTTCCAGAACTTCTATGTGATCGGCCCTCCACCGCTGTGAATAGTGGGGTTGTCACTGGGCAGCCGGTACTGAGGGGGTGGCTCTTGCTCTTTCAGGGGCCAGTGAGCTTTGAGGAGGTGGCTGTGTATTTCATCAAGGAAGAGTGGGCTCTGCTGGACCCTGCTCAGAGAGTTCTCTACAGGCAAGTCATGCAGGAGAACTATGATAATTTGACCTCACTGGGTAAGGATTCCGGTTCCCTTGATTATTAGATGAGGAAATGAAGAGTTAAGATTCACAACACCCCACAATGCAACCTCAACTCTGCCTTGTTTCCGCAACACCCCGACAGGCCAATGACACACACACGAGCACTCTACCATCCCCTCCCACAGAACACTTTGGGGACAGCGCACGGGAGCAGGATAGCACAAAGTCTAACACCTTCTCTTTGCTAAGGCAAAACTTGGGGTAGGTCCGGTGTAGGGAACAGAAGCTACCTACACCTGGCCTGCACTCAAACACTGAGCCTACTGCATACAATCCATCTCAGACTTTCATAACGTTACCAGCCCTTTACCCTTGCACTGAGGATTCCTTCTGAGTCATTGCTTTCAGTTACCTCTCACTGAGCCCTGTATGCCACCAGACTGCTGACAATCCCCATGGCAAGATGTGACGAAGTGGGGGTTTTATTAGTCTTGCTATGTTGCATGTGAGTCTTACTGTCCTGTACTAATACTGTGTGTACCTTAGTTTCCCTGTGTACTGCACCAATACTTAGGTGGTGGGAATTGGGTGTGAGATTTTTGCTGAGGCTCTCGGGGCAGGTGAGACTGCCCAGCTATTTGCAGCTACATAACCTGAGACCCAGGAGGGGGGTGCGACCAGGTGACACCTTTGGCCCAGGAAGCGAGGCAATGAAAAGGAGGAGGGGCATGAAGGGGGTGTCGGAGGTGAGGTGGCTGGAGGCTGGCAGTCTGCTTGGGGGAACTGGAAGAGGGGGAATCCAGGGTGTCTGGCCCAGGATTCCCAAGATGGACTTGGCTGAAAGTCACTGATGTCTGTAATAACAAGCTTTGTTCTATGTTGTGGTCCTGACTAAAAATAAACCTTCTCTTTTACGCTGGCTGAGAGTCATGTCTGACTGCGGAATTGGGGTGCAGGGCCCCCTGGCTTCCCCAACCTCCTGCTCAAAGCAGTCCTAATTGGCTTCATATGAAGTAGTTCCAAAGCATCGCCTGGTGACTCCGTGACACAAGAACACACACTTGTCACTTTTTATTAACACAATCTACAACGCTCAGCACTGAAATGAGGAATACCTGTTCCGTTTGGTTTCACATGCACTTCTCTACGGATCACAGTCACAGCTATGCCAAGCTGCTCCAACTTATCCTTCCACCATTCATTTAAAGCTACAGCTGAAGTGCATGCAGATAAATGCTGGTATTCAAATCTGAGAAACACAACATGTAATGGCATGTGCTTAGTCCTTACTCCTATTGATTAATACATTTTGAGGCCATGGAGTTTCATCCAGTTACCATTATAGTTAGCTGAATACCTTGTGTTTGACGAAAACATCTTCCTGAAAGGCATCAGTCTTGACTTGAAGACTGCAAGAGATGGAAAATTTGCCACTCCCCTGCATAGTTTTTTAACCTTTGCACCACGCTTCCTGACTGAATCCCAGTGACATTTGCCTGCTCCAGGGTTAGGGGATATGGGCAGAGTTAAGGTTGTGTTGCAGGGGTGTCATGTAGTTTAGTTTATTTCCTGGTTTTCAGAGGCTTTATCTTTTGCCAACATCCATATGCTGGAATGGCATGAGGCAGCACTGGCCAACTTTAACTCTGCTTTAAAGTACTTTATGGGCGTTTAATTTCCTTGATTTTCTTTTTAATGGACTTGTTTGCCTCTATAACTCTTTCTACACTAGAGCTTTTGCGAGCAATTTATGTCAGGTAGGGATGTGATTTTTCACATCGCTAACTGCCAGAGCTATGCTGGCAAAACTTTTAAGTAGCAACCAGTCCAATACCTCGATGTAGATTTTAAAGCACTTCAAAATATTGCTCTTAACACAGATTTTGATATCAAGGCAAAAATTCCAAGAAGAACTCCTGCACAAAGTGAGAAAAATCCACAACATGCTTTGTCTGAATGTTGTCAGTGATAAGGCTCAGAGTCAAATGCATGTAGCTCAGGTTCAGTGGCCACAGCATGTCCTCTTGAGCCAACCAATTACTGTGAGGGTAGATTCCTGGAAATTCTGGCTGTTAAAAGAGCATTAGTCTTGCTGCACATGTGAATTTCAGTCTCTTGGACTCATCATTCGAAGATGGTGTAGGGAGGAGGGTTTTAGGTTTATTAGGAACTGGGGTACATCTGGGCAAAGGAAAAGCCTGTATAGGAAGTGTGGGCTCCATCTGAACCACAGTGGAACCAGATTTCTGACCTGTAAAATTAAAAAGTTCATAGAGGAGATTTAAACTAATGGCTGGGGGAAAGGCAACACATGATTCAGACTGAGACCGATCCTTTGGGTGAGGATCTCTTAATGGGGGTTCTTTACTAGGATATAGAGAGGAGGGACTAGAAGTTGATTAAGTAAAGAAAGGGGAAAAAAATACATAGGCAGGAGTTGTAGACCAAGCTGGATGAGCAAGCACCTTAGAGAGATGATTAAGAAAAAGCAGAAAGCCTACAGGGAGCGGAAGATGGGAGCAATTAGCAAGGAAAGCTACCTTATTGAGGTCAGAACATGTAGGGATAAAGTGAGACAGGCCAAAAGCCATGTAGAGTTGGACCTTGCAAAGGGAATTAAAACCAATAGTAAAAGGTTCTATAGCCGTCTAAATAACAAGAAAACAAAGAAAGAGGTGGGACGGCTAAACATTGAGGATGGAGGTTAAGGATAATCTAGGCATGGCCCAATATCTAAACAAATACTTTGCCTCAGTCTTTAATGAGGAGCTTAGGGATAATGGTAGGACGACAAATAGGAATGAGGATATGGAGGTAGATATTACCAAGGTACCGAGGTAGAAGCCAAACTTGAACAGCTTAATGGGACTAAATTGGGGGGCCCAGATAATCTTCATCCAAGAATATTAAAGGAACTGGCACATGAAATTGCAAGTCAATTAGCAAAAAATTTTAATGAATCTGTAAACTCAGGAGTTGTACCATATGACTGGAGAATTGCTAACATAGTTCCTATTTTTAAGAAAGGAAAAAAAGTGATCCGGGTAACTACAGGCCTGTTAGTTTGACATCTGTAGTATGCAAGGTCTTGGAAAAAATTTTGAAGGAGGAAAGTAGTTAAGGACATTGAGGTCAATGGTAATTGGGACAAGATATAACATGGTTTTACAAAAGTAGATCGTGTCAAACCAACCTGATCACCTTCTTTGAGAAGGTAACAGATTTTTTAGACATAGGGAATGCAGTGGATCTAATTTCCCTAGATTTCAGTAAGGCATTTAATATGGTTCCACATGGGGAATTATTAGCTAAATTGGAAAAGATGGGGATCAATATGAAAATTGAAAGGTGGATAAGGAACTGGTTAACAGGGAGACTACAGTGGGTCACACTGAACGGTGAACTGTCAAGCTGGAAGGAGGTTACTAGTGGAGTTCCTCAGGGATCGGTTTTGGGACCAATCTTATTTAATCTTTTTATTACTGACCTTGGCACAAAAAGCAGGAATGTGCTAAAAAGTTTGTGGATGACTGTGATGAAGTGGGACTGTTCTTAATGTTTCCTCTGAATATTGGGGGGGTGCCTCAATTTCCCCTATGCAGTTCTTAAGTATCTAGGTGGTGGGATAAGGGTGTATGATCATTGCAGAGCCCTAGAGGGCAGGTGTGTACAGGGGTCTGGACACAGAGAATTGCCGACACCCTGTTTCCTGGCAACTGATGGCCTGGCCCTTCCCCCCTGCAAGGTGAGAGCTAAAGGGTTGGAGAACAAAGGAATCCGGTGACCTCCTGGCCCGGGAAAGGGACAAAGCCCGGGGAGGAGGGGCTGGGGGGAGTTTCAGTTTGGGGCTGGCTGGGGACATGGAGTGAAGTGCAGACCTGGTTGTCTGGCTCACTGCCCCCCAAAATGGACCCAGCTGAGGGGTCCTGTTCTCTGCACCTACAAGCTCTGTGTTAGACCGTGTTCCTGTTGTCTAATAAACCTTCTGTTTTACTGGCTGGCTGAGAGTCACGTCTGACTGCGGAGTTGGGGGGCAGGACCCTCTGGCTTCCCCAGGACCCCGCCTGGGCGGACTTGCTGTGGGAAGCGCATGGAGGGGCAGAGGATGCTAAATGCTCCAAGGTCAGACCCAGGAAGGCGGAATTTATGTGAGCTGTGTGTCCTGAAGACAGTCTGCTCACAGAAAGGAGATTTCCCCAGAGTCCTGACTGGCTTTGTAGGGAGCAGTTCCAGAGCATCGCCCGGGGACTCCATGACAACTGACACAAGGCTGGGAGGTATTGCCAATACAGAGAAGGACTGGGATATCATACAGGAAGATCTGGATGACCTTGTAAACTGGAGTAATAGTAATAGGATGAAATTTAATAGTGAAAGTGCAAGGTCATGCATTTAGGGATCAATAACAAGTAGTTTGGTTATAAACTGGGGCCGCATCATTGGAAGTAACAGAGGAGGAGAAGGACCTTGGAGTATTGGTTGATCACAGGATAACTATGAGCTGCCAATGTGATATGGCCATGAAAAAATGCAGTCTTGGGATGTGTCAAGGTTCCTTCCCCACTCTGAACTCTAGGGTACAGATGTGGGGACCTGCATGAAAGACCCCCTAAGCTTATTCTTACCAGCTTAGGTTAAAAACTTCCTCAAGGTACAAACTTTGCCTTGTCCTTGAACCCTATGCTGCCCCCACCAAGCCTGTTAAACAAAGAACATGGAAAGAGCCCACTTGGAGAGGTCTTCCCCCTAAAAAATATCCCGCCAAGCCCTACACGCCCTTTCCTGGGGAAGGCTTGATAAAAATCCTCACCAATTTGCATAGGTGAACACAGACCCAAACCCTTGGATCTTAAGAACAATAGAAAAACAATCAGGTTCTTAAAAGAAGAATTTTAATTAAAGAAAAAGTAAAAGAATCACCTCTAAAATCAGGATGGTAAATACCTTACAGGGTAATCAGATTCAAAACATAAAGAATCCCTCTAGGCAAAACCTTACGTTACAAAAAGACACAAAAACAGGAATATACATTCCATTCAGCACAGCTATTTTACCAGACATTAAACAAAAGGAAATCTAATGCATTTTTAGCTAGATTACTTACTAACTTAAGGAGTTATGAAGAGCATTCCTGATCTGTTCCTGGCAAAAGCATCACCCAGACAGACAGACCCTTTGTTTCTCTCTCCCCCCCGCTTTGAAAGTATCTTGTCTCCTCATTGGTCATTTTGGTCAGGTGCCAGCGAGGTTATTTTAGCTTCTTAACCCTTTACAGGTGAAAGGGTTTTGCCTCTGGCCAGGAGGGATTTTATAGTTCTGTATACAGAAAGGTGGTTACCCTTTCCTTTATATTTATGACAGGATGCATCAGGCGAGGTATTTCCAGTAGAGATAAGGAGGTGTTAGTACCATTATACAAGGCACTGGTGAGACCTCATCTGGAATATTGTGTGCAGTTCTGGTCTCCCATGTTTAAGAAAGATGAATTCAAACTGGAACAGGTACAGAGAAGGGCTACTAGGGTGATCCGAGGAATGGAAAAGCTGTCTTATGAAAGGAGACTCAAAGAGCTTGGCTTGTTTAGCCTAACCAAAAGAAGGCTGAGAAGAGATATGATTGCTTTCTATAAATATATCAGAGGGATAAATACCATGGAGGGAGAAGAGTTATTTAAGCTCAGTACCAATGTGGACACAAGAACAAATGGATATAAACTGGCCATCTGGAAGTTTAGACTTGAAATTAGACGAAGGTTTCTAACCATCAGAGGAGTGAAGTTCTGGAACAGCCTTCCAAGGGAAGCAGTGGGGGCAAAAGAGCTATCTGGCTTCAAGACTAAGCTTGATAAATTTATGGAAGGGGTGATATGATGGGATAGCCTAATTCTGGCAATTAATTGATCTTCAACTATTAGCGGTAGATATGCCCAATGGCCTGTGATAGGATGTTAGATGGGGTGGGATCTGAGTTACTACAGAGAATTCTTTCCTGGGTGCCTGGCTGGTGAGTCTTGCCCACATGCTCCGGGTTTAGCTGATCGCTGTATTTGGGGTCGGGAAGGAATTTTCCTCCAGGGCAGATTGGCAGAGGCCCTGGGGGTTTTTCGCCTTCGTCTGCAGCACGGGGCATGGGTCACTTGCTGGAGGATTCTCTGCACCTCAAAGTCTTTAAACCACAATATGAGGACTTCAATAGCTCAGATATAGGTTAGAGTTTTGTTACAGGAGTGGATGGGTGAGATTCTGTGGCCTGCATTGTGCAGGAGGTCAGACGAGATGATCATAATGGTCCCTTCTGACCTTAAAGTCTATGATTCTATGAAAGGTAGGAGCTGAAGAGAGTCAGTCAGATGAAAGAGCCCTATTCAATTACATCACATGAAGACAGACAAGTAAATATTGATAAATTTTATAAGTGCTTGTATACAAATGGAAGAAGGCTAAATACTAAGATGGGTGAACTTGAGTGCCTGCTTTTAAAGGAGGATATTGATATAGTAGGCATCACAGAAACTTGGTGGAACGATAATCAAGGGGACATGGTAATATCAAGGTACAAAATATATAGGAATGACAGAGTAGATTGTGCTGGTAGGAGTGTGGCACTATGTGTGTGTGTGTGTGGGGGGGGGAATGTATAGTCAAATACAGTAAATTTTTTAAGTGAATCTGTATGGATAGAAATTCCATGCTTGAATAATAAGAGTAAGGGAATATACTACGGACCATGATGGCGATTCTGAAAAGCTCAAGGAGATTAGAGGAAAATAGAAAACTCAATAATATTAATAGGGGATTTCAGCTATCCCCATATTGACTGGATACGTGTTGTCTCATGACAGGATGCAGAGATAAAGCTTAGACACCATTAATGACTGCTTCTTAGAGCAGCTAATCCTGGAACACACAAGGGGAGAGGCAATTCTTGATTTATTCCTAAGTGGCACACAAAAGCTGGTCCAAGAGGTGAATACAGCTGAACCACTAGATAATAGAGACGGTAATGTAATTAAATTTAACATCCTTGTGGAGGGTGGGGGAATATCTAAGAAGCCCACCACAGTAGCATTTAATTTCAGAAAAGGGAACTATATAAAAGTGAGAGCTAGTTAAATGGAAATTAAAAGGAACAGTACAAAAGTGAAAAGCCTGCAAGCTGCATGGAAACTTTTTAAAAACACCATAATAGAGGCTCAAATTAAATGTGTACCCCAAATGGAAAAAACAGTAAGAGGACTAAAAAATACTACCATGGCTAAACAACAGAGTAAATAAGGCAGAATTTTAAGGCCTCACCAATCTTGAGGGGGTCAACAAACATGTGAACAAGGGTGATCCAGTGGACATAGTTTACTTGGAGTTTCAGAAAGTCTTTGACAAGGTCCCTCACCAAAGGATCTTAAGCAAAGTAAGCAGTCATGGGATAAGTAATGGGTCAGGAACTGGTTAAAAGACAGAAAACAAAGGGTAGGAATAAATGGTCCGTTTTCACAGTGGAGACGGGTAAATATTAGGGTCCTTCAGGGATCTCTACTGGGACCAGTATTGTTCAATGTATTCATAAATGATCTGGAAAAAGGGGTAAATGGGAAGGTGGCAAAATTTTCGGATGATACAAAATTACTCAAGATAGTTAAGTCCAAAGCAAACTATGAAGAGTTACAAAGGTGTTACCTGGGGCTTTGCTGAACCCAAAGCTCTTGGTAATTTTACTCTTTGCAAGGCGGTGGCAGGAAATAAATCAATGGGGACACGGCCATCCAGCCGATAGATCTGGGGCAAGCAAACATTTTGGCCTGAGGACTACATCGGGTTTCCAAAATTGTATGGAGGGCCGGTTAGGGGCGGTTGTGCCTCCCCAAACAGCTAGGCGTGGCCTGGCCCCCAACCCCCGCTTCCTGCTTTTTGCCCCCTGATGGGCCCCCCTGGGACTCCTGCCCCATCCACCACCCCCTGCTCCCTGTCCCCTGACTGCCCCCAGACCCCCCACCCCTGACTGCCCCCCACCACCCCATCTAACCCCCCCCCTTTCCTGACTGCCCCCCTGGGACCCCTGCCCCATTCAACCCCCCTGTTCCCTGTTCTCTGACCGCCCTGACCCCTATACACACCCTGCCCCCTGACCACACCCTTGAACTCCCCTGCCCTCTATCCAACCCCCCCTGCTCCCTGCCCCCTTACCGCGCTCCCTGGAGCGCTGGTGGCACTACAGCCACGCCGCCTGGCTGGAGCCAGCCACGCCACCACGCAGCACAGAGCACCGGGTCAGGCCGGGCTCTGCAGCTACGCTGCCCCAGGAGCTCTCAGCACCGCTGCCCAGAGCATTGCGCCGGCAGCACAGTGAGCTGAGGCTGCGGGGGAGGGGGAACAGCAGGGGAGGGGCTGGGGGCTAGCCTCCCGGGCCAGGAACTCAGGGCCGGGCAGGAGGGTCCCGCGGGCCAGATATGGCCTGCGGGCTGTAGTTTGCCCACCTCTGCGATAGATAGTTGATGCAATCAGGCAAACAAAAGTGCTTTCACTCAAAGCTTCTACTTTATTTAGTCCCCATCACTTATACACATCCACAATAGGTTAGTAGAGCACCCCAAATCACCCCTAGATTCATATTTACCCAGGGTCACGAGACTTCCAGTGGCCAACTTTCCATCTTCAGGGAAACATGAGAGGTGTTCAAGTATCCACTGAGCTCAGATTTTTTCCTCTTTTTATATCCATTTTGTTAGTATTACATAGCTTGTGCATCAAAATAACTTAGTTTCTGCTTAGCACTTAAGTGTGGAGATTTTCAGCCTGTTAGGTAGGGAATTTTCCATCAGTTAACCAGCTGTATAGTAATAGTCAACTATTGCCAGACTTTCCATCTTGCAAAACCACATGCTTTGGAAAAACAGCTCAAGTCAGGAGGGCAGAGGGTTATGTTTACTCCTCGTGGTCGCTCACTTCGCCCTCCCCTCCTGGTCTGTTAGTTGTGCTAAGGTTTCAGAAAGGCCTCCTTTTAGCTGCTTTCAGCAATAAGCATAACATTTGGTATTCCAGCTGCGTACAGTGGTTCAGGCATCTTACTGGGCTATCAAAAATCTGCTCCTACAGTCCCCTCCTTAAAGGCCACTTTTTTTTTGTTTTTGTTTTATCATAAGGGGTCTTTATCTACCTATAGTCATCCCCACAAAGGACTCTGGTTGCACCAGAGCTGTGATGCAGCAAAAGCTCAAGGCGCTCAGCTGAGACTGAGCAAATGATCTTCTTCTTGGCATCCCACACTCGGCACACCAGATTATCTGGATGATGACTACAGGGTGGCAAGTTGTACATACTCCCCTTCTACGGGTAAGAGCAATGGTGAGAGAAGCCAATGGCTCATCTGTCAGGGGACTTGGAATTGCTGAGTTTTGCGCCAGGTCCAATATGTCATCAGACTGAAAAAGAAAACCGCTATTATTTGGAATACCAAAATGACTATAATGGGGTGCAGGGCCAAATTCAAGATCCCTGTGCCAGTTGGGGACAATTCCAATAATACTTCTCACCACTGGTGTGTTAGGTCCTGGCCAGTTCTTGCAAATATGCATTTAATTTCATTGGCGTTATGATGCACAATAACCATGACTCTACACCCTTTCTGTTTGGCTGCGTGCAGCTGGTTCTGCAAATCAGGGTGTACAGGCAACGTCTGTAAAACAGTTAAAGTCATCCCAAGGGGTACAGGTTTTACAGCAGAGTACAAAGTATTTGTCTCTCTTAACTGATTATATTTAAGTTCCAGCACTTGAAATTCAGAATCACATCCCCAAATTCTATACCATGACACAAGGATCATAAGCTATGGCATTTTCCTTCAGCCATTTCCAAACACACATCCTGTACTTTCAGGGCATTTTTGTTGCATTCATGTCCAATTCTACAGTGAAGCACTGGAATGAGTTACCTAGGGAGATGGTGGAATCTCCATTCTTAGAGGTTTTTAAGGCCCGGCTTGATAAAGCCTTGGCTGGAATGATTTAGTTGGTGTTGGTCCTGCTTTGAGCAGGGGATTGGACTAGATGGCCTCCTGAGGTCTCTTCCAACCCTAATATTCTATGATTCCTTTAAACATCACCCATAATCTATATGTGTCAACCCATTCCATCTATCTTGTTTGCTAATACTTCCTCATTGATGCTCTTAAGAACCCCTGCCCTCGTTTCAGTTGCTCCCCATAGATCCCTTCTTACCTGGCCCTTGCCAGATTTGGGGACCTTATGTAAATTTATCCAGTTTTTCCTCAGCCTTCAAATAATGGCTGGACAGACCACTCACAGTGGGGCTCTAGTTCCAAAATGTGTGCTAGGCTTAGGTCTGTGATGGACTTTTTGAGGGAGTAGGTGGGGTTAATTACCAATTGCTTCTTTACATTGGTTTGAACCACATATGCCCTGACCAAACTGATTACAGGTGGTCCCAAAATTCACACTTTCATACTTTTTATTCCATGGGGTCCCCGGAGGAGCCATTTTCCTGTCATATTGGCTGCATGTTAATAACTATTTTACCAAGGCACCATTTTAACCACAGTATTATCAAAACATTCTTTATCCCTCTTATAAATTTCTTGAGAACGCAGGGCCTCCAAAATGCAGGGCAAAGGAACCTTCCATTCCCCTCCTGGTATCACTATCTGTAGCCTTGCCTCCCCCAGACCTTCTTGTCCAGTGATTGGGGTGAAAGGGTTTGTTTTTGCCTAAAATGAACTGTCTTTTCCTCCAGTGCTGTCCTCTTGGGGATGTCAGTCCACAAATGAACACATTTGGGCTTACAAGAATTAAACAACAGAATGTCAGTACCACCTAGTGACAACTGTACCCACCTGGGTAGCTTTTAATTCTCCCCACTAACAAATCTGCTCCCCCACTATCCACATGAGGATGCTGTAGTTGCCACCAAAGTGGTAGGGATTCCGTAGGCACCAGCGTAGACCATTTGCAACCCAAACCATGATACATTGCCAGTTCTTGCTCATTCCCACGCTCATATTTACTTTGTCCAAATCCAAGCCTTTCAATTTTACTGAAGTGGGGTCATTTCAGTCCAAGGGCCTACGAGTGATTTGTTCTCCTGGGATGTTGGGATCAGTAGTGATGTCAGGGGTACTGTTCACTTTACATTTTCCTGTCACTCATGGATAGTCTCCCCATGCTTCAGACACAATGGGTTTCTGATTCGCATCACCAAAGAGCAGGTCTGCAGTCCAAGTGCCAGCAACAGTACACTGGAGTGCATTGTCTCCAAAATCTTCCAGCATCCATATGGTGTGACAAAGTTCCTCCTCTACCTTGGTGGGTCTTGCGCAAATTGGTGGATTTGCTTGCCTTGGAGCTTCATGGCAGCCCTCAGCTTGGCCGTTTTTCTGAACCCACAGTCCAGGTCGACTCCTCCTGTGTCTGACCAGGAGTTGGGAGGTTTGGGGGGAACCCAGGCCCGCCCTTTACTCCGGGTTCCAGCCCAGGGCCCTGCGGAATGCAGCTGTCTAGAGTGCCTCCTGGAACAGCTGTGCGACAGCTACATCTCCCTGGGCTACTTCCCCATGGCCTCCTCCCAACACCTTCTTTATTCTCACCATAGGACCTTCCTCCTGGTGTCTGATAATGCTTGTACTCCTCAGTCCTCCAGCAGTCCACGTTCTCACTCTCAGCTCCTAGTGCCTCTTGCTCCCAGCTCCTCACACGCACGCCAGAAACTGAAGTGAGCTCCTTTTTAAACCCAGATGCCCTGATTAGCCTGCCTTAATTGATTCTAACAGCTTCTTGATTGGCTGCAGGTGTTCTAATCAGCCTGTCTGTCTTAATTGTCTCCAGAAGGTTCCTGATTGTTCTGGAACCTTCCCTGTTACGGGAGACGGAATCGTTTCTCGCTCGCTCCTGAGCTATCTGCTTTCCTCTCTTTCCTAAAGCCCCCCGGCCCGGATTTTTCACACTTTTCCTTTCGCTTAGTTTCCCCCCCCGCATTTGGGCCGGACGCTTTGTTTTTTTGGTTTTGTTTTTTCCCGTTTTTCTGAGCTGCGTCAGTGGGCTGGCCGGCCGCCAGCACCCCCCCCACTGCCTGCTTCTGGACTTTGCTTCTTGCTTAATTGAAACCCCCAGAGGAGGGGGGGAGGACTGCCGACCCGCTGTCCGGAGAGGGGAGTGGACGCCCCCAGACCCAGCTGTCTTGTTTTTTGCCTGGACTTTTTCCTTATCATTACAACATTCCTAGCTGCCGAGAGCCTTGGGACAGAGCCAACAGCTGCAGCAGACGCCAGAGGCCGGAGAACTCGCCCGGGCAGCTATGAATCATCGTGGAGAGAAGCCGTAAGACTGAGGGATTTCTTTTGAATTATACCCTCGGGGGGGGGAGTTGACTGCGTTTCAGCTGCGTCGGTGGCGGCACAGGGGTGTAGCAGGGAGCTACCCCCAGATCCATCGGTGCCCCCAACCCCCCCCACCACTACTACAACTATCACGGCCCCCGCCGCTTCGTCCCTGCTGGCAATCTGCCATCTGCCTTCGGATCCAGCTGTTTGCTTTGGACTTTGCCTTTCGGACCGGGCATAACAACCAACCAAACGAGACTCTTTGGACAATTGTGGTGGGTCGTCCTCCCTCCACCCCTCCCCCCCGGATTGTTTATCCCATAGCCTACCCCTACTACCGGACCCCGATTTTTGCCCCCCCTCCTCCTTCCAGTGTCTCCCTGTCTCTCCCTGCTTACAATGGCAGAGAAGGAGGAACGCAAGACCCCTCCAATGAAATTGGTCGTCCCTCCCCCATCTGCCCCCCTGCCCACCCCTCAAGATCTCCCCACCGCCTCCATTGTTAGAACCCCTGCCACCGCCCCCGCTGGGGCATCGGCAGTGGGAGGCACCGGGGCAATTACTACTGCTGCTTTGGTTCTTGCCCCATTAGATTCTAGGAACCCCCCCCCAGTTAGACGGAAAAATCGAAGCGGGCCAAAAGGGAAGGGCCCCGCTAATGCCGCTGGGCCCTCCATGGCAGAGGCCGCCCCCACCACTGTGGCCTCGTCATCGGTCGTGGCACCCCTCCCAGCTGTTCCCTCCACCAGCACTGCGACCGTCCCTCCCCCGGCCCCCAGGACGTATGCCCGGGTGGCGACAGGCCCCCCCTCACCTGCCGCCTCCTTATCTCGCCCACCCACTGCCTCCGCTGCCACCACTAGCAACCGGGGCCCTCTTCCCGCCCTGACCAGGAAGCACGGTGTCCGTTGCCTCCTAGTGCCCGCCTCGCCCCACGTGGAGGCATACGTGCAGGCGTTGGCGAAAGTGGTAGGACCCATGGCCATTGTGGCGGCCTCCAAGATGTATGGGAAGGTCGTTTTCTTTCTGGCTTCGGAGACTGCCGCCCAGGAGGCGGTGGAGAAGGGCCTAGTGGTGGGGGGGGGTGTTTCTCCCCCTAGAACCGCTAGAAGATCTGGGCGTTCGCTTCGTCCTCACCTCCGTTCCTCCCTTTTTACCTAACGTTGCCCTGTTACCTGCTCTTTCTGCCCTGGGGAAGCTTGTCTCTGCTATTAGCCCTCTCCCGTTAGGCTGCAAGGACCCCGCCCTCCGTCACGTCCTTTCGTTCCGCCGGCAAGTGCAGATTTCACTGCCGGCGGGGGTGCGTGACGGAGAGGCGCTCGAGGGGTCCTTCCTGGTTCCCTACCAGGGAGCCCGCTATAGGGTCTTTTATTCCACCGGAGAGGCCCGGTGCTACCTCTGCCGCTCGGCGGGGCATGTCCGTAGGGACTGCCCTTTGGCCCGGGGGAGAGGGGCACCGGAGACCCCCGAGACCCGGCGGGATATCGGCCCCGTCGTTGCCGACACCCCTGGCCACCCGGCACCTGAAACCACCCCTCCTCCCACCCGATCCACCGCTGCCCCCGTCCGGGCCCAAGAGGCACCTCTCCAACAACGCCCGGGCGACCACGGGAGTCCCACTCTTGCTGTAACCACCTCGGCAGAGCCTATGGAGGGGGGTGTGGCAAAGCTTTTGCTGGGTGCAGGAGAGGGCTCGCCCCAAGGAGAACCCCCCGCCCCTAATGCTGCCTCACCGCTACCCCCCCGAACCCCTGAATCTTTGCCTCCGCGCCCCGCTCCGTCCCCTGCTACTCAACCCCCGGACGACGCCATGGAGGGCTGGACTGTAGTCCAGGGGAAGCGAGGCAAGCGGAGGGCTCGAGCTCCGCTGCATTCATCTGACGCGGAAGCCCCCCGGAAGACCAGGAAGGGAGGTACCGGCCTTGAGCCTCCCGCCTCGGCCACGAGTGAGATCCATTCGCTGGTGTCGGGAGGTGAAGATAGACCAGCACTGGAGGGTGGAACCCCCCCTCCGTGGGGGACCCTCCCCTCCGAAGCCCCGGAGGAAGCCCCTTCTAACCGGATACCACCTGAACTCCCTACGAACCCCGACGTGACCGTTGAGGCGAGCCCTAGCGGAGAGGCCCCTGGGGTGGTGGGAGTTGGCCTCTCCTCTGTGTATGCAGAGATTGAAGCCCTAGATTTGACCCCGGTCACCCAGGGAGGGGATGATTTACTGCCGGCCGGCCTCGATTTGGGCAATCTCACCCCAGGCCCCCTTTCCCCATGTTCTTTCCCCCTGACTGCCTTTCCGGGTGAGCACCCCACGGAAAGTGGTTTACCACCTGATGCCATGGCTGCCACGACCACCCCGGAGCCAGTACCCAGCATTCCTCGGAGCCCCCTCCCTTGCCCCTTAACCCCCGACCCTGCTCGGGAGGCACCTTCTTTCCGCTGCTCGCCTCCTGAAGCCCAGGGCCTTACCTCTGCCCCTGGCCCCACCCCTATTCCGGTTCAGTTTCCCTCCTCCTGCAAGGCTACCGCCGCCCCTGGGGTTATTTCTTTTCCGCCCTTTGCAGATTCCCCCCAGGGAGCAGTCTTTACGTTTTCTAGTTGCGACTCCTCAGGAGTTGCACCTTTCCCCCTGCCATCCCCGTCCACCCCAAGGCATGAGATGGAGTTAATAACCCCAGCCTGTCAGACACCCCGTCGGCGGTCCGCACCCTGCCTACCCGCCTTAGCGGACCACGAGGCTGTATTAAGAGCCCCACCAGGGACTGCTCTGGGAATTGTAACCCCACCCCCCCATGAGCTGCAGCATGCACTACGGGAGTTCTTAGAACGATGCCGTGGTGCCCGCGGTAGGGCACAGCTGGCTCTCCAGCAATGGGGGGACTTTGATCGACTCCTTCGGGCCGCGAGAGCCCTTATGAGGGAGGGCAGGGGGCAAGGGAAGAGCGGTGCCGCAGCCTACGAGCGGGCCCGCAGCTTCCGGAGAGATTTACTTACTCACGGGATGGGACACGGGTTGCTACGCGACCCGCCGGGGGCCTTGAGCACCCCCACCAATGAGAACTCCCCACCCCCCCAGCCCTCCGCATGACACCTCTCCTTATTGTAACCCTGAACACCAGGGGCTGTAGGATGGCTCTCCGCAGGTCCCAGGTGCTCTCCTACCTTCGGGAGGGGGGGTACTCTGTGGTTTTCCTGCAGGAGACCCACACGGACCCAACCGCCGAGGATAGGTGGCGGCTGGAGTGGGGGGACGGGGTATACTTCAGCCACTGCACGACTTGGCAAGCTGGAGTGGCGACCCTGTTCTCCCCCACCCTGCGGCCCGAGGTGCTAGGGGTCACTGAGGCCGTGCCGGGCCACTTGTTGCACCTCCGAGTTCGTCTGGAGGGGCTCGTGGTCAATCTTGTTAATATCTATGCCCCGCAAGTGAGTTCACAGCGGCCACAATTCTACCAGCAGGTGTCCGAATTTCTCGACACCCTAGATTCACACGAGTGCCTGATCCTGGGAGGGGACTTTAACACCACCCTCGAGGAACGGGACCGCTCGGGGGCCGAGCCGAGCCCGGCCGCCGCGACCATTCTCTGAGACATAGTCGACTATCACTCCCTAGTGGACGTCTGGCGTGACCATCACCCAGATGATACTTCCACGTTTACCTTTGTTCGGGTGGAGGCCCATCGGTCACACCGCTCTCGGTTAGACCGTATTTACCTATCCCGTCTCCATCTTTCACAGGCCCACTCCTCCACCATTCGGCCGGCCCCTTTTTCCGACCATCATTTGGTTACCGTCACGGTCTCCCTCCGTGCAGAGGGACCGGGGCCGGCTTACTGGCATTTTAACAACAGCCTGTTGGAGGACGAGAGCTTTGTGATGTCCTTCCGGGAGTTTTGGCTGGCCTGGCGGGAGCAGTGGCGTGCCTTTCCCTCGGTGCGGCGCTGGTGGGATTTAGGGAAGGTCCGCGCCAAGCTCTTCTGCCGCAACTACACTCGGGGCACCAGCCGACGGAGAAATGCGGCGATAGAGCAGTTGGAACGGGAGGTCTTAGAGCTGGAGAGGCGCCTGGCCGCCAGCCCCGGGGACCCGTCCCTCTGCGGAGCGTGCCGGGAGAAGCGGGAGGAACTTCGAGCCCTCGAGGACCACCGGGCCCGGGGTGCCTTTGTCCGGTCCCGCATCCGCCTCCTTCGGGAGATGGATCGCGGCTCCCGCTTCTTCTACGCCCTGGAGAAAACGAGGGGGGCCAAAAAACACGTCACCTGCCTTCTAGCGGAAGACGGCACCCCCCTCACGGATCCGGAGGAGATGTGTGGGAGGGCCCGTGACTTCTACGCAAACCTTTTCTCCCCGGATCCGACCGATCCTGGCGCTTGCGGGGTGCTCAGGGAGGAACTCCCCACGGTCAGCGTGGGCGACCGAGACCGGCTAGAGCTGCCTCTCACCCTGGCCGAGTTCTCGGAAGCCCTCCGTCGCATGCCCACCAATAAATCTCCGGGCATGGACGGGCTGACCGTGGAGTTTTACCGTGCGTTCTGGGACATCCTTGGCCCAGACCTAGTCACTGTCTGGGCTGAGTCCCTGCAGAGCGGGGTCCTCCCTCTCTCGTGCAGACGAGCGGTGCTCGCCTTGCTGCCGAAGAAGGGGGACCTCCGCGACTTACGAAACTGGCGTCCCCTCTCACTCCTTAGCACGGATTACAAAATCGTAGCGAAAGCAATCTCGCTGCGGCTAGGGTCCGTGATGGCGGACGTGATTCACCCAGACCAGACCTATACTGTCCCGGGTCGCAGCATTTTTGACAACCTCTTTCTAGTCCGAGACCTTTTGGAACTCGGGCGGAGAGACGGTCTGTCGTTCGCCCTCCTGTCTCTCGATCAGGAGAAGGCTTTCGATAGAGTAGACCATGGGTACCTCCTGAGCACCCTGCGAGCGTTTGGATTCGGACCTCAGTTTGTGAGTTTTCTCCGGGTGCTGTACGCCTCCGCGGAGTGTTTGGTTAGGCTCAACTGGACCCTGACCGAACCGGTCAGCTTCGGGCGAGGGGTGCGGCAGGGGTGCCCCCTCTCAGGCCAGCTGTACGCTCTGGCGATCGAGCCTTTCCTCTGTCTCCTCCGCAGGAGGTTGACGGGGTTGGTGCTGCGGGAGCCGGAGCTGCGGCTGGTCCTGTCGGCGTACGCCGATGACGTCCTCCTCGTGGTCCAGGACCCGGGCGACTTGGCGCGAGTGGAGGCATGCCAAGCCATCTATTCAGCAGCCTCCTCCGCCCGAGTCAACTGGGTCAAGAGCTCTGGCTTGGCGGTGGGGGGCTGGCGGCAGGTAAGCTCCCTCCCACCCGCGCTTCAGACCATCCGGTGGAGTGCCGGCCCTCTGCTCTATCTCGGCGTTTACCTTTCTGCCACGCATCCTTCTCCGCCGGAGAACTGGCAAAATTTGGAAGGCGGCGTGATTGAGCGGATCAGGAAATGGACGAGGCTACTCCGATGTCTCTCCCTTCGAGGGAGAGCACTGGTGCTTAACCAACTAGTCCTGTCCACGCTCTGGTAGCGGCTCAACACCCTAGCCCCGGCCCCGGGTTTCCTGTCCCACCTCCGGAGATTGATTCTGGAGTTCTTTTGGTCAGGATTGCACTGGGCCCCTGTTGGAGTTCTTCATTTGCCCCTGAAGGAAGGAGGGCAGGGCCTGAAGTGTCTGTACACTCAGGTCCGTGTTTTCCGCCTCCAGGCCCTGCAGAGGCTCCTTTATAGTGCAGGTAGTTCGACGTGGAGCATATTGGCGCATGCCTTCCTACGCCGCTTCCATGGGCTCCGATATGACCGGCAGCTCTTTTATCTTTGTCCGAGAGGTTTTCCGCGAGACCTCTCCGGGCTGCCGGATTTCTACCAGGACCTCCTCCGGACCTGGAAACTGTTTTCAACGACCAGGTCCGTGGCGGCCATCGTGGGGGCAGATCTCCTCACGGAGCCCCTGCTACACAACCCCCAACTTCGTGTGCAGGCGGCGGAGTCCCGCACGGTGCGCCAGAGGTTGGTCCTGGCGGGAGTTACGAGGGTCGGGGACCTCCTGGACTACGACCGGGGAGACTGGCTGGATCCCCCGACGCTCGCTCGACGCATGGGGCTCTCCAGCCTTCGCACCCCCCGGCGCGTGCTTCAGGAGGTGGAGGCCGCTTTGACCCCCGCCGCTCGGGCTTATGTTAGCCGAGCCTTGCGCGAGGGCGCACCCCGCCCATCCTCTACCCCAGGCCCGCCGGACCTTTCCATCGGGCCTCTACCCTGCCGATCCCAACACACCCCTCATCCTTTCACTGCAAGCCGGCTGCATGAACTGCAACCGGTCGGTTTTCAAGTTGCACCACGGCAATATTTATATACACTCACGCTTCATACCCTTCACGCCCGCACCCTGGTGTCCCGCCCCGATACAAAGTGGCGAGATCTCCTACCACCTTTGGAGGGTGAGCAACCTCGGTGGGCCAGCCTGTACTCCACCTTGGTCCCGAGGCCCGTCGGGGACATCAGTTGGCGGCTCCTTCACGGGGCTGTGAGCACGGGCGTGTTTTTGACACGGTTTACTTCCATCCCGGATACTTGTCCTTTTTGTAATGTGAGGGAAACCCTGGCGCACGTCTATTTAGAGTGTGCCAGATTGCAGCCCCTTTTTCGGCTCCTCACAAATCTTCTATTGCGCTTCTGGCTTCATTTTTCTCCCCACCTCTTCATCTACACACTCCCCATCCGTGGCCCCACCAAGTCGCGGGATCTCCTGGTTAACCTCCTCCTAGCCTTGGCTAAAACAGCCATTCATAAGACCAGAGAGCGGAGGTTGGCTCATGAGGCGTCCTGCGATTGTAGGGCCGTTTTCCGATCCTCAGTACATTCACGCATCCGGGCGGAGTTCCTCTGGGCGGCGTCCACCGACTCCCTTGACACCTTCGAGGAGCGGTGGGCGCTGTCCGGGGTTCTCTGCTCGGTGACCCCGTCCGGTTCCCTCCGCCTGACCCTCTGATTGAGGGATGGAGCGAGGGACGCCAGCCACAGCCGTTAGCTGCTGTGAATACCATCATTATTGTCATCTAGGAGGGGTCTTATAATACATGGGTGTACCCCCCTCCCTCCCAACCACCCACCCCACAGCCGTGCCCATCTTGTCGGGCACTCTCAGGAGAGGGAGGGTCGGTGACCCTGGGCGCGGCACTAGGTAACTCGAGGGGGTGGAAGACCACGAGTGTCGAGGAAGCCCCCCCGCTCTAGGCCACCAGGTAACTCAGGAGGGTGGAAGACCACGAGTGTCGAGGAAGCCCCCCCGCTCTGGGCCTAGGCTAACCTGAACACCTCTCCCTCCTGAAAGCTGTTGTGTTATATCTTTTGATTGCGTTGTTTTGTTGCTAAGTTTTTCTTTATCTTTTTGTAATTTCTGTAACTGTTACAAATAAATTTCTTTTCTGTTTCAAAAAAAAAAAAAAAAACCTTCCCTGTTACCTTACCCAGGGAAAAGGGACCTCCTTAACCTGGGACTAATATATCTGCCTTCTATTACTATCCTGTAGCCGTCTGGCCTGACCCTGTCACAATGGTTAATAATCTAAAACACAAAGCAGAACAAACTTTTCCCCTCCCTATATAGGGAGGTATCACTAAAACATTTAAGCTAAACTTATTAACTTTTACTCAGACCCATCCAGGCCTGAGTCGTACCCCCCCACACACACACACACACTTTTACCCTGGGAAGGAACTCTTGAACTTTGAACTGTGCTTTTAGCACCCTCTTGAAGCTCAGCAAATTCATCAGCCCTGGTTTGCCTAGGGCTTGCTGAGGCTGGACACATGACTGTTATTAATTTTGCCTGTGAGTACATGTTTTATTGGAGAGTGGGTAGTTTTCAGTAACACAAGGGACAATCCTACCAGATATTCGCAATGCTGCAAAACCCAAACTAGTGCCAAAAACCTTCTTTTCACAGGGAGTAAATCCCCTCTACTTCACTTAACGTTTTGGAGGCATAAGCCATGGGGCAGAGCCTTGTTCCATAGTTCTGACTCAGTACCGCTTCCATTCCCCTATCTGTAATTGCCAGCTGCAGCACAAACACTGTTTCACCCTGCTCCCTCCTTTAACAATTCATGCAGTGGGGCTGCCTTCTTTGAAAATTCCTCAATAAAATCTCAGCAAAACTCTCTGTTGGTCGGGGGGCACCCCTTGTGTTCCCAAATCACTCCAAAATAATTTACTTGTTGGGACCACAGCTGGGCTTACTTTAAACCCAGCTTCCTGAATCTTTTGTAACATTCTGTCCAGTACCTCTAGATACTCTTCCTTGGTCTGAGTGCAGACTAGGATATCATCCACATACAAAAATTACACTGTCTTTTTCAGACATTCCCACTCGCATCTTGACTACCTGGGCATGACAGTTAATAGGGGCATCGTTCCAGCTCTTGGGGACCCTTGCAAAACATAACTGCTTCCCTTGAAATGTAAAAGCAAATTTGTAATAGCTTTCCTGATGTAAAGGGATAGCAAAGAAAGCATTGGCCAAATCCAAAACTGAAAAACACTGGGCCCCTCCTACAATGGAGACCACCACCTCCTGATACTTTTCCACAATGGGGGCCATCAGTAGGTTCACCCAATTAAGGGGACAAAAATCTACCACAAGCCTCCAAGTTCTGCTATCACCTTTAAGGACTGGCCACAGAGCAGCATTATTAGGGCTTGTCTGTTACACTAAAACTCCTTTGTCCCAAAAGTTCATCAGATGTTTCTTTCAGGATGGCTTCTGCCTCCTTTGGATACTTATACCACTTCTGGGGTGGGGGATTGGGGCCTGTAACTAGGATTTCTGCCTCAAATTTACCACATTCTATCAGAATTTTGGCCTACACTTTCCGGTGTTTTTCTGCAATTGCTAGGACTTTTGAGGGCCACTCCAATTCCTCAGATGCCTTAAGGGCTGCTATCCAGTACCTCGCTGAAATCTCAACTGATTCCCAGGACGTGCCAGGAGGCGTTTCCCATAGGACCCTGTTAGCAAAATCAACCAGCAATCTCAATTCCCTTAAAACGTGAATTCCCAGGATCCCTTTTCCTCCCAAAATCCATTAAACCAAATTGCCCCTTATTTTCCTTTCCCCTAACCGATACAGAATGTTTCTGCAAAAGGGAACAACACTCTGTGCCTCATTAAATCCCTGTAAAGTTTTAACTCTAGCCAAAGATTCAAACAGGTTCTCATTTCTGGGTATTCATCAAGGAATAAGTGGCACCTGTATCTAACAACAAATTCTGTCCCAGTGTCCCTCTTTCTGACTCCACATAAAATACGAAGCTCCCCTTTTGGCCCTAAAATAAACAATAATCTTTGGGCCCAATCCTTTTGTTAATTTTCTACTTTTCTCAAAACTGTTTCCCAAGCAGTTGCGAAGTAGCAGTAGCAAAGTATACTTTTCTGTTGCATGGCAAACATATCTTCAAGGGCAGGAAAATACTTTCAGCTGTGGCATTAACCCTTAACTTTCAAAACAAAAACACAAGAGAAAAAACAAGTTGAAGTATGGGGGGTTGTGAAGAGAAAGAATAAACGGAAGGAGGAGGGGGGGGGAGAAAGAACGACATAGAAAGAAAGAAAGGAAAACCTGAGCCAAGAAAAAAGAAAAGGAGTACTTGTGGCACCTTAGAGACTAACCAATTTATTTGAGCATAAGCTTTCGTGAGCTACAGCTCACTTCATCGGATGCAACTAAGCCAAGAAAAAGTACCGACAGCAACAACAAATCTAGAAGTGGGGCTTTGTGGGCCAAAGCATCTGGTAACCCATACCACTAGCCCCTGTCCTGACTCTGAGAGGAGAGTGAGAGTTGCCACCACATCTGCCGGAGTGAGACTGGGGGTGCCAGCTAGCCTTGCCAGCCATCCCAAGACTGTGCTTCAGCTTAACAAACCAACCAATTTCCCTGCTGCCCTACCCTGGTCAGCAGTGAAGGCCTGACCTCTACCCATTCTTCCCCTCCTGGGTTACCCCCTTGGGGACCAATCTTCCTCACCATAGGGATTATGGGCCTCGGCGTCTGTAGTTCTTCCAGTGTTTCAAGCAATGGACCATATGGGAAATTCCCAGAAGAGCCCAAAGGAAAAGGAAGCTCATGAGGATCATCCCTCTCATACCCATAATGAGAAGGATACGAGTGGAGATCCTCCTCTGACTCATCACCCTTCCTAGACTACGACTCCCTCAAATTGCAGTCACTGTTCCCTTCTGCTCTTCCAACCTGGCTCTGAGAGCACAACTTTGTCCTTTACATTCCCCATTATCTGCCTCAATCTTATCCTGAGAATCCTACAGTAAGGCCTTAATAATTCCTTTATTCTCCATTGTCTGATGTTTCAATCCAAACACTTCCTGCTCCAACTTCTTACTCACTCTCTTACTATCACACACTTGCTTTTGTATTCCCACTATCTGAGCCCAGAAGGTGTCTGATTCAGCCTTCAAGCTGGATATCTCTTTGTCTTTCTCGACTTGATATTTCACTAATTCTTCCAGTCTTGCCTTTAACTGACCTATCTCTTTACCTACTAACGTCGCTAACATCTGCTTACAGAGCTACAGGAATTCTCTGGGGCTGGTCAAGCTCCCAGGCTTCCAGAGACCATTACTATGCTCCTGTTCAAAATCAGTCAAGCTATTTCCCAAAACAATTTCCAACTATTATTCTTTTCCAGATGTTTCCTTTCCTTTGAACATAATTGCCACTGGCCTGAGCTCTAAGTCTCAGTAATGGAATTTATCCATGAATTGACTTGTGAACTACGACATGAGAACTGTACGGAGCTACCCCACCTCACTGTCCTCTACCTTCTACTGCAATGCAAAACTGCTGGTTTGCCCCAGCCGTCCCCTTTCTCTCCACCAATTCTTGCTTGGAGCTCCAATTCTGTTTCCCCTGGGTTTTACTGAACCTAAAGCTCTTGTTAACTTTACTGTGACAGGATCCCAGGGTGCGTCCTGGGACTGTGGGACCACTGTGCCCCCTTAACTCTCTCCAGTATGGGCTGTCTCTCACAATGCCTTACTAGTGACCAGCAGCAAACCCCTCTAGGTGCTGTTATCCCTTAGCAGAACCGCATGTGGAGACCCAACACCCACCTAGATTGCATTAATGCTCCCAGAGCCACTCATGAATCACACAGAGAAAGGCACCAGAATCAAATCCCCCCAGCTCCCAGCACAGTACCTCAGGAATATACTGTCTTCCAGTGCTCAAGATGGCCAGTGTAAATTTATTAATTGGTTCGCCACTTCACCAGTGGAAAGTGGATATACACCACCCTTTGCAAAACCTGAGCAGATTTGCCACATACTTCATACAAACTCACTGGTAAAGATAAACAGTAAAACAAATTTATTGACTACAAAAATAGATTTTAAGTGATATTAAGTGATAAGCAAAAAGTCTAGTAAAAAGAAATAAAATATAAGCACGCAGTCTAAACTCTCAACCCTATTAGATTGGGCAGCAACTAGATTAAGCAGCTTTTCTCACCCTACTGGATATTGCAATCCTTAATATACAAGTTTGTTCCTTAAACCTAGGCCAGTCTCCTCTGTTGGAGTCTTGTCATCTTCTCAGTGTTTTAGTTGCTTGCAGCATAGGTGGGGGCAGGAGAAAAGGGCCCTGCATGTGCTCACTGTGTCTGTTTTATAACCTCAGTCCATGTGCTTGTAGAACACAAGTCCAGGCAAGTCTGGGGGGCATTGCTGACTCACCAGGCAAGGTTGAGGAATTCCCCTGGTGTGGCCTTATGCAGATGAGTCATTGAATTGTAGCTCCCTTGCTGGACAATGGCTGTTGATGGGTTGTTTGACACCCCGCCCAGGCATTGGTTACTTTGCTTGCTGTTGCCTCTCGGGAGCTGATATCTGGCTGATTCTCCCACTTATAGTATGTTTTAGTGATAACCATACAACACAATTCTCGTAACTTCATTAATGCTATAAATATATGGATAGAGAAATGACTTTCAGCAGGTCATAACATTTCCCCTGATACCTTACAAAGCATGCTTTATATGTAATATCACAATTATATACAGATGGGGAATATTGGGGTTACAAGATGCTCCCCCAAGGTATAAGTATATCACATAATCTTTGTGAGGCGGTGGGAGGAAATAAATCAGTGGGGGGACAGCCATCTAGCCGATAGATAATTGATGCAAGCAGGCAAACAGAAGTGCTTTCACTCAAAGCTTCTGCTTTATTTAGTCCCCAGCGCTTACACATGTCTGCAACAGGTTAGTAGAGCATCCCAAATCGCCCCCAGATTCGTATTTACCCAGGGTCTTGAGGAGGACTTGAGTGGGTAACTGTAGACTTCTAGCGGTCAAGTTTCCGTCTGCAGGAGAACATAAGAGGTGTCCACTGAGCTCAGATTTTTTTTCCTCTTTTTATATCCAATTTGTTAGTGTTACATAACTTAGATTCTGCTTCATAGGTTTTTTGATGAACAAGCTAAATGTGGAGATTTTCAGCCTGTCAAGTAGGGAATTTTCCATCAGTTAACCAGCTGTGTAGCAATAGTTAACTATTGCCAGACTTTCCATCTTGCAAAACCTCATCATGCTTTGGAAAAACAGCTCAAGTCAGGAGGGCAGAGGGTCATGTTTACGCTTCGTGGTCACTCATTTTCTCCTCCCCTCCTGGTCTGTTAGTTGTGCTAAGGTTTCAGAAAGGCCTCCTTTTAGCTGCTTTCAGCAATAAGCATAACAATTGGTATTCCAGCTGCGGGCAGTGGTTCAGGGATGTTACTGGGCTCTGGTCTAGCAAAAATCTGCTCCTTCAAAAGGATCTCACAAAATTGGGTGACTAGGCAACAAAATGGCAAATGAAATTCAGTGTTGATAAATGCAACGTAATGTACATGGGAAAACATAATCCCAACTATACATACAAAATGATAGGGTCTAAATTAGCTATTACCAGTCAAGAAAGAGATCTTGTAGTCAACTGCTCAATGTGCAGTGGCAGTCAAAAAAGCTCACAATGTTAGATATGGAATAACTAATAAGACAGAAAATCATAGACAGTAAGACTGGAAGGGACCTCGAGAGGTCTTCTAGTCCAGACCTCTGCACCCATATGAGGACTGAGTATTATCTAGACCATCCCTGACAGGTGTTTGTCTAACCTGCTCTTAAAAATCTCCAATGACGGAAATTCCATAACCTCCCTAGGCAATTTATTGCAGTGCTTAGCTACCCTGACAGTTAGGAAGTTTTTTCTAGTGTCCAACCTAAACTTAAAATATCATAATGCCACTCTATAAAGCCAACGTATGTCCACACGTTAAATACTGTATGCAGTTCTGGTCATCCATTCTGAAAAAAGAAATATTAGAATTGGGAAAGGTGCAGAGAAGGGCAACAAAAATGATTAGGGGTATGCTTCCATATGAGGAGAAATTAAGAAGACTGGGACTGTTCATTTTGGAAAAGAGATTACTAAGGGGGATCATAGAATCATAGAATATCAGGGTTGGAAGGGACCTCAGGAGGTCATCTAGTCCAACCCCCTGCTCAAAGCAGGACCAATCCCCAATCAAATCATCCCAGCCAGGGCTTTGTCAAGCCTGACCTTAAAAACTTCTAAGGAAGGAGATTCTACCACCTCCCTAGGTAACCCATTCCAGTGTTTCACCACCCTCTTGGTGAAAAAGTTTTTCCTAATATCCAACCTAAACCTCCCCCACTGCAACTTGAGACCATTGCTCCTGTCCTCTTCTACCACTGAGAATAGTCTAGAACCATCCTCTCTGGAACCACCTCTCAGGTAGTTGAAAGTAGCTATCAAATCCCCCCTCATTCTTCTCTTCTGCAGACTAAACAATCCCAGTTCCCTCAGCCTCTCCTCATAAGTCATGTGTTCCAGACCCCTAATCATTTTTGTTGCCCTTCACTGGACTCTCTCCAATTTATCCACATCCTTCTTGTAGTGTGGGGCCCAAAACTGGACACAGTACTCCAGATGAGGCCTCCCCAATGTCGAATAGAGGGGAACGATCACGTCTCTCGATCTGCTCGCTATGCCCCTACTTATACATCCCAAAATGCCATTAGCCTTCTTGGCAACAAGGGCACACTGCTGACTCATATCCAGCTTCTCGTCCACTGTCACCCCTAGGTCCTTTTCCGCAGAACTGCTGCCTAGCCATTCGGTCCCTAGTCTGTCGCGGTGCATGGGGTTCTTCCGTCCTAAGTGCAGGACCCTGCACTTATCCTTATTGAACCTCATCAGATTTCTTTTGGCCCAATCCTCCAATTTGTCTAGGTCCCTCTGTATCCTATCCCTGCCTTCCAGCGTACCTACCACTCCTCCTAGTTTAGTATCATCCGCAAATTCGCTGAGGGTGCAATCCACACCATCCTCCAGATCATTTATGAAGATATTGAACAAAACCGGCCCCAGGACCGACCCCTGGGGCACTCCACTTGACACCGGCTGCCAACTAGACATGGAGCCATTGATCACTACCCGGATATAATAGAGTAACCCATAAATTCATGAATGGTGTGGAAAAAGCGCGTAAGGAAGTGCGTAAGGAAGCGTTATTTACCCCTTCACATAACACAAGAACCAGGGGTCACCTAATGAAATTTATAGGCAGCAAGTTTAAAACAAACAAAAGGAACAAAATTCTTCACACATTGCACAGTCAATCTGTGGAACGCATTGGCAGGGGATGTTGTGAAGGCCATAATAAGAACTGGGTTAAAAAAATAATTCAGTAAATTCATGGAGAATAGGTCTATCAGTAGCTATTAGCCAAGGTGATCAGAGGTGCACCCTAACCATGGATTTATAAAGAGGCAATATGATATTTTGTGTCTTATTATCTATTCCTTTCCTTGTATGGTGACAGGTTTCAGAGTGGTAGCCGTGTTCGTCTGTATCAGCAAAAAGAACGAGGAGTACTTGTGGCACCTTAGAGACTAACAAATGTATTTGAGCATAAGCTTTCGTGGGCTAAAACCTACTTCATCGGATGCATGCAGTGGAAAATACAGTAGGAAGATAATATATATACATAGAGAACATGAAAAAATGGGTGTTGCCATACCCACTATAACGAGAGTGATCAGTTAAGGTGAGCTATTATCAGCAGGGGGAAAAACATTTTTTCATGTTTTCTGTGTATATATATATATCTTCCTTCTGTATTTTCCACTGCATGCATCCGATGAAGTGGGTTTTAGCCCACGAAACTTATGCTCAAATACATTTGTTAGTCTCTAAGGTGCCACAAGTACTCTTCGTTCCTTTCCTTATGATTCCCAAGATTCTGTTAACCTTTTCGGCGGGTGGTGAAGACCTGCCCCAAATGTATGGCAGTCATGACAATCTTCCTTCGTTGGAGATGGATACAGGTATACCCATATCTCAACGACTGGCTCATCCGTGGTCGCACCAAAGAACAGGTGCAGTCCCACCTTCAACTGGTCAAGGACACGTTTTGTCAATTAGGCCTCCTCCTCAATGTGGCGAAGTCAACTCTAGAGCCAACCCAGAGAACAGAATTCATTGGGGCGGTCTTAGATTCCAGGCAGGCCCGAGTCCTCCTGTCGGACGCTCATTTCTAAGCTTTGTCGGGCCTCATCCGGAGCCTTCAAAGCTTCCCAACCTCGACGGCAAGAACATGCTTTAGTCTTCTAGGGCACATGGCTTCCTGCACATACGTGACCAGGCATGCCAGACTACGGCCCTGCCCGCTTCAAGCCTGGCTGGCATCAGTCTATTGCCCAGGTCGCGACAGCCTGAACCTGGTGGTCACAGTCCCGGAAAAGGTCCTGGCCTCTCTCCACTGGTGGCTAGACCCCAGTGCAGTATGCAAAGGAGTCCCCTTCCACATCCCTCAGCCCTCCTTGTCCCTCGTCACGGACGCATCAGCTCTGGGATGGGGCGCACATCTTGGGGACATCCAGACGCAGGGTCTGTGGGCCCCATCCAAGTGCTCTCTCTCCATATCAACATACGGGAGCTGATGGCAGTGCGTCTTGCATGTCAAGCCTTTCGGGAGCGGTTGCATGGAAGTTGTGTGGCGGTCCTCACAGACAACACCACAGCCATGTTCTACATCAACAAGCAAGGGGGGGCCCATTCCTCCCCCCTCTGTCAGGAGGCCATTCAACTATGGGAGTTCTGCATAGCACACTCCACTCACCTGGTAGCATCTTTTCTCTCAAGGGTCCAGAACACATTGGTGGACCACCTCAGCAGGTCCTTCCAGTCCCACGAGTGGTCACTCCATCCCAATGTCATCCACTCCATCTTCCTAAAGTGGGGGTTTCCCCAGGTCAACCTGTTTGCCTCACGCAGCAATCAGAAGTGCCTAGCGTTTTGCTCCCTCCAAGGCCGCTCCCCGGGCTCTCTCACAGATGCCGTCCTACTCCCATGGACAAGCTGATTGTTTTTTGTCTTCCCGCCATTTCCCCTTGTACACAAGGTCCTGCTCAAGGTGCGCAGGGACAGAACCCGGCTGCTTCTGGTCGCCCCAGCGTGGCCCAGGCAACATTGGTACACCACACTGTTGGAGATCTCGGTGGATGCCCCGGTTCCACTGCCTCTTTTTCTGGACTTGATCACTCAGGATCACGGCTGCCTCTGTCACCCCGACCTACGATCCCTCCACCTCACGGCATGGATGCTGCATGGCTGAGCCACTCAGAACTCCTCTGTTCTCATTTGGTGCAGCAGGTTTTGTTGGGTAGCAGGAAACCTTCCACTTGGGCCACATATATGGCTAAATGGAAGCGATTCTCATGCTGGTGCTCTCACCGTGGCACCCCCACCCCCCCTCCAAGCATCCATGCCTCTCATTTTGGACTATCTCCTGAGCCTGAAACAGCAGGGCCTGGTGATGTCATCCATCAGGGTCCACATGGCAGCCATTTTGGCTTTTCACCCGGGAGCGAATGGCCGATCTGTCTTTGCCAACCCCATGGTCCGTAGGTTCCTTAAGGGCCTGGACCGTCTCTACCCACAGGTACGGCAGCCAGTCCCCACATGGGACCTTAACCTGGTCCTCTCCGGGCTTATGGGGGCCCTGTTTGAGCCGTTGGCCACCTGTTTCTTCCTATACCTCTTCCTAAAATGGCTTTCCTCGTCGCTATCACATCGGCGAGGCGTGTATCCAAGCTCAAAGCTCTTACCTTGGAACCACCATACACGATCTTCCATAAGGACAAGGTGCAGCTACGACCTCACCCGGCCTTTCTTCTCAAGGTGGTATCGACCTTTCATATCAACTAGGACATTTTCCTCCTTTTTTTTTATCCAAAACCGCATGCTACTCATCAAGAACAACGGCTACACTCCCTCGATGTTCGTAGGGCCCTTGCCTTCTACATCGAGCATATGAAGCCGTTCAGGAAAATGACCCAGCTCTTCGTCGCGGTGGCGGACCGGATGAAGGGCCTCACAGTCTCCTCCCAGCGGATCTCGTGGATCACTTCCTGTATCTGTGCTTGCTATGATCTGGCCAGTGTTCTGACCCTGCCCCTCACCACTCACTCTACAAGGGCTCAGGCCTCCTTGGCGGCTTTCCTGGCCCAGGTTCCAATCCAGGAGATCTGCAGAGCTTCTGCTTGGTCTTCAGTACATACTTTTGCCTCTCACTGTGCCATCATCCGGCAAGCCAGAGACGATATGGCGTTTGGTAGAGCAGTCCTACAATCTACAGTACTTCACTCCGACCCCACCGCCTAGGTAAGGCTTGGGAGTCACCTAATTGGAATCGATATGAGCAAGCACTCGAAGAAGAAAAGACGGTAACTCACCTTTGTAACTGTTGTTCTTCGAGATGTGTTGCTTATATCCATTCCAAACCTGCCATCCTTCGCCTCTGTCGGAGTAGCCGGCAAGAAGGAACTGAGGGGGTGCTGGGTCGGCTGGGGTATATATCTAGCACCATGACGGTGCCACTCTGGGGGCTCCACAGCCAACCCACTGGGTGTTGCTAGGGTAAAAATTCTCTGACAGCCATGCACATGGCGGGCGCACACCTAATTGGAATGGATATGAGCAACACATCTTGAAGAACAACAGTTACAAAGGTGAGTAACCATCTTTGCTTTCTTTAACCCAGTTATAGTCTTGGCCTTCACAACATTCTCTGGAAAAGAGTTCCACAGGTTGACTGTGCATTGTGTAAAGAAATACTTTCTTTTGTTTTAAATCTGCTGCCTATTCATTTCCTTTGGTGACCCCTAATTCTTGTATTATGAGAAGAATATGGAAGTGTTACTTACTCCATTTTCTCCACACCAGTTATGATATTTTTAAGGTCAGGCTTGACAAAGCCCTGGCTGGGATGATTTAGTTGGGGATTGGTCCTGCTTTGAGCAGGGGGTTGGACTAGATGACCTCCAGAGGTCCCTTCCAACCCTGATATTCTATGATTCTGTGATGTTATAGACCTTTATCATATCCTCCCTTAGTCGTCTCTTTTTCAAGCTTAAAAGTCCCAGTCTTTTTAATCTCTCCTCATACGGAAGCTGTTCCATACCCCTAATCATTTTTGTTGTCCTTTTCTATACCTTATCCAATTCCAGTATATGTTTTTTGAGATGTGGTCGCCACATCTGCACACAGTATTCAAGATGTCAGCATACCATGGATTTACATAGAGGCAATATGATATTTTCTGTCTTATTATCTATCCCTTAATGATTCCCGACATTCTGTTAGCTTTTTTGACTGCTGCTGCACATTGAGTGGATGTTTTCAGAGAACTATCCACAATGACTCCAAGATTGTCTTGATTACAAGTAGATAGCCTTGATTACATTTCAGTGCCTTTTGTTACATTGTAATGGGTCATACCCAAGTTAGCTATTCTGTCGGTGTCACACCCCACCGGGAGCTTTTTTCATTGGTCACAAGCTAACAGTTGTTAACTCAAAACAAGAATGCCCATGCATCTGTGAGTCATCCTTTTATCCAGTTTGGGCCTCTGAACTTATCTTCATGTAACAGGTGATCATCAGGCAATGGTTTCTCCTCCAGGTGCAGCTTCCATAGGTTTCCTGTGGAGATGAGAATTTGCCTCTCGCCCCCCCCCCCCCACCAAGTTTTTCTTAGGAATCCCACTTAATTTTGTCTAGCACATTGTTTCAAAGAGTCCTTTGAAGCTGATAACACTTCCTAGGGTTTATATTATCCAGTTCTTCTCCCTGGAGATGTTACGGACCATCCCACAGTAATACATACACACTCGTATTTTTAATACAGTGAACACCTACGATACTGAAATTTAATTCAATAAAGTTTGACTTAATTCAGTAAGGGTGGTCCAGGATATTACAGGAAATTGCCATCTGTGTCACACCAATTTCTATCTGTATCTGATTCTTGTCTTATTCTTAGATTGTCAGATCTTTGGGGCAGAGACAGTTTTTTGTTCTGTGTTTGTAAAATGTCCAGCTAAATGGGATCCTGGTCCCTGACTATCACTACTAGATGCTACAATAATTGAAATAATAAAATGATGATAATGAGGGGGGGGTTCTTGATAGTGAAAGGGAGGGTGTTAGAGAGCTGGGGAGAGGAAGATTTGGGGCAAAGAGCTCATGTGGGCCAGGAGGGCTGGGGGCAGTGGTAAGGGGTGGGGACAATGTTCCTTGTAGACATGACACAGTTAAATCCTTCATAAGAAGAGTGTCCTGCACCTTTGAACACCTGGGGAGCTGGCCCCAGGAGTTTACTGCTTTTAAAATGGGCTGTGGTTAAAATAACATAACTTTTTGTGTGTGTGATGAGTGTCCCATGAGTTCACCTGATCTCATTTGTCTTCTTTCTCCTGAGCAGTGTTTCCTGTTTCCAAACCTCATGTCATCTCCCAGCTGGAACAAGGGGAAGATTGGGGATTGGTCCTGCTTTGAGTTGGGGATTGGTCCTGCTTTAAGCAGGGGGTTGGACTAGATGACCTCCTGAGGTCCCTTCCAACCCTGATATTCTATGATTCTATGATAAGAGCCATGGGCCCCAGATCTCCAGGGCTCAGAGGAAAGAGAGTTCCTGAGAGGAAGCTTCATAGGTGAAGGATCATTAAACCATCTCTGGCTGAAGGAAACAGCTGGGATTCCCAACAAAGACCTTGTGAACTCTTTGAGTTCAGGATTGTCCCCAGCAGGTGTCATATCCTCAGGGCCGATATTGCTCAGAGCCTCCAACCCATCCTGACTAACTCCTGGCAGTAACTCCCTCCCCAAACTCCCATCTCCCTGTGTGTTTGGATGGGAACTAGATGCAGAATTAATCCCCTCCTCTCTCCCCTTTGGGGAAGAGTTTGGGGAAATTCAGTCCCTGATTTTTTTCCCATCTCCACCTGTTCTTTTGGTTTGTTCTCTCCTTTACTGTTCCTGTTTCCAAGGTTTTTCTTTCTCTGTCCCAGCAGATGATGGGATGGTGAGTGAGACCATGGAGCAGAATCCTCATCAGGAAGTTCACAAGCAAGTGGAATCACATGGGGTGTTATTGCAAAGATGCAAAGGGAGTGTGTCCAGGAGTTGTGAGCAGGGAAAAACCTGTGAGAGTCAGCACAGGCCAGAGAAGTGGCAGGGAAACCAACCAGCGCAGAAGGTTGGTAAATCTGTTAATTATCAGGGAACTCTCAAAGGCCTCAAGGAAAGCATGGCCCAGCAGGGAATCCCCAAGGGAGAGAGAAATAACACATGTGTTTATTGTGGGGAAAAGTTCAGTAGGCGCTCACAGCTTATTACACATCAGAAGACCCACACAGGGGAGAAACCCTATGAATGCTGTGAGTGCAGGAAAAACTTCACTGATAGTGCAAACCTTATTAGACATCAGAGGATCCACACAGGAGAGAGACCCTATACCTGCTGTGAGTGTGGGAAAAGCTTTGCTTGGAGATCAAGCCTTATTACACATCAGAGGATCCACACAGGGGAGAAACCCTATGAATGCTGTGAGTGCGGAAAAACCTTCAATGATAGCTCACACCTTATTATACATAAGAGGATTCATACAGGAGAGAGAAATTACACATGCGTTGATTGTGGGAAAAAGTTCAGTAGACGCTCAACCCTTATTACGCATCAGAGGATCCACACTGGGAAGAAACCCTATGAATGCTGTGAGTGCAAGAAAACCTTCATTGATAGCTCAAATCTTATTAGACATCAAAGGATCCACACAGGAGAGAGGCCCTATAAATGCTGTGAATGTGGGAAAACCTTCACTACAAGCTCACTCCTTATTACACATCAGAGGATCCACACATCAGAGAAACCCTATGAATGCTGCGAGTGTGGGAAAGACTTTTCTTCAAGCTCATACCTTATTACACATCAGAGGATCCACACAGGGGAGAAACCCTATAAATGTCTTGAGTGCGGGAAAACCTTTGCTTGGAGCTCATACCTTATTATACATCAGAGGATCCACACAGGGGAGAAACCCTATAAATGTTGTGAGTGCGGGAAAACCTTTGCTGTTAGCTCAAACCTTGTTACACATCAGAGGGGCCACACAGGAGAGAGAAATAACACATGTGTTTATTGTGGGAAAAAGTTCAGTAGGCACTCAACCCTTATTAGACATCAGAGGAGCCACACAGGAGAGAGACCCTATGCATGCTGTGAATGTGGGAAAACCTTCACTCGGAGCTCACACCTTATCAGGCATCAGAGCATTCACACAGAGGAGAAACCCTATAAATGCTGTGAATGTGGAAAAACCTTCAATCGGAGCTCAAACCTTATTAGGCATCAGAGGATCCACACAGGGGAGAAACCCTATGAATAAGGATAAGATTTGGTCATGGATTCCATGACTTTCCAGGACCTCCGGGGTAGGGCTGGAGCAGCTGTCAGCCGCGGGGCCACCGCTAAACAGCTGATCAGCCAGCCAGCCTTCTGGAACAGCGAGCTGGAGCAGCTGCACTGTTCTCCCCCCACCCCCTGGGTTTTTTTAGTAAAAGGGACAGGTTGTGGCTTCCATAAATTTTTGTTTATTGCCCATGACCTGTTCCTGACTTTTACTAAAAATACCTGTGACAGAATCTTAGCCTTACCTGTGAATGCTGTGAGTGTGGGAAAACCTTCACTCAGAGCTCACAAATTATTACACATCAGAGGATCCACACAGGGGAGAGACCCTATGAATGCTCCGAGTGTGGGAAATTCTTCCAGCAGAGGTCAGCCCTTATTTATCATCAGAAAAGTTGCAAGGGAGATAAACACCATAAAAATCTTGTCTAGGGCTGAGAAAATATTTTGTTTTCCTTTTGCTAATTCCCACGTAGTGAGCTTTAAGGCAGCATTTGTGTCACCATGGTCTCTCAGCTCCCCCAGCTGAGTTGTCTGCTTTTCCCTTTTGCAGCTCACCCTTCCTTGGGGTGAATCCCAGTCCTTTTCATCAAATGCTTTGTCCTATGTCATAGAAGTGTGTGTCCCTCCAACAGGAATGTCCTTCAGCCCCAGGTAGAGGGACCAAGAGTGACCTCAACTAGGTACATGGAGGTTAAATCTACCTGGGCCTTGACTCCACTAGTATTTTCCATGGAGTTAGCTACCTTGAGTCAGCTATCCTGTTGTAAAATTAACTAGTTTTTCAGTAAAGAAAATAGCCCATTTATAGTGGCCATGGTAATTTAGCCCTGACATAACCTCCATCGCTTTTCCTAGCCTAAACAAATTTGGAGAATTACATTTATACTTTTCCTCCCACTGCAAAGCGATTGTTAGTCATCAAGTTACACTGGGTTGTGCTCAATAGCAGTTGTTATTGTACCATTTTTCTCATTTTAAATATATTTAAATATAACAAAGAGAAAGGACCAGGACTGGGGATAGGGAAAAAAGTGTTTTTTCAACCTCTGTGGCACCTGAAGAAGTAGTGAGCCAGAGGGATTCTCACCTTCTGAATTACCCCAACAGTATTTCCTCTGTGCCATGTAGAATTTATCTTCTCTACATTCTATACCTCCACTTCTCAATGTGTCATATGATTCAGTGTTCTCAGCCTTCTGCTTGGGAATCAGTTTTTTTTCTTTCATTCTAAAACATAGTGATTTAGGGTCTGAGATGAAAGTGTCAAAGATCTGGAAGGGGAATTTGAATGGATCTCAAACATAGTGTGATCATTTTATAACCCATAGGGCTAGCTAGCATATTCTTGGCTGTAATGCAAGAAACCTAGAGGCAACATCCTGTATGTTGAGCTAAGGCAAGTTTGCGTACATATATTTGGGACCTTTAGCCTATATAAATGATAATAAGCTAATGCATAAAGTGTGTTTGTGTGTGTATATATATATGTTTGTGATCTTTAGCATAGATAAGTGAGGAAACATTAAGATAGAGGGCTACCTAAGTTCATGTCCTCTATAAACTTAACAGGTACACCACAAAGAACATGGAAATAACTCGTTAGGCCAGAAATAAGAGATGAGAATGAGCTAAGTGTCATTAATAGGTATGAATATGTCATTAATTCACATGAACATGCCACCCTATAGGGTAAATGTACTTTGATTTTTGTGGGTGAGGAAATTAAGTTTGGACATGGAAGGAGGGCACCTGGTGCTCAGGCTCTATAAGAGGGGCAACCTACCATGTTAAGTTAGCCTTATAGCTTCTATAGTCTTAGTCTTATAGTTCTCTATATTTCTTAATTCTTAAATTAGTTGGGTCAAACTCTATTAGATTATGATATCTTTCTATAGCTTTTAGTGCTCTAGCTTCTCCTAAGCTCTTCACCTCCCACTCGAGAACTGGGGAACCTGGAAATCAGACTCTTTTGGCATGCCAGAGGTGAGGCTGGTCCTTTGTCTCTTACCTCCAGGTGATCTAAAAAGCTTTATAATATATAATACCAGATGTGCCACTAGAAGAATATTATTTCCTTTGTAATTCTAATTGATTATTATCTATTTTATTATTATTCCATTTCATCTCAATAAAAGTCTTTAAGGTTATATTTTCTTCTCTGTGTGAGTGTTCTTCTCAAACCTGTGTACCCTGATTCTGGGACAAGAACATTATTATCTTCTGATCAGAGTAATTGGTGAGCCTATAACCATATTATATAAACAATAATGTTAAGCTCCTAAAAATCAGGCAACAGGCTGATGAGCCAGCCAGGAAACTCAAGGAGTGTGTGGCAGGAATTTTCAGGAATTCTAGGTGTTTCTAGACACCTAGGAGGTTCACTTGAGGCAAATTAGAGTTAGAGAGCAAAAGAGAGCAGAAAGCTATGTGTGTGTGACTTTGTCTAACAGACTACCTTGGAGCGCAGGAAACCTTATTTCCTTTGGAAAAAAAACCAAAACAATGAGGAGTCCTTGTGGCACTTTTGAGACTAGCAAATTTATTTGGGCATAAGCTTTCATGGGCTAAAACCCACTTCATCAGATGCATGGAGTGGAAAATACAATAGGCAGAATATATATATACACACAGTCCATGAAAAGATGGGCGTTGTCTTACCAAGTCGGGGGTCAGTGCTAACGAGCCAATTCAATTTAAGTTGGAAGTATGCAGTTCTCAACAGTTGACAAGAAGAAGTGGAAATCAGTGTTGTAGTGTCAATGAGGCCTATGGAAACAAGATGGCCCATTTCAAACAGTTGACAAGAAGCTGTGAGTATTTAGCATGGGGAAATTAGTTTTTGTAAAAACAATGAGGCATACTTGTTGCACCTTAGAGACTAACAAATTTATTTCATTTTTGTAGTGTCCCATCCTCTCCCAGTCTTTATTCAGGCCTCTGACAATCTGTTTCTTCACTTCATGAGGTGGAATTCTACCCAGATTTCAACAATTTCCACCCCACCATCAACCTCAGCCTGGACCAGTCCACACAAGAGATCCACTTCCTAGACAGGACAGTGCTAATAAGCGATGGTCACATAAACACCACCCTATACCGGAAGCCTACTGACCACTATACTTACCTACCTGCCTCCAGCTTTTATCCAGGCCACATCGCACGATCCATTGTCTACAGCCAAGCTGTAAGATACAACTGCATTTGCTCCAATCCCTCAGACAGAGACAAACACCTACAAGATCTCTATCAAGCATTCTTAAAACTACAATACCCACCTGGTGAAGTGGAGAAACAGATTGATAGAGCTAGAAGGGTACCCAGAAGTCATCTACTACAAGACAGGCCCAACAAAGAAAGTAACAGAATGCCACTAGCCATCACCTATAGCCCCCAACTAAAACCTCTCCTGCGCCTCCTCCTCCTCCTCTCCTCATCAAGGATCTACAACCTATCCTGAAGGTTGATCCCTCACTCTCACAGACCTTGGGAGACAAGCCAGTCCTCACTTACAGGCAGCCCCCCAGCCTGAAGCAAATACCCATCAGTAACTACATACCACACAACAAAAACACTAACCCAGGAATGAAACCCTGCAACAAACCCCAGTGCCAACTATGTCTGCATATCTATTCAAGGGACACCATCATAGGATGTGACCACATCAGCAGGGGCTCATTCACCTGCACATCTACTAATGTGATATATGCCATCATGTGCCAGCAATGCTCCTCTGCCATGTACATTGGCCAAATGGGACAGTCTCTACGCAAAAGAATAAATGGACACAAATCTGACATCAGGAATTATAACATTCAAAAAACAGGTTTCAGAGTAGCAGCTGTGTTAGTCTGTATCTGCAAAAAGAAAAGGAGAACTTGTGGCACCTTAGAGACTAACAAATTTATTTGAGCATGAGCTTTCGTGAGCTACAGCTCACTTCATCGGATGCATTCAGTGGAAAATGCGGTGGGGAGATTTATATACACAGAGAACGTGAAACAATGGGTGTTACCATACACACTGTAACGAGAGTGACAGGTAAGGTGAGCTATTACCAGCAGGAGAGTGGGGCAGGGGGGGAACATTTTGTAGTGATAATCAATGTGGGCCATTTCCAGCAGTTGACAAGAACGTCTGAGGAACAGCGGGGGTGGGGGGGTGCAATAAACATGGGGAAATAGTTTTACTTTGTGTAATGACACATCCACTCCCAGTCTTTATTCAAGCCTAAGTTAATTGTATCCAGTTTGCAAATTAATTCCAATTCAGCCGTCTCTCACTGGAGTCTGTTTTTGAAGTTTTTTTGTTGAAGAATTGCCATTTTTAGGTCTGTAATCGAGTGACCAAACAGATTGAAGTGTTCTCCGACTGGTTTTTGAATGTTATAATTCTTGGCATCTGATTTGTGTCCATTTATTCTTTTACGTAGAGACTATCCAGTTTGCCCAATGTACATGGCAGAGGGGCATTGCTGGCACATGATGTAATATATTACATTCGTAGATGTGCAGGTAAACGAGCCTCTGATAGTGTGGCTGATGTGATTAGGACCTATGATTGTGTCCCCTGAATAGATATGTGGACACAGTTGGCAACAGGCTTTGTTGCAAGGATAGGTTCCTGGGTTACAGAGTAACAGCCGTGTTAGTCTGTATCCGCGAAAAGAAAAGGAGTACTTGTGGCACCTTAGAGACTAACCAATTTATTTGAGCATAAGCTTTCGTGAGCTACAGCTCACTTCATCAGATGCAATTAATGATGCATCCGATGAAGTGAGCTGTAGCTCACGAAAGCTTATGCTCAGATAAATTGGTTAGTCTCTAAGGTGCCACAAGTACTCCTTTTTGTTCCTGGGTTAGTGGTTCTGTTATGTGGTGTGTGGTTGCTGGTGAGCTTATGCTCAAATAAATTTGTTAGTCTCTAAGGTGCCACAGGTCCTCCTATTCAAAAAACAGTAGGACAACACTTCAATCTCCCTGGTCACTCAATAACAAACTTAAAAGTGGCAATTCTTCAACAACAAAAACTTCAAAAACAGACTCCAATGGAAAACTGCAGAACTGGAATTAATTTGCAAACTGGACACCATCAAATTAGGCCTGAATAAAGACTGGAAGTGGATGGGTCACTATAAAAACTAAATCAATTTGTTAGGCTCTCAGGTGCTACAAGTACTCCTCATTGTTTTTACAAAAACTAATTTCCCCTTGCTAAATACTCACACCTTCTTGTCATCTGTTTGTAATGGGCCACCTTGTTTACATTGGCCTCATTAACACTACAAAACTGATTTCCACTCCTTCTTGTCAACTGTTGAGAATTGTCTACTTCCAACTTAAATTGAATTGGCTCGTTAGCACTGACCCCACAACTTGGTAAGGCAACTCCCATCTTTTCATATGCTGTGTATTTATACCTCCCTACTGTATGTTCCACTCCATGTGTCTGATGAAGTGGGTTTTAGCCCATGAAAGCTTATGCCCAGATAAATTTGTTAGTCTCTAAACAGCCACAAGGTTTCCTCATTGTTTTTGCTGATACAGACTAACATGGCTACCACTCTGGAACCTATTTCCTTTGACTGTTTTTTGGCAGTGGTCCCAGTGGTATTTCCTGTTTGTGGCAGGCCTGGCACTGCACTGCCCCTTTGTGGCAGGGGTGGAGTGTCGGAACCTCACCACTCCCAAGTTCACACACCTGTCTCTCTGTGGGCGTCCGGTTGCCGCCTAATGGCCTCCTTCCACACAATCGCCCCTTAGTCGGGGTAGTGTGGCCTAGCGGCCAGAGTCCAGGTTAATCGCCCCAAGTGTCAGGGCAGTGTGATCCAATGGCCAGGGTCCATATAAATCTTTCCCCGTGTTGGAGCAGTGCAGCCTAATGGCCAGAGTCTATACAATCCCCCTTGCAAGCGGGGTAGTGTGGCTTAGCAGCCAGAGTCCATAGGATTCCTGCGGTATGGGGGAGTGGTAGGGGGACCCAGGCCTGCCCTCTCCACTGGGTCCCGACCCAGGGCCCTGGTAGTGACAAGCTCCCCTTGCTACCAGCTTGGTGGGGATCCGCCTGCAAGACACTGAATGTCAGTGCGGTTCTAACGCCGTTTGCCTCTAAAGTTCCCCTGGGTCACTTCCTACCATAAACCCCGGGTTCTCTGCTTCAGGGGGTCCTCTGGTCTGTCCCCCTGCTGTGCATCTGGCCATCAGGGTGCATCCCAACTTGGCTGGCCTCCGGATTCTGGCACCCAGGCTGTCCCTCCTTGGGAGCTGGCTGCGTACCTCCTTCCCCTCCAGCAGTCAGCCCCGACTGAGCAGCTCTGCAGGCTTTTATATCTGTTCTTCAGTTGGAGCTTGCCCAGCAGAGCTTCCGGGGCAGGGCTTTCTCTGCTAGGAAGGAAGGGTTAACCCCTGCGGTACCAGTGTGGGGCCGCTCTGCCCCATCACACTGTTCTTTACTGCAATTTAGATTTTCTGTAAGCTGGACTGGCCAGAGTTTATGGATAGTGTTTAATCTTGCAAGGGTGGGGGAGGTTTAGGTTGGATATTAGGAAAAACTTTTTCACTAGGAGGGTGGTGAAACACTGGAATGCGTTACCTAGGGAGGTGGTAGAATCTCCTTCCTTGGAAGTTTTTAAGGTCAGGCTTGACAAAGCCCTGGCTGGGATGATTTGATTGGGGATTGGTCCTGCTTTGAGCAAGGGGTTGGACTAGATGACCTCCTGAGGTCCCTTCCAACCCTGATATTCTATGATTCTATGAAGGTAAGGAGGAATGAGACTTGTACTGTTTATAGTGATATTTACATTTAATGGGCTTTCTTGAAGTTTTAAAGTATAGTTGTCATAAATATAAAGGGAAGGGTAAACACTTTTAAAATCCCTCCTGGCCAGAGAAAAAATCCTTTCACCTGTAAAGGGTTAAGAAGCTAGGATAGCCTCACTGGCACCTGACCAAAATGACCAATGAGGAGACATGATACTTTCAAAAGCTGGGAGGAGGGAGAAAAACAAAGTGTCTGTGTCTGTCTGGGTGATGCTTTTGCCAGGGACAGAACAGGAATGGAGTCTTAGAATTTAGTAAGTAATCTAGCTAGATTATGTGTTATGATTATGCGTTAGATTATGATTTCTTCAAATGACTGAGAAAATAAGCTGTGCTGAATAGAATGGATATTCCTGTCTGTGTGTCTTTTTGTAACTTAAGGTTTTGCCTAGAGGGATTCTCTTTGTTCTGAATCTAATTATTCTGTAAGGTATTTACCACCCTGATTTTACAGAGGTGATTCTTTTTTACTGTTTTTTCTATTAAAATTCTTCTTTTCAAGAACTGAATGTTTTTTTCATTGTTCTTAAGATCCAAGGGTTTGGGTCTGTGGTCACCTGTGCAAATTGGTGAGGATTTTTACCAAACCTTCCCCAGGAAGTGGGGTGCAAGGGTTGGGAGGATTTTGGGGGGAAAGATGTTTCCAAACAACGCTTTCCTAATAAAATAAACCCGGGTAAAAGTATTGGTGGTGGCAGTGGAAGTCCAAGGGCAAAGGGTAAAATAGTTTGTACCTTGGGGAAGTTTTAACCTAAGCTGGTAAAAGTAAGCTTAGGAGGTTTTTATGCAGGTCCCCACATCTGTACCCTAGAGTTCAGAGTTGGGAAGGAACCTTGACAATAATATTGATACCTGAAATTTGAAATTGCAGTTGCATTGGGGCCCGGTGACCCACACTCTGAGGTGGCAGGAGAATTGAGTTTTTTGTTTTAACAAAGCTGTCCAAAAGGCCATAGTAGTTCAGTCCCCACAGCTCTTCCGGGCTGGGCTCTGATCCATCTACCACCAGCTTACCCCGGCTGCTCAGTGGGTCCCAACAGGGTAGAAGATCTCTCAATTGGCTAAGAGCACATTAGTTATCTAGAGAAGAGAGGGGAACTCACCCCCACCCCTCTTTGTTTTTCTTGGGACTTGTTTGAAGTATTTGTTGAGACCAGTCTGGGGTGTTATTTCTTTTCTTTTTGTTTTTCCTTCAAGGAACGCCTTCAGATTTAGAGTTAAGAATATAGTATAGTGTTTATTACATAGTGTTGAGAATTAGACTAGCAAATAGATTTTAAGTGAAGTTATTTTATTTTGGAATTTAAGTATTATTTAAGTGTTAAAATGAGTGAAATGAGGGCAGTAGGGTCTGTAGGAGTTGCCCACAGTATGGCTTCGAAAAACTTTGCCAGAAAATACATTAGGGACCATGGAGGAGGCTTAATTCAACAGAGAGACAGGGAAATTATCTCTGAACATTAAGTATCAGAGGGGAGCCGTGTTAGTCTGTATCCACAAAAACAACAAGGAATCTGGTGGCACATTAAAGACTAACAGATTTATTCGGGCATAAGCTTTCGTGGGTAAAAAAACATTACCACATCTGAAGAAACTTTTTTTTAGCCATGAAAGCTTAAGCCCAAATAAATCTGTCAGTCTTTAAGGTGCCACCGGACTCCTTGTTGTCTCTGAACATTGTAATCCATGGGGTTTTGTGAGACAGGTATTTGATGTGGAAGTAGAGTAGAAAAAAGGGAAGGCTAAAGAGGTGAAAGGAATTGCTATGGAATGTTTGCTGATGTCCTGTAGCACGCTTAGGCAGAAATTTAATAAGAAAATAGAGTCACTCAGAAAAGCCTAGTAAACTTCGGAGGAGAAAGAGGAGGCTATTCAGGAGTTAACAAATCAGCTACATGTAGTTTCAAAGAAGTGATTAGTACTTTTCCAAAAGGGACAGGAGTTGGAGAAAAAGAACGGAGTCAGTATCATGTACAGGAGGCAGGTGAGGAAACTTGCTGTTTGCAGGAGTGAGTGGCTGCCAGCTTAAAATCGGTGGATGGCTATAAATCAGACCGTGGTCAGTTGTTAGATTGAATCAGTGAATTGGAAAGTATTTGTGATATGTTAGAGAGAGATATGGTGAATCAGCACACAGTGAGGGAGTATAGTGGGGCTGCAGACATGCCCACCTCTGCAAGCTCCTTGAGAGAGAGAACAAATTAAGAGGTGCAGATGGTGACACAGATTGTCAGATAGGGGATGAGTTAGAGGATGATGTAGCATCAGTTCTCCTTCGAGAGATGTCTCTGTGGGTGCTCCACTCCAGGTCAAGGTGCGTCCCAGCACCTTCAATCGGAGATTTTCACAGCAGCACCCCTGTGGGCTGCGCACATGCAGTGCCTGCCTCGTGAGCTGTCAGTGCTTGAATAGCATGTGCACAGCCCAGGCTCCTCAGTTCCTTCTCTAACGTCCCTGGCTAGAGACGGAGTCCAGCAGTCATGCTATATTTCACTTTCCTATCTTCCTGTCAGAGCTTTTAGTTCATAGTTATTTCTGTTCTCAGTTTAATTTAGATAGGTTAGTTATTGGAGTTACTATTTTAAAACAAAAAAACAAAACACGCCTTTTTCAGATACGGACTTGCCTGGCTGTCCAGGCTTCAAGAGATGTGCCTCTTGCAAAGATGCCATCCCCATTTCAGATGGACATTCACAGTGTGTATGCTGTTTGGGGGAGTCTCATGTTCTCCCAAAATGTGTCCACTGTACTAAACTTAAAGTGTGGACCCGCAAGGACAGGGAACTCAGACTTAAACTACTCCTGCTGGAGAACTTGGTCAGACTAGCATCTGACCCAGGCCAACAAAGTGCTCCAAAACCCTCAAAGGACAAGAACAAAGCAAAAAAATGGCCAGCTTCCTCCCCACTCAGGGAACGCTCCTCAGCTAAGAGGTCTCAGGTAGCATCTGCTTCTCCAGTGCCCGCCACTCCACGGCTCAGCACTTATGACTCAGCAGGCACCTCAGGCACCGACTGTGAGTCAGCTGCTCAGTGACCAGGTGCCGAGGCTCTGGGCTTTCAGCTGCCAGCCTCATACAGCTCTCCCTCGGTCACCATTCATAACACGGTGCCAGTGGTTCTCACGGTGCCGAGAGCACAAGCGGATGCTGCGGCACCGCCATTTGAACTTTCTGCGCTGCTTTCTCATCTGCTGCAGCTGACACTTCCCGCACCGAACCTCCTCCTGTCACCTGCCTGCCCAACAGTGCCTGTGTTCTTGAGCACCTACTCCTGTGTTGCAATATGCACTCCCAGTACAACCTTTAGTGCAGACACTTATGCTACCTCAGCATAAAATGTCTCCACAGACTCTTAGTGGCACTAGCTCCATATCAATCATCCTTCACTCCTCTCATGCCTTACCATTCGGCACCTGGAGTCACTGCACCACCTCAGTTTCTACATCAAGGGGACTTAAGGGTTTCCCATGCCCATGAGTCTCTGCTACTGGGCACCAATATATCACCAGGACCTTCAGCACCCTATCTGCATTACTCCCCTACCACTTCAAGCTTCTCAAGTGGCAAGAAGGAGGAGGATGTTGAACATATGTTTTCCTCACAATATTCTTCTTCAAGTGATTGCTCATGTGTATTCCACAATAGGTGTGCGTGCTCGCCACGTGCACTGGTGCCGGAAGTTTTTCCCCTAGCAGTACCCGTAGTGGGGGGCACCCCCCCCCCCCCCGTGAACCCTGGCCTGGCACCTGCCTGGCGTGATATAAGGAGAGCTGCATGCTCCCCCCACCCTCAGTTCCTTCTTGCCACCAGTGAAGGTGCATCGGAACTGCTCTGCTCCAGCTTTGCTTTAGCTTGTCCCCAGAACTGTTCATTCATTCAGTGTTAATACCTGTAGTTAGTTAGCTGTTTAGTTAGTCAGTGAGCCCAGGTCATGCGGCTCTTGTAAGCATTCTATGCCAAGAAGTGACCCGCATACAGACCGTGCTGTTTGGGAGAAACCCGTATCAGTGAAAGGTGCAAGATTTGCAAGTCATATAAGCCTTGGACCAAAAGAGAAAGGGACATTAGGTAGCCAGGCAGCCGCACAGACAGCTGCAGCGGCACAGGAGCCAGCAAACAGAGCTGTAAACAGGGGAGTTTGAGTGGGAGATCTGTTGGAGGAGAAGGTATTTGTATTTGGTTTTGTATTTGTAGTATTTGTATGTGTAGAGGCTTGTAGGGGCTTTGTGCCAGGAGAGAAGCTGAGCCCTGATTAGAGGGCGGGGCTTCTCTGACTAGGGGGTCCTATAAAGGCAGCCAGCCAGCCAGGCAGCAGCACAGACAGCTGCAGTGGCACAGGAGCCAGCAAACAGAGCTGTAAACGGGGGTTTCAGTGGGAGTTTGTAAGGGGAGTTTTTATTGTGGTACTTGTTTGGGATTTGGTTTTGCTTTGGGTGGTGGTGTTTTGGTGGGGTTTGTGTTTCCCAGATTAACAGGGTTTAGGTGGGAAGGCTATGACAGATACAGAGGCAGCAGTGGGAGTGACCCATGTAGTGGAAGACACAATGAGGATGACTGGATGTGGAAGCTGCGGTATGTACATGATCCTGGAGGGGGGACCTGGTAAGAGTTCTGTCTGCATGAAATGCCATCTGATAGAGCTGATGGAGGAAAAGATCCGAGGTTTGGAGATGCAGGTGGAAACTCTGGTTGAGTTTAGGAAGGGGTTTGAGCAGATTATGGAGCAAAGACATGAGGTATCTGAAGGGAAAAGCTCAGACTTGCAGATGGAAGCAGGGCTGGGGAATTCTGAGGGGAGACTGGGTGAGGAAAGTGGTCAGTGGAAGCATGTGACTAAAAGAACCAGGCAGAGGAAAAGATGGGCTAGTGAAGGAGAAATAGAGCTCAAGAACAGGTTTGCAGAGTTGGAAAACGAAGAAGGGGCTCAGCAGGTAGTCGCTAAAGGTGGAAGGGCAAGGAAGAAGAGAAGAGCGGCTAGTCCTATAGGAAAAGGGGAAGCGTCAATGGAGACTACACCAAATATGAGCCCCAGGAGGATACAGGATGGGTTGAAGAGGATTACAAGGGAGAATAGGAATGGAAAGAACTTGCAGCCAGAGGGAACAGGGGATAGAATGGAGACTAGCACTGTCACCAGGAAAAGGCAGGTCTATGTGATCGGGGACTCTTTACTGAGAAGAATAGACAGGCCTGTAACCAGAGCTGATCCACAGAATAGAAGGGTGTGCTGTCTTCCAGGTGCTAAGATACGGGGTGTAGATCTGAGGTTGAAAAGGATCCCCTAATTATCCTTCATGTGGGAACAAATGATATGGCTAAATTCTCGCTGGAAAGTATTAAGGGAGACTATGCTAGGCTGGGGAAGACGCTTAAAGAAATGGAGGCTCAGGTAATCTTTAGTGGGATTCTGCCTGTTCCTAGAGAAGGGCAACAAAGGTGTGACAAGATTATGACTGTCAACAGATGGCTTAGGCAGTGGTGCTGTAAGGAGGGCTTTGGGATGTATGGCCACTGGGAGGCATTCATGGACAAAGGACAGTTCTCTCAGGATGGACTTCATCTGAGTAGGAAAGGAAATAGACTTCTAGGATGGAGGCTGGCACAAATGATTAAGAGAGCTTTAAACTAGGAATTTGGGGGAGATGGCTGGAAGATGTCCAGGTAATCTCCATGCCAGATTTTAGCATTGAGAGGGAAGAAAACAAAGTAAGAAAGGATACAGCCATGGGTAGGAGAATGTATATAAGGAGGAAGGGCAGTGTGGATACCAATCTAATAGGTTATACTGGCTGTAGAATGACCATGCCTAATAGGGTACAGAATGTGAGTGAGGCCAAACAGCAAAAATTAAGATGTTTGTACGCTAATGCGAGGAGCCTAGGTAACAAAATGGAGGAACTAGAGCTACTGGTGCTGGAAGTGAAACCAGATATTATAGGGATAACAGAAACATGGTGGAATAGTAGTCATGACTGGACTACAGGTATTGAAGGGTATGTGCTGTTTAGGAAAGACCGAAATAAAGGTGAAGGTGGTGGAGTAGCATTGTATATCAATGATGAGGTAGAATGTAAAGAAATAAGAAGCGATGGAATGGGTAAGACAGAGTCCGTCTGGGCAAAAATTACATTGGGGAAGAAAACTATTAGAGCCTCCCCTGGGATAGTGCTTGGGGTGTGCTATAGACCGCCAGGATCTAATTTGGATATGGATAGAGCCCTTTTTAATGTTTTTAATGAAGTAAATACTAATGGAAACTGCGTGATCATGGGAGACTTTAACTTCCCAGATATAGACTGGAGGACGAGTGCTAGTAATAATAATAGGGCTCAGATTTTCCTAGATGCAATAGCTGGTGGATTCCTTCATCAAGTAGATTTGATTTTGGTGAGTAGTGAGGACCTCATAGAAGAATTGGTTGTAGGGGATAATTTTGGTTCAAGTGATCATGAGCTAATTCAGTTCAAACTGAATGGAAGGATTAACAAAAATAAATCTGCAGCTAGGGTTTTTGATTTCAAAAGGGCTGACTTTCAAAAATTAAGGAAATTAGTTAGGGAAGTGGATTGGACTGAAGAACTTATGGATCTAAAGGTAGAGGAGGCCTGGAATTACTTTAAATCAAAGCTGCAGAAGCTATCAGGAGCCTGCATCCCAAGAAAGGGAAACAAATTCATAGGCAGGAGTTGTAGACCAAGCTGCATGAGCAAGCATCTCAGAGAGATGATTAAGAAAAAGCAGAAAGCATACAGGGAGTGGAAGATGGGAGGGATCAGCAAGGAAAGCTACCTTATTGAGGTCAGAACATGTAGGGATAAAGTGAGACAGGCTAAAAGTCAAGTAGAGTTGGACCTTGCAAAGGGAATTAAAACCAATAGTAAAAGGTTCTATAGCCATATAAATAAGAAAACAAAGAAAGAAGTGGGACCGCTAAACACTGAGGATGGAGTGGAGGTTAAGGATAATCTAGGCATGGCCCAATATCTGAACAAATACTTTGCCTCAGTCTTTAATAAGGCTAAAGACGATCTTGGGGATAATGGTAGCATGACAAATGGGAATGAGGATATGGAGGTAGATATTACCATATCTGAGGTAGAAGTGAAACTCAGACAGCTTAATGGGACTAAATTGGGGGGCCCAGATGATCTTCATCCAAGAATATTAAAGGAATTGGCACCCAAAATTGCAAGCCCATTAGCAAGAATTTTTAATGAATCTGTAAACTCAGGAGTTGTACCATATGACTGGAGAATTGCTAACATAGTTCCTATTTTTAAGAAAAGGAAAAAAAGTGATCTGGGTAACTACAGGCCTGTTAGTTTGACATCTGTAGTATGCAAGGTGTTGGAAAAAATTTTGAAGGAGAAAGTAGTTAAGGACATTGAGGTCAATGGTAAATGGGACAAAATACAACATGGTCCTGCTTTGAGCAGGGGGTTGGACTAGATGGCCTCAGAGGTCCCTTCCAACTCTATTATTCTATGATTCTATGATCTCCTTCTTTGAGAAAGTAACAGATTTCTTAGACAAAGGAAACGCTGTGGTCTAATTTACCTAGATTTCAGCAAGGCGTTTGATACCATGCCACATGGGGAATTATTAGTTAAATTGGAAAAGATGGGGATCAATATGAACATTGAAAGGTGGATAAGGAATTGGTTAAAGGGGAGACTACAACGGGTCCTACTGAAAGGTGAACTGTCAGGCTGGAAGGAGGTTACCAGTGGTGTTCCTCAAGGATCAGTTTTGGGACCAATCTTATTTAATCTTTTTATTACTGACCTCGGCACAAAAAGTGGGTGTGTGCTAATAAAGTTTGCGGATGATACAAAGCTGGGAGGTATTGCCAATTTAGAGAAGGACCGGGATATCATACAGGAGGATCTGACCTTGTAAACTGAAGTAATAGTAATAGAATGAAATTTAATAGTGAGAAATGTTTAAGGTTATGCATTTAGGGATTAATAACAAGAATTTTAGTTATAAGCTGGGGACGCATCAATTAGAAGTAACGGAGGCGGAGAAGGACCTTGGAATATTGGATGATCATAGGATGACTGATATGGCCGTGAAAAAAGCTAATGCAGTCTTGGGATGCATCAGGAGAGGTGTTTCCAGTAGGGATAAGGAGGTTTTAGTACCGTTATACAAGGCACTGGTGAGACCTCACCTGGAATACTGTGTGCAGTTCTGGTCTCCCGTGTTTAAGAAGGATGAATTCAAACTGGAACAGGTACAGAGAAGGGCTACTAGGATGATCCAAGGAATGGAAAACTTGTCTTATGAAAGGAGACTCAAGGAGCTTGGCTTGTTTAGCCTAACTAAAAGAAGGTTGAGGGGAGATATGATTGCTCTCTATAAATGTATCAGAGGGATAAGTACCGGAGAGGGAGAGGAATTATTTAAGCTCAGTACCAATGTGGACACAAGAACAAATGGATATAAACTGGCCACCAGGCAGTTTAGACTTGAAATTAGATGAAGGTTTCTAACCATCAGAGGAGTGAAGTTTTGGAATAGCCTTCCAAGGGAAGCAGTGGGGGCAAAAGATCTATCTAGCTTTAAGATTAAACTCGATAAATTTATGGAGGAGATGGTATGATGGGATAACACGATTTTGGTAATTAATTGATCTTTAACTATTCATGGTAAATAGGCCTAATGCCCTGTGATGGGATGTTAGATAGGGTGGGATCTGAGTTACTCAGGAAAGAATTTTCTGTAGTATCTGGCTGGTGAATCTTGCCCATATGCTCAGGGTTTAGCTGATCCACCATATTTGGGGTCGAGAAGGAATTTTCCTCCAGGGCATATTGGAAGAGGCCCTGGAGGTTTTTTGCCTTCCTATATAGCATGGGGCACGGGTCACTTGCTGGAGGATTCTCTGCTCCTTGAAGTCTTTAAACCACTATTTGAGGACTTCAATAGCTCAGACGTAGGTGAGGTTTTTCGCAGGAGTGGGTGGGTGAGATTCTGTGGCCTGCGTTGTGCAGGAGGTCAGACTAGATGATCATAATGGTCCTTTCTGACCTTAGTATCTATGAATCTATTAGGCTCTGGGCCATCCTGCTGGAGTCAGCGGTGCCCCTGACTCCAGCACGCTGCTCCAAACCTGTACCCGGCACCATGGCATCAGTACATGGTAACCCTCCAGTGCCATCGACCAGTCTGCACCACTCCCCGTCTACAGGCAACACCAAGAGGACCAGGAAGACTCCCTCTTCAAAGCAGCACTGAGGGAAGTCTGGGACAGAGGCTAGGCCCAGGTCAGGCAGTCGTCAATCCCCACCGGGCCACAGGCCTTAGGGTTAGGGTTAGGGGTTCAGGGGTTAGGGTTGGGTTAGGGTCTGGGCGTAACGGTTAGGGTTAAGGCCAGGGTTAGAGGGTCAGGGTCAAGGGTAGGGGTAGGGGTAGGGTTGGGGCCGGTTTAGGGTTAGGGTTAGAGGTTAGGGTTACAGTTTAGATTTAAGGGTTAGGGTAGGGGTACAGTTTAGGGTTCGGGCAGGGGTTAGGGTTCGTTAAGGTTTAGAGTGAGGGTTAGGGTTAGGGTTTAGGGTTAGGTTTAGATTTTAGGGTTAGGGGTTAGGGTTTAGGGGTTAACGGTTAGGGGTTTAGGGTTGGGTTAAGGGTTAGGGTTGGGCTAGGGTCTGGGCATAACGGTTAGGGTTAAGCCCAGGGCTAGAGGGTCAGGGTCAAGGGTAGGGGTAGGGTTGGGGCTGGTTTAGGGTTAGGGTTAGAGGTTAGGGTTACAGTTTAGGTTTAAGGGTTAGGGTAGGGGTACAGTTTAGGGTTAAGGGGTTAGGGTTAGGGGGTTAGGATTAGGGCTAAGGGTTTAGGGTGAGGGTGAGGTTAGGGTTTACGGTTCGGGTTACGGCCAGGGTTAAGGTATAGGGATAGGGTCGAGGTTAGGGGTTCGGATTAGGGTGAGAGTGAGGGTTTAGGATGTAGGGTTAGGGTTAGGGTTTAGGGTTAGGGGTTATGGTTAGGGGTTAGGGTTAGGGTTTAGGGTTAGAGTTAGGGTTTAGGGTTATAGTTAGAATTAGGGTTTGGGGTTAGGGTTTAGGGTCAGGGTCAGGGTAAGGGGTTAGGGTTAGGGTTTAGGGTTAGGGTTAGGCTTTAGGGTTAGGGATAGGGTTTAGGGATTAGGTTTAGGGTTTAGGGTTAGGGGTTAGGGTTGGGGGTTAGGGTTAGGGTTGGGTTAGGGTTAGGGTTTAGGGATAGGGTTAGAGTTAGGGGGTTAAGGTTAGGGTCAGGGTCACGGTCTGGGGTTAGGGTTAGGGGTTAGGGATTAGGGTTAGTTTAGAGGTTAGGGTTAGAGCTTAGGGTTAGGGTTTGCGTTAAGGGTTAGGGGTGAGGGTTAGAGGTTTAGGGGTTAGGGTTAGGGTTTGGGTTAGGGTTTCGGGTTAGGGTTAGGCTTAGGGTTAGAGGGTTAGGATTTAGGGTCAGGGTGAGGGGTTAGGGGTTGGGGTTAGGGGTTAGGGTTAGGGTTAGGGTTTAGTGTTAGGGTTGGCTTAGGGTTTAGGGTTAGGGTTTAAG